>NC_140513.1:61102052-62341218 GCF_964339955.1 Pipistrellus hanaki
GCGAGTGCTGGCCAGGGAGAGGCAGCGTCTGCATTCTGCTCCAGGCTCTGCCCCCAGGGAGGGCACAGGGACTCCAGGGGGTGGGAGCCAGCAGCTCCACGGTGCCCTTTGTTCTGTAGACTTTCAGGGTGGCCCTGACATGCTCTGGGCATAGCAGTGATGCCACATCACAGACATGGCTGGGGCTGGCCTGGACTCCTTTCCCTCAGCCCTAACAAGATCTCTCAACACAGAGCTTATTTGGATGGGCTTGCTTAGCTTTTAGAAATAGAATAAGCATCAAATCAGCAGCTTCATAAAGACTTAGGACCCCTCCCCCTCACCCCCTGCCCCATGCTACTGAAATGCACCCTCCCCAGAGTTCACCGGAGCACACTGTCCCCGGGCTTCCAGATCTCATTCCTCTGCATCCTCCCCATCTGTGACATCCTCAAGGGGCCTCCCATTCCTGGCGCTTTCTGAAGCCCGCTGTCCATGGCCTCTTGGAGAAGGGGGAGGAAGGGGCTGCCGTTCCTTTCCTCTGGGTGAGGCATCCTGGTCTTTGTCTTCTTTGTCTCAGTCCTCCCATCAGGAGCTCTGAACGGGGTCCACCCCTGGGCCTCTCAGGGCCCGTAGCCCCCAGGAGTTGCCTATAAATTCTGCACATGTTTCTGAGAACAGGGCCTGCGGCCTCAGTCAGCTTCTCCGGGGGGTGTCATGTCCCCCAGAAACGCAGGTAGCAGGCTCTCAGCATCTCCCCTCGGGAGCAGTTCTGGGTGTACTCTGGGTCTTGTCTTTACCTCATATTTGTGTGTCTATTGTGTATTCCACACTGTTTTAGAGTTTAGGTCTCTAATGCAGTGGGATAAGGGTCCCTGTTTGTTGCTGCCTACTTATTTTGGACTAAGAATGTGGGAAAGATTTTGTGAAGAGTAAACTATGTTTTTTTATTTTCCTAAAGTTGACATTGCATGTCTATTACCCCTGGGCCAACACCAATCTGTGAACAATGTTTCTTTAAATGATTGCTACCATTTTTAAGTGGGGCCAGCACTCAGAAATTGGGGGAGAGGGGCATTTACATTGAAATTAAGATTATTGGTTCTTCTTAAACATTTGGAAGATCTACCAGTGTGAACACACAGCCAGAGCTGCTGGCTTGACAGCCAGCCAGCGGGACCCTCCTCTGCCTCAGCCAGGGTCACCTGTCTTACTTACTAGTATTATGGCCCTTGTGTGTTATTTCTTAAAGTCAAGAAATATTCCTGTGTATCTACAGCCACCTCATTCATTTGTACATGTCTTCCTGTATGCACCTAAGTTAGGATCCCTGTTCTAAAATGCAATGATCAGAATATGAGGGGGAAGCTGGTGAGTCACTATGGTAAGAGGGTGGTGTCCAGCCCAGATCCCCCCTTCCAGGCTAGTACCCATCCTCAGCTGCCCCAGTCATAGCTGACAGACCCCCTTATCACCTCCTGCCCCTCGGTGGGAAGTTTCTGCCCTTCCAGACCTGTGCAGACACGCTGTGCAGCCCACAGCCCTTAGCCAATGATGCTTAACCCAGTACCAAAGGTGAGAGGAACTGCTGTGCAGTTTTCCTTCCAAAGCTCCCGGGTTGAGACTGAAACACGACTTCAGCTGAGGCCACGTCTGTGCTCAGCTGCTCTCCTGCCCAGCCTGCTTCTAGCTGCTCTCTCCCGAGCCCCCCATCAATGATGTGCTTGAGGAACCCCCTCCCCCCAACCTAGGCTCCTTCAGGAAATCCCATTCCTTGGGGTGCTGAGTGTGGAGACACTGTGGTCCTCAGGAACAGTGTGGTCCTTCCTCAATCAGCACACATTTGGTGATGGAATAGGGGAACCCCGATTGAAACAATAGTCTAAAATCCTTGAACCCCTTCTTTACCAGAATAATTCCCATTCCAGAGATGGCAAGTAAATTTTACCTCATCCCCTACGTAGAGTGCTTGTGGGAAATGACTGAGGTGACACAGGGGCAGGTTGGGGGGGAGGGGGCAGCGCAGGACAACAATGCTATGAATGATGACCAAGTCTTTTTATGCTCAGAGTGCAAAAGGAGGGGAGGGGGCATGTGCACCCTTCCTATCTTGCACTTTTCTTCAGGGCTCAACTGGGGTGCCACTCTCTCAGGACGCCTCCCCTGACCCAGGAATCAAGACTACAAACCCTTTCCCTGAGCTTCCACAACAACTGTAATTATATTGTCATTTCCCCCAAATTGCATTAACAGTTATTGAGGTATAACTGACCTACATATGCCCCTCACCATCCCTGGTGGTGTGCTTTCTGTCACCATGGACTAGTTTGAATTTTCAAGAGTTTTATCTAAAGAGAGTCATTCACTATGTATTATTTATACATAGCATAAATTATAATTTAAAAAATATTTGGCTTCTTGCACATAGCATAATTATTTTTGAGATTCATCAGTGTTATGTATACTAATAGTTTATTTCTTTTTATTGCTGAGTAGTATTCCATTGTATGGATATGTAAAATTTGTGTATCCATTTACCTGTTAATAGACACAAATTTAGTTTCTAATCTTTGGCTATTACAAATACAGCTGCTGTGAATATTCATCTACAGTTTAGGGCTGTGGTTGGCAAAATGCAGCTCTTTGGCCCCTTGAGTGTGGCTCTTCTATTAAATACCATGGCCTGGGTGAGTCTATTTTGAAGAAGTGGCATTAGAAAAAGTTTAAGTTTAAAAAATTTGGCTCTCAAAAGAAATTTCAATCATTGTATTGTTGATATTTGGCCCTGTTGACTAATGAGTTTGCCAACCACTGGTTTAGGGGGATAAAAAAGTAGACCATAAATGAGAAAATAGCTGCAAAGCATATATCTGAAAAAGGGCTTTTAGCCAGAGTATATAAGAAAGCTTAAAACTCAATAATAGGAAAACAAACAACCCAAAAAAGAAATGGAAAGATTTGAACAGACACTTGACAAAATAAGATATAGGGTTGACAAGCACATTAAAAGATGCTCGTTGTCATTGGTCGTTAGGGAATATTAAAGTCGAGGCGAGACATCACTACAGGGCCTTTAGAAAACAGTTTGGAAGTTTCTTAAAAAGTTAAACATAATCTAACATCTGATTTAACTACCCCATTCCTGCATACTTACTCAAACTGAATGTTGATTTCTTATTGTTTGGATGATTCTTTCATCAGAGTGTAAGTGTAAGCCCCTAAAGATGAGGAACACTGTTCTTTAAACCTTATTTTATCTTTTTATCTAATGTGTATATTCCTAGAATTAAGTATCCTGTCTGGAAGCTTTATTCTAAAATAATGACCATGAAATATTTATAAGCTACTCCTAGCACATGGGGGGGGGGGAGCACACTATGGTGCCATCTCATGATAGACATTCACGTAAAAGACTTAAAACAACATTATAGAATAATTTTGTTTAAAAAAAAAAAAGAGTTACTAGATAAAAAGGAAGTAAATTGGAATTTTGGCAGACTGCCAAATTGTCATCCAATACACTGTTACACCACATTTACTTTGCAGTACAGTGAGTTCTCCATATTTTCTACATGTTCTCTAATGCACGTAAATAATGTTTATACTGGGAAAATACCGCTTTTAGATTGTGCCTTTAGAGTCCTGTCTTAGGGCCAGTACTAATCTTTGATGAATTGAACAAAGACATTATAATTGTCTACTTCTTTTATAATTCCTATATACTATCCTGAGCATAAAGGCTCAGATCCTGGGTATCAAGTTGTGCTTAATTCACCACGTCACCATATTTAGTTGAGAAAATAGATGCACAATCTGCTAAAAGATAAGTGGGAACTGGGGGAAGCACAAAAATAAACCAGAACTTGCTGAAACCGGTTTGGCTCAGTGGATAGAGCATCGGCTTGCGGACTGAAAGGTCCCGGGTTCCATCTGGTCAAGGGCATGTACCTTGGTTGCAGGCACATCCCCAGTAGGGGGTGTGCAAGAGGCAGCTGATCGATGATTCTCTCTCATCGATCTTTCTAACTCTCTATCCTTTTCTCTTCCTCTCTGTAAAAAATCAATAAAATATATTTTTAAAAAATAAAATAAAATAAAAAATAAACCAGAACTGAATTCTACCCTTAAATAGCTCACAGTCTCATCCACACAGGCCTCAGTAGCCTTCACTCTGGACCGAATCCTAGAAAACTTCTGCTATGGATGCAAAGGAAACTATAGTTGAACCTTCGTTTTTGAAATTGATGTGGCACTTACATTCAGGAACAATGTTTACTGCCCACCTTTCAGCTCTAGGATTACATTTACATGAATGTCTGTCACGAGATGGCACCATAGTGTGCTTCCCCCCCCCCCCCCCCATGTGCTAGGAGTAGCTTATAAATATTTCATGGTCATTATTTTAGAATAAAGCTTTGTCTATATATCAGGTTATTTCCTTATTTTGCATATGGTTTAATTGTTCTTTAGAAATTTTCCAAAGGAGTGTGCTGCTAATACTCCAGAAAGGCATGAGCATTTTTAAGGAAATTTAATTGCTTTTAGAAATGTACTTTGAGTAAAGTATTTAATTGTATGAAAGAATGGATTAGAATGGGGGTTCCTTATTCAGTCCCTGACACCAGCTAAAGATCTTCTTCCTGCTACGTGCATTTTATTTTCACTAGTTGCTTATTAAATAAAGCAGAAGTTTAAACATAGCGGAAGACTAATGATTCTTTGCCACAGTTAATTTTCCACAGAAATTAGAAGCACTGATTAAGGATCAAAAGAATCTTGCCATTTTCTGCTCTAATTTTTTTGATCAAAGCTTTCATTGGGCACAGTAGACATTTTTAAGGATATGAAAGTATGACAAGCAATAGACTAATTAATTTATTTTCTCTGATGTATACTTTCTTGTCACTTGCAACATAGCTACGAGAACGTCCTGCGATGTGGAAGTGAAGGGCATTCATGTCCATCTTGCAGATAAACAAACCACCACATTTCTAATTTACACTTTAACTTTGTCCAGGTTACATGTCTGTTCAGATCCATGGTGAAAGAGGTACAACTCTAAAGGGGTAGATGCAATGGCAGTCATCAATGTGGTGTGGCCTTTGAACTGTGACTAGAAAAAAGACAAAGAAATAAGAAATATATTAGGAGAAGAGGAATATCAAGTTTTCATCTTTTCTTTTGAACATGCTGTTGGTTCTTTGGTTCTTCTTAGATTTGTGAAGGGATTTTTCTTTTTTTCTATTGGAGGTATTTATATTTTTTATTTATATCTGCTCTATATTTCTATGTATGCATCCTATCTATCATCTATCTATCTACCTATCTATCATCTATCTCAGTGCTAGTTATCAAATGATTTCCTCTCAGCTCCAAATCCACTGCTCTTTGCTTTGTGATTTGAGGGGCTGGATGCTATAAACATTTCACAGTTGAGAGCTGGTTCAAGGTTAGGTTTGCCAATAGAGGAAGCTAGAGAGACACTGCAGGCACAGCAAAGAGGATTTTCATGTGTGCCTTGTTCTTCAGCTGCTCCGCTGTCAGGGGTGTGTGGCCAGCCCAGTGGGCCTCTATCTCCATTGAGATTCTCCAGCACCTCAATAGAAGTCCTCCTGTAGACCAACTACACTCTGTTGGTCCCCCAGTGGGCAGCTTCCTATGGCCCAGCTTCACTCCATTGCTCCCCAGTGCACTTCACCAACACTCCCAAGTGACCTCCTACAGATCATTTCTGGCCCACAGCACCCCATGGTGTTTCCTGGTGGCATTTCCTGCGGTTCAGCAGTTCTCATTCCTGTGGGGTCCAGTCTGAGCCTTAGGGGTGAGTTAGTGCTTTTCCAAATTTTTAACTCCTTCTTTGGGTGCCCTTTCACTGAGGGGTGTACCTAATCCCAACATTTGCTGTAAGTCTTTAGCCCGTTTAGTAGTTAACCACTTCTTACTAAAGATAAGCATTTTTTAATATAAAATATTTCCTATTCACATTCCCGATGTGGTTTCTTGTTTCGGACTGGACTCTGGCTGATTCAGTAGGAAATAGTTACTGAGCTCCTGTTATGTACCAGGCATTGCACTGGGTGTTAGAGACACAGTGCAGAAGGCTCACCCGACTCTAGCCCTTAGTGCCAGTTCAGTTCCCATGAAATGAACAAGCGAGAGGTTAGGTCTGGCAAGGAAACATGTTTCAGGTTGAGAGTCATGGGGTAGGGTCCAAAATGTTCTCCTTAACGAAGTGACACTTGGACCCAAGCTAAAGATCAGTAGGAACCGGCCAGATGAAAAGGTGGGAGAAAAGTGGTCTAGAACAGGGAACAGCTTGCCCACGACCACATTAGAACTGAGTGGCAGGTTCAGAGATGGGAGCACGGGAAGCACACTGCTGGTGGGGCTGGCAGAGCAGTGAGGTGGGAGCAGGCACCCCATTTCTGAGCC
The DNA here is from genome assembly GCF_964339955.1 of Pipistrellus hanaki. Lineage (NCBI taxonomy): Eukaryota > Metazoa > Chordata > Mammalia > Chiroptera > Vespertilionidae > Pipistrellus > Pipistrellus hanaki. Next base: position 61,108,464 of record NC_140513.1, read on the forward strand.
CATCTCTGAGGGCACTGACAGCCACGGAAGACATTCTGGAGTTTACCCAGCAGTCATGGGGTTGTTGAATCAAAGAAGGTTGTTCTCGCCGGGACCGGTTTGGCTCAATGGATAGAGCGTCGGCTTGGGGACTGAAGGGTCCCGGGTTCGATTCCGGTCAAGGGCATGTACAGTGGTTGCGGGCATATCCCCAGTAGGGGGTGTGCAAGAGGCAGCTGATCGATGACTCTCATCGATGTTTCTAACTCTCTATCTCTCTCCCTTCCTCTCTGTATAAAATCAATAAAATATATTAAAAAAAAAGAAAAGAAAAAAAAGAAAATGTTCTAAAAAAAAAAAAAAGAAGGTTGTTCTCAAAGCAAGGACATAATCAGACGTTCGTCTTCTCATAATTCAGAGAGGTGGCTCTCACCCCTGGCTAGGCATTGGAAACATGCAAGGAGCTTAAACAAAGCTCGAGGAGTGACCAGCAGGCGTTGGTAGATTTTAAGTTCTCCAGGTGATTCCAGTGTACAGGCAGGGCAGAGAACCCCGTGATCCCAAAGAACAGAAAATATAGCAGTATGGCACAATGAAGGTTACTGACCAATTTAGGGACCAAGCCCATTGGTGAGTTGGTGCAAGTTTTCCAGCCTGAAGATCACTTAAAGGAACCCTTAACGTGGTTTCATCATGTCAGAGTCATTTGAATTCCAAAGGCACAGAGTTGGCATTTCCCTTATTAGAAAGTGGTTACAGGTGGCAAATATTTTTGACATAAATTTCCCTAAATACGCACTCAAGGCAAGAGTGGTGTCATTGGAGAGTTAGGCAAGTATCTAAAATTAAGAAAATAAATGCAACAGGGGACTTTCTAGTGAGTTTGGCTTTAATTTTAAAAAATAGTTTTAGATAGTTAAACAAATATTTGCTGAATGAGCAGGTGAATGAATGAATGACCTCTTTGTAGTTAGATTCCAATTAAACAAAAAGAAAGGGAGTATATCTAGCACTTCCTAATGTGACTAAAATTAATTAAATGTCAATTTCTCACCTGAGATTAACTTCAAGATAAACCAGTTCTTATAGCTGTTTTCGCCTAATTTATGAAAATCTATATTTAGCATAAGGGTAAGGAGTACCAGTATCTTGGATTTTTTTTTTTTCTGGCACTAAAATCTAAAGTCAGTTTCAGAATATTAATCACTTTCTTTGGCTGCACAGCTGTTTCTACTGCTTTCTAGCCTGCTGTGCTGACCTCCAAACCACACTGTTTGCCTTACTTAGAGACTCAACAGATGCACTGCATCTGGAGACTGTGCAGGTTAAAGAAAGAATCATTAGGCTTTGCATTATAGAAGCATTACAGGGAGCGAGGAGGGAGGTCATAACGTAGCCACAGTCATTCTCACTCAAATAGAACATGATTCCTGTATGCCAATTACATGGCATGACAGCTGATGCCCATATGGATTGCTGTGAAGAAAGAATAAATGAAATGATTACTGGAGTGTTCTATTGACCCTACAATGTGGCTAAAACATAAAAATAAATGTTAACCCGGCAGTGTGGCTCAGTTGGTTGAGCATTGTCCCATGCACCAGGAGATCCCGGTTCGGTTCCTGATTCTGGCACATGCCGGGGTTTGGGGCCCAATCCCCAGTGGGGGACATGCAGGAGACAGATGATCGAAGAATCTAACTCATTGATTTTTCTCTTCCTCCCTCTCCCTTTCTCTAAAATCAATAAAAACATAATTTATAAAAAAAATTTAAAAATGAAAACATTTTTTTTAAAATAATGCTATTAAAATTTCCATTTAGTATTGAATCTGCATCTCTGGTGCTCACTGCCTGGGCTCCTCCTTTCAGCCCATTAGAAACTGCTGTATTTTTTCTCTATTAGTTGGTTGCATGTTCTCAAATTCCCATGAGTGTAAAACCTCCCGAGATTACAGTACCAAGCTCATCATAGAAGACTTTTCTTTCACTCACATGCCTGGTGGGAACTAGCCTCACCACGGAGATCTGTTGTAAGTGCTTCTTGAATTACTTTGGAAAGAGTTTCGGGTTGATACATCATTACATTAAGAAAACATGTGACTGAATTCATGGTATTATAAAATATTAAGGGCCCAGTGCATGAACTCCTGCACCTTGAAAGGAACTGTGAGCCTTGAGGCTGTGGTGGGCACAGGGGTGGGTCTCGGTCCATCCTCTGCATCCCCACCCAGCCCCTCCTACCTCGGCCCCTGGTCCCCTGTCTGCAGGTAGCCCTGCTCCTGCTGCTGCTGCTCCCATGTGCTGATGGTGCCAGCCCACTCACACCCACTGATGGTGCAGAGTCATTTGGGCTGGTGCCAGCAATGGGTTTGAGCTGCTGCCCAGATTGCCCCTCAGGAGCAGGAGGAGGTAGAGAAGCCCTCAGGAGTGATCAGGGCCTGCAGCTGCTGCTTATACCCACTGACAGCACCAAGTAATGGGGATTGGTGCCAGGCACTGGCAGTGGGTGTGAGCAATGGCTGCAGCACTGGCAGCAGGTGTGAGCACCAGGCAGGACTTTGGCAAATAATTTTCAGTAACCACCAGAGGCTCACCCCTATGACAACTACTGGCGCCCTGCCTTGGTCTGGCACCCCCACTCACCTCTTCCACCATCCTGCTGCGGCCAATGCCCGCCATGTTCCTAGCTCTGCTGTCTGCTGCTGATGCCCACCATGTTCCACATGTGCCCCCTTATGGTTATTGCACATCATAGCGACCAATGCCCGCCATGTTCCTAGCTCTGCTGTCTGCTGCTGATGCCCACCATGTTCCACATGTGCCCCCTTGTGGTTATTGCACATCATAGCGACCAGTTGTTTGGTTGTTCCAGTTGTTCTGCCTTTTGGTCTATTTGCATATTAGCCTTTTTCTTATATAGGAGAATTACACTATGCTGTAAAATAAAACACCACATAATTCCCTGGGGTTTCACCCTATCTTACTTCATACTCAGTTTCCTCATACATATTCCATAGCTAAGTTAGTGTGTTTTTTGTTTGTTTTTAAAGCTATATTTAGTGCTATCTGAATTAGAAAAAGAAGCGCTAATCAAATATGGCCTAAATATAATGTATGCTATTTGGGTGGTACCTGAAATAAGACTTAAGAATAATTCTAATTGGCATTGGAAAATGGTATCTTACTAACCAAGAAAATGAGGATCAGTAGGAACTGGCCCAGTTGCTCAAATTAGGTTCAGTAAAACTCTCACAGGGTTCCACCAAGAATTATGACTCTTGACAAATATCTGCCTAAAATGACTCCACTCCATTTCCAGGAATACAATGCTAGGTATTTCATCAATCATCCTATCAGCTGCATCTAATATTAATAGTCACATTGGAGAAGGAAGTACAGGAAAGAGTACTGGGAGGTACAGGTTCCAGCTTAGCTGAGCCACTAAATAACTGCGTGGTCTTGGGAAATTCAGTGGCCTTTTTGGAGGAGATATAGAGTTGGAGGGATTATCTAAGTCATTCTTCCTTATTTCCCAGCCAACACAAAGCTATCTCTACTGCAAAAACTCTTGTGGATTCAGCTTCAATGCAGATACTTCCCCGAAGAAAGCTCATTTTTTATGATGCAGCCCGTTCTACTGCTGGACAGCTTCAAAGACTTGAAAAATTTTAATGATACTGAGCTGGAATCTTCTAATATGTAACACACTGTCCATTGGCGCCAGTCCTTTGAAAGACAGGGTTTGGCACATATAAAACACAATCAATTAGAGTTAGTCATCATTATCATCCTAAGTGTCATTATAATCGCACATTACATCATCACCCTGAAAAAATGATTCTTACAAAGCTCCTGCAGTATTAGAAAGAACCAATGTTTGGGTTAGATGTCAGTATGAATTCCACCTTAAGTAAATAATCTAAATTAATTCTGAGGCTTAATTTTTTTTTTCAATGTGAACATTCTCTGTCAAATGCTATTATTAACTCATTTTCTCTTTAGATTTTGGTTCTGTTACCATCTCTGCATTCCTTACAATCCCATGCCTCTATTTAAAGACCTATAAGGTAAATTCTGAGATGGCTTTCCCTCACAGCTCATGCCCTTCTCTGTGTCACAACTGTGTCCCATTTTATTAGCAATTATTACACAATGGTGATGTTTATTTCTATGACTAATTGTCAGCTCATTGAGAGAAGACTTTATACTTTGTGCTTCTTTGCATAAAACTGAGTTAGTTTACACACAATGTGAAGACTCAAAGCTATATTGTATGTGGAAATACTGACAAGATGCTATGTTATGCAAAAAATTAAGTTTGGATTGTTGTTGCTACTCATTTCCTATCTAAGAAAAAGAACTCTCCTAGCAGCTGCAGAAATTGTGATGAAGTGGTGAAGAGCTGAAGTGTGTTACTTTCAACCAATCTATCATGATCCCATGAACTTCTCTATCTCTGCATCTCATTTATGATCAGCTTCGAACAACACAAGATTTTACTAGTTCTTTTTTTCAACCTTATAGAATACTAAAGGCCTAGTGCAGAAATTCATGCACTCCCAGCCTGTCCCCTCTCGCAGTCTGGGAGCCCTTGGAGGATGTCCAACTGCGTCAGAGGTGGGAGAAGCTCCTGGCTGAGTGGTGCAGCCCTGTGGGAGCACTCCTGCTTTGAGCATCTGCCCCCTGTGGTCAGTGAGTATCATAGCAATCAGTCGTTCCACTGTTTAGTCGATTTGCATATTAGCCTTTTATTATATAGGATTTCTAAGGGGTGAGATTTCTCCTCTAGAACTGTGCAATTCTGGAATGTTTTCTCCTTCAATTCATTTACAGATTCTGATCTCCTCTAATACTCCATAAAAATGACCATTTTTTTGTTGTCAAATAAGAACTTTCCTCTTATTCATTGAAATTCATCTGACAAGTTCCTCAGTTCAACACAACACTATTTAATCTCTCTCTCTCTCTCTCTCTCTCTCTCTCTCTCTCTCTCTCTCTCTCTCTTTTTTGCTTAGTTTCAATACTAAGTATTCTCTAGGACAGGGTTCAGCACAGGTAAACAAATGGACTGCATGACAACCACACTTCATTTACAAAAGCAGGCAGAGTGGCCTGCAGGCCACAGTTGATGACCCTAATCTAGTCCATTGCTACTTGAAGTATGGTCTGCGGACCGTGAGTGTCAACATCACCTGGGATCTTAGAGGTGCAGAATCTTAGGCTCCACCAAAGACCTACTGAATCAGGATCTGTATTCTAACAGGATTTCCAGGTGACTCACATGCATATTCAAGCCTGAGGATCACGGCAGCCCACGAATAACACAAAGGAGACATCTGGGAGCATGTTGTTTTGTGCTTACTGGCTGGGCTGCCTTCTCAGAGTAGATGGCGGGCCTTTTTCAGTCTCTCCTTCCATTGCCAGTTTTCTTCCCCTGGAACATTCTCACCCACTAACCGCATGCTCTGCCTCCCTGCCAGCTTGCCTCGCCACCTCCTCAGCCTAGCAGTTGCTCATTCCCCAGGTTCTCTGTGTCCTCGAGAGAGAGTGTTGGGAAATTGGCAGATGGCATGGGTTTGGCTTTCTTGAGTCACTCACTGCTCAGTGTAGGGTTGTGACTGGGATATGTACACAATGCCCCTGCCTACCCACCCCTTTTCTGTACTCAGTGCTCCTTTCAAGTGTGCATATAAATGGAAAAGGAAGCTCAGATGCTGAGATGACTTCCCCTTCCATATTACAATACTGAAGAGCCTAAGGTAATGATGAACACTTTTTAGTAAAATAATTATGGCAACAACAAGAAAAACAATTCTATGAGTGCCAGGGAGCAAAGCAGTTGAACTGTTCCAACATTTTTTAAATGGAACCCGAAGGCATTAATTATTATGTATGTTTCTTCGGTGAGACTTTCAAGTCATTTGGAATAAGCAATTATGTAATTTTCCCGGTGTTCTCCCATCCCCCCCTTTTCTATTCTTCTTTATTAATATAGACACCTATCAGAATGAAGTGGGCCACATACAAGTTGGGGTCCATTCAGGTGGGTGAGAGTTGATTTTTGGACCTAGGTTAACCTGATTAATCTTTCCAGACTCTAGAAATGCCTACTGGGCTGCAGTGATTTGTCTGGGATGGGAGATGCAGTCAGCCAACTCTTGCTCTCTCCAAGCGCTTGCTTGCCCACCTCACACTATCCAGTGACAGACAACTCATCTACCTGGAGCCTGCGGCTCATCCCTGGTAGGGCCTCCATAAGCATTTATCACAGGCATGCCTTTCCTTCCAGCATAGTGCTGATACCCAGAAAAGACACCTTGCTGCTGAAATCTCTTCTGTCATCTCTACTGATTAATCGTTCTACTATTTTGTAAAACCTGAACATGGGTCATATATATATATATATATATATATATATATATATATATATATATATCAGCTAAAAAATAGTTAAAATTTACTAATCCTAGCACCGTGCCTTCATTTTCTCATTTAATATTCACTATAAGTAGTAGCTAATAGTATTCATATTTTAAAGATAATGAATCTGAGGCTTTGAAAGGGTAACTTGTCTAAAGCCTTACCATTATAAAGTGGAAGAACTGAGGTCTGAATCCAGGCAGTATAACTGGAAAGCAAATGCTCTCAACCATCATCAATATCATGTCATAACAAAAATGTAGGGCGTTTAGGGTCCTCCAGCGAATAGCACTTCCAGAGACCTGAGAGCACCAGATGCGGGGTGAGTCATGGATGCTGAAAGCCCATGCGCAGGAAGCTGTTATGCACGGGTCATCAGGAAAGGCATTGAAAGTTGATGCTGACATCCTCTTAGTCCCACTAAAGTACAGCAATGCAAAGATCCTTCAATTCGTCAGGGCCCCATTACAATCAGAAGCACAGCCCTGGTGAACGCATACATAAAGAGCAGCAGTTCCCTGCGGAGTTCCCTGGCGGGCTCTCAGCAGTCACCTTTCCCTTCCTGTTTGGTAGTGAGGTCTCCAGGCGTCTCACCGAGGCCTCTAATGCAATCCCAGGGTTGTCAGCTGTGCTCCTTGGTAAGCAATGCATTAATGGTGTGAAAACCTGCATCTCACAAGGCTTTTTTTGAACAACTGGTGATGGTGAAGGCTGCTAGCTGCCGGGGGTGGCAGAACACACAATTCTGGAGAATCAGTAGCCTGGTTCACCTCGAATGCATGAAAGTGCATTCAGCTCAGATGTTTGTGGGCAGCAGCCTGAGTATTTGCTTGGAGCCCTGCTGCATCAGGCAGTTTCTGAGGCCAATGGAGCTGGGTGAGAAGGGAGACAGACAGCATCTCAGCTACTCTGCACAATCACAGCTACCCTGCACAATCTCAGCTACTCTGCACAATCTCAGCAACCCTGCACAATCTTAGCAACCCTGCACAATCCCAGCTACTCTGCACAATCACAGCTACCCCACACAATCTCAGCTACTCTGCACAATTTTAGCAACCCTGCACAATCTCAGCAACCCTGCACAATTGAACCAGAGAGAGAAGTGAAAACAGCACGCCATTGCTTCCTCCCTCTGATTGACAGTGACAACAAGTCTTTATGGGTGGGTGCCACAAAAGTTGCCTTTCTGGATGGTGCAAAGAGAGGTGAACTCATGTTATGCAAAATGCTGTGTGGTTTTCACTGAACTGGCTTTGGGCAGAAAAACACGGTCTCAGCAAACAGGAAGAGGAAAGAAATCAGAGTGTTGAAGAGATGAGAATGCACATGTGAGCTGATAGTATGCTCTGTCTTGAATGGAAGCATGGCATAAGTGTAGAGGAAGTTACTAGTATAATTAAAATCCAATTCAAACCAGGCTACAATAACTTTCAACACCCATCCCTTCTTCGGGTAGATATATTTACCTCAGAAATAGGATGCTTGTTTCAGTTTATTGACTTCCCTTAGTCGCTAATTTACCTAATTTTCCCACACTTCCATTGCTACTCAACCAACCTTCTTTGATACCTTTTAATTTAGATTTATTCAACCACCCTGCTTTGATACCTCAGTAGTTATTTATGGATCATCTACCACGTGCCAGGCACTGGTCTCAATATCTAGGAGGATGAGAGAGACAAACATTGCAGGATAAAGGTGTGAATATACGTGTACAATTTATACTTAGGGAAATAAGAAAAAAGGGATCAGTAAGAGAGTGGTTGGGATAGAGGAAATTCTTCATTTGAGTCCTGCTTTGGCCTACAAGTGGTTATGGCTTCCGGTAAGAGAGATAGCAAATTTGCATGTTCCTCATCTGATCCATTATATCCAATGCAGAAGGCAATATTGTTTTTCTTATTTGCAGACATGCATTGAGCACCTCCTTTGTGCCAAGCTCTATGGTAAGAAGTATGAATTTGGGAACTTGGAGTTTAGTCTGCAGGCAGACATTCAATTAATTATATTTACACAAGAAAAGTGCACTCCAGGAAAAAAAATTAGTGGCTTTCATATGTTATTGCCTTGAAATATGTATGGAATTCTTTTCCTCAGGCCCCTGACATCCACTATTATTTTATGGGACTAATTAATTTACTGCCTTCCCAGCCCAGTGTAGTCATTACTCACTGTGCAGGTCAGTACCCAGCACCTGGGATGATTGTACTTCCTGGTTGGATGGGGCCACATGATTAGTCCTGGCCAATGAGAAAGGATCAGGGTTATGTGTGTCACAGGTGGAGGATTTGAATGCTAGTGCCAGACCCTCAGAGCTCTCTTTGTCCCTCTGGCATAGCATTTGGTGCCATGACTGTTCTGTCAGCCTGGGTCCCTGAGGGACCATGATTAGCAGAGGCCCCTGGTAAACTGAAGTGGGCATCTAGGGTCACCAAGCAATGAACTTTTGTAGTTTGAAGTCCCTGAGATTATGGGTTGTTGGTTTCCACGGTGCAACCCAGGGTGTCCTGATCATACACTTCTTTGGGAAGGCTTCCACACTCACTAAAGAAGTCAGGCCTTTCATCACTGATCCCTGTACATGAGCTTTTATGAAAATTAGAATCACACATTATGCATGTGTCACTGGTTAGACTATAATGGAAAAGCACAAGTAGGTACTATGACTGGCACATAGAAAATAAATGCTTGTTGAAAGAATGAATGAATGAATAAGTGAACACATGAACTGGAGATTGTTGCAGAATCTTGCGTTATTAAAAGGACTCAACTCTTGGTGTAAATATTATACTACTAAAAGTCCCGGAACATACTTCAGTCATTTCTGCCACCCTCCCCTGACTGTGTCCCTATGTATTATACAAGATTAGAACAAAATAATCCTAATTCCCATATGAAAAATTATATTCCCAAAGGAATCAGTCTTGTGTGATTTCTTGGAGGGGACAAAGGTCTCCCCTGTGTTGACCTGGAATTCGCTCCATTGCCTTAGCCGCATTGGAGGAAGTATTGCACCTGGTGGCTGTCACACTGGAACCGCGGTTAGACACTAAGTCTCTGACTTGGACAGTGGCCCACGGTCTTCAGACTGCCACACGGCTCTCAAAAACATGTCTTTGATAAAGTGACTCCCCTCCCTGCACACACACTATTAACTAAAGCAGGTAAAACTGTGTCTGGGGAAGATAATGAGGTTTACTTCCCTGCCTGTATAATTTTGCCTGCGTGCGCCTGGTATCCCTGCTTGGATCTCGCCCAGCTCACCCCAGGGAGAACAGGGCCGGTGTGCTCCACGGTGCTTTAATAAAGCACCTGCCGAAACTAAAGCTGCTCCGGCTTCAAAACAAGGGACGCTGCAGCTGCAGTTTGGGGAACTCTGTTTACCTCCCTGGTAGAATCACCAGCCTTGTCTGTCCCTGAACCCCAGATCTTAGCACATCTCCTTTATATGCAACCCCTTCATTTAGTCTAGGAAAACAGAGGCTCAGGGGAGAGGCGAGTAGAAAGGCCTTCCACACTGGCTCGTGGTCAAGGAGGTTGTGTGCCTTGAGGAGACTAGGCAGGCTGGGACGTGACCCAGCCAATGCCAAGTAGCCCTTGTCGATCACTTCCAGCCTCATTTCTCGTGTTCTTTGCTGGCCTCGGGTCGACCTGACAGTCTGATTGCCTGGGGTATACACTTGTTTCCAGGTCTCCCTCTGAAGCCTGCTGAGCGTTTATGCACAGAGGCACCGGTTGCATGGCTGAGCAATGGCCCGTGCCCGCTGCCACTTCTTTCTGTTACACTTGCTTCCAGTACATTCATCTTGTGTCTGGTGCTTGTTTCCTGACTTTTTGTGATTACCTGCATTCTGCCGTGGTGTGACCACTCATCCTTATTTTCTAGCAACAAGGATAGTTCCCCTTGCACATTTAGGGGCAAACAAATAAATATAGTATGAATTATAGACCAAAGTGTCCAGAGAGGAGGATGTCTGTAACCTCCATAGTGTTAGTCTAGAGATAGACACACAGAGTCAGGAAATGCAGAAGTTGTCCATGCTGTTTGCCTACAATGTGGAAGGACAATGCTAAGTTACATTGAACACATGATAAATCTGTGTCTACTTGATAGTGAATCCGTTTTGACATATCTGCAGTGGATGGGCCCCGCTGGGGAAGGAGGTGAGTTCAAGCCCTGGGTAGGTCTGTGTGTTTCCATGTGTCCTATGGTTAGAGACAAGTGTGTCCTGTAACTCATTGCTCAGACAGGAGCCAGGGATTTGCTTAGGAAGGAATAAATTGGCATAGGAATATTAAGGCAGTTCACACAGGGTGCCTAAGAAATTCAAGCCGATTCAAGCTCAATATTCTTTGGATACATCTCAGATCACTTTTTGGATTCACTTGATTGGAGGTTTCTGTTTAGATTGGTTTGTCTTTGTGTGCATGAGCCTGATTCTGTTGAAACAGTAAGCAATTCAATCTGAGGAACATTTATTGAGAGTGTCCTCTGTCTCTGAGCCAATGGAGAGCAAAGGACCGGTGTGCCTCATTTATCTTTTACTCTCGGTCCTTACAATGATGCCAGTTTGTTGAACTTGCTGAGCTTACTGTGTGAAGAATGGGGACTCATACGTAATGAGCACCCGCTAGGTACCTGGTGTGCTAGGCCCCAGCAATAGAGTGATTAATGGAACAGTCTCCTCATGGATTATGGATGTGGAAGATGACCTGAACACTTAGCACTGAGCTCAGGTTCTCCAAGGGCACCTTTGGAATTGTCTCTTTTTTTTGTGATCAGTGCCTTTAAGAGGTTTACAGAATCTTTCTTTATACAAATCCTTCATCTCCTGGAAGAAAGGACAATATAGGCCTTTTCTATGCACTTGGGTATGGGAACCTGAAACCTGCACCTCATCTTTCCCTTCCCTTAGCTTGGGTCAGAACAAAAACTCATTAACTAGGTCGGTCCCTCTTAGTGAGGTGCCCATTCTTTGCATTGGGTTGACTGTTGGGAGCATCTCACAAGCATACCATGAGTCTTTCACATAGACTAAGCCACTCTCATGCCTAACGCTGTCACCTTACTGAAAACAGAGCGATAGCAGTGGGCACCGGGAAGCTGACTCATTTTTTCCCCTGGTCCCCCTCGCATCTGCACATCCCTTTCCCACAGAAGTTATTGTAGAGCAATGATTTATGGCTGTGTCTTCTCTACCTGGCTCTGAGCTACTTGAGGATCCAGACTGCTGTGTCTATAGGTGGCCCTGCAGGGAAGCTCAGAGCCATGATGCTAAGGGCTGGCGCTGTCTTTGGGAGAAGTAAATCAGGTAAAAACTGACTTCCAGTTTTTACTTTCTCTTTTTTTTTGGTTGCTCCAAGCTTAAAGGACATCTCTCTTTTGATCATATCCTTTGTGCCACTATTTGGCTGCTATAGGCCCATGAATCCTTCCTACCCTACCCTTAAAAAGTCAAACAGGAACCAGAGTGAGTCCTAGGAAAATCGTGCGTGAAGAGAGGTTCATGCAGGGCCACCCACTGCAGTGCCAGGAGGTGCCACTCACATAGAATATCCCGTGAATGGTGCATCCTGGAGCTGCTTCCGCCTCCTCAGCTCTTTGCTGCTGCTGTTCCTGTCCATGGTAACATAACTGATGGCCACCAATGAGAGTTTTCCTGAGACTCAGCATTACTTATCTTTCAAGTGATGGTGCTAACTAAAGCCCAAACAAGTGGTGTTGGAGCCATACACATGTTACCTCTGCAGGTCTTATTTTTTCACCTCTAACATGAAAGCAAAAGATAGAGGGAATAGGACTATCATTAATGCTAGGCTAACATTGGCATTGCCGTTCAGTAGTCCAATGGGGAATGCTTATCACAACAGTTGTTTTTGGATGATTTGGGTAAAACGTAATAGAAACCAACTCAAGTTAATTTAAGCCAAAGGGAACTCTATGAGAAGAATACTAGGGTATCCACAGAATCCAAGGGCAACACTTCTGGAATCTAATGCATGCTCTTATTCCAACTGTCATCGTGTTAGGTGGACCACTTTTACTCTGCTCAGCACGTTTCCATGTGGAAAGACCCTGATAGTGTAGCACTCCTGGGCAATTTCCACTCTCTGTCTCTCACTCTCTTTTGGGGAAGGAGGGGGGCTTAAGTAAGTGAAGAATTTGTAAGACTAAACAGGGCAAGTCTGGCTTATCCTCTTCCTTTCTTTTGGGATCTGTCTGCTAGCAGGGGATATCCGTTCTGCTCTGCTCCTTCATCCCTCCCTTGTGTTTTAAGCTGCCTGGAAGATGCCAGCAGGGAAAGCTGTGGTGGTCCAGCCCTGGCCCTGACTGGGAGAGGTAGGCCTGCCTACTCAAACTGGGAGGCAACCTCTACCACACCAGGAGCAGTGATTACACAATGCATCACAAATAAAGCGTTTTAAAAAAAAATCCTCACCCAAGGATATGTTTTTATTGATTTGGAGAGAAAGAGAAACAATGATATGAGAGAGAAACATGGATTGGTTGCCTCCAGTACACGCCTTGACAGGGGATCAAACTCACAACCGTTTTGGTGTATGGGATGACACTCCAACCAACGGAGCCACCTGGCTGGGGAAGGGGGGATTTACATCTCAGTGTGTTTCCCTTGTCTCTCAGTTGGTTCAGAACTTGGACAGGGGAGAGCGATCTTCATTTTGGGCCTTCTCATCCTTCTTCTCTCCACATTCCCTTCAGCTTTCTCTGATTTTTCATGTACATGGCACAGGATGGCCATATTCCCATCCTTTAGTTTTAAAGCCACTTGCAGCAACTGACTGATTGCCTTTCAACCCCAATTCCAAATTTATATGATAAGGTTTCTGATTGATTTACATCAGTCAGACGTCCATCTTTGAAAAAGCTGTGCAGAACTGGGAGAGGATAAGTTCACAGGTTATATAGAAATAACTTTTCTGGGTGGGGAAGTAGTTATCAAAAATGAGGTCATTGTGACTGCCCAAAGCAGTCTTTTCCAAAACCATGGCAATCTTTTCCAAAACCATGGCAGGGGTTAGGTGTTTGAGACCAGTTAACAGATTTCATTAAATGTATTTTAAAGGGGGACCTAATCTGTTTCTGTCATGGTGGTCTTCATGTTTCTGTTGCTATGAACCTATACTCTTTCAAATGGAATCTTCAATTCAGAGCTGTTCACACACCTATTCTAGATAGAGCTCTGAGAATCACTTAAATAATCTCTTTAATCTATTTTCCCCAAAGGTTATGTGCCATTGAAAGTTATGCTGGGCAATTATGTGCAAAAGATAAGAAAAAGGAGGGAAAAATATCGCTTCTCAGCCTTTTGGCTAAGATCAAGTGTAGGAGGGAAAAGTAGATATTTCATGGGACATAGTTTAACCCAACAGGTAGTAAACTGCCATCCAGAGAGATTTTCCTATATTTAGAATCTGATATCACCAAGCTTCATATAATTGGTAGCTCGCAGTGACATTTCAGACTGTCAATCAGATAATCTCTTATTCGGATTGTGATGTCCCATAATAAAATATATGGTCAAACCAGAGCATCCTCTATGCTTTTACTTAAGAAAAACTCAAGTTCTCTAGATGCCCAGCACCTTCTCAAAGCAGGTTCCTTTAAAAATCATTCAGATCACCTGACCTATGTCTCACAAATGGCTGGATATTGATGATGAGCCATGCTGCTGAGAAATTAATCTTCAGTCAACATGTGTATATGTGTCCTCTAGAAGTCACCATTGATGTTTCATAGTTTCTTTTATTGTAGAACAGAGGGGCCTATTACATGTCAAGATGAAATCAATGTGAAATTGATGCACTGAGAGAAATTTGGTCTGAAGGGTTTTTGCAGTGGTGTAACAATCAAGTTATTCTTTCCCCTGCCTTACTAAACTATTTTATTTGCTGTAGCAAGTTCTCCACATAAATGTCTCTTTATGCTTCCAACATAATTCCTTTGTTTTCAAGTGCTCTTAGCCTCATCATTAGATTAAGTTGGGTTTTTATTATAACACTAGAGGCCCAGGGCACAAAAATTTGTGCACTCGGGGGCGAGGGGGTCCCTCAGACCAGCCTGTGCCCTCTTGCAGCCCTGGAGCCCTCAGGGGATGTCTAATTTATGGCTTAGGGCCGCTTTCTGAAGGGGAATGCAAGCAGTCTGCCCCTCCCTGTATCACCCCATGGCTGTTCTTGGTGGCTTCCCTCTGATTGAGGAAACCAAGGAAAGCCAATTTGGGGATGACGAGCAACTGGCCCTGCCCTTCTGATCACCCCTCCGCCACTGCTGGTTGCTGCCCTTCCCCCCCCCCCCCCAATTGGCGTCCCTCACTCTGCCCACTGGCATGTGCTTTGGCTGGCCTGGTGCCACCTGCTCACCAGTCTGGCTTCCTCCTTACCCCCCAGCCGACTGGTTGTTATGCCGTACAGTTGATTTGCATATTATGCTTATATTATATAGGATGAATATATGCTCATTTTATAAAACTGGTAAAAATAGAAATTTTAAGGAAGATGAAAAATTATTGATAATCTTACTACTGTAATATTTTAGACTGTTTTTAACAAGTTTATTTGGGTTTTCAAGGAAAATTGAGTTTATTTTGTATCTTAATTTTGGTTCTACTTTTTTCTCAATTACTATTATAGCAGGCATTAATCATATTGGTATAACTATTCTTAATACCCTTCGTTTTTTAATGACTGCCTGACCATTCTTCTTTTATTGGGTATTTCATTTGGTTTTAATTATTTATAAAAAATTCAATAATTTAGAGAATTGCATTGGTGATACTATAATTTGTGTATTAGATGTTAAAATTATGTATATATTTATATGATTTTTCCCTCTTCAGATGAATTTTTCAGAAGTGGAATTACTAGGTCAATGTTTTTGTTTTTTGTTTTTTGTTTTTTTAATTTTTACTTCTTTTTTACTCAGGCCCCAAAATGATTTGCTGGATGCTTGAGAAAAATGCTCTCACTTTGTTTGAGTTTCTGCTGAACAAATAAAAGGCTGTTCCTTTCATTCCAGTGAAGATGATTCAGTCCCTTTTTGCTTTAGACGGTTTTGAGATGCTTTCATTCTCCCAGACCCTCCTCCACCCCCCATCCCCAACACACACAAAACAGCACCCTATTCAGTCACGGAAATGGAGGGCCTGCTTCTCCCTGTCCTGGCTGAGAAAGAAATCTCCTGGCACCCTGGAACAATGCGGTAGAAAGTAAAGGAGTTCTAAATGGTTTTAAGGTGTTTCTTTTTTCTTCTTTTTCTTTTTCCTCAGGCATGCTACCACACCTGCTACTGAAATCCGTGACCTCACACGCTCTTGGTGTTACAAGCATGTGGTGGGCCCTCTTGGAAGGGGGGTAAGTGCACTGGATTGGAAATCAGAATATCAGGCTCTGGCCCTGCCAGCCCGGGGTCTGTTTCACACCATGTGAAGTATTTTATTTGGAATCCATGGCCTCTTCCAAGCATATTGGTGACTCTCTGAGCTAGCTGCTCCACTCTATTATATAGCTGGGGGAGCCAAAGTTTGGCGGATAAAATAATGTCATGGCTGGCAAATGGTGGACTTTAGGAAACTCAATATACCTGTTCCCAAATATTTCCTTTTTTTTTTTTTTTTGTCTCAGACTATTCTTATCCATTTTTCATTGGACAAGTACTTAACTTCTGTGAGTCTTATCCAGTTGCTTTTAAATTGTAGATAATTATATCTACCCCACAGGGCTTCTGAGAAGATCACATAGATAATTAAATTGAGAATGTGCTATTTAAAGTGAAAGGTAAGTGTCAGGAATTATGAGCATGCCAATGAAAAGGCAACTAGCATAATGTTTACCTACACAGCTCATACAGACTTCTGGAAAGTTTGAGAGTTAGTTTTTAGTTCCTATTTTATAAGTTTCCATTTTCTTTTCTTCATTCTTCTCTAGTGAGTTCCTAGGAAATGAGATGTGAAAACATTTAATAATTAAATGTTATGGTATTGGATTCTAGTAAAGCAAGAAGTTTGGATTCTTCCAACATGAGTTTCTCAGCCTCATCATTATTGACATATTTGGGAGGGATACTTTTTTGTTGTGGAAGATGGCCTGAATATTATAAGATATTTGTAGATATTCCTGGCTACTACCCATTAGATGCCAGAGACTCTGCCCTCCCAATTGTGGCAATTGTTACAATCTGTCTCCAGCTGTTGACAGATATCTGCTGGGGACGAGGCTGTGTGCAAAACTGTTTTTAGTTGAAAATTACTGCTCTAACGGAATATCTGTGTCTGAGATGCAAAGTTTATTCACTAGAATTGGGGTTTGAGTGTTTTTGTTCCTTAATGTGTCAAAATTATAATATCTCAGAGTTAATTCTGCAAAGAAAACTATCTTTAGCATTTGTTGCCTTAGTGTATTCAAGTTTTACAATCTCGTTATTAAATGAACATCACTGTTTTTCTGACTGCTTAAACAATTTTCACTGGCTGCTGATACCATCATCTGAACACAAGATTTTTAAAAAAGAAAAGAAAAAGAAAAATCTACACAGTTACAATGAGAAGCCTGTTTTGAAGATAACAGCTCCTATAAAATTTCCCATTTTTATTACAATATTGGTCTCAAGGATGGACCTATGTTGTGCCATTTTCAGTTCTTGTTACCATCCTTGTCATAACAGGGAATGAGCCAAATTGCAATGCCTTGGGTAATCTGTCACTTGCAATAGTGTGGGGGCCTGCTCTGAACTTCATTATTCCAGGAGGCACCATCGCTGACCAGAGGAGATGAAGCACTCTGGAGAGATCAAAGCATCAAGGCATGAGTGACTGTTCAGGTGAGCGCTGGAGGTGCTATTTAGCAGCCTAAACTGCAGCTGGTCGACTGTCCAAGAGCAGTGTGGCACACAGTCATGTGACATCTCTAGGCTTAGCACAGGCAATTCTCACCCAAGGGAAGAGAATAGGATGAGATCTGATATTTCTTGGCATATACTCTGCGCCACTGGGCTATATGTGTTTTTCACATAGTCTTCATGGCAAACACATGAAGTAAATAGCAGCATATCTTTTTCTTTTTTTCTCCAGGAAGTAAAGTAACTTGTCTAAGATGAGGTAGAGCTAGGAGATTCAGATTATGGCTTGAAAGTCTCTGGTTTTACTAAATCTGAGCACTTCCAGCCAATATATTGACGTATGACCTAAAAATCTAATAATAGATCATATTATTGTATTACAACATTGATTCAGATAGTTGAAACTTAATTTGTTATTTCTTAAAGTGGCTTGTTAATTATGAGCACCAGGGAGGGAGTCCCCTCACCACCTCCAGGGTAGTCAGTGAACAATGGGCTCTGGGGGTCATGAGAGTGGCTCAGGACTCCTCTTTTCTCAGATGTGATAGGCTGTTGGCTTTTCAAAGAACTCTTAAGTCTTTGTGGTGCTGCCACCTAAGCCAGCATTGCCCTTTGTTCTTCATGAACTAGGTTAGGTTTATGTGTATTTAATTACTCTGTTAGCAAACAATGATGAAGCTTCATGTGAAGGGAACTGAACTGGATGCTAGGAATAGGTTACCCTTTCCTCAAAGTGACTTAGAGTAAGAAATGTCTATTAACTTCTATAAAGCAAAAAAAAGTTCATTGAAAGAGATTAAGGAATGTTCAAATGAAAGCAATGCCAAAGGTCAGAGAGGGGACATATACTCTGACTTGGAGATCATAGCACAGACTTTGGGAGTGATCAGAAGAGCAGCTGCTGAACTTTGAAGAGCAGACTTGTAAACTTTAGGTGAAGGTGAAGGTCATAGATGAACACCTGTTGATGACTCATCTCATTTTTCCAACCTCCCACCCCTAAGCCACAGTTACCTTCTTTCTCTAGCCATCTAGGCTTTCTCATTGTCCACAAACATGCGGGAGCATTGGCACGTTTACATGAGCTGCAGTGCCCTGCAATGCCCTGGCTACAATTCTCTTTGCTTAGCTGAACCACATTCTCACCTCTTTCATTAAGTCATTCTTAACATTTTTGCTAACCATACATATTTTCCTCTGGATTTGTTCTCTCATCCCACTTCTGCCGAAGGGATTGCCTTACTTGGTCCTATGAACCACAGTAACCTGAGCTAAGTGACCACAGCCTCTCTGATGGTGGCAGGGATGGATCTGGTATGTGAGACTGATGGTCATGTTAGGCCAAGCAGAGAAGTACAGCTGAGAAACAGAAGAAGAAAGTCTAAGAGAAACAGGAATAGGAGAGTGCATGCAGCCTCTGAGAAAGCCACTGAAATTGCTGATTTTCCAGATCGCTTTTAGCTCACAGGAGGCTGTTATTTCCCTGATTCCAATTCCAAGAGTTTTACAACCTGACACCAGGTTTCTGGTCCTTCCAACCCAATGGGCTTGGACCAAAGCATCTGACTGGCTACATTGATCTTCTCGTCCCCTAAACTTTCTGTTCACTTATTCTGTGCTATTCATTTTCTAAATCCATCCAGTTTTAGAAAAGTTAGTATGTTTATTTGGCTGCTCCTCGGTGTGTGCTAATTTCCGCACCAGATTGTAAGCTCTTTAAGGGTAAGACAATCCCTCATACTTGGGGGACAGCATCACATAGTGTTTTAGAGCATGCACTCTGGAGATGGACGAGCTGAGCTCAAGTCCAGCATGCTCTGTTATGACCACTCTCAAATGTACCATCTCAACACAGCGAAGGTGTGTTTGTTTGCTCATGCTGAATGTCCCACTCAGGATGGCAGCAGGCTTATAATCATCATGGTCACACAGAATCTACGTTGATGGGGGGTCCATCTCAATACCTACTTCTGTGATAAGATCAGGGCAAAGAGACCATGCAGGCTCTTAGACATTTGACCCAAGTGCATTTCTATCACGGGCCTCTTTAGTAACTATAAGGGCCACATTGTGTGAAACAGAGGCCAGCCCTAAGACTTCCAGAACCTTTGCCAGCAGTGTAACTTGAGGCACATTGCTTAGGTATCCTCTTTATGCTGCAGTTCCTTTTCATTAAAGTTAAGGATACTACAATAGTACTTTCCTCTTATGAGACTAAATGGGTCTATATAAAATGTTCAACAGTGTCCACCTGTTAATACCATGTAAGTGTTAGCGGTGCTACCTGTAAATAAAATGATTCTTCTTATTTGCATCTCAACCTGCAAATCAAAACTTCTGAAGTTGGCAAGCTTCAGAGTGACATGTTGATAGAATTACTCCCTCATCTTTCACCATTTATTCATGTAGGGACAGAAATTTCAACTAGTTCTTGTTTGTGCTGTTCTCTTGCCTTATAGCTTAACTTTCTTTTTAAAGAGTCAAAAACCCACAAAAATGGCATCCCAGTAACTGTGCATAATCCAGAGGAAAAACATACTTACAGATTAGCCATTCATTGTGTCCATACCACTTCAAGAAAATGAACACAACTCCAAGGGCCACATGGAATATCTGCCACATTGAATATTTGCTTTAGAGACTTTTGTTCTCCTTTTCTGGGTAGACTCCCCTGAATAACTCACCACATCCCTAACATTATCGGGAAGGAGTTCTCTTTATGGCTCAAATTGCTGTACTCAGCATTGCTTCGGGGGAAAGCACGGGGTTATGAGCTGGAGAAGGTCTGACATTACTTTCGGAGTTTATGATCAGAAAGCGTTCGACTCAAACTGAGCGCTGGTTCGGAAAAAGGGGGGAAAAACACTTAGAAAAGCGGCTTAGAATTGAAAATGGCCTTATTTTAATGGAGGAGAAATGCGGTTTGACATCACCAGGGGAGTGGATGAGATGCAGTGCAACCAGAAAAGTGCAGTTGCTGGCCTCCTCCTGAGATCAAAGCCAAAGTGAGCCCCTTGGACAGGCCCTTGCTCAGATGGTTGCTTTCACACACCCACCAGGGGGCCTCGGTGAATTTCCTTCTCTCTGGGAAGGATGGTAAAGAGCACTTGATCCACTGGACAGTGTATTATATATGGGACAGTGTGTAGTTACAAGGTGTCTCACTAACCACAGGAGCCTCCCTCCAAGCCCAAGAGAGGCAGGTGGTTCGCCTGGTGGTGTGCGCCCCACACCCTCCATGCCCTGAACAGTCAAGCCTCAGTCTGCTTTGGCTGGCAGGTTTCCTGCTTTGCACTCGAATTCCTCAGGCATATTGCTGTTCCTCTTCCTCACTTTCCTCTCAGTTTTCCTTTGAAACCCCTATCCACCCCCACCATTTCTCTTTATCTGCACTGGTCTTGCTTGGATCTCATATTTGCCTGTGTGTCATCTTTCTGCCCAGTGGGCTGGGTATTTGTTCTGTTTCTTGATAGAGGAAAAGGTCAGATTAAATCAGAAGAAGGTGCCGTGACTCGGAGTAGCTTTTGTTGGTGGATCTGGGCTGGGAGTTAGGACTAACTAGTGGGCAAGTCAGCCACTGGGGTCTGACGGCGTGCCAGCCCTGGTGCCACCAGGTGTATGCACAGCATTGTAATTACTTAACCCAAGGAAGTGCTTTCCAGTGTTCCCCTCACTTTACAATGTGGAAAAGGAAACTTGGGTCTAGTTAAAGTCCTACAGATATGAACCTAGAACATCTGATTTCAGAGCCTGCTACATCCTGAAGGTTTGTGTCTCCCACAGAATTCTCACACTGAAACCAATTCCCCAATGTGAGGGCATTTGGAGGTGGGGCCTCTACCTCCTGAGTGCCTGTATAGACCTCTGCAGGCACTTAATCCTGCACTTCTCAGCCTCCAGAATTCACTTAAATAGGGTTTTCTTAACAAAATAATGGAATTCAATTAAATCAGTGTTTCTCAAAGTCAGCACTGTTTTTATTTTGGGTCAGATCATTCATTGCTGGGAGCTTGTCCTGTATTTTGGTAGGATGCTTAGCAGTATTCTTGATTTGTACCTACCATATGACAACAGCATTCCCCTTTGCCCAGTTGTGACAAAGAACACTATCTCCAGTTTTTGCTCTGAAGGATAGGGGTGGGTGGCAAAGTCACCCCTGGCTGAGAACCACTGTCCTAAATCATTTCTATGGTACTCTATAGATTTAACACACTCAACAGTGTCATGTAGATTTTGGTTCCCCTCCATCAGTTCTTTTCTCACCTTTTTATTCCTCATCTTTACTTAGTTCATCCTTCTATCTATAAATTAAGGTTGTTTTGAGGATGAAATGAATTAATGAATGCCAAATCCTAAGGGTGATCTTTGTCAGTGTTCATGAAAGCCACCTGCATTGTTAAAACCCTTCTCCCTGCAGGCCAATCAAAGACCACAAGCCCACCTCCTCTATCGATAAGCTCTGCCCGACTCAAGGAGGAGAAAAGAAAGGAACCCCGTCACTCTGAAGACCCCAAGAAAGACTCTCCTTCCTCTTGGCCTGCAGCCCATGTGTAATGGCTAGGGGATCCATAGTTTGGGGAGAATGAGAACACACTATAAGGATAGTCCGTTAATAGATGTAAATCCCGTTCCTTTCAATCAGATGTACGTGATGGCATATTTCAAATGACAAGCCCTGTTATTTGTCATTTTTACGAAGAAAAACCCTTAGCTGCTTTCTAGCCCTGAATTTTGAAGAGAGGTTGATAGGCTTCCCTCATTTAAATAGAGCCTCGATGCAATTTTAAGAACCTATCCTCTAAGGGAGTGGAATTGACAGACCTGGGCCTTGAAAACTAATTTGATATACTGATGGTCTATGGAGCTTGGCAAGGCAGTTTTTCAACCCAGCCTGGAGCATTTCTATTTCCTTCCTTGGATCTATTTTAGACTCCTATTTTGCATACTACCTGCAACTGAGGTAGTTTTCTATCTTTCCTAGAGAGAAAAGTAAGAATGTTTTTCTTCTGGGAAGTTCTAAGACCCTTTTACTTTCCTAGCCCCTATCCAGTCCTAAACAATATCCCCATCTTGCCTCAAATATGTATGCATCTCTGCCTTCTACTCATCTTCCATGTTGCATCCATTGGGTCAACTGCTGTTTTAGCCAAACTCTTCGGTAAATGAAACCTTGAGAGTGGTTGGGCTGGGGCCAGAAGTCTGCCCCTTGAGGTCACTGTTTTACGTGCATGTTGAAGTTTTGAGGCACTGTCTTGGCCTTCAGGAAACAGCACCTCACCTTCCACCTCCCTTACAATATCTCCCTATCTTTAATCCTTCCCTATTTCTGTGGTATCCTCTACATTGGTCTCTTTCAATCACCATCCCCCAGGGAAGAGGCAAGAAGAAGGTATTTCTCCCAATGCCTCTGTGCCCAGGAAGAACTCAGAGACAAAGGCACTGCTACCAAAGGTTTACTTCACAGACGTTCATTGCATCTGGTCTTGGAAGTAGGATTGATTAATGGAGGTATATCAAATATTCTGGGTTAAATATTAGCAATTATTAAAAATTGAAGCATTTCCCAAGGTACAAGTCTCTCAAATGTGTATGAATGCATATCTCTCTTTTTAACAAAGGAGCATCATACAGTTTTCTGTGAAACATATTTTAGGAAGCACTGTTCTAGGACATTTTAGTTGTCATATTCCAAATGCTCCTTGGAGTTTTACATTCTTTATATTTTAAAATTAAATCTCCCTGCTTGGGATCACAATGACCTATGATGGCTAAAAAGAACATGAACTTATAAAAAGACAGAAAGCATAGCCTAGGTAGCAAACTCTCTTAAAAATTATTAAAATCCACAATGGTGTATGCTTCTGAGGTAATAAATGAGATAAACTCATTGGGAATACACACGTGAAAAGTCTTTTACTTTCCTAATCATGACTTCAAAAGGAAAGAGTAGTGCTAACTTGCCCACTTCTAAATATGTCTTGTGTATAACCCATAGCTTAATGAGAACTTTTAGCTAGAAAATAGTGTAATTTAGAGTAATTCAGACTAAATACATACATATACACATATATATTTTATGTCCTATTCAGGCCAGTCTAAACCACAAGTTCAAGCTCACTTCCAATTCACCCTACTCCCTTCTCTCCAGTAGGCTTGAGGAGCAGCTTGGGGACTTCTAATGGGGCACATGAAATGATGTGTGTAGTAGTCTTCCCTACCACCCCTTGTCCTTCTACTTATTATGTGTGTCATTTTAAATCTTGTAGGTTTGGAAGAAGGAAAAAGAAGATTAGAGAAAAAAAGGCAAAGTTGTTTTTTATGTTGTCCTTGAGGCTCTTTTGCAATTTATTATAACTATTAATGTTTTCCGTAATGGGTATCTAAATGCTGGCTTTTGTCTAGTGCATTGGGTTCTTTGAGGCTGCACCAGACCAAGGCTGTACCCAGTAAAGGCAGTGTACTCTCGCTAATCTCTTGTGTTTGTTCCTTCTTCTCCTATTGCTGGTGGTGAACCCATAATCTTGTAATGCTGGCCAGGTACCTTCAGGATGGCCCAAGGCCAGTTATCTTCCAAGGTGCCTACTTGGCTCTCTAGAAATCCATGCATCCTTGCTGGGCAGTCTGTTCTTGCCTTGCTCCAGCCAGACTCATACCTTGTTTATAACTGTGTATGTGAAATATCTGGACACATATCAAATTCTCCCAAGAATTCCTTTATTCACCTTCACTCAGAGGGCTGCACTGGTTTAGGTCGACAAGTGTCTGCAGCTCAACAAACATGCTGGCCTCCCTTCACACAGGTATATCACTCTGTATACACTTTTGAACCCTTCTCAATCAATTTGTGAGGGGGGCATTCTCTCCATTCTCCAAGAAAAGGAAGAGGGGAAAGGCCATTGTACTTCTTTCCTCAGAAAAATCTTCTACCAATTCTCTTCTACAACCTTTTGTAATTCCTGGTTTTGCCTTATTGAGGCGATTAGGTAGGTGATGGGGATTAATAATCATTGAGCTAGTTTCTATTATTCTTAACATAGGTGGAACTAACTAACATTCTTCTTTAGGGCTCCTTACCATCTGTTGAATTTCAGAAGACAACAGGAAAAGATTTATTTAATGGCATTAGTACCTAAAAATGCAAATATTCTTCATAATAATTTCTTTTGTTGGTACTATATAATTTCTAAAACAACTTCCATTGCTTGACTATCTTTTGTTATTAGAGTTAATACAGAGAGGAACACCTGCCACAGTCATAGGCTATTTTCTTGTGTTCTGTTTCCTGTGTGTGTGTGTGGGGGGGGGGGGGGGGGAGGACGGGGGGAGGGGGTGATGGAGAGGGGGGTTGTGGGGGAGTAGCGGGCACATCTAGGTGAAAAGACGTTAACAGTTTTCCAGCTCATTTGTGGCTAAAGACCTTAATATATGACTGCTAAGTATTTAGAAGAGAGTTTATTAAACTTTTGAAATAAGGGTAATTGGACAGAAATCAGGATGGTAAGCATTTAGTAGATTTCATATTTAATTTTAGTAAATGGAATTTGACAATTCTTGGCTATTCATTTTTAATTTTAGCTACCTAGAGCTGTATCCCCTTTTCAGCTCCTATCTCGCCAGGCTGGTTTCCCATACATTGGTTTTAATTTTCATATTCTCCCTCCCCACTTTCCCTTAGCTCCTCCCTTCCTCCCCCACCCTCTGTTTTCCTATTTTGTTGTTTGCTTAATCCCAAATCTCCATTAGTGCGAGTTCCTGCTGGGCTCTCCAGCTGTGAGACACTCCCTGGTCCTCCCTCCCCCATTCTCCAGCTGTCTCCATGGGCAACATCAAACTGCTGATTTTAACACACTTAGTTAGTGTTTAGCAGGGGCCAGGGACTCCTGTTAACTTGCAAAATGTGTTTATGATTCAAAGACACATTTTGCTCCTAATTAAGACTTTCACTAAGGGGGAGAATAAAAGGGTATGGAGCTTTGAGGTATCAAATGGCCGCCATCCTGGAAAAGGGCAAAAACTAGTGGAATAAGTGATACAAGAGTTCAGAGGAGCCTGAAGCCTACAGTTGGGTCTGTCCTGAGTCAGGCCAACATTTGCTTGCCTCCTCTCCAGATGGGCTGTCTCCTTAGGACCCCTGAAGTGGACAACACAAGCACCCCCTCTTATGAAGGCACTGGTTTTCAGAAATGTATATCCTGGGGGTATATTGCCATTTTTGAAACATTCACAACATGAAATGGCAGGAAAGAGACCCTTTGTTAGCTCCATTCAAGGAGGAAAATTGAGATACAGCTGGGAGAAGCAGGAAGCATCCAGTCAGCAAGATAGCAGGGAGACTTTATGTTACACACAGCTTGTAAACATATTTGCTTTAAGACAACACGGTGCTGCTCTAAGCAAGGCAGGATGTAAATGCTTTTTGGAAAACAAGTGTTGGCTCAGATTTTGACTCAAGATGGTGCTCCACAAAACGTGGTGTTCAGTAAAAGTATTCTGAAAGAATGAATGAGAAAGCCTCCAGCACAAAGCCTGATATAGAGAGAGCCGTCAATACATTCTTCCTGACTTTCTTGTTTGCTATTTTCTAGCACTCCTAACTCAGTATACAGGAGAGTAATAATGTACATAGTTATAGAAGAGGTTTTTGCATTGTCTGGGGTGCAGTACCTCCTATGGCATTATTTTAAGAAAATGCATGAAGTTCCATTATTCCTGGTAAACCAGTTCTTCCCTGATCATGTCCACAAGATTCAAGGGCTTCCAGAGCCCTAGTAAATTCAGCACACTTGACCTCAGCTCCATAGTCTCCTCCCCCAAGTGTGTGAGTTTATGTCCTTCTGGAAGTGAATCTCAAGACAGAGTTACAAGTGTAGGGGGTCATGTGGGAGATTTAACAAAAAATTTAAATGCATTATGCATAACCCATGGACACACATGGACACAAACAATAGTGTGCTGAAGGCCTGAGGAGGGGGAAGGGAAGAGTCAATGGGAAAAAAAAGGGGGCATCTGTAATACTTTCAACAATGAAGATAAATTAAAAAAGAAAAGGCAGGAGATATCATTATGGGAAATGGCAAAGAAATAGAAAGGAAAGAGGGCAGACATAGGTGGGACATCCTCCAACCCAGAAACAGGTTTGACAACAGGTTTGTGAAAAAGGAGGGGGAAGGAGGGCGAATTGGGTAGGGCAGCCTTAAGGAAGTCCAGAGAAGGGCCAGTGGGAGGCTCAGAGCAGAGAGGAGTCCTGTTTTGGGCAGGAATGGCCCATCTCCAGTACTCCCTATGCTCAGTCTGGCAGGGAACCCCCTGGAAAGAAAGTGGCATTGATATGAATCCTGCATGGATCACTGAGGGGAGGCAGCCGAGGCTGTCAGCTGACCAGAGGTTCTCTTTTACAGGAAGATCTGGGCAGTGTACCTCCATGCTGCCATATCAGGACACTTCACTTGGTCCTAAAGGACACTATCCCTAAAACCACTTTTCCCTTTCCCTATGGAGACCATAAGACCTAATGTGATTATGCCTTATACTCAAGTTTGCCTCTTGCACTATCAAAAGTTCAAGACTCTCAGTAAACAATGAGTGCTGCGCAAACCTCTGCAAAAAAGTCACCCTCACTTTTGGACCCGATGGCTGACAGAACACTTCTCCCTGTAGGCGTCTGGGTCCCCCGAGTGACCCCAGAAACTGGATTTCCAAGTGATCTGGAGCTTGTTTCCCTTCAGGTTGAAAAAAAGCCATGTGCCTCCGTACCTAGGCTTTTTAGCTTTTCAGCGCTTGTGCTCCTTTCTCTTTTAGCCAGCTTTCCCGTGGTTCTGGGTGATAGACGTTTTGTCTTTTAGTTGTAGTTTTGAAATTGTTGTGCGAGGCGGCAGATTAGTTGTTTACCTATGCCAAGGCTGACCCATTGAACCATATAGGACACCCAGGCCCACAAAGCTACCCTACCAACTCAGAGAAGCAGCGAAAGTGCTGAGAAAAGGAAATAGATCTCAAATGAAAGAAATGGAGGAGAACAAAAGACTGGATATAGAGTTCAAAACCATGGTTATAGGGTTTTTCAAGAATTTCCTAGAAAAGGCCGATAAATTTAATGAGACCCTCGAGGATATGAAAAAGGACCAACTAGAAATTAAACATGCACTGATTGAAATAAAAAATATTATACAGAGACCCAATAGCAGACTAAAGGAACAGAAGAATCATGTCAAAGATTTGGAATACAAAGAGGCAAAGAACACTCTTCCGGAGAAGCAAGAAGAGAAGAGAATCCATAAAGTTGAAGATAGTGTAAGGAGCCTCTGGGACAACTTTAAGCATACCAACATCAGAATTATGGGGGTGCCAGAAGAAGGAGAGAGCAAGACACTGAAAACCTATTTGAAGAAATAATGTCAGCAAACTTCCCCTACTTGGTGAAAGAAATAGACTTACAAGTACAGGAAGCACACAGAACCCCAAACCAAAGAAATCCAAAGAGGACCACACCAAGACACATCATAATTAAAATGCCAAGGGCAAAAGACAAAAAGAGAATCTTACAAGCAGCAAGAGAAAAATAGTTAGTTACCTACAAGGGAGCACCCATACGATTATCAGCTGATTTCTCAACAGAAACTATGCAGGCCAGACTGGAGTGGCAAGAAATATTCAGTGATGAATAGCAAGAACCTACAACCAAGATTACTCTACCCAACAAAGTTATCATTCAGAATTGAAGGAGGGATAAAAAGCTTCACAGATCAGAAAAAGCTAAAGGAGTACATCACCACCAAACTAGTATTATATGAAATGATAAAAGGTGTTCTTTAAAAAGAGGAAAAAGAAGAAAAAGTAAAGATAAAAATTATGAACAACAAATACATATCTATCAACAAATGAATCTAAAAGTCAAGTGAATTAAAAATCTGAGGAACAGAATAAACTGGTGAATATAATAGAATCAAGGGCATAGAATGGGAGGGGATTGCTGATCTCATTCAACTCTGCACTGATCACTACTCTCACATATAATAGCCCAATGACACCTCTGCCAAATGCTACTGAAAAGCACCATAGCCTAAAACCACCTTTGGTTTTCTTTCATCTTAACTCATACAAACACACTTCTTGCATTCTTTCTTCATTTAGAAGATGCCACCATATTTCTTCAACTTCCCAGGGAAAAAATGAGGCGCTTTGCTTAATTCCTTTCTTCTCTTTGCAATCCATATCCTTTGGCTTTGACAGTGAGTCCTGCTGGTTCTAGCTTTAAATTCTATCCTGGATTTGACATCTTGTAGCCATCACCACTGCTAGTATCCTGCTAATGGGCCACCATCACTTCTCTCCCCATCTATTGCAATAATCTCCTCAATGGTCTTCCCTTTCTCACTTTTACCCTTAATATTGCTTCTTTTCCAAATCACAGACAGTGATTTTGTAGACCTCAGATCACGTCATGCCACAGGGGGTTCCCTACAATCACTCCAAATAAGAATTTTATTCTAGTTGAGAGAGAAAAGCATTACATTTCATAAGAGTGTGCATTGATCTTTCCATTGTTCCTGTCTGTTCATAAGTCTGCACCTGTGCACATGCTGCCCGGAGTCAGACCTTTCCACTGCCAAACCCACTCACCCTCCGCCTGTGTGATCCCTACTTCTGTCAAGAACACCTCCTTCTCCAACTCTAGTAAGATCCTCCCAAGCAGTTGCTGGATCATTTGTGTCCCAGTGTACATAGTTTGTGCCTCTTTATGCATCTGCCACACTGTTTTGTACATTCTTTCTATGCACCAGTTTTCTTTCATTAGACTATTAGCTACTTACATCCTCATAGTTTAACAGGGTGTCTGGCACAGAGTAGGACACAATATGTGCTAAAAGTACAATTAAATAAGCAATTTGGCACACAAAATTTTCTCCTTCATTGTAAGAATAGAACCACCATGATATTGAATCCCTCTTTAAACACAAGAAGCAAACGCAATCGATTTAGGCTCACTAAGAGCGCTGAAGATTGCCATCTCTTCATTAGTGGAATCATTTAGGAGAATGGGTAAGGAAAAATACCCACTATGTCTGAACAAAGGTAATGTAACCAGGTCTACCCAAGGAGGAAATCCCAAGGCTAATAATGCATGCTTTGGTTATAAAGAAATAACTGTAATTTTTTCAGCCTTTGAAAATAAGGAATTTGAATCTACTGACTGTTAGCAGGTATTTTTTAAAAAACATTCTATGGTTCCATAAATAACTTCTATCTTGGTTTGGGATAAAAATTAAAAGGCACAAAAATACATATGTTTGAAATAATCTTTAATTTCAAAATTATTGCTAAACTATAGACTCATTTTCTATTCATTTTAAAAACAATGTCTGCTCTGTGTAGTATACAGTATTTTAATCTTTTTTGCAGAAGTGTGAGTGGTGTGCACACTAAGGGGTAATTCTGTAGGAATAGACTTTTAAATTCAATTCAGCACTTTTATCGAGAATGGAGAAGCTTAAGAATTAAGCCAGCAGGCACCCAAAGCCGGAGAGAACACTACTGGATGCATTCTTAATTAGAGCCAATAAAGTGTGTTTTTAGGGAGAGCTTTCCTACAGAACGCTCAATGGCAAAACTTGGGAGAAACAAACAAATTAAATTCTGTATATTAACTGCGTGGCACGCTGCTTCTCAAGGAGTTATTTAGCCCAACATGATAGTTGACAAAATTTCACTTTCAAAGCTCCAAATAACCCTAAGAAGAAATAGCAATACTTGCATATTTTCCCCAAGTACAAAACAATCCATACTGATTTCAAATCTTCCCTGAATACTAGCAGAAAAGAGAATGCAGGAACATGAATGTGCTCAATGTTAGATAAGACCTCAAGAATCTTGGATTTTGTTTTCATCACTGTTTTGTTTTGCTTTTTAACTCCTTAAACATATTTATGTTATGAGTTATAGTATTTGTATGTCCACACTTTATGTATTTGTGTAAGCATTAAAATAAGGTCAGGAAAAATGGAAGATTCCAAATAGTCAACAATGAATTCATCTGGATAGTAGAATTGCAAGTATGGAAATGAAATATGCCTTTAAAATATTGTTACCCATATCATTATTATTTGAGCTTATATAGGACTAGAGGCTCAGTGCATGGATTTGTGCACATAGAAAGGAAATTAATTAGAAGGTGGCTGCTGGGGCAAAACTGGGCAAGACAGGCTGGACATGCCCTGGAGCCAACCTCCCATGGTCCCTCCCCAGCTGGCCACACCTGGGGTGGCACCTGGGCTCCAAGGACATCTGCAGAGGGAGCGAGGTTCCTTCCGCAGGTGGGGACCTTGGCCTGGCCTGTGGGGATCTGGCTGAAACCAGCAGTCCAACATCTCCCGAGGGGTCCTGGACTGTGAGAGGGCACTCTACAAAGTTGCTGTCACTTGGCAGCTCCTGCATCGAGGGTCTACCACCTGGTGGTCAGTGCGTGTTATACCTACTGACTGGTTGGCCAATTGGCAGTTGCTTAGCCTTTTATATATATAGACTAGAGGACCAGTGCATGAAATTCATGCACAGGGGGCATCCCCTCAGCCCAGCTTGCACCCTCTCCAATCTGGAACCCCTCGGGGGATGTCTGACTGCCAGTTTAGGCCTGATCCCAGGCAGTTGGACATCCCTCTCAGAATCTTGGACTGCTGGCTCCTAATCACTCACCTGCCTGCCTGCTTGGTTGCCCCTAATGGCTCCCCTTCCAGCCCAATTTCCCCTAACTGCCCCACCTGCCAGCCTGGTCATCTCTAACTGCACCCCACTGCTGGTCTGGTTGCCCCCAAATGCCCCCCTGCTGGCCTGGTCACCTCTCATTTCCCCCCCCCCCCCCCCCCACACACACACTGGCCTGCTTGTTCAGTCATTTGGTTGTCTCTCACTAATTACCCTGCCAGCCTGGTCATAGGCAGCCATCTTGTGACGGTGTGAGGGTTAATTTGCATATTACCTCTTTATTATATAGTATACTTTGTGTCATAATATATGGTGACAGAAGATTTGACTTTGTGTGGTGGGCACATGATGCAATATACAGATCTTGTAACATTAAAACCTGTAGAGGGCCCCCTGGGAAGGCACATGGACATTTCTTTAAATTGCCAGCTGAGCCAGAGGCCGTGCCCACTGTTACACCCCCCTCCCCCGCAAAAGGGCAGGGGGTGTTATTCAGTTCTGACTTCTTACCTTTGTCCAGGTGTCAGCAGGACTGGGACTAGATATGTAAATCCAGTAACGCTGGGGCCTACTTAAGAATGCAAATAAGCATTATTTCCTGGATTTTTGGGATATAAAATGAAGCTGCTGTGTGGTTCAGGGTGGTTGCTGCCTCTCCATCAGAGAGAATGGTGCCCACCTAGCTCCCAGCTTTTTAAATCTATTTCTGTGTCTTCTTTCTTTATTTCTATTATTTCTCAATCCCTGGCCGCCTCCACTTAGAACTGGTTTGTTCATCTCTTTCTGTGCAGGACGTGGAAAAGGGAGATCCCTGCAGAAACCCACACCGGAAATCTATATGTTCACATTGCCATTGTCACCCCAATAAAATTTAATTAAAAAATACATACAAAAAATAAACTTAACATATTTACTAGATTATTTTTAGAAAATTTTTTTTTGGAACTCTTTTGTGCCAAGCACAGAAAACAAATATACAGGTACTATTCATAGGCAGTCGGACTTCTGAGAAAAACTGAATTTCTGTATTCCAAATATGGTATAATAAGTAGCATTTTTGTCTTTTACCTGAAGATTTATTAGTAATGCACATAATTCTGTAGACTGGTTACCAGAATATTAAACCAATCTGAGCTTTGCTTTTCATAAACTGTGTAATGGAAATATTTGCAAGTAACAAATATACCTAATGATTTAAATACAAAATCTTGTAGACCATTTTGTGATAATTAAGAATGTTTTAGAAAAATTTAAGTGTAAAAGGTATTAAGGAATTGATTGAATTGTCATTCACTAGACTGAGCTTTTTGAGGGCATGTGCTATAACTCAGCCACCCATTGGTTTATTCATTTATTCATCCAACAAATTATTTTTAAAATATCACTTACGAATTCCCAACATCTTACATAGGTTCCTGCACATAAAGGGTATTCCCTATCTTATTGAATATGTGGATAAATGAATAATTACTAGCCACTCATCAAAGGCTCATTTTCCTAGACAAAGGCTTCCTCAGTTGTGGTTATTATTTTTGAGGAGGTATATTGAGAAAATTGTTTTAATATACTTCTGCTTCTAACATAGTACTTCCCATTCCAGTGATACTTAATAAATATTTATTTGGAGGAAAACTCAAAACTACATGAAATCTGGACTATTTAGATAGGAGAATGCTCAGGTTCAACAACATGGAGGGCTTCAAATATCTAAAAGACTGCATATTGGAGAAAGATTAGACTTGGAGAAAGATTAGTTCTTTTTGGATGAGTTTTAATGAAGACTAATGAGTAAAAGATCCAGGAGATTTCATCTTATGGTGTAAGGGGTCCTAAACTGACTTGAGATACATGAATTTCTACTCACCGACAGCAGGATAATCAGTTGAGCAAGCTGAGGGGAGCATCTCAACATCAGGTGGGTGATTGGACTGTATGACTTGTAAGGTCTCTTGTAATACTAGAATTTTTTTGGTTGAGTGAATGATGAACAATTTGATTCCTCAACTAAGACTTCACTTGAGCATAAGCACCAGAGGCTTTATAATTCTAAGTGCCATATACTTTTTGGAAAGAATTTTCTTTCTTCCTAAAGATCCAGGTAAGGGTTAAACCAGACAGAAATATTACTTGGAAGAGGCATACATTTTCCTAGATTTCTTCCAAAACTTAGTCTGCCATGCTTTTAATCAGCTTCATATAAATTTGAATTCTTACTGTTCAAAAAATTTGTTTGTGTTGGGGATGCATGGTTACAGGGATTCTTTGTAATTGCTCCCCTTTAGTTATTTAAGGGGGGAAATTGGTAAAAGATAGTTTATATTGGTCTATTTCTTTAAATGAGTGGTCATAAGGGGCTAAAAGCTATATCTTTATTTCCTTGATAAAAGAATTTTCCAGATATGTCTCTTTAAGCCTGGTATATTAAATGTGCAATAAGAAAAAAAAAATTAGGTTCTATGTGAATAGAGAACTCACAGTCTTTTCAGCATCTATATATATAAAAGCCTAATATGCTAAGTGTCTGAAAGTTCTCTCAACCACTTGAAAGTTGCTATGATGCGCAATGACCACCAGGGGGCATATACTCTAGTAGGTTGACTTGCTGCTAGGGTTTGGCAGATCAGGACTGGGTGAGACAGGCTAGACATGTCCTTTGGAGCCCTTCCACAGCTCCTCCCCTGCTGGCCCTGATTGGTCCGATGGGCCTTGATCACTGGCCAGGCTGAGGGACTCCACCATGGTACATGAATTTGTCAATATAATTATGTGTCTTTTTTAAGCTGGGATTTTTTTTTTCTTCCTTATTTTACTTTATCCCGTCACCATTTGTCTCCTCTATGCCTCTTCTGCTTCCACCCATACCCTTTCCAGCCCCTACCCCTAATCACCGCACAGTTGCCTATGTCCATGAGTTCTTTCTCTTTTTTCTTTTTTGCTCAATCCCTCTTAACTGCCCCCACAAACACCCACCTCCAATGGAGCTGTCAGTCTGCTCTCTATCTATGAGTTTGTCTCTATTTTACTTGTTAGTTCAGTTTGTTCTTTAAATTCCATATATGAGTGAAATCATATGGTGCTTATTTTTCTCTGACTGGCTTATTTCACTAATTGTATTTTGAGGAAATGCACATGAGTTAATTATTAACCATCAGTATACCTGAACTCTATTTAAATATTAGTTTTCAAATGATTATAAACAAAAATATTAAGTTTTTCCCTCTGAAAGGCAATGCTAAAGAGCAAGTAACATTGTTTTTTATAAAATTCTATTCAGCTCAATTTGTATGTTAAATTGGCACTGAATTTATGCTTATTGCACAGTATAAGCCATATAAATAGAATAACACCATTATTAGGTTCAAATGAGAACCTACTAATGTAATAAGTACTTGAAGAAATACCTAATTATTTTTTATGAACTCATAATGTTGCATGAGGTATTTATTTTATTACTGAAATAATCAATTATTCTTTTACTCTTAAAATAAAAAAAGGGGGACATTGAAGCAATTTAACTGGAGACCATTCAAAATTCTAAATTGTTGATATAATGAAAACAAAGTCTCACAAAATTAATGAAAGTGAAGGGAGCCAAGAAAAGCAAATATAAAAGACTTTCCTGGAATCCTTCCAAAAGGTGAAGAATTAAGAATACTCACTTTTCATAAGCAAAGACACTATTTAAACAGGAAGAAAAAAGAGCTACATGAGGCCCTTTGGTTCTGAGTAACTATTACATTGCAGTTGGTTTCAATCAATATGTTAAACACACTTTATGAAAATTCTATCTAATAAAGAGGGAATATGCTAATTGACCATAATACCATTGCAAAAATGGCAGTGCCCACAACCAATAAGGAGGGAATATGCTAATTGACTGTCCTGCCTTCAAAGATGGTGGCTCCCACAGCCAATAATGAGAGAATATGCTAATTGACTGTCACAAGATGGTGGTGCCCGGTCTCCTAAGCCCATCTGGTATGCCAAGCACATGGCAAGGCCAGACCCACCCCAAGATGGGCCCGGCCACTCCACGTGCCTGCCTCCAGAATCCCCCAGTTCCCTCAGCACTCCAGCCACTCAAGGCTGCCCAAGGCTCAGGTGACCTGGGCTGGCTGAGGCTTGCACTGCCAGCAGTGGCAGCAGCAGAGGTGTGGTGGGGCATTGCCTTTCCCTGGTCTCTGGGTTGCCTCCCACCCCTGAGAGCTCTAGGACTGTGAGAGGGGACAGGCTGGGCTGAGGTATTCCCCCTCCAGTGCATGAATTTTCATGCACTAGGCTTCTAGTTTAATAATAAAAAATGCATGTGAACAATACAGGACATTCATATACATCTCTTATATATTTTATTTTTTGTTAACTTAAGCATTATTTATTTTAATTTTTTTAAATGTATGTTTTGTCTTTGTAACTGTCCATGAGCCAGATTAGGGCTCAGTACAGTCAGAATTCACAGGACAGAGCCATGACAACTCACACAACAGACAACAAGCATTTTAAAGCTTTTTCTCCAAAGGAAAAGTTTGAATAGTGAAATTTCTTTTTATTTTTTTTAATTTTATTGATTATGGTATCACATAAATGTCCTCATCCCCCTATTCCCATCCCAAACCCCTCCCCACATATGCCCCCACCCCCTTGTCCATGGCCACTGGCTGGGCCCATATGCATGCACACAAGTCCTTTGGTTGATCTCTCCTCCTTACCCCCACCCTCCCCTACTTTCCCTCTGAGAGTCTGATCTCTGCTTCTCTTTTTCTGGGTCTGTTTTTGTTGTTGTTCATTATTTCCTCTAGATGTGTGAGATCATGTGATCCAAGAAATACCCTTGTAAGAACCAAAACTAAGACAAGCTATAATGGTTATGCTGAGAGGCAAATGAATCGGTCAGTAGTGAGTTCCTTTCTAGGCCAACAGTTCTTTTGAGTCCCAATTTTAAAGTTAAAGAGTTCCTTATGTGTACATGCCAGCCATGATATTTCAGATCTGGTTGGTGGACAAATAGTGGTGATGCAGGTTCAACCATCTCTGGTTTGGTCCTGGGCATCCTTCAGCAACACACAGCTGCTGTCTGCTGGTATGGCGAGGCATCATCAGCGTCTTCCATTTCTGAACTGTTTATCTTCTGTCTTCATGGCTGGAGCACTTCTGTCTACTCCTCTCTGTTGCAGAAATCCAGATGGTCTTGGAGTTGTTTTCTGAAAATATACAAACATATTCTCGACCAAAAGTTAATAAAGGGATATTTTTTATAAATTTGACTTGGGATCCTTTTTAATCCCCCCCCACCCCCACCCCCAATGATTTTCCTCTGGCTTGTTTTGACACCATGTGTATATTTTCACGGGTATCTTGCTGTAAGCGTTTCGAATGAAGGTTAATTTCCTAAAGTACAAATTTTTTAGATGTAATTTACTGGCAGGATATTTTTCCTTACATGATATTCTTCCACTGTCACCCCTTTTTTAATTTAAATGATAGGCTTTTGGAAATTTTATAATGTAGTCTTGATAGCTTTTACATTTTAATTATTTTTGCTAAACTATTACTGCTTTAGGTTCATTACATGTTATGCAATTTTACCACGAGACGCTTTGCCAATAAGAATTTTTGTTAACACTTTAGGAACAGCTTTTTGTACAGTACAATCAGTTTTTCTAGAATATTTGTTTATTTCCATTAGCCGTGTATTTATTTACCATGTGTGTATTAGTGGAAATGATTATTTGCCTTCTTGAGAAGGGCCTGAGCATTCCTGCTACTAGGCTGGACTTGGATATTAAAAACTCACTTGTCCACACCATGGGTACAAGACCTCTTAAACAAGTCTTGTTGCAGTGAGAGGGCAGCTGCTGTCAGCCAAGTCTCTGTCTGTTACCTGGGTCCCAATTTGAGCTGTGCATGGGAAGCGAAGCAGCCATGGGGGCAGGAGACCTCCCTCAGAATGGGAGAAGGTTCAGGCACCTGCCAAGTTGCAGGGGGCGTGGTAAGGGTCTGTGCCCCACCTCTGTTGACCCCCAAGTTCTCTCCTGATGGTCCCTTTGCGACTGTGCCTGTTGTAGGCTATTCATTCCTTCCCTGAGGAATCTTACCCATCTCTGGCTAACCAGCCATCCTCTGGGGCCAAGCAAGGTGATGTGAGGTTTAGTTCTGTCTCCTTGGTAGCCTATGCCCCCATGGGCTCCATGGCCCTGCCCTGGGAACCCCTCACCTGCTGGCGAGGTCTGGGCACTGATCTCATAGTTTGGGGAACCCATGTTTCTTCTCCGGAGAGGGCCCAGCTCACCCCACTGGGTGAGAGACAGATCCATGGTACCAGCCACCATGGTGTTTCAGCCTCAGCATGAACTGAGCACAGCTGTGGGCACCTGGACCACAAGAAGAGGGTCATTTTTGGCCAAAAGGGTGAGAGGGGCCAATATAGAATGCTCAGGTGCCTTCCCAGGAGGTCCCCTTAACAGTGGAAGGGATTAAGTCCTTTCATGTCATTTTTAAATTGTTGCCAGACATTCAAAGGATTGGTTTGTAAGTTTGTTTGGGATAATTGTACAATATGCTGTTGTAATTCTAAAATATCTAGAGATGTGTTACATTTGTCTCCAAGCACCAACAAAAAAATAAAATAAAATAAAATAAAATGATTTTTTATTGATACCCCATGGTGCGAGGTACTATTATAGGTAATGGGGATAACCCAAATCTGGGAAAAATTATAATGACCTTGTAGAATAATATCAAGTAAGGATATTCTTTGCTCTAGGCCATAGCAATTCCATTTTAAACTGGCTGTCAATTTCTTTTTGTACAGACAAGGTCTTTGTTATATTTTCTGCACCTCTCCCAGGAGGAAGTAGTGATGGTCCCTTCCTTTGGTGTCCTCACAAGCCAGAAACCTCTCTTTAAGTTTACACACAAAGGAGCAGTGGTTTGATTTTGTGTCATACAGAAGGGTAGCTTGGTAGTGACCCCTATGTAATTATACTTCCTTATCCCACCCGTGGTCCTCCTGGATGACCAAGATGTTTGGTATCATCAGTGACTACTTTGGGCAGGAGGATCAGCCCAGGTAAGGGCTCCCACCCATGAAAGATAAGGAACATAAGTCCATAAATACTTACCCAATAACCTCAGATTATATTACCGTACAGCTGATGACTGCTAGCATGGCAGTAAAGGCGCTCTCAGGTGTTCTTGGGGTTTCGGTAACCTCACACTTTCTTTTCTCTCTCTCTCTCTCTCTCTCTCTCTCTCTCTCTCTCTCCCTCTCTCTAAAAAATACTATTATTATTATTATTATTATTATTATTATTATTATTTTACATATGTGTTCTTATCCCCCCCTTATCCCCTACCCTCCATTCATACTCCACCCCCCTGTTATCTGTGGCCATTGATGAGGATCATATGTATGCACACAAGTCTCTTAGTTGATTTCTCACCCTTACTCCCAGCGATCCCCTCCTTCCCTGGGATTTGAGGTTCTGATTAATGTTACTCAGTCTCTGGGTCTGTTCTTGTTCATCAGTCTATGCCGTTCATTATATTCCATAAATGAACGAGATCATGTGATGTTTATCTTTCTCTGCCTGGCTTATTTCACTTAGCATAATACTCTCCATCTCCATCCATGTTGTTGCAAATGGTAGAACTCCTTTTTTACTGCAGCATAGTATTCCATTGAGTAGATGTACCACGTTTTTAAATCCATTCATCTCTGCTACTCATTTAAGCTGTTTCCAAATCTTAGCTATGGTGAATTGAGCTGCTATGAACACATAGGGGTGTATATATCCTTTCTGATTCATGTTTCTAGTTTCTTGGGATATATTCCTAGAAGTGGGATCATTGGGTCAAATGGGCGTTCCATTTTTAGTTTTTTAAGGAAACTCCATACTGCACTCCACCTTAGCTGCACCAGTCTGCATCCCCACCAGCAGTGTAAAAGAGTTCCTTTTTCTCCGCATCCTCGCCAACACTTGTCCTTTGCTGATTTGTTGATGATAGCCATTCTTACTAGTGTAAGATGGTACCGCATTGTTGTTTTGATTTGCATCTCTCTGATGATTAATGATTTTGAGCATGTTTTCATATGTCTCCTGGCCTTCCTTCTGTCTTCTTTAGAAAAGTGTCTATTTAAATCAGTTGCCCATTTTTTTTTTAATTGGGTTTTTTATCTTCTTTTTGTTAAGTTGTATGAGTTCTCTATAAATGTTGGAGATTAAACCCTTATCATTGATAACATTGGCAAATATGTTCTCCCATGCAGTGGGGTTTCTTGTTGTTTTATTGATGGTTTCCTTTGCTGTGAAAAAGCTGTTCATTTTGATGTAGTCCCATTTGTTTATTTATTTTTTTTTAGCATCCAATGCCCTAGGAGCAGTATCAGTCAAAAAATTCTTTAGGCATATGTCTGAGAACTTCCTGCCTGTGGATTCCTCGAGTGTTTTTATGGTTTCCCGTCTTATGTTTAAATCCTGTATCCACTTTGAGTTTATTTTTGTGTATGGTGTAAGTTGGAGGTCTAGTTTCAATTTTTTTTGCATGTATCTGTCCAATTTTCTCAGCACCATTTGTTGAAGAGACTCTCTTGACTCCATTGTATGTTCATGCCTCCTTTGTCAAATATTAATTCAGCATAGTGGTTTGGTTCAGTATCTGGATTTTCTATTCTTTTTTTATTATTTATTTATTTATTTATTTATTTATTTATTTATTTATTTTTACCTTTTTGGATTATTTATTCTATTCCATTGGTCTATATGTCTGTTCTTGTTACAGTACCAGGCAGTTTTGAGAACAGTGGCTTTGTAATACAGCTTGAAATTTGGTATTGAGATCCCTCCTACTATATTCTTCTTCTCAGGATTGCTGTGGCTACTCCAGGTCTTTTTTTTTTTTTATTCCAGATGAATCTTAGGAGTGTTCTTTCTAGGTCTGTGAAATATGCTGTTGATATTTTAATTGGGAGTGCATTGAATATATAGGTTGCTTTGGGTAGTATGGACATTTTAATGATGTTGATTCTACTAATCCATGAACATGATATGTTCTTCCATCTGTTTATATCTTCCTCTATCTCTTTTTTCAGTGTCGTGTAGTTTTCTGTGTATAGGTCTTTTACCTCCTTAGTTAAGTTTATTCCTAGGTATTTTAATTTTTTTGGTGCACTGGTAAATGGGATTGCTTTTTTTTTTTTTATCTCTCTTTGTGTAAGTTCCTTATTGGTGTATAGAAATGCCATAGATTTCTTGACGTTGATTTTGTATCCTGCTACCTTGCCAAATTCATTTAATAATTTTTTGATGGAGTCTTTAGGGTTTTCTATGTACAGTATCATGTCATCTGCAAATATGGACAGTTTTACTTCTTCTTTTCCAATTTGGATGCCTTTTATTTCTTCTTCTTGTCTGATCGCTATGGCTAGTATTTCCAGCACTATGTTGAACAGGAGTGGTGAGAGTGGGCATCCCTATCTTGTTCCTGTTCTTAGAGGAAATGGTTTTAGTTTTTGCCCATAGAGTATTATGTTGGCTGTGGGTTTGTCATATATGGCTTTTATTATGCTGAAGTATGATCCTTCTATTCCTACCTTGCTGAGAGTTTTTATCAAGAAAGGGTGTTGGATTTTGTCAAATGTTTTTTCAGTACCAACAGATATGACTATGTGATTTTTATCTCTCAATTTGTTTATGTGATGTATCACATTTATTGATTTGTGAATATTGTACCATCCTTTCATCCCCAGGATAAATCCTACTTGGTCATGGTGTACGATCTTTCTTTGGATCCGATTTGCTGGAATTTTGTTGAGGATTTTGACATCTATGTTCATGAGGAATATTGGCCTGTAATTCTCTTTCATTGTGTTGTCTTTATCTGGTTTTGGTATTAGTGTGATGCTGGCTTCATAGAAGGAGCTTGGATGGGTTCCTTCCTCTTGAATTTTCTGGAATAGTCTGAGTAGGATAGGTTTTAGTTCTTCCTCGAATGTTTGATAAAACTCCCCTATGAAGCCATCTGGCCCCTGGCTTTTGTTTGCTGGAAGCTTTTTGATGACTGCTTCAATTTCCTCCATCGTTTCTTGAGTATTGAGCTGTTTAGATTCTTCCTGATTGAGTTTTGGAAGGTTATATTTTTCTAGGAATATGTCCATTTCCTCCAGGTTGTTCAGTTTGTTGGAATAGAGTTGTTCATAGTATTTTATAACAACCTTTGCATTTCGGCGGGGTCTGTTGTTATTTCACCTCTTTCATTTCTGATTTAGTTTATTTGGGTCCTCTCTCTTTGTTTCTTGGTGAGTCTTGCTAGAGGTGCATCAATCTTGTTTATCCTTTCAAAGAACCAGCTTTTGGTTTTGTTGATCTTTTGTATTCTTTGGTCTCTATATCATTTTACTCCACTCTGATTTTTATTATTTCCTTCCTTCTGCTTACACTGGGCTCTTCTTGTTGCTCTTTTTCTAATTATTTGTGTTGTAGAGTTAGGTAATTTATTACCATTTTTTCTTGTGTTTTTTTTTTTTTTTTTTTTTTCCAGTAAGCTTGTACAGCTATGAACTTCCCACTCAAGAATGCTTTTGCTGTGTCCCATAGATTTTGGATTGTTGTGTTTTCATTGTCATTTGTTGCCAGGATTTTTTTTTATTCTTTCTTGATCTCTCTAATAACCAAGTCATTGTTTAATAGCATGCTGTTTAGTCTCCATGTGTTTGATTTCTTTAGATTATTTTTATTGTAGTTGATTTCCAGTTTTATGCCACTATGATCTAAGAAGATGCTTGATATGATTTCTATCTTCTTGAATTTGAAGAGACTTTCCCTGTGTTCCAACATGTGGTCTGTCTATGAAAATGACCAATGTGCACTTGAGAAGAATGTATATTCTGTGGCTGTGGGGTGAAATGTTCTGAAGATGTCAATTAATTCCATCTGGTCTTGTGAGTCATTTAGGATTGATGTTTCCTGGCTGATTTTTTTGTTTAGAGGATAATTTCTTATTTTATATTAAAAACAAAACAAAACAAGACAAAAATAGAGGCCCAATGTATAAATTCATACACTGTCGGGTCCGTTGGCCTGGCCTGTGTGATTGGGCTGAAACTGGCTCTCTAACATTGCCTGAGGGATCCCAGATTGTGAGCAGGTTCAGGCCAGGCAAAGAGACACCATTGTACAATATTGGTGCCAGAAAGGGACGTGGGAAGTTGGCCAGTTGGGGAGGGACTCTGTGAGAGCTCCAGGGCATGTCCAGCCCATCCTGCTCAGTCCCAATTGGCCAGACTCCTGCTGCAAGCTAACCTACCAGTCAGAGAATCTGCCCTATGGTGGTCAATTCAAGTAATAACAAATGGTCAACTGCTGCTGGCTGGTCAGTGCATGTCATAGTGAGTGGGTGAGAATGTTTAGCATACCATTAGCATATTAAACATTGATTGGTTGAACAGAAGACTGGATGACCAGACACTTAGCATATTAGGCTTTTATTATAGAGGATTATTTTTATTGTTGAAAGTATTGCAGATTTCTCCACAATTTCCCCATTGACCGCCGTCAACCCACACCCACCCCTCCCAAGCCTTTACCACACTATTGTCTGTGCTATGGGCTATGCATCTATGCATATAAGTTCCCAGGTTAATCTCTCCCTACCTCCATCCTCCATCCCTACCTTCCCTCTGAGATTCCATAGTCTGGTCCATGCTTCTTTGTCTCTGGATTTATATTGTTAATCAGTTTATTTTGTTCATTAGATTACACATAGGAGTGAAATCATGTGATACTTATCTTTCTCTGACTGGCTTATTCTGCTTAGCCTAATACTTTTCAGGTCACTCTATGCCATCTCAAAGGGTAAAAGGTCCTTCCTTTCACAGTTGCATATCATTCCATGTTGTAAATGTACCAGAGCTTTTTTATCCACTCATCTACTGATGGGCACTTGGGTTGATTCCACATTTTAGCTCTTGAAAATTGTGCTGCTATGAACATAGGAGATGCAGATATTCCTTCTGACTGTTGTTTCAGGTTTCTTAGGCTGTATTCCAAGACATGGGATCACTGGGTCAAATGGCTGTTTCCTTTTCAATTTCTTTAGGAAACTCCACAGTTTTTCATA
The DNA here is from genome assembly GCF_964339955.1 of Pipistrellus hanaki. Lineage (NCBI taxonomy): Eukaryota > Metazoa > Chordata > Mammalia > Chiroptera > Vespertilionidae > Pipistrellus > Pipistrellus hanaki. The sequence continues at coordinate 61,151,535 of NC_140513.1, forward strand.
GTGGCTGCACCAGTTTGCTTCCCCAATCATCAGTGCACTAGGGATCCCTTGTTTCCACATCCTCACCAACACTTGTCTATAGTTGATTTGTTGATAATAGCCATTCTGACAGGAGTAAGGTGATACCTCCTTGTCATTTGAATTTGCCTGTCTCTGAAGACTAATTACTTTGAGAACTTTACCCTATGTCTATTGGCCATATGTATGTCCTCTTTAGAGAGGTGTCTATTCAGGTCCTTTCCAAATTTTTAAATTGATCGCATGTATTTCCTTTAAGTGGTATGAGTTCCTTATATATTGTAGAAATGAAACCATTATCAGAAGTATCATTGGTAAATATGTTTTCCCATGAAGTGGGCTACCTTTACAGTGACTTATAAATTACCAAGGTCAGGTTTTTTACCTCTTGGGTTCTATATATTCATAGGTGTGTGTGTGTGTGTGTCTGTGTGTGTGTGTGTGTTTAGCAATTGTGAATGGGATTGTTTTGTTGGTTTCCATTTCTGATAGTTCATTAATATGTATAAAATCCAAACAGATTTGGATATTTATTTTGTATTGTGCTACTGTACTACATTCATTTATAAGTTCTAGTAATTTTTTAGTGGGATCTTTAGGGTTATCACTATACAGTACTATGTATTCTGCAATTAATAACAATTTTACTTCTTGATTTTAAATTTCAATGCCTTTTATTTCTTATTTTTTTCTGATTGATGTGGATTGAATTTCCAGTAGCATGTTGACTAGTAGTGGTGAAATTGAGCATCCTTATGCTGTTCCTGATTTTAAGAGAGGCACTTTTAGTTTTTCCCCATTAAATATGAGTTTGGCTGTGGGTTTTTCATATATGTTCTTTATTATGTAGAAGTGTATTTACTCTATTCCCAATTTCCTGAGCATTTTTATTATAAACTAGAGGCTCTATGCATGGAATTCATGCAAGCGGCTCTGCCCTCACAGTCCTGGTGGCTAGCTGTCTGAAAGGATGTCTAATTAGCATAGTTTGCTTTTAGTATTATAGATGGGTGCTATATTTATTCATCTGATTTTTCTGTATCAACTGATATAATCATGTACTTTTATATTTCTTCATTTTTTTAATGTGGGGTATCTCACTTACTGATTTGTGGATATTTTACCTGCCTTTCATCCTGAGAAGACACAAAAAGGCTCATATTGTGAGATGACATTTACCAGAAACAGCAAGAATAGAGTTAAAAAAGAGAGAGAGAGATAAATAGCATGTTGGGTTTACAGGCGCAAAATGAGAGGCGATTGAGTACCTTTGGGGCAGGGTTTTCTTTTTCCTGTAGTTTGACCGGACATTCAGCAACTAGGCAGTAGTGGTGATTACACAGCATCATGGATGTACTCCATACGCAAGAATGACACAATTTAAAATACAAATAACATTTATTATTTAAAACTAATTACAACATGGGAAAATGAAGACTAAAAAAATAAAAAAATGATAAAATAAAAACCGGAATCATGCCAAGGAAAAAATGAAAATCCATCAATTAAAGAGAATAAAATAAAAGGTCAATGTGTGGGGGCAAAAACAAACACTTCTGATGGGAGTGATAGGCCACATTTAACAAACAGGCATTGAGCTGGCCCTGAAGCCTTCTCTAGAGGCCGCTCTTGCTCTGAAGCAGGAACCTGGCCAGGGTCCAGGGAGGCTCTGCAGCCCGGGGTGGAGGGTCCTCAGTTAGTCAGGAGTGCTGCACAGGCTGCCGCTGGCTCTTCAACAAGGGCTGCTGGAGGTGGTGAGACGGTTGGAGGTGGACAGGCCTCTACATTTGCCTCCGCATTAGGCTCCTCTGGATAGGAACAGGAGCCTGCTCTGCCCCCTGGGCTGGTGCTATAGCTGTGAGAGGAGAAAAGATTACTCACCAGCCTGCATTTCCATGTTCCTCCCAACAGAGAACACAGCTGCAGCTCTGAATCCTTGATAGGACATCCTCCTGGGAAAACATTCCAACAGGTGGCGGTCTGAGGCTGGTCATTGCTCCTAGAGCCTCTGAGATTCCCCCGTGTAACTGGGCCTGAGTCCTCCCCATACACTTGCATCCACCTCTACCCCAATACCACCTCGACTTCCTCCAACCTCTTACCAGTGGACTTTGCCTCCTTGGGCTCCAGCTCATCAGGCCAGGTTTGTTGATAATGGGCACCGTGCTCCAGGTTGGAGTCAACATTGGTGAGCTGCCAGCAGAGAATGAGAGGCTTTGAGTTTGGAGGCTTGTTGGGCCTGGGCAGGTTTGATGAAGGATCCTTCCTCACCCATTTATAGACTCTATTTCCCCAGACACCCAGATGGCCACACTCACTTCGGACCTGCTCTGGCCCTCAGGTTTGTGGCTCACCTGCTCCTCACTAGTGGACACGGGTAGGGGATCTTTGTTGACCAGCTGCTGCTCCATGAGCTTGGATAAACTCTACAATGACAGTGAACTGCAGCGGGTTGGGAGGCCTCGAACCCTGCCCACCTGTACTCACTGCTGATAATGCCTGTTGGTCACTACCTGGGTCCCCTACCTGAGTGTGTCCTCAGACCAGAGCAGTGACTTTACTTCCTGACAAGAGAGCGACCTCACTTCCTGACAAGAGCACTGACCTCACTTCCTGACGATGGAGCCCAACGGAACCTGGAGCCTGGTAACCAGGCAGCCCCATTCTATAACTGCCCTTCCCACCTCACTCGGATAGTGGCATTAGAGAGGACACCATGTCTTCATGTTGTCTCCCAGTGTGCCGAGGACGAGGCCTCCAGACAGGCAGACACCGCCTGTGGCCTTTTTCACGGCGGAAGCCAAAGGTAGCACAGGGAGGTTTATTGGGGCCAGGCCACAACTCTGATCACCCCTGAGCAGCCCCATGTCTGGTGTGTGTGTGTGTGTGTGTGTGTGTGTGTGTGAGTGTGTGTGTGTGCAAGGGCGTTCAAGTGTGGAGGGTCTGATCCAGAGTAGAAGGTGCAGTGGGCAGAAGCAGCAGTGACTGGGCCAGGCTTGAGGACTCAACACTGGCTGATGGTCCACTTTCATTGCAGATCTCTTTCTCCATCAAGGTGGTGCATGTTCCGCTACCTGAGGAAGAGCCCAGTGACATGGGCAGCAGTGATAGTCCAGTTAGCCACACCACCGAGGGCCAGGAAAGGCCTGAAGTGAGTGTGGCCACCTGGGGCTCTGGGGAGCCAGGGCCCGTGGATGGACAACCAGGGACTCCTCTACCGATGCCGCGCAGGCCCTTTGGGCCTCCAATCCCAAAGCAGGTCAGATTCAACCCACTGGTCCAAGTTTTCACCATTGACCTGGACTATGGTGCCCATGTCAAACAGACTGGCCTGGAACAACTGCAGCCCCAAAAGGAGGAAAGGCCTGAAGTGAGTGTGGCCACCTGGGGCTCTGGGGAGCCAGGGCCCGTGGATAGACAACCAGGGACTCCTCTCCCGATGCCGCGCAGGCTCTTTGGGCCTCCAATCCCAAAGCAGGTCAGATTCAACCCACTGGTCCAAGTTTTCACCAGTGACCTGGACTATGGTGCCCATGTCAACCCGACTGGCCTGGAACAAACGCAGCCCAAAAAGGCAGAGCCAAAGGGTGAGAAGCTGTGGAAGTGAGGGTGGGATTGGGGGTGGAGTGGCATGGGAGCTTATGTGGAGGGATTGTTGCCAGGCACACAGGGAGCACCCCAGAGCCTGGACAGGAGCAATGATGGGCCTCAGACCACCCATCTGCTGGACTGTGGGTGGGAAGGACATCCTGTGGTGGGTCCTGGGCTGTGGCTGTCTTCTGTCTGGGGGGAAGATAGACATGCAGACACCTGGGTGAACTTTTCTCCCCCCTCAACTCCAGCACCAGCTCTTCCTGTCATACTTGAAGTTTATCCTGAAGAGCAGGATGTAGAGCTAGAGGAATTACCAGCTCCAGAAACCCTGCCACCTCCAGCAGCGTCTCCAGCTGCAACTGTGGAGCCAGGGCTGGCCCCAGAGGATACTGAGGCTCCACCACCACTGGATGAAGAACGCTCCATGGAGCCCATGCTGGATCTTGCCTCAGAGGAGGAGCTGCCCTTGGAGGGCCCAGCTCAAGGGCCCCTTGTAAAATGTGATCAACCTGTCCCAAGGGACAACCTTGTTTTTTTTGTTTTCTTTTCCCTTTTTATTTTGTTCCTATGTGTTCCATGCCATGGTTCAATTTTCTCTCTTTTGATGTTTATTGCTTGGGGGTTTATTGCTTTTATCATTTTATCTATTCTGTCCTTTTCCCTCTTTTTCCCATTGTACAATTTATTTTAAGTAATAAAAGTTGCCATTTGTGTTTGAAATGGTGCCGTTCCTGAGCATGGAGTACATCACGATGCTGTGCAGGCCTCACCACTGTCTAGTTGCAGGATGTCCCATCATCCCACAAGGAAACCAGCACCAACAGTATTCACTCCCCACTCCCCCTTCCCCTGGAAAACCCTGATCTGCTTTCTGTCTTTATTTCTTTAAATTTTCTCATAATTCCTTTTACTGGAATCTTCCTAAAATTATGTGTCAGCTCACATATTTTTATAGCATTTTTGTAATCCTAGGTGGATAAGAGATCATATGTAAAAGAATATGCTTTTTTAAGGAAGTGTGTGTATAATCACAGGGTAGACAACCATGTGCTAAGTGTAACTCCTGAAGTTAATCAGGAATGTTCCCAAAAACTTAAGAGGTGTGAAGACTCCCAAGCTTATCCTAAGAGGCCAGCATTATCCTAATTCTAAAACCGGATAAGGAAAGAAAATTATAAATCAATATTCCTGATGAACATAGCCTTTCCCTGATCTCTGCCTGATTGCCCCTAACTGCTTCTGCCTGCCAGCCTGATCACCCCCTAACCACTCCCATGGCAGCCTGATTAATGTCTAACTGCTTCCCTGTTGGCCTGTTTGCCCCCAACTTCCCTCCTCTGCTGGCCTGGCAACCCCTCACTGCCCTCCCCTGCAGGGTTGATTGCCTACAATTGTCCTCACTTGCAGACCTGGTCCCTCTCAACTGCCCTCACTTGCAGACCCAGTCCCTCTCAACTGCCCACCCTTGCAGGCCTGGTGCCTCCCAACTGCCCTCCCCTGCTGGCCATTTTGTGGTGGCAATCTTGTGCCCTCATTGGGGCAGCTATGGTGAGTTGGAGTGATGGTCAATCTGCATATTACTCTTTTATTAGATAGGATAGAGGCCTGGTGCATGGGTGGGGCTAAGTGGTTTGCCCTGAAGGGTGTGCCAGAACACAGTGGGTGTTCCCTTGGGATGTGGGGTGGCCTGGGTGAGGGGCCTGTAGTGGTTTGCAGGCCGGCCACACCCCCTGGTGACCCAAGCAGAGGCCCTGGTATCTGGAATTTATTTACCTTCTACAATTGAAACTCTGTAGCCTGGAGTGGAGGCCTAGGCCAGCCAGGACAGGTGGAAAGCTTGGCTTCTTCTGTTGCCATGGGGTGGGGGCATAAGGGGGTGGGCAACCCTAGCCTGCTCTCTCCAGCTCCATGGCTGCCACCATTTTTCTTGGGATTTATCTTCTATAATTGGATCTTTGTGTCCTTGAATGGAGGCCTAGGCCACCCAGAGTGTGTGGAAAGCTTGGCTTCCTCTATTGCCAGGGAAACGCAAGCCTCTCAACTGCTCTCTGTGGCTGCAGCCATCTGGGTTGGGGTTAATTTGCATACCCACTCTGTCTGGTGGGAGTGGCTTGAGCAGAGTTATGGTCATTTGCATATTACTCTCTTATTAGGTAGGCTTGCTATTTATCCTTTCTCTATAATATGTGTCAGAAATGAAAGAAAATTAGTAAAATGTATATGAAAATCCTCCACTTGTCAGAGTCTGGGGCACACAGTGGGACCCAAAGTCAAGTCCTCGCCCATCCCCGGTGCCCCAAAATCATATGAGACCCAGTCCCAGCCAGCCCCACCCCCACTGGGCGAGATCCAGACCTGGCCGGCCCCACCCTTGTCAAGCCCCTCCTGGAGGGGGATGCGGCTTCAGGTCCCCAGTCAAGCCCTGTCGGCCGGGGGGCACAGCCACAGGAGCCCTGTCAAGACTTGCAGGGTGGTGGGGTGCAGCCTCAGGTCCCCCAGCGAAATCTCAAGTTCCCAGGCCCGGCGCCTGGGCAGGGGGCATGTCCTGAGGTCCTCTGTCAAGCCCTGCCAGGCGGCAAGCATGGCCTGAGGTCCCCTGGCTTGACACTGGGACAGGGGGTGCAGCCTTAGGTCCCCTGCCCCCGACCAGGCCACACAGGCTCTGGTCCCTGGTGATTGCTCCTTAAGACTCATTACGGGAACTCATCCTCTGCTGTAGGTGCAGCCATCTTGTGTTAAGCAACCCCTCCTCCACTGTGGGCACCACCATCTTTGTGACAGGGTGATGTTCAATTTGCATATTTCCTCATTACCAGATAGGATTATTGACTCCATTCACTATGCTGTATTTAATTTCCCTGTGACTATTTTTACAACTGGCAATTTGATCTGAATCTCTTTCACCTTTTAACCGATCTCAACCTTTCTCCCATCTGGCACCTCTCAATTTGTTCTATGTATGGTTTGTTTCTGTTTGTTCATTTATTTTGTTCTTTAGAGTCCACATTTAAGTGAAATCCGATGGTATTTGTCTTTCACCGTCCAGTTTGTTTCACTGAGCATAATAGTACCTTTATGTCCATCTACACTGTCACAAGTGGTAAGAGTGTGTTCATTTTCATGGCTGAGTACTATTCCATTGTGTATACCAGTATGTACCACTTCTTGATCTATTTGTCTATCAGTAGTCACCAAGGTTGCTTTCATATCTTGGCTATTGTAAATAAGGAACACAGTGAAATTCTTGCATCTGAAGTGCCTTCACTTAGAGCCGTGGTCAGCAAATTGCAGCTTGAGAGCCACATGTGGCTCTTTGGCCCCTTGAGTGTGGCTATTCCACAAAATACCATGGCCTGGTGAGTCCATTTTGAAGAAGTGGCGTTAGAAGAAGTTGAAGTTTAAAAAATTTGCTGTCAAAAGAAATTTCAATCGTTTGTACTGTTGGTATTTGGCTCTGTTGACTAATGAGTTTGCCGACCACTGACTTAGAGGTTGGAGAGATGTTACTGTTGTTAAGCCGGAGGCCTAACAGGCATGCAGAGTGGTGCTCCTTGGACATGCTGACCAGTCCAGTCCCGGAAGTGACCATAACAATGCAAACACCCCATCACTTCCTCGTCTCATTTTCAGGACAGGGAAAGAAAAAGCACAATGTGAGGAGGGAGGGAGATCAGAAATGAGATAAAAACTGGCAAGCAACAAGAGAATGTGTATATGAAACCTCTAAGATACACTCTTTGATTATTTATTTATCTCCCAAAGCTAACGAGATTTTAAACAAACAATTCATTCTGTGTTTGACAGCGTTTTTGGTACTTCCTATAAACCAGATAGTGGAGATCTCTACAATAATTTAATACTATTCTTCTTGCCTTTACTTTATTAAAGCTACCTTGGTTATGATTAATTCATTTTGTTCTTTTATTGTATTGATATGGTGAATTATATTAGATGACTTTTAAATGTTAAAGCAACCTAGCATAAATCCCAATTGGTTATGGTATATTGTTCATTTCATATATTGCTAAATGTATTGCTACATATTGCAAGATTTTTTTGGATGTTTTCTATAGGACTATTTGTCTATAGTTTTCTTGTTACTATGCTATCAGTGTAATGCTGTCTCATAAACTAATTAAGAACATTCTCTTTTGTTTTCTGGAAGATTATGAAATAATACAAAATAATGATTGGTATTATTTTTTTCTTTAAATGCTTCACAGACCTTACTAGTGAAGCCATTTGACTTGGAATTTATTTATTTATTTATTCATTTATTTATTTATTCATTTATTCATTTATTTATTTATTTATTTTAAATATATTTTATTGATTTCTTACAGAGAGGAAGAGAGAGGGACAGAGAGTTAGAAACATCGATGAGATAGAATCATTGACCAGCTGCCTCTTGCACACCACCCACTGGGAATGTGCCCACAACCAAGGTACATGCCCTTGACTGGAATTGAACCCTGGACCTTATACTCCGCAGGCCGACGCTCTATCCACTGAGCCAAACCGGTTTCGGCTGACTTGGAGTTTTTGTGTTGCAAAGTTTTTAAGGGTGAATTATTGTTTTAAATACATAAATGACTTCAGATTATCAATTTTTTTTTTTTTAGCAAGTTTTAATAGCCTGTGTCTTTTAAGGAAATTACCTCTTTTAACTAAATTGTTTTATTACATAAAGCTACTTATAATATTTTCTTATTCTTCTAATATTTGTTAGGATCTTTGTAATGTCTCCTCTTTTATTTCTAATATCAGTAATTTGTGTCTTTACTTTTGGCTAGAAATTTATCAATTTAATTAAGTTTTCCTCCCGCCCCCCTAACTCTCATAAGCCAGCTTTTTTGTTTTATTGATTACTGTAGTTTTCCCTTTCCAATTTTATTAATTTTTACTCAACTATTATCTTCTCCTGTCTACTTACTTTGGGTTTAACTTGTCATTTTTATTTCTTCAAGAGAAATCTTAGATTCTTCTTTCCTAATGGAAGTATTTAATATTATAAAATTTCCTTGAAGCGCTGCCTTACCTGTATACCACAAATTTGTATTTTGTATTTTACTTTTCATTCAATCCAAAATATTTTCTCCTTTCCCTTGTCACTGTGTTTTTGAAGTGTGTTGCTTGATTTTTAAATATTTGGGGCCTTCTCTGATACCTTTCTGTTATTGATTTCAGTTTAATTCCATTATTGTCAGAGAGCCTATTTGTAGGGTCTCTGGGTCTGTTCTTGTTCATCAGTTCCATAAATGAATGAGATCATGTGATGTTTATCTTTCTCTGCCTGGCTTATTTCACTTAGCATAATACTCTCCATCTCCATCCATGTTGTTGCAAATGGTAGAACTCCTTCTTTTTTACTGCAGCATAGTATTCCATTGAGTAGATGTACCACGTTTTTTAAATCCATTCATCTCTGCTACACATTTAAGCTGTTTCCAAATCTTAGCTATGGTGAATTGAGCTGCTATGAACACATAGGGGTGTATATATCCTTTCTGATTCATGTTTCTAGTTCCTAGAAGTGGGACCATTGGGTCAAATGGGAGTTCCATTTTTAGTTTTTTAAGGAAACTCCACCTTAGCTGCACCAGTCTCCATTCCCACCAGCAGTGTAAAAGAGTTCCTTTTTCTCCTCTTCCTCGCCAACCCTTGTCCTTTGCTGATTTGTTGATGATAGCCATTCTTACTAGTGTAAGATGGTACTGCATTGTTGTTTTGATTTGAATTTCTCTGATGATTAATGATTTTGAGCATGTTTTCATGTGTCTCCTTGCCTTCCTTCTGTCTTCTTTAGAAAAGTGTCTATTTAAATCAGTTGCCCATTATTTTTTAATTGGGTTGTTTATCTTCTTTTTGTTAAGTTGTATGACTTCTCTGTAAATGTTGGAGTTTAACCCTTATCATTGATAATGTTAGCAAATATGTTCTCCCATGCAGGGGGTTTTTTGTTTTATTGATGGTTTCCTTTGCTGTGAAAAAGCTTTTTATTTTGATGGAGTCCCATTTGTTTATTTTTTCCTTAGCATACATTGCTGTAGGAGCAATATCAGTGAAAAAATTCTTTAAGGCATATGTCTGAGATTTTATATTCTTCTTCTTCTTCTTCTTCTTCTTCTTCTTCTTCTTCTTCTTCTTCTTTTTTTTTTTTTTTTTACCTTTTTGGATTTTCTATTCTCTTCCATTGGTCTACATGTCTGTTCTTGTTCCAGTACCAGGCAGTTTTGAGAACAGTGGCTTTGTAATACAGCTTGAAATCTGGTATTGAGATCCCTCCTACTATATTCTTCTTTCTCAGGATTGCTGTGGCTACTCGGGGTCTTTTTTTTATTAAAGATGAATTTTAGGAGTGTTTTTTCTAGGTCTGTGAAATATGCTGTTGATATTTTAATTGGGAGTGCATTGAATATATAGGTTGCTTTGGGTAGTGCGGACATTTTAATGATGTTGATTCTACCAATCCTTGAACATGATATGTTCTTCCATCTGTTTACATCTTCCTCTATCTCTTTTTTCAGTGTCGTGTAGTTTTCTGGGTATAGGTCTTTTACCTCCTTAGTTATGTTTATTCCTAGGTATCTTAATTTTTTTGGTGCAATGGTAAATGGGATTGTTTTTTTTAAAATTTTTTATCTCTCTTTCAATAAGTTCCTTATTGGTATATAGAAATGCCATAGATTTCTTGACGTTGATTTTGTATCCTGCTACCTTGCCAAATTCATTTAATAATTTTTTGATGGAGTCTTTAGGGTTTTCTATGCACAGTATCATGTCATCTGCAACTAAGGACAGTTTTACTTCTTCTTTTCCAATTTGGATGCCTTTTATTTCTTCTTGTCTGATCACTATGGCTAGTATTTCCAGCACTATGTTGAACAGGAGTGGTGAGAGTGGGCATGCCTATCTTGTTCCTGTTCTTAGAGGAAATGGTTTTAGATTTGACCATTGAGTATGATGTCATTGTTTAATAGCATGCTGTTTAGTCTCCATGTGTTTGATTTCATTGGATTATTTTTATTGTAGTTGATTTTCAGTTTTATGCCACTATGATATGAGAAGATGCTTGATATGATTTCTATCTTCTTGAATTTGAAGAGACTTTCCCTGTGTTCCAACATGTGGTCTCTCTTTAAAATGACCCATGTGCACTTGAGTAGAATGTATATTCTGTGGCTGTGGGGTGAAATGTTCTGAAGATGTCAATTAATTCCATCTGGTCTTGTGAGTCATTTAGGATTGATGTTTCCTGGCTGATTTTTTTGTTTAGAGGATAATTTCTTTTTTTTTTTTTTATATTAAAAACAAAACAAAACAAGACAAAAATAGAGGCCCAATGTATGAATTCATACACTGTGGGGTCCGTTGGCCTGGCCTGTGTGATTGGGCTGAAACTGGCTCTCCAACATTGCCTGAGGGGTCCCAGATTGTGAGAGGGTTCAGGCCAGGCTAAGAGACCCCATTGTGCAAGATTGGGGCCAGAAAGGGATGTGGGAAGGTAGCCAGTTGGGGAGGGACTCTGTGAGAGCTCCAGGGCATGTCCAGCCCATCTTGCTCAGTCCCAATTGGCCAGACCCCTGCTGCAAGCTAACCTACCAGTCAGAGAATCTGCCCTATGGTGGTCAGTGCAAGTTATAGCAAATGGTCAACTGCTGCTTGCTGGTCAGAACATGTCATAGTGAGTGGGTGAGTATGCTTAGCATACCATTATCATATTACGCATTGATTGGTTGAACAGAAGACTGGATGACCAGACACTTAGCATATTAGGCCTTTATTATAGAGGATTATTTTTATTGTTGAAAGTATTGCACATGTCCCCACATTTTCCCCATTGACCCCATCCAATCCACACCCAGCCCTCCCAAGCCTTTACCACACTATAGTCTGTGCCTATGGGCTATGCATCTATGCATATAAGTTCCCAGGTTAATCTCTCCCTACCTCCATCCTCCATCCCTACCTTCCCTCTGAGATTCCATAGTCTGGTCCATGCTTCTTTGTCTCTGGATTTATATTGTTAATCAGTTTATTTTTTTCATTAGATTACACATAGGAGTGAAATCATGTGATACTTATCTTTCTATGACTGGCTTATTCTGCTTAGCCTAATATTTTTCAGGTCACTTTATGCCATCTCAAAGGGTAAAAGGTCCTTCCTTTTCACAGTTGCATATCATTCCATGTTGTAAATGTACCAGAGCTTTTTTATCCACTCATCTACTGATGGGCACTTGGGTTGATTCCACATTTTAGCTCTTGAAAATTGTGCTGCTATGAACATAGGAGATGCAGATATTCCTTCTGACTGTTGTTTCAGGTTTCTTAGGCTGTATTCCAAGACATGGGATCACTGGGTCAAATGGCTGTTTCCTTTTCAATTTCTTTAGGAAACTCCACAGTTTTTCACAGTGGCTGCACCAGTTTGCTCACACAATCATCAGTGCACTAGGGATCCTTTGTTTCCACATCCTTACCAACACTTGTCTATAGTTGATTTGTTGATGATAGCCATTCTGACAGGAGTGAGGTGATACCTCCTTGTCATTTGAATTTGCCTGTCTCTGATGACTAATTACTTTGAGCACTTTACCCTATGTCTATTGGCCATATGTATGTCCTCTTTAGAGAGGTGTCTATTCAGGTCCTTGGCAAATTTTTAAATTGATTGCTTGTATTTCCTTTAAGTGGTATGAGTTCCTTATATATGGTAGAAATGAACCCATTAAATAAGTATCATTGGTAAACATGTTTTCCCATGAAGTGGGCTACCTTTACAGTGAGTTATAAATTACCAAGGTCAGGTTTTTAACCTCTGAGGTACAATTTATTCATAGGTGTGTGTGTTTGTGTGTGTGTGTGTGTGTGTGTGTGTGTGTGTTTAGCAATTGTGAATGGGATTGTTTTGTTGGTTTCCATTTCTGTTAGTTCATTATTGTTTAAAAAATCCAAATAGATCTGGATATTTATTTTGTATTGTGCTATTGTACTACTTTCATTTATAAGTTCTAGTAATTTTTTAGTGGGATCTTTAGGGTTATCTCTATATAGTAGCATGTAATCTGGAATTAATAACAGTTTTATTTCTTCCTTTTCAATTTCAATGCCTTTTATTTCTTATTTTTTTCTGATTGATGTGGATTGAATTTCCAGTAGCATGTTGACTAGTAGTGGTGAAATTGAGCATCCTTATGCTGTTCCTGATTTTAAGAGAGGCACTTTTAGTTTTTCCCCATTAAATATGAGTTTGGCTGTGGGTTTTTCATATATGTTCTTTATTATGTAGAAGTGTATTTACTCTATTCCCAATTTCCTGAGCATTTTTATTATAAACTAGAGGCTCTATGCATGGAATTCATGCAAGCGGCTCTGCCCTCACAGTCCTGGTGGCTAGCTGTCTGAAAGGATGTCTAATTAGCATAGTTTGCTTTTAGTATTATAGATGGGTGCTATATTTATTCATCTGATTTTTCTGTATCAACTGATATAATCATGTACTTTTATATTTCTTCATTTTTTTAATGTGGGGTATCTCACTTACTGATTTGTGGATATTTTACCTGCCTTTCATCCTGAGAAGACACAAAAAGGCTCATATTGTGAGATGACATTTACCAGAAACAGCAAGAATAGAGTTAAAAAAGAGAGAGAGAGATAAATAGCATGTTGGGTTTACAGGCGCAAAATGAGAGGCGATTGAGTACCTTTGGGGCAGGGTTTTCTTTTTCCTGTAGTTTGACCGGACATTCAGCAACTAGGCAGTAGTGGTGATTACACAGCATCATGGATGTACTCCATACGCAAGAATGACACAATTTAAAATACAAATAACATTTATTATTTAAAACTAATTACAACATGGGAAAATGAAGACTAAAAAAATAAAAAAATGATAAAATAAAAACCGGAATCATGCCAAGGAAAAAATGAAAATCCATCAATTAAAGAGAATAAAATAAAAGGTCAATGTGTGGGGGCAAAAACAAACACTTCTGATGGGAGTGATAGGCCACATTTAACAAACAGGCATTGAGCTGGCCCTGAAGCCTTCTCTAGAGGCCGCTCTTGCTCTGAAGCAGGAACCTGGCCAGGGTCCAGGGAGGCTCTGCAGCCCGGGGTGGAGGGTCCTCAGTTAGTCAGGAGTGCTGCACAGGCTGCCGCTGGCTCTTCAACAAGGGCTGCTGGAGGTGGTGAGACGGTTGGAGGTGGACAGGCCTCTACATTTGCCTCCGCATTAGGCTCCTCTGGATAGGAACAGGAGCCTGCTCTGCCCCCTGGGCTGGTGCTATAGCTGTGAGAGGAGAAAAGATTACTCACCAGCCTGCATTTCCATGTTCCTCCCAACAGAGAACACAGCTGCAGCTCTGAATCCTTGATAGGACATCCTCCTGGGAAAACATTCCAACAGGTGGCGGTCTGAGGCTGGTCATTGCTCCTAGAGCCTCTGAGATTCCCCCGTGTAACTGGGCCTGAGTCCTCCCCATACACTTGCATCCACCTCTACCCCAATACCACCTCGACTTCCTCCAACCTCTTACCAGTGGACTTTGCCTCCTTGGGCTCCAGCTCATCAGGCCAGGTTTGTTGATAATGGGCACCGTGCTCCAGGTTGGAGTCAACATTGGTGAGCTGCCAGCAGAGAATGAGAGGCTTTGAGGTTGGAGGCTTGTTGGGCCTGGGCAGGTTTGATGAAGGATCCTTCCTCACCCATTTATAGACTCTATTTCCCCAGACACCCAGATGGCCACACTCACTTCGGACCTGCTCTGGCCCTCAGGTTTGTGGCTCACCTGCTCCTCACTGGTGGACACGGGTAGGGGATCTTTGTTGACCAGCTGCTGGGATAAACTCTGCAATGACAGTGAACTGCAGCGGGTTGGGAGGCCTCGAACCTTGCCCACCTGTACTCACTGCTGCTAATGCCTGTTGGTTACTACCTGGGTCCCCTACCTGAGTGTGTCCTCAGACCAGAGCAGTGACTTTACTTCCTGACAAGAGAGCGACCTCACTTCCTGACAAGAGCACTGACCTCACTTCCTGACGATGGAGCCCAACGGAACCTGGAGCCTGGTAACCAGGCAGCCCCATTCTATAACTGCCCTTCCCACCTCACTCGGATAGTGGCATTAGAGAGGACACCATGTCTTCATGTTGTCTCCCAGTGTGCCGAGGACGAGGCCTCCAGACAGGCAGACGCCGCCTGTGGCCTTTTTCACGGCGGAAGCCAAAGGTAGCACAGGGAGGTTTTTTGGGGCCAGGCCACCACTCTGATCCCCCCTGAGCAGCCCCATGTCTGGTGTGTGTGTGTGTGTGTGTGTGTGTGTGTGTGCAAGGGCGTTCAAGTGTGGAGGGTCTGATCCAGAGTAGAAGGTGCAGTGGGCAGAAGCAGCAGTGACTGGGCCAGGCTTGAGGACTCAACACTGGCTGATGGTCCACTTTCATTGCAGATCTCTTTCTCCATCAAGGTGGTGCATGTTCCGCTACCTGAGGAAGAGCCCAGTGACATGGGCAGCAGTGATATTCCAGTTAGCCACACCACCGAGGGCCATAAAAGGCCTGAAGTGAGTGTGGCCACCTGGGGCTCTGGGGAGCCAGGGCCCGTGGATGGACAACCAGGGACTCCTCTACCGATGCCGCGCAGGCCCTTTGGGCCTCCAATCCCAAAGCAGGTCAGATTCAACCCACTGGTCCAAGTTTTCACCATTGACCTGGACTATGGTGCCCATGTCAAACAGACTGGCCTGGAACAACTGCAGCCCCAAAAGGAGGAAAGGCCTGAAGTGAGTGTGGCCACCTGGGGCTCTGGGGAGCCAGGGCCCGTGGATAGACAACCAGGGACTCCTCTCCCGATGCCGCGCAGGCTCTTTGGGCCTCCAATCCCAAAGCAGGTCAGATTCAACCCACTGGTCCAAGTTTTCACCAGTGACCTGGACTATGGTGCCCATGTCAACCCGACTGGCCTGGAACAAACGCAGCCCAAAAAGGCAGAGCCAAAGGGTGAGAAGCTGTGGAAGTGAGGGTGGGATTGGGGGTGGAGTGGCATGGGAGCTTATGTGGAGGGATTGTTGCCAGGCACACAGGGAGCACCCCAGAGCCTGGACAGGAGCAATGATGGGCCTCAGACCACCCATCTGCTGGACTGCGGGTGGGAAGGACGTCCTGTGGTGGGTCCTGGGCTGTGGCTGTCTTCTGTCTGGGGGGAAGATAGACATGCAGACACCTGGGTGAACTTTTCTCCCCCCTCAACTCCAGCACCAGCTCTTCCTGTCATACTTGAAGTTTATCCTGAAGAGCAGGATGTAGAGCTAGAGGAATCACCAGCTCCAGAAACCCTGCCACCTCCAGCAGCGTCTCCAGCTGCAACTGTGGAGCCAGGGCTGGCCCCAGAGGATACTGAGGCTCCACCACCACTGGATGAAGAACGCTCCATGGAGCCCATGCTGGATCTTGCCTCAGAGGAGGAGCTGCCCTTGGAGGGCCCAGCTCAAGGGCCCCTTGTAAAATGTGATCAACCTGTCCCAAGGGACAACCTTGTTTTTTTTGTTTTCTTTTCCCTTTTTATTTTGTTCCTATGTGTTCCATGCCATGGTTCAACTTTCTCTCTTTTGATGTTTATTGCTTGGGGGTTTATTGCTTTTATCATTTTATCTATTCTGTCCTTTTCCCTCTTTTTCCCATTGTACAATTTATTTTAAGTAATAAAAGTTGCCATTTGTGTTTGAAATGGTGCCGTTCCTGAGCATGGAGTACATCACGATGCTGTGCAGGCCTCACCACTGTCTAGTTGCAGGATGTCCCATCATCCCACAAGGAAACCAGCACCAACAGTATTCACTCCCCACTCCCCCTTCCCCTGGAAAACCCTGATCTGCTTTCTGTCTTTATTTCTTTAAATTTTCTCATAATTCCTTTTACTGGAATCTTCCTAAAATTATGTGTCAGCTCACATATTTTTATAGCATTTTTGTAATCCTAGGTGGATAAGAGATCATATGTAAAAGAATATGCTTTTTTAAGGAAGTGTGTGTATAATCACAGGGTAGACAACCATGTGCTAAGTGTAACTCCTGAAGTTAATCAGGAATGTTCCCAAAAACTTAAGAGGTGTGAAGACTCCCAAGCTTATCCTAAGAGGCCAGCATTATCCTAATTCTAAAACCGGATAAGGAAAGAAAATTATAAATCAATATTCCTGATGAACATAGCCTTTCCCTGATCTCTGCCTGATTGCCCCTAACTGCTTCTGCCTGCCAGCCTGATCACCCCCTAACCACTCCCATGGCAGCCTGATTAATGTCTAACTGCTTCCCTGTTGGCCTGTTTGCCCCCAACTTCCCTCCTCTGCTGGCCTGGCAACCCCTCACTGCCCTCCCCTGCAGGGTTGATTGCCTACAATTGTCCTCACTTGCAGACCTGGTCCCTCTCAACTGCCCTCACTTGCAGACCCAGTCCCTCTCAACTGCCCACCCTTGCAGGCCTGGTGCCTCCCAACTGCCCTCCCCTGCTGGCCATTTTGTGGTGGCAATCTTGTGCCCTCATTGGGGCAGCTATGGTGAGTTGGAGTGATGGTCAATCTGCATATTACTCTTTTATTAGATAGGATAGAGGCCTGGTGCATGGGTGGGGCTAAGTGGTTTGCCCTGAAGGGTGTGCCAGAACACAGTGGGTGTTCCCTTGGGATGTGGGGTGGCCTGGGTGAGGGGCCTGTAGTGGTTTGCAGGCCGGCCACACCCCCTGGTGACCCAAGCAGAGGCCCTGGTATCTGGAATTTATTTACCTTCTACAATTGAAACTCTGTAGCCTGGAGTGGAGGCCTAGGCCAGCCAGGACAGGTGGAAAGCTTGGCTTCTTCTGTTGCCATGGGGTGGGGGCATAAGGGGGTGGGCAACCCTAGCCTGCTCTCTCCAGCTCCATGGCTGCCACCATTTTTCTTGGGATTTATCTTCTATAATTGGATCTTTGTGTCCTTGAATGGAGGCCTAGGCCACCCAGAGTGTGTGGAAAGCTTGGCTTCCTCTATTGCCAGGGAAACGCAAGCCTCTCAACTGCTCTCTGTGGCTGCAGCCATCTGGGTTGGGGTTAATTTGCATACCCACTCTGTCTGGTGGGAGTGGCTTGAGCAGAGTTATGGTCATTTGCATATTACTCTCTTATTAGGTAGGCTTGCTATTTATCCTTTCTCTATAATATGTGTCAGAAATGAAAGAAAATTAGTAAAATGTATATGAAAATCCTCCACTTGTCAGAGTCTGGGGCACACAGTGGGACCCAAAGTCAAGTCCTCGCCCATCCCCGGTGCCCCAAAATCATATGAGACCCAGTCCCAGCCAGCCCCACCCCCACTGGGCGAGATCCAGACCTGGCCGGCCCCACCCTTGTCAAGCCCCTCCTGGAGGGGGATGCGGCTTCAGGTCCCCAGTCAAGCCCTGTCGGCCGGGGGGCACAGCCACAGGAGCCCTGTCAAGACTTGCAGGGTGGTGGGGTGCAGCCTCAGGTCCCCCAGCGAAATCTCAAGTTCCCAGGCCCGGCGCCTGGGCAGGGGGCATGTCCTGAGGTCCTCTGTCAAGCCCTGCCAGGCGGCAAGCATGGCCTGAGGTCCCCTGGCTTGACACTGGGACAGGGGGTGCAGCCTTAGGTCCCCTGCCCCCGACCAGGCCACACAGGCTCTGGTCCCTGGTGATTGCTCCTTAAGACTCATTACGGGAACTCATCCTCTGCTGTAGGTGCAGCCATCTTGTGTTAAGCAACCCCTCCTCCACTGTGGGCACCACCATCTTTGTGACAGGGTGATGTTCAATTTGCATATTTCCTCATTACCAGATAGGATTATTGACTCCATTCACTATGCTGTATTTAATTTCCCTGTGACTATTTTTACAACTGGCAATTTGATCTGAATCTCTTTCACCTTTTAACCGATCTCAACCTTTCTCCCATCTGGCACCTCTCAATTTGTTCTATGTATGGTTTGTTTCTGTTTGTTCATTTATTTTGTTCTTTAGAGTCCACATTTAAGTGAAATCCGATGGTATTTGTCTTTCACCGTCCAGTTTGTTTCACTGAGCATAATAGTACCTTTATGTCCATCTACACTGTCACAAGTGGTAAGAGTGTGTTCATTTTCATGGCTGAGTACTATTCCATTGTGTATACCAGTATGTACCACTTCTTGATCTATTTGTCTATCAGTAGTCACCAAGGTTGCTTTCATATCTTGGCTATTGTAAATAAGGAACACAGTGAAATTCTTGCATCTGAAGTGCCTTCACTTAGAGCCGTGGTCAGCAAATTGCAGCTTGAGAGCCACATGTGGCTCTTTGGCCCCTTGAGTGTGGCTATTCCACAAAATACCATGGCCTGGTGAGTCCATTTTGAAGAAGTGGCGTTAGAAGAAGTTGAAGTTTAAAAAATTTGCTGTCAAAAGAAATTTCAATCGTTTGTACTGTTGGTATTTGGCTCTGTTGACTAATGAGTTTGCCGACCACTGACTTAGAGGTTGGAGAGATGTTACTGTTGTTAAGCCGGAGGCCTAACAGGCATGCAGAGTGGTGCTCCTTGGACATGCTGACCAGTCCAGTCCCGGAAGTGACCATAACAATGCAAACACCCCATCACTTCCTCGTCTCATTTTCAGGACAGGGAAAGAAAAAGCACAATGTGAGGAGGGAGGGAGATCAGAAATGAGATAAAAACTGGCAAGCAACAAGAGAATGTGTATATGAAACCTCTAAGATACACTCTTTGATTATTTATTTATCTCCCAAAGCTAACGAGATTTTAAACAAACAATTCATTCTGTGTTTGACAGCGTTTTTGGTACTTCCTATAAACCAGATAGTGGAGATCTCTACAATAATTTAATACTATTCTTCTTGCCTTTACTTTATTAAAGCTACCTTGGTTATGATTAATTCATTTTGTTCTTTTATTGTATTGATATGGTGAATTATATTAGATGACTTTTAAATGTTAAAGCAACCTAGCATAAATCCCAATTGGTTATGGTATATTGTTCATTTCATATATTGCTAAATGTATTGCTACATATTGCAAGATTTTTTTGGATGTTTTCTATAGGACTATTTGTCTATAGTTTTCTTGTTACTATGCTATCAGTGTAATGCTGTCTCATAAACTAATTAAGAACATTCTCTTTTGTTTTCTGGAAGATTATGAAATAATACAAAATAATGATTGGTATTATTTTTTTCTTTAAATGCTTCACAGACCTTACTAGTGAAGCCATTTGACTTGGAATTTATTTATTTATTTATTCATTTATTTATTTATTCATTTATTCATTTATTTATTTATTTATTTTAAATATATTTTATTGATTTCTTACAGAGAGGAAGAGAGAGGGACAGAGAGTTAGAAACATCGATGAGATAGAATCATTGACCAGCTGCCTCTTGCACACCACCCACTGGGAATGTGCCCACAACCAAGGTACATGCCCTTGACTGGAATTGAACCCTGGACCTTATACTCCGCAGGCCGACGCTCTATCCACTGAGCCAAACCGGTTTCGGCTGACTTGGAGTTTTTGTGTTGCAAAGTTTTTAAGGGTGAATTATTGTTTTAAATACATAAATGACTTCAGATTATCAATTTTTTTTTTTTAGCAAGTTTTAATAGCCTGTGTCTTTTAAGGAAATTACCTCTTTTAACTAAATTGTTTTATTACATAAAGCTACTTATAATATTTTCTTATTCTTCTAATATTTGTTAGGATCTTTGTAATGTCTCCTCTTTTATTTCTAATATCAGTAATTTGTGTCTTTACTTTTGGCTAGAAATTTATCAATTTAATTAAGTTTTCCTCCCGCCCCCCCAACCCCCATAAGCCAGCTTTTTTGTTTTATTGATTACTGTAGTTTTCCCTTTCCAATTTTATTAATTTTTACTCAACTATTATCTTCTCCTGTCTACTTACTTTGGGTTTAACTTGTCATTTTTATTTCTTCAAGAGAAATCTTAGATTCTTCTTTCCTAATGGAAGTATTTAATATTATAAAATTTCCTTGAAGCGCTGCCTTACCTGTATACCACAAATTTGTATTTTGTATTTTACTTTTCATTCAATCCAAAATATTTTCTCCTTTCCCTTGTCACTGTGTTTTTGAAGTGTGTTGCTTGATTTTTAAATATTTGGGGCCTTCTCTGATACCTTTCTGTTATTGATTTCAGTTTAATTCCATTATTGTCAGAGAGCCTATTTGTAGGGTCTCTGGGTCTGTTCTTGTTCATCAGTTCCATAAATGAATGAGATCATGTGATGTTTATCTTTCTCTGCCTGGCTTATTTCACTTAGCATAATACTCTCCATCTCCATCCATGTTGTTGCAAATGGTAGAACTCCTTCTTTTTTACTGCAGCATAGTATTCCATTGAGTAGATGTACCACGTTTTTTAAATCCATTCATCTCTGCTACACATTTAAGCTGTTTCCAAATCTTAGCTATGGTGAATTGAGCTGCTATGAACACATAGGGGTGTATATATCCTTTCTGATTCATGTTTCTAGTTCCTAGAAGTGGGACCATTGGGTCAAATGGGAGTTCCATTTTTAGTTTTTTAAGGAAACTCCACCTTAGCTGCACCAGTCTCCATTCCCACCAGCAGTGTAAAAGAGTTCCTTTTTCTCCTCTTCCTCGCCAACCCTTGTCCTTTGCTGATTTGTTGATGATAGCCATTCTTACTAGTGTAAGATGGTACTGCATTGTTGTTTTGATTTGAATTTCTCTGATGATTAATGATTTTGAGCATGTTTTCATGTGTCTCCTTGCCTTCCTTCTGTCTTCTTTAGAAAAGTGTCTATTTAAATCAGTTGCCCATTATTTTTTAATTGGGTTGTTTATCTTCTTTTTGTTAAGTTGTATGACTTCTCTGTAAATGTTGGAGTTTAACCCTTATCATTGATAATGTTAGCAAATATGTTCTCCCATGCAGGGGGTTTTTTGTTTTATTGATGGTTTCCTTTGCTGTGAAAAAGCTTTTTATTTTGATGGAGTCCCATTTGTTTATTTTTTCCTTAGCATACATTGCTGTAGGAGCAATATCAGTGAAAAAATTCTTTAAGGCATATGTCTGAGATTTTATATTCTTCTTCTTCTTCTTCTTCTTCTTCTTCTTCTTCTTCTTCTTTTTTTTTTTTTTTTTTACCTTTTTGGATTTTCTATTCTCTTCCATTGGTCTACATGTCTGTTCTTGTTCCAGTACCAGGCAGTTTTGAGAACAGTGGCTTTGTAATACAGCTTGAAATCTGGTATTGAGATCCCTCCTACTATATTCTTCTTTCTCAGGATTGCTGTGGCTACTCGGGGTCTTTTTTTTATTAAAGATGAATTTTAGGAGTGTTTTTTCTAGGTCTGTGAAATATGCTGTTGATATTTTAATTGGGAGTGCATTGAATATATAGGTTGCTTTGGGTAGTGCGGACATTTTAATGATGTTGATTCTACCAATCCTTGAACATGATATGTTCTTCCATCTGTTTACATCTTCCTCTATCTCTTTTTTCAGTGTCGTGTAGTTTTCTGGGTATAGGTCTTTTACCTCCTTAGTTATGTTTATTCCTAGGTATCTTAATTTTTTTGGTGCAATGGTAAATGGGATTGTTTTTTTTAAAATTTTTTATCTCTCTTTCAATAAGTTCCTTATTGGTATATAGAAATGCCATAGATTTCTTGACGTTGATTTTGTATCCTGCTACCTTGCCAAATTCATTTAATAATTTTTTGATGGAGTCTTTAGGGTTTTCTATGCACAGTATCATGTCATCTGCAACTAAGGACAGTTTTACTTCTTCTTTTCCAATTTGGATGCCTTTTATTTCTTCTTGTCTGATCACTATGGCTAGTATTTCCAGCACTATGTTGAACAGGAGTGGTGAGAGTGGGCATGCCTATCTTGTTCCTGTTCTTAGAGGAAATGGTTTTAGATTTGACCATTGAGTATGATGTCATTGTTTAATAGCATGCTGTTTAGTCTCCATGTGTTTGATTTCATTGGATTATTTTTATTGTAGTTGATTTTCAGTTTTATGCCACTATGATATGAGAAGATGCTTGATATGATTTCTATCTTCTTGAATTTGAAGAGACTTTCCCTGTGTTCCAACATGTGGTCTCTCTTTAAAATGACCCATGTGCACTTGAGTAGAATGTATATTCTGTGGCTGTGGGGTGAAATGTTCTGAAGATGTCAATTAATTCCATCTGGTCTTGTGAGTCATTTAGGATTGATGTTTCCTGGCTGATTTTTTTGTTTAGAGGATAATTTCTTTTTTTTTTTTTTTATATTAAAAACAAAACAAAACAAGACAAAAATAGAGGCCCAATGTATGAATTCATACACTGTGGGGTCCGTTGGCCTGGCCTGTGTGATTGGGCTGAAACTGGCTCTCCAACATTGCCTGAGGGGTCCCAGATTGTGAGAGGGTTCAGGCCAGGCTAAGAGACCCCATTGTGCAAGATTGGGGCCAGAAAGGGATGTGGGAAGGTAGCCAGTTGGGGAGGGACTCTGTGAGAGCTCCAGGGCATGTCCAGCCCATCTTGCTCAGTCCCAATTGGCCAGACCCCTGCTGCAAGCTAACCTACCAGTCAGAGAATCTGCCCTATGGTGGTCAGTGCAAGTTATAGCAAATGGTCAACTGCTGCTTGCTGGTCAGAACATGTCATAGTGAGTGGGTGAGTATGCTTAGCATACCATTATCATATTACGCATTGATTGGTTGAACAGAAGACTGGATGACCAGACACTTAGCATATTAGGCCTTTATTATAGAGGATTATTTTTATTGTTGAAAGTATTGCACATGTCCCCACATTTTCCCCATTGACCCCATCCAATCCACACCCAGCCCTCCCAAGCCTTTACCACACTATAGTCTGTGCCTATGGGCTATGCATCTATGCATATAAGTTCCCAGGTTAATCTCTCCCTACCTCCATCCTCCATCCCTACCTTCCCTCTGAGATTCCATAGTCTGGTCCATGCTTCTTTGTCTCTGGATTTATATTGTTAATCAGTTTATTTTTTTCATTAGATTACACATAGGAGTGAAATCATGTGATACTTATCTTTCTATGACTGGCTTATTCTGCTTAGCCTAATATTTTTCAGGTCACTTTATGCCATCTCAAAGGGTAAAAGGTCCTTCCTTTTCACAGTTGCATATCATTCCATGTTGTAAATGTACCAGAGCTTTTTTATCCACTCATCTACTGATGGGCACTTGGGTTGATTCCACATTTTAGCTCTTGAAAATTGTGCTGCTATGAACATAGGAGATGCAGATATTCCTTCTGACTGTTGTTTCAGGTTTCTTAGGCTGTATTCCAAGACATGGGATCACTGGGTCAAATGGCTGTTTCCTTTTCAATTTCTTTAGGAAACTCCACAGTTTTTCACAGTGGCTGCACCAGTTTGCTCACACAATCATCAGTGCACTAGGGATCCTTTGTTTCCACATCCTTACCAACACTTGTCTATAGTTGATTTGTTGATGATAGCCATTCTGACAGGAGTGAGGTGATACCTCCTTGTCATTTGAATTTGCCTGTCTCTGATGACTAATTACTTTGAGCACTTTACCCTATGTCTATTGGCCATATGTATGTCCTCTTTAGAGAGGTGTCTATTCAGGTCCTTGGCAAATTTTTAAATTGATTGCTTGTATTTCCTTTAAGTGGTATGAGTTCCTTATATATGGTAGAAATGAACCCATTAAATAAGTATCATTGGTAAACATGTTTTCCCATGAAGTGGGCTACCTTTACAGTGAGTTATAAATTACCAAGGTCAGGTTTTTAACCTCTGAGGTACAATTTATTCATAGGTGTGTGTGTTTGTGTGTGTGTGTGTGTGTGTGTGTGTGTGTGTTTAGCAATTGTGAATGGGATTGTTTTGTTGGTTTCCATTTCTGTTAGTTCATTATTGTTTAAAAAATCCAAATAGATCTGGATATTTATTTTGTATTGTGCTATTGTACTACTTTCATTTATAAGTTCTAGTAATTTTTTAGTGGGATCTTTAGGGTTATCTCTATATAGTAGCATGTAATCTGGAATTAATAACAGTTTTATTTCTTCCTTTTCAATTTCAATGCCTTTTATTTCTTATTTTTTTCTGATTGATGTGGATTGAATTTCCAGTAGCATGTTGACTAGTAGTGGTGAAATTGAGCATCCTTATGCTGTTCCTGATTTTAAGAGAGGCACTTTTAGTTTTTCCCCATTAAATATGAGTTTGGCTGTGGGTTTTTCATATATGTTCTTTATTATGTAGAAGTGTATTTACTCTATTCCCAATTTCCTGAGCATTTTTATTATAAACTAGAGGCTCTATGCATGGAATTCATGCAAGCGGCTCTGCCCTCACAGTCCTGGTGGCTAGCTGTCTGAAAGGATGTCTAATTAGCATAGTTTGCTTTTAGTATTATAGATGGGTGCTATATTTATTCATCTGATTTTTCTGTATCAACTGATATAATCATGTACTTTTATATTTCTTCATTTTTTTAATGTGGGGTATCTCACTTACTGATTTGTGGATATTTTACCTGCCTTTCATCCTGAGAAGACACAAAAAGGCTCATATTGTGAGATGACATTTACCAGAAACAGCAAGAATAGAGTTAAAAAAGAGAGAGAGAGATAAATAGCATGTTGGGTTTACAGGCGCAAAATGAGAGGCGATTGAGTACCTTTGGGGCAGGGTTTTCTTTTTCCTGTAGTTTGACCGGACATTCAGCAACTAGGCAGTAGTGGTGATTACACAGCATCATGGATGTACTCCATACGCAAGAATGACACAATTTAAAATACAAATAACATTTGTTATTTAAAACTAATTACAACATGGGAAAATGAAGACTAAAAAAATAAAAAAATGATAAAATAAAAACCGGAATCATGCCAAGGAAAAAATGAAAATCCATCAATTAAAGAGAATAAAATAAAAGGTCAATGTGTGGGGGCAAAAACAAACACTTCTGATGGGAGTGATAGGCCACATTTAACAAACAGGCATTGAGCTGGCCCTGAAGCCTTCTCTAGAGGCCGCTCTTGCTCTGAAGCAGGAACCTGGCCAGGGTCCAGGGAGGCTCTGCAGCCCGGGGTGGAGGGTCCTCAGTTAGTCAGGAGTGCTGCACAGGCTGCCGCTGGCTCTTCAACAAGGGCTGCTGGAGGTGGTGAGACGGTTGGAGGTGGACAGGCCTCTACATTTGCCTCCGCATTAGGCTCCTCTGGATAGGAACAGGAGCCTGCTCTGCCCCCTGGGCTGGTGCTATAGCTGTGAGAGGAGAAAAGATTACTCACCAGCCTGCATTTCCATGTTCCTCCCAACAGAGAACACAGCTGCAGCTCTGAATCCTTGATAGGACATCCTCCTGGGAAAACATTCCAACAGGTGGCGGTCTGAGGCTGGTCATTGCTCCTAGAGCCTCTGAGATTCCCCCGTGTAACTGGGCCTGAGTCCTCCCCATACACTTGCATCCACCTCTACCCCAATACCACCTCGACTTCCTCCAACCTCTTACCAGTGGACTTTGCCTCCTTGGGCTCCAGCTCATCAGGCCAGGTTTGTTGATAATGGGCACCGTGCTCCAGGTTGGAGTCAACATTGGTGAGCTGCCAGCAGAGAATGAGAGGCTTTGAGGTTGGAGGCTTGTTGGGCCTGGGCAGGTTTGATGAAGGATCCTTCCTCACCCATTTATAGACTCTATTTCCCCAGACACCCAGATGGCCACACTCACTTCGGACCTGCTCTGGCCCTCAGGTTTGTGGCTCACCTGCTCCTCACTGGTGGACACGGGTAGGGGATCTTTGTTGACCAGCTGCTGCTCCATGAGCTGGGATAAACTCTGCAATGACAGTGAACTGCAGCGGGTTGGGAGGCCTCGAACCTTGCCCACCTGTACTCACTGCTGCTAATGCCTGTTGGTTACTACCTGGGTCCCCTACCTGAGTGTGTCCTCAGACCAGAGCAGTGACTTTACTTCCTGACAAGAGAGCGACCTCACTTCCTGACAAGAGCACTGACCTCACTTCCTGACGATGGAGCCCAACGGAACCTGGAGCCTGGTAACCAGGCAGCCCCATTCTATAACTGCCCTTCCCACCTCACTCGGATAGTGGCATTAGAGAGGACACCATGTCTTCATGTTGTCTCCCAGTGTGCCGAGGACGAGGCCTCCAGATAGGCAGACGCCGCCTGTGGCCTTTTTCACGGCGGAAGCCAAAGGTAGCACAGGGAGGTTTATTGGGGCCAGGCCACAACTCTGATCCCCCCTGAGCAGCCCCATGTCTGGTGTGTGTGTGTGTGTGTGTGTGTGTGTGTGTGTGTGTGTGCAAGGGCGTTCAAGTGTGGAGGGTCTGATCCAGAGTAGAAGGTGCAGTGGGCAGAAGCAGCAGTGACTGGGCCAGGCTTGAGGACTCAACACTGGCTGATGGTCCACTTTCATTGCAGATCTCTTTCTCCATCAAGGTGGTGCATGTTCCGCTACCTGAGGAAGAGCCCAGTGACGTGGGCAGCAGTGATAGTCCAGTTAGCCACACCACCGAGGGCCAGGAAAGGCCTGAAGTGAGTGTGGCCACCTGGGGCTCTGGGGAGCCAGGGCCCGTGGATGGACAACCAGGGACTCCTCTACCGATGCCGCGCAGGCCCTTTGGGCCTCCAATCCCAAAGCAGGTCAGATTCAACCCACTGGTCCAAGTTTTCACCATTGACCTGGACTATGGTGCCCATGTCAAACAGACTGGCCTGGAACAACTGCAGCCCCAAAAGGAGGAAAGGCCTGAAGTGAGTGTGGCCACCTGGGGCTCTGGGGAGCCAGGGCCCGTGGATAGACAACCAGGGACTCCTCTCCCGATGCCGCGCAGGCTCTTTGGGCCTCCAATCCCAAAGCAGGTCAGATTCAACCCACTGGTCCAAGTTTTCACCAGTGACCTGGACTATGGTGCCCATGTCAACCCGACTGGCCTGGAACAAACGCAGCCCAAAAAGGCAGAGCCAAAGGGTGAGAAGCTGTGGAAGTGAGGGTGGGATTGGGGGTGGAGTGGCATGGGAGCTTATGTGGAGGGATTGCTGCCAGGCACACAGGGAGCACCCCAGAGCCTGGACAGGAGCAATGATGGGCCTCAGACCACCCATCTGCTGGACTGTGGGTGGGAAGGACGTCCTGTGGTGGGTCCTGGGCTGTGGCTGTCTTCTGTCTGGGGGGAAGATAGACATGCAGACACCTGGGTGAACTTTTCTCCCCCCTCAACTCCAGCACCAGCTCTTCCTGTCATACTTGAAGTTTATCCTGAAGAGCAGGATGTAGAGCTAGAGGAATCACCAGCTCCAGAAACCCTGCCACCTCCAGCAGCGTCTCCAGCTGCAACTGTGGAGCCAGGGCTGGCCCCAGAGGATACTGAGGCTCCACCACCACTGGATGAAGAACGCTCCATGGAGCCCATGCTGGATCTTGCCTCAGAGGAGGAGCTGCCCTTGGAGGGCCCAGCTCAAGGGCCCCTTGTAAAATGTGATCAACCTGTCCCAAGGGACAACCTTGTTTTTTTTGTTTTCTTTTCCCTTTTTATTTTGTTCCTATGTGTTCCATGCCATGGTTCAATTTTCTCTCTTTTGATGTTTATTGCTTGGGGGTTTATTGCTTTTATCATTTTATCTATTCTGTCCTTTTCCCTCTTTTTCCCATTGTACAATTTATTTTAAGTAATAAAAGTTGCCATTTGTGTTTGAAATGGTGCCGTTCCTGAGCATGGAGTACATCACGATGCTGTGCAGGCCTCACCACTGTCTAGTTGCAGGATGTCCCATCATCCCACAAGGAAACCAGCACCAACAGTATTCACTCCCCACTCCCCCTTCCCCTGGAAAACCCTGATCTGCTTTCTGTCTTTATTTCTTTAAATTTTCTCATAATTCCTTTTACTGGAATCTTCCTAAAATTATGTGTCAGCTCACATATTTTTATAGCATTTTTGTAATCCTAGGTGGATAAGAGATCATATGTAAAAGAATATGCTTTTTTAAGGAAGTGTGTGTATAATCACAGGGTAGACAACCATGTGCTAAGTGTAACTCCTGAAGTTAATCAGGAATGTTCCCAAAAACTTAAGAGGTGTGAAGACTCCCAAGCTTATCCTAAGAGGCCAGCATTATCCTAATTCTAAAACCGGATAAGGAAAGAAAATTATAAATCAATATTCCTGATGAACATAGCCTTTCCCTGATCTCTGCCTGATTGCCCCTAACTGCTTCTGCCTGCCAGCCTGATCACCCCCTAACCACTCCCATGGCAGCCTGATTAATGTCTAACTGCTTCCCTGTTGGCCTGTTTGCCCCCAACTTCCCTCCTCTGCTGGCCTGGCAACCCCTCACTGCCCTCCCCTGCAGGGTTGATTGCCTACAATTGTCCTCACTTGCAGACCTGGTCCCTCTCAACTGCCCTCACTTGCAGACCCAGTCCCTCTCAACTGCCCACCCTTGCAGGCCTGGTGCCTCCCAACTGCCCTCCCCTGCTGGCCATTTTGTGGTGGCAATCTTGTGCCCTCATTGGGGCAGCTATGGTGAGTTGGAGTGATGGTCAATCTGCATATTACTCTTTTATTAGATAGGATAGAGGCCTGGTGCATGGGTGGGGCTAAGTGGTTTGCCCTGAAGGGTGTGCCAGAACACAGTGGGTGTTCCCTTGGGATGTGGGGTGGCCTGGGTGAGGGGCCTGTAGTGGTTTGCAGGCCGGCCACACCCCCTGGTGACCCAAGCAGAGGCCCTGGTATCTGGAATTTATTTACCTTCTACAATTGAAACTCTGTAGCCTGGAGTGGAGGCCTAGGCCAGCCAGGACAGGTGGAAAGCTTGGCTTCTTCTGTTGCCATGGGGTGGGGGCATAAGGGGGTGGGCAACCCTAGCCTGCTCTCTCCAGCTCCATGGCTGCCACCATTTTTCTTGGGATTTATCTTCTATAATTGGATCTTTGTGTCCTTGAATGGAGGCCTAGGCCACCCAGAGTGTGTGGAAAGCTTGGCTTCCTCTATTGCCAGGGAAACGCAAGCCTCTCAACTGCTCTCTGTGGCTGCAGCCATCTGGGTTGGGGTTAATTTGCATACCCACTCTGTCTGGTGGGAGTGGCTTGAGCAGAGTTATGGTCATTTGCATATTACTCTCTTATTAGGTAGGCTTGCTATTTATCCTTTCTCTATAATATGTGTCAGAAATGAAAGAAAATTAGTAAAATGTATATGAAAATCCTCCACTTGTCAGAGTCTGGGGCACACAGTGGGACCCAAAGTCAAGTCCTCGCCCATCCCCGGTGCCCCAAAATCATATGAGACCCAGTCCCAGCCAGCCCCACCCCCACTGGGCGAGATCCAGACCTGGCCGGCCCCACCCTTGTCAAGCCCCTCCTGGAGGGGGATGCGGCTTCAGGTCCCCAGTCAAGCCCTGTCGGCCGGGGGGCACAGCCACAGGAGCCCTGTCAAGACTTGCAGGGTGGTGGGGTGCAGCCTCAGGTCCCCCAGCGAAATCTCAAGTTCCCAGGCCCGGCGCCTGGGCAGGGGGCATGTCCTGAGGTCCTCTGTCAAGCCCTGCCAGGCGGCAAGCATGGCCTGAGGTCCCCTGGCTTGACACTGGGACAGGGGGTGCAGCCTTAGGTCCCCTGCCCCCGACCAGGCCACA
The DNA here is from genome assembly GCF_964339955.1 of Pipistrellus hanaki. NCBI lineage: Eukaryota > Metazoa > Chordata > Mammalia > Chiroptera > Vespertilionidae > Pipistrellus > Pipistrellus hanaki. Next base: position 61,181,838 of record NC_140513.1, read on the forward strand.
CAGGCTCTGGTCCCTGGTGATTGCTCCTTAAGACTCATTACGGGAACTCATCCTCTGCTGTAGGTGCAGCCATCTTGTGTTAAGCAACCCCTCCTCCACTGTGGGCACCACCATCTTTGTGACAGGGTGATGTTCAATTTGCATATTTCCTCATTACCAGATAGGATTATTGACTCCATTCACTATGCTGTATTTAATTTCCCTGTGACTATTTTTACAACTGGCAATTTGATCTGAATCTCTTTCACCTTTTAACCGATCTCAACCTTTCTCCCATCTGGCACCTCTCAATTTGTTCTATGTATGGTTTGTTTCTGTTTGTTCATTTATTTTGTTCTTTAGAGTCCACATTTAAGTGAAATCCGATGGTATTTGTCTTTCACCGTCCAGTTTGTTTCACTGAGCATAATAGTACCTTTATGTCCATCTACACTGTCACAAGTGGTAAGAGTGTGTTCATTTTCATGGCTGAGTACTATTCCATTGTGTATACCAGTATGTACCACTTCTTGATCTATTTGTCTATCAGTAGTCACCAAGGTTGCTTTCATATCTTGGCTATTGTAAATAAGGAACACAGTGAAATTCTTGCATCTGAAGTGCCTTCACTTAGAGCCGTGGTCAGCAAATTGCAGCTTGAGAGCCACATGTGGCTCTTTGGCCCCTTGAGTGTGGCTATTCCACAAAATACCATGGCCTGGTGAGTCCATTTTGAAGAAGTGGCGTTAGAAGAAGTTGAAGTTTAAAAAATTTGCTGTCAAAAGAAATTTCAATCGTTTGTACTGTTGGTATTTGGCTCTGTTGACTAATGAGTTTGCCGACCACTGACTTAGAGGTTGGAGAGATGTTACTGTTGTTAAGCCGGAGGCCTAACAGGCATGCAGAGTGGTGCTCCTTGGACATGCTGACCAGTCCAGTCCCGGAAGTGACCATAACAATGCAAACACCCCATCACTTCCTCGTCTCATTTTCAGGACAGGGAAAGAAAAAGCACAATGTGAGGAGGGAGGGAGATCAGAAATGAGATAAAAACTGGCAAGCAACAAGAGAATGTGTATATGAAACCTCTAAGATACACTCTTTGATTATTTATTTATCTCCCAAAGCTAACGAGATTTTAAACAAACAATTCATTCTGTGTTTGACAGCGTTTTTGGTACTTCCTATAAACCAGATAGTGGAGATCTCTACAATAATTTAATACTATTCTTCTTGCCTTTACTTTATTAAAGCTACCTTGGTTATGATTAATTCATTTTGTTCTTTTATTGTATTGATATGGTGAATTATATTAGATGACTTTTAAATGTTAAAGCAACCTAGCATAAATCCCAATTGGTTATGGTATATTGTTCATTTCATATATTGCTAAATGTATTGCTACATATTGCAAGATTTTTTTGGATGTTTTCTATAGGACTATTTGTCTATAGTTTTCTTGTTACTATGCTATCAGTGTAATGCTGTCTCATAAACTAATTAAGAACATTCTCTTTTGTTTTCTGGAAGATTATGAAATAATACAAAATAATGATTGGTATTATTTTTTTCTTTAAATGCTTCACAGACCTTACTAGTGAAGCCATTTGACTTGGAATTTATTCATTCATTTATTTATTTATTTATTTATTTATTTATTCATTTATTCATTTATTCATTCATTTATTTATTTATTTATTTTAAGTATATTTTATTGATTTCTTACAGAGAGGAAGAGAGAGGGACAGAGAGTTAGAAACATCGATGAGATAGAATCATTGACCAGCTTCCTCTTGCACACCACCCACTGGGAATGTGCCCACAACCAAGGTACATGCCCTTGACTGGAATTGAACCCTGGACCTTATACTCCGCAGGCCGACGCTCTATCCACTGAGCCAAAACGGTTTCCGTTGACTTGGAGTTTTTGTGTTGCAATTTTTTAAGGGTGAATTATTGTTTTAAATACATAAATGACTTCAGATTATCAATTTTTTTTTAGCAAGTTTTAATAGCCTGTGTCTTTTAAGGAAATTACCTCTTTTAACTAAATTGTTTTATTACATAAAGCTACTTATAATATTTTCTTATTCTTCTAATATTTGTTAGGATCTTTGTAATATCTCCTCTTTTATTTCTAATATCAGTAATTTATGTCTTTACTTTTGGCTAGAAATTTATCAATTTAATTAAGTTTTCCTCCCGCCCCCCCAACCCCCATAAGCCAGCTTTTTTGTTTTATTGATTACTGTAGTTTTCCCTTTCCAATTTTATTAATTTTTACTCAACTATTATCTTCTCCTGTCTACTTACTTTGGGTTTAACTTGTCATTTTTATTTCTTCAAGAGAAATCTTAGATTCTTCTTTCCTAATGGAAGTATTTAATATTATAAAATTTCCTTGAAGCGCTGCCTTACCTGTATACCACAAATTTGTATTTTGTATTTTACTTTTCATTCAATCCAAAATATTTTCTCCTTTCCCTTGTCACTGTGTTTTTGAAGTGTGTTGCTTGATTTTTAAATATTTGGGGCCTTCTCTGATACCTTTCTGTTATTGATTTCAGTTTAATTCCATTATTGTCAGAGAGCCTATTTGTAGGGTCTCTGGGTCTGTTCTTGTTCATCAGTTCCATAAATGAATGAGATCATGTGATGTTTATCTTTCTCTGCCTGGCTTATTTCACTTAGCATAATACTCTCCATCTCCATCCATGTTGTTGCAAATGGTAGAACTCCTTCTTTTTTACTGCAGCATAGTATTCCATTGAGTAGATGTACCACGTTTTTTAAATCCATTCATCTCTGCTACACATTTAAGCTGTTTCCAAATCTTAGCTATGGTGAATTGAGCTGCTATGAACACATAGGGGTGTATATATCCTTTCTGATTCATGTTTCTAGTTCCTAGAAGTGGGACCATTGGGTCAAATGGGAGTTCCATTTTTAGTTTTTTAAGGAAACTCCACCTTAGCTGCACCAGTCTCCATTCCCACCAGCAGTGTAAAAGAGTTCCTTTTTCTCCTCTTCCTCGCCAACCCTTGTCCTTTGCTGATTTGTTGATGATAGCCATTCTTACTAGTGTAAGATGGTACTGCATTGTTGTTTTGATTTGAATTTCTCTGATGATTAATGATTTTGAGCATGTTTTCATGTGTCTCCTTGCCTTCCTTCTGTCTTCTTTAGAAAAGTGTCTATTTAAATCAGTTGCCCATTATTTTTTAATTGGGTTGTTTATCTTCTTTTTGTTAAGTTGTATGACTTCTCTGTAAATGTTGGAGTTTAACCCTTATCATTGATAATGTTAGCAAATATGTTCTCCCATGCAGGGGGTTTTTTGTTTTATTGATGGTTTCCTTTGCTGTGAAAAAGCTTTTTATTTTGATGGAGTCCCATTTGTTTATTTTTTCCTTAGCATACATTGCTGTAGGAGCAATATCAGTGAAAAAATTCTTTAAGGCATATGTCTGAGATTTTCTATTCTTCTTCTTCTTCTTCTTCTTTTTTTTTTTTTTTACCTTTTTGGATTTTCTATTCTCTTCCATTGGTCTACATGTCTGTTCTTGTTCCAGTACCAGGCAGTTTTGAGAACAGTGGCTTTGTAATACAGCTTGAAATCTGGTATTGAGATCCCTCCTACTATATTCTTCTTTCTCAGGATTGCTGTGGCTACTCGGGGTCTTTTTTTTATTAAAGATGAATTTTAGGAGTGTTTTTTCTAGGTCTGTGAAATATGCTGTTGATATTTTAATTGGGAGTGCATTGAATATATAGGTTGCTTTGGGTAGTGCGGACATTTTAATGATGTTGATTCTACCAATCCTTGAACATGATATGTTCTTCCATCTGTTTACATCTTCCTCTATCTCTTTTTTCAGTGTCGTGTAGTTTTCTGGGTATAGGTCTTTTACCTCCTTAGTTATGTTTATTCCTAGGTATCTTAATTTTTTTGGTGCAATGGTAAATGGGATTGTTTTTTTTAAAATTTTTTATCTCTCTTTCAATAAGTTCCTTATTGGTATATAGAAATGCCATAGATTTCTTGACGTTGATTTTGTATCCTGCTACCTTGCCAAATTCATTTAATAATTTTTTGATGGAGTCTTTAGGGTTTTCTATGCACAGTATCATGTCATCTGCAACTAAGGACAGTTTTACTTCTTCTTTTCCAATTTGGATGCCTTTTATTTCTTCTTGTCTGATCACTATGGCTAGTATTTCCAGCACTATGTTGAACAGGAGTGGTGAGAGTGGGCATGCCTATCTTGTTCCTGTTCTTAGAGGAAATGGTTTTAGATTTGACCATTGAGTATGATGTCATTGTTTAATAGCATGCTGTTTAGTCTCCATGTGTTTGATTTCATTGGATTATTTTTATTGTAGTTGATTTTCAGTTTTATGCCACTATGATATGAGAAGATGCTTGATATGATTTCTATCTTCTTGAATTTGAAGAGACTTTCCCTGTGTTCCAACATGTGGTCTCTCTTTAAAATGACCCATGTGCACTTGAGTAGAATGTATATTCTGTGGCTGTGGGGTGAAATGTTCTGAAGATGTCAATTAATTCCATCTGGTCTTGTGAGTCATTTAGGATTGATGTTTCCTGGCTGATTTTTTTGTTTAGAGGATAATTTCTTTTTTTTTTTTTATATTAAAAACAAAACAAAACAAGACAAAAATAGAGGCCCAATGTATGAATTCATACACTGTGGGGTCCGTTGGCCTGGCCTGTGTGATTGGGCTGAAACTGGCTCTCCAACATTGCCTGAGGGGTCCCAGATTGTGAGAGGGTTCAGGCCAGGCTAAGAGACCCCATTGTGCAAGATTGGGGCCAGAAAGGGATGTGGGAAGGTAGCCAGTTGGGGAGGGACTCTGTGAGAGCTCCAGGGCATGTCCAGCCCATCTTGCTCAGTCCCAATTGGCCAGACCCCTGCTGCAAGCTAACCTACCAGTCAGAGAATCTGCCCTATGGTGGTCAGTGCAAGTTATAGCAAATGGTCAACTGCTGCTTGCTGGTCAGAACATGTCATAGTGAGTGGGTGAGTATGCTTAGCATACCATTATCATATTACGCATTGATTGGTTGAACAGAAGACTGGATGACCAGACACTTAGCATATTAGGCCTTTATTATAGAGGATTATTTTTATTGTTGAAAGTATTGCACATGTCCCCACATTTTCCCCATTGACCCCATCCAATCCACACCCAGCCCTCCCAAGCCTTTACCACACTATAGTCTGTGCCTATGGGCTATGCATCTATGCATATAAGTTCCCAGGTTAATCTCTCCCTACCTCCATCCTCCATCCCTACCTTCCCTCTGAGATTCCATAGTCTGGTCCATGCTTCTTTGTCTCTGGATTTATATTGTTAATCAGTTTATTTTTTTCATTAGATTACACATAGGAGTGAAATCATGTGATACTTATCTTTCTATGACTGGCTTATTCTGCTTAGCCTAATATTTTTCAGGTCACTTTATGCCATCTCAAAGGGTAAAAGGTCCTTCCTTTTCACAGTTGCATATCATTCCATGTTGTAAATGTACCAGAGCTTTTTTATCCACTCATCTACTGATGGGCACTTGGGTTGATTCCACATTTTAGCTCTTGAAAATTGTGCTGCTATGAACATAGGAGATGCAGATATTCCTTCTGACTGTTGTTTCAGGTTTCTTAGGCTGTATTCCAAGACATGGGATCACTGGGTCAAATGGCTGTTTCCTTTTCAATTTCTTTAGGAAACTCCACAGTTTTTCACAGTGGCTGCACCAGTTTGCTCACACAATCATCAGTGCACTAGGGATCCTTTGTTTCCACATCCTTACCAACACTTGTCTATAGTTGATTTGTTGATGATAGCCATTCTGACAGGAGTGAGGTGATACCTCCTTGTCATTTGAATTTGCCTGTCTCTGATGACTAATTACTTTGAGCACTTTACCCTATGTCTATTGGCCATATGTATGTCCTCTTTAGAGAGGTGTCTATTCAGGTCCTTTGCAAATTTTTAAATTGATTGCTTGTATTTCCTTTAAGTGGTATGAGTTCCTTATATATGGTAGAAATGAACCCATTAAATAAGTATCATTGGTAAACATGTTTTCCCATGAAGTGGGCTACCTTTACAGTGAGTTATAAATTACCAAGGTCAGGTTTTTAACCTCTGAGGTACAATTTATTCATAGGTGTGTGTGTTTGTGTGTGTGTGTGTGTGTGTGTGTGTGTGTGTTTAGCAATTGTGAATGGGATTATTTTGTTGGTTTCCATTTCTGTTAGTTCATTATTGTTTAAAAAATCCAAATAGATCTGGATATTTATTTTGTATTGTGCTATTGTACTACTTTCATTTATAAGTTCTAGTAATTTTTTAGTGGGATCTTTAGGGTTATCTCTATATAGTAGCATGTAATCTGGAATTAATAACAGTTTTATTTCTTCCTTTTCAATTTCAATGCCTTTTATTTCTTATTTTTTTCTGATTGATGTGGATTGAATTTCCAGTAGCATGTTGACTAGTAGTGGTGAAATTGAGCATCCTTATGCTGTTCCTGATTTTAAGAGAGGCACTTTTAGTTTTTCCCCATTAAATATGAGTTTGGCTGTGGGTTTTTCATATATGTTCTTTATTATGTAGAAGTGTATTTACTCTATTCCCAATTTCCTGAGCATTTTTATTATAAACTAGAGGCTCTATGCATGGAATTCATGCAAGCGGCTCTGCCCTCACAGTCCTGGTGGCTAGCTGTCTGAAAGGATGTCTAATTAGCATAGTTTGCTTTTAGTATTATAGATGGGTGCTATATTTATTCATCTGATTTTTCTGTATCAACTGATATAATCATGTACTTTTATATTTCTTCATTTTTTTAATGTGGGGTATCTCACTTACTGATTTGTGGATATTTTACCTGCCTTTCATCCTGAGAAGACACAAAAAGGCTCATATTGTGAGATGACATTTACCAGAAACAGCAAGAATAGAGTTAAAAAAGAGAGAGAGAGATAAATAGCATGTTGGGTTTACAGGCGCAAAATGAGAGGCGATTGAGTACCTTTGGGGCAGGGTTTTCTTTTTCCTGTAGTTTGACCGGACATTCAGCAACTAGGCAGTAGTGGTGATTACACAGCATCATGGATGTACTCCATACGCAAGAATGACACAATTTAAAATACAAATAACATTTATTATTTAAAACTAATTACAACATGGGAAAATGAAGACTAAAAAAATAAAAAAATGATAAAATAAAAACCGGAATCATGCCAAGGAAAAAATGAAAATCCATCAATTAAAGAGAATAAAATAAAAGGTCAATGTGTGGGGGCAAAAACAAACACTTCTGATGGGAGTGATAGGCCACATTTAACAAACAGGCATTGAGCTGGCCCTGAAGCCTTCTCTAGAGGCCGCTCTTGCTCTGAAGCAGGAACCTGGCCAGGGTCCAGGGAGGCTCTGCAGCCCGGGGTGGAGGGTCCTCAGTTAGTCAGGAGTGCTGCACAGGCTGCCGCTGGCTCTTCAACAAGGGCTGCTGGAGGTGGTGAGACGGTTGGAGGTGGACAGGCCTCTACATTTGCCTCCGCATTAGGCTCCTCTGGATAGGAACAGGAGCCTGCTCTGCCCCCTGGGCTGGTGCTATAGCTGTGAGAGGAGAAAAGATTACTCACCAGCCTGCATTTCCATGTTCCTCCCAACAGAGAACACAGCTGCAGCTCTGAATCCTTGATAGGACATCCTCCTGGGAAAACATTCCAACAGGTGGCGGTCTGAGGCTGGTCATTGCTCCTAGAGCCTCTGAGATTCCCCCGTGTAACTGGGCCTGAGTCCTCCCCATACACTTGCATCCACCTCTACCCCAATACCACCTCGACTTCCTCCAACCTCTTACCAGTGGACTTTGCCTCCTTGGGCTCCAGCTCATCAGGCCAGGTTTGTTGATAATGGGCACCGTGCTCCAGGTTGGAGTCAACATTGGTGAGCTGCCAGCAGAGAATGAGAGGCTTTGAGGTTGGAGGCTTGTTGGGCCTGGGCAGGTTTGATGAAGGATCCTTCCTCACCCATTTATAGACTCTATTTCCCCAGACACCCAGATGGCCACACTCACTTCGGACCTGCTCTGGCCCTCAGGTTTGTGGCTCACCTGCTCCTCACTGGTGGACACGGGTAGGGGATCTTTGTTGACCAGCTGCTGCTCCATGAGCTGGGATAAACTCTGCAATGACAGTGAACTGCAGCGGGTTGGGAGGCCTCGAACCTTGCCCACCTGTACTCACTGCTGCTAATGCCTGTTGGTTACTACCTGGGTCCCCTACCTGAGTGTGTCCTCAGACCAGAGCAGTGACTTTACTTCCTGACAAGAGAGCGACCTCACTTCCTGACAAGAGCACTGACCTCACTTCCTGACGATGGAGCCCAACGGAACCTGGAGCCTGGTAACCAGGCAGCCCCATTCTATAACTGCCCTTCCCACCTCACTCGGATAGTGGCATTAGAGAGGACACCATGTCTTCATGTTGTCTCCCAGTGTGCCGAGGACGAGGCCTCCAGATAGGCAGACGCCGCCTGTGGCCTTTTTCACGGCGGAAGCCAAAGGTAGCACAGGGAGGTTTATTGGGGCCAGGCCACAACTCTGATCCCCCCTGAGCAGCCCCATGTCTGGTGTGTGTGTGTGTGTGTGTGTGTGTGTGTGTGTGTGTGTGTGTGCAAGGGCGTTCAAGTGTGGAGGGTCTGATCCAGAGTAGAAGGTGCAGTGGGCAGAAGCAGCAGTGACTGGGCCAGGCTTGAGGACTCAACACTGGCTGATGGTCCACTTTCATTGCAGATCTCTTTCTCCATCAAGGTGGTGCATGTTCCGCTACCTGAGGAAGAGCCCAGTGACGTGGGCAGCAGTGATAGTCCAGTTAGCCACACCACCGAGGGCCAGGAAAGGCCTGAAGTGAGTGTGGCCACCTGGGGCTCTGGGGAGCCAGGGCCCGTGGATGGACAACCAGGGACTCCTCTACCGATGCCGCGCAGGCCCTTTGGGCCTCCAATCCCAAAGCAGGTCAGATTCAACCCACTGGTCCAAGTTTTCACCATTGACCTGGACTATGGTGCCCATGTCAAACAGACTGGCCTGGAACAACTGCAGCCCCAAAAGGAGGAAAGGCCTGAAGTGAGTGTGGCCACCTGGGGCTCTGGGGAGCCAGGGCCCGTGGATAGACAACCAGGGACTCCTCTCCCGATGCCGCGCAGGCTCTTTGGGCCTCCAATCCCAAAGCAGGTCAGATTCAACCCACTGGTCCAAGTTTTCACCAGTGACCTGGACTATGGTGCCCATGTCAACCCGACTGGCCTGGAACAAACGCAGCCCAAAAAGGCAGAGCCAAAGGGTGAGAAGCTGTGGAAGTGAGGGTGGGATTGGGGGTGGAGTGGCATGGGAGCTTATGTGGAGGGATTGCTGCCAGGCACACAGGGAGCACCCCAGAGCCTGGACAGGAGCAATGATGGGCCTCAGACCACCCATCTGCTGGACTGTGGGTGGGAAGGACATCCTGTGGTGGGTCCTGGGCTGTGGCTGTCTTCTGTCTGGGGGGAAGATAGACATGCAGACACCTGGGTGAACTTTTCTCCCCCCTCAACTCCAGCACCAGCTCTTCCTGTCATACTTGAAGTTTATCCTGAAGAGCAGGATGTAGAGCTAGAGGAATTACCAGCTCCAGAAACCCTGCCACCTCCAGCAGCGTCTCCAGCTGCAACTGTGGAGCCAGGGCTGGCCCCAGAGGATACTGAGGCTCCACCACCACTGGATGAAGAACGCTCCATGGAGCCCATGCTGGATCTTGCCTCAGAGGAGGAGCTGCCCTTGGAGGGCCCAGCTCAAGGGCCCCTTGTAAAATGTGATCAACCTGTCCCAAGGGACAACCTTGTTTTTTTTGTTTTCTTTTCCCTTTTTATTTTGTTCCTATGTGTTCCATGCCATGGTTCAATTTTCTCTCTTTTGATGTTTATTGCTTGGGGGTTTATTGCTTTTATCATTTTATCTATTCTGTCCTTTTCCCTCTTTTTCCCATTGTACAATTTATTTTAAGTAATAAAAGTTGCCATTTGTGTTTGAAATGGTGCCGTTCCTGAGCATGGAGTACATCACGATGCTGTGCAGGCCTCACCACTGTCTAGTTGCAGGATGTCCCATCATCCCACAAGGAAACCAGCACCAACAGTATTCACTCCCCACTCCCCCTTCCCCTGGAAAACCCTGATCTGCTTTCTGTCTTTATTTCTTTAAATTTTCTCATAATTCCTTTTACTGGAATCTTCCTAAAATTATGTGTCAGCTCACATATTTTTATAGCATTTTTGTAATCCTAGGTGGATAAGAGATCATATGTAAAAGAATATGCTTTTTTAAGGAAGTGTGTGTATAATCACAGGGTAGACAACCATGTGCTAAGTGTAACTCCTGAAGTTAATCAGGAATGTTCCCAAAAACTTAAGAGGTGTGAAGACTCCCAAGCTTATCCTAAGAGGCCAGCATTATCCTAATTCTAAAACCGGATAAGGAAAGAAAATTATAAATCAATATTCCTGATGAACATAGCCTTTCCCTGATCTCTGCCTGATTGCCCCTAACTGCTTCTGCCTGCCAGCCTGATCACCCCCTAACCACTCCCATGGCAGCCTGATTAATGTCTAACTGCTTCCCTGTTGGCCTGTTTGCCCCCAACTTCCCTCCTCTGCTGGCCTGGCAACCCCTCACTGCCCTCCCCTGCAGGGTTGATTGCCTACAATTGTCCTCACTTGCAGACCTGGTCCCTCTCAACTGCCCTCACTTGCAGACCCAGTCCCTCTCAACTGCCCACCCTTGCAGGCCTGGTGCCTCCCAACTGCCCTCCCCTGCTGGCCATTTTGTGGTGGCAATCTTGTGCCCTCATTGGGGCAGCTATGGTGAGTTGGAGTGATGGTCAATCTGCATATTACTCTTTTATTAGATAGGATAGAGGCCTGGTGCATGGGTGGGGCTAAGTGGTTTGCCCTGAAGGGTGTGCCAGAACACAGTGGGTGTTCCCTTGGGATGTGGGGTGGCCTGGGTGAGGGGCCTGTAGTGGTTTGCAGGCCGGCCACACCCCCTGGTGACCCAAGCAGAGGCCCTGGTATCTGGAATTTATTTACCTTCTACAATTGAAACTCTGTAGCCTGGAGTGGAGGCCTAGGCCAGCCAGGACAGGTGGAAAGCTTGGCTTCTTCTGTTGCCATGGGGTGGGGGCATAAGGGGGTGGGCAACCCTAGCCTGCTCTCTCCAGCTCCATGGCTGCCACCATTTTTCTTGGGATTTATCTTCTATAATTGGATCTTTGTGTCCTTGAATGGAGGCCTAGGCCACCCAGAGTGTGTGGAAAGCTTGGCTTCCTCTATTGCCAGGGAAACGCAAGCCTCTCAACTGCTCTCTGTGGCTGCAGCCATCTGGGTTGGGGTTAATTTGCATACCCACTCTGTCTGGTGGGAGTGGCTTGAGCAGAGTTATGGTCATTTGCATATTACTCTCTTATTAGGTAGGCTTGCTATTTATCCTTTCTCTATAATATGTGTCAGAAATGAAAGAAAATTAGTAAAATGTATATGAAAATCCTCCACTTGTCAGAGTCTGGGGCACACAGTGGGACCCAAAGTCAAGTCCTCGCCCATCCCCGGTGCCCCAAAATCATATGAGACCCAGTCCCAGCCAGCCCCACCCCCACTGGGCGAGATCCAGACCTGGCCGGCCCCACCCTTGTCAAGCCCCTCCTGGAGGGGGATGCGGCTTCAGGTCCCCAGTCAAGCCCTGTCGGCCGGGGGGCACAGCCACAGGAGCCCTGTCAAGACTTGCAGGGTGGTGGGGTGCAGCCTCAGGTCCCCCAGCGAAATCTCAAGTTCCCAGGCCCGGCGCCTGGGCAGGGGGCATGTCCTGAGGTCCTCTGTCAAGCCCTGCCAGGCGGCAAGCATGGCCTGAGGTCCCCTGGCTTGACACTGGGACAGGGGGTGCAGCCTTAGGTCCCCTGCCCCCGACCAGGCCACACAGGCTCTGGTCCCTGGTGATTGCTCCTTAAGACTCATTACGGGAACTCATCCTCTGCTGTAGGTGCAGCCATCTTGTGTTAAGCAACCCCTCCTCCACTGTGGGCACCACCATCTTTGTGACAGGGTGATGTTCAATTTGCATATTTCCTCATTACCAGATAGGATTATTGACTCCATTCACTATGCTGTATTTAATTTCCCTGTGACTATTTTTACAACTGGCAATTTGATCTGAATCTCTTTCACCTTTTAACCGATCTCAACCTTTCTCCCATCTGGCACCTCTCAATTTGTTCTATGTATGGTTTGTTTCTGTTTGTTCATTTATTTTGTTCTTTAGAGTCCACATTTAAGTGAAATCCGATGGTATTTGTCTTTCACCGTCCAGTTTGTTTCACTGAGCATAATAGTACCTTTATGTCCATCTACACTGTCACAAGTGGTAAGAGTGTGTTCATTTTCATGGCTGAGTACTATTCCATTGTGTATACCAGTATGTACCACTTCTTGATCTATTTGTCTATCAGTAGTCACCAAGGTTGCTTTCATATCTTGGCTATTGTATTGGGTCGGCAGCTAAGTAATTGCGGGTTTCACACATATATGGCTTCAGTTGAATTTTTAGGTTTGCAGACGTAGTACAAATGTAAAACACATTTTGTTATTGATAGTTGGCTATTCAGCTGTTAATCCGTAAAAAAAGTTTTTTGATCTGTTTTGTAGTTTTTGTTTGGCGTTCATTGAAAAATGGAAAATCAAAAGGAACATTTTCGTCATATTTTGCTTTTTTATTTCCGCAAAGGGAAAACGCATCGCAAGCTCATAAAAAGTTATGTGCTGTTTATGGTGACGAAGCCTTAAAAGAACGGCAGTGTCAAAATTGGTTTGCCAAATTTCGTTCTGGTGATTTTTCACTCAAAGATGAAAAACGCTCTGGTCGTCCAGTTGAAGTTGATGACGCCCTAATCAAAGCAATAATCAATTCGGACTGTCACAGTACAACACGTGAGATTGCAGAGAAGCTTCATGTATCACATACATGCATTGAAAATCACTTAAAACAACTTGGCTATGTTTTAAAACTCGATACATGGGTTCCTCACGAAATTAAAGAATCACAGTTAACGCAACGCATTAGCAGCTGCGATTTGCTAAAGAAACATAATGAAAATGATCCATTTTTAAAACGACTGATAACTGGCGATGAAAAATGGGTTGTTTACAACAATATCAAGCGGAAAAGATCGTGGAGCAGGCCAGGTGAACCAACTCAAACAACATCAAAAGCTGATATTCATCAAAAGAAGGTTTTGTTATCAGTTTGGTGGGATTACAAAGGAATTGTCTACTTTGAACTCTTACCACCCAACCGAACGATCAATTCTGATGTCTACATTGAACAACTAACGAAATTAAACAATGCAGTTGAAGAAAAGCGGCCCGAATTGACAAATCGAAAAGGTGTTGTATTCCATCATGACAATGCAAGGCCACACACATCTTTGGTCACTCGGCAAAAATTAATGGAGCTTGGTTGGGATGTTTTGCCACATCCACCATATAGTCCTGACCTTGCACCATCTGATTACTTTTTGTTTCGATCTTTACAAAACTCCTTGAATGGTAAAAATTTCAATAATGATGATGATGTCAAATCGTACCTGATTCAGTTTTTTGCTAATAAAAACCAGAAGTTTTTTGAACGTGGGATTATGATGCTGCCTGAAAGATGGCAAAAGGTCATTGATCAAAATGGGCAATACATTACAGAATAAAGTTATTTAGTTCCATGAAAAAATTGTCTTTGATTTTCTTTAAAAAATCCGCAATTACTTAGTTGCCGACCCAATAAATAAGGAACACAGTGAAATTCTTGCATCTGAAGTGCCTTCACTTAGAGCCGTGGTCAGCAAATTGCAGCTTGAGAGCCACATGTGGCTCTTTGGCCCCTTGAGTGTGGCTATTCCACAAAATACCATGGCCTGGTGAGTCCATTTTGAAGAAGTGGCGTTAGAAGAAGTTGAAGTTTAAAAAATTTGCTGTCAAAAGAAATTTCAATCGTTTGTACTGTTGGTATTTGGCTCTGTTGACTAATGAGTTTGCCGACCACTGACTTAGAGGTTGGAGAGATGTTACTGTTGTTAAGCCGGAGGCCTAACAGGCATGCAGAGTGGTGCTCCTTGGACATGCTGACCAGTCCAGTCCCGGAAGTGACCATAACAATGCAAACACCCCATCACTTCCTCGTCTCATTTTCAGGACAGGGAAAGAAAAAGCACAATGTGAGGAGGGAGGGAGATCAGAAATGAGATAAAAACTGGCAAGCAACAAGAGAATGTGTATATGAAACCTCTAAGATACACTCTTTGATTATTTATTTATCTCCCAAAGCTAACGAGATTTTAAACAAACAATTCATTCTGTGTTTGACAGCGTTTTTGGTACTTCCTATAAACCAGATAGTGGAGATCTCTACAATAATTTAATACTATTCTTCTTGCCTTTACTTTATTAAAGCTACCTTGGTTATGATTAATTCATTTTGTTCTTTTATTGTATTGATATGGTGAATTATATTAGATGACTTTTAAATGTTAAAGCAACCTAGCATAAATCCCAATTGGTTATGGTATATTGTTCATTTCATATATTGCTAAATGTATTGCTACATATTGCAAGATTTTTTTGGATGTTTTCTATAGGACTATTTGTCTATAGTTTTCTTGTTACTATGCTATCAGTGTAATGCTGTCTCATAAACTAATTAAGAACATTCTCTTTTGTTTTCTGGAAGATTATGAAATAATACAAAATAATGATTGGTATTATTTTTTTCTTTAAATGCTTCACAGACCTTACTAGTGAAGCCATTTGACTTGGAATTTATTTATTTATTTATTCATTTATTTATTTATTCATTTATTCATTTATTTATTTATTTATTTTAAATATATTTTATTGATTTCTTACAGAGAGGAAGAGAGAGGGACAGAGAGTTAGAAACATCGATGAGATAGAATCATTGACCAGCTGCCTCTTGCACACCACCCACTGGGAATGTGCCCACAACCAAGGTACATGCCCTTGACTGGAATTGAACCCTGGACCTTATACTCCGCAGGCCGACGCTCTATCCACTGAGCCAAACCGGTTTCGGCTGACTTGGAGTTTTTGTGTTGCAAAGTTTTTAAGGGTGAATTATTGTTTTAAATACATAAATGACTTCAGATTATCAATTTTTTTTTTTTTAGCAAGTTTTAATAGCCTGTGTCTTTTAAGGAAATTACCTCTTTTAACTAAATTGTTTTATTACATAAAGCTACTTATAATATTTTCTTATTCTTCTAATATTTGTTAGGATCTTTGTAATGTCTCCTCTTTTATTTCTAATATCAGTAATTTGTGTCTTTACTTTTGGCTAGAAATTTATCAATTTAATTAAGTTTTCCTCCCGCCCCCCTAACCCCCATAAGCCAGCTTTTTTGTTTTATTGATTACTGTAGTTTTCCCTTTCCAATTTTATTAATTTTTACTCAACTATTATCTTCTCCTGTCTACTTACTTTGGGTTTAACTTGTCATTTTTATTTCTTCAAGAGAAATCTTAGATTCTTCTTTCCTAATGGAAGTATTTAATATTATAAAATTTCCTTGAAGCGCTGCCTTACCTGTATACCACAAATTTGTATTTTGTATTTTACTTTTCATTCAATCCAAAATATTTTCTCCTTTCCCTTGTCACTGTGTTTTTGAAGTGTGTTGCTTGATTTTTAAATATTTGGGGCCTTCTCTGATACCTTTCTGTTATTGATTTCAGTTTAATTCCATTATTGTCAGAGAGCCTATTTGTAGGGTCTCTGGGTCTGTTCTTGTTCATCAGTTCCATAAATGAATGAGATCATGTGATGTTTATCTTTCTCTGCCTGGCTTATTTCACTTAGCATAATACTCTCCATCTCCATCCATGTTGTTGCAAATGGTAGAACTCCTTCTTTTTTACTGCAGCATAGTATTCCATTGAGTAGATGTACCACGTTTTTTAAATCCATTCATCTCTGCTACACATTTAAGCTGTTTCCAAATCTTAGCTATGGTGAATTGAGCTGCTATGAACACATAGGGGTGTATATATCCTTTCTGATTCATGTTTCTAGTTCCTAGAAGTGGGACCATTGGGTCAAATGGGAGTTCCATTTTTAGTTTTTTAAGGAAACTCCACCTTAGCTGCACCAGTCTCCATTCCCACCAGCAGTGTAAAAGAGTTCCTTTTTCTCCTCTTCCTCGCCAACCCTTGTCCTTTGCTGATTTGTTGATGATAGCCATTCTTACTAGTGTAAGATGGTACTGCATTGTTGTTTTGATTTGAATTTCTCTGATGATTAATGATTTTGAGCATGTTTTCATGTGTCTCCTTGCCTTCCTTCTGTCTTCTTTAGAAAAGTGTCTATTTAAATCAGTTGCCCATTATTTTTTAATTGGGTTGTTTATCTTCTTTTTGTTAAGTTGTATGACTTCTCTGTAAATGTTGGAGTTTAACCCTTATCATTGATAATGTTAGCAAATATGTTCTCCCATGCAGGGGGTTTTTTGTTTTATTGATGGTTTCCTTTGCTGTGAAAAAGCTTTTTATTTTGATGGAGTCCCATTTGTTTATTTTTTCCTTAGCATACATTGCTGTAGGAGCAATATCAGTGAAAAAATTCTTTAAGGCATATGTCTGAGATTTTCTATTCTTCTTCTTCTTCTTCTTCTTTTTTTTTTTTTTTTACCTTTTTGGATTTTCTATTCTCTTCCATTGGTCTACATGTCTGTTCTTGTTCCAGTACCAGGCAGTTTTGAGAACAGTGGCTTTGTAATACAGCTTGAAATCTGGTATTGAGATCCCTCCTACTATATTCTTCTTTCTCAGGATTGCTGTGGCTACTCGGGGTCTTTTTTTTATTAAAGATGAATTTTAGGAGTGTTTTTTCTAGGTCTGTGAAATATGCTGTTGATATTTTAATTGGGAGTGCATTGAATATATAGGTTGCTTTGGGTAGTGCGGACATTTTAATGATGTTGATTCTACCAATCCTTGAACATGATATGTTCTTCCATCTGTTTACATCTTCCTCTATCTCTTTTTTCAGTGTCGTGTAGTTTTCTGGGTATAGGTCTTTTACCTCCTTAGTTATGTTTATTCCTAGGTATCTTAATTTTTTTGGTGCAATGGTAAATGGGATTGTTTTTTTTAAAATTTTTTATCTCTCTTTCAATAAGTTCCTTATTGGTATATAGAAATGCCATAGATTTCTTGACGTTGATTTTGTATCCTGCTACCTTGCCAAATTCATTTAATAATTTTTTGATGGAGTCTTTAGGGTTTTCTATGCACAGTATCATGTCATCTGCAACTAAGGACAGTTTTACTTCTTCTTTTCCAATTTGGATGCCTTTTATTTCTTCTTGTCTGATCACTATGGCTAGTATTTCCAGCACTATGTTGAACAGGAGTGGTGAGAGTGGGCATGCCTATCTTGTTCCTGTTCTTAGAGGAAATGGTTTTAGATTTGACCATTGAGTATGATGTCATTGTTTAATAGCATGCTGTTTAGTCTCCATGTGTTTGATTTCATTGGATTATTTTTATTGTAGTTGATTTTCAGTTTTATGCCACTATGATATGAGAAGATGCTTGATATGATTTCTATCTTCTTGAATTTGAAGAGACTTTCCCTGTGTTCCAACATGTGGTCTCTCTTTAAAATGACCCATGTGCACTTGAGTAGAATGTATATTCTGTGGCTGTGGGGTGAAATGTTCTGAAGATGTCAATTAATTCCATCTGGTCTTGTGAGTCATTTAGGATTGATGTTTCCTGGCTGATTTTTTTGTTTAGAGGATAATTTCTTTTTTTTTTTTTTTATATTAAAAACAAAACAAAACAAGACAAAAATAGAGGCCCAATGTATGAATTCATACACTGTGGGGTCCGTTGGCCTGGCCTGTGTGATTGGGCTGAAACTGGCTCTCCAACATTGCCTGAGGGGTCCCAGATTGTGAGAGGGTTCAGGCCAGGCTAAGAGACCCCATTGTGCAAGATTGGGGCCAGAAAGGGATGTGGGAAGGTAGCCAGTTGGGGAGGGACTCTGTGAGAGCTCCAGGGCATGTCCAGCCCATCTTGCTCAGTCCCAATTGGCCAGACCCCTGCTGCAAGCTAACCTACCAGTCAGAGAATCTGCCCTATGGTGGTCAGTGCAAGTTATAGCAAATGGTCAACTGCTGCTTGCTGGTCAGAACATGTCATAGTGAGTGGGTGAGTATGCTTAGCATACCATTATCATATTATGCATTGATTGGTTGAACAGAAGACTGGATGACCAGACACTTAGCATATTAGGCCTTTATTATAGAGGATTATTTTTATTGTTGAAAGTATTGCACATGTCCCCACATTTTCCCCATTGACCCCATCCAATCCACACCCAGCCCTCCCAAGCCTTTACCACACTATAGTCTGTGCCTATGGGCTATGCATCTATGCATATAAGTTCCCAGGTTAATCTCTCCCTACCTCCATCCTCCATCCCTACCTTCCCTCTGAGATTCCATAGTCTGGTCCATGCTTCTTTGTCTCTGGATTTATATTGTTAATCAGTTTATTTTTTTCATTAGATTACACATAGGAGTGAAATCATGTGATACTTATCTTTCTATGACTGGCTTATTCTGCTTAGCCTAATATTTTTCAGGTCACTTTATGCCATCTCAAAGGGTAAAAGGTCCTTCCTTTTCACAGTTGCATATCATTCCATGTTGTAAATGTACCAGAGCTTTTTTATCCACTCATCTACTGATGGGCACTTGGGTTGATTCCACATTTTAGCTCTTGAAAATTGTGCTGCTATGAACATAGGAGATGCAGATATTCCTTCTGACTGTTGTTTCAGGTTTCTTAGGCTGTATTCCAAGACATGGGATCACTGGGTCAAATGGCTGTTTCCTTTTCAATTTCTTTAGGAAACTCCACAGTTTTTCACAGTGGCTGCACCAGTTTGCTCACACAATCATCAGTGCACTAGGGATCCTTTGTTTCCACATCCTTACCAACACTTGTCTATAGTTGATTTGTTGATGATAGCCATTCTGACAGGAGTGAGGTGATACCTCCTTGTCATTTGAATTTGCCTGTCTCTGATGACTAATTACTTTGAGCACTTTACCCTATGTCTATTGGCCATATGTATGTCCTCTTTAGAGAGGTGTCTATTCAGGTCCTTGGCAAATTTTTAAATTGATTGCTTGTATTTCCTTTAAGTGGTATGAGTTCCTTATATATGGTAGAAATGAACCCATTAAATAAGTATCATTGGTAAACATGTTTTCCCATGAAGTGGGCTACCTTTACAGTGAGTTATAAATTACCAAGGTCAGGTTTTTAACCTCTGAGGTACAATTTATTCATAGGTGTGTGTGTTTGTGTGTGTGTGTGTGTGTGTGTGTGTGTGTGTTTAGCAATTGTGAATGGGATTGTTTTGTTGGTTTCCATTTCTGTTAGTTCATTATTGTTTAAAAAATCCAAATAGATCTGGATATTTATTTTGTATTGTGCTATTGTACTACTTTCATTTATAAGTTCTAGTAATTTTTTAGTGGGATCTTTAGGGTTATCTCTATATAGTAGCATGTAATCTGGAATTAATAACAGTTTTATTTCTTCCTTTTCAATTTCAATGCCTTTTATTTCTTATTTTTTTCTGATTGATGTGGATTGAATTTCCAGTAGCATGTTGACTAGTAGTGGTGAAATTGAGCATCCTTATGCTGTTCCTGATTTTAAGAGAGGCACTTTTAGTTTTTCCCCATTAAATATGAGTTTGGCTGTGGGTTTTTCATATATGTTCTTTATTATGTAGAAGTGTATTTACTCTATTCCCAATTTCCTGAGCATTTTTATTATAAACTAGAGGCTCTATGCATGGAATTCATGCAAGCGGCTCTGCCCTCACAGTCCTGGTGGCTAGCTGTCTGAAAGGATGTCTAATTAGCATAGTTTGCTTTTAGTATTATAGATGGGTGCTATATTTATTCATCTGATTTTTCTGTATCAACTGATATAATCATGTACTTTTATATTTCTTCATTTTTTTAATGTGGGGTATCTCACTTACTGATTTGTGGATATTTTACCTGCCTTTCATCCTGAGAAGACACAAAAAGGCTCATATTGTGAGATGACATTTACCAGAAACAGCAAGAATAGAGTTAAAAAAGAGAGAGAGAGATAAATAGCATGTTGGGTTTACAGGCGCAAAATGAGAGGCGATTGAGTACCTTTGGGGCAGGGTTTTCTTTTTCCTGTAGTTTGACCGGACATTCAGCAACTAGGCAGTAGTGGTGATTACACAGCATCATGGATGTACTCCATACGCAAGAATGACACAATTTAAAATACAAATAACATTTGTTATTTAAAACTAATTACAACATGGGAAAATGAAGACTAAAAAAATAAAAAAATGATAAAATAAAAACCGGAATCATGCCAAGGAAAAAATGAAAATCCATCAATTAAAGAGAATAAAATAAAAGGTCAATGTGTGGGGGCAAAAACAAACACTTCTGATGGGAGTGATAGGCCACATTTAACAAACAGGCATTGAGCTGGCCCTGAAGCCTTCTCTAGAGGCCGCTCTTGCTCTGAAGCAGGAACCTGGCCAGGGTCCAGGGAGGCTCTGCAGCCCGGGGTGGAGGGTCCTCAGTTAGTCAGGAGTGCTGCACAGGCTGCCGCTGGCTCTTCAACAAGGGCTGCTGGAGGTGGTGAGACGGTTGGAGGTGGACAGGCCTCTACATTTGCCTCCGCATTAGGCTCCTCTGGATAGGAACAGGAGCCTGCTCTGCCCCCTGGGCTGGTGCTATAGCTGTGAGAGGAGAAAAGATTACTCACCAGCCTGCATTTCCATGTTCCTCCCAACAGAGAACACAGCTGCAGCTCTGAATCCTTGATAGGACATCCTCCTGGGAAAACATTCCAACAGGTGGCGGTCTGAGGCTGGTCATTGCTCCTAGAGCCTCTGAGATTCCCCCGTGTAACTGGGCCTGAGTCCTCCCCATACACTTGCATCCACCTCTACCCCAATACCACCTCGACTTCCTCCAACCTCTTACCAGTGGACTTTGCCTCCTTGGGCTCCAGCTCATCAGGCCAGGTTTGTTGATAATGGGCACCGTGCTCCAGGTTGGAGTCAACATTGGTGAGCTGCCAGCAGAGAATGAGAGGCTTTGAGGTTGGAGGCTTGTTGGGCCTGGGCAGGTTTGATGAAGGATCCTTCCTCACCCATTTATAGACTCTATTTCCCCAGACACCCAGATGGCCACACTCACTTCGGACCTGCTCTGGCCCTCAGGTTTGTGGCTCACCTGCTCCTCACTGGTGGACACGGGTAGGGGATCTTTGTTGACCAGCTGCTGCTCCATGAGCTGGGATAAACTCTGCAATGACAGTGAACTGCAGCGGGTTGGGAGGCCTCGAACCTTGCCCACCTGTACTCACTGCTGCTAATGCCTGTTGGTTACTACCTGGGTCCCCTACCTGAGTGTGTCCTCAGACCAGAGCAGTGACTTTACTTCCTGACAAGAGAGCGACCTCACTTCCTGACAAGAGCACTGACCTCACTTCCTGACGATGGAGCCCAACGGAACCTGGAGCCTGGTAACCAGGCAGCCCCATTCTATAACTGCCCTTCCCACCTCACTCGGATAGTGGCATTAGAGAGGACACCATGTCTTCATGTTGTCTCCCAGTGTGCCGAGGACGAGGCCTCCAGATAGGCAGACGCCGCCTGTGGCCTTTTTCACGGCGGAAGCCAAAGGTAGCACAGGGAGGTTTATTGGGGCCAGGCCACAACTCTGATCCCCCCTGAGCAGCCCCATGTCTGGTGTGTGTGTGTGTGTGTGTGTGTGTGTGTGTGTGTGTGTGTGCAAGGGCGTTCAAGTGTGGAGGGTCTGATCCAGAGTAGAAGGTGCAGTGGGCAGAAGCAGCAGTGACTGGGCCAGGCTTGAGGACTCAACACTGGCTGATGGTCCACTTTCATTGCAGATCTCTTTCTCCATCAAGGTGGTGCATGTTCCGCTACCTGAGGAAGAGCCCAGTGACGTGGGCAGCAGTGATAGTCCAGTTAGCCACACCACCGAGGGCCAGGAAAGGCCTGAAGTGAGTGTGGCCACCTGGGGCTCTGGGGAGCCAGGGCCCGTGGATGGACAACCAGGGACTCCTCTACCGATGCCGCGCAGGCCCTTTGGGCCTCCAATCCCAAAGCAGGTCAGATTCAACCCACTGGTCCAAGTTTTCACCATTGACCTGGACTATGGTGCCCATGTCAAACAGACTGGCCTGGAACAACTGCAGCCCCAAAAGGAGGAAAGGCCTGAAGTGAGTGTGGCCACCTGGGGCTCTGGGGAGCCAGGGCCCGTGGATAGACAACCAGGGACTCCTCTCCCGATGCCGCGCAGGCTCTTTGGGCCTCCAATCCCAAAGCAGGTCAGATTCAACCCACTGGTCCAAGTTTTCACCAGTGACCTGGACTATGGTGCCCATGTCAACCCGACTGGCCTGGAACAAACGCAGCCCAAAAAGGCAGAGCCAAAGGGTGAGAAGCTGTGGAAGTGAGGGTGGGATTGGGGGTGGAGTGGCATGGGAGCTTATGTGGAGGGATTGCTGCCAGGCACACAGGGAGCACCCCAGAGCCTGGACAGGAGCAATGATGGGCCTCAGACCACCCATCTGCTGGACTGTGGGTGGGAAGGACGTCCTGTGGTGGGTCCTGGGCTGTGGCTGTCTTCTGTCTGGGGGGAAGATAGACATGCAGACACCTGGGTGAACTTTTCTCCCCCCTCAACTCCAGCACCAGCTCTTCCTGTCATACTTGAAGTTTATCCTGAAGAGCAGGATGTAGAGCTAGAGGAATCACCAGCTCCAGAAACCCTGCCACCTCCAGCAGCGTCTCCAGCTGCAACTGTGGAGCCAGGGCTGGCCCCAGAGGATACTGAGGCTCCACCACCACTGGATGAAGAACGCTCCATGGAGCCCATGCTGGATCTTGCCTCAGAGGAGGAGCTGCCCTTGGAGGGCCCAGCTCAAGGGCCCCTTGTAAAATGTGATCAACCTGTCCCAAGGGACAACCTTGTTTTTTTTGTTTTCTTTTCCCTTTTTATTTTGTTCCTATGTGTTCCATGCCATGGTTCAATTTTCTCTCTTTTGATGTTTATTGCTTGGGGGTTTATTGCTTTTATCATTTTATCTATTCTGTCCTTTTCCCTCTTTTTCCCATTGTACAATTTATTTTAAGTAATAAAAGTTGCCATTTGTGTTTGAAATGGTGCCGTTCCTGAGCATGGAGTACATCACGATGCTGTGCAGGCCTCACCACTGTCTAGTTGCAGGATGTCCCATCATCCCACAAGGAAACCAGCACCAACAGTATTCACTCCCCACTCCCCCTTCCCCTGGAAAACCCTGATCTGCTTTCTGTCTTTATTTCTTTAAATTTTCTCATAATTCCTTTTACTGGAATCTTCCTAAAATTATGTGTCAGCTCACATATTTTTATAGCATTTTTGTAATCCTAGGTGGATAAGAGATCATATGTAAAAGAATATGCTTTTTTAAGGAAGTGTGTGTATAATCACAGGGTAGACAACCATGTGCTAAGTGTAACTCCTGAAGTTAATCAGGAATGTTCCCAAAAACTTAAGAGGTGTGAAGACTCCCAAGCTTATCCTAAGAGGCCAGCATTATCCTAATTCTAAAACCGGATAAGGAAAGAAAATTATAAATCAATATTCCTGATGAACATAGCCTTTCCCTGATCTCTGCCTGATTGCCCCTAACTGCTTCTGCCTGCCAGCCTGATCACCCCCTAACCACTCCCATGGCAGCCTGATTAATGTCTAACTGCTTCCCTGTTGGCCTGTTTGCCCCCAACTTCCCTCCTCTGCTGGCCTGGCAACCCCTCACTGCCCTCCCCTGCAGGGTTGATTGCCTACAATTGTCCTCACTTGCAGACCTGGTCCCTCTCAACTGCCCTCACTTGCAGACCCAGTCCCTCTCAACTGCCCACCCTTGCAGGCCTGGTGCCTCCCAACTGCCCTCCCCTGCTGGCCATTTTGTGGTGGCAATCTTGTGCCCTCATTGGGGCAGCTATGGTGAGTTGGAGTGATGGTCAATCTGCATATTACTCTTTTATTAGATAGGATAGAGGCCTGGTGCATGGGTGGGGCTAAGTGGTTTGCCCTGAAGGGTGTGCCAGAACACAGTGGGTGTTCCCTTGGGATGTGGGGTGGCCTGGGTGAGGGGCCTGTAGTGGTTTGCAGGCCGGCCACACCCCCTGGTGACCCAAGCAGAGGCCCTGGTATCTGGAATTTATTTACCTTCTACAATTGAAACTCTGTAGCCTGGAGTGGAGGCCTAGGCCAGCCAGGACAGGTGGAAAGCTTGGCTTCTTCTGTTGCCATGGGGTGGGGGCATAAGGGGGTGGGCAACCCTAGCCTGCTCTCTCCAGCTCCATGGCTGCCACCATTTTTCTTGGGATTTATCTTCTATAATTGGATCTTTGTGTCCTTGAATGGAGGCCTAGGCCACCCAGAGTGTGTGGAAAGCTTGGCTTCCTCTATTGCCAGGGAAACGCAAGCCTCTCAACTGCTCTCTGTGGCTGCAGCCATCTGGGTTGGGGTTAATTTGCATACCCACTCTGTCTGGTGGGAGTGGCTTGAGCAGAGTTATGGTCATTTGCATATTACTCTCTTATTAGGTAGGCTTGCTATTTATCCTTTCTCTATAATATGTGTCAGAAATGAAAGAAAATTAGTAAAATGTATATGAAAATCCTCCACTTGTCAGAGTCTGGGGCACACAGTGGGACCCAAAGTCAAGTCCTCGCCCATCCCCGGTGCCCCAAAATCATATGAGACCCAGTCCCAGCCAGCCCCACCCCCACTGGGCGAGATCCAGACCTGGCCGGCCCCACCCTTGTCAAGCCCCTCCTGGAGGGGGATGCGGCTTCAGGTCCCCAGTCAAGCCCTGTCGGCCGGGGGGCACAGCCACAGGAGCCCTGTCAAGACTTGCAGGGTGGTGGGGTGCAGCCTCAGGTCCCCCAGCGAAATCTCAAGTTCCCAGGCCCGGCGCCTGGGCAGGGGGCATGTCCTGAGGTCCTCTGTCAAGCCCTGCCAGGCGGCAAGCATGGCCTGAGGTCCCCTGGCTTGACACTGGGACAGGGGGTGCAGCCTTAGGTCCCCTGCCCCCGACCAGGCCACACAGGCTCTGGTCCCTGGTGATTGCTCCTTAAGACTCATTACGGGAACTCATCCTCTGCTGTAGGTGCAGCCATCTTGTGTTAAGCAACCCCTCCTCCACTGTGGGCACCACCATCTTTGTGACAGGGTGATGTTCAATTTGCATATTTCCTCATTACCAGATAGGATTATTGACTCCATTCACTATGCTGTATTTAATTTCCCTGTGACTATTTTTACAACTGGCAATTTGATCTGAATCTCTTTCACCTTTTAACCGATCTCAACCTTTCTCCCATCTGGCACCTCTCAATTTGTTCTATGTATGGTTTGTTTCTGTTTGTTCATTTATTTTGTTCTTTAGAGTCCACATTTAAGTGAAATCCGATGGTATTTGTCTTTCACCGTCCAGTTTGTTTCACTGAGCATAATAGTACCTTTATGTCCATCTACACTGTCACAAGTGGTAAGAGTGTGTTCATTTTCATGGCTGAGTACTATTCCATTGTGTATACCAGTATGTACCACTTCTTGATCTATTTGTCTATCAGTAGTCACCAAGGTTGCTTTCATATCTTGGCTATTGTAAATAAGGAACACAGTGAAATTCTTGCATCTGAAGTGCCTTCACTTAGAGCCGTGGTCAGCAAATTGCAGCTTGAGAGCCACATGTGGCTCTTTGGCCCCTTGAGTGTGGCTATTCCACAAAATACCATGGCCTGGTGAGTCCATTTTGAAGAAGTGGCGTTAGAAGAAGTTGAAGTTTAAAAAATTTGCTGTCAAAAGAAATTTCAATCGTTTGTACTGTTGGTATTTGGCTCTGTTGACTAATGAGTTTGCCGACCACTGACTTAGAGGTTGGAGAGATGTTACTGTTGTTAAGCCGGAGGCCTAACAGGCATGCAGAGTGGTGCTCCTTGGACATGCTGACCAGTCCAGTCCCGGAAGTGACCATAACAATGCAAACACCCCATCACTTCCTCGTCTCATTTTCAGGACAGGGAAAGAAAAAGCACAATGTGAGGAGGGAGGGAGATCAGAAATGAGATAAAAACTGGCAAGCAACAAGAGAATGTGTATATGAAACCTCTAAGATACACTCTTTGATTATTTATTTATCTCCCAAAGCTAACGAGATTTTAAACAAACAATTCATTCTGTGTTTGACAGCGTTTTTGGTACTTCCTATAAACCAGATAGTGGAGATCTCTACAATAATTTAATACTATTCTTCTTGCCTTTACTTTATTAAAGCTACCTTGGTTATGATTAATTCATTTTGTTCTTTATTGTATTGATATGGTGAATTATATTAGATGACTTTTAAATGTTAAAGCAACCTAGCATAAATCCCAATTGGTTATGGTATATTGTTCATTTCATATATTGCTAAATGTATTGCTACATATTGCAAGATTTTTTTGGATGTTTTCTATAGGACTATTTGTCTATAGTTTTCTTGTTACTATGCTATCAGTGTAATGCTGTCTCATAAACTAATTAAGAACATTCTCTTTTGTTTTCTGGAAGATTATGAAATAATACAAAATAATGATTGGTATTATTTTTTTCTTTAAATGCTTCACAGACCTTACTAGTGAAGCCATTTGACTTGGAATTTATTCATTCATTTATTTATTTATTTATTTATTTATTCATTTATTCATTTATTCATTCATTTATTTATTTATTTATTTTAAGTATATTTTATTGATTTCTTACAGAGAGGAAGAGAGAGGGACAGAGAGTTAGAAACATCGATGAGATAGAATCATTGACCAGCTTCCTCTTGCACACCACCCACTGGGAATGTGCCCACAACCAAGGTACATGCCCTTGACTGGAATTGAACCCTGGACCTTATACTCCGCAGGCCGACGCTCTATCCACTGAGCCAAAACGGTTTCCGTTGACTTGGAGTTTTTGTGTTGCAATTTTTTAAGGGTGAATTATTGTTTTAAATACATAAATGACTTCAGATTATCAATTTTTTTTTAGCAAGTTTTAATAGCCTGTGTCTTTTAAGGAAATTACCTCTTTTAACTAAATTGTTTTATTACATAAAGCTACTTATAATATTTTCTTATTCTTCTAATATTTGTTAGGATCTTTGTAATATCTCCTCTTTTATTTCTAATATCAGTAATTTATGTCTTTACTTTTGGCTAGAAATTTATCAATTTAATTAAGTTTTCCTCCCGCCCCCCCAACCCCCATAAGCCAGCTTTTTTGTTTTATTGATTACTGTAGTTTTCCCTTTCCAATTTTATTAATTTTTACTCAACTATTATCTTCTCCTGTCTACTTACTTTGGGTTTAACTTGTCATTTTTATTTCTTCAAGAGAAATCTTAGATTCTTCTTTCCTAATGGAAGTATTTAATATTATAAAATTTCCTTGAAGCGCTGCCTTACCTGTATACCACAAATTTGTATTTTGTATTTTACTTTTCATTCAATCCAAAATATTTTCTCCTTTCCCTTGTCACTGTGTTTTTGAAGTGTGTTGCTTGATTTTTAAATATTTGGGGCCTTCTCTGATACCTTTCTGTTATTGATTTCAGTTTAATTCCATTATTGTCAGAGAGCCTATTTGTAGGGTCTCTGGGTCTGTTCTTGTTCATCAGTTCCATAAATGAATGAGATCATGTGATGTTTATCTTTCTCTGCCTGGCTTATTTCACTTAGCATAATACTCTCCATCTCCATCCATGTTGTTGCAAATGGTAGAACTCCTTCTTTTTTACTGCAGCATAGTATTCCATTGAGTAGATGTACCACGTTTTTTAAATCCATTCATCTCTGCTACACATTTAAGCTGTTTCCAAATCTTAGCTATGGTGAATTGAGCTGCTATGAACACATAGGGGTGTATATATCCTTTCTGATTCATGTTTCTAGTTCCTAGAAGTGGGACCATTGGGTCAAATGGGAGTTCCATTTTTAGTTTTTTAAGGAAACTCCACCTTAGCTGCACCAGTCTCCATTCCCACCAGCAGTGTAAAAGAGTTCCTTTTTCTCCTCTTCCTCGCCAACCCTTGTCCTTTGCTGATTTGTTGATGATAGCCATTCTTACTAGTGTAAGATGGTACTGCATTGTTGTTTTGATTTGAATTTCTCTGATGATTAATGATTTTGAGCATGTTTTCATGTGTCTCCTTGCCTTCCTTCTGTCTTCTTTAGAAAAGTGTCTATTTAAATCAGTTGCCCATTATTTTTTAATTGGGTTGTTTATCTTCTTTTTGTTAAGTTGTATGACTTCTCTGTAAATGTTGGAGTTTAACCCTTATCATTGATAATGTTAGCAAATATGTTCTCCCATGCAGGGGGTTTTTTGTTTTATTGATGGTTTCCTTTGCTGTGAAAAAGCTTTTTATTTTGATGGAGTCCCATTTGTTTATTTTTTCCTTAGCATACATTGCTGTAGGAGCAATATCAGTGAAAAAATTCTTTAAGGCATATGTCTGAGATTTTATATTCTTCTTCTTCTTCTTCTTCTTCTTCTTCTTCTTCTTCTTCTTCTTCTTCTTTTTTTTTTTTTTTTACCTTTTTGGATTTTCTATTCTCTTCCATTGGTCTACATGTCTGTTCTTGTTCCAGTACCAGGCAGTTTTGAGAACAGTGGCTTTGTAATACAGCTTGAAATCTGGTATTGAGATCCCTCCTACTATATTCTTCTTTCTCAGGATTGCTGTGGCTACTCGGGGTCTTTTTTTTATTAAAGATGAATTTTAGGAGTGTTTTTTCTAGGTCTGTGAAATATGCTGTTGATATTTTAATTGGGAGTGCATTGAATATATAGGTTGCTTTGGGTAGTGCGGACATTTTAATGATGTTGATTCTACCAATCCTTGAACATGATATGTTCTTCCATCTGTTTACATCTTCCTCTATCTCTTTTTTCAGTGTCGTGTAGTTTTCTGGGTATAGGTCTTTTACCTCCTTAGTTATGTTTATTCCTAGGTATCTTAATTTTTTTGGTGCAATGGTAAATGGGATTGTTTTTTTTAAAATTTTTTATCTCTCTTTCAATAAGTTCCTTATTGGTATATAGAAATGCCATAGATTTCTTGACGTTGATTTTGTATCCTGCTACCTTGCCAAATTCATTTAATAATTTTTTGATGGAGTCTTTAGGGTTTTCTATGCACAGTATCATGTCATCTGCAACTAAGGACAGTTTTACTTCTTCTTTTCCAATTTGGATGCCTTTTATTTCTTCTTGTCTGATCACTATGGCTAGTATTTCCAGCACTATGTTGAACAGGAGTGGTGAGAGTGGGCATGCCTATCTTGTTCCTGTTCTTAGAGGAAATGGTTTTAGATTTGACCATTGAGTATGATGTCATTGTTTAATAGCATGCTGTTTAGTCTCCATGTGTTTGATTTCATTGGATTATTTTTATTGTAGTTGATTTTCAGTTTTATGCCACTATGATATGAGAAGATGCTTGATATGATTTCTATCTTCTTGAATTTGAAGAGACTTTCCCTGTGTTCCAACATGTGGTCTCTCTTTAAAATGACCCATGTGCACTTGAGTAGAATGTATATTCTGTGGCTGTGGGGTGAAATGTTCTGAAGATGTCAATTAATTCCATCTGGTCTTGTGAGTCATTTAGGATTGATGTTTCCTGGCTGATTTTTTTGTTTAGAGGATAATTTCTTTTTTTTTTTTTTATATTAAAAACAAAACAAAACAAGACAAAAATAGAGGCCCAATGTATGAATTCATACACTGTGGGGTCCGTTGGCCTGGCCTGTGTGATTGGGCTGAAACTGGCTCTCCAACATTGCCTGAGGGGTCCCAGATTGTGAGAGGGTTCAGGCCAGGCTAAGAGACCCCATTGTGCAAGATTGGGGCCAGAAAGGGATGTGGGAAGGTAGCCAGTTGGGGAGGGACTCTGTGAGAGCTCCAGGGCATGTCCAGCCCATCTTGCTCAGTCCCAATTGGCCAGACCCCTGCTGCAAGCTAACCTACCAGTCAGAGAATCTGCCCTATGGTGGTCAGTGCAAGTTATAGCAAATGGTCAACTGCTGCTTGCTGGTCAGAACATGTCATAGTGAGTGGGTGAGTATGCTTAGCATACCATTATCATATTACGCATTGATTGGTTGAACAGAAGACTGGATGACCAGACACTTAGCATATTAGGCCTTTATTATAGAGGATTATTTTTATTGTTGAAAGTATTGCACATGTCCCCACATTTTCCCCATTGACCCCATCCAATCCACACCCAGCCCTCCCAAGCCTTTACCACACTATAGTCTGTGCCTATGGGCTATGCATCTATGCATATAAGTTCCCAGGTTAATCTCTCCCTACCTCCATCCTCCATCCCTACCTTCCCTCTGAGATTCCATAGTCTGGTCCATGCTTCTTTGTCTCTGGATTTATATTGTTAATCAGTTTATTTTTTTCATTAGATTACACATAGGAGTGAAATCATGTGATACTTATCTTTCTATGACTGGCTTATTCTGCTTAGCCTAATATTTTTCAGGTCACTTTATGCCATCTCAAAGGGTAAAAGGTCCTTCCTTTTCACAGTTGCATATCATTCCATGTTGTAAATGTACCAGAGCTTTTTTATCCACTCATCTACTGATGGGCACTTGGGTTGATTCCACATTTTAGCTCTTGAAAATTGTGCTGCTATGAACATAGGAGATGCAGATATTCCTTCTGACTGTTGTTTCAGGTTTCTTAGGCTGTATTCCAAGACATGGGATCACTGGGTCAAATGGCTGTTTCCTTTTCAATTTCTTTAGGAAACTCCACAGTTTTTCACAGTGGCTGCACCAGTTTGCTCACACAATCATCAGTGCACTAGGGATCCTTTGTTTCCACATCCTTACCAACACTTGTCTATAGTTGATTTGTTGATGATAGCCATTCTGACAGGAGTGAGGTGATACCTCCTTGTCATTTGAATTTGCCTGTCTCTGATGACTAATTACTTTGAGCACTTTACCCTATGTCTATTGGCCATATGTATGTCCTCTTTAGAGAGGTGTCTATTCAGGTCCTTGGCAAATTTTTAAATTGATTGCTTGTATTTCCTTTAAGTGGTATGAGTTCCTTATATATGGTAGAAATGAACCCATTAAATAAGTATCATTGGTAAACATGTTTTCCCATGAAGTGGGCTACCTTTACAGTGAGTTATAAATTACCAAGGTCAGGTTTTTAACCTCTGAGGTACAATTTATTCATAGGTGTGTGTGTTTGTGTGTGTGTGTGTGTGTGTGTGTGTGTGTGTGTTTAGCAATTGTGAATGGGATTGTTTTGTTGGTTTCCATTTCTGTTAGTTCATTATTGTTTAAAAAATCCAAATAGATCTGGATATTTATTTTGTATTGTGCTATTGTACTACTTTCATTTATAAGTTCTAGTAATTTTTTAGTGGGATCTTTAGGGTTATCTCTATATAGTAGCATGTAATCTGGAATTAATAACAGTTTTATTTCTTCCTTTTCAATTTCAATGCCTTTTATTTCTTATTTTTTTCTGATTGATGTGGATTGAATTTCCAGTAGCATGTTGACTAGTAGTGGTGAAATTGAGCATCCTTATGCTGTTCCTGATTTTAAGAGAGGCACTTTTAGTTTTTCCCCATTAAATATGAGTTTGGCTGTGGGTTTTTCATATATGTTCTTTATTATGTAGAAGTGTATTTACTCTATTCCCAATTTCCTGAGCATTTTTATTATAAACTAGAGGCTCTATGCATGGAATTCATGCAAGCGGCTCTGCCCTCACAGTCCTGGTGGCTAGCTGTCTGAAAGGATGTCTAATTAGCATAGTTTGCTTTTAGTATTATAGATGGGTGCTATATTTATTCATCTGATTTTTCTGTATCAACTGATATAATCATGTACTTTTATATTTCTTCATTTTTTTAATGTGGGGTATCTCACTTACTGATTTGTGGATATTTTACCTGCCTTTCATCCTGAGAAGACACAAAAAGGCTCATATTGTGAGATGACATTTACCAGAAACAGCAAGAATAGAGTTAAAAAAGAGAGAGAGAGATAAATAGCATGTTGGGTTTACAGGCGCAAAATGAGAGGCGATTGAGTACCTTTGGGGCAGGGTTTTCTTTTTCCTGTAGTTTGACCGGACATTCAGCAACTAGGCAGTAGTGGTGATTACACAGCATCATGGATGTACTCCATACGCAAGAATGACACAATTTAAAATACAAATAACATTTGTTATTTAAAACTAATTACAACATGGGAAAATGAAGACTAAAAAAATAAAAAAATGATAAAATAAAAACCGGAATCATGCCAAGGAAAAAATGAAAATCCATCAATTAAAGAGAATAAAATAAAAGGTCAATGTGTGGGGGCAAAAACAAACACTTCTGATGGGAGTGATAGGCCACATTTAACAAACAGGCATTGAGCTGGCCCTGAAGCCTTCTCTAGAGGACGCTCTTGCTCTGAAGCAGGAACCTGGCCAGGGTCCAGGGAGGCTCTGCAGCCCGGGGTGGAGGGTCCTCAGTTAGTCAGGAGTGCTGCACAGGCTGCCGCTGGCTCTTCAACAAGGGCTGCTGGAGGTGGTGAGACGGTTGGAGGTGGACAGGCCTCTACATTTGCCTCCGCATTAGGCTCCTCTGGATAGGAACAGGAGCCTGCTCTGCCCCCTGGGCTGGTGCTATAGCTGTGAGAGGAGAAAAGATTACTCACCAGCCTGCATTTCCATGTTCCTCCCAACAGAGAACACAGCTGCAGCTCTGAATCCTTGATAGGACATCCTCCTGGGAAAACATTCCAACAGGTGGCGGTCTGAGGCTGGTCATTGCTCCTAGAGCCTCTGAGATTCCCCCGTGTAACTGGGCCTGAGTCCTCCCCATACACTTGCATCCACCTCTACCCCAATACCACCTCGACTTCCTCCAACCTCTTACCAGTGGACTTTGCCTCCTTGGGCTCCAGCTCATCAGGCCAGGTTTGTTGATAATGGGCACCGTGCTCCAGGTTGGAGTCAACATTGGTGAGCTGCCAGCAGAGAATGAGAGGCTTTGAGGTTGGAGGCTTGTTGGGCCTGGGCAGGTTTGATGAAGGATCCTTCCTCACCCATTTATAGACTCTATTTCCCCAGACACCCAGATGGCCACACTCACTTCGGACCTGCTCTGGCCCTCAGGTTTGTGGCTCACCTGCTCCTCACTGGTGGACACGGGTAGGGGATCTTTGTTGACCAGCTGCTGGGATAAACTCTGCAATGACAGTGAACTGCAGCGGGTTGGGAGGCCTCGAACCTTGCCCACCTGTACTCACTGCTGCTAATGCCTGTTGGTTACTACCTGGGTCCCCTACCTGAGTGTGTCCTCAGACCAGAGCAGTGACTTTACTTCCTGACAAGAGAGCGACCTCACTTCCTGACAAGAGCACTGACCTCACTTCCTGACGATGGAGCCCAACGGAACCTGGAGCCTGGTAACCAGGCAGCCCCATTCTATAACTGCCCTTCCCACCTCACTCGGATAGTGGCATTAGAGAGGACACCATGTCTTCATGTTGTCTCCCAGTGTGCCGAGGACGAGGCCTCCAGACAGGCAGACGCCGCCTGTGGCCTTTTTCACGGCGGAAGCCAAAGGTAGCACAGGGAGGTTTTTTGGGGCCAGGCCACCACTCTGATCCCCCCTGAGCAGCCCCATGTCTGGTGTGTGTGTGTGTGTGTGTGTGTGTGTGTGTGCAAGGGCGTTCAAGTGTGGAGGGTCTGATCCAGAGTAGAAGGTGCAGTGGGCAGAAGCAGCAGTGACTGGGCCAGGCTTGAGGACTCAACACTGGCTGATGGTCCACTTTCATTGCAGATCTCTTTCTCCATCAAGGTGGTGCATGTTCCGCTACCTGAGGAAGAGCCCAGTGACATGGGCAGCAGTGATATTCCAGTTAGCCACACCACCGAGGGCCATAAAAGGCCTGAAGTGAGTGTGGCCACCTGGGGCTCTGGGGAGCCAGGGCCCGTGGATGGACAACCAGGGACTCCTCTACCGATGCTGCGCAGGCCCTTTGGGCCTCCAATCCCAAAGCAGGTCAGATTCAACCCACTGGTCCAAGTTTTCACCATTGACCTGGACTATGGTGCCCATGTCAAACAGACTGGCCTGGAACAACTGCAGCCCCAAAAGGAGGAAAGGCCTGAAGTGAGTGTGGCCACCTGGGGCTCTGGGGAGCCAGGGCCCGTGGATAGACAACCAGGGACTCCTCTCCCGATGCCGCGCAGGCTCTTTGGGCCTCCAATCCCAAAGCAGGTCAGATTCAACCCACTGGTCCAAGTTTTCACCAGTGACCTGGACTATGGTGCCCATGTCAACCCGACTGGCCTGGAACAAACGCAGCCCAAAAAGGCAGAGCCAAAGGGTGAGAAGCTGTGGAAGTGAGGGTGGGATTGGGGGTGGAGTGGCATGGGAGCTTATGTGGAGGGATTGTTGCCAGGCACACAGGGAGCACCCCAGAGCCTGGACAGGAGCAATGATGGGCCTCAGACCACCCATCTGCTGGACTGTGGGTGGGAAGGACGTCCTGTGGTGGGTCCTGGGCTGTGGCTGTCTTCTGTCTGGGGGGAAGATAGACATGCAGACACCTGGGTGAACTTTTCTCCCCCCTCAACTCCAGCACCAGCTCTTCCTGTCATACTTGAAGTTTATCCTGAAGAGCAGGATGTAGAGCTAGAGGAATCACCAGCTCCAGAAACCCTGCCACCTCCAGCAGCGTCTCCAGCTGCAACTGTGGAGCCAGGGCTGGCCCCAGAGGATACTGAGGCTCCACCACCACTGGATGAAGAACGCTCCATGGAGCCCATGCTGGATCTTGCCTCAGAGGAGGAGCTGCCCTTGGAGGGCCCAGCTCAAGGGCCCCTTGTAAAATGTGATCAACCTGTCCCAAGGGACAACCTTGTTTTTTTTGTTTTCTTTTCCCTTTTTATTTTGTTCCTATGTGTTCCATGCCATGGTTCAACTTTCTCTCTTTTGATGTTTATTGCTTGGGGTTTATTGCTTTTATCATTTTATCTATTCTGTCCTTTTCCCTCTTTTTCCCATTGTACAATTTATTTTAAGTAATAAAAGTTGCCATTTGTGTTTGAAATGGTGCCGTTCCTGAGCATGGAGTACATCACGATGCTGTGCAGGCCTCACCACTGTCTAGTTGCAGGATGTCCCATCATCCCACAAGGAAACCAGCACCAACAGTATTCACTCCCCACTCCCCCTTCCCCTGGAAAACCCTGATCTGCTTTCTGTCTTTATTTCTTTAAATTTTCTCATAATTCCTTTTACTGGAATCTTCCTAAAATTATGTGTCAGCTCACATATTTTTATAGCATTTTTGTAATCCTAGGTGGATAAGAGATCATATGTAAAAGAATATGCTTTTTTAAGGAAGTGTGTGTATAATCACAGGGTAGACAACCATGTGCTAAGTGTAACTCCTGAAGTTAATCAGGAATGTTCCCAAAAACTTAAGAGGTGTGAAGACTCCCAAGCTTATCCTAAGAGGCCAGCATTATCCTAATTCTAAAACCGGATAAGGAAAGAAAATTATAAATCAATATTCCTGATGAACATAGCCTTTCCCTGATCTCTGCCTGATTGCCCCTAACTGCTTCTGCCTGCCAGCCTGATCACCCCCTAACCACTCCCATGGCAGCCTGATTAATGTCTAACTGCTTCCCTGCTGGCCTGTTTGCCCCCAACTTCCCTCCTCTGCTGGCCTGGCAACCCCTCACTGCCCTCCCCTGCAGGGTTGATTGCCTACAATTGTCCTCACTTGCAGACCTGGTCCCTCTCAACTGCCCTCACTTGCAGACCCAGTCCCTCTCAACTGCCCACCCTTGCAGGCCTGGTGCCTCCCAACTGCCCTCCCCTGCTGGCCATTTTGTGGTGGCAATCTTGTGCCCTCATTGGGGCAGCTATGGTGAGTTGGAGTGATGGTCAATCTGCATATTACTCTTTTATTAGATAGGATAGAGGCCTGGTGCATGGGTGGGGCTAAGTGGTTTGCCCTGAAGGGTGTGCCAGAACACAGTGGGTGTTCCCTTGGGATGTGGGGTGGCCTGGGTGAGGGGCATGTAGTGGTTTGCAGGCCGGCCACACCCCCTGGTGACCCAAGCAGAGGCCCTGGTATCTGGAATTTATTTACCTTCTACAATTGAAACTCTGTAGCCTGGAGTGGAGGCCTAGGCCAGCCAGGACAGGTGGAAAGCTTGGCTTCTTCTGTTGCCAGGGGGTGGAGGGATAAGGAGGTGGGCAACCCTAGCCTGCTCTCTCCAGCTCCATGGCTGCCACCATTTTTCTTGGGATTTATCTTCTATAATTGTATCTTTGTATCCTTGAATGGAGGCCTAGGCCACCCAGAGTGTGTGGAAAGCTTGGCTTCCTCTATTGCCAGGGAAACGCAAGCCTCTCAACTGCTCTCTGTGGCTGCAGCCATCTGGGTTGGGTTTAATTTGCATACCCACTCTGTCTGGTGGGAGTGGCTTGAGCAGAGTTATGGTCATTTGCACATTATTCTCTTATTAGGTAGGCTTGCTATTTATCCTTTCTCTATAATATGTGTCAGAAATGAAAGAAAATTAGTAAAATGTATATGAAAATCCTCCACTTGTCAGAGTCTGGGGCACACAGTGGGACCCAAAGTCAAGTCCTCGCCCATCCCCGGTGCCCCAAAATCATATGAGACCCAGTCCCAGCCAGCCCCACCCCCACTGGGCGAGATCCAGACCTGGCCGACCCCTCCCTTGTCAAGCCCCACCTGGAGGGGGATGCAGCTTCAGGTCCCCAGTCAAGCCCTGTCGGCCGGGGGGCACAGCCACAGGACCCCTGTCAAGCCTTGCAGGGTGGTGGGGTGCAGCCTCAGGTCCCCCAGCGAAATCTCAAGTCCCCAGGCCCGGCGCCTGGGCAGGGGGCATGTCCTGAGGTCCTCTGTCAAGCCCTGCCAGGCGGCAAGCATGGCCTGAGGTCCCCTGGCTTGACACTGGGACAGGGGGTGCAGCCTTAGGTCCCCTGCCCCCGACCAGGCCACACAGGCTCTGGTCCCTGGTGATTGCTCCTTAAGACTCATTACGGGAACTCATCCTCTGCTGTAGGTGCAGCCATCTTGTGTTAAGCAACCCCTCCTCCACTGTGGGCACCACCATGGAGGTGTTGTGACAGGGTGATGTTCAATTTGCATATTTCCTCATTACCAGATAGGATTATTGACTCCATTCACTATGCTGTATTTAATTTCCCTGTGACTATTTTTACAACTGGCAATTTGTTCTGAATCTCTTTCACCTTTTAACCGATCTCAACCTTTCTCCCATCTGGCACCTCTCAATTTGTTCTATGTATGGTTTGTTTCTGTTTGTTCATTTATTTTGTTCTGTAGAGTCCACATTTAAGTGAAATCCGATGGTATTTGTCTTTCACCGTCCAGTTTGTTTCACTGAGCATAATAGTACCTTTATGTCCATCTACACTGTCACAAGTGGTAAGAGTGTGTTCATTTTCATGGCTGAGTACTATTCCATTGTGTATACCAGTATGTACCACTTCTTGATCTATTTGTCTATCAGTAGTCACCAAGGTTGCTTTCATATCTTGGCTATTGTAAATAAGGAACATAGTGAAATTCTTGCATCTGAAGTGCCTTCACTTAGAGCCGTGGTCAGCAAATTGCAGTTTGAGAGCCACATGTGGCTCTTTGGCCCCTTGAGTGTGGCTATTCCACAAAATACCATGGCCTGGTGAGTCCATTTTGAAGAAGTGGCGTTAGAAGAAGTTTAAGTTTAAAAAATTTGCTGTCAAAAGAAATTTCAATCGTTTGTACTGTTGGTATTTGGCTCTGTTGACTAATGAGTTTGCCAACCACTGACTTAGAGGTTGGAGAGATGTTACTGTTGTTAAGCCGGAGGCCTAACAGGCATGCAGAGTGGTGTGCTCCTTGGACATGCTGACCAGTCCAGTCCCGGAAGTGACCATAACAATGCAAACACCCCATCACTTCCTCGTCCTCATTTTCAGGACAGGGAAAGAAAAAGCACAATGTGAGGAGGGAGGGAGATCAGAAATGAGATAAAAACTGGCAAGCAACAAGAGAATGTGTATATGAAACCTCTAAGATGCACTCTTTGATTATTTATTTATCTCCCAAATGTAATGAGATTTTATTTTATTTTATTTTTATTTATTTATTTTTATTTTTTTAAAGAGAAGGAGAGGGAGAAATATTTTTTTTAAACATATTTTATTGAATTTTGTACAGAGAGGAAGGGAGCGAGATCGAGAGTTAGAAACATTGATGAGAGAGAGTCATAGATCAGCTGCCTCTTGCACACCCCCTACTGGGGATATGCCCGCAACCAAGGTCCATGCCCTTGACTAGTATGGAACCGGGGCCCTTAAGTCCCCAAGTCGATGCTCTATCCATTGAGCCAAACCTGTTTTGGCCCTAATGAGATTTTAAACAAACAATTCATTGTGTGTTTGACAGCGTTTTTGGTACTTCCTATAAATCAGATAGTGGAGATCTCTACAATAATTTAATACTATGCTTCTTGCCTTTACTTTATTAAAGCTACCTTGGTTATGATTAATTCATTTTGTTCTTTATTGTATTGATATGGTGAATTATATTAGATGACTTTTAAATGTTAAAGCAACCTAGCATAAATCCCATTTGGTTATGGTATATTGTTCCTTTCATATATTGTTAAATGTATTGCTACATATTGCAAGATTTTTTTGGATGTTTTCTATGAGGGATATTTGTCTATAGTTTTCTTGTTACTATGCTATCAGTGTAATGCTGTCTCATAAACTAATTAAGAACATTCTCTTTTGTTTTCTGGAAGATTATGAAATAATACAAAATAATGATTGGTATTATTTTTTTCTTTAAATGTTTCACATACCTTATTAGTGAAGCCATTTGACTTGGAGTTTTTGTGTTGCAAAGTTTTTAAGGGTGAATTTTTTTTTAAATACATAAATGACTTCAGATTATCTATTTTTTTTAGCAAGTTTTCGTAGCCTGTGTCTTTTAAGGAAATTACCTATTTTAACTATATTGTTTTATTACATAAAGCTACTTATAATATTTTCTTATTCTTCTAATATTTGTTAGGATCTTTGTAATGTCTCTTCTTTTATTTTTAATTTCAGTAATTTTTGTCTTTAATTTTGGCTAGAAATTTATCAATTTAATTAAGTTTCCCCCCCCCCCCGCCAAGCCAGTATTTTTGTTTTATTGTTTAATGTAGTTTTCCCTTTCTAATTTTATTAATTTTTACTCAACTATTATCTTCTCCTGTCTACTTACTTTGGGTTTAACTTGTCATTTTTATTTCTTCAAGAGAAATCTTAGATTCTTCTTTCCTAATTGAAGTATTTAATATTATAAAATTTCCTTGAAGCACTGCCTTACCTGTATACCACAAATTTGTATTTTGTATTTTACTTTTCATTCAATTCAAAATATTTTCTCCTTTCCCTTGTCACTTTGTTTTTGAAGTGTGTTTTTTATTTTTAAATATTTGGGGCCTTTTCTGATACCTTTCTGTTATTGATTTCAGTTTAATTCCATTATTGTCAGAGAGCCTATTTGTAGGGTTTCAATTATTTTACTATGTTGAGGTTTGTTTCATGGGCCAGAAGGTAATCTATTTTGTTGAATATTTTATGTGAACTTGAAAATAATGTGCATTCTGCTTTCATTGTGATTTTCTAGAAATATCAGTTACTTCAAATCAGTCGATGACCTTGTTCAGGTCTTTATCCTGGCTGATTTCCTGTCGTCTTGCTCTTTTGGTTGATGAGAAAGGGGTGCTGAGTCTCCAAGTGGCTCTTTCTCTTCTGTCAGCTTTGCTTTGTGTATATTGAAGCTCCACTGACAGGTGCATGGGTATGGAGGACTGCTACATCTTCTTGGAGACTTAACTCTCACATCCTAATGCTCCTCTTTATCCCTGGAGATGTTTCTTGTTCCGGGGAATGTTGATTGCTTTTGTGGTGGTTGTTTTAGCAGGTTATCTAGCTGTTTATTTTCAAATCACAAGTCTTCTTTCACTTTCTCTGGGAAGTACTTCCAATCTTGGTTTTCACTCTGCTGCTTTCAGTCTCAGCCTTTGCTAAACTTCTCTCAGGGATGAGCCTGAGACTTGTATGTGTCCATCTTCAAAACAAGAATTACCCCAACTTAGGCTCTCTTCTCTCTAAAATCTCCCTGCTTTCACCAGCTTGCAATGCCCTTTATCCTATTTCTCTGGCCAGGTACTGGTGTGTGGTGTTTCTATTTGGCGTTTTGGCCGCTTGAAGTACTGTTCAACCACAATATGGTTTCCTTGTGTAACTTCTGACTTTTCTCCACAATCCACCACCATTTATTCACTTTTCAGAGTCCTCAGGTAATCGATGTCTATAATTTGTTAGGTAGTTTTACTTGTAACCAGAGGATAACATAGCTGTAGTGGAGTTTTTCTGCCATGGAGGGAGAGAGCCTGCACTTCCTTTTGAAAATATTTTATTGTCATGGGGTTGTCAAGAAAATGGAGAAAAATTCTGAATTCACAGAGGAGGGTGGAGAAACATGATAGTCACAGGGGCTGTGGAAAGCTGTAGGCAAAGGAGTATTAGCAATTCAGGCCAAGCTTTAACTGCTTTCCCTTTTCTTCTCTGTGCTCTAAAGAAATTTACTGATTTTTGCCTGTGAAACTATTCAAAGGAACTCTGAGCCCTGTATTTTCACAAAGAATATCAATCTATTCTTCCAAAAAGTCTGTTGCCCAAATTTGAAATTGTTCATTCAATTGGTATATTGCCCTGCAGGGCCACTTTCATTCTTAGGGTGGGAATTGATTTTTCTTCTCTTATTTTGTCATGTGAGAGTGAGTAAGTAGATTACAACCTCGGGATCTTCACACATTATTTAAAACCTGTTCACAGTGTGAGGAGGTCTTGCATGGGCTTGTCTATGCCGATGCATCAGAACCTCCAGCTGCCTTTGAAATTATGAGGACAAGCTATGTTTCTCATTAAATGCACAGACCAATGTCTGAGGAAAGTGGAAACTTCCTACAGATAGATATTTCCCAAAATTTGAATTTTTCTGTACTTAAAGTGACTTCACCCTAACTTCTACGATTACGCATGCTAATTTAATGGAACTTTTCTATCCATAATTATAAAACTTGCTTACAAAATACACTTAAGCATTTAAAATTAGCGAGGAGCTAGTTGAAAATTTTGATTTATATGTTCATGCATTTTTGAATAAACATATCTAAATATTTAGACTCAAAACACTTGCTTGCATGAATCCTGTCTATATCAAAATTAGAACGACAGTTTGGTTTTGGAATGGAAACACTAACTGATCTATGCTTTCAAATTTAGGGTCACCGTATTCAAGTCTATGTTATATTTTGGTCCCTTTCCCTCCACTTCTTTTGATTCTCAACTTTTAAAAGGCAGGCTACTCAAATCTTTCTTTTCCTTTTAGTGAAATAATTGCAATGTTAAAAGTGGAAAGATGCAAAAATAAGTATGGCATTTTCATAGTATCGCTCATAAAAGGGAATGGAATCCACAGAAGAAAGGGTTGCACAGGGCATGGGCCTCCTATCCTCTGAAAACAGTACATCTGGATGCAGCTGGCTACATCCTACTGATAGGACCTGGGAGTGCACGTACCTTCCTTTGATGACGCTTTTATAGAGCAGGTTGCCTTGTGCTGGAGACATCGACTGACATAGACTGCCACGGTCTGGGCAGAGCCAGTTGTCCACAGGATTTACTGGAGACTTTGAGGGACCTTGAGTTCATGTCCAGCCTCACTTGCTCGTCCCAGCAGGTTGATTGCCAGACAGCCCCGAGAGAGCTCTTAAGGGTCCTTCTTATTCTTCCATATCTATTTTGACACACTTCTAATATAGATAATTCTAGATTTATAGAGACGTTGCTATAGATGAATGTTTGTGACACCCCAAATTCATATGTTGAAACCTAATCATCAGTGTGATGGTATTTGGAAGTGGGACCTTTGGGAGGTAATTAGGTGAATGGGGTTAGTGCCCTTATGAAAGAGACCTTAGAGAGCTCCCCCGTCCTTTCTCCCATCAGGGAGGACAGAGCAGAAGACAGCCATCTCTGGACCAGGAAGGGGGTTCTCACAGGCACTGAGTCTGCTGGCATCTGGACCTTGGACTTCTCAGTCTCCAGAACTGTAAGAAATATATCTCCGTATTTCTGCCATCCCTGTCTATGGTATTTTTTTTTTTTTTAATAGCATCCTCAACGACTAAGGTAATAGTATAGAGCAGTGATTTTTAACCTTTTTCATCCTATTGCACACAAACTACTAAAATTCTGTGGCACACCAAAACTATATGTTTTGCTGACATGACATAAATAGGTATAATTTTGATTCCTTCACACCATAGAGCTATTGTCGTGCTGGCTGTTGTCATTTTTTAATTTGACAATCTAAGGGTAAAGGGGTCAGGGCCCCTCACTAAATAGTCAGATATTGCATGTTTTAAAAAGTCTTGAGGCAGACCGATTGACAATCACTGGTATAATGAACTCCTATGTGTTCTTTCCCCCCCCATATGCATTCTTTATTCAGTTTTCCCAAATATTATTACTATGGTATACTTGTCAAAACTAAGAAATTACTTACTATCAATTGAACCTCAGACTTTATTCAGATCTTTGTCAGTTTTCCACTAATGTCTTATTTCTGTCCCAGGGCCCAATCCATACCACACTGCCATTTAGTTTGTATGTATTTTTAACATGGAAGGATGAATGCTGTGGCATTCCGTCACTGAAATTTTTTCTGATCATAATCTTTCTGGATAAAGACATAAACAAAATTGTGTGTGAAGTGAACTGATTGGACAATGTCAGGAATATGCTGTGTTGACACTTGTTTTTAAAGGTTTGTTCACTCCAGGTGCCTGGTCTTGATGAGTGCTATTGTAGGCCAGGGACTTACCTTGACACCATCCATTTTACTTAGCACAGTGCTTGTCCCCGGGATATATGCAGAACCTGTTGTAAAGTTAATGAACGCCTGTCACTCCCTGATGCTTTCTCCTCATAACTTGGCCCAATGTGTCAGCAGATCTGCACCGCTTTATTTTTAGAATTCAGATGGTGTCCTGATGAACTTTTAGTTTTACAACACTATACATTCTTACAGAAACATGGAAAACAGTGCGCTCTGTTTTATTAAAGCAAAACTAATAATTAAAACTGTAACTTGACCATATTCATACATAATATAGATTTCTACTGGTCAATGCCATTCACCACTACGATCTTCTTTTCTTTTCCTTTTTTTAAGAAA
Source organism: Pipistrellus hanaki (assembly GCF_964339955.1). Lineage (NCBI taxonomy): Eukaryota > Metazoa > Chordata > Mammalia > Chiroptera > Vespertilionidae > Pipistrellus > Pipistrellus hanaki. Next base: position 61,225,480 of record NC_140513.1, read on the forward strand.
AATTAATTTATTCTGTGAGGTTTCAGAAGTTGGATATTCAGGAAGTTGGTCTTACCCTCTTTAATTTTTTTTTATTTTTAAAATATTTTCAATCCCAGTTGATGTACAATATTATATTAGTTTTAGGTATACAACCTAGTGATTAAACATTTATGTAACTTACAAAGTGATTGCCCTGATGTTACAGCAAAGTAACCAAGAGATGGGAAGACAGATCACCACGCACTTGGAAGATGCAGAAATTCACCTTTATTCCAAAAGCAGTGCTGCTGGCTCAGGGGAACCAGTTCCCAAAAGCTGAGCCTTCTATCCTGTTGAACCTAGTCTTCTATAGCCCTAGGTTTTGTTTTTTGCTTCCATGTTTTTGTGTGGTTTCTAGTGTTCTATTTTGCTGAAAAGTAGGTTGTAACAGACCCCTGGTTGACACTAGCTCCTAACCCCTGGGGACTTGGCTTTGGTTCAAAGCCTCTGCAAACTTACTGTTCCAGGAAATGAGTCTGTGTGGTACATACAGCAAGTGGGGGTTAGTCTAATTATAGATAAGCAAACACCCTATTTCTGCAGAGTTTGGGTTAGGCTGCCTTTACCCTGATAAGTCTAGTACCCACCTGACAGCAGGCATGGTTATTCCAATATTATTGTCTGTATTCCCTCTGCTGTACTTTAGCTCCCTGTGACTGTTTTTATAACTGGCAATTTGCACATCTTGATCCCTTCCCCCTTTGGTCTCTCCACTTTAAGTGGATGAGGTTTGCTTATAGGTTTCCAAGGAGACAAGTTACAAATTTGAAGAGGTGATAGGTGTACTAAGTTATGGTGATTCAAAGTGGCTCCCGAATTTATCTCTGATAATTAGGTATGCATGTTTGCAGCTGGTGGCTGCTGACACTGTCCGGAGACCCAGACACACAGATACACACACACACATAGGGCCTCTCAAAACCAACTGTTCTGTCAATGTATTTTTTAATTGTTTTTATTTTTTTTTCAATTACAGTTTACATTCAATGATTTTATATTAGATTCAGGTATGCATCATAGTGATTAGCAATCAAATACTTTACAAAGTGTTCCCCCTGTTATTTCCAGTACCCACCTGACCTCATATATAGTTATTACAATATTATCGACTACATTCCTTATGCTGTACTTTACATCCCTGTGACTTTTCTGTAACTACCAATCTGTTCCTCTTAATCCCTTTGTGTCTTTCACCCAGTCCCCCAACCCCCTTCTCCTCTGGCAACCATTAGTCTATTCTAAGCATCAGTGAGTCTGTTTCAGTTTTTGTTTGTTTGTTTATTCTGTTCTTTAGATCCCACATATAAGTGAAGTCATAAGGTATTTGCCTTTCTCATTTCACTTAGCATAACACCATCCAAGTCCATTCATGCTGTTGCAAATGGCAAATTTTTATTCTTGTTTATGACTGAGTAATATCCATTGTATATAAGTACCACATTTTATCCACTGGTCTATTGATGGGCACTTGTCAACGTGTTTTGAAGGAAACTCCTGTCATTAGAGTAAAAACAAACCCATTAGAAAATATGCTTCCAATACAAAAGTCACTAGTATGATATACATATTTAAATTCAACTGAAATAAAATTAAAAATTCACTTCCTCAGTTGCACTATCCACGTGTGGCTATTAGCCACTGTAGTGGACAGCAAGAGCATTTCTATTATCACAGAAAGTTCTATTATCCAGGACTGCATTTAAAGCTAATTAGGGACATTTTGCACCCTTTGAAGATTAAGCTCAGATAATGCTGAAAGCAAGCTTAGTTATACTTAAAAGTTTTACTTGAATTCTGCTTAGGCTCAATCTGAGTAAACACCCTAATGGATGTGAACCACTCTAACCAGTGTTTTCAATCGGATTGTCCCAGAGTTTCCAATTTGCAAGGCTGCCCATGGAATGACTTCCAGCAGAGACCTAGTGTTCCATAAATAAACGCTGCCTTGATGTTCCAGTCTGGTCACATTCTGTTGCATTCTTCAGGGCTTATTCTACTTGCACACGGTGCTTCAGTACCACACAGAGCTCTAGCTTGTGCTTCTGCTTCTAGTCCACAGAGATGGTTTTGTAAGCCCAGCTTTTGCACTCTGCCTTCTCATAGTCTGTCTGCCATTGCTCTGTGTCTGGAAGGGCATGGTGGTAGTGGGCAGAGAGATATATGAGAGCATTAATTAACTTACTATACCATTTGTGCACTGAAGAATTAATATTTATCCCTGGGACCACGATCTTTAGAAAGGCCTGCTTGCATGTGGTCGTTGGCTGGCCACTGGGAAATGGGCTGAGAGAGCATCCCCAGCAGTCAGCCTCTAACTAGATCTGCTTGGCTTCGGAATCACTGTGCCTGGATTGTGCAAATAAGATTTACAAAAGCCGAAACTGGTTTGGCTCAGTGGATAGAGCGTCCACCTGAGGACTGAAGGGTCCCGGGTTTGATTCCGGTCAAGGGCATGTACCTTGGTTGCGGGCACATATCCGGTAGCGGGTGTGCGGGAAGCAGCTGATCAATGTTTCTCTCTCATTGATGTTACTAACTCTATCCCTCTCCCTTCCTCTCTGTAAAAAAAATCAATAAAATATATTTTATAAAAAGAAAATAGTTACAAAAAAAAATGCTTGTGCTCCTTCTGGGAGTATGGAATGTTGTTTTGTACTAGTCAAGATACCTACATGACCACTCCCCAATAGAAACTGTGGCTGAGTCTCTAGTGAAATTCCATAGGCAGGAACACGGCCTGCATTTCTGCTGCTAGGGAAGGGCGTGCAGGTGCGGCCCTGCACGGGAGGGAGAGAGCATGGAAAACCTGTGTGGGTCCTCCAGGCCCTGCCTGCTGTTCTCCTCATGACCCAGCTCCTCCTCCTTCTCTGCCTTAATCAACTTCAGCCACGAGGGCAAGGATATCTGAGTCCTGTGAATCTCCCTAGGGAACCTCCAAGCACGGGGCAGTCTCTAGGACTCCCACCACCACCTTTAACACAATGTCTGTTTTCACACCTCAGAGCAATGCCAAAAAGAGTTTCCTCGTGAGCAACTAAGAAGTCTCCCTGCTCAAACTGAGACAGACTTCCATTCCGCCCAAACGACACATGTTTTCCCAGGGAGGCCGGAGAAGTGAAATAACATCAAGTAAAAAATATATCAAGGTACCGGCACAGAGTAGGAACTCAGCGAGGAATTTGTTTTTCTTTCTCTTATCCCTCCATCCCAGCTCTGCTCAAATGCAATGTTTTTCAGTGGGTGGACGTTATGACACATTTATGCTGCCTGTTTCCCTGCTGCTATTTTCTTTGCTAGAAAGCACACGATATATTCCAACGTGAGATCATTAACCAGGTTTGTTCTTTTTGGCATCTGGTGTTTAAGACATTTTCCGTTTCACTCCAGTTTATTTCATCACATGCTCCTACCAATGGATTCTCACTTGCTCTCTCTAAAAGGAGAAATGTGTTACGCAGGGAGAGACCATTGTATGGTTTCAGGCCAGCAAGGTCAGGTAGGAGACTGGTAATTGAAATCTAAAATGTGTGTTTTATTTCTTTTTTGCAAGCAAAAGAGAAGAGGCGAGGCCATGACCGGAACTACTAGCACTTTAGCTGATGGAGAATGGTGGACACCAAGGCAATTACTAGAACTTAGATTTCAGGGCAGGGGTTAGGGGGCGGGGGCACATGGGCACTTAGAAGGAACGAAACCATTCAGTAATTTGTATTTTTCTAACCCTGGGCCCAGTGACTTACGTTTTCAGCTACTTATTTTATCATGGTCCATAAATCTGGTCCCTGACAAAGCAGTGATCCGATGCTAAGTGATAAGGTGAAGGACGTGCAAGGTGATGCTTAGCCCTAAGAAAAGGAAGCTCTGGCTCCTGCATGTGCAGTTCCCAGTGGCCTGTTTCCATGGCTGCCCTTTCACACTTTCACAAACCATCTCTCTTTTTGAACTTGAGCCATACCGTCTGAAGTGCTCCACTGCGTGCTGGTATCTTTATCACAGTCCCTTAGGCATCTCAAATGTACTGTGTGTGTGTGTGTGTGTGTGTGTGTGTGTGTGTGTGTATGTATATATATATATATATATATATATATATATATATATATATATATAATTAGATTTGGAGAGGGCATCACCCTTTGGAGTACACCCATTATGACCAGGTGTTATGCTGCAGATGCCTATATAATGCTGTTATTTGGCCCAGTTTCACATCTGAGATATCACGTTATGCCCCGGTAGAGACACTGGTCTTGGCAGTAAGTATCTGTGGGACGAGGGAAGCCTCAATTAAGCATCTTTGGATGTCCCTTCAGTGGCCCACTAGGCAGAGGTTGCAGGAATCAGAACTGTGGCTATTAGCCATGGTCCACCTTTGTGAAACAGCCCCGTGTAAGAAACGGGAGGCCTTTGTCCCCATCACCCTGCGATCCCTGGACAAATTGTAAGTACCTTGCAGTCAACAGGAAAATCATTCAATTCCACTCCCCATTTCCAGTGTGGCTTCTTTGATGAATGACACAATTATAAAAGAGTCAGAAACTCTCAAACGAGTGCTGCAGTCTCCAGCCCGGCAGACACCCAGAGGCCACCTCCCCTGTCTGCGGCTGATTGCCCGATGCTTTTTGCTCCTTATCTGTTTTTCCTACTGCTGTTCCTCCTGGCGTCTGCCTTACCTGTTGCTCACACATTGACCTTTCAGAGACGCAGCTACACTCTAGCTAAGTTCAGATGTTATTATCTTTCCTCTGACTACAAAGTTACAAAATGTTCTATTTCAAAAAAGATATTCTCCAGGAATACATCTGGTAACCTACCATTTGCTCACTCACGCATGCTGCACATCCATTCTTTCTCAACCTAGACCTTTATTTTCATACATTACAATCCACTGGCTCAAAGAAAAGAAGGAGGTAAATGCAGGTGCAGGAGAATTTTTAAAAATAGAAAAAGGTGGTTATGTTATTTGATGTAGACTGAGCACATTTGCCATAGTATAACTTATACATTTATAGGGCCCTGGCTGGATAGCTAAGTTTGTTAGGGTGTTATTCTACTGTACCAAGGTGGTGGGCTGGATCTCCAGTCAGGGCACATATAAGAAAAAACCAAGGAATGCATAAATAAGTGGAAAAACAACTCTCTCTGTCTCTCTCTCTCTCTAGCTCTCTCTCTCTCTCTCTTTCTCTCTCTCTCTCTCTCCCCCTTCCTACCTCCATCCCTTCCCAAAAAGCAATAAAATATTTTTAAAGTTATACATTTATAGGGGCTATAGAATTTTTACCAACAGTTATTGTCATAGGATTTTACTATACCACCCTGCAGTCATGGTTGATGTAGCTGAGGTTAGACAAAGCTAGAAGGAATGACTCGGTATAACCTTTGTTGAGCATCTACTCTGACTCCATTATTCCTTAGACTGTACCTGAGGACACATGGCTGGGCTGGTGACAATAGTTAACAAATCTGAGACTGTCGCCTAAAATAGGTATGAAAGGAAGTGTTTATGAGGAAAATAAGGTGATACTCTAGATTTAGGGTATTATTTCTTTTAAAATATATTATTGTTGATATTATTTTTTTATTGTTGATTTTGAGAGAGAGGAAAGGAGGTGGGAAGAGGAAAACATTGATGAGAGAGAAACATCAGTGGGCTGCCTCCTGCACACCCCCTGTCCTTTTGATAGTCACACCCACCCTTTTTCCCCTACCATTTCTAAACCTCCCACCACTAACCTCTTCTCCAGCTCTCTACTGCTGTTACTTTGGGAAAGTCAAATAAGTGAAATCATACGATAAGGAACCTTCTAAAATTTTCTTTTTCTCATTTCATCATGTCCTTGAGATTTAAATTATACCTGCATCAATAGTTCACTTATTTTTAGTGCTGAGTGATATTTTAAGGTATGGATATATCGCATTTTGTTTAATCACTTTCCTATTGAAGGACATTGTGGTTGATTTCTGTTTTGGGCTGTTACAGATAAAACTGCTATGACCATTTATGCACAGGTTTTTGTATGAGCATGGGTTTCCATTTCTCTAGAAATGGAATTGCTAGGTCAGGTGGCGAGAGTATAGTTAGCTTTTTAAAATAGCTGCTGACAGGCTGTGCCATTTTACAATTCCCCAGTGTATGAAAGATCTGGTTTCTTCACATGCTAATCAACATTTGGAATATTTGGTATTTATTTTAGCTGTTCTGATCAGACTGTAGTAATATCTAACCATGTGTGTTCTTTGTCAGATAGATACTTGGTGATCACTACCACACTGACTTGAGTTCTGTAGCTATAAAATACATCTTAAAATCAGATATAGAGATTACCTCCACTTTTGTCTTTAGTGAAAATTGTTTTAACTTTTTTAGTCCTTTACCTTTTCATTTAAATTTTAGAGTGATCTTGTCTCTATTTGCAGAATTATGTTTGCCAGGAGTTGGATAGGAATTATATTACGACTTGATATTATCATTACTATATTGAGTCTTTCAGTCCACGAATGCAATATATCTGCTACTTGTTTTTGAAAATAAAGTATTATTGGAACACAGCCCAATAAATTTATATCATTTACTGTGTTGACTGAATATTATTACTATGCTGAGTCGTTCAGACCATGAACATAATATGCATGCTAACTGTTTTTGTAAGTAAAGTTATATGCCCATTATTTACATGTTATTTATTTTTGCTTTCTTTCATAACAGCAGAGTTGAATAGTTGTGACAAAGACTAAATGTATTACAAAGCCTAAAATATTTACTATTGGCCTTTTATAGAAAAATTTGCCAGCCTTTGTATCAGATAAATATTCAGGCTACATTGTTAAGTTGGAAAAGAATATTATAGAATAGGATAAACAGTATGGTAACATTTACTTTTAAATATAAATTTCAATTGCATTCACATGTATAAAATGACTTAAAATATAAAGCTATATTTTAATCTTGGTTCTTTTAGGACAGTAGTATTGATAGTGATTCCTTGCCAGCGAAAAGGAATTTATCAAGTTGCAGAAGGATCCTCTTTTCAAATATCTCTCACCAATCTTATGAAACAGGTAAAAAGAGACTTTTAAATCATAAAATAAATGACTATCAATTGTTTGTGTCAGAGATAGTGAATAATGCTTTTCCAATATGCCTTTTCAAAACATGGATCAGTTCTTGTAGGTTCATAGTTAGTGATAAGCAGAGATAATAAAATGCCTGTAAATATATAGAGTCTTAATCCCTGGTTTATTCTTGATAACAGAAAAAGACTGACCCACACTTGAGGTTTATTTTCCAGTGACTGGGGCCAAATACTGGTGCTGAAGCCTGAATCCGAGATGAGCAAGTTGGTTACTGCTGAATGACCACTTCGAGTTATGGACACTGGCAAATGAACACGTGCCTTTTGGGTGACCCTGCCTTTCTGCTAACCATCACTGCAGAATGACAGGCCGTTTCTCAGTTCTGATGGTGGATCAGCATAGATAGAGACAGAGCCAAATGGCAAGTCATACCATGAAAAACGAAGTGATTACAGCTGTGCTTTTATCTGAACGGGCTCTGATAGGGTCACGAAAGACGGAAGAGGTGCTTGGAAGGGACATAGGTGCCTGACAAGTTAATAACCCACTTCACAAAGTCAGTGCAGCTCAAATGACTCCCTTCTTTCCTTGGAGTGATTATTTCTTAAACCCTGATCTTTATTTTTAACCCTACTCTAAATCCGCTCTGCAAGTACTCACTCATGGAGTGTGAGCTGAAATAAATTAACATTATTTTAATAACTCTAGGAATTATGCATTAATAGTTTCTTTGAAGAGAGTTTTTATGGGGAAAATATGTGAAATTCTAAAAGGCTCTGATCCTGCTCAAAAACAGGCACCAAGTTTCTGAAGTGAAAACATGTTTATTACATTATTACATAGAGGCCGCAGATGCTCAGAGCAGCTTGTCATCCCGTTGCTTTTGGGTGGTGCCCACACAGCACTAAGAGCAGCGGAGATCTGGCAATTTTCTAATTAAATGTGATCAATATTGACAACCAAGAGGCACCATTCTGGCCCTGGAGTAGATTCCTGGGTCACAGTTATCCTATCTGTCTGTCTGCATTGTTCACATTAACTGGGCAAATTGGCCAAACAAATCTCCACTTCTGGAACCCCAGCTTTAAGGAGAGAGGGCTAAGGATTTGCACAACAATAGAGAACAAACACAAGGTATTTACTAGGTCGTCCATTCTTTTAACAAATATGAATTGACAACTGCTGACTTCGGCTGTGCTTGGTGTATGGAGATTACAGTAATGAATAAGGCATGGGTCTCTCCACAAACAGTTTAGAAATGATGGCATAAAACCAAGGTGCATAATCATGAAAGTGTAATCTGAGGCAGCTATGCCATAAGAAATATATAGACTTGGGACTGTAACAATTCACAGGATGAAGACATTACTTATACTCAGAGGGACTCAGAGTGTTCTGGAGGAAGTTGCCCTCAGCAGGGACTGGAAGGCAGGATGTGGGACAAGGCAAAGGCACTGACAGGGATGAGTTAACTGCATGAGCGTAAGAGAAGGGGGACTTATATAAGGAGTCAGGCTGTTCTGAAGAGCTGGAAGGCAGACATGCAGCATGGCTTCAGGAGGAAGGAGCAGTCAGGTTGGGAGGCAGCCAGGAAGGAGCCCAGGGAATTCTCCCCGGACTCCTGTCTCAGCCTTTCGGCGGACTCGCTCTCCCTGCTTCTCCACTCACAGGTGGACTATGACTACGCCCAGTGCTTCCACTGAAAGGCAGCACAGGGTCTGCTTGCCCTCCATTGTTAGTTTGATGAACTATTGCCAGAACAGTGAGGCCGCAAACAAACATATCTTCCAGAGGAAGACGAGATCGGGAACTTCCTAAACCAGGGGAGGTGGCTTGTGCTGGCAGGTGTTCCAGAACCCTTTTCTGTTCTGTGAATGGGGACCTGCTAGCAGTGCGGTGGGAAGATGGGTTTGGAAGGGCAGCTGAAGAAAGAAGATGAAGGGCTTTAGAGAATCACTGGGAAGATAGGAATGCAGTGAACTATGCTCTGGACAAAGATGTGTACAGGACTGGATTTGATGAAATGAAGAAATTGGTGTTTTTTTTGTTTTGTTTTGTTTATTTTTTGATCTCACTGCATTATATGAACTTTTGTAAGCCACTTTAACTTCTTTTGAAAAAAAAGATTCAGGATGATACAGTTAAAAAAATAAAAAAAAAAGATGATACAGTAATTGTCCATTTTAAAAAGGGTACAGGTGATAGCTATAAAAATTTACTTAGAGTTTGTCTTATCTATTAATTTGCTTTGTGACTGTCAAATGTCACTAAACCATTCTGAGTCCAAGTTTTTGGGTTTAAGAAAATGTGATGAATCTTGAAAATATCATGCTAAGTGGAATGTCAGACAGAAAAAGTGGAGAACCATGTGATTTCACTCATATGTGGAATATAAAATTGAAAGCAGCAAATGAACAAACAAGAAAAACAATCAAACAAAACTCATAAACACAGACAACAATATGGTGGTTACCAGACAGACAGTGGGGGAGTAATAAAGGGGTAAGGAGGTCAACTATATGGTGACAGAAGGAGCTTTGACTTTGGGTGGTGAAAAGCCCAAATCACAATGCAATATACAGATGATGTATCATAGAAATGCACACTTGAAACGTATGTAATGTTATTAACCAAGGTCACCCCAATAAAGTAAATAAATAACTAAATAAAATGTGAAGATTTAATTAGAACAGAAATGGCTCTTGTGTGAACCTCATTCACTTGCCCATCCAGACAGCGTTGAAATTCTTTTTTTGTGTATGTATTTTTTTTAAATCTTTATTGTCAAAAGTATTACATAGATCCTCCTTGTCCCCCTATAAGCCTCTTCTAGACTTCTCCCATCCTCTCCAACCACCCCTCACCCCCATTGTCTGTGTCCAAGGATTATGCATATCTATATATTATAACAACCCAGTGGCCTAACGCTGTAACAACCAAAGACCGGCGTGGGTGGGCAGGCCGCACAATTTTGTGTGCTGGGCTTCTATATAATAAAAGTCTAATATGCTAAATGTCCTGTCAACCAGTTGGCCATTCAACCAATCAAAGCATAATATGTTAATGATATGCTAAGGCCAATCAACAGGTTGCTATGACATGCACTGACCACCAGGGGGCAGATGCTCAATGCAGGAGCTGCCCCCTGGTGGTCAGTGCACTCTCACAGGGGGAACGCTGCTCAGCCAGAAGCCAGGCTCATGGCTGGCAAGTACAGCAATCCTGGCGGGAGCCTCTCCTGCTTCCGCAGCAGCGCTAAGTATGTCCGACTGATGGCTTAGGCCCGCTCCCTGGTAGTGGGCCTAAGCTGTCAATTGGATATCCCCCACGGGCTCCCAGACTTGCAGGCATGAATTTCATGCACCTGGGCCTCTAGTATGCATCTAAGTTCATTGGTTGATCTCTTCCCAACCACCCTTCCTTGCCTTCCCTCTGAGGCATTTTTCTCTCTAAGCTTGGATTGTGCTTCAGAATCCCCTCCAGGCAGCTCATAAATTCCAATCCTCTGCAGGTGTCATCCATGGTTGAAATATTTGCCATCCCTTGCCTACGATTCTAAAATGCCTGGTTTTCATCCACCACAGGATGTAGGTGAGACATTTTATTCAACCCCTGGTTTTACAGATGAGAATCCTAAGGTTCAGAAAGAGCCTATTGACATAATGTCAAACAAACTAAGCTAAATTCTGAGGTCAGATTATTATTATTATTATTATTATTATTATTATTTAGTAATTTTAATGAAACAGTTGGGTTGCTGTTATAATCCTTCCTCTATACCCAATCATTGTGAGCTTCGGTTTGGAATTATTCTTTAAATATATGCAAATTGTATAAAAATACATATTTGAACTTTTAAATTATTCTCTAACAAACTGAGGAAACAAAACTACTTGAATTTACATCTCTTGGTTAATGGAGATAGACCACTGACTTGCTAGGATTTAGTAATTAGACAAAAGTGATTTCCTTAATATTGTAAAATTGGACTTTATATATTAATTGATTATAGAGAGGGAGGGAGGAAGGGAGAAAGACAAACATTGATATGAGAGAGATACATAGATTGGTTGCCTCCTGTATGTGTCCCGATGGGGTATTGAACCAGCAACCCAGGTATGAACACTGACTAAGGATTGAACCTGTAACCTTCCAGTGCATGGGACAATGCTCCAACTAACTGAACCACATCAACCTAGCTGAAATTGGACTTTAACCTGCTTATGAATACACTAGAGGCCCAGTGCACAAAATTTATGCATGGCTCTTGGCCCTCACAGCCCCAGCTTCATTCAGAAGGTTGTCTGGAAGGTCGCCTGGATGGTCATTCTGCTGATTGGTCTAATGAGCATATTAGCTCTTTATTATATAGGATATTTTCTATTTTGATGGCATGTAAAACAAAAAGACATTACCCAGCAGAATAATACAAGCATAACCAAAAAGACATTACAGGGTAGATGTAGCATATATTTAAAGAATAATTCCAAACCGAAGCTCACAATGATTGGGTATAGAGGAAGGATTATAACAGCAACCCAACTGTTTCATTAAAATTACTAAATAATAATAATAATAATAATAATAATAATAATAATCTGACCTTGCCTTGGCTGCTTGCTCAAACCCCTGCATTTGAATCCTGTCTGCTACATCTACCCTGTAATGTCTTTTTGGTTATGCTTGTATTATTCTCCTCTTCCTGCCTGTGTGCCCTGATTCCTCAGCTGCTAGGAGAGTGCAGCAGCAGAATTCTAAAGCTGAGCAGTTTTTCAAGAGGCCACCTATTCTGGTCCTAGTAGTCCAAGAAGATGAACTTAGTCAACCAAGACAAAAACTACTAAGCTTATTCTGAGTGAACGCAGTAGATACACAGCAGAACTGGATTTATATCCTCCTGAAACGAAATTTTTGGACTGGAACCTGAATTCTATGTCCTCCGTAGTCGAAGAATGAATTCACGGACAGAGGGCAGTATAGCAAAGGTGAAGAATTATTGAAGAACAAGTACAAACTCCCAGGTGGGGAGAGGGAAAAGGTCTCGCTGGGTTCCCTTTCCCTGTGGCTTATAAAGGCTGCAGATCCTGGTGCCTTGATATCCCCTCTGATTGGTCACTCTTCCCCTTCAAGTTGGTTACTATAGAAACTCCTGGGCTCAAAGGTTCTCCCCTCCTCCTTCCTCATTGTCTTTCTATCCCCTTTGGGCTTTCTTTTGGATGAAGGGCTTGCTTTCCTTTATTTTGTAAATACAGACCTTTTGCTGTTCCCAGCTCCCTCATTCTATGGAAATGTACCTGTTGCAGCTTCTCAGCTCCCCTATTCTGTGCAAATACACCTTCTGCTGCTCTGGAGCCCTGTGCTTCCTCCATGGTCCCCTAAATTTCTAAAATTTCCTAAACCTGTCCTATCTTACCCCTAAAATTCATGTTTCATTCCTTTGGTACAAGTATTGTTTTCATCTTAACCCCCTTTAGGTGGCACTCACTGCATTGCTGCAGTTATTTGTTCCTGTTTATCTCCCCTTCGATGCCCTTGAGGACAGGAACGTATATTTCTCATCTCTTTCAACACCCAGCACATAGTAGGGGCTTGATAAATGCCCATTATTCAATGTGGCTTGCAGATATTGAACTGAATTCCGTTTTGTAAAAGCATAGTGGAACCTGTTTCCTTTTGTTTTGTGCCTTCAGAGGGGCCCACCTCCCCAGTACCCCAGCCAGCACAGGGCCTAATTCAAAGGGACCAACCAGGAAAAGATGAACGATTAGCTGAATAAAAGATGACTCCACACCACTCGGAAGTCTGGTGTTATCCCTTATTTTCCCAGGTTGTATTGATGCATTTAAGATAGTTTTCCCGTGTAAAACTGTTTATGCCCTGTTAAACTTCAAAATATTAGTCAAACTATAAAGCTATATTAGGCAAAGCATCCCAATTATGTCATTGCTTCTCATGCTGGGGGCTTTCCTTATACTGCCAATTAAATTTAACAAGCAATCTTGAGCATCTTTGTGAGCGAGGCATCGAGGATGGGGGGGACGGGGCAGATATAATATTACTGATTTTCAGCAGAGCCCTGCAACACAGCCAGTTGTGCTGATTTCCTCAACAACCAGCTTGTTTCCTTTCCTGTCAGGCCTCCACTCTGCTGTTCCCCTGCGGGGCAGAGGGCCTTGCCTTGGCTGCTTGCTCAAACCCCTGCATTTGAATCCTGTCTGCTACATCTACCCTGTTTCCCCGAAAATAAGACAGTGTCTTATATTAATTTTTGCTCTCAAAGATGCGCTAGTTCTTAATTTCGAGGGATGTCTTATTTTTCCATGAAGAAGAATACGGTACACATTTATTGTTAAGTGAAAATAAAGGAAATTTATTACCTGTATACGGTATGGTAGTACGGTAGTTGTCAACACAAACCAGACAAACTGTGAATCCTACAGTATCAAGAATTTACTCATTTATTCAATGACAATCATGTCATCATCTTCTGGAACATCATCATAACAATCCAATTCCTGAATTTCCTGGTGAATTTCTTGTGATTCCATTTCTTTCAGAATCAGTGGACCAAATCTCTCATGTTTAGCTGGGGGGGGGGGGGGGAGCTTATTTTGGGGGGGATGCCTTATATTTTACTCAGAAGGAAACCTGTAAGTAGGTCTTATTTTCGGGGAAACACGGTAGTTATGTGAACTTGGATGTGTTAATCTCTATGAGTCTCATTTCCTGCACCTGTAAAATGGGCTTACTTATCCTTCAGAGGGTTTTTGGGAGAATTATCCTGTTAACGAAAAAAACCATTGAAACCTGTAAAGAATTTTTATGAGTTTATTTGGCCAAACTGTCGACATATGCCGGGAAGCAGAACCTCAAAGGATTGAGATAATGCTCCAGAGAATGGCGGGTTACATTTCTATATTTATACACTGCAATCAAAGGAAAGGGATGTAAATGAGTTACATGAAATTCATTGGTGATAGATTAGGGAAGTGGGACAAAGTGAAATGGGGAAACTTCTGGGATAGGGTAAAAGGTTAAATGATGGACATGAGCTTCTTTTACAGAGATGGATACAGGATACTTAAAGTAATTAACAGTTGACAATTAACTTGATAACAATAACAATGAGGGAATGTCTCCAGGCCATTTGTTGTGCCCTGAGGGGTCTGGGGTAAAAGGGAAGTTACAAGTTACCCAGACATCTCACAGATAAGTTATCTTAAAGGTAGGAAGGCAGATGGGCTCAGTACTGAAGATCGAAGTTGATCTTTGTCAGGTGAAATATCTGGGACATGATTACCCACTATAACCTGTTTGTAGTTAGATATTAAATTTTCAAACCATCTTTTGTGGTTATTTTATGTTTCTGAGTTTGCAAGACTGCCATGCAGGCCTTCCCTGAGCTTGACAGTTTAGCATGTGGCTCTTTTCTTTCACAATCCTATATAATGAAAGGCTAAAATGCAAATAGATCAAATGGCAGAACAACCAAACAACCGGTCGCTATGACATGCGCTGACCACTGGGGGCACACCTGGGACATGGCGGGAGTCAGCAGCAGGTGGCAGAGCATGGACCATGGCAGGTGTTGGCTGCTGCAAGATGGCAGAGCAGGTGAGTAGGGGCACCAGACCAAGGTGGGGCGCCAGTCACTGTCATTGGGGTGAGCCTCTGGTTGTTACTGAAAATTCTTTGCTCCCGTACTCTGTGGTCCTGCCAGGTGCTCGCACCTGCTATGTGTGCTGGAGCTGCCACTTGCACCCACTGCCGGCACCCAGCTCTGGCCCGGATCGCTCAGTGCCATCAGTGATTGTGAGCAGCAGCTGCCAGCCCTGATTGCCCATGAGGGCTTCTCCACTTCCCCCTGTTCCTGAGGGGCGATTGGGGTAGCAGCTGCTGCTAGCAGCTCCGTGCCATTAGTGCATGGGAGCAGTGGTGGCAGGAGCAGGGCTGCTAGCAGACAGGGGACCTGGAGCCATGTCAGGAGGGGCCGGGCAGGGGTAAGGAGGATGGGCTGAGACCCACCCCTGTGCCCACTGCAGTCTCATGGCCCAAAGTTCCTTTCAAGGTGAACGAATTCATGCACTGGGCCCCTATGCGAAATAATATGTGTAAAATGCTTACCACGGTGCCTGATTCAATGAATGCCAGCTGTTTTTGTTATTAGATGCTTTCACTTTCTACCTCCTCATGCCCTTCCTACCCTGTGGTCAAGGCCCAGCCACATGCTGCTGCCTTGTGAAGATTTCTCTCATGCCAGGCGACTGACCTTTCCTTTTTCTTTTATTTTCAAGTTATCTTTATTGTTGAAAGTATTACAGCTGTGCATCTCATTACCCCAATGGCCCCCTCCACCCTGCTTTTGCCCCACCCCAGGCCTTCATCACCCTATTGTCTGTGTCCCTGGGCTATGCATACATGCGTACAAGGTCTTTGGTTGATCTTTTCCCACCCACTCACCCTCCCCCACCTTCCCTCTGAGATTCCACAGTCTGTTCCATGCTTCTGTGTCTCTGGATCAATTTTGTTCATCAGTTAGTGTTGCTCATTAGATTCCACGTAGATCTTTCCCTTTTCAAATGTCCTCTGTATTTATTGGCTCTGCCTGACAATTACTCCCTGGTTACACGGCATTGTGCTTCTCCAGTGGCCTGTGGTACACGATTTAGCACTTGGGTAAAAAAGTGTTCGATAGCAAAGCAACTTTTTCATGACATAATTATTCCCTGAACTTGTCTTTCCCTCAAATGAGGTTTAAGCAACATGTGGCCAAGGACTGTGTAAGGCAAAACACAAAAGGCCATGACTTAACTTTCTCTTTCCAATTTTCTTCTCTTGTTAACCCTAACTCTCCTTAAAGCTTTCAGTTAGTTTTCTGATTTAAATGAGCCCATGTTCCTTTAAAAAGGCTTACCCAGGCCCTTGACAGTTTGTCACAGTGGTTAGAGTGCCGACCCCTGGACTGAAGGGTCCCCAGGTCCATTCCAGTCAAGGGCATGTACTTGGTTTCAGGCTCAATCCCTGGCCCTGCTCAGGGTGCATGTGGGAGGCAATCAATACTTGTGTCTCTTTCACATCAGCGTTTCTCTCCATGTCTCTCCCACTCCCTTTCACTCTTAAATAAATAAATCAATCAATCAATAAATCAATAAATAATCAATGGATTAAAGGCAAAAGAAACAAACACAAAATGGCTGACCCCGTCCAGTCGGTTTCTGGGCATCAAACCCTGTGACAGTCACTGGTTTGTGAAGGTTTTCTGTGCCAGGTTCACCGGTTTCCTCAGTCAAAACCCCAAATGTTGTGCACAGCTGTATAGAAGTGGCATTTCTATGTTAGCCACAGCAGATCAGCTTGGGAAATAGCCACGTCCAAGGTCTTTATCCATTAATTCAAAGGTTCTAGGAAAATAGTCTCAAGGACTTGCCGACCAATCGCTAGTCACACAGGACAGAGTTGTTTATCACGGTGCTGGGTTTTCATCCCCGGCTTCCTCCTGGCCCTCGGGACTGCTGGGATTACAGTCAGTCATGAAGGGGATTGGACACACAGATTACTGTTAGCCGTTACTTTTTGGGGTGGGGTTGGTAGAGAGAAGAGAGGTGGGGATAAAGTAACAGAGGGACTTCCAAGTAAAATGCTAACATCCGTTCTTTAACTTGGTAATGGTTACTCAAATGTTTTGGTTGTACTGCTATTTTTTTATACTCTTCTAGAATATAACAATTTTGTACATACTGTGGACAAAAGGGGCCACATGCTAACCTGACGAGCTCAGAAAGGCATGACGGGTCTTGCAAACTCAGAGACCTAAAGTAACTACAAAGGACACTCTGAAATTAAACTTTAACTAAAAGCAGTTCTGGTGGGCAGTTATGTCCTAGGCCCATATCTTCACTGACAAGGTCAACCTTTACCTTAACTGAGCCTATGTGTCTTTTTGCATCTTTGATAACATACCCTTGAAATGTCTGGGTCACTTGTAACTTCCCTTTTTCTGGAGCCCCTGGGACACAACCTAATGTGCTGGGAGCATGGACAGATACCACAAATCCCTTCATTATCATGTTAATTGTTCCTGCACCCACCTAAGTATGTGTCCATCATTTTACTTTTTATCTAATCCCAGGGGTTCCCCCCAACACACTTTGCTTTATCCCACCTCCTTAATCCATCACCAATGAATTTCATGTAACCCACCTATGTCCCTCCTTTGATTGCAATGTATAAATACAGATATAACCCACCATTCTCAGGAGCATTACCTCAATTCATTAAGGTTCTGCTTCCCGGCATATGTCCACAGTTGGGCTCAAATAAATTCACAAAAATTCTTTACAGGTTTCAATGTTGTTTTTTTACATTAACACTACTTTGCATTTTTTTTTTTAAAGTAGAAAAACTGGAAATTGAACTCCTCCTGAATATTACTTGCCCTCTTATTCCTGCATTCAAAATGCAGGGTCATCTGAGGTTTCTAAAACTAAATATCGGAATGTCATTTGGTGATGCCCACCTAGTCAGCTTAGTTTTCAAATACCAGTTTCTAGGATTCTGTTGGATGTGCCTCAAGCAAGCACCGACCCAAGGGCCACAGGGAGGCCAGTAGTCGGAGTCTGGGCTCATCAGACTACTTCTCTCTCTTTTTTTTTTTTTTTTCTCAGACCCCCTTCAACCATGGCTGATTCTGTTTCACAGTGTAAGGTTCTGGGTAAAATATGGCTAATGAACCAGGAGGGAGGTCAGGATAGCCATTTTCTAAGTTTTGAAGGATATCCGGTAGCATTAGACTAATGCTTCTGGTTTCAAAGGCAGCACGAGGGTAAATGGGTAAAAGTTCCTGGGAGAGAGGTGTCAGCGTGTGACCATGTGCTGTGGTTTGCTTGAGGCACTCCGAGTTTATGCCTCGATGCCAGATGGGCTGGGAATTCCTCACAGCACATCCTTTCACTCTGCCATTGTACCAGTTGGAAGATAAATTATAAGGTCACCTTAGTTATAAAGACGATTTTTCTAACAGCTGCACCTAAAGTTACAAAGGACTCATTCCCGGAGCTGAAGCAAGAAGTGAAACAAATGAAGAGGACCCATTTAGGGAGCTTTCCTGATTGGTGGTTTTCAAGCAATTTTTTTAAACAGACTTTTTCCCAGTTCTCTCTCCCATTTTCCCTGAGGCATGTGTTGTAGTTTGTCACCCTGTTGGCCCTCTGCTCTTGACAGGTTTCCATTTTTCCCCCCTGGAGTCTCCAGAAATAAAAGGAATATTGCAAAGGTGGTCTGCTCAGGAAGGCTGGAGACTTTTTGAATGATAGAATGTTTTTATTGGAAGAAAATAAAAGATTGTCAAGCTCATTCCAGTAAGAATATGAATATGGTAAAATACTGTTGAGCAGTTACATAAGAACCACCGGGGAAGTATGCTCTGCACCTACATTCTAGGCCTGTTCTCAGAAATTCTTTTTTTTTTTAAATATATTTTTATTGATTTTTCTTTACAGAGAGGAAGGGAGAGAGATAGAGAGCTAGAAATGTTGATGAGAGAGAAACACCGATCAGCTGCCTCTTGCACACCCCCTACCGGGGATGTGCTCGCAACCAATGTACATGCCCCTGACCGGAATTGAACCTGGGACCTTTCAGTCCACAGACCAACGCTCTACCACTGAGCCAAACTGGTTTCGGCCAGAAATTCTTATTAGGCTGCTGTGGGATGAAACCTGGGAAGCAGAACTTTCGCAGCATCCCCAGTAGTCCTGTTGCTGGAAAACCTCCAGGCTGCCTGGAGGTTCCCCAACTGTGGGCCCTGACTCCCGAGGATGGGTGGGATATATAATTATTTTAGCTATTCTAAAAGCTACCTTTCCTTATCAAATAAATATTGCTTGTTTTCCTCATGTATATATCAAGTCTAGAGAACTATTGTGACTAATGACATATGTATTTAATACTAATCCAATTCATAATAACAATTTCTCTTTTTTTCTCAATGAACAAGTACTACTGAGAATACAGACTTTATCATGTGTATATCTGGTGCCTTGCCTTAGTTATTAATTAGTTTATTATACTCTAAAAGGAGTATAAACTTAGTATAATTTCAGTAACTTTTACAGATAAGGCCAGACAAAAAGGTTATGGCCAGTGGTGTACTGGTAGGTGTTTAATGAGCAGTGCACTGTGTGTGTGTGTGTGTGTGTGTGTGTGTGTGTGTGTGGGTGTGTGTGTGAAGGGGTGTGTGTGTGTGTGTGTGTGTGTGTGAGGGTGTGTGTGTGAAGGGGTGTGTGTGTGTGTGTGTGTGTGAGGGTGTGTGTGTAAGGGTGTGTATGTGTGTGAGGGTGTGTGTGTGTGTGGAGGAAGAGGGAGAAGTAAAGAAAGCCCTGATTTGTAAAGTTTATTGCTTGTGGAATGGGGACGTGATACACACAGTTGGCTCTTACTGAGCTAGTGAGAACTGGGTCTAGCAGACCATGAAACTAACTCAACATCTGCTTCTCAGGACTCCTCGCTTAGTGTTACTTTCATTACTCAGTAATGAAGCTGCATACTTAGAAGCCCTGGTAGCTCATTGTGTATGGAACCAGGGGCTATCATTTTTCCTACAAACAAATCCAGAGCCACAAATGTAAACCCATATTTAAATCACTGTGGTTTGTGCTCTTCTTTCCATATCACCTTGTTTTGATCTTAGAGTTGCCATCTTCGGCTCTCCAGAAAGTTTCCATGGGCTCTGTCTTCCTTCTTAGCCCAGTTCTTATGTTACAATCTCATTTCTCTTCAGGGTAAGCCCCTCACCAGGTCTTCACTTTAGTGCTGGTCAGCTCACTTTAGAATTCAAGGTCACTTTAGAATTCAAGGTCATCAAAAATTGTCTGGTGTCTTTGACAAGCATCTTTACCAGACTGTAAATTTTTATTCAGCTCTTCTTACAGTGTTTTCCACACTCCATTCTGAAAAACAGTAGTTCTTGCCCTAGCCGGCGTGACTCGGTTGGTTGAGTAACATCCTATGCACCAAAAGGTTGAAGGTTTGATTCTGGTCAGGTCACATGCCTGGATTGCAGGCTTGATCTCTAGTAAGAGGTGTGTTGGAGGCAGGTGATGGATGTTTCTCTCTTCCTTTCCTTTCCTCTCTCAACAAAAATCAATAAAAACAGCTGAAACCGGTTTGGCTCAGTGGATAGAGAGTCGGTTTGCGGACTGAAAGGTCCCAGGTTTGATTCCGGTCAAGGGCATGTACATTGGTTGCGGGCTCATCCCCGTTAGGGGGTGTGCAGGAGGCAACTGATCAATGTTTCTCTCTCATCAGTGTTTCTAGCTCTCTGTCCCTCTTTCTCTCCCCTCCTCTCTGTAAAAAATCAATAAAATAAAAAAAATCAATAAAAACACTTTAAAAAAAAAAAAAAAAAACAGTAGTCCTTAAAGATGTTCAGTGGGAAAAAAAGGGGTTTGCATCCTTGGAGAATCACAGTCTATATTCACAAATTATTGACTGATCAGTCCTGCAGAGAGAAATATACTTAATGTTATCTGATTTAACTTTTAAATAATGTATTCATGAATGGACTGTAATATCACTTATTCTTATTTAGATACCATGACTGAACTCATAGTTTACAGTAGCATCTGCCTATGTCATTTCAAAACCTACATTCCATGGATTGCTCTTCGGTTCCCCGTATCTGCATGATGACCCCCCTTCACATCAATGGAATCACAGATTGGATAAGATTGACATATTCTGATATCAATGATTGGCTTAACTCCTCTGGCTTTGGTGGCCAGGTCTATCAGCCAGGGCCCCACTCTTCCTTTGCATGTCTTACTGCTTAGGAAAATAGTATTTTTAATATAAGAAACCTTTTTTTGTTGTTGTTGTTAATCCTCACCTGAGGATATTTTTCCATTGATTTTAGGGAGAGTGGAAGAGAGAGGGAAAGACAGAGAGAAACAGTGATGTGAGAGAAACACATCCATTGGTTGCCTCCTGCATGAACCCTGACCTGGGCCAGTTGGGGTGAAGCCTGCAACCAAGGTACTGGACTTGCTTGACTGGAATCAAACCCAGGACCCGTTGGTCCGCAAGCCAAAGCTCTAGCCACTGAGCCAAACCGGCTAGGGCAGGAAACCTTTTATGTGGAAGAACTGTCAGGCAATATTTATCTTTGTTCCCTTTACCCAGGCAAATTTAACTAAAATAGGCAGTGAAAGGGGAGTGGGGAGTGAGGGTAAGCAGGTATGAGTTGTGGGAGGGAGTAGGATAATAGAGGACCTTGACAGTGAGGCAGAGGAATTCAAATGCAAAGACTCTGAGAAACAGGAAGTGGAACCACTGCCCTTGTTCTTCTGTTCTTGAACTTCTCCTTCAAGAGAAAGAAGAGGAGCCTTTGTTGAAACAGCTGATTTATAACGCATTTGTTTCTTTTACTCAGATAATGGCGTGGCTTTAAATCTGAGCAGCAGCACCTAATGGTTTCTGTAAACCTCTTCCTGCTATTGCATTCTAGCATTAGCAGTGATTACTTCAGCTCTTTCTCCTGTGGTTTCCCTGACCCTGATTCATTGCCCAGCTGTCTATCCTCAGCCACAGCTCCCCAGGCAATAGTGAATTTCCTCATTGAGCAGCATGATGTCCTTGGAGAATCAAACCTGCCCAAAAGGAACAATAAGACTATAATACATTTTTTCTTCTTCTTTTTTCCCCCCCTGCGAGTGCCCATTGCTTAGAATTTTTCTCTGCTGAAACTTTTTGTGTCTGGGGAATATCTGTTCTGCAATTGATTAAATCTATATCCGGAGGTAATAAAAATAGTCTAACACCCATCATTGCTCTGAAGATCCCCTTCCAAGAGCAGAGAAAAATGGGGAATGCCGCCTTCTTTCTCTGCCTCAGTTTCCCTGATCTGCCTTGGAGAAATGCTTGTGGACATATCCTGCAGCCTGCTCCCGCCAGCCCGGTTGTCCTGAGGATTGCCAAGCACCTCCCCCTCTCGCTGCTGGCCTTCTGCCTCTGACTCCCAAAACGTCTCCCCTCAGACCTCATTCCTTTCCCTGTTTGTCTGCTCTTGCAATAGAAAAAGGTCACGGTTGGTCTGCTCACCTTTTACAAGACTTCCTGGGAACTTGCTCGCCCACTGAAGCCTGCTGGCAGGTGTTATCTTTACAAGAAGCCACTTAATTTGGAGAGCAAATGCTGGAGCCTTCTTCATCTTTATGCTTCGTTATGGCTTAGCTGCTCCCAGGAGCTCCCAGTGGACTTGAGGGGAAGACTACCGTTGAGTTTTTAATTGATTATGTTACAGATTCTTCCGCCTGCTACTCCCTAATGGCTAGCTGAGCTGAGTACACAGGTGCACGCAGTATACTGAGCACACAGGTGCTTTGCATAGGTTTTCATCGTTCCTGTGTTTTCCCTGCCTGCCTGCTTATCCCTAGTCCTATATTAACAGCTAGCCCTCCCACCCATAATGCATCTGCAGGCACAAAGGTGGCTCATTCTGAAAGGTCTCTTCCTGGTAAGGGTTGAAGGCCTCTTTCCCTTTACACTGTGCTTACTGCTTCTTGCTGACTCCCTGGTAGTTTGATCTCTGACTTTGATACTCGGTGCTCCTGATTTCTTTTGGACCCTTTGACCTCTTCTCTGGCTTACGAAGCATTTTCTATCTCTAAGCCCTTTGCTGGTTATCCTCTCTGATTTCCCACTTCTTACAATTTAAGATGAATAGCACGCATGTCAGTCCTGACCTATATGAAACCCTACTAGCTGGGCTGGGCTCCTTAACTTAGGGAAGAGTGGGTTTTGCCCTTGTGTTGACATGGTTCTTCTTTAATCACCAGCCCAGGGGCCGTGGGGATGCCATTTGAAGCTTCATTTGCAAACACTCCAAGAAATTCCAGTAGGATTCTAACAAACTACCAGGCATGAGTCTATGCGTAAACTCAGGCTTTGGGTGCTGTGAACACTGCACATAGTCATTGTCTACAGTTTGTTGGGGGGAGGGGGGATGGTTTGAGTAATACAGACATACCTCATTTCATTGTGCTTCACAGATGTTGCATTTTCTACATATTGAAGGCAAGATCCTCCAACAGCAGGAACATTACAGCTCGCACCATGGTGGTGGTTCGGAATGACACCAGCAATATCGTTGAGGTATGCCTACGCATGACGCCATCTTGGGTAGCCTGGGGGTATCTGTCTGTGGTGTCCTGCCAGGTTCTAGTTGGCTTTTGATTGACGTGGTTGCAAAGCACACATGAAATTGAAGTGAGCAATGCCCTTACCTGGATAAAGGGTAGATTGTCTTTCCCTTTGTGGGTATGTCCTTTGTTTAACTGTTCTTCTGGTTAACATCTTTAATTCTCTGAGGTAAGTCTGTCTGCTGTCATTTTGTATTTTTTGTTTGTTTGTTTTGTTTTGTTTTGTTTGGCTTGAAGGATTTTTATAGGTCCCTTAGTGCCTGGATTATAAATAATCACTTGTTTGGCACATGGGGGTGTATGTAAGCGCCTGGAGCTCATCTTCTGGTGTTTGGATGCAAGGCAATGAGGGGACACCTTTGACTTTAAGTGATAGCCTTGGAGCCAAGACAACAGAAGGATTTGGGTCCATCTGGAAACAATTAAATTGATAATTGGCAGATGCCGTAAATCACAGGATAAAGAACCCAAGAGAAGATCTGAATGTAAGAGAGGACTCATTAGAAATGAAAAAATACTCATCCTCTCACTTCTTTGTTATGTTCTTTAAATTTGCATATATGGTTTGCAAATATTTTCTCCCAGTCTGTAACTTGTCATTTCATGCTCTGCATATGGGCTTTCAGAGAACGAAGGAAAGGGAATGAGAGAAGCTAAGTTGGGAATGAGTTACAAAAGACATTTATTTCAAAAATTTTGTTTGTTTAGATAATCATACATGTACATGCAACTATAAAAATTACAGAGATCCCTCATACACTTTCCTCAGGATCATCCAATGGTAACATTTTCCAAATTACAGTATAATATCACTACCAAGATATTGATATTGATGCAATTTACCAGTCTTTTTTCCCAGACATTTGCAGTCATTTGTGTGTGTCTGTGTCTCTTTGTGTTTTAAATTCTACACAATTGTATCACCTGTGTAGGCTTATATATTGATTGCTGCAGCAGAAATACTGAATAATTCCAACAGTAATTATCTCTTGTGTTGCCCTTTTATTGCCACTGACTTCCTCCTGTCCTTATTTCCTCCCTCCCTCCACTCCTTCCCAAACCTTTGGCACTTACTAACCTGTCTTCTATTTCTAAAGTTGTCACTTTAAGAAGGTCATACAAATGGAATCACACAGTATGTAACCTTTGGATTGGCTTCTGTTGCTGTCAGGTTCCCGAGAGCCTCATCCAAGTCTGTGTGTGTGTCCACAGTCCAGTCTTTCATTGCTGAGCAGTAGTCTTGGTATGAGTGAACCACAGTTTATTTAGCCATTCATCCCTTGAAGGACATCCAGGCGGATTCCAGTTTGTGTCTGTTACAAGTAAAGTTACTATGAATATTCATGTGCAGGCTTTTTTGCATGAATGTAAGTTTTCATCTCTGAGCAAATGTTTAGGAGTGCCTTTGTTGGGTCCTGTAGTAGTCAGATGTTCAGTTTTTAAGCTGCCAAACATTTTCCCCCCAGAATGACTGAACCATTTTACATTTGTACATTTTCCTTGGTGGCATTTGGTGGTGGTGCTAGTTTTTATTGTAGCCATTCTGAGCGCTGTGGAGTAGTGATCCATCATTGAGGTTTCAGTTTGCATTTGCATAATGACGAATAATGCTGCATATCTTTTCATGTGCTTAATTTACATCTGCATAACTTCTTGAGGGAGGTATCTCTTCATGTTTTTGGCACATTTTCTAATTGGATTGCTATCTTACTTTTGAGTTTTGAGTTATTTATATATTTTAGATACAAGACCTTCATTGTATAGATGGTTTGTAAATATTTTCTCCCAGTCTCTAACTTGTCATTTCATGCTCTTCCTGTGGGCATACAGAGAACCTAAAGAAAAAGCTTAAATTTTGGTGTGGTTCAATTGATCAGTTTTTTCTTTTATAGATTACAATTTTGGTGTCAAGTTTAGGGACTTTTTCACAGCCTTAGGTCCCAAAGACTTCCTGCTTTTCTAAGTGTCAGAGTTTCATATTGTATAGTTAAATCTGTGATCCATTTTGAGTTACTTTTTTTGTGTAAGGTTTAGGTTGAGAGGCGTGTGTGTGTGTGTGTGTGTGTGTGTGTACACATGCATGTGTCTATGGATATCCAATTGCTTCAGCACTACTAGTATTTGCTGGAAAAGATGACAATATATTGTTCAAAGGCCTTAATTATATTGGCATCAGGCAAATGTTATCATAAGGTCGGGCTTCAGAGGCTACCATGCTGCTCCTCGTGCTCCTCGTGAGAGTTTAAAGACACTGAGATCTCATACAGGGAGGCTCTGACAGTCTCTAGCCCTCTGTGGAGGATATCACCTGTGAGGGTTTCCAGGTGCCAAAGCTCAGGGCAGGGGTGGCTGGTAACCATTCCTTGTAGAACATTACTCTTACTTCAGGATATTGAATAAAACTAAGGTGAGTCCTTGGTTCTGTGAGCAGCAGGCCAGAAAGGTGCTGAAACCCACATATGATCAGAGCACAGACATGGATGCCCTGCAGGAGGGTCCTGCTAGCTGGTCTCTGGCGAGCCTCCATGTCTCAGAGGGAGCTGAGCACTGAGCAGCAGAGTCTATCCAACAGCTACCAGAAGAAAGGTTGTATCCAGGATTCTGCTTACGCTCTCAGACTGTGGTCGGAAAACTCATTAGTCAACAGAGCCAAATATCAACAGTACAATGATTGAAATTTCTTTTGAGAGAAAAATTTTTTAAACTTCTTCTAATGCCACTTCTTCAAAATAGACTGCCCAGTCCATGATATTTTGTGGAAGAGCCACACTCAAGGGGCCAAAGAGCCGCACGTGGCTCTCGAGCCGCAGTTCGCCGGCCACAGCTCTAGGATGTCAGCAAACTAATGTAACCCAGTTTACATTAGCCTGGCTCCTCTATGATGACTTTCGATTCAAAGGTCTTTCTTCTCACTCACCTGTCACCATAAAGGGTGGCAGGATTGTATTTTCCCAACTCTAACAGTAGAACCTTTCAGGAGCAGTAAACAACAAATGCCATTACTGACCAAATAGCAAACACCTTCTCTTGGGAAGGTCTCCCTTTAATTGCCCTTTACAATGGCAATTGAGCCCAAGTGGGGGGGTGTGGGGGGAAGAAGCCTTGGGCTCCTCGGTTGCAGCTCACAGATCAGGAATCCAGCCCAGTCCTCATCGGCTGGTGACCTTAGGTAAAGCCCAGCCTCTTCGAACTCCAGTTTCCCTTTCCTTGAAGTGGTGGTATGACTTGTCTTGCCTACTTCAATGTACCATCATGAGGCTCAAATTAGACAGTGATTGGGAAAGTTCTTTGAAATCCTGTTTCCCACACGAGAAGGGCCCTGGTGTACTAATGCCAGCAGGCTTCCCTGGCTCCTCAGAATCCTGAGTACTGCCCATCTCCTCCCCACCCTCCTACCACAGTGTTGTCTAATTAAAAAATAAAAATGAAATTTGAGGGAATATAGGCAACGGACATTGTATCTGGCTGAACATTGTATCTGGCATCTAAGTGTTAATAAGTCACAGCTGTCAATATTATTCCGTTCCCTTATTTTACACCTCGCCACCCTCCGGATGGCAAAGCTTGTTGCTGTGGGCTGTGGCAGAGATGGCTGGTGTGCTGCTAGATGATGGTGCATCCTCTGTAGCATCTGGTTCTCACTGGGAAGTGCTGCTATTCATGGATGACGTTCTCCAAACCTATTGTCATTAGGTGGGGCCATGGGACTGAGGTGATTTGTGTTTCATGGAGGACTGGTACAGAGAGCCCCAGGATGATCTGTGGCCTGGTCTTCTCCTTGCTGCCTGGCATGGTGGTGGTTCCTGGGGAGACCCTAGGAGGAATGGATGGAAGGAATGCATGGCAGTCTCCCCAACATCCCTAAATGTCTACACATAGTAGGACTGCTCTGCCAATCTGTTTAACTGTTCAGGAAAGCTTACTTGAGCAAGAGGTACACTTTTGTTGTGTTTGATTGAATGCATATTTTTATTTATAAAATTTTAAGGCTGTTAGCCTATACTACTAAGTCATAGCTCATCTTCTCCTTTTCCATGTAAACTTATGAACATGTTGGAGGACTCTAGACATGTGACATTGTATTTCTCTTATTTTTCCTTTGTGACATGTACAAAACAAATTAAGCAGCAGAATAGTGTCTAAAAATTTCTGGTTCAAATAAATCAGAGATAACTTTCAAGTTATGTTAAAATCTTTTATGACTATATTTTTTAAGAGTTGACTTTATTAAGTAAAATGAATATAACCTACAGATATTGGGCATTCATTTTCCATAAGGACTTTTATCTAATCAAATTTCCTTAAAATGGCCCACATTTAGTGTCATCACAGAAAACTATAAACTCCTCTGTCTTTGCTTTTCATTCCCCCATGGGGTTTGTCCAACATAGTGAAGCTGCTGGCCTGTAGGTGTCCTGGAAATCTTTATTAGATATCTTAGAAATCTTTACTATATATCCTAGAAATCTTTATTTGAACCAACAGACAAAACTCCAGGGCTGGGAAATGCTAAATCTCACAAGGGCATTTGAGGGATTGCCATCACCTCAGCCTCTGGAACCAGAGGGATCTGGGCTTCAGCTCCAGGTTAAACCCCCAGCAGATCCGTTGGGGACCTGGTGAAAACCGACCCAGGACCCTGTGTGCTCAACTGAAAGCAGAGCTAATAATAGTACCTTGTGTAGGAATACATGGAGTACTCTATTATTCTATTCATGAACAGAATAGCTGACTTTCTTACTGGGTGCATTTTAAGTAGGTTTGCAATCGCTATACATTACTCCATGTCTAGGAGACTCCTGCGTGGATGGTGACCAGTGATATGATATTATATATATACTTGTAGTCCTGCACATGAATCCGCTTGCCAATAGCTCACCAGTAGCTTGCTGCCACCCTCCAGTAGCTCACCACCCACTGCCCTGCCCTGCTGTAGTTACCCCCCTTCCTTTCCCCTCATTTCCTCCCCCCCTCATAACTTGCTGCTCTGCCCTCTCCTGTAGCTCTAGCCCACCTGCTTGTAGCCAATAGCTCGCTGACATCCTTCTGTAGCTCTCTGCCCACTGCCCTACCCTTCTGTAGCTCTCTCCCTCCCCATGTCACAGTTTGCTGCCCTGCCCCCTCCTGTAGCTCTCCTTTGACTGCTTGTAGCTGCTGCCCCACCCTCCTGCTGATCTGTGATCCGGTTGTTACACGGTTGGTCATTGAGCTTCACAGCATAATGGCCATTTGTATATTACAATGGCAGTGTAATCTTTATTATATAAGGCAGTGTTCGGCAACTCATTAGTCAACAGAGCCAAATATCAACAGGACGATTGAAATTTCTTTTGAGAACCAAAAATTTTAAACTAACTTCTTCTAATGCTACTTCTTCAAAATAGACTCGCCAGGCCGTGGTATTTTGTGGAAGAGCCACACTCAAGGGGCCAAAGAGCTGCATGTGGCTCATGAGGCCGCAGTTTGCCAACCACTGCCTCAAGGGATGGTGCTTAATATTTTACTTTGTGTCTAGTTTCTTGTCCCCTAAAATGGCATCCCCATGAGAACAGGTGCCTTCTCAGCTCTTTGCACAGGGCTTCATCTCCTTGGCAGCCTCCATCTCGCTGCATCCTGGCCCTCGGTTGGCTCCACAGCTGCCCCACCATTACCTCCAGCATTTTCACTACCTGTTGCTGTCACCCTCCCCCACTGTAGCCTTGTTGGTGGAAGGTTGAGGTGACAAGACACTCCTAGCATATCTGTCCTGATGTCAGCACAGTAGCCATCTGTGAAAGAAGAACACGTGGTGATGGATGCGGGGAGAGAGAGGAGGAGATGGGGTGGACACAGGACAGAGGTGACCCAGGGCAGGACTACATGAGGGGAGGGCCATATGAGGGAGCCAATGAGTTGAGAAAATCTATGTCTACCTGGAGGCAGAAAATGCCTTTCAAAAGAAGAAGTGGGCTGAGGAAGATGATGATAAAGGAGTCAGAACATCTCAGAAAGGGGGAGTTGGGGAGCAGTGTGTGTGTATGTTTTAAATTTAATAGCATTTGTGATACGTTGATTGGCTGGGAAATCTTTATAAGTAGCAGTAAGGAGCTATTTACCAAAGGAAAGAGCCTCTATACTAGCAGAGAGGATGTTAGAGAAACGTAAGTTGGAGTCCTGGACCTTCCAAGGATGGCCTATGTAACTTCTCTAAATCATCTGAAAGATGGTAAAGAACATTTCCTACTATGATGGCTAATCTTATGTGTCACTTTGATTGGTGCTGAGATACTTGACTAAACATTGTTTCTGGGTGTGTCTGAGAGGATGTGTGTTTCTAGAAGAGACCAGCATTTGAATTGGTGAACTGAGAAATAGGTGACCCTCCCCAATGTGGGTTGTTGAACATGCAAGTAGGACAAATAGGTAACAGGAGGTTGAATTCTCTCTGCTTGGCTGGTTGAGCTGAGACTTGGGTCTTCAGCCCCAGACTGGAGTGACGCTTTGGGCTCTCCAGTTCTGGGGCCTTTGAACTACACCACAGGCTCTGCTGGGTCTCCAGGGCAGGTCATTGGACTTCTCAGCTTCTGTTATCGCATGAGCCCATTCTTCTGTGTAGGCTCGGTATCTTCTCTGGAGAACCCTGACCAATACACCTGTCTTATATGTAAGTTCATTTAATTGTCCTATGTCATTCCCTAGTACTATACCTAGTACACTGAGGCCTATCATGAATGCTGCCATTATTATTAACCATGTAAACTTGGAAAGTACTAAAAGTTTTGCCAAAATTTCCAGATTCACCTGCATTTCCAACTTAAAGAGGTCTACGTATCTGTGATTTCCTTGGTTCTTTCGGGGTCTACCTATTCTATGTGAATTCCTTGATCTAATTTCCCTGGATTT
The DNA here is from genome assembly GCF_964339955.1 of Pipistrellus hanaki. NCBI lineage: Eukaryota > Metazoa > Chordata > Mammalia > Chiroptera > Vespertilionidae > Pipistrellus > Pipistrellus hanaki. The sequence continues at coordinate 61,255,650 of NC_140513.1, forward strand.
TGAATATATGCTCTAATTTGCATGCCAGCCAGGCATAGATCAGTGCATGTATAGAAAAGGCTTGAATAGTTTTCAAGATATTCTAATTATTCATCTTGCTGATTTTGTGGCACAGAAAATTCCTCAAAGAATTGAGCATCATCATCATTTGTCTAAATTAAGTAAACTTCGAATAGTTGGTAGACCATTTGCCAGTGTAAATAAAACTGCTCCACGGTTATAGAAATAACAGAAAGAATATTTCAGCCTTATTAAGTCGCCTCCATGCATCAGATTTCTCCCCTCTCACATTCAGCTTTAAGCCTCACCAAACTCATATTTCTAGAGCACAGATTTGATCATGTCTGAACTCCAACCCAGATCCCCAGGGTTCCCCATTGTCAAACGGCGTGCTCTGACATGCCTCGCTCAGCTTTCTAGCCTCAACCTCTACAGTGCCCCTCAGAGACCTTATGTTCGAGAGGAACTGAGACACATTTTATTCCATGTCCCATGCTCTCCCCGCGGGAATGTTTAAATTCTACCCATGCTTGCAGACTGGAATAAAATGGCACTTCTTTCTTGAAGCTTTCTCTAATTCCCATGCCCAAATCCAGGATAAAGTTTATGTCTAAACAAACACTGCACTTTATTTTGTTTGTCTTGTATGATATTGTGCCTGACTGTTATACTCTCTCCTTCCTTCCCTCCCTCCATTCCTCACCCTCACACTGTAAGACCTACTGTGTGGCACAGGCTGTGCTATTTGCGGAGCATGCAGGAGGACTAAAGCATGCAGGAGGACCATGCTTTTGTGAATGTGACAGTCAGGTTGGGGGAAAGAGAGCTGCTAATCAACCAACAAGCACATTTATACGGTTGATCTTGACCAATATGGGGGTTAGAGGTGCTAACCACTCACACAATAATAGAAAAAAAACTTACATATAACTTTTGACTCCCCCTAAACTGAAGTTGTCTCTTGGTATCCATGATACACAAACCTGTGGATGCTGAAAAGCCCTATACAAAATGGTGAGGATCAATGCATGTAGTCAGCTCTTTACATCCACAAACTTCCAACCATGGGTTGAAAACAACACAGGTATTGACTGAAAAAAAAAAAAAATCTGCCTCTAAGTGGACCTGGGCAGTTCAAACTCATGTGGTTCAAGGGTTAGTTGTAATTACAAAATCAGTTGAGTACCACCAAGGAAAGCACAGAACACCATAAGCTTGTATAACAGAGGGCTGCATGAAGATTTTTAAGTAGAAAAGAAAGAAATTTGGGTCGGGGAAGTGGTGCATGCTTGGCATGCGTAAATGAAGGTGCCATCAAAGAATATAGCAATAGATACCATAGAGTCAGGTGTCCCAGCCACCAGTCCACAGCTAAGTCATCAAGTGCTTCTAGAGAATTTATAAAAATTGGCATTGTTTTCTTAATGCTCATGCATTTGCCTGAGAGCAGACCACCTTGGTTAGCCTCTCTTCTAGCTAATTGTCACTTTATGCAACATTCACTGTTTTCACACTGTCTTATGGTCTTTCCTGCCTCCTTCTTTCTCTCTTAACACTATTTTTGCTTTTGCTAAATGAAGTCAGCTAATAGTAAATAGTTACTGATCTATTATTGGATTCCTCTGTATATACATAAATAATATGCTATTAAGTAACTATCTCCCTGTCAGTTATTTTTTGGCAGGTTCTTTATTGAGCTTTGATTTTGTGCCATGCATGGGACTCAGAGTTTTAAATATGTCATCTCACTGAATTCTCACCATAAAAATTCTAAGATCAATGATTATTCCTTCATCATCTGAATGGAATCGGAAACACAGGCAGGTAAATTAAGGGAGGACCAATATTAGAATCTGGTTCTGTTTGACTCTAAAACCCATGCTGCCTACCACGGTGATATGTCATTCCCAGTTGAAAGGAGGAAAATGTTTCATCCATAGTGAGTCCTGACACTTGGGAGGGAAACCCGGGTAGAACAGACACATAGAAGACTAATACATATAAAAATATGGGGGCTTATGTTGACCTCTGAAACTTTGACCAAAGTTTTAGGACTCAAATCAGTCTACATTATAACATCAATTTTCCATACTAACTAAAATGAGTCCAGCTCACAGACAATAATTCTATGTGATTTTTCAAGAAATATGCTAGAGGACATTGTAAATCTTGTTGCCTTTGTTTTCTCTCAAAACATTTCTTTTCCAAATAGATTTTAGTCAGTTGTTTATTCATGTGCCTCTGCCTCCCTCTCTCTCTTCTCTGCCTTTTCTTTATCCCTTCCTTTCCCCCCTCTCTTTCTCTTTCACATTTTGAGTTCCTTCTTTTCTTTTATATTTCCTTCCTTCCTTCTTCCCGTCCTTCCTTCCTATCCTTCTATCTATCTATCTATCTGCCCTCCTTTCTCATTCAGTACATGAATCAAGATGTAGCAAAATAACTGAAATATTCAGAGACCCTAAGCATCCTTGTCTGCAACAAAAATGGGTCCATGCATTAGCATCCCCATCTGGGAGTTCAGAAACTGGCTTATGAGTTGGCATAATAGTTTAAGCATCTCTTGTTGAGGGTGATTTGTAACTTTATCTGCAAAAAAAAAAAAGTTTTGTCTACTAAATAAAATTCAAAGTTTCTGCTTGTCCCTCACAAGAGAGAGAATATCGAAAGCTGTCAGAAAGCACTTGGCTGCGAATGAGAAATGAGGCTGTATGATAAATAGGTGGACCTTGAAGCCTTGAACACTGAGATGCTTATCTGATACCGAACTATGCTTCAGTACAACAACCTGATTAGCTCCCAAGGTTTGACACTTCTCGTTCCCAGGCAATCCAAAATATCTCTGAGGAATAGCCACTCACTGTCAGGTTGGTGCTGACTTTTAAAAACGCAAAGTGGTGCAGACAGAGGTAATCTTTCAAATGCTGTAAGTACACCTGTGGGCCTACATTCCCATGTTTGTGTGCAGGATTCAGCTTAGATGTGAGAGTGTCATGAGCAGCTTAATGATTTGGCATCTTCTTAAAGCGATGTTCTTTAAGTAGACCCACGTGTTTGTAGAAATATAGAGCATCATCTAATTTTCTATGAGTGAAAACGGTATTCCTTTTTTTTTTTTTTACATTCAGAATAAGAAATTTGTTAGTAGGCATTATATAAAATGATACTTTAAAGCTTTTTGTAATTGCTTTTCAGTCATCCATTATTAAAGTTTCTTAGTCGCATTCACTAAGGATAGAAGTACCTTACCTGAATGTAGCTCCAGGTTTGTTCAAAATACTGAATTTTCAAGTATTTTTATTCTTTCTTATTTCATATTGGTTAAACGGCTTCCATTTTACTATGAGATTCTAGCTCTTTCTCTCTAGTGTTCCATTGTCTGTGAAACTGGAAAATATCTTGAAAAGTACTGAATTTTTAGATTTAGATAAGAGAGAACATTTCACTACAGCATGTTACATGATCCATTTTACATTTCAGATTTTCAAAAAATATTTTGACTTATAACTGACTGCTCTCAATGTTGGTGGTTTGACTTCACGTACACAAGAGAAGATTTTCAGCAATAAATATCTTCTTCAGACCTGTGAGCTTTTCCATTAATTTTAACTTATTTCTGATGGTTTTGCCAGAGCTGAGAGAAATGTTCATATTATCCTCCTGTGGTAAGAAGAGTGTTAGGTCCATGGATTTGCAGACAGGCAGTTAAATCTGGCAGGAGGCTGTATAATGAGGCTCTTGTTGTGATTCAGAGAAAAAGAAAGTCAAGCTGAGACAGGGGAGGGAGCCGCCCAGACCTCGGAAGGAGCCTCCTGTTCTCCCTGCCAGGGACAAGGCTGTGTGTCAGTCCTTTTGTTTCTCTAGTTTCCCGCTTCAGTGGTCATTTTGGGAGTTCCTGAAGCATCAAGAGCCTTATGAATGTTTCTGTTCTTTGTCTTAATTCTGATGTAACACCCACCTTGCAGTCCGGCAGTGCGATGTGGGAAGAATAGAGATGAAGCCAGAGCATAATTTAAAGACACGTGGGGTCACTCCTATGGGGGAGAGGTGTGGAGTGCCCATGAGTGTGGGTACTAAAAATAGGGATTTGACCTTGTAATCTAGATAGGGGAAAGCTCCAGAGGAAGGCAAGCCTAAATTGACAGTTGCAGGATGGTTAGGAATTGTCCAGCCGAGGGAGACAGGTCCGTTAATATCGCTCTCATCAAAGGTATCCCCAAATGCCTGGAACACAGGGTTTGAGACCTTGGGCTCTAACTGACTACCTGAGTCAAACTCTCTCCTTTAAATATATTTTATTGATTTTTTTACAGAGAGGAAGAGAGAGGGATAGAGAATTAGAAACATCGATGAGAGAATCATCGATCAGCTGGGGATGTGCCCGCAACCAAGGTACATGCCTTTGACCAGAATCGAACCCGGGACCCTTGAGTCCGCAGGCCGACGCTCTATCCACTGAGCCAAACCGGTTTCGGCCAAACTCTCTCCTTTAATAACTAGTTCTGTTTCTGTGGATAAGACCCTGAGATTCTCTGTTGCTCACCAGTCTTTTCTGTAAAATTAGTTTTATTTTATTTATTTTTAATATATTTTTATTGACTTTTTTACTGAAAGCAAGGGAGAGGGATAGAGAGCTAGAAACATTGATGAGAGAGAATCATCAACCAACTGCCTCCTGCACACCCCTCACTAAGGATGTGCCTGCAACCAATATACATGCCCTTGACCAGAATTGAACCCGGGACTTTTCAGTCCAGAGGCCGACACTCTATCCACTGAGCCAAATCGGTTTCAGCTAAAATTAGTTTTAAAGCACTATTGTGGCTTTATATTACTATCATACTATTAATGGTCATTTCATGTGAGGCTTGAATGAAATAATGCATGTAATCTACCTTAACACAGTGTCCAACACACCACAGCAAATGTTGGCCATTATTTATTACTAGAGGCCGGGTGCATGGATTCGTGCATGGGTGAGATCCCTTGGCCTGGATAGCAATCTGGACTGGAGGTGGAGATGAGGGTGGGGGACCGCATGAAGTTGTCTGGCCACAGGAGGTTGGCTGTGGGAATGGCACTGCATTGAGTGCCTGCCCCCTGGTGGTCAGTGTGTCATTATAGCGACCAGTCAACCAGTCATTAGGTCAACTGGTCATCACAGCCAACCAAATGCAATAGTAACTTAGGCTTTTATCCTATATAAATAAAAGGCTAATATGCAAATTGTTCCCATGGGTGGGAGTTCAACTGACCAGGAGTTAGATGTGCGCTGACCACCAGGGAACAGTGTGGAACATGGTGGGCGTTGGCAATGCAGCACTGGCAGCAGGCAGCAGTGGAGGTGCTGCTGGCCCCAATGGAGCAGGACTGTGGTGGGATGGTGGAGCAGGCAAGCAGGCGAGCAGGCGGCACCAGGCCAAGGCAGGTGTGAGTGGGGGCCCAATTACCCTACAGATTGGTCCTGATCATCAGCCAGGCCTACAGACCCCTGCAGAATTTCATACACTGGGCCTCTAGTATATATATAGATTAGAGCACCTTGCAGAATACAAAACACTTTCATAGGCATTATATCTCATTTGATTGCCACTACTTCCTGATATTCCTTAGTCTCCAGGGCACAGTAGGTCTGCTTGATCTACTAGGATGCTATTTGGAGAAAATAAGTAAATCTTGTGGACCCCTGTGTAGCTCTATTAGGGACCAGATGTGTCCCGGAGAGAAAGGAGGGTGTAGCTGGGTCTCAGGGTCCTGAAGAACGTTCAGGAACCCTCCACTGTAGACCGTAAGAGTGTCAGTACTTAATATGCTAGTGGTGTCTCAAGAAGAAAGTTAACACACATTTGAAGGACTAGGTTACAGTAAGGATTTGACAACATGACATTTATGGTTTAAGTGCCCCTCAGGAATCATGTCCTCAAAGTGTTCAATCGTGTAAGATGGTGAGCAAACAATTTAAGCGTTGCTCTAAAATAATCTCAGCAGGAGCAAAGGCTTGTAAACAGCCACCTCCATGCCTTCATTCTGTGAAACAGCTTTTCATTGCTGTCCCTTTATTCCTCTGCAGCCATAAGTCTTTGACCAAGTCACTTAGCATCCACTACCCGTTCGTAAAATGTCTTCTAAGGAAATCCGATGTAAGCTGGTGTGGACTGTTGTACTAACTGTGAAATACAGGATGCCATTTCTATTGTAAAGAGCACCCTTTCCACTACTTAACATTTAATTTTCTTACCCCTAGTGTTCTGGCTCATGAAAGGGTAGGGGATGTTAGCATTTATTATTGTTAAATTTATTATTACAATATTTAACATGGCTAGATGATTTTACAGTTTGCGGAAGTATTTTACCCATTTTAGCACAGTTCGTTCTCACAACAGCCTTTCTGAATTTCTAGTTAGCGAAGCTGAGGCCCAGAGATGTTAGACATGCTGTCCCCGTTCAGAGAGCTGGTTCGTGACAGACCCAGGACTTGTACTCAAATGTTCGGTCCAAATACAGTGCTCTTGCCACTTTGACTTTTGCTTGCTTTCAAAGCTTGTGTGTGAAGACAAGAGCAAGCATGATGGAGCTGAAGGACAAAGCTTAGTAGGACATAGAAGACACTCCTTCACCAGCATGTCCCTGAGGACCCACTCAATGTAGTTTAGTTCAAAGGAGTGGTAAGGCTGCAAAGGCCAGGCCCAAGGATGTCACTGCTGCGTAGGGGAGACACGGCTCAGCAGCCAATGCTCTGACCACAGACTCACTAGGAGAGAGCTGTTGGGAGTAGAGAGTTGGGCTTCGCCACTCCTTCCTGCTACGCCCTCTGCACCAGAGAATTCCCCAGAGGCCAGGAGGCAGCTGTCCTCCTAAGGCCTGTGGGGATGTGCAGCCCTGTTTGAAAAAGACAGCCTTCTTCCCTCGCCATGTATCTTCCTGTACCTTCTTCTACCTCCCCCCCACCTCCTTTCCCCCTGGTAATCAATATACAGGTGATATATTATAGAATTGTACACCTGAAACTCATATAATTATATTCATGTCACCTCAATAAATTCAATAAAAAAGGGGGAAAAAAAACACACCAAAGGAAAAGAACAAGACATCCTTTCAACCATTTCCCATTTAAGACAGCCACTGACACGTTGCTGATGATACCCTAGGGCCCCTCACGTCAGGCACTTTAAGGAGTGTTTTACTTGAACTTGAATTAGGGCATTTTGAAAAGAAAATCCAGTTTGCTTTAGACCACCTTCCTTTGGGATTAAGTTAAAACTAAAGCCATTATCTGCTTGTGGCTTTGCTGAATCAATGAGTTTTACTTACTGTAAACACACATGTAGTAGTTCTTTTTCACGAAACGATGGGGCATAGGCATTTTCGAGCCTGGAATGTTGAAGACACAGAAGCTCTCCCCCACGGATCATGAGAACTGGCATCAGGAGGTGTTCACGGCCGTGGCAGCTTGTCCTTGTCTGACACACGACGGGCCGAGGTATAGATTCTGCTTAAAGTAAAATAATGGAAGAGGAGCTAGGTTAAAAAGGGATTAGTCACATTTGGAAATCACAAGAATGGCTTGTTTTTCTGAATATTACCTTCAGTTTTGAAAAGAAAATCCAGCTTGCTTTAGACCACCTTCCTTTGGGATTAAGTTAAAACTAAAGCCATTATCTGCTTGTGGCTTTGCTGAATCAGCCACTGACAGCCACTGACACGTGGCTTAACTTCAATACGGGGGTCCTCTCTTGTTCAAAGCCCATGGAGATCTGATAATCTGGCATTTGGGCGGGCACACATAATGGACAGCACACGTGGCCCAGAGCTGGGCAAAGCTGCCTCACCTGTTTCCTTAAATCTGAGACTCCGTTGATTCTAAGTTGCACCGTTTTATGTGAAATGCATCGGTAAGAAACAATTCCTGGCAGATGCTCACATCAGCCTCTAGTGGCTCTGACATGTGTCCTGTCTTTTCTGATGATACTGGTGATTCCTCCTGCCTTTGTTGCATTCCTTGGCATTTGAGAGGCACGTGCCTTTTGCATGTGTGCCTATAACAAAAATGGCACAGCCTTACCTAAAAAACTTGTTTGCTGCCTTATAAGAAGATGGGAAGTTTCAGCCCTTACTCTGAGGTTTTTACTTCACTAGTAATATCTAATTTACATGCAATGTCTCATTTTGACAAAATGATTCTGTTGCAACAGTGAACAATAGTCTAGTCTTTCTGAAGACTGGCAAGTTCTGCCATTTTTGTTACCATTGCTGCTGGCCAACAGTATTCCTACCACGCCATCAGTAAGACACATTCCAAATTTGAAAAAGGTAAAATGTGAAAAAAAAAAAGTGACTTAATTCTGAGGGACTATGATAGTTCATCAGTCTAAATAGCCAGGAAATGAGAAAACCTTCCATATATGGGAATTTCAGGTCCAATGACAAGAGGGAATTGAAGCAGTGAGCTAGCGTGCCCCTCAGCTGTACTGAATTTTAGGTTTCTTCATGACTACAGGCTCCTGACGTTCCTTTTTCTTTTTTTCCCATTCAATATTATTTTATCTTAGTTTCAGGTGTAAAGTTTAGTGGTCAATTATATATTTTATAAAATGATCCCCCCAACAATTCTAGTGCCCACCTGGCACCATACGTAGTTTCTAACAATGTTGTTGACCACATTCCCCATGCTGAACTTTACATCCACGTGATTCTTTTGTAACTGCCAATCTGTGCCTCTCAATCCCTTCACCTTTTCACCCCTTATTCCTCCCCGACCTGCCAACCATCAGTCTGTTCTCTGTGTTTCTGTTTTGTTTGTTTATTTTCTCCTGTCTTAATCTCTTTTTTTTTTATCTTACTAGAATCTTGGTTCTGATTATTTTCCCAACATTTTCATTGTTAATTACTTGCAATGCCTCTGCAAAAAGAAAATAAAGCTATTTTTTTTTTTCTTTTAAACACGGGAAAACAAAACAAGATCTTTTTTTTCTTTTTTCTTTTGGTACTAAAGACCGTGATTTTCTGCAAGTCAATAACACTGACTAATCTTGTTATAGAAGTCAATATTTCCATTTGCAACCACTTTTTTTTTTTTTGAATACTTCAAACAAATTATTTAATTTTTATTGGGATAATACTGTTTGCTAAAATTACACAGGTTTCAGATATACAGCTCTAGAATACAACATCTGTATAGATTGTATTGTGTGTCCACCACCCCAAGCCAAGTCTCTTTTATCACCATTTATCCCCGCTTTGCCCTCTTCCTCTGCCCCCTCACTCTGATATTAACCATACTGTGGTCGGTGTCTAAGAGCTTTATTTTTCCTCTTAATCCCTTCTCCTTTTTCCCCCAGCCCCCTACCCCCTTGCCTCTGAAGGCTGTCAGTCTGTTCTCTGTATCTAAGAGGTGGGCTTTTTTAATGACGACAGGCCCCTGGCCTTCTTTTTCTTAGGGCACGTACTTTAGAAAACTAGTTATTATAAATTCTCCCTCTGCCTCTTTGAAATGTAAATCTTCTACAACTCGGAAATGTCTTCTCCTGGACCAGTCCTTTGAAATGCAGTCACTGAAGGAAGAGCACCCAGTCTTCTGGGCTCTGGGGGAGGTGGGAGGCTGACTCCTGTGGGTGCCAATTAGCAAACACAGCGGGGTAATCACAAGGACTAGCCCTCCAGCCAAAATCCTTCTGTACTTTCCCACCATTTAACCCACTTCTTATCACCGGCTGCCTTTTCTTTTCAGCGGAGTTGAGATCCTAATGGCTCCCCTCTTGCAGCCCTCTTGCTTGTAGTCTCCTTGGCCTGCTGACGCGGTCAGTGCAGTTTCTTTCTTTCACTGGAGAAAGCCGGCTCTGAAGAACAGGTCGGCATTGAAATGATCCTTTCTGCACACTTAGCACATCCTACTTTGAATGGTGGCTTTTTAAAAATATACATTCTTTGGTCTCCCATATAGTTTATATGCTTTATGACAGTAAAATCCCAACAGCATCGTTTCCTCTGTAGTATTTCCTACTGTAAATGCTGAGTGTAAGCGTGTTGAGAATTGTAATTCATGGCTAGAACTATTGGTTTTTATTATTTTGAACCACAGGAGTTTAGAGACGAAAGGAAATTCTTTCTAACTCAAATATCTAATTTTTTAGGCTAATATTCTGCGGTCCAGAGAGATTAATGCTTTTTCTCAGGATAACAGCTAGTTCATGGCTGACCCCAAACAATCCCTTGTTGCTTTCACAAGACAAATGACCTCCAACATGGAGCTGTGTATTAGACACCTGGAGGCTTGCAGGAATGCTGAGGCACTTGAACGAGTCAGGATCCATTCCATTGATGCAGCATCGCTGGTTGTGGGCCTGGGCATCTGTGGTTTGTGAAAAGCTCCCCAGGTTTTTTTCTAAGCTCAACTAAAAGGTAGCAGGGTCTGAGAACCACCAACATAGGCTTCTCCCTCTATGTAACGTATTGAAATCCTGCAAGAAGCTAATTGCTGGCTTTACCTCCTGCTCTTTAGCCTCTGTGCACTCAACATGTTCTTACTCTTAAAGCAGCTGGCACCTCTCAGGGATGTCTCCTGTGCTTTCTCACCCTAGAAGTGTGCTTAGCTGCCCATGCTGCAGCTGCTTGACTGGCTCAGGTAGCTCACAGGGCCTGGGAAGTTGACTTTTGCCTGAAAGCAGATAGACTTGATGGTTCTCTGAAGCTGCCCTATTTGCAGACTGGACTTCTGGGCACAGAGGCAGACAGTGTCCATGAACATCTGAACATCTACTAGACTGCTGGCTCACAGATCAAGACAGCGATAAGGTGTGTGTGTGTGTGTGTGTGTGTGTGTGTGTGCGCGTGTGTTTGTGCATGTGTGAAACTCATGAAAGTAGCTCCTTGGAAGAAAGGAATTTGTATGAATGCAAATGATTTTATATATATATCTTTATTGATTTCAGAGAGGAAGAGAGAAGGAGAGAGAGAGAGAGAAACATCAATGATGAGAGAGAATCATTGATAGGCTGCCTCCTGCACACCGCCTACTGGGGATTGAGCCCACAACCTAGGCATGTGCCCTTGGCCTGAATCAAACCTGGAACCATCAGTCCACAGGCTGATGCACCGGATAGGGCGCAAATTATTTTTTTATTAAGCAAATAAATGAGCCTCACAGTAAGAATGGCAATAAAAAAAAAAAAAAAAGCCAGATCCCTCTGCCCTGGGGAGCATTGATTGTAAGCCTTTTACAACTATTATTACATGCCTCCACTGCAAGGTTTTGAGTAAGAACCAAACTTTTAAGTGGGTGTTTTTTTTTTTTTTTAATGTTCAATCCATTAGACATAAATTAAACCTAACCAGGAGATTGAAGTGTCTCCTCCCTCCTCCTCCCACGCAGTGTGCGGCCTGGCCTCCGTTTGCTGAGGTTTGCAGTATTTGTACAAGCCCTGGCGGGACTGCGATGATTCGGGGAAAGAATAAGAAACTATATATTTAATAATTTTTTCCCTTTTATGAGCAACTTAAATTGGCAAGAAAAACACAATTAAGTAATTTTGAAGGTATAATTTTATGGAGATTTAAACACTGCATCTCTAAACACTGTTTAAAAAAAGACACTTGCAATGAAGGTTTTCTATTATTTATAGTTCTAGTCTTTGTGAGACAGTGGTGAAGAAAATTGCCAAGAAAGTGATTTTTACAGGTAGAGTTTGAGCATTCCCAGCCTGCAACGTTGAAACAGAAAAAGGTGCGAGTGACTAGAGATTTCAGATGGGGAACGAGCCGAGATGTCAGCTGGGCATGGCTCTGGAGACCATTAGCTCGGGGAGGCCTTCAGACTCTCTCCCTCAGCCTCTGATGGGAAATGTCTTTCCTGCAAATTAGAGAGATCTTGCCACGGACAGTGCAGAAGGCACGGGAAATTACCCGGTGTTTTTAACCCTTCCGTTTCGCACCCTGCCTTTGCACCCTTCCAGTGCAAGGTTTCATTTCATTGTTACCTCTGACAGCATCAAAAATCTGCTTCCGTTACCGAGAGACCTGGGAACCCCGAGTTTTTGAGAGCGCGGCTCCATTGCACTGCTCTGCTGGGTGCAATGTTTCTTAGAGCCCGGGGGGAAATCCGGTTCTATAGTTCTTCCCCGAAGTCGCCTCCCTTTGTAAGTCTGCACCCAGTGACGCCAGGCTGGAGCTGGAAATCGACGCAGTGAGAACATCTGGCCACAGGAATCTGGAATCTTTGAGAGCAGGTTGCGAAGCCTGAACCCACCACTGTCTCGGAGTTGAGCAGTGCGAGCCTGCCCCCTCCACCCTACATCAGCCTGTGGAGGTTTCTCCTCAGAAATCCAGGCCATGGGTAGGAAGGGCCCTGGTAGGATTCCTCGTTGGTCTAACTGTGAGCAAGGAGTGATGTGCTTGTCTGTATGTATGTGCTCTGCTAAAATGTAGTGCTTGTCTTACTAAGCTGTTTAAGGAATTCACCAAATTGATGCCCCAAAATGCTCAGCAGAGGTCCTGCACATCGTAAGAGCGTGAGTGCCAGTAGGGGGGACTGTCTGTAGTTAGGGTGTATGGTAATGAGAGCTTCTGGTCCCCAAGGTCTGGCGGTGTGCGAGGTGCTAGACTGAGACGCTATCAGGGTCATCAGGCTGGAGCGCAAAGCTGGGAGGTTAAGAGAAAGGGCACCCAAAAATGGCTTTTACTTTTCTCCTGGAAATGTTTCATCGAACTACAATGTGTACAGCTCTGATTACACACTAGGACACTGTACAGATTTACCGCCAACTCCAAACTGAATACGTTTCTCAGGACACTTGGCAGACGGTTAGAATGGGGATTCCAAAGTCTTTCTTCCTTTTCTCTTGCAGAGAGCTCTAATGTATTTGAAAATGCCTGCTATAGACAGCTCAGGCTGAGTGGGGCGGAGGGATTGAGCAAAAAAGAGAAGGAATTTAGGGACAAGGACAAGAACAATGTGGTGATTGCGGAGGGGGGGAGAGAGGGGAGACACATGACTCGGGAGGGGAGGGAGCAGGGTGAGGAGTTGGATAAAGGTGGAAGAGGTTATAGGGGAGACAAATGGTGATGAAAAAAATATTTAAATAAAATTTTAAAAAAAAGAAAATGACTGCTATAACATAATCTCCTTAACAAGATCATGATCTCTGCTCTGAGGAGAGACTAAGAAGTGCATGGAATTTCTATGCTCTTCTCAGGTCTGCCTTTTGTCTCTCAGAGCACATAACTCTCTTGGCTATGATTTCTCACTTCCCTCCTCTAAAGTCCCTCACCTCATGGCTCTCTCAGCCCAAAAGAGGAACCCAGCTGTGGCCGGTGACATGCTAACAAGGCCTCGAGAGTCCTTCTCCCTGTGTTCCTCCTACCCAGTCCTCTCCTTCCCGAGGGTGTGACTGAATCTGCGGGCTCTGTTATATGGCCCCGCTGACTGCAAGGGAGAAAGATTGTCCTCGGGGGACATGTCCCACTCAGGTGAACCCTTAAAAGGGGGCACCATTTGAAGTTCACCATTTGAAGCACCAGGTGAATCTCACAGGAGGGAGGCTGCCTGTCCCCACCTTTGAGTGTGAGGAAGCTGATTTGCAAGGACCCCAGAGCAGCTCTATGAGCTAAGAGCGACTTCCAGCGGAGAGCCAACTGGAGAAGGGGACCTCAGGTGTACAGCCTAGAGGAATGAATTCATTCAACAAAGAGAACTCAACTTGTCTCACATCCTGAGTGTGAGACTGAGTCAAGAACACACTGCTGATGGACAGAACTGTGTGATGATGACAAAGGCTGCTGTTTCAAGCTGCCAAGTTGTGGCAGACTGTTGAACAATAGGGAAACACTGTGCCAGCTGTCATGTGACCTGACACCCTTGCCCCCAGTGTAGCCTTTCAATGTGGTCACCATACTCCAGGCTCTCTCATCATCCCAGGGAGCTTTCTCTTTCTTCTGAATCGCCCCCACTTCCTCATGTCCCTTCTTGAAATGGGTGGCAGCCCTTCTGAGGGGGCGTGCACAAGGCACATCAACATGAAGAAGTACAAATGCTTTCTGAAATGGGCAGGAAAGAGATAATTGAATAACAAAGCCTTTGGCTAAACCTCAGACCCATCTCTCTACGGTGGCACTCTTTGCACACGGGTGAATATTTCCACGTCTGTCTGTGACCTTGAGGCACAGGGGCTCTGCTCTGTTCAACTGTAAATTCCACGCATAGGACCAAGTACGTCATAGGTGCTCAATAAACGTCTTATGCACGCACCCGGAACAGAAGCGTTTGCCAATGACAGGATCTACACCTCATGGAGATTAATGGAAGTTTTTCTTCCGAACTTGAAAAACAACAAAGAGAGAACTATCTGTTCAGAAGGATGTGAAGGGCTGAGGAATGTACCGGCAAGTAAATGGCTTTTTCAGAATCCGAAAGCAATTTTTATGAAGCAGAGGTGTTGGCAAGCTCTTACCAGGTGGGAGATGAAGAGCTGAACAAAAATAAAAACGAGACACTTTAGACTGTGCCATGGAACAAACAAGGCAGGAGGCAACAGCACCAGGAGCTGCTGTGTTCTCTGGTCAGGCAGGCAGGGCACCGCTCTCCTTGGAGTGGGACTAGGTTATGCGCACAGGGACAGCCCCAGGGGATGTGTCCACAGTGAGTCAGAGAAACTAATAGAAGAGAAGAAAACCCACTCACAGCTGGAGGGAATGGAACAAAGGGAAGAAGCTGGAATGCTGCAGGCAAGGCTGGGCTTCCCCACAGGGGGTCCTTTCCTAGTGGTTAGCCTGGTTCTCAGAGCACAGCCTGGGGGACATCAAAAGGAAGCCAGCACTGGAGGAATAACAACCACCCAAACCCAAACTGATGCTGTGATTTGCAGTGTCTGTACTACACACGGGTGTGTGTGTGTGTGTGTGTGTGTGTGTGTGAGAGAGAGAGAGAGAGAGAGAGAGAGAGAGAGAGAGAGAGAGAGAGAGAGAGAAAGAGAGAGAGAGAGAGAGATATCAGCAACAGTCTAAGCTTTCTTTAGCTGGGGGAACTGCGGCTCAGAAGGGCAGTGACCGCCCAAAGTTGTCAGAGATAACTGATGGGAAAGGACTGTGATGTCAATTTCTGTCCTCTCCGAACATCCGATTGTCTCTCAGGGAACAGAAAAATAATTTGAAGTTACACCCCAGTTCCTCAGATTTGCTGTGAGACTCAGATGAAAGAGCTATGTTCTTGGGAAAGTCATTTAATTTCCCTGAAAAAAATAGTACAATTCAATAGTCCACTCAGTTCTGAGAGTCTCTGATGGCCTGACTAGGAATTTAGTGAGTACCTGAAATGGATCAAGTGTCCGGACTGAGACATTACAGGAAATACAGGAAAACTGAGACTCTGGGGGGGGGACTGTTCGTTTATTTAAGAGACACTTATTAGAAAGCTTCTTTGTGCCAGACAGATGC
This sequence comes from Pipistrellus hanaki, assembly GCF_964339955.1. Classification (NCBI taxonomy): domain Eukaryota; kingdom Metazoa; phylum Chordata; class Mammalia; order Chiroptera; family Vespertilionidae; genus Pipistrellus; species Pipistrellus hanaki. Next base: position 61,271,070 of record NC_140513.1, read on the forward strand.
TAGGAAATACTCTATGAGATTCTAGGACATTTTTCTCCATGCACCAACTATACAAAAGTTTTTGTTGAAATTTGGCTCCTAAATCCCCAGTGAGATATATATATATATATATATATATATATATATATATACATACATACTTATATATATATAGTTTTATATATATATATAAATTAGTTTATATAGTTATATAGTTATATATATAAAAATTAGTTTATATAGTTATATATAGTTATACACACATATAATATAAAGTTATATAGTTATATATGTATATAAGTGTATATATAACATATATCTATATATAGTTATATATGTTATATATAGTTATATATGTTATATACGATATATATGTTATATAGTATATATATGTTATATATGTTATATTATATATAGTTATATATATATGTTATATATATGTTACATGTATATGTTATATATAGTTATCTAGTTTACAGGTTTACTTCCAAGAGCAGCTACTTTCTCATTCAATGTTATAATGTCACACTTAATTTAGAAGTAAAGATTTTTGTTTGTGTCTCATAAACCACTGACCACTTCTCTTCATTGCAGAAAAGATCAGCCTATATAAGATATCTATTTATCTCCTATATAATGAAGAGGTAATATGCAAATTGACCCTCACACCCTTGTATCACAAGATGGCCACCCCCATGTCACAAGATGGCCACTCCCACTTTGTCACAAGATGGAGGCAAGCAGGGGAGGGCAGTTGAGGGGGACCATGCCTACAGGAGAGAGCAGTTGGGGGTCATTGGCCCGGCAAGGGAGCAGTTAGGTGTCAATCAGGCTGGCAATTTACACCATGTCAGGTATGGGAACTTGACTCTGGAGGACTTAACCAGAGGCACGGGAGGGTTTCTGAGTCCCGCCAGGGTGGCGGGCAAGTTTCTGGGTCTTGCCTTCTGTGGTGGTAGAGGCAGAAGCAGGACTCTTTCTGGGGGACTCTTTCTGGGTCCCATCTCCCATGGGACTCTGGGTCCTGGGTCTTGCGCGATTTCACGCACTGGGCCCCTAGTATATATATATAAAAGCCTAATATGCAAAGTGTCCCCTCGGGAGTTCAACCGACTGGAAGTTTGCTATGGTTGCTTGCTATGATGTGCGGTGACCACCAGGCGGTGGATGAAGAAGGAAGGCCCTGGCTGGCGGCTGGCAGCTGGGGAAGGGAGGCCCTGGTTAGTGGCCAGCAGCAGCTAGAGACCCTACCTGTGCATGAATTTTGTGCACTAGGCCTCAAGTTTGGTTTGTTTTGGAAAAAGGAAAAAGGAAAAATTCATCTTTGAGGGCTAGCACTTAAAAAAAAAGCAATACTTTGCCAGGTAATTAACAGTGAATATCTGTCTGGTACAAAAAGCTAGGATTACTCACTGTTTCATTACATAGTGTCATGTTGTTTCTGCTTGAGATATAATCTGCAAATCCATTTAATGAGGCAGATGTGAAGTGGAACACAGTCCAGTGTGCTGCTCACTGTCACTCCTCTCTCTGGTGGCACTTTGGGAGTGTTGGCTTGCTCTGAGTCATACATATTTCTCTAACATAAGGACAAGGAGATATCAATAGAAGTTCTAATATTTTCTCTCTGTACCTTGATGTATCAACTTGTTCCATCTCCTACCCCACATTCATCACTGCCTTCTCCATCGTCCTCCCTCCTCCCTGGCATCTGCAGCTTGTTTTGGAGAACACCACTTAAACAATACATGCTGATTGCAGAAAATTTTAACAACACAATTTAATATATGTCTAAGGAAGAAATTAAACATCATCCATCATGCACCATCTCAAGACTATTTGACATAATTAAATTTTTTATGTTTGTGGAGAATAATTGATTTGTGTGTATATATATATATATATATATATATATATATCCCCTTAAAATTTTAAAACCTTAACATTATTATCTGAAATATTTCTATTGGCTTCTTGTTAATATAAAGAGAAACTATTTTAATATTTATTTTAATTTCTTTTATTAAATTTACATTTTCTCTAGCATCTTAATTCTCTTATATGTCTAGTATATTTTTTTTTTTACTAGAGTTTATGACTTTTTCTGGTATATAGTAAAATAATCAGAGAAAACATTAAAGTATTTAAACCAAATGATTTATTTTCTAGACATACAGCATTTTCTAGAACCACCCAAGATAAAATTGAACAAAATAAATATATTTCACAAAGTGCAAATAGAGGCCCAGTGCACAAATTCGTGCACAGGTGGGGTCCCTAGGCCTGGCCGGCCATCAGGGTGAACAGGGCCAGGCTGATTGGGGCCCATCAGTTGGGGGGAATGACGGGGGAAGGAACTGTGAGCCAATCAGGGCCTGTAGGCCAGGGGAGGGACAGGGTGCGGGCGGTTGGCCCCCCCTGGGAAAGGGGCCGTGTCTACCACCACCCACCCTGGTTCCCCGTCCCAGCCTGGGGCCAAAGGCTTTAGCAGAATTGGAAGAGGAGGCTAAGGTTGCTGGGCTGGGTGTGGAAAGAATGGCCACAGATGCCACTGGCTGGCCGCAGGAGGTTGGCTATGGGAGCACCCTGACCACCAGGGGAAAGCTTGAGAATATGCCCCCTGTGGTCAGTGTGCATCATAGTGACTGCTTGACTGGTCATCCCTGTCATTCAGGTCCTTCAGTCATAATGGTTGCATACATTTTATATATATATATATATATATATATATATATATATATATATATATACACACACACACACACACACACACACACACACACATATATATATATATACATACATACATACATACATATATATATATATATACACACATACATTATATAATCAAACAGCCTATCATTATCCATTGAATTCAACTCATGTAGTGCTTAGGTTCATGGCTTACCAGTGATCTGCTCAATTTTCCAGCTTTATTGAGAAACTAGAGGCCCGATGCACGACATTTGTGCACTGGGGAGTAGGGGTGTTCCTCAGCCTGGTCATTCATCTATGGACACTTAGACATTTAGTTTGTTTCCTTGTCTTGGCTACTCTAAGCAATGCTATGAACACTGGGGTGCAGATAGCTTTTTGAGTTAGTTTTTTCACTTTCTTTGCATATGTTCATGGGAGTGGAATTCTAGATCAAATGATAATTCTATTTTTAATTTTTTGAGGATACTGTTTTCCATAGTGACTGTACCAATTTACACTCCCACCAGCAGTGCACAAGGTTTCCCTATTCTTTACATCCATGACAGCATTTGTTATCTCTTGACTTTTTGGTGATGATGATTCTAACAGGCATGAGCTGAAGTCTCATTGTGGTTTTTAGGGGCATTTTCCCAATGACTAGTAATGTGGAGCACCTTTACACATTCCTGTTGGCCTTTTGTATATCTTCTTTGGAGAAATGTCTACTAGAACCTTTGTTCATTTTTTAATTGTGTGTCCCCTCTACTTTTCATCTTCCCTTATCTTGAGGAATTCCCTTCATTCAGCAGGTAACTTTTAATATACATGAACCTGGTTACTGGCCAGGTCTAGGTTTGTCCTGGTTATGAGTTTTACATAGTCCTTTCCCTCTACTAATGGCAGGAATATGGGATGGTATTGTTGCTTTGTTCTGATCCCCTGGTTTCTATAACTAAGTGATCCAAAAACAGGGACTTTGATACCTGCCAAACATCAAGAGTCAGAAAACCTGCCTGTCTTGCATTTGTCGATCTTGATTCTGGCATTTCCTGACATCTGAGACATCCTCTGTTTGCCACCAAACTGACCGCATCTGTTCAGATCACAGGTAGCAGTTTCAGTCGTGGGGTTGAGAAGTCACTCGTGTCACTTTTACACCCTGGCTATTGGCTTCCCTATCACTGACATAATTCTCTGTGCTGTCTGGCGTGTCTGTACAAACTCTGAAACCTAGACATGGAGTCTTAGCTGTGATACCACTGTTTGTGTAGGAAAGTCTATGGACTTTTCAAAAGGCAAAATAAAATAATGGACATATGGTGTCTCCACTTGCTTTTGATACAAATGTGAAGATAAAGCTACCAGTTTTCTGTCTCTGTGTCTAAATGTCTACAACTGAAAAAAGCAAGATAACCTTTTTTTTTTTTACCTTCAAAAAAAGCTGTGTTCAGCAGTCCCTTCATATTTAAAGCACTTCTTTTTATTTCTCACCTGAGAATTTTTCAAATTGATGTTTTAGAAAGGAAAGGATGGAGAGACAGATGCAGAGAGAGAGACAGAGACAGAAAGAGGCAGAGATAGACAGAGACAGACAGAGATGTGAGAGAGAAATGTTAATCAGTTGCTTACCAGGGGAACAAACCTCCAGCCTAGGTATGTGCCCTGATTGGGAATCTAACCTGCAGCCTATTGGTGTAGGGGACAATGCTCCAACCAACCAGCCAAGGCTACAGCACTCCACCCCCCCCCCCCCCATCTCTCTCCCTGTCTCCATCTCTCCATTTCTCTGTCTCGTCCTCTCCTCCTTCCTTCCCTTCCTCTCTGTATCTCTATTTCTCTCATAGGATCTTTAGAAAATTAGTCAAAATAACCTATCATTTGTGTGCACTTTGGGTATATCTTATTCAGACAAGTTTACCATTTAAAGAGAAGCGCATACAAAGATGGAAAGAAAGAATCCAGCTAGTTTGTTTTTGTTTTTTAAAACATATTTTTATTGATTTCAGAGAGGAAGAGAGAGGGAAAGAGAAATAGAAACATCAATGAGAATCATTGACCAGCTGCCTTCTGCACACCTGCTTCAGGGTATGTGCCCTTGCCCAGAATTGAACCCAGGACTCTTAAGTCCCCAGGCTGACACTCAATCCACTGAGCCAAACTGACTAGGGCTCCAGCTAGTTTTTGTTTGGCCTGGGGAGTAGAGATAATACAAATTCTAAGTGAGTTTTATGTGTTTTTTACTTTACCTGTAAAAGGAGTATGAATATGTCTTTTTAAAAAATGAAAATGGAGTGGGAATCATTACTTCTTGGCATAACCCTAAATTTCACATCCCGTCATTAAGACCTGAAAAATCTGAAGTATTCTCTATGTGAGTTTTCTAATTTCTCAAAGTAATAGAACAATTTTTATGGTAATTCACAAATGAGTTAAATCAAGATGTGAGGAATAGCTTTGAGTGGCTAGAACACAGTGTAAACAAACCTCAGAATTATCCACAATTGAACCAGACAAATGTTAGAGAATTTGAAACAGGGAGAAACACCTCCTAACCACACGCTTCTAATGTCAGAATTAGGAAGTTCTATTCCTAGACTAAGATACATACTTGAGGGTCAGCACCAGGGCAAGGGGCTCTGGACCAGAGTATTGACCTCCAAACTCCATACCTTCTCCAAGACAGTGATCTCATTCCTTCACTGTGTGTGTACACGGTTTTCTGAGCAAACAGATTGAAATACAGTTGCCTATTTTGGAGGAGTTTAAAGCCTCTTACATTTAAAGGAGTTCCCATTTGGATTGAGTTATAGAGCATATTTAGAACTTCTATACCCCGAGGATAAGGAAACTCAAGCATTTCTAGATAAAAAAAGGAATTTAACTGCTTTGCTTTAAATGGCCTGGCTTTTAAAGAAAGTTTCAGATTCTTGTTGAAGCTGTAACTCAGGGCGAGGAACACTTAGCTGCCAGTTAAATTAATGGATTGTTAGGTTATAGGCAAGTGGTAGCCAGCTTATAAAAACACAGAGCACTAGGAGAGTTTTGGTATTGAAACTTAATTGAAGAACTGTCTTCTTGATTTTATTTCAGAGTTAGAAATGAATACTCTTATCCATGTAAGATTTGAAGCCATCTATACTTTTCTGACCTTTTCTCCACAAAGTTCTTTCACTTAAAATTTCAAACTCTCTAACTGTATCATTTCCCAGCAATTTCAGTGGTTCACAATAATTTTTCAATTCTTGTGTTTGATATCTTGTCCCATGCTTCTTTAGTAAGGTTCTTATAGCCTTAGGTACAGCCACATTTTCTTTTGTATTCAATACTAGAAGCCCAGTGCACAAATTCATGCATGGGTGGGGTCCCTTGGCTTGGCCAGTGATGGGGGCCACTTGGGGCTGGCCAGATGGAAGGAGAAACTGTGGGAGGCTGTCTATGGGAGTGCACTGACCCCAGGGGGCAGCTCCTGCATTGAACATCTGCCCCCTGGTGGTCAGTGTGCATCATAGCTACTGTCCAGTCATCCAGTCAGGTCCTATTGATTGCTTAGGCTTTTATGTATAGAATATAAGCCTGGTGCATGAAACTTGTGCACGGGGATCAGGGAGGGTGCAGTCCGCCCCTCTCCAATCTGGGACCCCTCAAGGGATGTCCAACTGCCCATTTAGGTTCGATCCCACCGGGCAGTCAGACATCCCTCTCACAATCCAGGACTTCTGGCTCCCAACTGCTTGCCTGCCTGCCTTCCTGATTGCTCCTAATCGCTTCTGCCTGCCAGCATGATCATTCCCTAACCACTCCCATGCCAGCCTGATTGATGTCTAACTGCTCCCCTGGCAGCCTGTTTGCCCCCAACTTCCTTCTTCTGCCGGCCTGATCACCCCTAACTCCCCTCCCCTGAAGGCTTGATCACCCCCAACTGCTCTCCCTTGCAAGCCTGGTGCCTCCCAACTGCCCTCCCCTGCTTGCCTGATTGCCCACAACTGCCCTCCCTTGCAGGCCTGGTCCTCCCAACTGCCCTCTCCTGCTGGCCATTTTGTGGTGGCCATCTTGTGTCCACATAGGGGCAGGATCTTTGACCACATGGGGGCAGCTATCTTGATCTTGTGTGTTGGAGTGATGGTCAATTTGCATATTACTCTTTTATTAGATAACATAGAGGCCTGGCACATGGGTGAGGGATAGCTTGTTTGCCCTGAAGGGTGTCTCAGATTAGGGTAGGGGTTCTCTTGGGTGTGGGGTAGTCTGAGTGAGGTGCCTGTGGTGGTTTGCAGGTTGGCCATGCCCCCTGGTGACCCAAGTGGAGGCCCTGGTATCTGGAATTTATTTACCTTCTACAATTGAAACTTTGTAGCCTTATGCAGAGGCCTGGGCTGGCCAGGGTGTGCAGAAAGCTTTGTTTCCTCCACTTCCGGGGGCAACCATAACCTGCTCTCTCCAGCTCAGTGGCTGCCGCCATTTCTGTTTGGATTTATTTACCTTTTGTAATAGAAACTTTGTAGCCTTGAGTGGAGGCCTAGGCTGGCAAGAACAGGCAGAAAGCTTGGCTTCTTCTGTTGCCTGGGAAACCCAAGCCTCCCTCCTGCTCTCTGTGGCCGTAGCCATCTTGGTTGGGTTTATTTGTACACTTGCTCTGATTGACTGGTGGGTGTGACTGGTGGGTGTGGCTTGTGGGTATAGCGGAGTGATGGTTAATTTGCATATTACTCTTTTATTAGGTAGGATAGATAGGAATGTAACTAAGCACAACAATTAGCTGCTATTATTAATGTCTCACAGAACCTCAAATAAATTCATGAGAAAGGAATAGAAATAGACATGAAATTAATGAGGAATCTCTAGTCCAATTATTTCTCATGAAGCTATGCAGAAATCATTATGAGATCTGTTTAAGTTCACAATTTGTCCTTTACCATAGTTAAACCCATTAAGGTTAAATGATAATAGATAGCAACAGTTTATTGTAAACAGCACCTTTGTATACCTTCAAAATGCAACTCTCATGTGCATGTGTGTGTGTTCAGTTGGCTGTCCTGTGCTTCCCACATCAAAATATGACTTATACTTTGAATATGGCCATCTTCCCTTTTCATGTATTCAGAGGCAACCCTACGCCCCAACTGATACTGATTTATTAAGAGCCTGACAATCATTTACCTGGATGCACCTGAGACACTAATATAACCAGTTTGAGGATTTTGAACCTGTTTCAAAGTTGACAGACTATAATGTCTCATCTGCAATTTAAGGCTGACAAAAGCCTAGATAGCAACAAAAGTAGCTCAAGCATTAGCAGCTCAACTGGGCAGAAAAAATAGTCATAGATAATAGATTCTTTAGTGACTGTTCATTGGCCAATAGCAGCTAAGTGTGCACAACTGAAACACATTGCTATGCCTAGGTAAATACTTTAGGAAAAGATGACATGGCTGTTACCCGAGGCTAGGGCCACGTGACTGTTTCAACTTAACTGCCATTATCCATGGGACGTCTTCCCTTGGATTCTAGGCTGATGAGAAAACTACATACACATTAGGTTTCAAGTTTTCTAAAGGACTTTTGACTTCCTGCTCTATGTGATATATAGTTGCTTTTCTGTTGCTATGCAGCAAGTATCCCAAGCAGACATTCAGCTGATGATACAGAATCTAAAGGAGAATCAGGTCTCCATGGTCAGCTGGGATCCGAGGTGGACTTCAGGGGGGATTGAGAAATCATGAGAAATGATGCAGACCTGACTTAACTAACTTTCCAAGGACAGGTCATCAGCAGCCATAACTCAGGCAAATTCCTCACACTCCTGAAATAGCAATATTTCCTACCCCTCAAATAATGAAAATGCCTCCCTTGACAACGCCATCTACTGTTCTCCATCTACTGTTCTCCATCTACTGTTCTCCACCTACTGTTCTCCACCTACTGTTCTCCACCTACTGTTCTCCACCTACTGTTCTCCACCTACTGTTCTCCACCTACTGTTCTCCACCTACTGTTCTCCACCTACTGTTCAAGGGCAAACCATCCAACGTGGATTTCAGCCAATTAGCTGTGCCTGGGCCCCTGTTCCTCAGACCTTCTGCCATGTTAGCTTTTAAAGCTTTGCCTTTGTTCAGTGACATGATATTACATACTTGGTTTCCCTCATAGGTGAGTTAATTTTAGCAACATGCTAACTCAGAGGTAGACAAACTTGTTATCCAGGGCCAGTGAGTAAATAAATATTAAGTGTCCAGGTCTATGATTTCTGCTGCAACCACTCAACTCTACTGTGTTTGGCAAGAGCCATAAATGATATGAAAAATGAACAAGCATGGGATTTTTAAATAAAATCTTATTTATGGATATTTTTAGATGAATATGGACTCACAGATGTTTATTTTATACCTTGAGTTACAATGCAATACATTTTTTATTTTCTTTTTTTTCCTCCAGTTTTGAGATATGATTGGCATACAGCACTACTGTATAATTCAAGGTGTACAGCATAGTGATTTGAGTTACATATATTGTGAAATTATGGCCACAATAAGTTTGTTTAACATCCATCATTTCTTATAGATACAAAAGGAAAGAAAAATAAAAAATATGTTCGTTTCCTTGTGATGAGAGCTCTTCGGCTCTCCCACGCTACTCTTGTAATGACTTTCAAACATGCTGTACAACAGTGTTAACCATAATCATGCCGTATGTTAATCCCTAGTAGTTTTTTACTTTATAAATTATTTATTTTATCACATAGTTATCTTATGACTACTTCTTTCTTTTCAAAAAGTTTTCTTCATTGATTAAGGTGTTACATATGTGTCCTTTTCGCCCCATTGCACCCTCCAACCCCCACTCATGCCATCACCCCCTGGTGTCTGTGTCCATTGGTTAGGCTTATATGCATGCATACAAGTTCTTTGGTTCTCTTCCTTACCCTCCCCCTCTCCTACCTTCCCTCTATAACTGGTTCTTATACTTATTTATCTTATACTTAATGACCACCTTCATCCATATTCACATATCTGATAAGTTTTTCTACAAGTTTTTATTTTGTCTTTTTTAAAGATTCCACATATTGAGTATCCTCCATAATGTTTTTCATAGTGGCTGTACTAATTTATACTCCCACCAACAGTGCACAAGGGTTCCCTTTTCTCCACATCCTCACCAGCATTTGTTATCCCTTGGCTTTTGTTGGTAGTCATTCTAATAGGTGTGAGGTGATATCCCCTTATAGTTTTGCATTTCCCTTAGGATTAGTGATGTTGAGAACCTTTTCTTGTACCTGTTGGCCATTTGCATATCATCGTTGGAAAATGTCTAGTCAGTCCTCTGCCCATTTTTAAATTAGATTATTTGTGCTTTTGTTTTTGCTATTGACTTGTATGAGTTTTTATGTGTTTTAGATATTAACCCCTACTCAGAGAGATGGTTACAAATATTATTTTCCCATTCTGTAGGTTAAATATTTTAAGGTGCAAAAAGCTTTTTAGTTTGATGTAGCCTCATTTATTTTGTTGCTTGAGCATTAGGTGTCATGTCCAAAAATTATTGCCAAAACCCATGTCAAAGATCTTTTCCCTCTTTTCTTTTTGGAGTTTTGTGGTATCCATTGTTACACTTAAATATTCAATTAATTTTGAGTGTAAGAGGCATAATTTCATTATTTTATATGTGATTATCCAATTTTCCCATAGATTGAAAATAATAAAGTATGATGCCTCCCACTTTATTCATCTTTCTCAAGATTGCTTTTGTGGTTCCGTATATATTTATAATGTTTATAGATGGCTTTGGGTAATATAGACATTTTAACAATATGAATTCTTTCAATTCATGAACATGATTTACCTTCTGTTTGTTTATGTCTTCAATTACTTTTATCAGTGTCATGTGATTTTTCAGTATAAAGATCTTTAACCTCCTTGGTTAAATTTTCCTAAGTATTTTATTATTTTTAATGCTATTTAAAATAGGATCATTTTCTTTATTTTTTCAGATAATTTGTTTTTAATATGAAGAAACACTACTGATTTTTGCATGTTAATTTTGCAAAAATTATTAGGTCTAATAGTTTCTCAGTGTAGTCTTTAGTATTTTCACTATGTAAAATGATACCATGTGCAAATAGAGACAATTTTACTTCTTTCCTTACAATTTTGAAGAATTTTTTTTTTTTCTTGTCTGATTGCTCTGGCTAGGACTTACAGTATTATGTTGAATAGGAATGATGAGAGTAGCAACCTTGTTCCTTTCTTTATTTTAAAGGAAAAGCTTTCAATCTTTCACTATTGAGAATGATGTTAGCTATAAGTTTGTCATAAGTGCATTTTATTATGTTAAGATGTGTTCCTTCTATGCTTAATTTGTTAAAGAGTTTTCATCATGAATAAATTTTGGATATTGCCAAATGTTTTTTCTGTGTCTATTGAGATAATCATGTAATTTTTCTTTCATTCTTCTAATGTGATGTATAACATTTATTTGTATATATTAATCCATCACTGCATCCAGGAATGATCCTTTTAATGTGTATCTGAATTCAGTATGCTTGTATTTTACTGACATATTTTACATCCATATTCATTAGGGATATTGGCCTGTAGTTTTCTTGTGTCTTTTTCTGGCTTTGTTATCAGGGTATGCTGGCTTTAAAAAAATAGTTTGGGAGTGTTTCCTCTTCTTTAATTTTTTTATGAAGAGTTTGAAAAGGATTGGCATTAATTCTTCTTTAACTGTTTGGTGAAATTCACCAGTGAATCCATTTGGTCCTGGGCTTTTCTGTTTTGAGAGATTTCTGATTACTGATTGAATCTTATAATAATTGGTCTGTTCTTATTTCTATTTCTTCCTAATTTATTCTTGGTAAATTGTATGATTCTTCTAGATTGTCTGTTTTGTTGGTATATAACTGTTCACAGTAGATATTTATTTTATTATATTTCTATGCTATCAGTTGTAATATTTCCATTTTAATTCATAATTTTAATTTGCATACTCTTCTCTCCTCTTTCCCCTTTGGTTAGTCTACCTACAGGTTTATGAATTTAGTTTCTTTTCAGAACTAATTTCTTTGTTAATTTAATTTGCTAATTTTTTCTATTTTCTTGTTCTCTATTTTATTTATTTCTCTTTTAATCTTTATAATTTCTTCATTTTGCTAACTTCAGGCTCAGTTTATTCTTCTTTTTCTGGTTCCTTAAGGCATAGTGTTAGATTGTTCATTTGAGTTTTTTCTTATTTCTCAATGTAGGCATTTATTGCTGTGAACTTCCCTCTTAGAACTGTTTCTGATGCATCCCATAGGTTTTTTTTGTGTGTGTATGTTTCCATTTTCTTTTATCTCAAGATACTTTTTAATTTCACATTTAATTTCTTCTCCAATTCATTGGTTGTGGGAACTGTTGCTTAATTTTCAAGTATTTTTGAAATTTTCATTTTCCTCTTGTTACTGATTTCTAGTTTCATACCATTGTTGTCATAGAAATCATTTGGTATGGTTTCAATATATCTGAATCTTCTAAGACTTGTGTTGTGGCATAACATGTTCTATAAAATGTCCCACATGTTTGAGGAGAATGTGTATTCTGCTGTTGGATAGAATGTTCTGTACATGTCTGTTAGCTCCATTAAGTTTATAGTGTCCAAATCTGCTGTTTCCTATGGATTCTCTATCTGTATGACCCATCCATTATTGAGGGTAGAGTATTACAATCTCCAACTATTCTGGCATTTTCCCTTTTAGCTCTGTTAGCTCATCATACATTTATGTGCTCTGATATTAGATAAGAAAACACTTAAAATGGTTACAGCTTCCTTGGTGGGTTGACCTGCTATCATTACGTAATGACTTTTGTCTCTTTTTACTATTTTTAAAGTCTATTTTGTCTGGTATAAGTATAGCTATCCCTGCTTATTTTGGGAGGGAGGTTACTCTTTAAAGTACATTTTCTTTCCTTCCACTCTGTTTCTGTTGCATTTAAGGCCTGAGCAGAGTGGGAGGACCACTCCCAGCCTCTCAGGCGTTCTGCGTGGGCTTTCTGGCTGGAAGGGGCCCAGAGCCACTCTCAGCAGTGGGTGGGGTTATGAATTGGCACCCCTGCCTGAGTGGAGCAAGGGAACCCTCCAAGACTCAAAAAGCTCTTTGCTTGTGAACTTGATCACGGCCAACCTGCTCCCCAAGTTCCTGCTGAAGGAAAGACTCTCCTTGCTCTTCGGATGATCAGCCTGTCCCGCCATATTCTCTGCACAGTGTTGCTGTCCTATGTAGCTCCCAGATGTCCTGGCCAGCCTTTCGGTCACGGGGGCCAGGAGCTCCACTCAGCTCTGAGCTGGGCTATCAACTCCTCTGTCTGCGTGGGGCAGATCAGGCTCCAGGGCTAGAAAGGTTCCTTGTCTGAGGACCTGGATCAGGCACACCTGCATCCTGACGAGTTCCTGGGTCAGACTGCAACATCATCTTGGCTCTGCAGAAGAGCTGAGCTGCTAGTTGGGACTTCTATTAGGGCATTGGAGGTAGAAAATAGGTCTGTCAAGATCCAAGTGCTGGTTTTTGCATGCTGCTTCCCCCATTCTCCATTATAATCAGATTTCTTGGAGCTCTTGGTGGGGCTAATACAGAGTGGGGACTCCCCAGAAATGACCTACAATGTTGGGGGATCTGGATGTCCACTGCCCCTTCCCCATGTTCTCAGCAGAGACCTCTAAATGTGGGGCTGTGCTGGCCTGGGGAGGGCAATGAGGTCAGCATGGAGCCCCTCTTCTGACCCTTCGAATGCAGTCTTTCCTGGCCTCTGTGTGCAGGGGGATGAGTCAGCCTCACCCGTGTTCTCAGATTTTCTCAGTGGTGTTTTGTTCATGAATAGTTCTTCTTGTGAGGGGGAGTGAAATCAGGTTTGAACTATGTGGCCACCTTGATGCTGTCACCTGCATTCTTCATGAATATTGAATTTGGTTTTCATATGGCATTCTGTCTTATGAAATATTAGAGGCCCAGTGCACAAAATTCATGCACTTGGGCAGGGGGCGGGGGGGAGAGGGGGGAGCTCAGGCTGGCCTGTGCCCTCTCGAAGTCTGGGAGCCCTTGTGGGATATCAGACTGATGGCTTAGTGAGCGGGTCTAAGCCAGCAGTCAGACATCCTTAGTGCTGCCACCGAGGCGGGAGAGGCTCTTGCTACCGCCACTACACTTGCCTGAGGTGAGCCTGGCTCAGGGCTTCTGGCTGAGTGGCACTCCCCCTGTGGGAGTGTACTCACCACCAGGGGCAGCTCCTGCGTCCTGTGTCTGCCCTGGTGGTTGGTGAGCATCATAGTGACAGGTCGTTCCACCATTCAGTCGATTTGCATATTAGCCTTTTATTTTTATTTTTATTTTTTTAATATATTTTATTGATTTTTTTTTTTTTTTACAGAGAGGAAGAGAGAGGGATAGAGAGTTAGAACATCAATGAGAGAGAATCATCAATCAGCTGCCTCTTGCACACCCCCCACTGGAGATGTGCCTGCAACCAAGATACATGCCCTTGACCGGAATCGAACCCAGACCCTTCAGTCCACAAGCTGATGCTCTACCCACTGAGCCAAACCGATTTTGGCTAGCCTTTTATTTTTTAGGGTTATTCTTTTGATTTATTTTTAACCATTAAGCACTATAAAAAACATTCTTAGCTCATAGACCATATAAGAGCAGGTAGAGGCAGAATCTGACCCATGGGTGGTAGTCTTGTCAAGCCATGCCATAACTGAGGATTTCTGAGGCATTCTTCGACAGGGTGTGACGTGCAGAAACAGGGAAACTAGAAGAAGCTAAGGGGGGAAATCTCCAAAATAAGCTGAAATAAGTGAAAGGAGGGCTTGCCAGCCTGGACATGTCAACCCCGAGGACATTCTCTGTGGAAACCTGGAAGTGGCAAGGAAATGAATTGCGAGCTGGGTTAGATTATCCTCATTTCTCCTTTCAGTCTTCTCCCCTCATGCTAACAGTGAAGGGGATTGTTGTCTCAAAGAAGCAGGGCAACGTAAGCTTTTCTGAAAAATAGAGACACAGTGTCAATATCTTTTGAGTGATTTTTTTCCCAAAGAGCTTGTAAGAAGAGGAAGACATAAATGAACATTCTTGAATAGCTACTGCGAACTGAATATTGTGCTGATGTGTGTAGCATCTTAGTATAGTGTTTAGCACAAAGCCAGCACTACACACATTAAATACAATATAGCAGCTATAATGATCACATACTGTCTTCTTTGATTTTTACAAAACAGCTAGGTGCCTGAAGTACTGTTATGTCTGTTTTACATTTAGAGAAAATAAGGCTTTTGAGATTGTTTTCTTGTGTCACATAATAAGTGGTGGCACTGGGTGCCTCGTGGGCTCAAGGTGAATATTTGCTAATATTTCCTTGTATTGTGGCGAGAACACTTAATGTGAGGTCTACCCTGTTGAAATTATTTTAAGTGCACAACACAGCATTGTTAATTATAGGCGTATGTTAATTATAGGGCAGATCTTTAGAATTCAATAATCTTGCATAACTGAAAGTTCATCCCTGTTGAATAGCACCGCTCAAGTGGGGAGATCTTTAATTTTCAACTGGGTGAATCTACTGGATCTGAAATCAGTTTTCACTTGGAGCTTCTTGCTTCTACCTGGCGCAGAAAGGAGTCTATCTGGGAGACAATTTTATGCTGAAGTAGCTCCTTGTTGAGTTGCTGTGGTCACACCTGATGAATCCAAGAAAAAAGATTCATTAGCAACTGAGCGAGCATGAACTTCTTGACCCAGAATAGAGGATGACATGAAGAGATTAGCCGTGGCGTGCACGGAGTTATATGCTTAGCTAAGTAAATTGGTGACTCTTCACACAGGGCTTTTGCCAGGAGGGGGAAAAAAAAATAATGGTATTTTTTGTTCATATAATTAGATTTTCCCCCTCAAGTGAAAAAGGAAATGGGCACTGAAGTGGCTGCTGGGAGGTGAGGTGGGCCTTTAATTACAGGGCTCATCAGATGTAGGTCCTCAGACTCTCGAGGCCATGCTTATTCGAATTCAGACATGCTGAAACCTCCGCAACAAGAGATTGCTGGCCAGTTCTGCAGCCCCTCTGGCAGGCAGGAGATGTGCGGCGTTCCTGTGGCACTTCATGAGGGTGTGCAGTCAAATCCCACTCGAGATGCTTTTAAGTAATTCTCCTGCTCTGCCCTGGCAATGTGTCAATCATTAATCCAGGCTGCCCTTCCTTCCCCCGCTGCTCTCTCCAGCTTGGCAGCCGCTGAACCTTTTTAGGTGGCCAGAGATGTGCTAATGTATCAGCTCAAAGGCACACGTTTCATGTTTCCCCTGCCCTCTCATTTCCTGCCTCTCAAGACGCGGCCTCTCTAACGATCCATTTCAGCGTTCCTGATAATTACCCTCCTCCCCGAGACAGTCACCGGGAGACAGGTTGTTACTGTCTCCAATGTGTGACTGCCTCTCATTGATCCTCCGCTGCCTTGTCTGTATCTTCTGGAAAATCATGTCCTTCCTGTGCTGTACACCAGAAAGATCCAAACTCAGAGGAGTGAAGGATTAGGAGAGAGGACAATTTTGTACTTGGAGAATGAAGTGAAGACAAGGAGTGTTTCATATTTCTTAAAAATATAATTTGACCCCTGCCAGTGAAGGCTCAGTTGGTTGAGAATCATCTCATGAACCAGGAAGTCACAAGATCGGTTCCTGGTCAGGGCACATGTCTGGGTTTCAGGCTCAATCCCCAGTAGGGGGCATGCAGGAGGCAGCCGATCAGTTTCTTTTTCTTATCGTTGATGTTTCTATCCCTCTCCCTCTCTCAGAAATCAATAAAAACACATTTAAAAATCTATATATATGAAAGGCAAATATGCTAAGTGCCCTTCCCTCCACTGGGGTAATGGCTTCATATAGCAACGCCAAGCTTCTCTCACTAGTAAGTAGCCTCCTTAGAGTTTCCTCAGTCCAGGAACACAGCTTGCTGTATAGCCAGGTGAAAACACTTTACACTGTAACCAAATGTCTGTGAAGCATTTTCCCATTCCTCATCTCATTTGATCCTCACAGAGTCTTGGAGTAGGTAGATGGGAGACTCGGTGGAATCCTTTTTTCATTAGCCAGAACACGGAGATATAGGAAGTTTAGAAAATTGATCCGAAAAAAAGAAGTAAGAAATGGTGGATCTTGAAAATGACTTCAGGTTTTCTCATTGTGCGGAATATAGTCAACATTGCTGCAGTTACATATTTTATCCTTTGTTCTCCCTGTGTGATCTGTAATAATAATCTGCTTTGTGTTTATATTTACTCCTGTGTTCCTGACAATTACTTGAAAGAGAAGTTGGGGTGCTTCACTGGGCTGCAAACTTAGATTTATCTAAATCAGAAAGCCAGTCTAATTAAGCAAGTTTGTTCTATACCTATAAAAGACTACATTGACTCACACATGCACAATACATACAAAGCTTTCGCTGGCGCCAATTGACACATATGTTTCCATCTGTCATTGTTGATTATGAATTTGGTTGACACTTCTATTATAGAGAAAGGATGAATAATGATATATATTTTTTCAAATAGTGTTATTAAAATATTTCTTCTAATTTTTTACATGTGCACAAATTCATGCACTGGGCCACTAGTTTTTAAATATAACTTGAATAACACCCAATCATGGGTATAGTTTTCTAGAACTTCTAAGTAAAAATATATTTTTAACATCACAATTTTCATGTCTCCTAACTATCTAGAAACTAAAGAGTAAATTCCTTTTTGTTGACATAATGATTTTCCCCTTTATCCTGTTCCTAGATTTCTACTTTTCATATTTTAAAATAATTTTATTGTATGATTTTAGAAAAATTTAGTTAGAATTCTGTTTCTTATATTTTCTGATATCTCTTTATGTTGTGATTATATGCTTTTATTTTAGTGAGCTGCTCAAACACTTTTAAACAGTGGGAATGTATAGAGTATATTCTGGAAAAAGGTAAGTTCCTCAGACTAAAACAATAAAATCTAAAGATTCAAAATACATATAAAAAAACCCTGCTCTGGTTCTGATTTATACTGAGTGACCAGGTTATTATGATCTCTGAACACATAATCTGACCACTCTGTGTGTGTGTGTGTGTTTGTGTGTATCAGAGGCCTGGTGCATGAATTTGTACCGGGGTGGGGTCCGGCCAGCCTGGCCAGGGCGAGGGGACATGGGTGATTGGCCAGCCTGCTTGCTGGTCGAACTCCTGGTCTAGGGGACGATTTGCATATTAGCCTTTTATTATATAGTATATACACTGAGTGGCCAGATTATTATGTGTTCAGAGATCATAATAATCTGGCCACTCCATGTAATGTTACTTTTTTGTGGTTCGCTCTGACTGGTTATTGAATAATGGGTTTATATTTACCAGCAAACATATAGACCATAATTTGGCTTACATAACTCTGAGGTGTACTTTGATTGGCAGATGTGAGCATAAAGGAAATTGACCAGGCAGGGCCCATTTGTCAGGGAAAATATTTATGGGAAGTTCCTGGGCCATTGGCTGAGCTGTCTAGAGGACATTGTTAGAGATGTGTGGGTAAAGAGAGGCCAGCGTATGGTCCTCTCCCAGATCTCTGT
Organism: Pipistrellus hanaki; assembly: GCF_964339955.1. Lineage (NCBI taxonomy): Eukaryota > Metazoa > Chordata > Mammalia > Chiroptera > Vespertilionidae > Pipistrellus > Pipistrellus hanaki. Next base: position 61,289,362 of record NC_140513.1, read on the forward strand.
GCGGAGTATGAGTGGTCACCTGGGCTGGGACTCCTCCCGGAAGTTCTATGAATTATATTGCTGAAGTTATTTTATAATGGAACTAGAGGCCTGATGCATGAAATTAGTGCAAGGGGCTTGGCCCTTGCAGCGCCACCTGCCTTGCAGCCCTGGCCCTCATAGCCCTGTCTTCATAGCCCTGTTCCTTGGAAGGATGTCCAGAAGGTCGTTTGGCTGTCCATATAAATTAGCATAATACACTTTATTATTATAGATTGCCATACATATAGGACCCAATGGGAGGTAGATTCTTAGGAGAGATTAGTTATATTATGAAGTAGCAGATCTGAGGAGGAGACAAAAAGGTTTCTCACTCTTTAAATTTGATACCCTTTTTTTGTTGTTTGTTTGTTTGCCATGATTGCACTTCCATCCATTCTGTCATCATTTACTTTTATTCTGCTTTGATGTCACAAATTGGGTGAGCGGTCCCCCGGTTTGCCTAGGAGGGATGTAGTTTATTACTGTTATCCTGGTATAATTTTGAATAGCATCTTCTTTCACTTTCAGAGGTGTTTTAATTTGGTTATGAGGTAAAAATGAGTGGTTTACAGGCCCCCTTCTCCACGGGAAGAAATCTAAGATAGAGTGCATGTGTATGGCAGCACGGCTTAGGGACCAGTGTGCTGTTCACAGGACTGTGCGGTGAGGACTGAGGACGAGGAAAGCCCTTACAGAGCATTGGTCCCCAGCGCTGGGTAAGGCAGGGGTCCATTCCAGGGGAGAATGGAGGAGGCTAAGGAAGGAAGGGGTCTCAGCCAAGCAGGCGAGTGGGAAGGTGTGAGTGAGCAGGTGGCACTCCCTGAGCCCCTCCACAGAGTTCTGTTACTCCTTTTGGTGACTGAGCCCCTGTCACCTGCCATAGCAGCAAGATATATAACAAAAGAATTACACACTTAGGCAACTTGTGGAGGCTTGAGAAATCTTAGAGTCCCAGTTATGACTCTCAGACTCTGCAAAGAGGTTCTGTAAAGCTCTTCTGGTCTCGTTTGCTGTTCAGACATGTTCTCCAGGAACACTGCCCCATTCCCAAGACAGATTCATAGAAGGAATAAGTCTATCTGGCTTTTCTCTCAGAAACTTGATTAAAGCAGAGGTTGTCTAACACTCAGGATGAGCTTAAATTTTTAGGATTAAAAGGAGATGGGAGATATCAATGGATTGAAATCAATGGCATTAAGTACAGTAATCAGAGTATCTTTAAAACCCACATCTCCACTTCAAGCAAATCTTAGAAGGTGCTTTCTCCGTTTGCCTGATTGCGGTACTTTGATGAAAGGCAAATTGGATTGTCAGTGGAGCTGGCTGCATTTCAGAAGGAAGGAGAGGAAGAACACAGTGAGATTTACCTGGGGAAGTTGCGTTCAGTCGCTAACTTATATAGTATTGCTGGGAGTCTGAAACCTTGGACTCTCAAGAGCAGTTTTCTCATGAAGTCACCAGAGCCGTATTGTAAAATATTGCCTAGGAGGGTTATTTGCTTTCTGTGCCTAGCTGGCAAAGATAACCACCAGTGGAAGAATTTATTTGAGCTTTACCTTTAATTATGACATCATTGGGGATGGAGGGCGTAAGCCTCCTTAAGCAGTAGCAAGAGATAGGTGATGAATGCATTCCGTGAGCAAAGGGCTCCTTCTCACACTGGGTGAACACTCTTAACTGTGCAGCTTTTTACACGGGGGATGAAAAGGCATTCACCCGTGTAACTAAGATTTATTGAAACAAACCACCTGTGCCAGGATCTGTGTTCAAAACACTGTAGAGCAAGGTGGACTAACAGAATAGTCCAAAACACTGTAGAGTCAAGGTGGACTACCTCGAGAATACCACAGCCTAATGGGGAAGAGACAGAACTAGAAACAATGAGATACTGCAATGTCTTAACTGCCCTCACAAGGGGTCAAAAGGAGTGTGGGTGGAACTCAGAGGATGGAGTTTCCATCTGAGGTTGTAAAGCAAAGATTCCTTGAGGAGGTGATGCTTCGCCTGGCCCTCCAGGTAGGAAGGGAGATAGGATTCAAGGCAGAGGGGACATCAGAGGCCCCGGGGGAGTGCTGAAGGGGCCTAATGAGCAGCATTACAGTGGTGAGAGCAGCAGAGGGACCAGGGATGATGGTAGAGGATGAGATGGAAGCTCCTATTAGGTCTAGTAATAATTAATGTCGTTTTCTAATACTTTTTAAAATCGAATTTATTTAAACAATACAACAAAATTTAATCAACAATATAGTTGCCGTTGTTTTCTACTACTTGTGCCCAATGCTCAGGAAGCATTTTAATCCATCTGTTGTAAAATTCTTGTGATTTTGATGCAAAAAATTCGGTCAATGCATTTTTGAGGCATTCTTCATTATTAAATTTTTTTCCAAGAAGAAAGTTTTGAAAAGAACGAAACAAATGGTAATTGGAAGGGGCAATATCAGGAGAATATGCAGGTTGAGGGAGAACTTCCCATTCCAACTGGCGCAGTTTTTCAGCAGTGATTCTTGCAGTATGCGGTCGTGCGTTATCGTGGTGAAGAATTACGCCCTTCCGATTAATCAGCGCGGGTTCTTTTTCTCTTAAAGCTTGGGCTAACCTTTCCAATTGGGCACTATACACTGCACTTGTAATGGTTTGGTTTGGTTAGATGGTAAAAGTTCATAATGAAAAGTTCCTTTAAAATTCCACCAAACACACAACATCACTTTTTTCGCATGCAAGTCGGGTTTTGGCGCTGGGCTGCGGAGCCTCATTTGGCGTGGGCTGCGGAGCCTCATTTTTGTCCAACCATTGAGGCCGCCTTTTCAAATTAACATACAGCACCCATTCTTCATCTCTGGTAACAATTTGCTCTAAAAACTGCAAACGGTTTTGATGAGAGAGGAGCGAACTGCAAATTGTGACTCTTTGATTACGGTTGTTGTCGGTCAACTCATGAGGAACCCATTTTCCAAACTTTTGGACTTTGCCAAGTGCACGCAATTGATTGGAAATTTTTTTTTGTGAACAATTTAAAGTTGTCGCAAGCTCTTGTTGGGTAATTTGAGGATTTTGCACCAAAAGAGCTTGAAGAGCTTCTTGATCAAAATTGGACACACGGCCTCGACCACTCTTGTCATCTAACGAAAAATTTCCCTCGCGAAATTTCTCAAACCAATGCTGGCATTTTCTGGCGCTAACTGCATCTTGACCAAGAGCACTACAGATGTTTTTTGCAGCCTCACTTGCTTTTCTTCCTAATTGGAACTCGTAAAGCATGCAGTGCCGAATATGCTCTTCATCTGCCATCTTCTTAGGCCTAGTTTTGCAACAAAAACCAAACCAAACACAAACTTTTTCAAGCAAAACTTGTTAATTGCACTTCACACATTCTGTAGATACCACATGTTTGAAGGTTATGTCAATACAAGTCAACGCCAAGCAAGATTTTAAACGAATGTTAAAAATGACATTAATTACTACTAGACCCAATATATGCCAAGCCAGGGAGCTTCTCAATTCTGTGTGCAGCAGGAGCAGTTGCTTTCTTCTTTAAATTTAGTTGATGAAACAGGAAGTGCTCATTAGGGTACAACCAGGAAACAGCTTAATTCCACCATTGTCTCCTAAAGTTGCTGGTTCTTTGCCTGAACTGGGAAGATTTCATAGCTTTTTGTCACTTTCAGTTAGATGTGATCAGAACCTCATTAGAAAGTCCAACGTGCTATGAGTCAAAATTCTCATTTCTCATTCAGCCAAAGACATCTTCCCTTCACCATACTTGAAACGCGGCCCAGAAAGGGCATAGGATATAGTCTCAGAGCCTGGACTTCCATGAGCACCTCCTTAAAGTTTGCTCCCCGAAAACCTCACTTGTTTCATCCTAGACCCAGCCCCACCTGTTCTAATTTTTCTCCCATTTCTTGCTCCTGTCTCTTACCTCCAGCCCCACCTGTTCTAATTTTTCCTCCTTCCCTGGTTCACCTTGCTGTTCCTACTGCTTCGAGGTTGGGAGAAGAGAGGGGGTGACAGAGGGGCACCCGTGCCATTTCACTTGGCTGTTGCAGTCTGTTTTCCTTGACTGTTAATGCCCTTCCTCACAGCAGACTTTCAGATGCTCTCCCATGGGTGCTTGGAGGCTCTGGTCTTAGAAATACGTGATTTCCTGACATGGGCTGTGCATTCTCTAGCTGATAGCTGACTCTGTCTCAGTTCCTACTCCAATTGCACAACTACAAATTGTGCACTTGATTTACTCAGAGGCTGGGGACCCTGGGCTCAGGGCCCCTCCCCAGCACAGGCTCTGACTAGGGCCCCAGGAGAGCCCCTAGCAATGTATTCCTATAGTCATGTGCTTTAGAAAAATGGGTATGAGTAAGCTGTTTTAACACAGGCAGTTTAGACTGAAGTCTCTCTCCATTTGATTGCCCATCTGAAATACTTCCCCTTTGGTATGAAGTTCTGGGGAACTGGCTAAGGGGAAGTTCCTTGGGGATCCTTCTAGTTAGGATTGAATGGGGGTGTATTTGCAAATCAAACCAGAGACCCTTCAGGCTTCAGGCCAACACTCTAACCACTGAGGAAACTGGCCAGGGCACAACACTGCTTCTTATGCTCCTGTCTCTTACCTCCAGCCAGAGGAAAACAGAGATGGAAAATGGTTTAGTTTTCTCCTCGTAGCTCAATAACTGAATCACATCTGGTGAATCTGTCCTGACTAATTTCCTTAGTGAAACTCTAGCCTTCTCAGATGTGTGTGTTGGACAAAGGCACCATGACTGGTTTTACTTTCTCCTATGGGCAAGGCCTGTAGGGTGTCTGACACCTGTTGTTAAAGAATGGGGGGACCTGTGATCCATTTTCTTTGGCAATGTCAAATAGGTTCAGGGCAGCGCCTTTTGTCCAATTATGCAGTCCTGCCTTTGACTATGGGTTTGACAGGTTTTCCAGCCAATAATCAAGCAAAGAAATCCTGGGCAGATAATTCAAGCCACTCAAAGGCATGGGGACATAAAGAAAGCAGCTGGCTCTGGGATCCCTGGGATGCTCAGGCTGCTGCCGCAGAGGGTATAGAACTTTGGTTGGCAAACTGTGGCTGGAGAGCCACATGCGGCTCTTTTGCCCCTTGAGTGTGGCTCTTCCACAAAATACCTAGGCCTGGGCATTTTGAAGAAGTAGCATTAGAAGAAGTTTAAGTTTAAAAAATTGGGCTCTCAAAAGAAATTTCAATCATTGTACTGTTGATATTCGGCTCTGTTGACTGAGTTTGCCGACCACTGGATACTGTAGGAGATGAGGTATAAAGAGATGGTGTTAGGAAAGGGCTACACTGTAACTTTTTATAGGATATTTCACTGTTTTCCCAAAGTATCAATGATTCATAAGATCTGAGGCAGCTCTTGAACCTGTAGTAATTTTTAACACCCATTCTTTTCCTTTTGTAGCTCCTTTCTGCACACTCTATAGTCTAATTTTGTACCTCCACAAACACTTGAGGAATCTGCTTTCATCTCTTTGGGTAATCAATAGCCAGAACATATTTCTGTGTCTGCCGAGTCCAGTTTGTCACAAACTTTGACCACTTGCAACCCCAAACCTCTTTCTCTCTATTAAAGCATCAATGGCAGAGGAACTGACACCCTTCGTGGTCTTTTAGGAAAATACCAATTCCCTGGTGAGGACATTGGACCTCTAATGATTGTTTTCCCCCTTGTACTATGTTGGGAGTGTCATTACCTGTATTCCAGTCTGTCTATTCTTTTGGTTAAAGTTCAGAACAATATCAACATTAGTGCTTGAAGGCTGAAAGATTTGGGTACTTGTGCTTAACCCACTGTTCTTTTCAAAAACGCTTTACTGTTTACCTCATTTTATTGGATTCTTAGAAAAAAAATCACAGGAAGTATGATTCCAACTATGACATGTGAGGAAAGTGAGACAAAGGTAGAATGAATTGGCCAAAGTCACTCGGCTAGTCGGGGACAAAGTCTGGACTCTGATGGGACCTCCTAATTCACTTTTCTATGTGGCATTCTTTCCTTGAAAAGGTTCTGAACAAGGAAGCAGAAGAGCAGAGCAAATAGAGGAAGTGCAGAGAGTACAGTGAGAATGGAGCCAGGCTGTTAACTAGCTTGCCTCCTGCTCTAGGAAGACGATGGGTGGCTTGGGGTGCAGGTGTCAGTTCTGGCCCAAAGGAAGCTGTTTGGATAAGCAGCAGGTGGTCAATCTCCAGAAAGTCCTCCCTAAATGAGATAGTGGAGAGGTCTCCTAAACACACCAGGGGAAATACCTGCAGCCATCTGTGGGAAACTTCCTCCAGGCATGGTGTCCTGGGGAGGCCACCCTTAAAAATGCTTACATTGTATCTTTAGGTGAGTTCTCCTCCTTGTTTGACAGATACTCTTAATATAGTGACCCCATTAGATGAATTTTTCTTAAGGTCATCACATAGGATAACATGTCCACCATTGTGTGTGGTTAAAGACAAGTACCCCCAGGGTGAGTTTTTGGCCTTCATTTTTCTTTCCTACCTGTAGGTTGGATCAAACAAACAGCCCACATGTTACTACATAATGTAATTTGGCGTAATATGATAAAATTGTTTGAGACCATCCTTTTAGAGTATAGCACAACATATGGAGGCTCAATTTTGACAACATAATATTATAATTACTCTTCAGGTATTTATATTTTTAGCATATTTATCTAGTTAACAGCCCCAAAGGCCAGAAAGACTTAGCATCTCACTCAGAGAGCATGTGACAGCTTAAGTATCTCCACTTCTTCTATTTTATAATTATTAAAATGCATATGATGTGAGCAAATGTAATGAATTATTTTTGTCGCTTTACTTATAAATGTCTGAAATCAGAATTGTAATGGAACTCTACTTTAGCTATTATGCAGAAGAGAAATAATTTATGCCATGTCCTGGATGAGAATAAGAACCATTACGAGGCATTGTCAATACTTAATGATATTTTTTTCATGGAAAATGAATATATCACCAATTTTGTATCATTCTATCTATAATAACTTTGATTGGCATACAATATAGTTTTGCCTAAAATACAGCAGCAGATGTCTTACACATTTCTGAGTTTCTGATTTGTGCAATGATCCTTGCAGTCTGCATGGATGTGTTGGTGGTGGTGGCACGGTTTCATGCAGATGTCCGGTCTATGTTCCTGTAATGCTTCTGATTGCTCTCGTGGAATGATTTTCTCTATTAAGTCACAGTTCTCGGTGAACTCAAAAGCAAGAAGTCACTTTCCTTCTCCTTAGCTAACTTGTACCCTAATAGAGGACTATAACGTCTAGGTTTTGAAATTTCCATAAATGAAGATTTTAAAAATTTCTTCTACCTACTTACAGTGTGATATTAACAGTACTTATCGATGAAGTTTAAAACATCTGTATTGTGTTCTGTTTGTGATTATGAAATATTTGGAATCCGTATTTTGAGAATCATTAGAAACCAAAATTTATATTCATATAAGGATAAATTTGAATTTCTGTTGAAGTTTTTTTTCTCCTTATTATGGACAAGTTTCAGAGATGAAATTAGCATTGTAAAGTAGCCTGTGTTAGGAATGTCTCATATAAGTCAACATCTTAACAATGTTTAAAATTCTACATATGTTGATAATCTTCACTATGTTTAAGTCTCTTCTTGGGACAACCTTAAAAACGTGAACTGGCTAATTTGCATATGACAGGTATAGTCTGTCCAATCATATGCATCATCACTAATTGATTTTATTTGTTCTTAGGTCACAGAGATAGCATCGATGATAGCATATTGTCTCCCTTTATCAAGTTTTTACCTTTAAATTTGTTAGATGAAATTGTAGTACAGATAAAAATGAGTGTTGCAAAGAATATTGGACTAGAAGAGATGATCTATGGGCTTGAGTTCCAGATCTCTTAAGAACCAGTCATGTATGTGACCTTGGGCAAATCACTCCACCTCCTCTGGCCTCATTCAATTTCTTCACCTGTAAAACGAAAGTTCGACTAGATCATTTCTAAGAGCCCTTCCAAGTCTGTGATTCTCTGTTTCAGTTTTCTTTTCTTCCCAGCTGAAAAGATGAAAGATTGAAGGGCTGTATTAACACTGAGCGAAAGCACACATGATTTTATTCATGCCTGTCCCTCTGAAAGAGTTCACAGAGTTTCCCGGTGTGAGATTCTGACCCTGTCACCTTGATACACTCATGTTTGAGAAGGCTCCCTTGTGCTTTTGTCAGCCCTGGGCTTTCCTTCACAGACAGTGCCTACAGGCTGCTGCACTCTCATCTCTCAATGGTCTGATCACCTCCTGCATTCCTAATCAGTTTTTTAAAGCAATGCTTCTCATTAAATGAACTAAGTTACCTCAAGAGGCTATGACATATGTTTCCCTACACATCCAGGAATCCATCAACTAGCCCCAGAAAGGTTGCTTCAGCTTATGCACACCTGCTAATGGGTCCACTCAGTTAACTCTTTAGCACTCTTTCATATGTCCAAACAATCTTGGTACAGAGGATGTTAATTTCTGTATAAAATGGCTTTATTTTTTTGCCACCTTAATATTCTCTTGTTTATATGGGCATAGGCCCCTTAGCCCTCCAGATTTTGTTTTTCATCCTCCATTTGCAGCCTTCAGAAGGTTAACAAGCTTCTCTCTCCTTAAAGGGAAGGTGGGATTTCTTTCCTTTTGGAGCTGGTGTTGTCACAGAGACACACCAGAGCCCAAGTCCTTGGCGCAGTTATACTTCTGCTGCATGTAAACCACTCTCTGATGGCATCTCGGGCAGTTACAATTGAGTATAGATGCAGAAAGACCAGATAAAGCAAGAGATTCCTAATCCCCTTTCCAGATACCCTGCCTTCACCTTTTGGCATCTTGGTTGTCAATACCTATAGCTTTTCCAATCCTTCAGACCGCAGCTCTTTCTCTGTCTCCGAGGGAAGCCACCTATTATTCCTATGCTCTCTGCTATCCTTCACGGCTCTATTCCTTTAAGGTAGGGGTGTCGAACTCAATCAGAGAAGGGGCCAAAATCTAAAATCCAGCCTAAATCGCGGGCCGAATGGTTTACTGAACAGTCATAAACTGACAATGTCATAAACTGACAGCGGAGTGCAGTGATGACAGCGCGGTGCGGGCCACATTGCAAGGCCTGGCGGGCTGGATTTGGCCTGCGGGCCTTGTGTTTGACACATGTGCTTTAAGGGAACCAAGGGAAGATAGATGCCTATTGAAAGATTAAAGGTAGTTTTCCCCAATTTGGCCACAGATCCCTCATAAACTGCCCCCCCCCCCCCCCCATCCTCTAAGAGCTAGAACTCTCGTGGCAGTTTTGCCTTCTAAGTCATCTCAAGGTGAAGGCAATTCCATGTTTTATTTACTCTTTAGCAGTCTTACCTGCTAGCCTGTATTTACCTCTTCTCTGAGTTCATGGCCTGGCTTTGCAACTGCTGATATAGAAAGAATGAATATTTTATACAGACTTTAATGACCACTTCAAGCTTGTCATGAGGTTATAGAAAAGCCTGTCAATAACCATATTTCTAAAGCCCTAAAAGGTAACAAATGAGGCTTCCTTTTCTGTCCTTCAAAAGAACTTCATTTCTGATTACCTTTTTTCTGGGTCTCCTTTGTTTAGTTGGGCTTTGCAGAGCTGAGGTGATTGAGTCAGTGTCCCTGGAAGGCAAGCTGTGCCTGGTAAATCAGCTTATTTGGTTATAATTTATTCTGTGTTTATTTTCGCTTTCATATCTCCTGGCCTTCATCAAGTCTTATGTTTTTTCAGCTATGACTCAGCTGTTAAGAGAATTACTTTGTTCTCTCTTGGACCAGAATGTTGAAGGGGAATCAATGTCACACTCTGCCCCACAGTTCTCAGTAGTGATGGTTGTTAATTAGCAAACATTTTAGAGCCATTTGTTACCTACCATGGTTCCTGGAATGAGAGGGAGGGAGGGATAGAGGGAAGGTGAGAGAGGGGTGGGAGGGTGGGAGAGAGTTGGGGGAGGGAGAGGAATAAAAAAAATATAAACATTTTATGCATGTGAATATGCATTTTGTGGATGAGGCATAAAGTTTTCATGAGATTTTTAAAGGAATCCATGTTCCCCCAAAGTTAAGATCTCCTGCTATAGATGGTAAATCTGGGAATAAATTCTGTGCTAAAAGAAACACTAGAGTTTTCCCTTAGAACTTACCTTGTCATAAAAAATAGAGCATGTGAATCTAGGTTTACTAGAGATGGTGAATATTTATGTTTACCATCTTTTAATGATACCCTGACCTGCCATAATTAGAATCAACATCTATATGCACCAATTCTAGGCAGCAGCAGCCTTAGCTGGGTCACTGGATTCATCTCTGGTTTCTTCTGCTTCCTGTTGGCCAGATTTGTTTTGAGGCAGTTAGGAAAAACTAAGGAAGGCAAGAATTTGTAGGCTGGTGATAGACCAGGTAAAGACCTTTGATGGGTGGCCTCTAGGAGATAAAATTCAGTGGAGTATTACCTCCAGGGCAAATTGTGGTCAAGCCTTTTCTATATGTAAACTAGAGGACTGGTGCATAAAATGCATGGATGGGTGTCCCTCAGCCCAGCTGCACTTTCTTCAATCTAGGACCCCTCAAGGGATGTCCAACTGCCCTTCCACATCCCTCTCACAGTCTAGGACTGCTGGATCCCAACTGCTTGCCTGCCTGCCTGCCTTCTTGATTGCCCCTTAACCACTACCATGCCAGCCTGATTGACACCTAACTGCTCACCTGCTAGCCTATTTACCCCTAACTGCCCTCCCCTGCAGGCCTGGTCCCCCCCAACTGCTTTCCCCTGCAGGCCTGGGACCCCCTTTTCCCCCCCCCTCCCCGCCCCAACTGCCCTTCTCTGCAGGCCCAGTTGCCCCCAACTTCCCTCCTCTGCCAACCTGGTCACCCCTCACCACCCTCCCCTGCTGGCCTGATCACACACAACTGCCCTCCCTTGCAGACCTGGTCCCTCCCCTGCTGGCCACCTGTGGCAGCCATCTTGTGTGTTGGAGTGATGGTCAATTTGCATATTACTCTTTTATTATATAGGATAGCGGTCTGGTGCACGGGTGGGGGTCGGCTGGTTTGTCCTGAAGGGTGTCCTGGATCAGGGTAGGGGTTCCCTTGGAATGTGGCTGGTCTGCAAACCACCACAGGCCACCTGGGTAAGGGGCCTGTGGTGGTTTGCAGACCAGCCACATTCCCTGGTGACCCAAATGGAGGCCCTGATATCTGGGATTTATTTATCTTCTATATTTGAAACTTAATAGCCTTGAGCTGAGGCTAGAGCAGGCCAGGGCAGTTGGAAATCTTGGCTTCCTCCATTGGTGGGGAAATCCAAACTTCCTGCTCACTCAGTGGCCACAGACATTTTTATTAGAATTTATTTATCTTCTATAATTGAAACTTTGTAGTCTTGAGCAGAGGCATGTGCCAGCCAGGGTGTGCAGGAAGCTTGGGTTCCTCCATTGCTGGGGAAACCCAAGCCTCCTGCTTGCTCTGTGGCTGCAGCCATATTGGTCGGTTATTTTGCATACTCACTCCTGATTGGCTGGTGGGCATGGCTTGTGGGTTTAGTGGAGGTATGGTTAATTTGCATATTACTCTTTTATTAGATTGGGTTAGATATTCAGGTCCTGCATGGGTAGCTCAGTTAGCTAGAGCATTTTCCTGATACACCAAAGTTTCAGGTATGATTCCTGGTCAGGGTACATACAAAAATCAACCAATAAGTGAAACAACAAATTTCCTCTCTCTCTCTTGAAAATAAATTGATAAACTAAGTTATATTTTCAAACAAAGAGGAGAAAATTTTCTCCTCTTGGTTTTGTCACATTACCCAAAACAATCACTAACTTCTTTGTAATTCTTTTCTGCCCATCTTTCCATTTCAGGCCACACCTCTCTCCTGGAAAGACTAATATAAAAGTTATGCTATAATTGAGACAACAGTAAAAAATAAAGAACAGCTATTCCTAATTTTCTTTTAAGAAGTAGGGTCTCTAATATTCTTTAGGACTTTTAGGCTCTCTTAAGGTCCAGGGAAAGGACTATATGCAAGTATGGGATGTGGCCCATTGGGTAGTCTCACACCATTCTGTCTCCTTCAAATCGACAAGTCTTGGCTCCCAGGAAGCCTCTTGGCCAATTCTCTAGGAAAAATAAAAAATCTTCCTTAGCTGTGTGTATCTAGCTCAGCGTTTTTCAACCGCTAGTGTGCCGCAAGATGTTGCCTGGTGTGCCGTAGGTGCAGACAAGACAAGAATTTTATAATTTTTCACTATTTTGTTTACTTAATATTTCATAATAAAGTAATTATAAAATACTTTCTTTGTGTTTATTTGATTCCTATTCAAGAGAATTACTTTATATATAGTCAATATAGGCACAGAGTTAAATTTTTTAACATTTTCTAATGGTGGTGTGCCTCGTGATTTTTTTCATGAAACAAGTGTGCCTTTGCCCAAAAAAGGTTGAAAAACACTGATCTAGCTTCTACAGAGTATTTAGGAATTTAAAAGTAAGCTGAATATCTCCTAGGTTCCATAAAACCTTATCATTGAGGATTATGGAGAGTGAGAACTTTGTAAACTTGATGACTAAGACTTACCAAATCAGAAGTTACAAGCTGGTTAAACCCAATGCAAAGCTATCTTAAGTTTTATACAAATAGCCTACAATTAGCACAGTGCTATGACATGTACTAAACTGATGCATCATAATTAGGGTGTTATACTAAACTTATGCATCATAATCTATTCCTCTTTGATCACCTTTAAACCCAAGACCATATGTGTACAGACTTAGAATTATAAAGAAAGCAGGTTCAAAGAACCACATGGGAGCTGTGTGCTGAATAATTCCCAGAGGTTACACAGGTGTGGGGATATTTGAATTTGGTCAGCTAGCATGGAGACTTGGTAGAACCTGGGACTTTCAGTGGAGACACTAGAAAAGCCATTATTTGTAGTCAGGCTAACCTAGTGGTCAGCAAACCGTGGCTCAAGTACCACATGCAGCTCTTTGGCCCCTTGAGTGTGGCTCTTCCACAAAATACCACGGCCTGGGTGAGTCTATTTTGAAGAAGTGGCATTAGAAGAAGTTTAAATTTTAAAAAAAAATTGGCTCTCAAAAGAAATTTCAATCGTTGTACTGTTGATATTTGGCTCTGTTGACTAATTAGTTTGCCGACCACTGGGTGAACCTATTCTTACAGTGAAATTCTAGATCTGCTTTTAAAATATTAGAACATGGCTAAAAAATGTACCAGGATGAAATCTATGTACCAAAGAAAGACATAATCCTATTTAAAAAAAAGACAACAGAATTCAAACATAAAACACACTATTCCTAGCATATAATACAACATTTCTTGACATGCAAAGGAAAATGTAACCTATAACTGGAAGAAAATACATTAATATAAACAGATCTCAGAATAGACAAAGGTAATGAAATTATCAGACAAACTCAACACAGTATTATAAAAATGTTCAAAGATTAAAATAAAATAATGAATTCACTGATAAGATTAAGGGAAGATATAAAACATAACCAAGTAGAACTTCTAAAGCTGAGAAACATAATTAAGAAAAAAATCAGTGGCGTGGCTTAGCAGTAAGGTACTAGGGAATGAAAGATCAAAGAACTTAAAGAGCAATATAAACTATTCAAAGCATTCACACACAAAAGGCTAAAAAGAAAAAGAAAAAAAAAAAACCCAATGTGCAAAGTCTCAGTGACCCGTGGGACACTGTTAGGCGAACTAACATGAATACAATTGGTGCTCTAAAAACAGGGAAATATTTAAAGAAATAATGAGAAAACATTTTCTTATTGCTTAAAGCTATATATCTAGAGCACCATGAAGCTAAAATAATATAAAATTAGCACACTTACAAAAACCACATTAGGGATCATCACAATCAAATTTCTGAAACCAGTAATAAAGGGAAAATATTAAAAGCAGCCAAAGGGGATGAGGGACACTTTTAATCCAGGGAAACAAAGATAATATTTTTGACTTCTCAATAGGAACAATAGAAGTCAGGAAACAATGGAATGGCTTTTATAAGGGCTTCAAAGAAAGGAAAGAAATGTTAAACTAGAATTTCATTTTAAAAAATATATGAAGGAAGGAAAAAACAAAGGCAGTTTTAGATAAGCAATGTATGAGAGACTGTATTGCTAATAGATCTATGAAACAAGGAACATTAAAGAAAGTTCTTTTTACTAATGGAAAATACCAAGTTGAAAGTTGGATCTATTGAAGATAAATTATGCTAAAATAATAAACATGCAGATAACTATAAAATACTTTCCAATATTTGTCAAAAATATAATTAAACATTTAAATTAACAATAATGTATTGTGGGGTTTATAACATGTATAGAAGTAAAATCTATAACAATAACACCAAAGTTGATATGGTGGGGGGTGGGGTGGTAAGGTCTTAGAATACAGTGTTACAAGATTTTTACATTATATATGAAGTGAATGTAATATTAATGAAGGCATTCTATAGTGGACTAAAAAATGCATATTATAAATCCTAGATAAATTATTTAAATAAAAAATTAAGCTTCAGAGCAAATAAACCAATAGAGTAACTAAAGTGGAATGCTAAAAGAACTCAAATAACCTGCTCATCTCTTCCCCTCCTCCCAAAATGTCCAACAAAGAACAGCATTGAGGAAGACATGAGGGCCTCTTTTTCTCCTTGAATCTGAGAAGTTACGTTACCTGCTGAGACTGTTTAGAAAAGATGTTAAGAGTAATGGGAAGGGAGAAGGAGAATTGCCTCACATAGGGTCCATCTGAGCACCAGGTGTTGGGGATATTGTTCTGGATGGTTGTACATTTTTCTCCAGCAGGGCTTAGCCTCATGAATGAATGAAGGGAAGCCAGGTGATTAGGTTTATTATTTAAGATTGTCATGCCAGAGAGCAAGACAATAATGAAATTGTGGGAGTAGATGAGTTCAAATGACTGGTGATGTCCAGACTGAATATATAAGGAAATTATTGTACTACTAGAGGCCCATTGCACGAAATTCATGCACTGGGGGCTGGGGGGTGTCCCTCCACTCAGCATGAACCCTCTAACAATCTGGGACTGCTGGCTCCTAATGGCTCATTTGCCTGACTGCCTGATTGCCCCTAACTGCTTCTGCCTGCCAGCCTGATTACCCCCTAACTGCTCCCCTGCCAGCCCGATCATCCCCAACTGCCCTTCCCTGACAGCCTGGTCACCCTTAACTGCCTTCCCCTACTGGCCTGGTCACCTCCAACTGCCCTCCCTTGGCGGCCATCTTGTGGCGGCCATCTTGTGGCGGCCATCTTGTGGCGGCCATCTTGTGGCGGCCATCTTGTGGTGGCCATCTTGTGGCGGCCATCTTGTGGCGGCCATCTTGTGATGATGTGGGGTGGCCATCTTGTGACAACATGAGGGTGGCCATCTTGTGATGATGCAAGGGTGAGATGCCACCTAGGCTTTTATTAGTATAAATAGAACTCATAGTTTAGGAGGATAGAATTCAAGGGACTCAAGTTTTTAATAAAGTTATAGAGTAAGTATAATAAAGGTGATAAAATGAGATAAGTAAAGGGACACAGATTTAGTGTAGGAAACTGACTTTAGAATTTTAAAGCTGAGACAGTTGTGGGTCATGTTAATAAGTGAAGTGTGCCAGTTGAGGAGTGAGGGTCACTGATTTTGTGAAACCAGCATATTTGAAATGTCCATATGCAGGTGGACCATACATAGAAAAGTTTTTATCTTTTGAGCCTCTTCTTCCTTGCAGCTGCAAAATAGAGACTTCTTGCTCCTGACAATTTATATAGATTTTCAACATAGGAATATTTCTGTTAAAAATGATTCTGATTTGTGATAGATAAAAATATGCATGTCCCTGTAAGATATTTTTTCAGCTATTGAAATAAAATAATGTGGTACTCTTGGGAAAAAAAAAAAAAAGATATTGGTGAGACATAAAAATGAGGTGTGAATAGAAGACATTTGTACTGGGCTGGGTTTTAGGGGTTGGGGGTTTCCTCAGCTGGCCTGTGCCCTTTTATAGTCTGGGAGCCCTCAAAGGATGTCCGACTGACAGAGAGCAGGCCTAAGTCGCAGTCTGATATCTTTAGCATCAGCTGGGCTTGTGGTTGAGCAGCATTCTGCCTGTGGGAGCACACTGACCACCAGGGAGCAGCTCCTGCATTGAGTGTCTGTCCCCTGGTGGTCAGTACATATCATAGTGACTGGTTGTTCCACCCTTTGGTCTATTTGCATATTACCCTTTTATTATATAGGATAGGATAGAGATAGAAAGGAAGGGGGGGGGGGAGAGAAAGAAATTTTGTTGTGAGAGTGAAACATCATTCAGTTGCCTCCTTCATGCCCCCTACTGGGGATCAAGCCTGCAACCTGAGCATGTGCCCTGACCAGGAATTCAATTGGCAACCTTTTGGTGCATTGAACAATAGCCAACCAACTGAGCCACACTGACCATAGTCCCTTTTTATATTTTTAACACCTGTTATTGAGGTATGACTTACATATAAATGCTTTACATATTTAATGTGTCCAAATTGATGGTATACAGCCATGAAGCCATCATCATCATCAAGGCCATATGCGTAAATACCTCCTAATGTTGCTTCCTGCCCCGCCCCCCTTTTTTTTCTGTGGTAAAAATACTTAACATAAGACGTACCCTCTTAACAAATTTTAAGTATTCAGTACAGTATTAGCAGCTATGGCACTGTGCTATATCGTAGATCTCCAGAACTTCTTTATCTTTCATAACTAAACCTTTGTACCATCACCTCCCCGTTTCCTCCATCCTACCCCAATCTGCCTTGGCAGATGCTATTTTTCTTTTAGATTCTTTGAGTTTGACCATTTTAGATTCTACCTATAAATGAAATCATATAGTATTTTATTTTCTATGTCAGGCTTATTTCATTTAGCATAGTGCCCTCCTGGTCCATCCTTGTTGAAAATGACAGGATTCCCTTCTTTGTTTAAGGTTGAATAGTATTCCACCACATGCATTTATCCATTCCTCTGAGGACACACATGTATTTATATTCACATCCTTGTTATCTCATAAAAGTCTAACATGCTAAGTGTCTGGTTGACCTGTCAGCCATTCAAACAATCAAAGCATAATATGCTAATGATATGCTAAGGCCACTTAACCACTCACTATGATGTGCACTGACCACCAAGGGGCAGACAGTCAACCAGTTGCTATGATGTGCACTGACCACCAGGGGACAGATGCTCTGACCAGTAGCTTAGCTTGCTGCTGGGGTCCAGCCAATCAGGACTGATTGAGACAGGCCAGACTCACCCTGGAGCCCTCCCACAGTCCTTTCCCTGATGGCCAACCTCCTGTGTCTATCCCCTGCCCCAGTTGTGCACTGATGGGGTCACTCTGCCTGGCCTGCACCCTCTCACAATCTGGGACCCCTTGAGGGATGTAGACCCAATCCTGCATGCCAGGCTTAGGGACTCCCCTGACACATGAATTTGTGTACCGGGCCTCTAATTATGAATAATGCTGCAATGAACATGGGGGTGCAGATATCTCTTGAAGACAGAGATTGCATTTCCTTCAGATATATATCCAAAAGTGGGATTGCTGGATTAAATGGTAGTTTTATTTTTTAACTTTTAGATGACCTTCCATATTCTTTTCCATATGGCTGTACCAATTTATATTCCCACCAACAGTGTACAAAGGTTTCTTTTTCTCTTCGTTCTAGGAGCCCTTTCATTATACCTAATGAGTTCCATGATTTTGAACTCCTGTGCTTTGATCTCGTCAGCTAAACTAATCAGCCAAAGGGACCTGGTAAATGCTGAATATCTATGATGAAAGAACAAGGGGAAAATTACTAAAAATATCTTTATATAAAATTCAGTAGCTACTAAAGCCTACCTCTACCCTTTTACTAATAATGCTAAAAAGTATAAGAAAGAAATGAATTACTTCTGCTATACATTATTTAGAAACTTTAAAGGAAGGCAGGATTATAAAGACTGACATCTGCACTTGGCCATGATATTGCATGGGTCACTCTGTGAGGTAAAGGGAAGACTGGAGGGAGTATCAGTACAGATCTATAATTTGGTAGCTACTATTTAATGCGCTTTCTATTTGTTTAGTGAAGTTTGTATTCTCATGATCACTTTAAGAGGAGGAGGAAACTGAGGTTCAAAGAAGATATGCCACCTTACTCCAGTGTATTAGGATGATGTGGAAAAATCATCATCTTTCTATCTAGAAGTGTTATCTGGAACAATAATTTCAATATTCAAATAAAACTGATAAAAATGCTTCTGTAGTTGCCTGGCCCTTTTGTGGTCATTGCAATTAGAGGTCTACAGAATGAATGAAGGGAATTACTTATAGGTTTGGTAAAGGTATCTATAGCTTTAAACCCTTGAGCTAAATTAATAATTTATTTTAACTTCTATTTTGAAATGTTCCACTGAACTACACAGAATCACTGATTTGTGATCTTTTTTTCAATATGTATTTCTTATTTATTTGGACTATTTTTATTTTTCACACACAATATGGTAATAGACTGGTGGTTGCTGCTATAGCGGTTGCCTCCAGAAATACTGATGGTCTGCCAATTATTTTAATAATCAATAGCTATAAAAATAAGTTCATCTTGATATTTTTTTCTCATATAAAGAATAAATCATGGACATTTCTAGAAACATTCTGTATAGACAGAACTCAATTTGATCTCAAATTTTATGTAGAGTAACTTTTTTAGTTAAAATATTCCATAATTGTTTCTTCCTTTTTTTTTTTTTTTTTTTTTTTACACTGGTTTTTTTTTTTTCTTTTTATTAAGTTTATTGGGGTGACATTAGCTAACACAATTATGCAAGTTCTAAGTGTGCAATTCTATGATATATCACCTTCATATTGCATTGTGTGCCCACCAGCCAAAGTCAAATCTTCTGTCACCATATATTTGACTCCCTTTACTTTTAACAGCCCCTTTACCCCCTTCCCTCTGGTAACCTCTGGTCATCTGTGTCTATGAGTTGCTTTGTGTGTCTTGTTTGTTCATTTGTTGCTTTCAGCTTTATATCCAACATATGAGTGAAATCATATGGTTCTTGACTTTTTCAGTCTGACTTTTTTTGCTTAGCATGATATTCTCAATATCCATCCATGTTGTCACAAGTAGCAGTATTTCATCTTTTCTTATGGATGAGTAGTATTCTACTGTATATAAGTACCACATCTCCTTTACCCAATTATCTTTGAAGGACACTGGTTATTTCCATGTCTTGGCCACTGTGAATATTGCTTCATTGAACATAGGGGGTACATATATTTGGGAATAAATGTTTTTATTTTTACTTTTTGACTAGATACCCAGAAGAGGAGTTGCTCTATTCATAATTTTTTGAGGAACCTTCATACTATTTTCCACAGTGGCTGACCAGTTTTCATTCCCCCAGCAGTGAATGTCTCTTAATGCAGTTTTTAATTAGTATCAGTGTCTACAGCTCCCCTGAATTCTTTACTTCCACTGGGGCTCAGTATTTTGCCACTCCTTCTTATCTTCTCCCTCCCATTCATACCTTTGTCTCCTCTCAGCTAGGACTACTGTTCTTCCTGCCTCTACCTGTAACAATGTACTTAGCAAGATGGTGTGGGACCTGGGTCCTTGTACTCCAAAGTAGGACAATTGGAGACAGGCACTAGGGGAGGATATGAATTACATAGCTCTGGTTACTGTAAAGAATAAAAGAAGTAAAGCTACTGTTTATTGAAACATCATTTATGTCATCACTATAAGTATTAACATATATCATCATCTCAAACCTCATGTCAACTATGTGATGTGCTATCTTCAAATTATTGAGAAAACTGAGGCTAGGGGAGATTTGTCTGATTTCAAAGCCCATTATGTTTCCTCTGTTATACTCCATTGCCTCTAAAATTATTTGTAGCTGTATAAGTAGGTTTGGAAACCTGCTTATTTCTAATATAGTCTTTTTTTTTTTCTTAGGAAATCAGAAATAATGGTTCCATCTTCCCTTCTGACACCTTTCTTGTTCAGACAAGCCCTATAGCATTGTTCAGGAGAGAGTGAATAAGACTCTGAGAGTCCTAAGGGAAAAAAAAATTAATGGAAGATAAAAGTTAACAATGTTAGCAACTATAAAGAACAAAGATAATAGAGCATAAAAGA
The DNA here is from genome assembly GCF_964339955.1 of Pipistrellus hanaki. Classification (NCBI taxonomy): domain Eukaryota; kingdom Metazoa; phylum Chordata; class Mammalia; order Chiroptera; family Vespertilionidae; genus Pipistrellus; species Pipistrellus hanaki. The sequence goes on from NC_140513.1 coordinate 61,309,631, forward strand.
AAAAAGATTAAATAACAGAATTGTGTGGGATTCATTAAGGGATTAGACATAGTTTTCAAACTTCAATGTGAATGAGAGTCAATAGTGGTGTTGAATCATATACAAATTCCTGGACCTGACTGCAGATCTCCTGAATCAGAAACTATTGGGATGAGTCTTTGACTATGATGGCCTGCATGATATATTTGAAAGCACTGGAATAGAGCATAAAATGAGACAAAGGCTTACTCAAATAAAAAGGTGAAATTAGTCTTAGCCAGTTTTTCTCAGTGGTTAGAGCATCAGCTCATGGCTGAAAAATGAGAGGTCTGATTCCAGTCAAGGGCACATACCTCGACTGCAGGCTTTATCCCCAGCCCTGTTGGAGTGTGTGCAGGAGGCAACCAATCAATGTGTCTCTCTCATATAAATGTTTCTTTCTTTTTTTCTTTTTTCTTCTTCTTCTCTCTCTGTCTCCTTCCTGTCCACTCTCTTTCTCTAAAATAAATAAATAAATAAATAAATAAATAAATAAATAAGGATAAAGTATCCTTGGGTGAGGTTTCACACACAGACAAAAATTAAAAAATTATTTTTTCTGTTTATTCATAAAGTATTGAATAAATTAATGGAATTATTGATGGCCTCCTCAGGCCATGCTTGATGCGCTACCAGTCTTTCTGTGGGCTCATGGCCAGTGACACCAGGAGGCTCTGACACATTTTTCCTTGGTCACAGTCACAATAGCCACTTGACTACCTTGCTCCAAGCTTCTGCTGCTCCCTCATGGCCAGGTGCAGTCCTGCTCACCTCTTGACCACATGGGTCAGAAACTATTTGTTAGGCTTAGCAGTAGCAACTTCAAAGAACAGGACCAAGGTAATATAGCTGAGAATGACAGTCATTTTGAGGAAAAGTAATATCTTACTGTTTGAGGCCAGTAGTATCATACGATGATATGGAGGCCTTGTTGCTCAAATCACAAATCTCTCTTTGTCCCCTTCTCCCCCATTAAAAATGCACTATGGATTAAAGACCACATAACTAATATTATTAAGGAAGTGGAGTAGATAGAATAGGACCACCTTAAAAGTGTTCAACTGTAGATCAATATTCACCTACGAACACTGCTATGACTTTGAGGAGAGATTCCTGAACAATGCTGTAGGTCCTAAAGATATATGAAAAACAAAAAAGGGGTCAGAAGGAATGAAATAAAAGACGACTCTGGAATATTATTCAGTAACTAGAGGCCTGGTGCACAAAAATTCATGCACTCAGAGGGTCTCTCAGCCAGGCTTGCACTCTCTCGCAGTCTGGGAGCTTTTGGGGGATGTCCAACTGATGGCTTAGGCCCACTCCCTGTACGCCTAAGCCACAGCCTGGCCTCCCTCTTCAGGAGGTGACCAGCTGGCCAATCAAGGGGTGGCACCAGCCGGCGAGGTGCCAGCCCCCCCGCCCCCATTGCCCTGCTACTGCCACCGATGGCCTCCCTCTGCAGGAAGTGATTGGAGAGCACAGGCCAGTGAGTACCTGGCCCTGCCCACCCATTACCCCCCCCACCACCACCTCTAGTCACTACCTCCCCTGATCGCTGTCCACTCCTGCTCACTGGCACCCACCTCTGCTGACTGGTTGTTCTGACATTTGGTTTATTTGCATTTTAGGTTTTTATTATATATGATGCTGAGGGGACCCCTGAAAACACTAATAAAATTCTTCATATGTGTTGTCACAGATTTACTTAAAAGGAAGTGATAATGACAAACATGAATGTGCCAGGAAAAAATTAAATCAGATATAAGTTCACTTCCTTTTTTAAAATGAGTAGTATGTCTAGGGCATCTTCTAAATTCCAGTGCATTTGACTTAAAGTAAAGCCACAGGCCATATAGTTTTAGGCAAGCTTCCTTCTTGGTTTACCTACTTCCCTAAACTTCCAGCTTCACTCAGACAGGATTTTCAATGATGAGAATAGTAGGAAGTTAAGAGGGAAAGTGATGACGGTGGCCTGTCTAGGATGCCTGTCTGTCAAAACAGGCAGAGAAGGCCCAATAGTCACAGTGATAGAATCAGTAGTGCTGACATGTTGGTAGGAAATGTGAGCATAGTTCCTCTTAGATGAACTATTGTGATTTCACAATATTTTTCCATTATTACATCCTCATTGATTAACTGTATCTCTATTCTTAAAATTTTAATATACAGGGTGGGGCAAAAGTAGGTTTACAGTTGTTTTTATGGAAAATAACACAATAATTAACAAATAATATAAGAATAAATGGCCGAAACCGGTTTGGCTCAATGGATAGAGCGTTGGCTTGGGGACCGAAAGGTCCCAGGTTCGATTCCGGTCAAGGGCATGTACCTTGCTTGCAGGCATATCCCCAGTAGGGGGTGTGCAGGAGGCAGCAGATCGATGACTCTCTCTCATCGATGTTTCTAACTATCTCTCTCTCTTCCTCTCTGTACAAAATCAATAAAATATATTAAAAAAAAAAGAATAAATGGTTTCTTATACTCACAACTGTAAATGTATTTTTGCCCCACCATATATATAATATATATAAAAAATATATATTATACACACACACACACACACACACACACATACATATACATATTACATGTATACACTTCAAAAAATTAAAGTTCTTAGAGGTGTACATTGGCTTATGCTGTCTTTATGTAGTTTTACATCTTTTTTTGCACTAAATAATATATCAGAGATCTTTCCATATCTATACAAATGGAAATTCTTATTATTTTATTATTTAAATGTATGAGATATTCTGTGCTTGTGTTCAACACCTTAGCCACTAGACACATTAAGTACTTAAAGTGAGGCTAGTTCAGGTTTGAGGTACCATCTGTATAAACTACATTTGAAGATTTAGTGCAAAATTAGATCAAATATTTCATTAACAATTTTAGATACTGATTACCTGTTGAAATGATATTTTGGAAATGTTGAGTTAAACAAAATGTTATAAACTCTTCCCTTTTTGTCCTTTTTATAATGTAGCTAATAGAAAAATTTAAATGACATATGTGGCTCATATTTGTGGCTTGCATTATATTACTACTAGAGGCCCTGTCCCCCACCCACTGGTCCTTCCGGAAGGTCATCCAGAAGATTGGAAGGCCTTCCAGAAGGTTGTTCTGGAAGGTCATTCCGGAAGGTCGTTCCACTGTCCAATCTAATTAACATATTAGCTCTTTATTATATAGGATTCCGGAGTATTGTATATACACACAAATACAATGTATGCTATATGTTATAAGGCATAAAAGAGACTCATATATCCAGGGCTATTTATTATTCAGAAGGTAGACACTAGTATGGCTGTACTGATTGTTTAAATACAGACATAAAGGCTGGTAGGTAACTGCTGATCTGAATCTCCAAGAACCCCTTACCCCACTGCCCCAGCTGCTTGGACCTGCACATCTCTAAGACATAATGCCTGGGAAGTAGCCACAGTTTGGACCCTGATAAATTACTCTAGCAGTTGTTTTTTTTAGATTTGTTGGGAGTCAGTTTGGATTATTACATATTTTGAGTATCAACCCAGCCTATATCTAATACCCAGTGTAAAAATAGATGCTATTTTTTTTTTAAATCCTCACCTGAGGATATGTTTTTCTACATTTTATTTTAGGGAGGAGGAGAGAGAAACATCAGTGTGAGAGAGAAACATGGATCAGTTGCCTCCTGCATGTACCCTGAGCAGGAATCAAACGTGTGACCTTTTTGTGTATGGGATAATACTTTCACCTACTTAGCCACCTGTGCAGGGCTAGATTACTAATATTTTTGAAGCCCTTTATGTAACTTTCCCTTTGGTACTTTCATTTTACTTCCTCTCCACCTCTCCCATGGGATTAACATTTTTTTCTTTATAGTTTTACTATAAAGTTGCATTTATAAGTGATACATTTAGTTTTGTTGGTTTCAATACTGTATATAAATGCAATTGCAGTGTAAGTATACTTCCTCAACTTTTTCCCCTATTAAAATATGTGAGATTCATTCATGCTGATAATATGTAACTGTGGTTCAGTTTTTATTCCACTGATTAATATTCCACTGAAATAAGTTTCACATTGGTGAGCATATGGGTTGATTAAAGCTTTTTCTGTTATTCCACTGGTGTTGCTATGGATATTTTTGAACATATTTTTTCACATGTTCAAAAGTTCTCTTGATTGGAGTTTTCACATTTTTATTTTTTATCAAAACTCAGTGTGAAATACAGTTTACAATGGACAGAATACATATGCACACACACGTGATCTCCTCTCTTCTCCTTTCCTCTTTTCTTCAGGTCTCATTTTATAGTAACTTCCACAACTCATTCTGCAGTAGTGAATTTATTGGGAATTCTTGACACTTTTCTGCTCCATATAAATTTCATAGTAGACTTGTCAACTTCTGGGAAGGTTCTTTTCAGGATTTTAATTAGGATGAGTTGAGTCTACAGATTAATTAGTGGGCTATTGATATGCATGTTCTTCAGAAACTTGTCTATTTCTGGTAGGTTTTTCCCCCCAAATAATCAACTCTTGGTTTTGTTGAACATCTTAATTCTTTGTTATTGCATTAACTTTTACTTTTCATCTTTTTTTTAATATATATTTTATTGATTTTTTACAGAGAGGAGAAGAGAGGGATAGAGAGCTAGAAATGTCAATGAGAGAGAAACATCGACCAGCTGCCTCTTGCACACCCCCTACCGGGGATGTGCCTGCAACCAATGTATAATACATGCCCTTGACAGGAATCGAACCTGGGACCTTTCAGTCTGCAGACTGACGCTCGACCACTGAGCCAAACCGGTTTCGGCTACTTTTCATCTTTTCTAACATAATTATTTAAAGCTTAACTTCATCATTGAGACTGTTGGGCCTCTCCATAGTTTAACCACATGGTCTCCTTACCTGAGTCTTACATTTGGCTTCCCACAGTCTGCCATCTAGGCTGTTGCAATAAAAACACAAACTTGAATGTTTTCTTTACTTACACATGTGTCACACAGTGTCCAGTTTTTTGTTTTCCTTTCATGGCCCAGCTTTCATTGTAAGCTAAGAAATGTTTGGCAATCTATATATACATAAGCCTAAATGACTGGCTGTCTGATAGCTATGATACACACTGACCGCCAGGGAGCAGACGCTCAATGCAGGAGCTGCTGAGCTGTAGTGACCTGGCAGCTGCGATTCTTGAGTGATGCACCCAGAACCAGAGAGGAGGGAGCCTGATTCCAGGGTGTATCACCCAAGAACCACCCTTTCACAACCCAGGACCCCTTGGGAGATGTTGAGAGATGGTTTTGGCCTGATCCCACAGGCCAGGCTGAGGGACCCCACCGGTGCACAAATTGGTGCACTAGGGCTCTAGTTCCTTTTTTTTTTTTTTTTTTTTTTTTTTTTTTTTTTAACCATTTAATATAGCTGAAACAAAAAAAAAATCATGTTATCCTTCACTATATGTATCCATTTTTATTAGAGAATAACATACAGCTAAAATTATTGGTTTACCTTAACCTCAGAAGCAGTGTATGCACATACAAAAGAGTCTTTCATACATGGAGGAGAGGTATGTTTTTGAAAATTCACTATATCTCCTGGCTCTGCTTTGTATGCCTCATGGTGAAATATATACTTTTAAGGCTGGAGTTATTCAAATTTGAATATTAATCAGCAGGGGTTAAAAGAGGGTGCCTCTCCATTTATTTATTTAGTCAGTTTTCTTTTAAACTTTGTATTTTGAAATAAATATAAATTTACAGGAAATTGCTAAGAAACTTATAGGATATGTTATGCACCTTCCAACTAGCCTTATACAATGTTCACATGTTTCATAACTACTGTATAATATCAAATCCAGAAAACTGGCATTGATACAATATGTAGAATTTATTCATATTTTTACAGCTATGCACATACTCACCTCTCTCTCTCTCTCTCTCTCTCTCTCTCTCTCTCTCTCTCTCTCTTGCTGTATGTGTGAATGTAATTCTATGCAATATTTTTATGTGTGTAGCTTTGGGTAACTACCATAAGGCTCCATATGGTTTTACATATTTATAGCATGGATTCTCTATCCTGAATCCATGCCCACTAATAAAGCTTCCATTTCTATAATTTTGTCATTTCAAAAAATGTTATGCAAAGGGAAGTACAGAGTTTGTAATATCTTTGGATCAGTTTTTTCTTTTAATCTCAGTATAATGCTTTGGAGTTCATTCAAGTTATTGGATGTATCAATAATTCATTCTTCTGATTTCTGAGTAGAATTCAAGGTATGGATGCACCACAGTTTGTTTACACATTCACCAAATGAAGAACATTTGGACTATTTCCATTTTTTTTGCTATTAATATTATGAATAAGGCTTCTATGAACATTCAGGGGCAAGTTTTTGCATGAACATAAATTATTATCCCTCTGGGATAAAAGCCCAAGGGTACAATTGTTGTATTATATAGTAACTAGAGGTCTGGTGCATGAAAATTCATGCACTAGAGGACGGATCCCTGCCCCCTCTCACAGTCCGGAAGCCCTCAGGGTTGGGAGGCGATCCAGCAATCAGGAGAAGATGATACCTCCACACACCTCTGCTGCTGCCACTGCTGGCAGTGCAAGCCTGGTTACCTGAGCCTCGGGCAGACCTGGGCAACTGTGCAGCTGCCATCCAAGGCTTGCCTGCACCTTGGGCCAGCCCTGGCCAGCTGGGGGGCTGAGGGGACTGGGGGACTCCAGAGGCAGACATGGAGCAGGTTCGGCCTTGCTGCATACCTGCCGCTCCAGTGAGGTTGAGGGGACAGGTGCCTCCATCTTGTGGCTGCAGGCACCACCACCTTGGAGGGTGTGACAGTCAATTAGCATATGCTCTCCTTATTGGATGTGGGTGCTGCCATCTTTTGCGATGGCGTGAAGATCAGTTAGCATATTCCCTCTTTATTAGATAGTATTGCAGTTTTAATTTTGAAATGAACTGTCAAACTTTTAAAAAATGAATGATCGTTTTGTGTGCCCATCAGCAATGCTTGAGTGATTCAGGTTTTCCTAAATCCTCACCAGCCTTTGGTGGTGTAATTTTGTTGGTTTGGTCATTCTGATAGGTGTGTGATTAAGTTCCTGTAGTTTTAATTTGTATTTCTCTAGTACCTAATGGTGTTGAATGTCTTTTCATGTGCTCATTTGCCATTTGTATAACTTCTTCAGAAAATCTGTTTTTGTCTTTTGCCATGTTTCTTATTCGATATTTTCTAATTGTTTATTTTTATCACTGTTGAGTGCATATTTCTTTATATATTTTGGATACTTTTCAGACATGTTGTTTGCATATATATTCTTTCATTTTGTAACTTATATATTCATCATCTTAACATCTTTCACAGAGAATAAATTTTTAATTTTGATGAGGTCCAATTTATCATTTTCCTTTTACAGATCATGCTTTTGGTGTCAAGTAAAATAACTCTTTATATAGTCCCAGGTTGTGAATATTTTCTCCATTTTTTTCTTAAAGTTTTATAGTTTAACATGTTGTATTTAAGTTGGTGATGTATTTTTAATTAATTATTATATGTGATTTTGGGTTTAGAGTCTAAGTTAATTTTTGTTGTATGAACATCTGATTTTTCAGTACCACTTGTCCTCCACTGAATTACTTTTGCAATTTTGTCAAAAATCAAGTCAGCATATTTTCATGGATGTTTCTGAACTTTCTTTTTTCATCAGTTGATCAATGTGCCTATCTCTCCTCCAGGACCACAAAGTCCTGCCTATGGGCTAACTAGTAAGCTTTACCATCAGAAAGACAATTCCTTCTGAATTATTATTTTTCCAAAATGTGGTTTGGCTATTGTAAGGCTTTACCCTTTCTATATCAATTTTAGAATAGGTTTGTCTGTGTTTGCAAAAGTCTTCTGGGATTTTGTTAAGAATCTTGTTCAAATTCTAGGACAATTTGAGGACAACTGATGTAGTTACTATGTTGAGTATTCCAATCCATGAACGTGATCTCTGCAATTATTTACTCATAAATTCACTACAGCCCCTCTCCATTTTATTCAATCTGAAGTTTCTGGAAACTGACCATCAGGTCTGATGCAGGAACAACCTCTCTGGATACTCACATAAGTTTTCTGAGCCGGCTGTTACCTAATTAATTTCAAATAGTTCAAAATTCTTTATCAATTTGACTGACAAAATGAAAAAAATAATCAGAGGCTAGGTTGAGCATTGAGTACATTGAGAATAAAATTACTGCTTTTTATTTATTTTTCTTTCTTTTTTTTTCAATTTTGAAAATGAGATGTATTTTATTTTAATTTTTAAAAAATATATTTTATTGTTTTTTTCTCTTATTTTTTAAATTAAATTATTATCTGTGTAATATCTTACCATTGCCCCCCTTCTCCCATACATAGCTTCCCTCCCCAGAGTTTTGTGTCCATTGGTTGTACTTATATGCAGGTATACAAGTCCTTCGGTTGATCTATTATCTCCCCCAGATCTCCCTACCCTCCCCGCTGTAATTTGATAGTCTGCTTGTTGCTTTACTGTCTGTATATCTATCTTTTGGTTCATCAGTTTATAATGTTCTTTATTATCCATAAATGAGTGAGGTCATGTGGTGTTTCTTTCATTGACTTGCTTATTTAACTCAGCATATTCCAATTCCATCCAGGTTGCTGCAAATTATGAGAATTCCTTCTTTTTTTTTTTTTAAATAAAAAAATTAGTGCTTTTTAAAATGTGTTTTTACTTGTTGGTGTGCAAAAGATGAGTTGTTTTTTTTCCTTAAAGTGCTTAAAAACCCTGTGCTTACCATCTGCCCAGAGCTGTATCCCAGGTTCCCTTGAAGGGCTGAGTTGCTTCCATGTGTAAAGTAATTCTTGTGAATTTCTTGATGATATCACAGGTGGACAGTATTGTTTTACTTTGAACTTCCTTGTGTAAGAGAGAATCTGATCTTCTATGAACATTTAGGCCAAAGTTGGGATGCTTACATTATTTATGTAAGACTTATCTGATAGTTGGGGACCAACAAAAGAGAAGTAAATGTTTTCAAGACATGACTGGCTTCTGTGAGCCTATGGCAGATCACTTGAATTTCAGAAGATATGGTGGCATGGAGGAGAAAGCCCTCACCTCCTCCCCAGATAAGTGATGACAGTCTTCAGTGGTGACCGTGCCTTCCTAGAATACTAGAAAAGCATGCAGCCATCCATAATTCATATGCATTAATATCAAAGTCCTTACCTTTCAGAACTCTTTAGTATCTCTATTATTTGTCTGCTCTCCATTTTTAGAACACGAAGTTGTAGTGTTTTGGCTGTGCTATTTACAAGAGCCTCAGAGGTCATCTCAATGCCAGAAAGAGAGGAATTTGATAGCATCTAGAGAGACAGTGTCTGGGGCTCTAGAATGGCTCAAAGTGAGGAAACAGAAGAAGACAAGGCTTAGGATGCCAAGGGTCTGGGAGCTCCATGCAGGGCTGTCCACCTGCTGTAGACCAGCATCAGGAGACTGTGCAGATGGGCCATCTGGAAGGCAGGGCTGTCCACCTGCTGTAGACCAGCATCAGGAGACTGTGCAGATGGGCCATCTGGAAGATAAAATACCATCATTGTGGATCTAGTGTTTTCTATCTTCTGAGTCTTTTCAGGGCAGAAACCAGTCAGATGGTTGCTAAGCTTCTGGAAAAATTCTAAGGAATGTTCTGGCTGTTCAAGTTATGTGCTATAAATGCACATATTACTCCAATGCTAAAACTGCATTCTTTCACCAGAATATGGGTGATTTTTCTTCCCAACAGCAGAAAAACAGAGTGAAAAAAAGGGAACCATATTTGGCAAACCAAGATAAGAAAAGATCTTGCCCAGTTAGGTTGTGTTGGCATCTTTGTTCCTTCCCACTGGGGTACCTTCTATTAGAAAATAATGTGTAAAGGAAGTTACTGTCATCTGTCCTACTCTGTCCTACTCTCACCTGAATTTTTAACAATATATTTGAGTGTTGGATCATAATTTTTTATGTTGGATTAACACTTAATAATTATTTTAATTATTAAAATAAATTAATAGTTGGATTATAAATGTTGGATCATATATTTGAGTGTTTATAAAACAAAAAGACATTAAAAAATTGATGCATATCTAAAGAAGAAAGACAACTTTAGGGAAAGGGCTAGAATTCATATCAGATGAAAAATGTCTGATAGATAGTATTAGGAGTATTAAGTCAGAGAGTGATGACTGAAACATGCAAGTAGTAATAAAAATTTTCCAGTGAGAGAGGAGTTTGTTCTGTTTGAATTCAGAGGGAGGATATGCTCTCTACCTTGCCTTCATGGTAAAACTTAATTACAGATAGCTCTGCACAAAAGAATCCCAAACACTTTTGCAGTTTATTTGAAGTCACCAACATACATATTAAGACTTTTTCATACACTCACTTATTAATTCACTGACATAATATTTAATAAATAATTTCCTGAGAACAAATAATCATGTAGCCACTGTGGAAAGCCAGTATGGAGTTCCTCAAAGAATTATATATGGAACTCCAATTTGACCCAGTAATCCCACTTCTAGGAATACATCTTATGAAACCTGAAACATCAATCAGAAAGTATATATATACCCCTATGTTCATAGCAGCACAATTTACAATAGCTAAGATCTAGAAGGAGCCCAAGTACCCATCAGCAGATGAGTCAATAAAAAAACTCTACAATTACATGATGGAATACTACACAATGGTAAAGAAGGATCTCTTACCATTTGCAACAGCATGGATGGACCTGGAAAATATTATGCTAAGCCAAATAAACCAGTGATAGAAAAGTATCACATGACCCCACTCATATGTGGAATCTAATGAACAAAATTGATCCAGAGACAAATTATGAACAGACTGATGAATTTCAGAGAGAAGGTGGAGATGAGTAAGGGGGGAGATTAACGGAAATTTATGTGCATGTATTGAACAAATCCAGGACATCTTATAACTGTTATCTCTAAAATCACCTTTCTGTGATCCCACCCATTTCTTTTAATTACCTTTTGTGCCATACATGCATTTATTAAAGCATATTTCACATCAAATTATGATGGATTTTCATATTTATTCAAGAGTAAGTGAAGGTTAATTTTCTCTTTAACCTTGGCTTTATAGTCATAGCTTCAGATATATATCAGGTGCCTAACAAAGGTTTGTTAGTGAAAGAATAGAATTATAGACACTGCCTTCAGGTCTTCATATATTAGGGTTATTTAAGGGTCATCTCTCATGCTTAAGCCAAAAGGGAAAATTTAAATAGTGCCTTTTCTCCAAGCTTTTTGCAGTTGTAGATTGTTCTAGGGTCAATGCAACTCTCACACCAGAGACAGAAGCCTTTTTAGTGAGGGAGCAAACCAAGATTCTACTTGATCTGCTATTAAATTAAGTCTTAGGTGCTCAAAAGGTACACCTTCCATTTATAAGAGAAATAAGTACTAGGAATGTAATGATTAATAATAGTTAATGCTACAACTTTTATTTGTTAATTATTCCTCACTGAAACCAGAAAAATTTTTTTTAAAGAAAATAAAGGTTTATTGTATATTCATAACATAAAATACTACTCAGCAATGAAAACAAATGAACTATTACCCTGGCCAGTGTTGCTCAGTTGGTTGGAGCAGTGGTCTGGTGCATCAAAGGGTGGCAGATTCAATTCCCAGTTGGGAAGCGTGCTGATCAATGTTTCTCTTTCTCTAAAAACTTTAATTAAAAAATTTAAAACAAATGAACTATTGATATATGCAAAAATGTAGTACTGAGTAAGGAAACTGACATAAAAGAATACATGCTTCATTATCGCATTTATAGTAAACTCTAGAGATTAATAATATAGCATATAATGTGAGAATGCAGGTAGGCAGTTGCCTGGGTCAGGGGGTCAGAGGTGGAAGTTGACGGGTAAGGGGCACAGGGAAGTATTGGGGATGATGGGAATATTCTATCTTGGTTGCAATGGTGGTTCCATGGTTGTACATATTTATCAGAACTCATTGATATGTACCCTTAAAATATGCAATTTATTGTACATGAATTACATATTAATAATGTTCATTTTACTTAAAAGAAAAAAAATATTTCCCATTTGTCAAAACAAAATATAACCACTTGTTAAAAGCTAAGTGGTCTTTATGGCATATCACTGAACTGATATATCTAAGTGGACAGTTTTATACATATGGTGATATTAAATTACATATATAATTTCTAAATCAAGCTTTACTTTTAATTGCTTTTAAGATGATCAAAGTGATCTTACGAATTAAGAAATATCTGTGTTTTACGAACTACTTGTTGAGTTAAAAAATGTAGGTCTTTATACTTTCATTCTCCAAAATGTTAAGTAGTAGATACTTTATATACCATGTCTTATGTAATTTAATTCTTATACTAACCTGTAATTCGGCCAATTATTAAGATGCAAGACCAAATTATTTGCCCCAATTTACATTCTTTTTGATATGGTTGCTAGAATAGAAAATTATGGTGTATCATTTAACTGATATATTTGAGTGGAGAGTTTTAATACAGATCATGAAAACTTTTAAATGGTGCATCAAGTAACTCTTTATCAACCTTTGCCTATTGAACTCTAGTGGGACAGAAATAATGATCAGTGTTGACCTATGTAGATCTTCTTTAAAGAGGTGGAAATAATCAGTTTGATCTCATAGGCAGTCACTTGTTCAAATTTGACCAAATGTTTCTCTTAAGATGAAACTGTTCTCTGTGCAGTTACTGGAACTATGTAATATTCTCAATTCAGGACTTTCATGTTGATTTTGAAGTCTGAAGATCACTTGAGGCACCCAAAATATGCCTGCCAGCAAATGAGAACTAGTCTAGCTCTTTTATCTTTTGATCAGGGTAAATTTGGGGGATCCATCTTTCAGTGAGATGGATGGGACCTTATGTTTGTTCCAATTAGTTTATGTTATTATGTTATTGCTAAATGAGATAAAGATCAACATCAATTCTATTTCTACTTCATGTCTGAGGAGAGTACTATTTACTGAAAAGTAAATAAAAGTGGAAAGAGTTTTGTTATGGCAAGTCACTCACTTTGAAATCCTTTTGAGAGACATGACAAAAATCACTTAATGATTAATCATCAAAAACACTATGAACAGCTGTCAACTGGTAAGTTCTTCAGTCAATCTAGTTGAAGGGAAAGAATTGGAAACTCCTTGACTTACAAGAGAATTTTAAAAAATCAAGTCAGCAGAGTCATTCATTTTTTTGACACTAATACCAATATCTAAATCATCCATTTGTTTGACATCCTGAAGTGTGTTACAATTAAGGCAATGGAACAATAAATTAGAGAAGGTGAGAGACAAATCTTTACCCAACTTTTTGAGTTCAAGTTTCTATGTAAAATTTGGATAGTAGTGTACCTATCTCTTATGATTTTTGGAATATATACATTAATTATGCATCCTAGTAACGATAAAACCTCTCAATGTCTAGTAGCTATTAGATGATGAATCGGACATGAGTGAGGAACCTTATCTAAGGGTAAGTAGGACAGACAGGATTTTTAAGAGCAAAGACTAAATAAAAAACAGGCAGAAAGCACTATTTAGATTTTGGTATATGTTACATTTTGAAATAGAATTTCATCCTGTGGTAACATGCACTCTTTTGCAGGAGAAGACTGACAAAAGCTATATTGGGTGTCAGGAGTCCAGAAACATGGGCGTAGCTTGATAAAAACCTGTAATTTCTGACAGGGTATAGGGGAGAAAACTGATCCAGAAACTCAATTTTAGAGGTGGGACCAACATAGAAACATAGTGTTAAGATTTAAGGGGTGGCTATAGATGGGTGTGAAAAGCCCGTTTTCATCCTCTCCCTATACACATGAATACATATAAGCATGCAGTAAACAGACTAGAGGGGGAAGTCAAATGATTATCATCTTTGCTGCTAATGCCTATGTATTGGGAGGGTATTTCTAGAATGATGAGGAAGCTTTTGAGGTCAAGATATGGACTAATTAAAGTATACATCCTGGTGAATGGGGGATGCTAGCATTCAGGCTTCTTTGCCAGGCAAGCCTATAGCAATGCATTTAATTCTGTTGATGGTGATCAGCTTCCTAATAAACTTTTTGTCTTGGTCAGAATTGGCTTCAATACCTGCACAGGAGGAGGCTCAGTGAAGTAAAAGAGCTTCCATAGTTATGTTCTACATCCCTTCAGTAGGGAGCAGTATAGCATAGTATAAGCTATTGTTATCCCTAGTTGCTCTGATTTCAAGGTTACAAAGAGACGACAGACTGGTCAAAGGCTGTCACTGATTGTATTTTTTTTTTTTATGGCTGCCTTAACAAAGTAATAATAACTGGGTATCTTATACAATAAAAAATTGTTTCCTCACAGTTCTAGATGCTTGAACTCCAAAATCAAAGCATCAGCTGGATTGGTTACTTCTGAAGGTTGTGGGGGAGAAGCTTTTCCATGTCCCTCCTAGCATCTTATAGCCTCAGGCCTCCGTCAGTTGGTAGATGGCATTTCCCTGTGTCTTCACTTCATTGTTCTTCTGTACACATCTCTCTCTGTCCAAATTGTCCCTTTCTGTTAGGATTGGGGCCCATCCTAATAACCTCTTAACTTGATCATCACCTCTATAAAGACCCTATTTCCATAGTCACAGGTCCTGGGAGATAGGACTTTATCATGTTTGGGGAGGACACAATTTAACCTGTAATCTTGCCATCTCCTTAAGTAAGAGGTAATTCTTAGAGCCTTAAAAACACCAATGAATTTCCACAGAGAGTGGAATAACACTGACTAGCACTCAGAAGCTTTTGTTTAAGCCCAACATTTGTCATATCCTGGTTGTAAGACCCAGGAAATTCTTCAGCAGTCTAAATCTCTATGTTGGGAATAACACTTAAGTGAAAAGTATTATAATAAATGACAAATATAGGTATTGGTGATTTGTAAATTGTGTTATACAGATACAATCTATAATTATACATATTCTTAATTTATTTTGTACTCTCTTACTCCTAAGTCGTTCCAAGCGCTAAGGAAAGAAAGTTGAAAGCTCTCAAGTACTTCAAGGACAAATAGAAGCAGGGACCATTATATAATTTGTTCTTGAATTAGTGATGAATTTCATTATAAGCATTAACATATTATCATACACATTTTAAAATCCATTGCATGTTTCACAGTTTCATACATGGAATAATTTTCTTTGCAAATGTGAGAAATATTGAGAGGCAAAACAACCTTAAAAATGTTTGCAGTTCCTTGAAGAAAAACATTGTATTGAACTCCCCTAGGGGGGAATATACTGCTTTAAAGAATATATATTTTTCCATCTAAACAATGATTATATAAGACTGCAGGGTCAGACTGGCTTCTAACTGCAATGTGTTAAACTTCTAGGGTTTGCTAAATGAATTTCCTCAGCCTTTTATTTTCCATGTTTGGTAAAGGCTTGGAGGCTGACC
The DNA here is from genome assembly GCF_964339955.1 of Pipistrellus hanaki. NCBI lineage: Eukaryota > Metazoa > Chordata > Mammalia > Chiroptera > Vespertilionidae > Pipistrellus > Pipistrellus hanaki. The sequence continues at coordinate 61,325,154 of NC_140513.1, forward strand.
GATTGCTATTATGACCACTGTGGACACTGAAAAATGACTTAGGAGAAACAGCCACTGAGAGGAAAGACAAATAGCTTTCCAGGAGAGAGAGCTTCGTGCACTAAGGTCATTAGCACTTATTCAGCTACTTAAATCTCAACTGCCTATGGTCAATTCCTGGATTTGGCAGAATCAGTACAGACGTTACCTTTGAATTTCCTTCTATTTCTTTCCTCTCTCTCATCCTCTCTTCCACTGATCCTCATTTGATTCCCTTGCTCTAGGCACCAAACAGATAGAAACAAACAAAATGAGCATAGCTCCTTGCCTGGTTTCTATACCATGTAACTTGATCAGCATGGTCTCTGTCTTTTAAGTAGACAGTAGCACAAACAGCCATATGCAAGATTATAAGTGCCGACTGTACTAACTAATTGGCATTCAGTAACTATTTAGTGGGTAAACACTATGCCAGGCAGTATCCTAAGTCCAGAGGGTAGAGCCAGAAAGTAGACGAAACCCTCTAAGAGATTAGTCTCTAGTACGAGTGTCCACTGAGCTGACAATTATAGTTTGTGTTTAAATTGCAATGATGAAGGATGTGCAGGTGCTGTGGGGGTCCGGAGGAGGGTACTTTACCAAGGCGGGAGCTGGGTGTGACAGTGGGTAGGAAAGATGTCCCGAGGAAGCATTTTTCACTTTCACAGTGAATTGTATTATTGTCCGCTTATAATAAAGGAGGACAGGAGCTTTCAGTTTTAAGCTGCTACTGATAAGAAATAGTAGGTCTTGCCAAAACCGGTTTGCCTCAGTGGATAGAGCATCATAGGCCTGCAGTCGGAAAGGTCCCAGGTTTGATTCTGGTTAAGGGCATGTATCTTGGTTGCAGGCACATCCCCAGTAGAGGGTGTGCAAGAGGCAGCTGATTGATGTTTCTCTCTGATGGATGTTTCTAACTCTCTATCCATCTCCCTTCCTCTATGTAAAAAAAAAAAAAAAAAAATCAATAAAAATATATTTAAAAGAATTAAGTCTTAATTTAGTTAAACCTTGGATACCTTCCTAAGGGAACTGCAACTACGCTCTTTCAATCTGCATATCTTAGCCCTCAAGTTGAGATTTAGCCTGTGTGGGAAATGCTGGTATTCTTTTTAAAGAGTTGTCATGCTTCCCTTGACTCAAACTTCCACCTGAGAAAACTTCTCAACAGAGAGCCTAACAAAACCACACTAACTCTATGCCTTGAAAGTATACAGGACGTAAAGTATGAGACAGATCATCTATGGAAATCTATGAGAAATCAATAAATGTAGCAAGGAATATTGACCCTCAGAAACCCAAAGTTCCATAGCACATCTGGATCCTACATGGTTTGCAGCCTAATGTGATTTGCCATTCCTGATAGAGAGATTGCTTTCATAGTAGGTTCTTTCATCATCAGGGGACCCCAGTACTTCCTCAGGCTTGGAGGACCCTCCTCTGGGATTGTCTACACTGGGTCTGCCTCTCTTCAGCCATAGTCTGTGTCATATTTGAGGGATGTGGCAAATTATACCTTTCCTTATGCTAGAGCTACTGTAACGGTATGCTGTGCTATTGGGTGAGGTCAGCCCTCAAGTGGTTTTCTCTGCAATGGGTTGTTGGTAGTAACTTCTCTTGCCCAGACTACTTGAAAGTACAGCAGGGAGATGTCTTGGTAGAAGGAATTCACAGTGGCCAGGGCATATTTATGTATCTTTCCTCACTCAGAATGCCACTTCTATGTGAAAAAATAGGCATATACACCTGATCTTTAATTTTCATTGATTGATTTGTCTGTTTTTAAACCAGTACATTGTTTTAAATATTGTGGTTATAGAATATGCACATTTTCCAATTTCTACACATTTAAGTTGTCAAAAGGGACATCAATTTACATTTCCACAATTGCACGTGCACATTCCTATTTCTCTACATTTTCCAGAGCAATTATCAGATTTTGTTTTGTTTTGTTATTGTCAACCTGATGGGTAAGAAGTGACATTCATTTTCATTTCAATGTCCTTTATTACTAGTGAGGCTGAATAGCTTTTTATCTGCTTATATTTTCAGTCAAATTTCATCTTTTGTGATTTGTCTTTCACATTCTGACCTTTTAAGAAATTTATCTGGGTTGCTTTAAAGAATTACTTTACGTATATATTTATTATAATACTTTATATTTTAAACGTATTATGAATATCATCTGCCAGCTTGTCTTTTAACTTTCTTTATGGACCTTTTATCAGGATAATATTTTTAGTTTTATTATGGTCAAATTCCTTTAATATGTGTGTTTTTGTGTATCTTGTTTAATTAAATACTGCAAAAATATTCTCCTAAATTTTCTTCTAATTCTAAAGTTAGTTTTTTTTTTCTTGGGTAGATTTTATTTTTAAAGTTCAAGACTAAATATATTATAAGCTTAAATACTCTAATGAGACCTTTGTACATGTACATAAGAAATCATGGACTCAATATTGTAAATAAAGCAATTATTTTAACAGCAAAGTAACAACCTAAATACCAAAATAGAATGAAAAGTGATTTGTGATAAATTCATATGATGGAATAGTATATAGAAATTATAAGGGAAAATATATTAAGGCATATAGACTTAAAAATAATAGGGTAAAAGTAGTAGCTTGAAGAAAAGCACACTATGTCTGATACTTTTGTATTATTTTCAATATTACATACACAAGCAACACTATGTATTATTACATGGATACATATTTACATAAAATATTATTAAATGGCCTGGAAAACTACATGTAAAATTCATGATGGCAAAGACATGACTATAAACATCCAAGAAGTTCACTGGACCTCATGTAGGATGAACTGAAAGAGATCTGCACTGAGGTACATTATAACGAAACTGTTGAAAGTTTAGGACAAAGAAAGAATCTTGAAAGCAGCAAGAGAGTAGTAACTCTTTACATGCAGGATATCCTCAATCAGATTATCAGCAGATTTCTCATCAGAAACTTTGGAGGCCAGAAGGCAATGGGCTGACATATTTAGTGTTGAAAAAAAGGGTCATTCCATAAAAAATTCTAGATCTTGAGAAACTGATTTTTGTAAGTGAGGGAGAAATTTAGACATTCCCAGATAAGCAAAAGCTGAGGGTGTTCATCACTACTAGAGCTGTCCTGAAATAAATACTAAAAGGAGTACTGCAAGTTGAAATACAAAAACTAAACAGTAACTCAAAACCAAATGAAAAATAAAGATTTCCTATAAAGGGAAATACATAACGATAAAAGCTAGTATTATTGTAACTTTGGTTTGTAACTCTGCATTTGTTTTCTATATAATTTAAAAGAATACATAAAAACAATTATTGGTATATGTTTTTAGACAGTATAGTGTATAAAGATGTCATTTGGCATCATGAGTAACTGAAAGGGGGTGGGCACAGCTTTGTAGAGAAGCAGAAGGTTATATGCTATTAAACTTCAGCTGGTACACATTCAACTTAGAGTGTTATAACTTTAAGGTGTTAAATGTAATCCCCATGGTAACCACAGAGAAAACGTCTGTAATATAAACACAAGAGGAAATGAGAAAAGAATTAAAATGTTTTCCTGCAGAAAACCAACTAAACATAAAAGACCATTAGTATAGGAAATGAGGAACAAAAACAAAGAAACAAACAAAAAACGAGCTATAAAGCTTATAAAAAAAATGACAGAAGTAAGTCTCTCCTTATCAATAAATGTAAATAGATGAAACTCTAATAAAAGCAAAGATTGACAAGATAATTAAAATAGTATGGTCAAATATATGCTGTCTATAAGAGACTCACTTTAGATCCAGAAACACAAATACATTGAAAGTGAGAGGACAGAAAAAGCAATTTCATGCAAATAGTAACCAGAAATAAAACAACCAGAAATGGCTATACTATTATCAGACAAAATAGACTTTAAATCAAAAGCCTACAAATCAAAAGGTTATAAGGACCAAAGAAGAACATTATCTATTACAATTTCAGGAACCAGAAAAAGGACAAAATAAGCCCAAAGCTAGCAGAAAGGAGGACATAGTAAACATTAGGACAGATATAAGTGAAATTAGACTAGAAAAACAATAGAGGAAAAAATCAATGAAACTAAAAGTTGGGTCTTCAAAAAGATCAACAAAGTGGACAAACATTTAGCTAGATGGATTAAGCAAAAGAGAGAGAAGCCTCCACTTACTAAAACCAGAAATGAAAGTGGAGGCCAGCGACCAGGTGTATGCCGGTTGCCCTGGCCTGTGACCTGTCCCTGTGCTTCTCAGGTGGCGGGAGCCAGGGTGCAGACATCAAGCCTGCCTCTGCTGCCCACGCTGCTCCTGCTCAGGGCCAGCCCTCCTCTACCACACAGGCCTCTCTGCCCTTCTTCTCAACCCTTGAACCAAGGAAAGTGACCAAAGCACTACGGGGACACTGGTGTCTGGAGGTTCTGGCCTGGATGCCGTTGAGAGTGGCTGAGAGCAGGTGACAACACTGTGGGCTTTGGAGGAATCCTGGTGCTTTTGGAAAACCCGTGAGGTGGAATGTATCACTACTGGTACACATCTATGTATGGCTTAAAATTCAAGATACGTGGTCGAATAGTAGATTCGCCAGTCCCTGGAATTGGGACCTCTACTGATGATGCTGAGGCAGCCTTAGCCACCAGGAAGGGTGATATTTTGACACACTTCCTGCCAAACTGTTACTGCCTGTGAGGCTCGTGGGTTTCCCAAGACAGAAATCAAGAGGTAACCCAGGAGAAATTTCCAGACAGATTTTATTAAGCTTTTTATTAAGGAAGGCAGCAAGGAGGAAATGAAGGTCCCCCAGACTGTCTCAGGGCTGGCTTTGTTTGGCTCTTTTATAAGCTGGGGGGGGGGGGGTAGAGACAAAGTGGACTGTTTGAAAAAAAAAAGTGGGCTTGTGGAATTTTCTATGTCAATAGAAGCAAGTGGAGATAAGACCTTGTTGGGTTTTTATTTTTATTTTTTTAGGGAGTGGAGGGACAGTTGCATTCTTGACTGGCTTATTCGGTGTGCTTTTGGCCATTTGGTATCCCTGGGGTTCTGGTGAGGGATGACAGGATGGGGCCAGTTCTGTGTTTATTTTTTATCTGGTGTCCTTGGGGATCCTGGGCCCAGGCCCTATGCTGTCTCAGTGGAATATATGAGAAGAGAAGAAGCTGCCATTGTGGCTTGCCAAAAAGTGATTTCAACCTTCAGAAGTATTTTTCAAGCTTCTTTGGGGCTGTTACCTGTGCCAGTGTGACTGGAAGTTATGGTGCTTCTTCCAACATAATTTCATAGTTTATAATTGTCTAAAAAATAGCCAACTGAAGAAAAAAGTTGCATCTAATCCATCTTTTTGGTCAGCATCTATGTAAAAAGCCAATTAAAGGAGACGTAGGAAAATTAGACTTCATTGAAATTAAAAACTTTTGCCCATCAAAAGACACTATTGATAGAATGAAAAGGCAACCCACAAAATGGAATACATATTTGCAAATTATATATCTTACTAGAGTCCCAGTGCACGAATTTGTGCACCTTGAAAGGTATTGTGGGCCACGAGGCTGAGGTGGGCACAGGGGTGGGAGCTAGGCCTTTCTGTCACAATAAGCTTAATATAAAAAACTTGACTATTTATGCAAAGAAGCCCAGACCCGGAAAAAAAAAGACCTGTGATTTGTTTCAGGTTCACAACCTTGGGTCAGAAACTAAATCTGCACATTGCTCATGCAGAGACTTTGCATCCCATGCCCTCCCTCTTTAGAAGGGGGCTGTTAACAGCCTGCAATCTGGGGAGGTGACGGTTTTCCATCTTGATATATATTCTTTTGGTGTTCAATGACTGTGTTAACCGCCTGTGTCACACAGAGAAAGAAGTCCCCAATCAGTCACGATCCTGACACAGAAGGCAATGGAATGGGGAGATTCAGAAAGGATAAAGAGGTGTACTTTATTTCTGGATGTTGTCTTGTAGGAAATAAATAAGGTTGAGTTTTTATTGGATGCCCTGTAAATAATTCTGAGATGGAATATATAGAACACTCACTTTGCCAAGTCTACGGCATCTTTTATAAAATGGAATAAATTCATGAAAGTGAATTTTAATCTTTCTTCAAATGTGAAAACTTTAAAAGCATTCCCTTAGAAGTTCAAAAGAAAGGGAAATCTGATTGACTTACTTTTTAAAAATATATTTGTATTGATTTCAGAGAGAAAGAAAGAGGGGAGAGAGAGAGAGAGAGAGAGAGAGAGAGAGAGAGAGAGAGAGAGAGAGAGAGAGAGAGAGAGAGAGAGAGAGAATATATGAATCATTGATTGGCTGCTTCCTGCCCTCCCCACACTGGGGATTGAGTCTACAACCTGGGAATGTGCCCTGAGCAGGAATTGAATTTTGACCTCCTGGTTTATAGGTTTATGCTCAACCACTAAGCCATGCCGTATAACTTACTTTGATGAGAATCTGACCATTACATTAATGGTCTGACTCTAAATTTAGGAAAACAGAAGGTGTTATCGTCCAGGCAAAAAGCATATGAAGCATAATTCAAACATGAGTCTTTGGTTCCCCAGCATGGCCCTATTCTTATGTGAATGAAGATTTAGTAGTTTCAGTCAACATTAGGCCAAGTTAAGAAGAAAAGCATTCAGTCTGAGGTACCTGAAAAAGTGGGTCTTTACTTGGACATACGTATTGCTGAGGATTCTTGTGGCTGCCTTTCTGATCTATCAGAATTATTGAGGGCACTCTGAATATTGAGGCGAACTTGCCTTTTATCATGCTTATAAACAAAGTTCACAGAACCAACAGCAAAGGCAAGTGCAGTGTGGCATTTCCTGCTGCCTTCTACCTTCATAGCATCATAACCTTCAAGGTGCATCAAAATGCCACCATGCTTGCCCTAGCTGGTTTGGCTCAGTGGGTAGAGTGTTGGCCTGTGGACTGAAAGATTCCTGGTTTGATTCTGGTCAAAGGCATATGCCCAGGTTGCTGGCTTGATCCCCAGTGGGGTCATGCAGAAGGCAGCCCATCAGTGATTCTCTCTCATCATTGCTGTTTCTCTCTCTCTCTCACTCTCCCTTCCACTCTGAAATCAATTAAAAAAAATATGCCACCACTCTGAACAGAGTTAATTGTCTGTGAATTCAGCAGAAGTGCTTCAAGCCAAAATAAAAATGAACAAAAACCAAACATACAAAACAAAAATTTTGATGTTAATTAAAAACTCCTATTTTTATTGTTTATGGTTGATGAGAGGGGAAAAAAAGGTTTTCATTGTAAGCATTTTCCTTATACATTTGTGAATATAGCTTTTGCTGTTTATTTCAAATGCCATTTAGAATTTTTAGAGATTGATGGTGGGTTTACCAATTGTTGTTGTTTTGTTGTTTGTTTTTTGTTTTTTAAACAGGTCTGAGGCTGTTCTATTTTGTTAGAATTTGGCTTTTATAAAAACATGTTTTTGTGTGTGTGTGTGTGTGTGTGTGTGTGTGTGTGTGTGTGTTTTTTTCCTTTCTGAACTCATGTGTAAGTCCTACCTTTTAAATATGACATGACATACGGGAGCTCTCAGCTGGCTGGTAACATTTGATGGGGGTAGGAGAAGACAATCTGTCATTCAGATCACTCAGACTTGCAGGCCTAGGCCCGCTGCAGGTTGGGCAGTTTGTTGAACTGAGGGTCACAGTTTAGGAGCTCAAAGTGAACTTTTACTTCCCTGGTGGAACTCGGCACTCAAATGAAGGTTCTTGACATTTCTCCTGATTCTGTATTCCCACTATCTTTCGAGTAGCATTTGGAATAAGAATTTGCTAGCTTTCAGACTGACCTAGGTCCCATTGACCTATTCAGACAGAGGGAGAAAGAAATGTGTCCATCAATTTTAGAGTCTGGGAGTCATGGAAACAAGTGCCCCTGGCTTGGAGCCACTGCTTTCCTTGAGCTCCCTGAGCAGGGGGTGGGGGTGAAATTTGGAGGATTATTTCTTTTCTTTTTTCTTTTTTAATATATTTTATTGATTTTTTTTTTTACAGAGAGGTAGGGAGAAGGATAGAGAGTTAGAAACATCGATGAGAGAGAAACATCAATAAGCTGCCTCCTGCACAGCTCCTACTGGGGATGTGCCCACAACCAAAGTACATGCCCTTGACCAGAATTGAACCTGGGACTCTTCAGTCTGCAGGCTGATGTGCTATCCACTGAGCAAAACTGGCTAGGGCTAGGAGGGTTATTTCATGTCATTGAACCCAGTTACTTGGTTAGGATTAAGAATTGCTGATTTCTCTCTCTCTCTCTCTCTCTCTCTCTCTCTCTCTCTCTCTCTCTCTCTCTCTCTCTCTCTCTCTTTCTCTCTCTTGCTTAATGATATGCAATGAAGGATTTTTGAGAGGGGACATCACCGAGTTCTTAAAATGCAACTTCAAAGGTACCATATACTGAATGGTTCCCAGTCAACCTGAACACCTATGACCAATTTAGTTATTCTCTAGGAAGTTCACACCAATTCTCTAAAATCTTAGAACACTCTGTAAAGATATTGGCATGCCTAATTGGAGAGGCGGGAAACTGATGTACAGGAAGGATAGAGACCTATGTCTGCCTGGGTGGATAAGCCATATCAGAAGCCTCACTCATTTCACAGATGACAGGCAGCTAAAGACCTTTCTTTTATATTTTGGTCCTTTTGGGAAGTGCAATCCCTAAAACACTCAGCACCAAACCCAAAACAGGACAAATGGAGCTGTTTCCCAGGCCTGTGAGAGAGCCACCAGGCCTATTGATTTTTCCAAGGCCTGGCAGGTAGGCTTGTTCACAGTGACACATCATTTTCCCAGAAAATGTTGATTCGAGAGATACTTTGGAGGGTGCAGGAGGCAAAGCGTGTGGCTCACAATGAAATCAGTTGATCATTCAGGCTCCAAAGGTTTAATGAGATCTTTGAAATGTCTTTCTTTGCTTTGGGCACAGTGTTGCTGAAAATTATCTTCAGCTGTTTGCTGATTTATGCAGGTCTTTTTTCATTCTGGGGAGCTGGCATCATAGCAAGTTGGGAAACTGAATTGCTCTGGTGATTTAACATTTTGCCAACAGACACCTGCTTTCTCCCAACATTAGACCACCGCTTCCTCTCTCCTCGGTCTTCTCTCTTTCTTGCACGTTTTCTCCTGGGATGTTCTCAGGGAACAAGGACATTGGAAAGACAGAGTTTGGTTGATCTTGACAAGAGGGACACCTTGGCAAAATGTAGACCATATATTTTGTAGACATTGCAGGGTCCAATGATAGACCAAGGAAAAGAAATACTTCAAGCAATGGAACAGGCTATCTGAGATGACTGAATTCTCCCATGACTTGAAGTTCAGACCGAGTAAGTGAGCATAGTTGTTGACAACATGGATTTTGGAGACACACTGGTTTAAATTCCTCACAAGGTAATTGTGAGTATTAAATAAATAAAGTAAATAAAGATTTTTATAACTGAAACATAATAGAAACATAACAAGCTAATTGTTAGCACCATTTATTGTAGATATTATATTGTAGAAAAAGTTTAAAGAAATTATTTTACTATAATGTTCTGCTCTTTTAAAAATTATTTTTTATATTGATATTCATCTTCCTGTCTCAAGTAGTCCCTTTAGGAACCCATGGTGATGCCATGTTTTCACTTTGTTAATCAGAATATGATCTGAGTAGGAGTTAACACCTAACCTCTCAGAGTCAGAGGTGTCAAGAATTAAGTGAGATGTTAAGAACATGTTGCATTTGTCTAGCACTTGGGAGTTGATATAAGGTTCTCACATGCATTGTTTTTTCTAACTTTTTATTCTGAAAATTTTCAAATGTGTGAACAGTTTGAAAGAATTATACACTAAAGATCCATATGCTGACAATCTCAATTTTGCCATTAATATTTTATTGTACTTGCTCCATTACATATTTGTCTGTACATTAATCAATTTTTGATGCAGTTTTTTATATTTTATTGATTTTTTTACAGAGAGGAAGGGAGAGAGATAGAGAGCTAGAAATATCGATGAGAGAGAAACATTGACCAACTGCCTTCTGCACACCCCCCACCGGGGATGTGCCCGCAACCAATGTACATGCCCCTGACCAGAATCGAACCTAGGACCCTCAGTCTGCAGGCTGATGCTCTATCCACTGAGCCAAACCGGTTTCGGCTGTTTGATGCATTTTTTTTTTTTGAAAATATAACTTTATTCATGGCCTTTGGGCTGAATTCAGAGAATCTCTTATTTCTATTTGTTAATTTTTCTTCATTGATTAAGGTATTACATATGTGTCTTTATCCCCCCAACCTCCCCTCACTCATGCCCTCACCCCCCTGGTATCTGTGTCTATTGGTTAGGCATGCATACAAGTCTGATTGATCTCTCCCCTTTACCCCCACCTTCCCCTACCTTCCCTCTGAGGTTTGACGGTCTGATCAATGCTTCTTTGTCTCTCGATCTATTTTTGTTAATCAATTTATGTTCATTATAATCCATAAATGAGTGAGATCATGTGGTATTTATCTTTCTCTGACTGGCTTACTTCACCTAGCATAATGCTCTCCACTTCCATCCATGCTGTTGCAAATGGTAAAAATTACTTCTTTTTTTACTGCAGCATAGTATTCAATTGTGTAGATGTTACCACAAGTTTTAAATCCACTCATCTGCTGATGGGCACTTAGGCTGTTTCTAAATCCTTGCTATGGTGAATTGTGCTGCTATGAACATAGGGGTGCATATATCCTTTTTGATTGTTGTTTCTAGTTTCTTGTGATATATTCCTAGAAGTAGGATTACTGGGTCAAATGGGAGTTGATGAATTCTTAAGTTACAAATATTAATATATATTATCTCTAAATATGTCAATATGCTTATTAATTATAGTTCAGTATTTGTTTACAGTGACAGTGCTCTTATGTAGACACTATTTACATATAATAAAATGTGCAAATCCTAAGTATGTTATTCTAGGACTTTTGACAAATGCATACACCTGGGTAGCCCAAACCGCCATCAAGATATAAAAGCTCAGCCAGTGTGGTTCAGTGGTTGAGTTATCAACCAATGAACCAGGAGGTCATGATCCAATTCCTGGTCAGGGCACATGCCTGGTTGAGGGTTCAGTACTCACTGGGGGTTTGCAGGAGGCAGGCAATTAATGATTCTCTCTCATAATTGATGCTGTTCTCTTTCTCTCTTTTTCCCTTCCTTTCTGACATCAATAAAAATATATATTTTTAAAAATATATAGAATAGTGACCCTAGCCAGTTTGACTCAGTGGATAGAGTGTTATCCTGCAGCCTGAAGGGACTTGAGTTCAATTCCAATCAAGTGCATGTAACTCAGTTGCAGGTTGGATCCCTGACCCTAGTCAGGGCCATGAGGGAAGCAAGCAATTGATGTGTCTCTCTCACATAGATGTTTCTTTCTCCTTCTGTCTCTCCCCCTTCCTTCCACTCTCTCTAAAAATCAATGTAAAGATATCTTTGGGTGGGGATTCACACACACACACACACACACACACACAACACACAGATATAGAATATTGCCATTACCCCAGAAAGCTCCCTCATGTCTTTCCTAGTCATGGGATTAACCCTTAGAGGCAATCCATGTCCTGATGTTTTGTTCACCATATTTTTATTCTGCCAATTGTAAAACTTCATATCAATGGAAGGCTAGAATATGTATTATTTTGTGAAAGGATTGTTTCATTCAGCATAATATTTTTGAAACCTACTCTTTGTTAGCACTGAGTAGTATTTTATTGAGTATGCCATGATTAAATATGTGTGTATGTATGTGTGTGTGTGTGTGTGTGTGTGTGTATGTGTGTCTGTGTGTGTTCATATTCTCCACTTGATGAACATCTGGGAAGTTTTGGGTTTGGGGCTAATATTGTTAATGGTGAATTGGGGTCCTCATCCCCACCTGTGGGAGTGGAATTCTTGTATATCTGGAGGAAAAGAATTTTCTGAGACTCACCTGGGAGAATGAGTGATTTTTATTTCTGTGGAATTACATCTCTTAGTTTCCAAGGTCTCTTCTTTCTCAGTCCCATGTAAAGAAAGTGTAACCATGGTTTCAATAGGGCTGGAATCAGTCAGGATTCAGAGTTTGCTTCCCATGTGGGAGCTGGGTCCAATCTAGCATCAAGCTAGGATAGTTTCTGTTGCCTACTGTATTCTATCAGTCCATTGCCTGTGGGGGTTGAAAGGACACATGGCTATGGAGGAAACACAGGCAAATGTAAGGAAGCAGGAGATAGGGAACCCCAAGAACCAAGAGTCACAAGATCAATAAGAGAGGAAACCCCTTGGTTTATGTAGGAGATTATACAATATATTCCCAAAATTTCATGGGCTTGCAGTGGCCATGCTCATTATGGCTAATCACCTTCCCTGTGTAATCCCAAATTCACTGTGTATGTATTTCTCTCCCTTTTGTTAGAGCCCTCCCCGCAGTGATATGCAGGGGATGGGCCCGTGTTTCTCTGGGGAGTGTGAAATTGCAGCTTCCTGATGAAGCTGCCCAAATGACATGCCTGTAATGCCTGGCCTCCACTCTTGCTCCTTTCCTAGCCTATATGATAATCCTATATAATAAAAGGCTAATATGCAAATAGACTGAAAGGTGGAACAACCAAACAGCTGGTTGCTGTGACATCCACTGACCACCGGGAGGCAGGCATCAACAGCCGGTGGCAGAGCATGGAACATGGTGGGTCGGCCATGGTGGAGCAGGTGAGTGGGGCACCAGATGAAGGCACTGCACTGGTCACCGTCATCAGGGCAAACCTCTGGTGGTTACTGAAAATTCCTGCATACCACGATCCTGCCTGGTGCTTATACCTGCTGCCAGCACTGTCCCATTTCTACCCTTAGCCCGTGCCCAGTGCTGGCCCCCATCACTTGGCACTGATAGTGGGTACAAGCAGCAGCAGCTGGCCCCTATTATCCCTGAGGGCTTCTCCACATCCCCCTGCTTCTGAGGGGTGATCAGGGCCAGCAACTGCCTCTCACACCTGCTGCTGGTGCTGGCCCCACTTGCACTCACAGCTGGCACTGGAGTCACTGCTCGCACCTGTTGTTGGTACCTGGCACCTGTCCCGATTACTCAGTGCTGTCAATGGGTTTGAGCAGTGGCTGCCTGCCCCAAACACCCCTGAGGGCTTCTCCACCTCTCCCTGCTCCAGAGGGATGATTTGGGCAGCAGCCACCACTCCTACCTGCTGACAGTGTTGTCCCTGCCCACACATGCTGCTGGCGCTGGCCCCAATTGCTCCACACCATCAGAGGGCATGAGTGTGGCTGGTGCTGTCAGAGCGTGGGAGTGGCAGTGGCGGGAGCAGGGCTGCCTGCAGATGGGACAGGGGGCCGTGGTGGGAGGTGCTGAGCGGGGGTGTGGAGGATGGGCTGAGACCTGCCACTGTGTCCACTGCAGCCTGGTGGCCCACAGTTTCTTTCAATGTACATGAATTCGTACACTAAGGCCCCTACTTATTAATAATGTAGTTAATTACAACAGTATCAGTATGAGTAAATCCTCTGTTAAATTTCTTCTACAATACTTTTTGTGGACATATGTTTTCATTTTTCTGATAAATACCTGTAATATATATGAGTTCTTTTATACTTGTTGCACTTCCTCAGCAACAACTAGAGTTATTAGTCTTTATTTTTAATCATTCTGATGGATGTGTATTAATATCTCATTGCAGTTTTAATATGCATTTCTATGAAGAATGATTATATTGAGCACTTTTTATATGCTTATTGGCCATATAACCAATAAGCATATAAATGCTTTGGTATCTTCTTTTTCAAAAGCGTCTCTTCAAGATTTTTGTCCATTTTTGAATTGTGTTGTATTTTATTATTGAGTTATAGGAATTTCAGATATAGTTTCAATACCAATCCTTGTAAGATATATGTTTTGTAAATATTTTCTCCCAGTCTGTCACTTACCTACTTATTAACTTACTGGGGTCTTTTGAGCACAAGCTTCTAGTTTAGATCAAGTTTAATATATTATTATTTTTCTTATATGGTTGTTGCTTTCTGTGAAAATTGAAGAAACATTTTCTACTTGCAAGTGATAGTGTTTTTCTTCTTCTTTTAGAGGTGTTCCAGTTATAGTTTTCATATTTAGGTCTATAATTTTTCTCAAATTTTTGTGTATGATGTGAGGTAGGGGTCAATGTTTACTTATTTGTATGAATGCCCCATTGTTCTGCATCATTTGTTGTTAAGGGTTTGATTTCCTCAAGGATATCTTTGGCCTTTGTGAAGAATTAGATGAGCATATAAATGTGGCTCTGTTTCTGGACTTTATTTTATTATATTTACCATTTTTTTAGTCCTTGTGCTCATACAGTACTGTATTATCCTGTAACTTTATAGTAAATCTTGGCATCAGGCAGCTTTTGTTTTCCAACTTTGTTATTCTTTTAAGGTAGCTTTTGCTATTCTAGGTCATTTATATTTTCATATAATTCTAGAAATCAACAAATCACACATTAGGATGTGCAATATTTCTTAGATGTCAATTCTCCTCAAACAATCTTGCAATAGACTTTTGGTAGAAATCAACAAATCCTCTTTTTAAAATATACTTCTTTGAATTTTTAAAGCGAGGAAGGGAGAGGGATAGAGAGTTAGAAACATTGATGAGAAAGAAAAACATTGATCAGCTGAGACCTGCCACTGTGTCCACTGGGGATGTGCCCGCAAACCAAGGTACATGCCCTTGACCAGGGACCTTTCAGTCTATAGGCCGAAGCTCTATCCACTCAACCAATCTGGTTTCGGCTAAACAGTCATAGGTATTTTAAAGAACATAAGGGAAAAATTCATTTCTTTTGATTGCAAGTTTCTAAACCTAATTAAATCTAACGTGTATATTTTTGGTGGATATTGTTTCCTGTGTCCTATTAAAGGAACAGTTGCCTTACAGTCCAGGTGATTTGCAGTATTCAAGCAGAAGCCACATTTTCTGGTTATAAGCCCAGTGATACCTTCGTTATACTGTGGTGAAAGTCTACATCTGGGCGTATTCTATCCACTGACAAGCACCACACAGATGACACACAGCCATTTCAGGAGGTACCTTCAGCCATGGCCACCAGAAGGTAGGAGTTGTGCCCTTTGCAGTGATATCTGTGCCATGGGAGATTTCCAGCCCACAGGCCTGGCTTCAGAGCATGCGGTCATTGTTGCTGCCAGAGGAGAGTCTCAAATGATAAAACATCGTAGGTGTATGAATAAGCAAGGCACTGGCTCGAGCTAGTGTGCCCTCCTCCACTAGCGCAGTGACTGTCAGCATCAGCTAGACTCGGATGAGGGAGGCTGGAGTGGGACAGGGCGAGGGGGTATGGAGGACAGCCTTCAGTGAGCGGCGCCAATAGTCAGTCTGGCCTCAGCGTGGACTGGCAGTGTCAGTCTCTGTTTTTTTTAAATTGCATCATAATTTAACATGGGGGTGAGTTTCAACATTCTCCCCGCTCCCACTGACTTGAGCAGTGTTCAATTTCTTTTTAAAATAAAAATTCATACAGAAGATGATGAATAGAACAGATAGGACTTGACTTGCTCTGTAAAAGCAGGTAAACGGCTTAGAGCCTACCTCTCACCCTCATGGAAGCTTGAACATGATTTAAAGGAGACACATGGTGTTTATTGTCAAGGTTGGGAAAGAAACCCAGTTAAATCTGCACTTGTTATGTTCATTTAGCTCAACAAGCCACTCTAAAATGAGCATTTTATTAAGAGAAATAGAACAGAAAAGATTGTTCAATATATATGCATAATAATTAAAAATTGTGTAATGGCAAAAAAAAAAATTCAGAAGGGAATAGCAGCTTAGGAAAACAGATGTTCACCACCTAAAACAAATGTGTGACTCCCTCAGTTCCCTATATGCTCATATAAATCAGTAGTAAAAGGATGGATAAGCTTGAAAAAGGGAGGAAACGTGTAAAATAAAATTATAGAAAAACTAAAGGCAAATCATAAAGAATGAAACTTAAGCTTGTTCATAATTAAGAAAATGCAAATCAAAATAACCATGAGATGCCATTCCTCCTCCCTCTCATTGGATGGGGGAAATAAAAATGCTTAAGGCATCTAGAACTAGCAGTGAGAGGGTGGTTACTGGTAATCCTCACGCTTGGTTGCTGTGGGTAATGAATGGTTGCCGACTTCCCGGAGGGACAGTCAGCAATATTTATGAAGATAACAATGACCCACAATTCCCTTTGCTAGGGACTTACTCTGTGGACATGCTTGCAAAGATTTGCCAAGACAAATCTCTTGGGAGAGAGAGGGTGTCCTTTCTTTAGATTCCTCAGGCTTTCTCCCAGGTTGAAGGGAATGACAGATGTGGTTTGTGAGTTTGGAAGGAGAAATGGACACAGGTAGCAGCTCTGCCCCAACCTGTCTCCCTTCTTCTGGAAGTTGCCTGGCTGTAGAGAGAACACTTTCTACTCGGCCCTCCATGCTGTAGTCTAGGTGTGTGTGTGTGTGTGTGTGTGTGTGTGTGTGTGTGTGTGTAGGTATATGGGTGGGTAAATCTTTGAATTCTGGGTTATTATTAGGAAGCTTTGTTGCAAGCAGTTTTAAACCACATTATCATATGAAAGTAGTATTTTGGCCACTCTATGCCTTAGTCTTTCTTGTCCTTCTCTTATTTGGTTGAGAACTGGAGTGGGACAAAAAGGATAAGACTGGACAAATATAAAAAGGATGAAGTTTCAAATGCAAGAGAAACTATAAAGGTTTTTACCTTGATAGATTGATGGTGACCTTACCCTGCTTTGTTTTTAACTGCTGCGATTGGAATCCATAGATTTTAAGACTTATTTTGTATGCTATTTCTTACGTAAGCAAGATGGACAGCTCGTGGCATTTCTGTCCACTGGCTAATGGTTGTTTTTATATGGGCCCCTGCGGCCTTATGCAGGTACTCTCAGGCATCAGGGAGGACTTGGGTGTCAGCACATGGCAAGTACACACCCCCATCCCTTCAGTCCTCCAGACCCAGTTTTGCATATGAGGGATCATCTTTGCTATAAACTTTGACTCTCTTAAAAGCCAACACCAATTGAGTACCTGCCTGGATGTTAGTGACTTTGAAGGGGCTGTAGGATAAGAATATAATGATCTTGGCTGCTAAGCAGATAAAACAAATGAACACAAAACAGAAGCCTCAGTTTATCCAGTTATTTATGGACTGGTGGTGGAGGTAGAAACAGAGCCTAAACTCGAACATCCCTCATCTTCTCCTCTGATCAGGGTATCTTCCTTCCTCCATTACCTATGCCCGGGCTTTGTCAGAGCAAACAAAGCTCAGACAGAGCTGCGTCATTCTATTGCCAGTGCTTCTGCTGCATGTGACAGCCTGGCTGGACTGCCCTTCCCCACCTCCGCCTGTATCTCCAAGGGCCAGGAAATGTGCTACCTCTTTCTTGAAGCAGTTCTTCATTGTTTCCATTCATCTTCTTTCTTCTGTGAGCTTAGAACTTCCTAATAAAAGATCTTGTATTGTTCACTAATGAATACATTTGGTTTAATTTATAGAACAACCCCACCAATAGGTGGGGCAGGGTTTTACTTGTAGTTCTTGCCCTCCTGTCCTTCTGCCAATAATGACAGTGCTCAGCAGCTGTGAAAGGGCTATGTAATTATTGGGTAGTTTGTACTTCTATGATTGAATGGGTTTGATCAATGATATTTTAGTATTATTTGAAAAGTAAGAAGAAAGCTTTAAAATTCCTAAACCTCACCAAAAAACGATTTTAATGTTCCTTAACTATATTATCTCTTTTTTGTTTGTTGATCTCATTGCAGGTTCTCATTGCATGTAGCATTTTGAATTCTGTATCTCTTCCCCCCTCCGCCCCCCGCATCACATTATCATGAATCAATTCATGCATCTAAATAATCTTCAAATTTTCCTTTTTATCAGTTGCATAATTTTCTAGCTTGTTGGTAGATTATAGGTAATGGTGCCATTCCCTTATTTTGGGGCATGAAAATGATTTTCAGTTTCTTGCAACAATTACAGTTAACATTCTCAAATATGTAGATCTTTGGATTTGTTATATTTGGAGATAAATCCCAAGGATGTTGTGATATATTTTTTAAAATATATTTTATTGATTTTTTACAGAAAGGAAGAGAGAGGGATAGAGAGTTAGAAACATCGATGAGAGAGAATCATCAATCAGCTGCCTCTTGCACACCCCCTACTGGGGATGTGCCTGTAGCCAAGGTACATGCTCTTGACCGGAATGGAACCTGGGACCTTTCAGTCCGCAGGCTGATGCTCTATTCACTGAGCCAAACCGGTTTTGGCTGTTGTGATATTCTTAATAGGTGCTCAATAAATGAATGCCATTGATTTTTGTCCCCAGACATTTCTAAGTAACTTTATGGACTTGGTCACTATGTAAGTCCCTCATTTTCCTTTGGTTAACAAGGTCTACAAAGAACTGATGCCGATGAAGGCTTTTCCTCCTCAGCTCCCCTGTGGAACTTCTCTGGGAAATGTGGAGGCACTGGCATCCAAGTCTTCCAGGGCATATGCTTTTCCCTTTGGAACCTCAGAACACCACGTGCCACGGCAACGAGTCCAGCCACGTTTGGCTGCGAGACAAAACTCCCATGCAGGAAACCCTGACACCTCCATGGCATTGTCTCTAGACACAGTAAACATGGCAGAGCGCCCAGGGACACATGTATTGATCCCACTCACGTCTTTATCTGCAGTGCAGATTCTGCTGTTTATTGAAAATGCAGGAAATTTTGTTGGAATTTATCATGGGTTTCCCAGCCTACCCTCCTTTGCAGGAATAATCACAAACTATAAAATATTCAAGGATTGAAACAGACTGTGTAACACTCAAAGAAAGACAGTGTGATTTAAGAGACAGGAAGTGTAATGATGTCCTGCTGAAATCTCATCCTTGCTTATGCGAGGACACAGTAAATACATGGTCTCCAGGACCTGGACAGTGCAGAGTGTTGGATGATATATTGGCCATTGGTTCAGACATATACATGTGTTATAAGACATCACTACAACTCTACAAAATACTTTATCTCAGCTGGGACTATATCCTTTTCTTCAATGATGAGGTACAGAATAAGACCTTTGGCTTCCAACAGGGTTTAGGATGGAGGGCCTGGTTGTTGCAGAAGGCTTCTCTAAATAATTTACTATTAATTGAGAGTTAAGATACGAGAAGGCATTTAACAGATAAAGGGTGGGGAGGGCACGGGCGTTTTAGTCAGAGAGAATAGAACGTGAAAAGAGCTTGGAGTGGGAGAAAGGGTCATGTGTTTGAGAAACCTCACAGTGAACAATAGTATAGTAAAGCACAGAGAGTGAAAGAAAGAGAAGTGTGAAATGAGGGTGGCGATATAGGCCCAGAGCATATAGAGCATAGAGCATGTTAAGTATAGTTGGTATTTATCCTAAGAATGATAGGAAGCTATAAAAATGTTCTAAATATGTGTGTGTGTGTGTGTGTGTGTGTGTGTGTGTGTGTGTGTGCACATACAGAAGGAAAAAGGTTCAACATAATTTAGATTTACTCTATAAATCTCCCACTCTAGCTATGGCACGGAGAACATGTTGTAAGCATGCCAAAGAGAATATAGGGAGCCTGGTTGTGGGGGGAGGCACACCAATCATATGAGGAAAAATGGTGGTAGATTGGTGCCAATGAGCCTGAGATGACTCTATGGAATTCAAAAGATTTTCAAAATGTAATTGAAGACAGAACCAGATGCCTTTATCCAGGGAGGAAACTAGACTGAGGACTGAAGAACGGAGTTTGAGAACCAGAAACAGAAACATTTAACAGTGTGATGGGGGAGGACACATCTGTGTGGGAGGCTGCAAAGGAGATCACAGAGGAAACCAGGTAAGAGAAAACCAGGAGAGACTGTGGTGGAAGCGTAGGGAGAGGTGTTTTAAGTGACAGGTGTGGTCACCAGGGTAATGTTCTAGTGAGAGGCAAGGGAAGCTGAGCATGGTGGAAGGTCCCTTAGACTTAGTCTCAGAAAGGCATTGACAACCCTTGGCAAGAGCTGTTTTCATGGATAAATGCAAGAGGCAAAATGAGTGGGGAGTGAGGAAACAGAGACAAAGGGACAGCAACAAATGTGCTGTGAGGAGTACCCTTGCTGGAGAGGAATGTGGGTTAATGGATAGTGTTGTTTTAATGGGAGACTGCTGTGAGAAAGGACACTTCATGGTGTTATTTACTGAACTAATGGAGGGGTAAGATTTAAATGAAGAGGGCGATGGGAAGTTCCTGTTTTGTGATAAGAGGAAGGTGGGTGTTTGTTCATGTGGGAGTAATAAGAATTTGGTAGCAGGAAATGAAGCCGTTTCCATTTGATGGCTTCTGATTTCTGTAAAGTGCTGAGAGAGAGGAGTGATGGGGAAAAACTGGAGATCTGAAAGGAGTTTGGAAATTGCTGTAAGGGAGAATAAAGAAGTGAGATGGTCATAAAAGGGAAAAAGGAACATAGCAGGACTGTGGTGAATATGAATTTACAGTATCTGAATGGGTTGGCTGAGGGATAAGTTATTGGAGGACCCAAAGTGTAGTTCAAATGTTTATTTAGCAGTGATGCTCAGAGGGTGCCTACCAGGCCTTTTGTTAAGTACCTAAGATATGAGCGGGTATTTTGCTAGAAAAGAACAGCATAGTGGGGAAGACTAAGGAGATCTGCCTGCTGTCTCACTCACTTGGAAACTCACAATGCCCTTCATTGTACTGTGTGGTCTGTGAGAAGTTTTAAAATGAGTAAATTTGCTAAGCTTTGTTGAAACTAGCTCCGCCAAGAGAGAGCTCATGAGCTGGCCTCTGCCTAATGACCTTGCCACTCATTGGTCTCCCAACCTGCTGGTCCCTCCCCATCCTCCTGGACCATTTGCATTTCTTTTCTCAAGTCCTTTGCATAGAATGTTCCCTTACCTGGAGCATCCTTTTCCCACCCAATTTTCATATGATTGTCTCAGGATAGAAATTGCTTGTGTCGGAAATCCTTCCACAAATTGCCCAAGCTTTGTGCCAGCATCTGCATGTTTTTGCTCTCCCGTAGTAAGGCCATCGCAATCTAACTCCCTGTTGCCTTGTCCTATCCCTGCTGGACTGTAATCAACTTGAAGCTAGAAATTTTTCTTTCTTTAGCACTGTCTCCGCAGCACCCAGCACAGAGTTCATACATAGGACACCCTGTATGCACCTGGGGGCCAATGATGAATGGTCCTTCCTGTCACCTGGGGCAGGTGATACAGGATGTGTGATTGATGGAAATGCTACATCAGGTGGGTCTGGCCCCGGGGGAAGTCACTGAATCAGCAGGCTCTGTACTGTTCTGGAGCCTTATGTTTCAACTAGAGGCTCAATGGCCAAAATTCATGCAAGTATAGGCTGCTGACACCGGCTTCCCTCTGGCACCTGGGACCCGGGCTTCCCTCACAGCCCCAACTTCATCTGGAAGGTTGTCCGGAAGGATGTCTGGTCTAATTAGCATATTATGCTTCTATTATTATAGATAGTATCTGTCATTGTCTTTTTACATATAATAACATATATGTATGCACCCACACACGTTTCCCTGAGCATATACATATGGGGATACACACATATATGCACATAATTTGCATTCACAATCTCTCTTTCCTTTGTTTTTATTTCTCTCTATGCCATCTGCCCCAGATTCCAAATAGAGTTATTGGGGGTTTTCACACTCTATTTGTCTTGATCTCTTTCCTTCCTCTTATAACACTTCCCATATTCACTCCTCTGGGCCTTTTGCCCTTTAATTTTGTCTTTTATTTTTGCTGCTCTTTTCCAGGCTGCTTAAAGCACCTCCCCACAGACCTTCAATAGCAAGAGCACGCTGGCTTTGATGGTGCAGATGGTACACAATGGCAATGTTCAGCGCTTTTCCCCCTACAGGGACTACACACGCACAGTGTTTCACTGCTCATTTTTATAATAGTACTGCACAGGCAAAATGTTAATCAATTGTAGCAGCAGAACTAATTAAAAGGCATGCATTATACATCTTGTGGACACATTCTTCATTAGCATGGATTCTCAGCATTACACATTCATGTCAGAGGGAATTAAAAGGAAAAGCTTCAAAATAAAAAGACATACTTACAGAGAACCAGACATTTCGGTTTTCCCCAGACTTTTGCTGAGTGTATGTCCTTGTGGGTTTGGAAGTCTTTTTATTTGTGTGTGTCATTTTAAAAGAGAAACACTCTACCCTGCTTTTATATTCTTAAAAAATTCAGTATTCCTTAAAATGATAAAGTTATCTGTGCTTTTACCCTCTCAAAAGTTTAAATAATATTCAGTGAAATATTAGAAACAAAACTTTCAATTAGATCTTCCATAATATTTATGAATAGACATTGGATTATAAATAGATCAATAACTAAACTCTCATATTCTTGATGCTGTTGCTTTCAACTCAGTTCTTAATTCAGAGTGTGGCATGGCCAATGGGAAGATGAGCCAAGTAATAGGAGAAGGGCACCTCAGAATTTCCTTGAGTCCCATCTAATAATTTGACTTCTACCTTAGGAGGACATGTTGGTTGAGGTTTTTTGTGAACGTGTAGTCCAGGTACTAGTATGTACCAGATGAGGCTGAAAGAGTTCTGTCGTGCACTAACAATTCTCATTACATGCTCTATAGATACCTTCACATGGAAACCAATCTGACAAGCAATAGACGTGATAACGTGGAGATGACCAGGCATCCTTTAGTCACTGAGCCAGGTAATGTAATGATTGGATTCTGCTTTTAACCATGAGTATTCATATCACCTTTACATTTCTTCTCTCCTTCCAAAACAGGATTCAGGAGCTTGGAATGCTTAGTTGCCAACACCATTACAAGATCATTTCAGCTCATCCTCCTACGTTCACTCTTTACCCACAGTTTATTCTCCACTCAGCCATCCAAATGAGATTTAGAAAATGTAAATCAGATCTCTCCACTCCTGCATAAAACCCTCAAATGCTTCTCATCATTTAGGAGAAAATTCAAGTCCTCTGAGGGGTCTACTAAGCCCTTCTCAATTTTGTCCCTTATTCAGCCTCCTTCCTTACCATCATCTGTCTTTCCTGCTTTGCTTAGTTACACTGGCCTTCCTGTTGTTCTCTGAACATGACAGATTCACTTGCTTTGCAGGACCGTTGCATATTCTCTTCTTTTGTTTTCCTGACCATCTCTTACCCCAGATGTAAGCATGGTTTGATGGGTTATTTTATTCAGGTGTCTCCTCAGAAAGGACTTCCCTGACTACCTTTCTAGCACATAAGATAACAAGTATGGCTACTTGATATTATATTGTATATTTATTTGAAAGTTTTCTCTCTTATCTATCAAAATATGTTCTCTTGTGATTTGGGGTTTATTATCTGGTTCAGTCTTATAGCATGGTCTGAAGAGTGTCTGGTGTGTTAAAAGTATTCACTATTTATTTCTTGGATGAATGAATCAGTGCATGTTCTTACCTGCAGTCAAGTGAACACAAGTTATTAAACTCAGAAGGCCTTGTTAGGCACATGACTTGAAAGGAAATTGCACAGGGCAATGAAAAATACAATATTACAGGCAAAGAGTTTGGTGTTATTATAGGACAATGATGTGAGGTCAGGTGGGATCTGAGTGTACTTCACCTAAAGACAGGTAACAGTCTTTATTATATATGCTTTTATCGAAAGCTAGAGTGGTTCATGAGGGTTCAGGGGAAATAACCCTTGTCTACCCTATGGTTCAAACTGTAAACTGGGATTACTATTTATCAAAAACTTCAAAAAGTTGCATTAATTGTTGACTCAATTCCACTTCAGATAATTTAGTTTATGAAGGTAATTATGAATATGAGTAACAATTTATCTTCAAAGTCATTATGAACATGAGTAACAATTTATCTTACTATAAATGACTACACAGTCATTTATAGTAAGAAAAGTTAGGAACAAATTAGATATCTAAAAATATTGCATCAGATAATTACAGTACAATTAAACAATGAAATTCTGTGCAGCCACTTCAGATGGAGATTCCTAATAAAATGCTAAGTGAAAAAGAAGTTGATCAAACAGTCTGTACCTATTAAAAGAACATGTTGATTTAACCACCTAAACGTTAACAGTAGTTATCTCTTCATGTTGAGATTATTAGAAATTTTAAGTTTTCTATTATCTGTTTTTAATGGTTTTATAATGAACATTTATTATTTATGTTATTAAAGTACATAAAAATAAACACAAATAGAAAAGTGAGTGATTGGTTCCAGAGCTTCATGCAGATAAGCTACTACTCCTTACTTATAAATATGCTTCCTCAAGTGTGTTCTCTTTTTAGGCTGTATACCCATTTGTCTGACATATGTTTATGGAGCACGTAGGGTGCCAAACTCTGTACTAGGCTGTCCCTCCACTGCAGGGGTATTGACACAACCCTTCCCCATCACTGTAAGCATTTCCGAGGACAGAGGAGAGACCTTCCCACAGCACTTCATCTCCTTTCTCTTGATAACATTTCTAACATGGAAAGTGTCTCTATTAGCCCTATCCCAAGGCATTTCCTTTTGGACAGTCCTCTGTAACAAGACTTTAATTTTTTATTATTTTTATTTATTTGATTTAATTTAATTAATCTTTGCCCATAGAGCTGCTCTTTGGTAGTAAATTGAACCTTTGGCCTGCAATATCTGTCTGAGGTCTTCTCCTCACTAGGCCACTGTGCCTGGCCCAGCTTCTCATGTCAGGGCTGATATAACTACCTCGCTTTCCACCTTACAAAAAGGACAGAGGAGGAAATAAAAGGCAACCCAATGCAGAGCAGCAGCTTAGGAATAGGCAGGGCTTTCATACCTCCCTCTTCAGGGGTCTTGTTTAACGCAGGACCTCCAGAGGCTAGCATATTAACTGACACACAGTAGGTACTCAATAAATCCTTGCATGATTTACAAAGAGGCCAGATATCAGCTTGTTTCTAATCTTGCTGAAAGCACCGAAGAATGGAACCCTTTCTCTTGATTTCTTCTCTCAGGTGCACATGAAATGAGAAGGAATTTGGGAAGTGTACTATGTATGTAATAACTCTGACAGATGAAACTATGCTATGGCAAATGAGGGAGATGAGAAGGCACCTAATTAATCCATGTTGCATTGCAAATATTGTGAAAGCACCCTTGCATGGTTGGCCTAGTCCCTGCTTAACATGCAGGCCTTTAATTGGAAACCTAAATACTACGTTGTGCTTTCCATGTTGAAATCGCTCTGTCATTCTTTGTCTCTGAGTGAGATGGACATCCAGTGGTGTGCTTGGACTGCCTTGCTCCCCACCAGCAGGCATCCACTGGTGGTCCGAAGAAAGCTTTCTTCCTTGGGGGGAGGGGGTTGTGAGGGCTGTTAGGTTAGAGTTGGCACATGGTGTTCTTCTGTGTTATTAACCTCTGGGTGGAGACAGCTGTCTCTATGTGTCTCCTTTTTCAATGAGCAGAAGTTTTCAGCCACTCAATACCCAATGTTCAAAATTAGGCAAATATGCGTCTGTGTTTCACTGACCCCAAGACTGGCTCTTCTCTATAAGAGAACAGGAGATCTGCAGAACAGACAGAGATGATTTCCGGTGAAGGACAGACAGGGTTTTCTCTCCCTATGGGTAGCACAGTCTAGTTTTGTCTTCTGTTTTATTTAAATTCCAGGAAAATACTATTCTCATCCAGAAAAATATGTCAGGGAAAAACGCACAACACAAACCATCAGCCTCAGTTGTATTTGGATTACATAATCAACTTCCCAAATAAGCCAATGAAAAGGGGACTTTATTCATTATGAGGGCAGGAGATTTTTGAAGGCGATGAGGAGCAACAACCCTTTCCCCTGTGGTGGCTGTGATCACAGTTACTGGATGATAACTTAGAGGAAGAAAAATGTCCCTTTGTACATTAAGACAGACAAGAAGCTTTTGCAAGCAGGCGACCAAAGCATACACTGAGCTAACATTTAGTTTTTAATAATACCAAATTAAAATTGCATTTTCAGAGCATCCCTTGTTAGATCTATGTTAGCAACAAGGGAGTTCACCGGATGAAAGTTTTTGCAAAGAACATTGGGAGAATGAATAAGGTATACAGATGGTGGGGATGGTGTGTGTACGGGTGCTGGGGTATGGGAGAGGGGAGCACAGAAAATAATAGAATATCAAGAAATAGCAAAGGAAGCTCTGGAAGCTGGATAGCATGTGTATGGCAGTCATATGTTTCCTTATGATAGAACTTAAGGTTTTGCTCTACTTAGAAAAGATTTAGAGTTGAGAGACAGCATGGCAGAGTAGAAGGAAGATTAATTCTATAAAGTGATAAAGATAATGCTCAATTCTATGGCTTTTGCAAAGATTAATGAGCTTGTTCTTATAAAAGTTCAGTGCCTACTAATACATAGCTATTATTGCCTCTAATTTCTTTATGTAAATTTCAAAAAGGATCAAGGTCTGAGTAACAGTTTTGTTTTTGTTTTTAAGAAAATTAATGTTTAAGGATACAGCTCCCATCCCATCATGGTCACTACAGAGAACTTTCCCATAATCCTTCTGAAAGATCCTGAGTAGAATGATGAGGAAGTAGGCAGGTTATTTCTGGAATGTTTAGTGGAGGGGAAGTAGGGAAAAGAGAACAAAGTTCAGGAGGAGAAGAAAGAGTGGAAGAGAAAGGAGTCATAGTGGCAGTGGAACATTTTAACTCTCTGTTTTATAAACTAGGTTATTATTCTGAAAAAATCAAAAGGGATTATACTATAATAATAACTATTTTCTTCTGACAGGTGGGCATATAATTTTTTCCCCTCAACCTCTCTGTATATCCCATATTTCTTACAATGAACCAGCATATATTATAATTAGGAGAAATAAAATAAAATGAGCCCCTGTTAACTACTTCAGTGACATATATCTTGTCCTGGGCCTTTGGAAGAGGAATGTGTGAGAAGCATAGCCAAATGGTGCTTGGATTCTTGTCTTAACCTTACAAAGAGTTTAGCATTCTGGAGAAAGGGACTGATGTGTAGATTTTAGAAGGAGTTCAAAGACGAAAGATAATTTTGAAAGGCATTGGGGGTCAGAAGACCTTCAGCTAAAGGAACTGAAAGGCTACCCCTTGACTAAGGACCCGTGCTTTTATTAACACAATTTGTCCTAAGGCAAGGTGGAGATAATACACTTCAAAGGATAAGGTTTCAAAGGGTATATAGAAACATTGTCAGTTTGAGGAATAGCCATCAGCTGTTCAGGTGTTTGGCCAACAGGAGGCAATAAAATGCCCTGAGCTGTCTGTCAGTCAATAGTTCTATTCAGGTTTGGGGGAAGTGCCAATTAGCACTGTTTCCAACAGGTAAACTACATTTGTGGCTCAGCCATAGTTGAGTCTACCAAGCTTCACCAACCTTTTGAGAAACTCATATAATTATTACATGCTGGAATTTGTTCCTGGCAAAATGGTCAGGTGTGAGAGGTTTAAAAATTCAAATGGCAACCTCAGAAATTGCCAAAGCCAAGATAGGCCAGGACTCTGGATCCATTCAGTGTTTATAACAGAGTGTTTCATATGAGGGAATCTAGCTTGTAAACACAAATACAATCTTGGAACAATTTGTTCTCTTTCTCCCTGACTTCTCCCAGTTTTGGGAACTCTGTATTTTATGCATCCTCCCACACAGCATTTTGTTTCACTGGGAACTTCATGAGTAAATTGGCCAAATGTTGGTTTATCACACTGTGCCTGGCACCAGGTTCTGCACTATCTGCAAATCCAGTAGCAATAGTGACAGGGAAGTGTGTGGGCATCGTGAGCAAGTTTTCATTTAGGCAGATATTTTCTTCAAACAGTTTGGGTCTCTCCAGCATATTCACTAGGACGCTTCAGCTCAAGCAAATGGTCTTAACACAAGCATGGGTGGGCCAGTCTGCCTACTGAAAATGGTCCAGGTGACCTGGAAGATGAGTCCATTTCACCCTGGGAAGAATAGTGCTGTGTCTTTTTCCTTAAAAATAGAATCTGTATAATGTTTTCTTTAGTGGGTGGGAGAGAGGGCATAGTCAAACAAGAACTTCAGGTTTGAGAGGAGCATCAGATAAGGGATGGCTGTTCTAGAAAGAAGTTAATTAATGTCATTAAATAAGAAGTTAAGTTTTTTGAGAAATGACAACATAACTCAAGGGATGATGAGATAAAAGTATGGCTCTTGCCAAAACCGGTTTGGCTCAGTGGATAGAGTGTCAGCCTGTGGACTGAAAGGTCCCAGGTTAGATTCCAGTCAAGGGCATGTACCTTGGGTGTGGGCACATCTCCAGTTGGGAGTGTGCCAGAGGTAGCTGATGGATGTTTCTCTGTCATTGATGTTTCTAACTCTCTATCCCTCTCTTTTCCTCTCTGTGAAAAATCAATAAAAAATATATAAAAATAAAAAAATAAAAGTATGGCTCTTTAAGGACTTTGGTGATATAGAATAAAATCATATGTAATTGCCCCCAAAGTAGTGCCACTATCCCAGAATCCGAAAGAGTCAAAGAGTAGTAAAGCAAGTGATACCAGGACCAGATTTTTGTTCCTTATTGAAATCTATCTCAATTTATCTTACTTGTTTATACTGACTTCCCTAACTTGCCTTTTTAATATCATATACTGTCTCACATGCTATAATTAAAGATGATGTAGCACTTTAATGGGTGTGCAAAAAACAACTGCTCTGGACTCTTCTGTGTCCCCTTCCCCCAAATTCATAGGTTGAAGCTCTATCCTCAAATGTGTTGTATTTGGAGATAGGGCTTTTAGGAGGAAATGAGGTCATGGGGTGGGGTCCTAATCTGATAGGATTGGTGGCCTTATAAAGAAAGAGAAGGAGCCTGACTAACAATGTTTAGTGGTTGAGCATCAACCTATGAATCAGGAAGACACAGTTGGATTCCCAGTCAGTGCACATGCCCCTGTTGCAGGATTGATTCCCAATAGAGGGTGTGCAGGAGGCAGCCAATGAATGATTCTCACTCATCATTGATGTTCCTATCTCTCTCCCACTTCCTTTCTCTCTAAATAAAAAATGTATTTAAAAAATAGGAGAGGGAGAGAGAAGGAGAAAGGGAGAGAGGAGAGAGGAAGAAAGGGAGAGAGGGAGCGGAAGAGGGAGCGAGAGAGAAGAAAGCAATATCTTTCTTTCCCTTCATGCAGTGCATCAAAGAAAGGCTATGTGAGGACACAGTGAGCAAGGAGCTTGCTTGACTCTGACCCTGCTCACATCTTGAGTTTAGATTTCAAGCTTCCAGGAATGTGACACATTTCTGCCATTAGTGCCACCCCACCTATAGTATTTTGTTATGGTGGCCCAAGGTAAGATACAAAAGATGTTTGGCTTTAAAACCATCAGTTTCTCTAAATTACTATGGCAAAACCTTGGCCAGAGATTTGTTTTTAGTCAAGCTCAATTATCTTTATTCCATTTCTTAAATTTCCTAACTAAGAAAAGTAATATCTCCTGATTATTTCCCATCAATTGCAATGACATTTTTTGCTGAAAAAAAAAAAAAGACAAAATATATCTTGGATGGCCTATTTCTTTATAGCCATCTGCTTGTATAATTCCTTGAATGCAGATCCCTCAGAATGGGCTCTTCTTGATTTCTTTCAATTCTAAACCTGGAGCAGTTTTATTTTATTGTCTTCCAAGGATATGTAATAAAGAACTGAGCTATACCAGTGAATATAGGAGAAGGCTAAACTTTTCTTATATGATTGATAATGCAACACTATTAACGAAACATTAAAAAGGTAAAAAAAAAAATGGTGTTTTAGAACATTCAAAACTAAATATAATTTTTTAGGAAAGTATTTTATTTTTGTGTCTCAACAGATGAATTCATAACCTTGTTTTCTGATAAGACAGTTCAAACATTTAAATCAATTACAACAATGTGCTTATTAACTCCCCCTCCCACCCCCGTTTTTTAAAGCAACTGACAATGTTGAAGGACACCAGGACAATAGGGCTTAGCTAAACAATGTGGCAATTAAAATGGCCCTCTAGAAAAATAATTACATACAACCATTGTGAAAAGAATTTATCCTTTGAGCAAAACAGACTGCATGAAAAGAATCATCTGGAAACGAGGAGGATTGTAGTTTCCCTTCCAATAAAAGGGAAGGAGATGTACTTTAAAACAATGGTACAGAGAGCTGGGAAGTCAGACTGAAAACAACAGAAAGCCCCAGGCAATACATTTCTCCAATAAAACCCTTACCCTTGAAGATATCCATTCAAACTCTTGTTTCATATTAAAATAAATAACTGTTCCCTCACCCCCAGCACCTGGATGTGAAATATTTTATTATCCTTTGTTAAAATTAGTTTAGTAATTTTTCTAAGTCAGTATCTCTCAAAGAGAAAAGCAAGGGGTGTGTGTGTGTGTGTGATGAATCTTGTAGATTTCATGTAGAGGTCATATGAAAGATAAACCAAGCCAACTGATGGCCAATGCTGTTTTAGATGCCAGTTGTAAAGGGAGTAGACATATCATGGCAGACCTGGGACTCCCAGGGGGAGAGGGGTACCTACTCAGTGGCTTTGTCTAGCTTCATCCTGTACCACCTTTGTAGTAGGACCCAAATTCTACTCACCATTCCCTCATGCTTTTCCTGTAAGCCTCACAGCACCCGGGTGAGGTAGGTAGTGTTATGGTCATTTTGAGAGATGGGCATGCAGAGCTATTAAGTAGCTTGTCCATAAAGAACCAGGAACCCAGCCAGAGTCCTGGGGACTCTAACTCCAGATCCTTGTCTATTTAGTAGGTAACTATTCTGACTCCCTGAGAATGGATCATTAAAGCAGGTAGGTCTTAAAGCCAGATTAGTGCCAGGCCTGTTGGATAGTAAGGCCCATCTCTAAACCATCTGTTTTGGATGATAGGATGAGAGACAGGTTGTGGTCAACATGGAAGCCAAAGAAGTTAATGTGGAACAATGCAGAATTAAAGTTTGAATCACATTTTGATAATGACTTTATTTATTGATGTGCAGTTCAGTTATTATGATAATAGATAGATGTTGCATGATTAAATGGATGAATGAAAGAATGAATGAATAAAGATTGTGCTTGGATAAGTGGCAAATTAAATTTTCTACACATTTTAAAACAAAACCTGGAGAAATCTGATTTCTAATTTCTAATAAAGGATATGGAATTTAGATTTCTGAATTATCTGTGGGTATGTATTTAAGCTAATTCTTGCAACATTAAAAGGATATAAATATATAGCTATTTAAAATAAATTTTAATAAAGAGTTTGTATACTTGTTGGTTTAGAACCCAAACTATGAAGATTAATATTAGGGACAGGACTATATTCCTTTACCTTCAAAATGAAATTCTCTCATGTATACTTATATCCTCATTGACATTCATTTGAAAAGTGTGTGCTCTCCAGTTGTTACCAAACGCTAATTTGAAAATACATAGAAAAGAAATTCTAGTATAGCTCAGTGGTAAAGCATTGACCTATGAATCAGGAGGTCATGGTTTGATTCCCAGTCAGAGCACATGCCTGGGTGGTGGGCTCAGTCCTCATTGTGGGGCATGTAGGAAGCAGCTGATTAATGATTCTCTCTCATTATTGATGTTTCTATTTTTTCCTTTCTCTTCCTCTCTGAAATTAATAAAAATATATTTTAAAAAGAAAATACATTGAATTAAAACAATGAATCACTCTTCTGTTGACTCACCAACTTTTGAAGTACTTTTCATTTTGCTAATCCCCCCCCCCCCCCCCCCCCCGCCACTTTTTTTTTTCTGCCCAAAGACTCACGACAGAAAACAGCTGCCATGTATTGAAACCAGTCCCTTGTCAATACCAGAAAATTTCTTATTCAGGGACAAGGAAGGCTTTTGAGACTACTAAAATGGAGGTGGCCAAATTCTTTGGGTGTTGCCAAATAGAAGAGCTTGTAGAAGTCAGGATGGTTGAGCTGACTTGTAATCTCTCTGCATTGCACACTTCTTCGGTACTTAGTGAATTAAATCCTCATAGGATGTTTCAACTGATAGGCTTAACAAAACTCTGAATGCTATGGTATGGATTTGTGTGTGCACTTACAAAAGTGTTTTCTTATTCTGTGCCAGCCGTGAATGTATATAGGAGATGTAATCTATTCTTTTGTACATCCAACTAATAGCTCATGATGAGATTAAATGTGGTGAGTTGTTTCTGTGCTATGGTACCAGCATGCTTGATCAATTGTGATGAAAAATATGATTATTGATGCTACAATTAGATGTGGCTCATATAAATGTTACCCCTGTGGGGTCTGGTAAATAGATTTATTTCCCAATGTGACAGTGAACAAAATTATTTAATATATTCAATGTAGACTTTACTTCTGCAATCACATGTAAGATTTAGGTTTTTCCAGCAAAGAGGTAACCTATCGAGTAGTATGTTGTTTTTGAGAAGATTCTCCTTGGTTTTTTATCTCTCAGTCTCTGACTTCTTGTGATTGAGTTCTGGTATTGTTCTTTTTATTAGTGGACAAACAGAACAGTAAACATCCTCAGGTAAGCCACATCTTTTCCCTTTTCTTTCTTCAGATGGTTCTTAGTAATATGTGTGTGTGGCATTAACATAGATGTGCTATTTAGAGAGATTTGTTGATGTGTCTCGACATTCTGATTTACCCAGTTTAGAGTATTATGAAATGAAACAATGTCTGTGTAGCTATCCTAAAGGACTTCTTTCTTAATCCAATCTTTTTGATAGAGGATCATAATTTCTGCATTTGGTTGGTTTTAAGCATTGGTGAAAGGCACCAGAGTGACAAGCCTTCAAAACCAATGTTTTCAGGTTTTCCATCAGTCAGTGGTGGAATTCCTGGGTGAATTTCTCATCAGGAATCCCCTTAAGGTTTCTCTGTTTCCTCCTTCACTTGGCCTTATTCTACATTAATCTTCACGTCCTGAGTTTTAGGTCTGACAATGAGGTAATTGGGAAAAGACTCTTGGGTTCCAAAAGAAACGTATCTGCCTTAAAGGGAATAGGTAGGAATTCATAACTTCTATTTTGACTACATCAAATGACACAGGAATATTAACAGGCAGCTAGTTGGAACATTATGCTTGTGACCAATGAAAATGAGATGAAAGAAACAAAAATCAAAATAAAACCAAACAAAAACCCCAGGAACACAAAACTATGATGGGCTCCCACAGGTAGGAAGCAGCCATAGACGTGGCCAGAGTGTGTCTATGAGCACAGAGCCACAGTAAGGCTGCTGAGTCAAATGCAAATTTAGTTTCATTTAAAAATGTGACTTCATTGTACATTTCTTTTTCTCCTTGTTTTAGAACAAGTCCCGGGGTGCTAGAAACACCTCCCTGATCAGTGAGTTTATATAACTTGTGATGCATCTGTTAGCAAAGGAATATACTCAATAAATTCAAACTGTGCTCATGAGAACTCTCTTGGCTTTAGCCATGCTAGTTCAGTAGAGTATAAAACTGTCAAGCATGACTCCCCCCAGCAACTCTGACATTACCAGAAAGTCTTCAGGAAGGAATTCCCTTCTGGCAGCAAGCTCTTCATTTTGCAATTAAAGAATAGCTAAGGGGAAATTTTGTGAATGTCTTGCTAAGGGTCTCAAAATTTAAATATATGCTGCTGCCTGGAGGTGAATCCAGGCTTTCTGATCATTTACCAGTAAGGCTCCCAGATACCATTCCTGCAGCTTTTCACTTCCTCCTCCTCCTCCACTATACCCTTTTCACTAGAAGGCTTCTAGCAAGATATGGTGTGTGTGTGTGTGTGTGTGTGTGTGTGTGTGTGTGTGTGTATGTGTAGATGGTACCATAGGATGACCACTAACTCAGCTCATCTCCCTAAAGCCTATTCCTTTAAGTACAAAAGATAAGGAGAGAGCACCTTCATTTTCAACAAAATGACTAAACAAAAGTAGTTTTTACATATTCATTTTTCCCCCCTCTTTAACACTTAACAAACCATCTCTACCCCTTGTTATCAATTTGCCTGAAGATGAGATACAATATTTCTCCTTTGTGTGTGTGCCTTTCTATTTTGCACAGTGTCTTGAATCACTGACAGTTGGTTGAGTAGAAGCTAACTCAGAGAGAAAATGATGTGATGATGATGTATGTATGGCTTGCTGAACTCTTCAGTTCTTAAATATATTTCATACCTAAAGTCATGTCTATAGTCATTATTAGTTTATGTAACCAATTCAAGTATATATGAGATAACTTTGCAAGAGATACAGTATTTATCTTCATTAAAGTAGAATGTCTGTATAGTATGGTTGATATTATCTAGACTTGGATATCCAGCACGTCATGCCATGGCCTTGGAAATGTTGCCTAGAACCAGATAGCCTGGCCTTGTATCCCTCTCTGAGTGGTTTCCACCAACACATATTAGATTCCCTGGACCTACTTTTTTGACTAGAGATTATTTGATCTAATAACAGTGTTAAAGATGTTTAATGTTTCTGATAAGGTTCATATAACTTACTTCTCTCAATAAGTAGTTATCATCTAACATGTGACTCCAATTGTCTTTTATGTTTAATTTCTTAATCATACCCCAATGGATTTAACTGAGATGTCAGATGCTTAAGCCCTTTGTTGTTGTTGTTTTTTTTAACTTATTTCACATATTAATAAGAACTTATTTTTAAATATTAAAAAACATGCCTACAATAAGAAATCAATAATACTAGTCAATGAGATGCAAACCTAAATCATTATGCTTTTGTCATTAGCACTAACATTTTGCAAATAAAAACGAGATAACAGGCATTTTAAAAAAAGTTTTGTAGCTTGTTGGTTTAGTACTTTCAATCATGGGATGTTCCCAGAATAGATTTTGGTAAAAGACATTAAAGAAAAACATAGACACACATTCTGTTTTCCCCCATTTTGCTCAAGCTTATCAACTTTTAAAACAGTTACATTTTAAACACATAAAAATACCACCCTCCCCCACATATTTATATATGTATATATAAACAATAACTTTTCAATTATGATTTGGGGCATTCCACACCAAGTGGAAAACAGAAAAAGATAGTGCATATGTGTGTGGTATACCTGATTTTATAACTGGGGAGGAAAAGAACATGTTTCATACAAATACTTTCTAAACAATGCTGATCCATGACTCAGTTCCCGTCTCTTACTATCACATAGATATGTATATGAATCCACGTGTAGCTGGACACATGTTGCTATAGAGATTGGTAGAACTTTTTTTTTTTTTTTTTGCAAGTCTGAATTTATCTCGTTTAATCATTATTTGTTAATTATATGGTATTGTAGATTATATTGATTATCTTTTAGTGGAGAGTGATGATATTAAAGCAATTTAGAATAGGAGGTGTGCAGCAAAATGAAGAAAGTTAACATGGCAACATTTCTGCTTTTTTTCCTTTTGCCTTTGTAGAATAGGCACAAATTTTTCTACTGTGACCCATTTTCAATATGGAAAGATATCTTTTGAACTTCATTGGAATTAATATAGTTAACCAATTTAGTGGAAAGTAAATTTGCATTTTTGTTGTTGACTAATGGCTATTTTGCATATTAAAAGTAAAGACTTGCTTAAAATATGCAGACTCTCTTGATTGTACCAGCTCTTGTCTCATTCTGCTAAGGCTATAAATAAGCTTCTACTTAAGGCTGGCTTTATACTAATTCACCTGCTTCTAGGAGAGGGAGGAAGGGAGAGAGAGGGGAAGAGAGAGAAAGAGAGCGGGAAAAGAGAGAGAGAAGAGAGAGAGAGAATATCACTTAACCTGTAGATTGCTGTCAGTTTGTGATTTTGTGAATAGTAATCACACAATCACTTTAAAAGTGTTATGCGAGATAGGCTGGGGGTTTATTTTTAAAGCAATTTCTAGTCTAACAATTATCCAAGAATTTCTGAGTAGGAATGAAAGAAGACATCCCTGGAGAGAGGGTTCATTGTGAGGTACCACAGCAGCTGGAAGGCCACAGTGGTGAGTAAGGCCAAGGGGGAATGAGGGCGCAGTGCAGGGTGGTGTCAGGAAAGGGAGCTGTGGGTGACACCAGAGCTTTCAGCTCTCTCTGGGCTGTCTCAAGAGGGGTAGTCGTCTCTGCTGTCTTCCTTCTCCTGTTCAGGATGTCCTCTGGGGAGAGGAAGAGACATTAAAGGATTTGGCAAAGGAAAAGGGCATTCTGGGGCGCATGCAAGCTTGTTTTGATCACATTCCCATATTTTGAAAGAGGAACATCAGCTCCAGGCCTGTTTAAAAAAAAACAAACTTTTTGCAAACTTCTTAATCATGCCTTTTTTGGGGGACGGGGGGAGGGGAAGGGGGAGTGGGGAGGGGTGGAGAGGAGAGTGCAAGTATTTTGTTTTGGGCAATCTGTTGAAAAGCTTACACAAGATAAGCAGTTTTCATTCTCTAACATTTTTTTTTAGAACATTTGCAGCTACATTCACTGCTCCCAAAACAGACAAACCATCTTCAGACTTGAAAACCTATCATTGTTCATTTAAAGCATAGTTTACTTGGCTAACACCTTATAAGTCCAGACTTAGGCCCTAGACCCAGTTTTTGTTGGGTAAGTTGCCCAAATGTCAAGGCTATCATTTTGACCTTGTAGACTTAAGTTACAAGGTTGTCCTTCCCCTGTTGTCCTACTTTTTCTGGAGTGAGAATGAGAAGGCTCTTAAAGGAGAACTGAGAATGGGAATGGCTCTTGAAGGAGTAACTGAGTGAGTCATGTCAAGTGTGCTAAAGTACCAAGAAGCTATTGCCTAACCTAAAGATGCAATTCTAAAATCAACAAGTCAGATAATATTTCATTCCTCAAGGCTTTCCACACATAAAGGCTCCAAAACTCTTCAATCAGAAAATATCAAGGATTTTTTATCAGAAAGTATGGAACTTCCAAAGCCAGTGTTGCAAAGCCAGTGGAAATAACCAAGCATATGATGTATAGTCTAATGGGGAGCATCTCATACCTTAATCCCAGCAACAAAGATGATAAATATTTGCCTAATTACCAAGTAGTGTGAATGGCTTTGGTCCCAAAGGTTTTGTTTCTAGGTTCACATGCCACAAATTCATGTGGAATAGCTCATGTGAGCTATATAAGGTTGAGCAGGACACAGGGAACTGCTGGTATAAAAGACTCCTCTGAAAGTTAAAGAAGAACATAAGCTCTGATTTTTCTTTAGTTAGAAGAAAACTATCAAAATTAGTAATAAAGGAAATATAATTAAAATGGATCCAGTGTCTCCCTCCAACCTTTCTTTAAACTCTCGATATATCTTTTGTCACTTCTTAGCCTTCTAAAACTAAAAATAATATATTTTTGTTCTTCCCTAGAAAGCCCCAAGACACATTCTGTGTTGAACAGCTTCTGAGCCCAGTCCCTGCAGTTACAACAAATGTCTTGACAGACATGCAGATGAAGGGAGACCCTGTCAGGGTAAGTTAATTTACTTGGGGCTCTACTCACTTTCTCTTCTCCATGATCAATTTTTCTTCTTTTGTTCAGATATTTTGCTCCTACCTGAGTCTTGGAAAATGACAAAAGGCAGGCTTCAATGCAGGTGCGATTTAAATATTTTTCTATTATATTTCTGAGCTCCTCTAAGAACTGAGAACAGAAAGTTTGATAGAACAACAAAAAAAAAGAATCCACCTTAGAGCAAATTCTGAATGTTTTTGTTCTACTGGGGAGCTGTTTGGCAATGAGCAAACTTTCTAGAAAGTTGAACAAAGTTGGAGTTCTGACAGGTGTCCTCAGAACCTAGGAAGTACCAGTCTTGGCAATACAATACTTGGCATTTTCAAACTTTGAGAATATTTAGAAAACTCAATGATAAACACAATGAAAATGAAAGAGGTTTTAAAAAGTGAGTAACATGAGAATTTGCAAGAGGAGAAATCCCTTGCCAGCAACACATAAGCACATCATTTGGTGAGTTACCATAAGACGGTTTCAGACATTTTGGGGCATGGGTCAATTGTTTCGGACCATCAGGCAATTCTTCCTTCTAGAGATTTAATGTCTAGAGAGAATGAATACTTTTCTGGAAATGCTGAGTATACACAGACAAATAACTGGTTGCCCAAGTACTAAATGCTGGGCTAAACAACTTCTTAAGAGAAAAATCCTCTGGGAAGATGACTCAGAGATGGCTCCTAAGGGGAAAATTTGGCCACGTGCTGGTCTGAGCTGTTCATCTCTGCATGACCTAGTTAGATCTTACGAAGAGGTAATCTGAAGTCACGAGGGGAAGCTCCTTTTGTGAAACTGAATCCTAGAGCCCAGAACTCCAGGCAGAGGAGCCCAAGATGAGAGCTTTGCAGATGTATAAAGGAACCTAAGATCTGCTCCAACTGTGAGAGAGTAGAAAATCGAATGAGCAATTACCTATAAATCCATGATTGTGATGCTTCGGGCAGAAAGTTCTCCTAGAAATATCTGGCCAGTACATTTATATAATCAGATCATATATAACAAGAAGTATGCCTTTTTTTTTTTTTCTTAATCTACTGGAGCCCAATTCAAATACACAATTTTTCTTTTGTTAGGAACATTGAGCTTAGGAGTATTTCAGAAGCATGCTATATTTTAGTTTAATGTTGACCAAAGTGGGTTCTGCAGAACTGGTTTTTCCAGATAACAGTTAAGACATGAAAAGAAGTGCTCCATGCTCAAGTAAGTTAGAGAAACCCCAAGACAAACAACATTAAAGAGAAATCTTGTTTACAGGAACTTTTGGAGTATTTATGAGGCTCACATGGATTTCGAACTTCCAAGAGGTGGTTATAGAATGCAGCATTCTCCAACTTAGCTTCTGGGACTATTTTTTGGAAGAATGGTTATTAATATCTTAGTAGCTGTTTTCCCATGGACCGGAATATGGAAACTTTGAGAGAGTGTAATCTCTCCTCTGCCAATGGAATAATTAACTTAAAAAAAAAACTAATTGTTTTCAAGGATAGATTCACTTTAATCCAATTCCATAAAAATTATCAATTTTGACTGAAAACAATTAAATTACAAAGCCCTTTAATTAGTGGTTCAACGTTTGTTTCTGTTGTTGTACAGTTAAGTATTTGCTCCACACAATACTGGAAAATTAAGATAGACTGTTTCTCTACCTTCTTTATCTTTATTCTCTGTTTAAATTCGAAAGATCCATTCCTTTTGCACAGAAGTTGGAATTTTGCTAGAATTTATAACAGATCTTGTTTTGTATTGTTAGATAAAACAAAGTAATTACAAAATTGGAGAATTAATTTCTGAAAGATCTATGATAATCCTCAGGAAAGTCAAATTACAAATGACTCAAACAGGCAAGTCTTCAATTTTTATCTCATTTTCCTCCGTTTATTAAGGGAGAATGGGTTTAGCCAATTGGCAAGACAATTTCTGGACCTGCCACTTTTTTATTGAGGCAATTTAATTTTATTAGTTACTCAAGATTTTAAATATTAAAACAAATGCCAGATTTTGAATGTCAAAGCCCCAATCTGATGTGAAGAAGCAAACCTTGTATTCCAGTTTATATGCTATCCAAAAGGGGGCTCATTTTCAGGTCTCTCTCAACATGTGGGAAATGTAGGAATTTCCTCTCTGTTCTGTGCTGTTCAATAGATCACATTCATAAATACCCTCTATATCCAATGCTTTCTGAAGTCATAAGAATGTATTTTGAAAATCCATTCACTCAACATTTAACAAATTACACTATATCTTACTCGAACCAGATTACTGGTGGCAATGGCATGATGCCATTTTAAAAAACAAACTATAACATTTTAACTTTGAGTAACAATCATTTAAAAAATTGAATTGGCAATATCTAGGGGAAAATTGGTAAGCACTTTTTAATCTACCTTGTTTTCCCCACTTCTTTAAAAACAAGACAGACTCCTCTTGGTCTACACAGGATAATTTTCAAAACAAGAACCAATTCTCTACTTAGTAAGGAAGCAGGGAGAAACCCTGAAGTTACCCATTCAAAGCAATACTTTGTCTCTAGTACTTGGATAGACAACATCAGAGCTGCTAGATGCTTCCTTTGGCAACACTCCAGTCTTCAGACAGCTATATGTTTTAAAGGGCCTCTTAGTTGTCTTAACATCATGTTCTGCATGGATCACCCTGGTTTGTGTTGGCATCTGAGAAGAACTTATCCAGAGAGCTTTGAAACATCTGAATTCTTGATCTTAGTTATGAGGTGAATATTACCCCATGAGTACTATATAATAACTATATGCTCTTTCATTTCCTATTAACCCATTAATAGCAACCGATGGGAGAAATACCAAGTTGTCGTTGAATGGATTGTTTTCATTCTTACCACCTACCTTCATTTTACAGTTACAACTAGTGGCCTACCAGCTTCTGGAGAAACCAAGGGCTTGGTTACAGTAAACTGGTCCAGTGTGATATCACAAGTATAAAAAATATTCCATTCTGTATCAAAACTAGGCACATGCCTTTATTTATAGTAACAGAAGTTAACAGAGTTGAGCAGTTTTTTGCCTTGGGTCTTATTTCTTGGCATCCTACATCAGACAAATGCATCTTTCCACACAGCTCCGGGGATCTGGTCTCAGGGTTATCTGGACGTAAAGGAAGGTGAAATCACTCTTGGATCTATAGTGGTGAGTAACTAAAAGCACAACCTCTCATTCATATTGCTTTAAAACATATACAGCATATATGTTTCAAAAAAAAAGGAAGAATAAAGAATATATTGATCTCTCTGTGGTGTCAAACCAACAGTATGGTATGATGCAAGGGTTTAATAAAGGATAATCATAGATACAAATTT
This sequence comes from Pipistrellus hanaki, assembly GCF_964339955.1. Lineage (NCBI taxonomy): Eukaryota > Metazoa > Chordata > Mammalia > Chiroptera > Vespertilionidae > Pipistrellus > Pipistrellus hanaki. The sequence goes on from NC_140513.1 coordinate 61,366,103, forward strand.
TTCAGTAGAGTATATTTTAGACAAATGTGTCTTTTTTGAAATATGTAAATCCTACATTGTAGGTTGTTCCTTTTAATTTTTTTCTTTTGTTTCTGCAGTGGTAGAAAATGCTGAATAACCATCCATGAGCATGAGCCAAGGTTCAGGTTCCTTACCGAGACCCCCAGAATGCCAACATTTGCAATGCAAACAACTAGTATCTCACTGTGGGAAGGGCTCTGACACCAGCCAGCCTGCCTGCCTCTAGATGGAGCGTCCTGTCCCCATAAGCAGTCCTCCTGCTTCCACAGACCCTGCTCTGACACAGGGGCAGCTGCCCTGAGCTGCCTTTCCACCTCGCGATCGGCTGTGCCAGGCAGTCCTACTGGTTATGGACAGTGACACAGAGACCGGTGGGAGTGGTAGACCCTCAGATCATTTTCATGTTGAACCTCCTGGGTCCGGCCACCTCCCCTTCCACGACAGCACCGTTGTTTTTCCGGGGCACGTACTCCAGGTCGATGCTGTTTTTGTGCTTGCCTTTCCCCCGGCTCCATACAAAAAGGAGGAGGAAACAAAACAAAACCACTCCCAGGAATGTGAAACAGCCCATGGCTGTGGACACCAGTATTGTTTTGAGGTCCAGGGAGAAGGTGTTGGCGTTGGTGCCATTGGACAGGGTGTCGTTGGAGTCGGTCATGTACATAGGGGTCCTGTTGGCATAAAGGAAGCGGTCTGAAGCGAATCCTTTCACCGTCAGGGAGGCCGTGTAGGTGTCGTTGCCAGCGGCGTTGCTGGCGATGCACAAGTACATCCCGCTGTCCTGGTCCTGGGCAAAGCGGATCTCCAAGGTGCCGTCGCCCAGCACGGTGGCTCTCCCATTGGACTTGGTGGTGACCAACCGCCTTCGGGGCGTCACCCAGGAAATCCCAGGTTGGGGGTCCCCGTCCGCACTGCACTCCAGCTGGACCGTCTGCCCTTCGTCCACCAGCAGGTGCTGCAGCTTCTTCTCCCGGATTTTGGGCTTTTTGCAGGTGAAGTAAAAGGAGAGGGCGGTGCTGTGGAAGTCCTGGAAGGACCGCTCCCGGATGGTGTCGGGGCCTGCGCACATGGGCTGCTGGCCCCCGAACTGCAGGGTGGGGTGCCGCTGCAGGATCCACAGGAGGCGGCAGTCGCAGGCCAGCGGGTTGTTGTTGATGCTCAGCACCTCCAGAGCCCTCGGGGAGGAGAAGGCGTTCTCCTCCAGAGTTTCCAGGAGGTTCTGGGACACGTTGAGCACGCGAAGGAAGCGGAGCCCTTGGAAGGCGTGGGGCTCGATGGCGCGGAGCTGGGCCCCCACGATGTGCAGCTCCTGAAGGCGGGTCAGGTCGGAGAACATCCCTGCCTCGATGGTGCTGATCGGGTTGTAGGACAGGTTCAGGTGGGTCAGGTAGGCCAGGTGCTTCAAGGCGAGGAAGGGCACCGCGGACAGGTTGGTGTTGGTGATGGCCAGGGAGGTGAGGTTGAGGCCGTAGAGGCTGTTGGCCGGCATCATGTCCAGCAGAGGCCAGGAGTCGATCTCCAGGTGCTTCAGGTGGAACAGTCTCTTGAAGGCATACACGGGCATGTGGTTGATGTTGAGATGCTTCAGGTGCAGGCTCACGAGGCCGTGGAGGTGGGAGAGGGCCTCGGTGGGCACGGCGGTGAGGTTGCACCTCTCCAGGGTGAGCTGCTCCAGGCTCAGCAGCCCGCTGAAGGCCCTGTGCGATATGTACACCAGGTCGTTGTCCCCCACCTCCAGGGACTTCAGGTTATGCAGGTCCTGGAACATGTAGTCCAGGAGGATGACGATCTTGTTCTCACTGATGTCCAGCTTGGTGAGGTTGGACAGCCCCGCGAACACCCCCAGGGGGACCAGCTTGAGGCGGTTGCCCTTGAGCCGGAGGGCGCGCAGGTTGAAGAGGCTGCCGAAGGCTCCCGGCTCCACGTTGGCGATGATGTTGTCACTCAGGTCTATCTCCTCCAGCAGAGGGTACGAGATGAATTCCTCCGGGTTCACGCTTTTCAGTCTGTTCTTGCTGAGGTCCAGGATTTTGGTCTCGATGGGGATGCCCTCCGGGATGGCCACCAGGCGCCGGCGGTGGCAGCTGACAGACTTGTTCTGGGCGGAGCACTCACAGCGGGCCGGGCAGCCGAGGGCGGACCCCACGAAGATGAACGCCACGGCCAGACCCAGGAGCGGCTGCCAGCATGATGCGGCCGTGTGAAGCATGACTCCCCCTCTTCGTCTGCGCCTTGGTCACGGGCCTGCAGGGGGAGCAGCAGGAGAGAGAGGAGAAGGTGAGTCAGCGCAGGGGAAGGGAAAGGGAGGCAAAGAGGCAGAAGTCCAGTGGAGAGGCACAGGCAGGGCTGGGCATCATGCAGAGCTGAACTGGAAGCGGAGAGCCTCCAGCAGGAGCTGCGTGGTCTCGGGTAAGGGTCTCACCTCCCTGCACCCCGCTTTCCTTGGCTGAACCAGGGAGGTGATGGGGATGATAACAGTAGCTCCCTAGAGGCAGGACAATTACAGTATTTGAAAACGATCAGATGGGAATGGGGTGATGACTGCAATGATGTGATACCATAACCAATAAAGAAACTGAAAAAAAAAGAAAACGATCAGAGACTATACATTGTCTAGCATAGACTGTGAGGCAAAGCCACATACATTCTGCAAAAGGCTCTATTTGAACTCATCTAAAACAGGGAGTGGCGAAGAGAAAAGCTGCTCAGTGTGCACCAGTGTCTGCACCTCTCCTGTTTGGGATGCTGTCCTGTGTTGGAAATGAAGCCAACAGAAGCTCCGTACCACACCAGCCTATAGGGTCAAAGACAAAAGAAAGGCTACACCCAGTGTAAGAGCTTGGACTTTTCCTTACATATGTAATGTTTTCTTTAACTTTAAAAAGAACCTTTAATTAGAAAATATACTTCTTTCAGAATTTAGTAACTTTGATGTATGAAAGGATTTTCTTTTTTGAGATACAAAGAGCATCAAAATCTCTGTGCATTCTTTGTCTTTATCATTAGGACAAGGCACTAACACAGCAATGATGATGAAAATGTTTTCTCCAGTTTTTTTTTTTTTTTAAATATATTTTATTGATTTTGTACAGAGAGGAAGGGAGAGAGATAGAGAGCTAGAAACATCGATGAGAGAGAGTCATTGATCAGCTGCCTCTTGCACACCCCTACTGGGGATATGACTGCAACCAAGGTACATGCCCTTGACCGGAATCGAACCTGGGTCCCTTCAGTCCCCAAGCCGACGCTCTATCCATTGAGCCAAACCGGTTTCGGCTTTTCTCCAGTTTTGAGGTTAAATACGGAAGAGGGGGAGTCAGAATTTTAAGAAAAATGTTTTTAAATAATAAATGAGCTATCATTCTTTCATATTCAAGTTCAAATCCAGCGAGCCTGTAAACTGAAATCAAAGAGGTACCAGATGAGATCAGAAGTTTGTTTTAACTGCAGATACTTAAGGAAACATGAGTCACAAGAGTGGTTGTTGAGCTGTGCTTTTCAGCCCGAGGTTCCCAGCATACACTTCACCATAAACACTTTACCTTATGCGTGACAACTCAAAAGCAATATTTTTAGATAAAAAGGTATTTGACAAGCTTCTGTGTCTACTCTTGAATTGTAAAAGTGCAATTAATAAGAGTACAGGTCTCCAATCACAGTGTTAACATATATGTCTCTGTCTATGTGCAGGTATAATGCTCTACATTAGGGGTGTCGAACTCAATCAGAGAAGGGGCCAAAATCTAAAATCCAGCCTAAATCGTGGGCCGAATGGTTTACTGAACAGTCATAAACTGACAATGTCATAAACTGACAGCGGAGTGCAGTGATGACAGCGCGGTGCGGGCCACATTGCAAGGCCTGGCGGGCTGGATTTGGCCCGCGGGCCTTGTGTTTGACACATGTGCTCTACATCAACAAATCATTCATAAATGAAAACTAGGATCAATCTTAATGGTGAATAACCAACTAGAAAATGTTGCCAAAATGTAGAAACAAGGCAAAGATATAGAAAGTGCTAGCAAAATCAATTATATATGAATATGAGTTCTAATTATTGAAGTAATGTGGTAAAACTATTGTTTATAGATCAAATTAATGTCTGCCTTGAAAATTAAAGAAAATTAATTAAAAATACTAACAAATAGGAAAATTAAGTAAATCAACATGTTATAAAATTTAATTGTTTTTTCAGATTATATAAAGCAGAATATATTATTGTAAAAAATAATTCCAGTCACAGAATCTCTGAAAAAAAGGTCACACAAATTCCTTAGACTAAACTTAAGAAATATACAGAACTAATCAAAGCTTATCAAAGGAGGATGCACTATTTATTTTAATAGAAAGATTGATATTAGATAGATATACATCTAACCAAGATTACTTTTTGGACTTGAAAAATTCTAAAGTTAATTTTGAAGAATATAAATATGAGAATAATCAAACTTTTAAAAATGATAATAAACACAGACTTACCCTATAAGATATTTAAATATAACTTATAAAACTATAATAAAGCAGCATGATAGTGATACAAAAATATACAGTCAATGCAACATCAGGAATTATATCTAAATATATTTAAAAAGTCACTGTATGTGAAAGGTGGCACTTTCATTCAGCGAGAAAAAATATAAATGATTGGCTATACTTGGCTAGATATTGAGTGGAAAAGTTGCACATAAACTTCACGAAGATAAATTCCAATAAAATAAATTCCAGGTAAATTTAGGATAAAAATACAAGAAGAAAGCTCAATAATTTTATAATAGTGTTGAAATGCATTTACTATGACTAAAAATAGAAATCATAAGTGGCGTTCATCTTGTGCTATAGATCTTATGATTTCTATTTTTAGTCCTAGTAAATGCATTTTTACTATTTTACGCACTTAAAAAATAACAGATGAGCAAATAACACACACAAAGGCAATTGCTGAACTAAACAATATATTTTAGATTCATAATTGATTGAAGATAGTACTAAATAAACAGCTCTTAATTATAAGGAAAAGAGGTGAATGTAATAAAAACTAAAAGCAGCTAATATCGTAAAAAGATTTTAAAAAAACTTCACTAGTAAGCAAATAAATGCAAATTAAACAACAGGCAATTCATTTTTGAATTGACAAAGTTCAATAATTATTTTTACTCAGGATTAACAAGAACTGAGAGAAAGAATATAAACTGGTACAATCATCTGGAACTTCAGAATCACCAATGAGGTTAGTTAATATATTGACTTTAAATATATCAATGTTAAACATGTTAATCTCTTTGAGTCACTTTTTGTCTTTGTAGACATTTGTTATAACCACTTTATTGAGGTATGATTGACATATAAAAAGCTGTACATATTTAATGCATGTAACGAGTTTGGAGATATACATCTCTGAAATCATCAAAACGGTTTATACAATATTATATCCATCACCTCCAAAAGTGAGTAAATCTCATGAACCTATTTTCCCCCTAGAAATGTACCATAAGGAAATAGTGTAATTCATATACACAGATGTTTGGTATAGGTTCTTCTGGGTTTAGTTTACTCTTTTTATTTATTTTTCTAAGGCAGAACCTTATATCATTTATTTTTTTTCTCTAGTATAAGCTGTTAAAACTATAATTATCTCCATGCATTTAACAAATTTATATATATATATAATTTATCTATATAACAATAATATATATATATATATATATATATATATATATATATATATATATATTTTTTTTTTTTTTTAAATTATTCTAGCCAAAACATTTTTTCTAATTTGTACTTTCTATTTTGAATCATGGATGGTTTGGGAACTGAGTTACCTACCTTATTTCTAAGTATTTAAGTCTTTCCTATAATCTTATTTCTAATTTAATTCTGTTGTGGTCAGAGAACATACTCTTCAAAATTTCAATCTTTCAAAATCTACTGAGAGTGTTTCATGGACCAGTGTGAAATCAATCTCAGTGACCATTCCATGTGCACTTAAAATAGAGATGTATTTGCTGTTTGGGGTGCAGTGGCCTGTAAAAGTCATTAATAGGGCTGATTGTGTTGTCTAGATTTTTCAAGTCTTTAGTAACTTTTTTCAAAGTTGTTCTATCAACTACTGAGAGATACCTGTTAAAATCTACAACTATGAAGGTGAATTTGTCTATATTTCCCCAAGTGTTATAGATTTTTGTTTCATGTATTTTATTTCATGTAGAAGCTCTACTATTAAGCACATGATTAATTCCTGATGTGTTGATCTTTTATCACTGAAAGGAGTCCATCCTGTGTCTGGTAATACTCCTTGTCTTCAGGTTATTTTGAATGATTGAGATAGCCATTCAGGCTGTTTTAAGCTTCATGTTTTCATGGTATACTTTTTCCATCCTTTTACTTTCAACAGATTTGTCTTTGTAGTGAAGAGCTTCTCTTATATGCAGCGTGTGGCTACTTCTTGCTTCTGAATCAGTCTAATGATCTTTGCAATCTTTGCCTTTTTTAACACTGCTTTATCCATTTAAACTAAGTGTAATTACTAATATAGTTTCATTAGATTTTGCCACTTTAATGAAATATGTTGTTTGTTTCTTGATTTTTTTGTTCCTTTCTTTATCTTTTATTGTCCTACTAGAGGCCTGATGCATAAAATTTGTGCATGAGTAGGCCTTCACAGCCTTGCTTCACCCAGAAGGTCATTCTGCTGTTCAGCCATTTGATCGATTTGCATATTATGTTTTTATTATTATAGATTGTTTTAATCAATTATTTTTTAATATTACATTTAAATTTCTCCTTTAATTTCCTATATATTTTCTTACATTATTTTTATTTGTTGCTCTAGAGATTGTGGTATAGATCTTTAATTTATTACAATCTACTTAAAGTTACAAATGGCTTCAAGGAAAATATATAGTAGCCCTGCAGAGATGTATTTCTATTTATCCCTCCCCTCAAACATGGTTGAGTGAGATGTGTGTTCCAGGCAAAGTGAACAGTATGTGCAAAGGCATGGAAATCTTGGGGAACATGCTGTGACGGGAAGATTACAGAAGTTCAGATTGGTTGGAGCAAAACAGGAGAGAGTCGAGGCTAACAAGATAATTAGGGGAATGATTTATGAGGGGTGTGTAAACTGTGATGGACTGTCTGCCCTTCATTCCGAGGGCGATGACCAGTCGTTAAAGTGTTTTATGAAAAGAGCGATATGATCAGATTTCCATTTTGGAAAGATTAATCGCACTGCAGCAATAAAAATATAGACTTGCAGGACAGAAAACATGAGGCTGGAAACTCAGGAATCTGTTGCTTTAATTTAAGACAGAATAAAATTTCTCTCGATCGGGTCATAGAAGTAGGCGTGGGTAAAGGGACAGATCCAAGAGAAGCTTTGAAGCAGAAGAGAAGTGCTATAGTTAAGGATTGGATGTGAGGAACAGATGATTTCTAGCCTTTTGTCGAGTGGATGGGACATGGTCATTCACTGAGATGGAAGCTTAATAGCAGTAACACAATCTGGAATTTCTGGTTCCCTCCTATATGTCTATCACGGGGCCAAGATGTGTGGGTTCCCTAGGCAGATTAATGCTTTTATACTTCTTAAAATAAGATTTTTTTCAAATACTTTTTAGTATTTCTTTGGTAGGGCAGGAAAAACTTTTTCCTATTACAATTATATGACTTTACATTCAAGATAAAACTTTTTATTACACACTGTGCATTTCAGTTTATTTTAAATTGATGGTGAAGAGGAAGCTATTTTTTAGAGCAGTCTTTTCTGGCAGTGTTTGTTCAAGCTACACATCACTAGTTAGATAAGGAGATAGCTGGCATCCTATTTCAGTTGTGGTTTTGGAAAAGGTTATTTTCTTGAATAAATCCCCTTAATCTGTCCCCGAGTTTGTCTAACATGGAAATGACAGCATCTAATCCAATCATGGCTGCAATTTAACCAGAAAGAAGCTCAATTTAGCTGGATAGTATCTAGCATTTTAAAAATGGTTATTTTGGTTCCAGTCAAAGTGAAGGATGATTACAAAGAAGGATAGGTAAGTACTTAGTAAGCAGGCAGGCCCCTTGGGATCTGGAATATCTCTCCCATTCTACTACTGTCTCTGCAGAAGGAGATAAACTTGGGCCATACCTCATCATAGTTCTTTGATGTAGTTTAGAAACTGTGTAGGAGAGTTGTGCTTTATTATTCTCACCTCAAATATATCTCAGTTTTAGTTCAGAAGGGCAAACTGCTGACTCCATTTAGCTTTCACTGTCAGTAGAAGTTGTACAATCAAAGCTTTCTCACAATGTCCAACTGTGACCAAGGTTTGACAAGTTGAACTTCATTTCATTAAGAATAAAACAGGAAACTAAAATCTGTAGGGATCTGACAAGGGACTCTCCATTGCTTCTGATCAAAGGGATGCTCAGGCACAATGATTACTATGTGAAGTTGGATAGTTTCATACTTGTGTGTGAGGTATTTATATTCGACTCTATTAGTTAAAGAAATACAAACAAAAACGTCAGGAAGTAGATTTAAAGAAGCAATATAAAAGAATAGAAATAGCAAACATTTGGACTCAGAAATACCTGGTTCAAATTCTGAGTTTGACATTTGTTAGCTATGGGACATGGGTAGGCTAATACCATCAATATTTCTCATCATTTCCTGTTTGTGAAAATAAAGCAGAAAGGATCACAGGTGGTATATTTCAGATGCTCAGCACAAAAATATCTGCCATTATTAAAATTCTATGAGATAATTGAAGCAATATCCAGTAAGACAGAATGTGTGCCACTTTCTCTGGGGATTGGTTAGGGGGACACTGCAGAAGAAGGTCCTCAAATGGTGACACAGTGATATAGAGAAAGAGGTTGGTAGAATGGAGGAGAAATGAAGAATTTCAGGTAGCTGCTGTTTTCAAAAACACAGCAAAGAGATGATGGTTGTATGTTGTTAAAAAAGAAAGTTTAGAAGAGAAACCATTACTTTGATGAATGATACGATATGATAAATTGCTTAGCCTGGGAATTCTATGATTAATTTAGTTCTCTGACTGCAATGGAACAAGGGCACAAGACAATAAATGAATAGCACAGAAATCTCTTTAAACCTTCACCTAGCTCTGAAAAAGATACCAAAGCATAGATTGAACTTTCCCCCCAGTAAAGTTGTTTCTCAAATGGAGAGAGGTGGGTGATGAGGTGGGAAAAAGTAAAAGAAATGATTTAATGAATAAAGGTGTCTAAAATACATCTCAGGTTATAACTTTCAGGTGTCTAAACTGTAAACTCAGAATTACTGGTCTGCACCTAAGTTAGATAATCAAGAGTTGTGAAAGTTGTATAAAACATTTGAAAATGAAGAGAAATCCATTTTAGTGTGAGCAAGTCTTGAGTCACCAGGTTCATTGAAGGACCCAATGAACTTGAGATTGAACTGCAAAATACCCTACCTGGCAGGAAACAATTGATTTGAACTGTTTTTCTACACTATAATGTTTATCTTTCTCTATGATTCCCAGTAATCCCCCAAAGCATTGTATTTTTATCCTTTTTGCTTTACTCATTTTGGTAAGGAGGAAATGGAAACTTTCAATCTCAAGGATCAACTTGAACATTAATGTGGAAATATGAAACCAGATTTGGAGAGCACCCAATAGGTTTTATAATATTGTCAAATTATTTTTTTAAATAAATCTTTATTGTTCAGATTATTACAAATGTGATCCTCTTCCCCCCCTCAATTGCTCCCCTCCATCAGGTTCCACCATACCCTCTGCCCTTTCCCCACCCCCCATTGTCCTCATCCATAGGTGCACAGTTTATGTTCAGTCTCTTCCCGCACCCCTACTCTCCTTTTCCCCGAGAATCATCAGTCCACTCCCCTTCAGTCCACTCCCCTTCCCTACCTCTGATTCTATTATATTCACCAGTTAATATTGTTCATCAGATTTTTTAATTCCCTTGGTTTTTAGATTCACTTGTTGATAGTTATGTAGTTACGTATTTGTTGATCATAATTTTTATCTTTATCTTCTTCCTCTTCCTAAATAACCCCCTTCAGCAATTCATATAATTCTGGTTTGGTGGTGGTGAACTCCTTTAGCTTTTTTTTATTGGTGAAGCTCTTTATCTGGCCTTCGATTCTGAGTGATAGCTTTGCTGGGTAGGTTATTTTTGGCTGTAGGTTCTTGCTATTCATCACCTTGAATACTTCTTGCCATTCCCGTCTGGTCTGCATGGTTTCTGTTGAGAAATCAGCTGACAATGGTATGGGTGCTCCTTTATAGGTAACTACCTGCTTTGCTCTTGGAATTTTAATTATGATGTGTTTTGGTGTGGTCTTCCTTGGATTCCTTTTGTTTGGGGTTCTGCGGGCTTCCTGGACTTGTAAGTCTATTTCTTTCCCCAGGTGGGGGAAGTTTTCTTTCACTATTTCTTCCAGTATTCTTTTGGTATCTTGCTCTCTCTCTTCTTCTGGAATCCCCATAATTCTGATGTTGGTTCACTTGAAATTGTCCCAGAGGTTTCTTACACTATCTTCAACTTTCTGGATTCTCTTATCTTCTCCCTTCTGCAGAGGAGTGTCCTCTGGCTCTTTATGTTCTAAATCTTTGTCTTGATTTTTGCAATCTTCCAGTCTGTTTTTAGGACTTTGTATAATATTTTTTATTTCAGAAAATGTTTTCTTCATTTCTAGTTGATCCCTTATTATTTCTAGTTGCTCCCTTTTCATATCCTCATAGGTCTCATTTATTTTATCAGCCTTTTTAGGATATTCTTGAATAACCTTATAACTGTAGTTTTGAACTCAATGTCCAATCTTTTCTTTTCCTCCATCTCCTTCTTTTGTGTCCTTCCTCTTGTCTGCATTTTAGTTGTTTCCCTGATTTGATGGAATAGCTTTGTGTGATAGGTGTTCTGGTAGAGCCCAGTAGCACAACCTTCCCAGTTACCTGCGGTGGACAGTCTAGGTGTAGCCCTTTGTGGGCTGTGTGTGCAGTCTTCTTGTTAAGCCTTGCTTATTGTTGGTATCACTGGGAAGCATTGATCTCCAAGCCAATTGGCTGTTAGGATCAGCAGTGTCTCAGCTAGAGGGCTTCTGTACTCTGCTTAGATAAGGCGGGGTCTCAGGGTGACGCAGACAATCTTTGGTTCCCTGTCAGTCTGGCCTTAGAAAAGTCCTGTTCATGAAGACTTTTGAAAGATTGGTTTCAGGCACAGACAAGCTTTGGATTCAGGCCAGTCCCTCCTTAGAGAAAGCCAGCCTCTGGGAGAGCTTCTGTGCTCAGCTTGGATGGGGCAGAGTCTTGGGTTGGTGCAGATAAGCTTTGTTTTCCTGTCAGCTCCTCCCCAAGTCCTGCAGTAATGGCCTCTGGCTTCACACACCTCCAAGAGATCTCTGCCCACTGCCTGACAGTCTGGCCTCTCCCTGTCTGGGGCCGTCTATCAGAGCAATAGGCTGATTCTGTTTTCCTCTCGAACAAGAAAGCCAGCTGTGCATTAGCTGTCCGCCCTCTCCGCGCACCAGGAGTAAACCAGCAGCAATCTCTGTCTGGCCCTTCCTCTCCACGCGCCGGGAGTAAGCCAGAGCCTTTTCATGCGCACAGTTCTCCGTACATTCACAGTTTCTGAGGTTCAGCGTGCCTTCTCTCTCCTTCCCAGATGGCAGAGCCTCCTCTCAGCTAGCCATCCGGCGCTTCAGGGCAATGCCTCCCCTGTTTTCCAGTTCTAAATTCAAATTTGTTGTGGTAGGCTGCATTCGGGTGTTTACCCTATGCCGCCATCTTGGTTTCTCTATTGTCAAATTATTTTAAAACGAAACTTACAAATACAATGATAAAATGACTCAGTGGCTCATGCAGATAGGTAAGCAGTTTTCCACCACTGTAGATAACTCTGTTAACCATATGGAGATTAGCATTTCTGTAAACACCTGAAGATGACATTTTGATTTCTAATTTCTTGGAGAGACTATTAAATGCTTGCAATTATCATCTAGTTAGACTCTAGCATTATCTATATAGGCTTCTATCTGTATGAAATTAGCTCTTCATGTATTTTAATGCAGTGAAATTGCCATAAGTTGGTCATACAACTAGTAAATTGAACAAGCAGAAAGTCATAGATGTAGTCAAATAGGATCTTAATCCCCACCTCTATTATCTCTTTATAATGTATTGAGGAGAGGTAAGGTGATCAGAAAAATCATATTTAAACTAGAACTGTCATAGGTAACTTGGTGTTCTCTGGGATTCCTTTTATGGGGCAATTTCTGGGGCTCTTTGGGACCCACAAACAAAGGAATGTTTCATTGGCCATTCCCTTGATCTGGATGAGTGAATCTCTGACCTGGTTTTTTTTGAGTCGTTATTCCACAGTCTCTAGAAATATTCACTTCCAGCTAGTATTTGTTGAGGCCCCTGAAGGGGAGATTATTGAAAGGACTTTGATAACCCATACTGGCTCTTTTGTGTATATTGCCCTCATTTGCCTATAAATCTGCTGTCAATGCTAAATAGTCATAATACAACTTCCTTTACTCTACCACAAAAGAGGCTAAACTAGCTTAACATTTTTCTCTATATTTTTCTAGGAAGAAGCCATACAGAAGTCGTGATGTGCCCTTGACTAGAGTGGAAGACTCTGAAAAATTCTACATGTCCTGTTGAAGCACCTGTTTTCAGGAGAAGGGGAAAGCACCCTTTGTCTTGTCATTTTTCTAAGGTTAGCCTGTGTCAGTAATGGAGCCAGTATTTCTATGTTTTTTGGTGTGTTTTTTTTCTTCTTCTTCAAAGGCAGAGTCCTAACCTTTACCCTGTACTTATTTCATCCTTATACATTATCACAAATACATCTCATCTCAAATAGATAGCAAATGTAACTATTTAAAAAAAAAACACAATTTTTATAATAGTGCATCCTTTCAAAAATAGAGAACCTAAAATTTCTTCATCTTCCCCCCCAGAGTATGATTTGGTATCTTTTTCCAAGCAAGCTTTTTCCTGGACTGTATTTATTTCAAAACATGAGTTTATTTTGTATTCAAGGGACTAGTAAGCAATTATCAAAGCTTGTCCTAAGTCATTCATTAATAGTTTGTTTAATCTTTCCTGAAACTGGAGAGCCTTCTGTTCTTGTATTTATTTTGGTCTCTTTGAAATGCAAATTATTTGCTTTCCTACAGTTTTGGGTCTCCTTTTGGCCTACATAGAAATACTTGGACATGAGTATGTCTCTTCTACTTTAACCTTTTAAACATGAAATTAGTTTTTGTCTAGCTTTGAGATATCTCTTTGAAATTAATAGGATTATTTAAAGGGTAGTTAGCATAAGATGTTGATGGTCTCACAAATGTGATACTCAATGCTCCAAATCTGGAGGGCAGTATAAGCTAACTGGATAAGAGCATAGATATGCAACAATAAAAATATATTTAATTCCTAACCCTCTCTTATTTCCAGTTTTATTATCTCTAAAATGATAATAATAGCAACTATCCTACCGGGTTATTTTGAGAATAAGATGTAAAAATGTATATAAAGTCAGAGCTCTATATATGTTGATTATCTTATTTAGGGAAACATGAATATTGCAAATGGTATTTCTTAGACATAAAATCTCTTAGTTGAAGGAAGTACTAAAAACCATACCTGATGTAGTCTCCTCCTAGGTAAGTTGGAGGCACTGGATTTGTCTATCTGGGTAGATAGTAAGGTCTGGTAAGTATCTCATAGTACAAATGAGAAAACTGAGGTAACCATAGCTAAGAGCAAACATTCCTGTTATTAGGTTTTGAAATAATGTTTCTCACTTTGGATTGAACGAACAAAATAGTCTTCCTTTTTTTGGTAATTGTTGTTCAGTCCTCAAGATCCACCCAGATGAAAGGTGTGACTTCAGAAAAATAACTATTCTCTTTCATAAGGTTAGTAAGTTTTACTTGGAAGAGTAAGATCAAATGAAGGAGACTTCTGTTAAGTAGTTTCCCCTTCAGATTCCTCTATTTTATCTACTGTTCTAAGCAAGCTGGACTCTTTGAAGTGTGGGTATGCCTGAGTGAGTCTCTCAGGAGATTACCTGGTTTTAATTACTTGGTGCTGAAGGCACCTAGACATTTTAGCTTCTTTCTTGCTTAAAGCTGTTCAGACAAGATAGCTGTTTTAAATCCCATCTGGAAGACTCTGGAAATGAACAGATAGAAATTTCTGCCAGCTTTTGTAACAGATAAAGCCTGAAATCTCAGTGGCTTAAATCAGTAGTTTATTAGTTCTGCTCCATGAAAACGGAGGGACTCCTGCCTATGCTTGTATTTTCTGCCTATGAGTTTTGCGGCTTCTCCCTCTTCTAGATCATCAGAGTCCTTTCCATTCCACATGGAGAAAGACAAAAAGGATTACGGGCAAGAGTTTTTCATGAATCAGACCTGACAAGAGCAGTCATAATTTCTGCTCATATTTATCAGCCAGAACTCAGTCGTGAGGGCACAACTATGTACCTATGAAGAAGAGAAAGCAGGTTTGATAAGTAGTCAGGTTCTCTCTGCCAAAATAAACATAAGTTGGTATTAAAAAATCTATTATTATGGATATATTTAAGCTTGTATTATTTATGTTATTCCATAAAGTTTTAGGCATCTAGAAATTTCCAAGTTAGGGCAGAAGGTAAGTCCCCTTTTGGGATACTATTTCTATCTCCCCTGTGAATATTAAAGAGTTTTATCCCTCCTTTACTATTTACTACCACATGTTATGGATGCACATGTCTTATCTGCTCTACTAGAATCCATGCTCTTCGAGTTGGTACCCATGTGTTGTTCTGGAATAGCAGTTCTCAGCTGTGGTACCTCAAGTCCACAAGTGGAGCGTCAGTCAATGGGAAAGGAAGGGTTCAAGTCATGGGTGCTAGAAAGGCAGCTGCACCTCAGCCTGTCTGATCTGTATGCTAGCTCACCTCTTGTAAGAATGTGCTTTTTAATGCCAATTTGTGTCCTGAAGAAGGAAGGTGGAGAACAGTGCTCTCGCTCAACACAGCACCTTAAGCAAAAAGGTGGTAACCCTTTATAGTGCCAGCCATTTGATACAATGTTATGTTCTGGCTAAAATTCTCACGTCCCAAGGCTCTGAACCAGAGACCTGTTCTCCATTTGGGAAAATGGCTGGGGTTAACGCAGTGTTAAAACCGAGTCTTTTTCCTCGTTGCAATCAGAGATGGGCAGTGTGCTGAAAAAGGAATGCTTTATCTTCATTTTCTCAATGTAACGGAATGAATAAATTGTACCTCCTCAAATCAGAGTATCACATTGGAATGGATCCCATACTTTGGGAAATATAAAAGACTGATATAATGTCCCTTTGACTTTTGAACATTTATCAGAATTCTATCAGAGCAACAAGACAGAACCAGTCCACTATGTGACAGATGTTGGAATGGGGACTTGCACAGATGCCCCTCAACTACACTCAACATGCCACCACTTCCAGCTTCTTCCTCTAGCACTCCCCCCTCAATGCAGTTTCAGCAACTCTTTCATCTCATTGCTTGACATCAACCCCTACAGACAGAATATTAATATACAGTCTTCTTTCAATTGAGTAATTTCTAATAAGGATACAGATAATTAAAATCCTAACCTCAATTTCTTGCTCTATTTCTTTTAGTTGAAAATATATACATAGGGCTGATGACTTTATATATGGAAATTTAAAAAAATAAATTTGTATCTATTGTGAATATTAAGTGAAAAATAACCATCTGCATCAACAAAAGACTGTTAAAACACATTGGAATGGCATGTGCATTCTTGTGTATGAGTTTGAGAGGGAACCTATGTGTTCCCTCAAAATAACTCATGTTTGAAAATGAAATGTATTTTAATAAAGCACTGCCTTCATAATTATTCAAAGTATATATAGACATCCCATGGAGACACCCTATATATGCATACGCACAACTATACATACAATATACTTTATTTATAGTATAGATACATACATACCAGGGAAGCTTATATATACAAGGTGGGCAAAAGTAGGTTTAAAATTGTTAATATGGAAAACTAATTACTAAAAAATACAAGATTAAACTGTTTTGCATGCTCACACCTGTAAAACTATCTTTGTCTGCGTGCTCACACCTGTAAAACTACCTTTGTCTGCTCCTATATATACCAGTTTATTTGTATTTTGGTAAATATTTCTGGAATCATAGGGAATCACATTATTTTAAATATTATGTTTACCTTCATGCAATATACATGCTAATTATCCTCATTTGGATAATTGTCTTGGAAAGAAAACAACACATGCACCAATAAATGGCTCAGCAAGTTGAGATTTTCACAACTAAAAATGAAGGTGAAAAACAGCTTACATAAAGAACTGATTCTGGCAATTCTAACTTCGTTTTATAGGAAGCAATGTAATTTGAAGTCTTAACTCAGCAACTTCAGACATTATGCTTAGGCAAAACCAGGTGAAAGCTCTTAGGTTTCCAGAGAAGAAAACTAATTTCAACTACATAGGCCTATTGGTACATATAATGTGTGGCCAGAAATAAAGGAAATATTAACTAAATTTCAGATATAATTATGTCTGGGCCTTATTAAATATCTCCCCATATTATATTTTAAAATAATAAGACATTTATGGCATGCTTACTTTATATGTATTACATTATTCAACCCTGTTACCATTTATGGATGGGGAAACTGTCTCTAGGTTAAATTTACTTGTGCAAGGTCATGCAGCCTAGAAGTGATAGAGGTGTGATTTAAACTAAGGTCTTTATTTTTTAAATTTAAATGTTATTTTTCAATTGCAGCTGACATACAATATTACTTTGTGTTAGTTTCAGGTGTACAAGCACCGTGATAAGACAATTTTATACGTTACGAAGTGTTCCCCATATTTCCAATGTCCGTTGACATCATGCATAGCTTGTACAATATTACTGACTATATTCCCTACGCTGTACGTTACACCCCCATGACTTTTTGTAACTATCAATTTGTACTATTTTATCCCTTCACGTTCTCCACCTGCCTCTAATGCCCCTTCCCTCTGTCAACCACCAGTCTTAAACTAAGGTCTGCCTGGCTCTAAAGCCCTAGTTACTCTGGTAAAACAGCCCTGGGTGGTAGGTGGTAGCATTTCTACCCCCTCATCAGAATATGCAATTATGGCCTAGGAAGAGCCAAGCATGCAAACTGAGAAACATCTGTGAAGGACGGGCGCACTCTGCATAATGATTTTGGACAACAGGTGAAAAACTTGACCACCCCAGACAAAGCAGGTATATGGCCACTATCCTGGGAACATCTAGAATTTCTCAGTGACACCCATAGGCTGGTGTTATCCTTAGGTTCACAGGTTCTGCTATAACTATTCTCCTGGCTGCTGATTTTAAAATTAATTGAGTGCTTTCAATGTAAATCTGTTGAAAAATATATTCCTTTTTATGTTAATTGATTAATCTAGTTTTAGGGGAAAATTGTCTGACATCAAGCAAGAAGTCTGGAGCCAGGATTGACCAGACTCTTCTGCCTTTTGGGCGTTTTGCTATCTTTATAGCCAGAGGACTAACAGTATGGTGTTGAATTTTAAAACTCAAGTGAAGCCGGGACCGGTTTGGCTCAGTGGATAGAGCGTCGGCCTGCGGACTGAAAGGTCTCAGGTTCGATTCCGGTCAAGGACATGTACCTTGGTTGCGGGCACATCCCCAGTGGGGGGTGTGCAAGAGGCAGCTGGTCGGTGTTTCTCTCTCATCGACATTTCTAACTCTCTGTCCCTCTCAATTCCTCTCTGTGTAAAATCAATAAAATATATTTAAAAAAAAAACTCAAGTGAAACATTGATTTTGGGTTCTGTTTTTGCTGTGGGAAGAGTGATACTTATGAATTCTAATAAACCCAGAGAAAATATATTGCCTTTGACTTAATCCTTGTTATGAACTTCAGTGTAAGAACCCTTCAACAGTGAACTGTGCTATCTTCATGTTAACAAAATAATTGGAAGCCAAGTTCATGTTCAAAGACTTGGAGTCAGCAACCAATTGTCAAGAAATATAAATTTTAAAAAATCCCATCTCTAATTACATCAAAAAGTAATAAAATACCTATGAATAAATTTACATACATAGCAAATTATAAGAAATTGAAGAAGACAGAAATAAATGGCAGGAGTTAGCATGCTTATTGGTTGGAAGAATTAACATCATTAAAATGTCCATATCATCCAAAGCAATGTATAAATTCAATAAAATCCCTATCTGAATACCAAAGGAATTCTCAAAACTAGAAAAAATAATCCTAAAATTTACGTGGAATTGCAAAAGATCACCAAAGCAATCTTAAGAAAGAAAGGTAGAGGTATCATGCTACCTGACATTAAAATATACTACAAAGCTTTAGTAATCAAAACAGCATGGTACTGGCATAAAAACAGACATACAGATCAATGAAACAGAATAGGAATCCCAGAAATAAGCCCATGTCTATAGAGTCAACTAATACATGACAGAGGAGGCAAAAATATACAGTGGTGTAAAGACAGTCTCTTCAGTAAATGATGCTGGGAAAAGTGGTCAGACACCTGCAAAGAAAATAGAACTAGACCATTTTCTTAAACAATATACAAAAATCCAAAATGGATGAGACTCAATGTAAGACTTGAACCGTAAAACTCCTAGAAGAAAACATAAGCAGTAACTCTCTGGCATTACTCTGAGCAATGTTATTTGTGTATGTCTCCTCCAGTGAGGAAAATAAAAGAAAAAATAAAGGGAGCTACAGCAAACTAAGGATACAATCAACTAAACAAAAGGACAAACTACTGAATGAGAGAAGATTTCAGAAAGTAATACATCTGATAAGGAGTTAATACCACAAATATATAAGGAACCCATACAACTTATCCTTCCAAAACCAAAAAATCCAATATAAAAATGAGCAGAGGACATGAATAGACATTTCACCCAAAACGATGTACAGATGGCCAAGAGACCTATGAAACAATGCTCAACATCACCAATCATCATGAAAATGCAAATTGAAATAACAAGGAGATGTCACCTCACAAGGGTCAGAATGACTATTATCAACAAATTAAACAAATGTTGGTGAGGATGTGGAGAAAAGGAAGCCCTCCTGCACTGTTAAAGGGATTGAAATTGGTGCAGCCATTCTGGAAAACAGTTTGGAGGTTCCTCAAAAAATTATACACAGAGCTACCATATGACCCAGCAATTCCTCTTCTGGATATTTATCTGAAGAAATCCACAACACCAGTTTGAAAAGATATATGCACTCCTATGTTTGTTACAACATTATTTACATCAACCATAGTGTTTATTAGTAAATGGATAAAGAGGTAGTTGTTTATTAATAAATGGATAAAGAGGTAGTACACATATACAATAGGATATTACTGAGCCGTAAAAAAGAATAAAATTTTACCATTTATGGCAACATGGGTGGACCTAGAGGCTATTAGGCTAAGTGAAGTGTCAGACAGAGAAATATAAATGCTACTTTATTTCACTTAACATGTGGAATGTATAAAACACAATGAGCAAATAACACAGAAGTTAACTCATAGATACAGAGAATAAATTGATGGTTGCCTGAGGGGAATAGGGTTGGAGAATGGGTGAAAATGTGAAAGGGCTTAAGAAGTAAAATTTGGCAGTTATGAAAAATCCATGGGAATGTAACCTGCAACATAGGGACTATAATCAATAATATTGGAATAACTATGCATGGTGCTAGGTAGGTACTAGACCTATCAGGGTGATCACTTCCTAAGTTATGTCTAGTCACTAAGCTAAGATAATGTATGTCAACTGTGACTGAAAAAAAGAGAAGTCATAGACATGCTTATATGCTATAGAAACAGAAGCACAACCGTAGATAACATGGAAAGGGAACAGGACGTCTTGGACAATCGTATCTGACTCCAGCGCCTGATCTTGCAACTGGTAATAACTCTGTTAATCATGACATGTAAACTCCGGGAGCCTCAGCTTCCTAATGTCAAGGATTTTAAACTTTCAACTAACACTTTTTAATGAGCTGAAGTACATAAAGTAGTTGGCATATAGGAAGCAAGTCCTAAGTAAATACTGGCTTTCCACTCCTCTCTTTAGACTTAAAATATCAATCACACACTAAGTTCGAGATCTACACCACATTTTTCACATCCGTCATAAAAAGCCATAATCTATCTTTTCTGTCCTTCCATTTTCCTTCTCTTTGTCCTCCCTCTGTCTTCTCTTTCTTTTCCAACTCCCTTCTTTTTCTTTCTTCCCTTCCCCTCTTCTTTTTCAAACAAAGACTTAAGGCAGCCAAATTGTTATAAAATGTACATACTGCGTATGGAAAGTAATTTGACAGAATTAAACATTTGACCTTTTAAAAATGAATCATTATCAAAATAATTAGCCATTTAATTAAGCATTAGTTGAGTTAGTTTGCAAGGCCTTTTGGGAAGGATTTCAATGACCACCTCTCATAAAGCTCACACAAAGCATGTGCAAACAGATAACAGTTTTCCTCTGGAGGATAAAATTCTTTGTAGCAAATACACGCATGAATATTAACTTTAGATAAAAATGCTCTTCAATATCGGTTTGATTCCTTAAAAAAAGGCTGTAATATGTAAATGTTTATGTCTCTTATTATCCTTAGATGGAAACTTCTGTTACTGTTCACGGTTGTTTTTATTCTTTTCTTTGACCTTCTTCCTTAATAATAAGTCCTAGAATGGAACCAAAGTCACAAAAGGATCTATAAAAAGGGAATGCAGGAATGCAGGTAAAAGATGGAGGAGGAAGACCAACTGGCAAGGCTCAGTGGTTGAGCTTCAACCTATGAATTAGGATGTCATGTGGTTTGAGTCCTGGTCAGGGCATATGCTGGGGTTATGGACTTGATGCCCAGTAGATGGCATGCAGAAGGCAGCTGATCTATAATACTTTCTCATCACTGAGGTCTCTATCTCTCTCTCTCCCTCTTCCTTTCCTTCAGAAATCAAAAATATATTTTAAAAAAGGAAAGAAAGAAAGAAGAAAAAAGAAAGGAAGAAAGAAGAAGAAAGAAAGAAAAAAAGAGGAAGAAAGAAAGGGGGGGGGGAGTCAAGGAATCAAACTCCTTTATTGAATTTAGAAGATTGTGAGGGCATTTAAAGATTTAATGTATGAATTCATTTTTTTTTTCAGTACTTTTTAGCATCAGCAGCTGAGTTCAGGTAATTGAAAGCTGATTACTGCATAAAGAGGTGAAAAATAGATGTTAATTAGATAAAATTGTCTGATGAGAACAGCAACGTTTGGGAAATCTGGGCCACAAGAAAGACAGACCTTCTGCACATTTGTCAAACAAGGGAAAGTTTCCCCTTCTTATCACAATCCTCCTGTCTCTGTCCTCTCAAAAAGCCTCCCACACTTCCTCAAACCACCTCTGCCTGCCTCACAGTGCAGGGTTGGGATGTCAGAGGGACATGTACAGCAATGGAAACCTTGTGACTTGAACTCACCTCACCACCAACCCCAGTTAGGCCAGTTTAAGAAATAAGAGGCTTTACTGTGTGTGTGTGTGTGTGTGTGTGTGTGTGTGTGTGTGTGTGTGTGATTTTTTTTTTAATGCCAGTCTATTGTGGGGTATTACATGTGGAATGGCATTGAGGCTGTGAGAAAAAAAATCAAATTTTCTACCTAGAATGCTCCTCCTCAATTCCCCAGAGCTCTCATTCCCTCACTTCCATCAACACTGCCTTGAACACCACCTACAGACCTGTGAGTGTTAGCATGGAGGTCTCCAATTTTAGTGCATCCAGGAATCCTCCTCAGAGCAAGGAGGAGGTGCAATTATGATTTATTGGGTTCAGGAAGTGCCCATAGGTCTTTGTTTTTAGTAGTATTCTCAGGCGATTCTGATCGGGTGATCAGTAAACCACTCCAGTGTAGATTGGAGACTATTCTAAGGAGGTCCTACCTCATTAGAGCAGGCGGGACTGGCTCCCTGACTCAAAGAGATAGCTGTGGGATTAGAGTTCTGAGCATTTAAAGAGGGCAGTCATCCATAGGAAAGGCCAGTTACTTCCCAGGAAGTCACTGGATGGAAGGGGGACACAGTGCAGCCCAGCCTCAGGCTCCCAGATGCAGCTGCAGCTTCTGGGACTGAGATTCTGAAAAGGGACATGAGTGTCTGTACTGCATTCCCAAAGGGCGGGGCCATGACACAGGTTACATGTATGGAAGAAACTTCACCCTTTTACTCAAGAGCGCAAACAGACTTACGAGTAAGTAAAAATGATGCCATTATATGGAGAGTAATTGATTCACTCTGCTCGCTAATGTGGTCAATTATTCTCCAACTTCCACACTTCCACTGTAATTGGTATATGATGACTTGCCACATCCCTCACAACAGCTTTGTTCACACACAGCACAGAATTTTGAAAAGAGAGCTAGAAACACGAATCAGAAAGGATATATGCATCCCTATGTTCATAGCAGCACAATTCACCATAGCTAAGATTTGGAAATAGCCTAAGTGCCCATCAGCAGGCAAATGGATTAAAAAACTGTGGTACATCTACACAATGGAATACTATGCTGCAGTAAAAAAGAAGGCATTCTTTAAAAAATATATATATATATTATTGATTTTTTACAGAGAGAAAGAGAGGGATAGAGAGCTAGAAACATCAATGAGAGAAAGACATCGACCAGCTGCCTCCTGCACACCCCCAACTGGGGATGTGCCCGCAACAAAGGTACATACCCTTGACCGGAATCCAACCTGGGACCCTTCAGTCTGCAGGCTAACACTCTATCCACTGAGCCAAACCAGTCTTGGCAAAGAAGGCATTCTTTCCATTTGCAACAGCATGGATGGAGATAGAAAGCATTATGCTAAGTGAAATAAACCATTTAGAGAGACAAATATCACATGATCTCACTCATTTGTGGAATGTAATGAACAGCATAAACTGGTGAACAGGGACAGATCCAGAGGCAGAGAAGCATCGATCAGACTGCCAGACCCCAGAGGGAAGGTAGGGAGAGGGGGGGAAAGGGGGAGAGATCAACCAAAGGACTTGTATGCATGAATATAAGCCTAACCAATGGACATGAACACCAGGAGGGTGAGGGCATGAGTTAGGGGGTGAGGGGGTGGGGAATTAATGAAGGGATGAGGACACATATGTAATACCTTAATAAAGAAATTTAAAAAAGAGAGAGCTGGCTTTGTCCTTTCGGGACCTGAGAGGGTGAGGGTCCCAGGCTGCCATGGCGGGGGTTCAGGAAAGGGCCTGTCCTGAGCTGAAGTGACACCCTCCCACCCACGCCCGCCCCACGTCTCTGCACTCTTTCGGGACTGAGGAAACAGCACCATGTGAAGGCCTTTATTTCTCTGCACTTTCACTGGGAGTCATGCAGATCTTTAGGGAAAGCTTTTGAGCAGCTTTTTGAGTGCTGAGGGTTCAATGTCCTTTTGAAGAACAATGGGAACTTGTGGAAACATAGGCAGAGCTATCTGGAGTCAGCAAAGCCTGCAGGTTCTGTTGGGATAACCTGAAAGCCCTTGAATATCCTGCTTGTCCCTCTACTCACAATGCTGCTCACCAGGGCCATGTCACTGCCACCTGGCGTTACACCCTTTCACTCAGGGATTATCCTAGCACTCAAAGTTCCCAAAGTATTATTCTGTAACCCAGTGTTTTCCAAAGATGAGAATCACCTGGTGGAGTTGTTAAAATACAGATTTCTGAATCCCAACTAAGAAATGCTAAACTAGAATTTTTGGGAACATATAGGTAAAATTGTATACTTTACTAGTAATTTAGAGCACTAGTTAAGTATACAATTTAACTTATATGTTCCCAAAATTGTAACTTAGAGCACTAGTTAAGTATACAATTTAACTTATATGTTCCCAAAATTGTAACTTAGAACACTAGTTAAATATACAATTTTACCTATATGCTCCCCAAAATTCTAGTTTAGCACTTCTTAGTTGGGATTCAGGAATCTGTAATTTAAAAACTCCACCAGGTGATTCTCATCATGAGGGAAGTTTGGGAAACACTGCAGTGTAACCGAATGAAATTACTATCAACAGCTGGGTTTAACAAACATGGAGTAGGTAACTAAGATAACCATCAAAGACATTCACTCCAAGCTGAATCGGTAGCCATCACTGAAGAGAGTGGAGAAAGTTCCTGATCACTTTTACCAAAAAAGAGGGTCAATAGGCCAATACTATGCATAATCTCAACCTAATTGGGAGACTTCCAATCCTATTTAATGCTAGAGAAATTCCAAATGCTACTTGCTTTTAGGAAATGCTTGCGAGAAGAGTAAAAAATGGGAGATTTAGAAGCAGGATACTAACTTATCAGACCTGCCCCAGACACACTTCACGTTGCTCATTCTGTTGCCAGAGGCATTATTGAATGTCTAGGCTTGTGATTTGCATTGAGGACTATCAGAGTGAGGACATGGGAGCACTTTTTTTCTCATCGTTCGTTTAGCTTTAGGGGCTTTGACTTCAGAAATAATTATTTCTATACTTAATAGCTGAAAGGTAAATTCTGTGGGTCTGATCCACATTTTTGGTTACTGTCAAGAATTCAGTCATTAAAGTTAAGTCAATACTGTGATTAACATTCTATTTGATATGCCAATCTTAGTAATGTATGTACTATTTCAACTATCTTTTTCTTTAAAAGTCCCTGTTAAGAAAAAGTGTGGGTATTTGGTTTGGGATACAAGGCCTACCGAATAATGGTATGCTGGTAAATGTTTAACAACCAGTTATCCAAAGGGAAAAAAGGCCTATTTTCTAGCCTTTGTTGATTTCCATGGTGAAAATACTCCCACTGCAGCCATCTAGCTGACCTGTGGAATCAGCACATTTGTGAAAAAGTAACACTTGACACTCGCAAATCTGGTATGAGTTGGACCCAGCACACAGAGTAACTGGATCCTACTTTATAAAATTAAATAGCTCCATTCATATGAGTCTTTGAGCAATCCTTTATATATCGTATATAAACTTTCTGTGATCAAGTGTGGCAGCAAATCCCCATATTCTTAGTATACTTAAACATTTGTTGCTGGGTTCAAAATACTGGTGTGCCTTATTTTGTAAGACTGTTTTGGAGGAGCTACTAGTGACCTGGAAATATCTCAAATTCATTACAGGGGAACTAACAACTAACAAAAGGAATTATATTTGCATATCTTTTTTTAATTTTAATTTTTTAAAAATATATTTTATTGATTTTGTACAGAGAGGAAGGGAGAGAGATAAAGAGTTAGAAACATCGATGAGAGAGAGTCATAGATCAGCTGCCTCTTGCACACCCCCCACTGGGGATATGCCCGCAACCAAGGTACATGCCCCTGACCGGAATCGAACCCGGGACCTTTCAGTCCCCAAGCCGACGCTCTATCCATTGAGCCAAACTGGTCCCGGCCTATATTTGCATATCTTAAATAAAACTTTCTTCTGTTCAAAAGTAGATAATTATCAATTGTGTTACTACATATTCACATTTGGAAGCATTGTGAAAGGTGAAAACGTAGAGAGAGAGAGGCTCTTAATAATTGCTGCTGCTGATTTGAAAGGAAGTGTCTTGAGGACTGGAAAGGCAGCACAGACTGATGGTTAAGCCTGTGAGTCAGGCTGGTTTACCACCTACCACCTGAATTAGTGAACTTGGGGAAGTTACTTGTCTGTCTCAATTTTCCCTCTGTAAAATGGAATAATAATAGCATCCACCTCATGGAATCACTGCTGAAACAAGATATTTATGCTTAGGACAGTGTCCACAATCTCATAAGGACCACATAGTGCTGTCTTTATGGCCACAGAGGCCCAGCAATCTAACAAGCCCTGGAGGTAATTCCAACCCACACTAAAGTCCGAGAATGCTGGTTCAGGTTAGCCTGGGAATCCATTTGTTCTAGAGGAGTTGACACTCTTGCTAGAAGAGTTGACTGAACGCCCTCACTCACGTTGCCTATCCCAGAATCACCTGAAGAGCTTATGTAAAATGATCCACATTTGTGTAAAATGGGAGAAAAAATTTAAATATATCTTTGCCTCAATATGAATAGAATAGCCCTGGAAGAACACAAAGATAATATTGGTTACTTCTCCAGGAAGGAACTGGGTAGAAAGAGGCAGAGGTGGGTCTGGAAAAGTCTCTTTCATATACTAATGCTCCTTTTGAATTTTGAATGATATACAATTTAAAAACTTTTGAAAATTGAAATATTGTTAAATAACAGATATACTAAAATTATTATATATTATATAATGCTATAAATTAAATATATTTAAATGTTTAATTAATTTAGTTTATTTAAATATAAATGTATATATGAAATACAGACCTGTGGGTTTTATGCAAAGCATGCTAATTCAGAACCCAGAATAAAACCTGCCAAGTCAGAATCCTTGTGGTGTATTTCAGAATCTACATTGCGCTAGTTATCATGATGGCACATAGGCAGACACCTAACTCAATGCTGATTTCCAGGGTGTGAATACTCCTACCACAGTCCATTTCTAGTTGTTCTAGTGATTTGATGAGACCAAACTGGCTCTCTTCTCTGGGCCAACAGAATAAAGGCAGCATGTCTTTCTGAGAAATGGGAGGCATTATTGTGGCTTATACCACTTGGAAAGCCCTTATAGGGATATGGTTGGGACTTTGAGATAGAAGACTTGGGTTGTAACCTGGACGCACAACTAACTGGGTAAGACCCTTCCTTTTCCTTCCCTCCATTTCCTCATCTATCAGTGGGCACAAAAATGACTATCCTCATTACATCACTGGGTCAAATGGGATGAGATCTGACACCTTTTCTAAAGTGCAAAGTTAATGTAAAAGGTAATTAAATCTGGCTTCCTTGGATTGATTACACATTTATGACATTTTAACATTTTGAATTTAGTTGGGGCAGAAATCTCTTATATAGCAATAGAGCACGGGCTTCTAAATTACTTAAAAATTATACAAAGCTTATGTCTAAAAATCTATTTCCCCAATAAGAAAATGCAGAGGAGATTAATTGCCTGTCTTTAATCCCATTCTGGTTTGTACAAGTGTATGGATTTTATAGTATCTCCACGACTATGAAAGAGTTTATTATTCCAACAGAACTGGGCACATTCAGCTCAAATTGATTCACGATGCCCTTGCCAGAAGGAAAGCTTCCCCTTTATCTGAACTGTTATTAATTACCTTTCCACGGGCTGTGCACTGCCATGTGTGAACCTGCCCAGACACAAGAGGGATGTGAGTGAAGTGATGGCTTGAGCAATGAATGGAAACAACCCAGGAAGGTGCATTCCCTTCCAGCACACAGCCTGCCTTGCCACCCTTTGTTCCAGTAGATGAAGCTGGCCTCTGAGGTTGAGTGGTACCTGGAGAGGTGCTGCCCTCCACACCTCCCCCCAAAAGGCAGCCTTCCAGAGGAAAAGTGGGCTCTTTCTCACAAGAGATCACGTTCTGTCCAGTTTTGAAGCAAAGTCGCTTCTCTTCTTTGTACCAGAATTGTCACATCTCGACTTAGACTACTTCTTTCTACTTTGGCTGGTCCAGAGTTTGCTTTTCCATAGAGTAATTTTTGAGACCAAACAGCAGGGATTAAAAAAAATACACACATACAACAACAACAACATCCTTAGGAATAAAGTAATAGTTATAATCTATATGCCAGATATGGTGCTGAGCCTTTCTGTGTATCTTCTTATTATTCCCCATGATTCTGTGAATGAGGTCTCGCTGTGTATCCCCGACTGACAGGTGAGAAATGTAGCTGATGCACATACTAGTCACAGGTCTTACTCTGTCACCTGTACTTTTCTCTGCTGCCCTGTAGCCACATACCCTCCTCCCACTTCTAAAAGGAGGCTGTTGGAAATGTTACCTTCTTTCTTTCGAGGGACTGAGTTGTAGGGAGGAGAATCCTTGGGCTGTGGGAAGGTACACATTTCAGTGCTGTACCCTTTGTACAGTTTCCAGGTGAGTAAATGCCGGGCCAGGAGTCGGCCTCGCTGGAAAAGCAGTGTCCATGTGATAGGAATGAATGATGAGCTGGGCACTCCCAGGGTATTTTGCAGAACCTTCCGTGTATCTTTTTGAAATCTAAGTTTGGTTCCCAGCACATACATCTCTGAGAAATCCCTTGAGAAGATTCCGCTAGGGCAGCAACACAGACTCCTGTGCCAATGGACTTTTATGCAAATGAGGAGGGAAATGAATCGGAGGCAAACACCTGAAAATTCATAAGATGCTGTCTCTCAGTAATTATGCAATATTCATGGAAATAGACTCTAGGCATCATGCTCAGGTTTGGAGTCTGTTTTCGCCTTTGCTTTTTCAGAAAAGGGAAGGCCAGGAAGGAGAAAAGATGCTCACAATCGCACCCCAGAAACGAAGCCCAGTTCCACAGTCACTCCAAACAGGAATGTCTGAGCATTCTACCTCCCAGCGGACACCTGGGCACACCAGGCTGCTGGGAATACCCACCCTCTGGGGGACTCATTCATTATTCCAGGAGCCAACGCATGCCAGGGGTGCCCACTGTTTTCCCGTGGCTTACCCTCATCTCCTCAATTGACAATTATTTTTTTGTTTTTGCACATTCTCATGTTACCCCGATTCCCCAGCTACTAGTGTAAATAAAAATAAATAATTCGGGAGCATCTATTACGAATGATAATATTCTAGGGAGCGCTCTTGACTGCATATCCTCAAAAGGCAAGTTTTATTGGAACTAAAAAAAAACGGATGTAAGCATGATGAACAGCAGCACTATCACTATACACATTTTGAATATTTCACTACCGTGTTAGTAAAATATTTAACATGATTATCTGAACTGTTCCCCCTGCACATGGGAGCCTGCATATGTCACTCTCCAAATCAACTGTCTGACAACCTCATGTGAGCGCGGCGCTTTCCAGAAAACAATTCGTGCCTAAGAGTGACTGCGGCTGTTTTTATTTTTAATAGGAAAGAAATGGATCTGAAATTAAATAAGCGCTGAGACGAGGCAGGGAGAGCTATGGCAAGCTGTTTGCCCCAGATCCAGGCTCTGCAAACAAGCCCCAGTAGGCTGCGATGGAAACATCAGTTTGGGTTCAGTTGAGTGTGTGCCTGACGGCTTTTACTAGTAGGTCCCGTTGCCTGCACAGGGTCTCTGGGAAAGTCGTCTGAGGAAAGAGCCCCTCAGACCTGGCCATGCTCTGGGCATTGTTTGTCCCTTACGCCCTCGGTTTTTGGGATGGGATGTAAGAGCAAATCAGCTTAGATTCAGCCTTGGTCTCATGTGGGTAGTCATTGTCATGCACTAATTAAGGAGGCTGGGTTCCAGCCCACCCTATGCTGACACTGAAGGAGACAAGGCCAGACATACATAGTACCTATTTCCAACATCAGCTACTGAGTGTTTTAGCTTGTGTTTCACTTGGCGACAAGACGTTTGTCTCAACATTGAGAGGCAAAGATGCAAAGGAAAGATTTACTCAGAAGAAACAAAATAATGTATAGTCATGAAGCCAGTCAGAAACAGAGGTAGAGAAAGGCATGACTATAATGTATTTGAATTTGCAGATGCCAAGTGCCTTTCTATGTCATTTATTCATTCAGTGTCTTGCAGTGACTAAGCAAGAAACTCATTAATAATCAATTTGCAGCCCTTACTGGTTTTGCTCAGTGGATAGAGCGTCGGTCTTCAGACGGAAGGGTCCTGCGTTTGATTCTGATCAAGGGCACATGCCGAGGTTGCAGGCTTGATCCCCAGGAGGGAGGTGTGCAGGAGCAGCCAATCAATGATTCTCTCTCATGATTAATGTTTCTATCTCTCTCTTTCCCTCTCCCTTCCTCTCAGAAATCAATAAAAGTACATTTAAAAAAAAATCAATTTGCACGTTAAATCGGAGGTCTTCAGAGGGAACTGCCTTTCCAGAATGACATAGCAAGAGGTAGCCATTGGAGGCACATTGTCTTGAGTTGTGGGCAGCCAGTATTACAAATTAATACTTTTTTGCTTTTAAATCCAGGAGATTAGATGTATTGCGTTTGCCTTTAAAGGGAATATCTTCAATGCTTCGACCACCATTAGCCAGATGATTAGCATGCCCTTAGCCATCTTCATGAAGCAGGTGTTTGTCTTGGCATGTTTCCAGCTCTCCCTGTGTCATCAAGAACAACATTCTTTTTTCCTTAGTTGGTGTGCTGGTTATTTCTGGCCCAGACTGCGGAGGCTGCTCTTGGCTCTGCCAGGCCGTTGCTTTGATTTCAGATGTAAGAGGTTGGCCTCCCTGGGAGGGTGGAGGATATTCCCTTCACTCCTGCTCAGACCATCTGTGAAGAGGCCCAGGCAGGTTGGGGGGCGGGGTTATAGGAAGGCAATAAAAGAAGGTTCCTTTAAGTGGCACTGTTTTCTGGCTTTGAACCTTGCGTTCACGTTTAGCTTCTAATGTGACATAATGAATTATGAACAAAGGTAATTGCAGGACAGGAGTTTAATGTTTGAAAGCAGACCACAGGTCAATTAGGAGAGTTGATCAATATTTATATTGCTCTTTAACGAAAGGAAATACCCTGATAGATTTTCCTTGGGATTGCTGATGGGTATGTATTTGCAGTCAACACATGGAGCTTTTCATTGATCTCAGTCAAATTAAAATTGTATTAACAAGCCAGACACCCATCAATATTTTTCTAGAAGTTCTCTTTTTCTAAAAGCCAGTTACTGCTATTGCCTTCTGTCTCTCCTATGCTCTCTCTCTCTCTCTCTCTCTCTCTGAAGATTTAAATACCTTCTATGTCCCAAACACTTCCCCATATATGACTTATATCTAATCCCTTTAAGAACATTGTAAGGTCATAGTTTAATCTCCATTTGCACACAAGAAAATTAGGGCAGAGAGAAATGACTTGTCCTTTTTCACCAAGTAAGAAAAAGCAACACATGGACTCAAACAGTCCTGGTTTTCTCTGACCATAAAGATGATGGGAAAGGATAAAGGGTGAGGCTGACAAGGAAGTGTCCCTGGACCAGTAAGCCTAGGAGCTGCCTTACCCCACCAGGGAGGCCTGAGATGGCTGCTGCTGCCTTGTTCAGAGAATGGAGCTTCAAGCTCATCTACATTAGCAAAGGGCCAGCGAGTCAAACATGGCAGCTCCCAGACAAGAATGGAATGTAGCACTTGTGACCCTCAAGCCTTTTGAGACTCACGTTGCTACCTTGGATGTAGGCAAATACAATAGCATTTCAAACAGTATTTCTATTCCCTGGATGTTTAGACTGAGTCTCCTCCCTTTGTTCAAAGGCTAGTTTTAGACATCCCAGCACCATGCACCAGGTTAGATAGCTTGAGGTTTAATCAATGACATTGACTAGGAAAGAACATAAGAGCCACACTGCCGCTTCCATGCTCACTGCACTGGGCAGACACTCAGTTCCCGCCTTGCTTTTGATCTACAGACTCTCCGTGAAAATGGTAACTTTTCCTTCCTGCATGAAATTTTAAATTACAACTTGCAGTGTGTCCTGTGGGTTACCCTGGCAATCAGCTCTTGAAGTGTCGAGACTTTATCTGAGAAGCGTCTTAATGAAGATTACATCACAGGTCAGAATTCTGTCTCTGTTCCACTCTTACACACTGAGGCCCTGTTCCAAATGGATGATCTAAAGCGTACTCAACAATTTCCTCATAAATATACCACACGTACTTTATAATCAGGCCACTGCCAGGAATCGGCTCTTTTGTATAAAGGAAATGAAATATACTTTGGCAGCTAATGTGTGGAGACTTCCAGAAATGGGAGAAACAGTGCAGGGTGGTGAAAACACAAGTATGCAAATAAAAACAGGCACACGTGCCTACATACACATGCACAAATTAATATTTATTCAGGACTTCCTACATGCCAGTTGTGACCTAAGAACATAATATGCATTCACTCAATTCCCCCGATAACCCAATGCAGTAGGTTCTGTTTTCCTTTCATTTTGAGAATGGGAAATGGAGGCACAAAACAGTGAAGTGATTTGCCTAACAGATAATAAGTGGCAAAATTGGGATGTTAATACTGAGCAATCTGGGTAAAGAGGGGGTCCCCTTCACCACCCCCCTATCCTGGCTCCAGGTCTGTCCTGAGAGCAGAGAACCTGGTGCGAATCTCTACTCAGCTCTGTGATCTTGGACAAGTCATTCAATGAAGCTCAGCCTCTTCCTGTCTGCAAACTGTGGCTGATAATAACACCAACCCCTCCTGACAGCTGAGAGGAGCTAAACAGGAAACAGGGTGTTTCGTAAACTGTGAAGGGTTCTGGGAACATCATCCATCAGCTGTGCATGCAGCACAATCACACTGTGTCTCCCACCTTGTTCTCCTCTGTTCCCTACTCCATCCCACAGTGAAGCAGTCACATAAAAACACAAAATAATTTCTAATTAAATACATGCAAGCAGTCCTTGAAATATATCCATACATCATGATTCCTGCATCGTTTCATGTCTCAGAGACAACGGGCAATTAATTTCAGAGCAATGGGAGCAAATTCTGCCATCTTGTTATGAAAAATGCATGCAAGGTATAGGCTCTATAAATCTAAGCACTATCTCAAAAAGTAGGTGTTAATAGTAGAGATATTATCATCATCATAAAACAATGAAACTGGTGAAGAAGGGTATGAAGTGCTTGTTAATTTCTATGCCTTTAGCTCTGAAGTAGACACCATAGCTAGTTCTTGTCCCTTTAAACTTTTACATTCTAGAGGAAGAATAAGTGAGAAGATTGACCTTGACAAAAATCTACTAGTTTATATTCATCTTCTGTCACTTTTTTAAATCCTTATAACACTCCAGATGGTGATATTAGTACTACTCCTATTTTACGAATGAGGAAAAACTTTGTTTAAATTACTTGTTCAAGTTGTAATTATCCCAGTTGGGAAAGAAGAAAGTGGGTATTTAATTATAAGATTAGAGTCATAAACAATGGTATTTTGGGGAGATATTAAACTGAAATAATCATTTCTGTTCTAAAAGGAAATAGGTGTATGTATCTATTGACAATGAATTATTTTAGTTGACAGTTAGATGTGATATAAATACATAAAAATGAGACAGCAGAATTGTTGTGTCATTATTTTTGAATGAGGAGAGAGGGCTTGTCTGCCAGGCTCTTCTCACTCTTCAAGATCAGTGTCATAACACACCAGCTATGTGCATCATGTATATATAATGTGTGTTTATTTTTTTCTCCCACTTCCTTTTGGTTCTGAAACTGCTTTGATGTGAAAGTGTGATCATTTTTGTTGGTCAAAATAGGATTTCAAAATTTATAGTGATACAGGATAAGTTCCAGAGATCTACTCTACAAGATAGTGCCTATTGTTAACAAGAGTTTCTTGTGTACCTCAAAATTTGTTACCAGGGTAGACCTCATTTTAAGTGTTCTTACCACAAAGCAAACACACAAAGAGACAGGATAGAAGACAACTTTTTGAAGTGATGAAAATGTTTATGACCTGGATTGCAGTGATGTTAGCATGAGCGTATACATATGTCCAAACTCACTAATTGTGCACATTTATTTTGGTCAGTTTTTTTTGTTTTGTTTTTGTTTTTGTTTTGTTTTGTTTTTGTATACCAATTCCTCAATTAATCTGGAAAAAGAAATAAATACAATTTTATTTCCCTCTCTTAAAAATTTAGCTTCTGCATAACAAAGAATCAGGCATACAGTTCACAGTGTGTATCCAACATAAAAAGTTAGGATAACCCTAATTTTTCCCTCTTCTCATAGACTGCCAGGGCAGGACACTACAGTTGGGTCCTGGAAGTCCTTCCCTGCAATTCTAGCCTGAGCAATCAGCTGTGCACATTTTGGTACACTAATTATGCCAACTTTCTGAGTCATTGAATCATCTGTAAGTTGAGGATGATAATACTGAACTTTTACGAGTATTATTGGTATTAAATCATAAAACATGAGAAAAAGTTTAGCACAAAGTAAGGCTACATAGTAGGTGGGAAATATTTATAATGTTCAATCAGTGTTTATTATTATCACTCATGTTTGTATTATTTTACTATTATTCTATTGGCTGAGAGAATAATATAGTCTGCATATACAAAATCTCCTTGTAATTCTCCAACACTTCCCTGAATATTTCAATGGGGAAAAAAAGAAGATCAAATAGCAAGTACAAACAGATTGCAATGAGGTGAGAATTGCCATGGCGAGAGGATGGTAAAAAATCAAACTAAACATTCTTTAGTCATTCTGGCTGGAACGGAGGATTTTCAATTCCCTCTCTAGCGTGAGACCCTTCTTTCCACTGGGAAACTTTAAAAAAACATATTTGCTATAACAGAGAGACATGTCATTCTCAGAAATGTCTCTTAGAAAGGGCATTCTATTTTGGGGGAGAGTATTTTGCTTGTTGATAGATGGTACCTGGTATCTGGTTTGACAGAATTATGTAAAGCCATGGGTTGAACTGGCTTCTGAAGAGGGAGAGAGGAAACAGCAGGAGGAGAAAGAGGGGCGAGACAGTAGAAGATAACTCACTACCTGGTGTGACATCTGCTAGTGACATGACCCCGCCCCCCACATCTTCAGTACACCTTCCAAAAAAGAGAGAGAGAAATAAAGAAAAAGAAAGGAAGTAAAGAGAGAAAGAAACAAAAGAAATTGAGATTGAGACAGGTCGGGAGAGAAAGAAAAGGAAAGGGATGGAGGAGGAGTAAGGAAAAGAGTGGGGAGGGAGATTTAGCACTCAGGACTCTGCAAGCAGACAGAGAGGCAGCAGAAGCATGAGGAAGTAAGGCATTCACAGCCAGCATAAGAATGAGGTCAATACGTTCAAGCTCTATGATGGGTGTTCTCCCACCATCTAAGAGAATA
This sequence comes from Pipistrellus hanaki, assembly GCF_964339955.1. Taxonomy (NCBI): domain Eukaryota; kingdom Metazoa; phylum Chordata; class Mammalia; order Chiroptera; family Vespertilionidae; genus Pipistrellus; species Pipistrellus hanaki. The sequence continues at coordinate 61,401,061 of NC_140513.1, forward strand.
AGGGCTTCCTGTCAATCATTTCCTCAACCTAGAGTCAGGAAGACCTGCTCTTGGGGCTATTTTCACTCAATATCACTTATGATCAACTTGTTTGGTGAGCCTGAGATAATGATTAACTTTTCTCCATCCAAGTCTCCTAAGCAATAAAATGGAGTTCAAAGCCTAACTCTAAATGGTATTTATGAAATGAGATAACATCCACAGTGAGCCCAACTTCTGTCATACCAGATCTTCTTAATACATAATTTTCAGTTTTGAATCTGAATGATAAACATTTTCAAGGATGAAGTATGTCTATAGATAGGGAGCAGTTTCTCTCTTCAAATTTCATTGGTTTAAGTATAGATTAGACCTTCAACTTTAGCTTTGTAAGGACTTTACCCCAAACAGCTCAGATAAATCACTGTAGTATTCAATTAACATCTTTGCCTTGAAATGGTTTACTTTGAATGCCAGAATCCTCCTTTGGTCACGGGAGAAGTGACATGACGTGTGTAGGCAACCGTCTGGCTTTACACATAAATGACATGATCTGTTGCTCAGACTCTAGCCTTGGAAAGATTCTATGAAATCATGTGGAGCTATAAAGGTCTGTCAGGGGCAGAAATAGAATAGTGGAGACTAGCTATAATTATAAGAAATATTAATCATGCTCTGTTAACTGATTATTCTGTTCTGATTAGAGAAGCACATCCTAATCTGGCTAAGAGTTATACACCCCAGGACAGGAATGCAGAGCAGTCTCCTTTTCCTAAGAACTGCCTATCCTCATGGAAAGATGAGCAACCTCGTTGCTGAGATGATCTGGTCCGGGGTGCCCACCACCTACAACCCCAGCCTGCATTGCCTATCACCTGTAACCCTTACAACTTGGCTGCTTCCCCATAATTCCTACTTTCCCATGCAATCTTTGTCCCTCTACCCAATATAAGCAGCTGGGTTATGGGGAGGAGCAGAGCAGATATTTGTGGATGACCTGCTGCTCTCCCATATTGCCAGCATTATTGAAATGAACACTCAAATATGATTCAATCATGTATCTGCTTATGGTAATTGGCTCAAATAGTGACAAGCAGCCCAGACCCATTTATTGTCCAGTTTCAGTTCCACTTACAATGGAATGAGGTACTCAACTTCATTTGACTCTTTGAGGTATAAAAAACACACACAAAAAACAACTCCAAAACCCCAAAACCCCAAACCTGACAGACCCCCGCTCAAGCCTGATCTTTTCCCCGGCTCCTTCCATCTCTGTAAATGGTACTACAAAGCATCCAGTTGCTGAGGGCAAACATCTAGGGCGTTATTGATTACCTTCTTTCTCACAACCCCCTCATCTAATTTATTAGCAATATGATTAATTGCTGTTTCTTTAAAAGATACTATTTCTCACTACTCTTTCCACTCCCTCCCTCGTTCAAGCCATGAGTCTCTCTTGCCTGGGTGACGGCTGTAGCCTCCTCATCGCCTTTCTGGACAGTTGCTCACACACTGGGCCCTCTCATTTTCATGTAGTATGCAGAACAATCACATCACCCTCCCCCCACTCTTTACCCTTCTCGCTTCCAAGTACAGATCAAAACACCTCTTACATTATACTTAAACCAGGTTTACAGGGCTATATGTTCATTTTCCCTTCTTCTTCCTTTATTCCTTCTTCTGTAGCTACACTAACTTTACTGATAGTTTTGAAAGTTGTCAGATCTTTCCCACCTGGAGACATTGGCAATCTCTCTTCCTTCTTCCTGGAAAGCTCATCCCCAGATCTTTGCAGGGCTTAATCCTTCCCTAAGTCCGGGACTCACGTCAAAGGTCCACTTATCATTCCACTCACCTGATTTATTGTTGTTCAAGCCTCTCTCACTCCTTAGGATTGTAGTATATGGATAGTTATTTGCTCATTTTTTTTATTGCCTAGCTTCCCAATAGAATATAAGCTCCATTTATATGACAACTTTATTTTATCCATTGATTCATTTTCAAAATGTGTTTTCAATAAGTACTTGTTGAAATGTGTTTTCAATAAGTACTATTTTCAGTACTGATGGACTGAACTGTGTATATATGTGTGTCTATGGGAACCACAGAAAAAACTATATCATGAATGGAAGGTTCTGGCAAGCACTGCGGGATGAAATGCTGAAATACTTTGGAAAGACATGAGGTCATTCCAGAAGGTCGACACTATCATCATTTATTCAGCAAATAGATTCCTGCAATAGGGCTTCTTGCTGCAGTCGGTCGCTGCCCCGCCTGCTTTCCTCCCTTCTCCCCCAGCCCTGCCTGCTTTCCTCCCTTCTCTCCCAGCCCTGCCTGCTTTCCTCCCTTCTCCCCCAGCCCTGCCTGCTTTCCTCTCTTCTCCCTGCCCTGCCTGCTTTCCTCCCTTCTACCTACTTGACATGTTTCCCTCCCTCCGCCCTGCCTGGCCTGCATCTCTTCCTTTTCTCTCCCCTTGCTTCTCTTTCTTCTCCCCCATCCTGACTGCTTCTTTTCCTTCTCTGCCACCTGTTTGCTTGCTTCTCCTCAGCTTAGCACTTGGCTTCTTTCTACACTGTCTTCAATCTTTGCTCTGGCCTGGATATGCAAATTAACCGCCATCTTGGTTGAGTTAACTTGCATACTCACTCTGATTGGGTGGTGGGTGGGGCTTGTGGGTGTAGCAAAGGTTCAGTCAATTTGCATGTTTCTCCTCTTATTATATAGGATTGCATCAACATTATGTGTAGCTAAAACCAAAGACCCATTGATACCATTGTAAAAAAAACCAGTTATTTTAAATTGGAAAGAAGCAAAGGGAAGGCCAAATATTATAGACATTCCCAGTAAAGTCTGAGGACAAAAGAAAGGTATTTTTTTGTCAGTCACACCTGAGAACAGGTCAGTAGCCAGAATAGACTAATAGACTTTGCATTCTGGCCACTGCAAGAATGCAAAGCTCCTAAATATAGGAGGTTTCTCTTTGGCTCTCTTGGTTCCTGATCCTGGCTTGCTACTGGCTTTTTGGACACTCATGCTCCTGCATTCACCCACATCACCCATGTTATGGTCCATCAGTCAATTGTGTAGAGCCCATATGGCTCAGAGACATATGGGCCCCATACACAGTTGACTGACAGACTATAATCTAATGCTAAACTGGACCCAGCTCCACAATAGAACAGAAACTCTGGACACTGGCTCTGCTTCTAGCTCTACTGAATCCCCAGTCGTATATCTTCCAGGACTGGATTAAGGGAAATGGGACTTTTGAACTGCAGGGATCTAATTCCATGCAAACAAACCTTTCTACCACATCTTATCCTTTTATGGAGCCTACAGAAATGCTAATTCCAGTGGCACCCCAAGAACTCCACTCCCACTAGCAACAGAGAAACACCATCCACACATTTCTCTGATAACCATGACCAGAACAAACATACACAGGAAATGATGGATCAAACAGTGTACTGCACTCTTTAGTATATATTGTCTCATTTAGTTTCACCCCAATAAGACTGATATCTTTCTCATTTAGACCAGATGAGTAACTAAAAACCTGGAAAATTCACTTGCCCTAGTTCACCCAAAAAGTGGTGGAATCTAGATATAAACCTGGGTTTTCTGTCTGTAAGTCTATTGCTATCTAACTTGTTTCTACCAATTTTAGGAAAACTCAATAGAATGAAATTGAAGTGAAGAGAGGAGGAATGAGAAGGAGTCATCATCTCTTTAGAGGCCTCAATCAAGACTCATTTCTCTATAAATCCATCACCGTAGCTCTAGTGTATATTAAGCAGTCATTCTCTCAAGTAAATGAGTAACATTAATTTAAAAAACAAAACATGCTTCCTTCACTCTTACTGATTATATACATTGTCCAAAAATTACATCAAATCTTATAAAATTGTTAATATTCTACCATATTTTTTAATCTACAAAAGTAGCAATTCAACATGATTAAATCTAATAGAAGGAGTATTCTTTGAAGGCAGAAACTACATCTATTATCCCCTTTATCTCTACTGACTTTTGACTGGTTAATATTTGCCCCTAAGAGATGTTAGCAGAAATGCAATAGCCCTCATGCAAATGTGGCAGGAAGACATGATGACCTGTATTTTTCAGCACATTGAGTATATTTTTATAAATGTCATTGGGGTTTAGTTACACTGCAAAGACCACACTTATGGCATCAATCTCCCTATTTCTTTTACCACAGTAGAGAAATTCACCTTCTGAAGTTTTAAATTAGCCAATTAAAAGAGTTGGAAGCAAGGCATTTATAAAAGGAACTCATAACTACCATTTAGTATGCAATTTACTATGTCTGGGTACTATGCACTATGTTAAATGCTTTATGTATACTCTCACAATGAGTCTTTATAACAATCCTGTGAGAAGGAACACTATCCTCATTTCCTAGATGAGGAGATTAAAGCCTTTAATGTTAGAGTAAGTTGACCAATGCTACAGGCCAATATGTAGAAGAGTCAGGATTAAAACCCAGGTCTGTCTGACAGAGTCTGATATACTGCACCACCCGGACAAAGAGGCATTGGTTGCTGTGCCCTCTGTAGGAATAAGACTCGGATGTCATGGAAACAAGCTTCACACACTAAGCCTGCTAATGGCATCTATTTTCCCTACTGTGCCTAAAAAAAGAGAACTGATTTTGCTCTGCTTAAAGAAGCCAAGGACTTCAGAACCGCTGGTGTCAAGAGCCACTTTGATTGGGGTGGGCAGCCTATCTCAGCCTATTTCCTATTAAATACAACTAGGTAGGTCAGGGCCATTACAGGTAAACCTCACACCACACAGTGGAGCCAACAAAACATCAAAAATCAAGGAAAAACAATACTAACCCTAAAGGTTATTCTAAGCTCCATTTTTGTTTCTCAGAATACTTATATTCAGGTACTCACACCACTACATAAGGCACTTGGCTAAGCACAATAAATAAACAATATATATATATATATATATATATATATATATATATATATATATATATATATGGATTTCTCTGAGTTGAAGTGAGTTATTGAGAATGTTTATAGCTTTCTCTAAAGAGCTTAGAGAGAGGGTGATGTTTTCCTCTCTGGGATAATTCGATTGTGGTTTTGGCCTTTTTATCTCAGAGCAAACAAATGGACTAGGTGACGTCCAAGATTGCCCCATAAGCCCTCAAGATTTGTACTCAAGTGGTAAATCAAACAAAGAGGGTCCAGAGCTCCATTCGCAATCTTCCTCGCCAGCCACCTTAATTAGCACCGTTCCTGAAGGCGGGGCAACAGAGCAGTGGAGCTGGAGGCAGTAAAAAGGATACAGACAGAAAGGGAGAAGTGGACAGCTCAAAAGGAAACTTTGGACACAACTGAAGTGCTGATTATAGACACATAGGCCCTACATATATACTGTCTTCAAATCCTTATAATTTCTGACATTTAGTAGTAACCCCAACAAGACCTATAGATAGGTGAAAAAAACAGAAAAGCTTTTAAATCTCAGCCATAAAAACAATAGCTACATAGATTATGATATACTGACTCAAAATAATGTATGCATTGTCACTAATCCTATATAATAAAAGCCTAATATGCAAACAACCAAACAACCAGTTGCTATGATGCACAGTGACCACAAGGGGGCAGATGTTAAACACAGGAGCTGTCCCCGGCCCACAGGTCCCAGGCCAGGCAAGGTTGTGCTATTAGGGGCCCCCTGATCACCCCACTGGTCACCCCACAGGCTGGCCCTGATCACTGGCCATGCCTAGGGACCCTACCTGTGCATGAATTTTGTGCACTGAGCCTCTAGTTTATTCAATAATTATTTATTGAATCTATGTGCCATACCCTGAGAAAAGTGGTTGAACTTAAGCAAAGGAAACTGTTTCTTGGTGGAAATAGTCCAGCAAGTTGATAAAAAAAGGAAAAAGATAAGAAAAACAACTACAGAATGGTGAATGTGACAGCAGAGGTGAGATTATCATATTCCTGGGAAAATAGAGGGAATGACCATTGCAGCCAGACAACTAGTAATTTTATGAGTGTATGTAGCAATTGGAAAAGAGTTTAATGATGTAATGGACAGAAAAATGAATAAATAAAATTGGGTTAATACTATGGGAATACAGCCAAAATTGGTTTGGCTCAGTGGATAGAGCATCAGTCTGTGGACTGAAAGGTCCTAGGTTCGATTCCAGTCAAGGGCATGTACATTAATTGCGGGCATATCCCCAGTAGAGTGTGTGCAAGAGGCAGCTGGTCAATGTTTCTCTCTCATCGATGTTTCTAACTTTCTATCCTTCCCCCTTCCTCTCTGTAAAAAATCAATAAAATATATTTTTTTTAAATTAAAAAAAATACTATGGGCATACATATGCATATGGACAGACATTAAAAGGCTATGAGATAAGGTGAAGCTGACAGGTTGAGGTGGCAGTTTTGTGGTTAGTTTTTCTGGTTTGCTGTCTTTTTAATATTTTTTGGCAATTGGAAATTTGGCAAGGAAACATTAACCAAGTAAATGGAGACTTGTGAGGAACATCACTTTCTAAAATGGATCTGGTCCCAGGGAGGGAAGGCACAGGAGCAAACTGATGGGCTTCTTCTGAGAGGCACATGAAGCTGATGTGAGGATCAATTTCATCACCACTGAAAGGCCACTTAAAGAACAATGAGAATCATTTTCTTTCCTTATATGAACGAGAATATGCTGTCATTAGTCAAGAAGCTAACTGTAGAATCAATAATTCTATGGACCCAAAGTATTAATTACTTAACAAGGATTAATGCAAAAGGTTTACTGACTGATGCTAAATTTATGAATGATGCTAACATTTGCCCACTTTTCTGGAGGTAGGATTAATGTTTAAAGTACAGTTGAATTTAGGATTCTAATATCATATGTTATATTTGTGATTTCCTCCCTTTCCCTTTGCTATTTCATATATATCCTAGGTTAAGAAACAGTTTTTCCTTTCTTTTTCTTTTTGTAACAATAGTATTTTGAGACTGGATTGTAGATAAGTTTTCATCTTATCCGTGGCTCCTCATGAACAATGTACCAGCATTAACTCTGACTTCTTCACTTCAGGTCTTATCATTAAAGGTCCACATCGAGCTGCACACCTTCCATGAAATCTTTCATGTCAACAACAAACCCTAAGTAGATTTATTTTTTCTTTTCTTAATTCCTGCCTCTTCAAGCAAACATAAGTTAATACCTGATCATTCCTTACTATCTAAATATTAAATAGATGGTCATCACTATTATAATTAATTGTAAATTCTCTAAAGGGGATAATTTTATCTTTTACCACTTATCCCTAGTACCTAACATAGGGCTGAAAACATATAAAGAGATCAACATATGCTTATCTACACTAATGAAAGAGAAAGATGCCTATTGACTGTACCTTCACAAGGCCCACCAGCCAATCAGGAGTGAGTATGCAAATTAACCCAACAAAGATGGCAGGTTAATTTGCATACACCAATGCTGAGTGGCTGGGGGCAGGATGCTTGTGTCATCGCCATGGCAAAGACACAGGCATTCTGCACCACCCCAGCTGCTCCAGGCCTCTGGGCAGCGTGGGAAGGTGGAAAGGTGGCTCCAGGCCAGAGCAAAGGCAGTGCCAGCAGTCAGGGGAAGTAAGGCTCATTCTTGCCTGAATCTTTGTGCATCAGGCATCTAGTTTTTAATAAAAAGAGTAATTTATACTTTCACATCACATATAACAGACATATTATTATCAGCCTTAGTTGACACAGATTTTAAAGAACCTGGTGTGTAGGGATATGTCAAGTTGAATTTTTAATCTCCCAAAGAGGGATGTAATATTTACATACTTATATTAAGCAAGATCCTTTGCAAAATTTTTAGTTACATCTGACACATAGTTGTCCTTGCTAGTTTTCTACCACATTTAATCAAAGCCCAGGATAACTTTATGCAACATCTGTAACTGGGTGAACCACGTGGGGTATTCAAGGTCAGGGCTAATTATCTATATTTGCACCCACCTGGCAGATGTGAAAGGCCTAAGATATGCTCGCACTCATTAATTGAGGATCAAGCTGTTCTCTGCAGAATTCAGCAAAACTCCAGCTGAAATATAATGGCATTCGTTTTGAGGTAAAATTCCCAGGTCATTAAACACTTTGAGACATGGTTCTTTCTGGGATAAGGGAAAGGTTTTGAGTCCAGATGAGCTACAATTGCGTTCTGTTCCTAAAATCCCTGTGACCTTGGGCAGAGCCCTTCCCTTGCTGAACCACAGGCTCCTGCCTGTAACATAAAGTTATTTTACTAACACATTGCTGAGTACTGTTTCTGCTCAGACTATGATTCTCTACTATTCCACGGAATACTTTGGGCTACTTTGTATTGTGTATTTACTATGTGCCAGGAAATATGCATTTATGAATTTGCACTGTGCACCAGGCTAAAATTAAGCCATCTCTTGGGTTTAACCAGAATGGAGAGACCTTTGCTAACATATATTATATCTTTTCACATTGTCTGAAAGACGGCTGTAAGCCGGTAGTGCATTCTCTCTCTGAGACCCAATAATTCTAAAGCAAGATGGAGACTACATTCATGAAGTCATTTTCCAGCCCCCAAGTAAGCCATTTATTCCCAAAGTGTGTTCAGTGATGCCACTGATATCCCTTTCAAAGTGTGGGCTTCTAAGGTATTTATTCTAAACTAGAGGCCTGGTGCATGAAAACTTACGCACTGGAGCGGGGGTCCCTCAGCCTGGCTTGCCCCCTCACACAGGCCAGGAGCCCTCAGGGGTGGAGGCAACCCAGCCATCAGGGGAAGGCAACGCCCCATCACACCTCTGCTGCTGCCACTGTGAACAGTGCAAGCCTTGGCCGGCCATGGTTACCTGAGCCTCAGGTGGCCCTGGGCAGCTGGGCAGCTGCCATCCAAAGCTTGCCTGTGCCTCATGCATTAGCTGAGGCTTGCCTGTGCCTCAGGCTGGCCCTGGGTGACTGGGGGGCTGAGGGGACTTGGGAACTCCGAAGGCTGGAGCATGGGGCAGGCCAGGTCTTGCTGTGCACCTGCTACCCTGGTGGGGCTGAGAAGACTGGCACTGCCATCTTGTGGCTGTGTGTGCTGCCATCTTTGAGGGTGGGACAGTCAATTAGCATATTCCCTCCTTATTGGCTGTGAGCACTGACATCTTTGTGGTGGCGTGAGGGTCAATTAGCATATCCCCTCCTTATTAGATAGGATGGGTTTCTGGAAATGAGTTCATACACAATTTTTTTCCCCCCGAAGTGGACATCAGTCTGTGATTAGTGGCTCAAATTTACAATGTGTTTCTAAGATAGCTGCCACCAATACCCTTTCCCCTGTACACACAGGCCCCTCTGCCATTGAGAGGAAAGGTCCACTTCTCTTCCCAGTTGATCTGAGCTGGCCTAGGGCTACTCCCATCAACAGAACACAAAGAAAGTGCTGCCGTTCGACTTCTGAGGCCAGGCCACACCATACACTTCAGCCCCACTGGAGCCTTCCGGAATGCCCACTCTGGGGAGACCAGCTGCCATAGAAGAAGCCCAGCTGCTCTCAGCCACCCTACTGTGGAGAGACCCATGCTAGCCACGACCCATAGAGATGCTAAACCAGCCCTCAGATGTCCCAGCCATTCCAGCTCAGGTGTTAGTATGGGGGCTTCAGATGCCTCTTAGCCAACCACCATTTGATTGCAGGTATGTGAGGTCTGAGGCATGTATGGCCCAGCTGAGGCCTACACCTCCCATGCATGGAAGATCAGAATAATGATTATCTTGAGCCCCTACATTTTGGGGTGCTTGGGTAGTTCAGATAAATAGAAAATACATCAAGCTCAGAAGACCATGGAAGGTCGAAATTCATTTACATGACTCAAGTCACCCAGATTCTACTAGAAGTTGTAGATTAGAGTTAGCCCTGGGTTCCCTTTACTTTCTGTACAGATGGAAATCTTGGTAGAAGAGAGAATTCAGGCATGCAAAGGAGTGCAGAATCAATAATCGAAAGGTCCACAGAGCCTCAACACAATTGTACCTCAAGGAAGAAAGACACGTTGGGCCTGGACCTCAGGTTCCAGGTTAGTTAGTGCTTCTCACTGAAAATAAAACAACAAAACAAAATAATAATAAAAAAAAAAAACACAGAGAAACCAAAATGGTTAAGGAAGGCCAGTGAGGAAAACATGAATCACATACATTGGAGGGACGTCTGCATGCGAGGTTTGGGTGGAAAAGGGGAAGCAATTATCCTTTGTGTGCAGGTGCAACCTGCCAGCTGACTGACAGACTCTAACAACTTCAGCTTAGTCACAGTGTTTAACCAGGAGAGTGCACATAGGTATGCCTGTGTGCATGCACACACATGTGCGTGGATGCCTATGTGTGTGGGGGGGAGTGAAGGACCTGACATAAAGGCACTCCTTGGGCATCTGCCTGGAGGCAGTGAATTTGCAGTGGGCGCCTTTTCCTGTGCTGTCTTCGTGGCAGAGATGGCCATGCAGGCTTCCAGGATGCTCTGCTACAAGTCCTCCTTTAAATGCTAGAGAAATTGATGATGATGATTATGTCTGAAGTCCAACAAAAGATAGACGGTCCAAAGGAGTGTTATAGCTCAAGGGAGAGAGAGCTCTCTTGGGAATCTCAAACACGTTATTTAATAGAGACATAATGGAAATTGTACATAAGTAGTCAGAGGGCAGAATGGATTTTAAATGACAAAATTCTCCTGTGACTCAATATTAAATCCTCTGTACATGGTGTCAAATAATTGTTACCGTACTTGAAATGAGCCTTTGAATGGGCTGCAATGTTTTCTAAAACCTCCTTCTCAGATATGCAGCAGTTGTTGTGATATTGATTGCCAGACACTTAAAAGGATAAGCTCAATGAGAAAAGCAGATGTGAGCGAGGGAACATGAATTCCATGCATTCGCTGGAGAAGTGCTATGGAGAGGGCCATCTAGAATATGACTGATAGGAGCACGTTACAGGATGGCACTATTCCAAAGTCAAATCGTCAGTCACTTTTTCTAACTCGCAACTTGTTTTTAACTGAAACAACATTATATAGGACTAGAGGCCTGATGCACAAAATTCATGCAAGAGTAGCCTTTCTTCCCTTAGCTGCCAGCACCAGCTTCCCCTGGCACCCGGGACCCAGGCTTCCCTTGCAGCTGTGGTTTCGTCTGGAAGATGGTCCAATCTAATTAGCATATTACGCTTTTATTATTATAGATGGTTAGCCTTGCTGGGCAGCCTTCAGAAAACAGATTCAACACACTTTGGGTATTCAAAGGCCTAACAGAAAGAGAAGGAGAATGGAAATGAAGATGGGATGTTATTTTCCTCCTGGATCCTTCATTATAAAAAATCTGAGTCATAAGGTTTGGTTGAATTTTTAAATGAAGATAACATGGAAAATCCTTTCATTACACACAGGACTTTTAGGCTGTTCTTGTCAACTGTTTAACTTCACTTACTGGAATTGCAGCCTCTGTATTTTGACACCTTATTCCATGAGACAATCATTTATTGAGCTCCACCTGAATGCCTAACACTGTGCTACGTGCTGTAGAGCAAGAATTGTCACATTTTTGGACTTCATAGACTTGTAGCATTTTAAAAAGTGGGGATACCAAAAAGTTGATATATCTTTTTTATTTGCCAAGAAAACGTCCCTAAAAACAAAAACAACAACAACAAAACACACACACACACACACACACACACACACACCAAGAACTACTACCTATTCTCACAGCTATTCTTCATTGTAGCCGGTGGAAACTTCATCCAGGCTCTCAGCGGGGAGTCACTTTCTGTGCAGTCCCTAAAATTAATACAAAACATTCCCACCCACCTGATCTTTTCCTGACATGTCAGCTTAATAAGTAGCTTAAAACTGATATTCCTTTCAAGACAAATTAATTACCAATTACTCTCATAAAATATTTTAGATTCACTCATTGTTTCATAGTAATTGAAAGTCCTTTAATTCTAGATTTTATCTGTTTAAGGAGTCACCATCACCATCAATATAGTTGTATAAGGCTTTAAAAAAGGTTTTTAATCTAGTACAGTGGTTTTCAAAACTTGTTTTAAAAAAACATACACATACCATTGAAACCTTTCTTCAAATGAAATCTTATTCAGGAAGACGAATATCTAAAATAGATCAAAGAGGGCTGTTCTGATTGAAGCAGTCTGTGAGGTCCCCCCTTTATTTTGTTCCCCTCTGAACAGTAGTCCCAAGACACCTCCACACAACCCCAGGGCTCCACGGAGCAGACTCAAACAGCTACTGATCGAACAGAGCCAAGACTCTAGACTTTTTAAGTCAGAAGATATGTTAGAGCAATCACAGGTACAGAACAGTAGAGCAGAGGGACCTGAGAGCTCAACTGGCGATTTCCCCTCAATTCACAGATGAGAAAACCAAGGCCCAGAAGGATTGCAGAACACCTGTGTCACATACATCGCTACCTAAGGTAGTTGCATGAGTAAAAGTTAGCATTTTTGCCCTGACCGGTTTGGCTCAGTGGATATAGTGTTGGCCTGCGGACTGAAGGGTCCCAGGCTCGATTCCATTCAAGGGCATGTACCTTGGTTGCGGGCACGTCCCAGTTAGGGGTGTGCAAAAGGCAGCTGATTGATGTTTCTAACTCTCTATCCCTCTCCCTTCCTCTCTGTAAAAAATCAATAGTGTGTGTGTGTGCGTGTGTATATATATTGTGTGTGCATACACACATACACACACACCACACACACACACCACACACACACGCACACACACACACACACACACACACACACACATATTATATATATATATATATAATTTTTTATTAAGTTAGGATACTTTTGTTCCAATCACATTCTCTTATCATCTTACTTGCTTGGAGGTTTTATGTGCAAGGAAATGGCAGGGCCACTTGGAATATAATGATAGAAAGCAGAGTAGAGGAAGCATGAGACAGGAAGAAAATGGAATAAACAAATCAACATATTCTTCTTCAGTTCAGAGAAAGTAGAAGCTGAGTTACTGTCTACATGAGTTGTACAATCTAGTTAGGGGGGAAAAAAGCGAGGTACAAAAATAAGAATAATGTTTTAAAAAGAACAATTCTGAGTGAATTACCAAAACCGTGAACACACCACTATACTGAAAGTTACACAGATATGTGAGGAAAGGTTGCCACCCTGTTATCAAAGTGGGTTTAAAATAAAAATCTGGACCAGAATCTGACAATCAAATTTATGAAAACTCTACACTTGACCTTAGTTGGAAGGCAGAGAAGCAATGGATTGTTTCTCTGCAGTGTTTCCCAAGTTTTGACATATGTGTACCCCTTCTATAATTTTCGTAACACTGAGTACCCCTCGTACTCACGAGAACATAGAAATAGGCGCAGCTAAGCACGGTGCAGTGCATATCCCCACCAAACTCCGGTGCAACCCGTACCCCCACCAAACTCTTCCCGTACCCCTGGGGGCACGCGTACCACACTTTGGGAAACACTGCTCTACAGTAAGACTGCTGTGCACTTTGGGAGGGCCACTTGTTGCTTCTCACTGCACAGACCTGAGTGAGGAGGACACAGCGTTCCCAACAGTCAGACTGAGTGTTCCCATGTGAGCACCGTCCTAGTGATCAACCCTGGACACAAGTAAGGAATCCTGGGAGCACAGGGTCCAGAGGCTCTGTGCACCAGCATGGTCTTATCCACCCCGCGCTCACTCTGCCAGAGGTCCTCCCATTCCTCCCTCTGTCCATTTTCCTTCCTTTCATACTTCATCTTGTCTCAGTTTGAACATAGATGTGTGTTTGTGTGTGTTTTGAATAACTAACTAGTCAGTAACTTGCTGGTTTCCCGCCCCCCCCCCTGAAGTCTTTAACAGCAATTTAGAGTAAAAATTCTATTCATATTAAAGACAATGCCATACCCATTCCTATACAATTCATCCATTAGCAAGTGATTCTACTGGTAAATTAGGAAGCACTGTGTCTGAAAAAACAGAAACAGACTTCCTAATTTTCCAATTCATTAATTTTTCACAGTTAAAGCCACTAATAATATTAAAGAACATTTTTCATAAAGGACAAAGATTATTTTCACTTTCATATCATAACTGTTTTTATTTGTCTTTTTTCCACTACCCATTCAGTCTGTGTGTGTGTAATATATATATATATATATATATATATATATATATATATATATTAATCCTCACTCAAGATATATTTTCATTGATTTTAGAGAGAGGAAAAGACAAAGAGAGAGAAATACCAATTGGTTATTAGTTGCCTCCTGTATGTGCCCTGATCTGGGATTGAACTGCAACTCTGACCAGAACCTGAGACCTTTTGTATATGGGGTGACACTCCAACCAAATGAGCCACTCAGCCAGGGCTATATTCTTATATGTTTAAAAATAGTTTAAATCAGGATGTGTCATATAATTTTGCTTTCTATTCCAATCGCTCTACATACTGTAAACAATTGTCCATATTGCTACCTATTCTCTTTCTCAGGGCGAACCAAGCCAATGTCCATGGACAGAGGTAAGTATGAAAACTAGTCACCTTGGTTGGGACCAAGTGTCTCTCTCTTTTGAACCTCACTGTATGCACACACAAAGGAAACGCAAATGCTGCTGGTTTCAAAGTATTTTTTAAAAAGTATCCACCTGAAAACAGTGAATTTGAACTGACTTGATGAATACTTTTTTTTTTTTAAATATATTTTATTGATTTTTTACAGAGAGGAAGGGAGAGAGATAGAGAGCTAGAAACGTCGATGAGAGAGAAACATCGACCAGCTGCCTCTTGCACACCCCCTACCGGGGATGTGCCCGCAGCCAACATACATGCCCCTGACCGGAATCGAACTCGGGACCTTTCAGTCCGCAGATCGACGCTCTATCCACTGAGCCAAACCAGTTTCGGCGAACTGACTTAATGAATACTTTAACCGAACACTAACATGCTTTCTTTTTAGGGACAATGAAATGACTGAATTAGCTTTCAGTACAACTTGTATATCTGTCTTGGGACACTGGAGTCATTAGCTCTTTATTAATCTACATCATTGATTCCCAAAGTGGTCTATATCGACCCCCAGGGGTCTATGACAACCTGCAAGGGGTCTACGTCAGCGAAAAAAAAATTTGGGGGTCCATGAAATGAAAATGGGGGTCCACGATAGTGGATCTCAACATACACTGATAGTACCTATTTACTTACATCATATTATCTTATAATATAAAAACATATAAATTATTTATAAAAGTACCTATGAAGTAAAAAATTTATTATATATGTTTATAAAATTGTGTAAGTTTTAGGATAAAAACCTGCACATAATGATATACCAGTATCATCTTGTTACAAGCATACGAGCAGTAAACATTCTTGCCAATTTTTGTCTCAAAGCTTCGTGAACTTGCACCCACTTGTTCAATTCGTCACTCTATAAATATGAATGTGAGAAAAATACGTTCATTCGTTTCCTGAATCTTGAATAGGAAAGTGCTGAGAAAACATTTAAAAAAATATAAACTGGTAGTTTATCATACAAATTATAGTGAATCAGTGTTATTTTGTTTGAGAATGCCGGAGAAAAGTAGGTACATTATTTTTTATTAAATTTTATGTTACGTATATTTTATATAACAGATAAAATTTTATTTTGAGTAGTTTTAATTTAAATTCAATAACTAAATGTATAAAACTTAACATGTGTTTTTATTTCAAGTTTTTAACACTAAACTTCACTACAGTTAGAAATTTACAAAAAAATCAATATCAGGTAAGTAGGGGGTCTACCCAAAACCGAAAAACATGGCAAGGGGTCTACGGCACAAACAAGTTTGGGAACCTCTGATCTACATGTTTCATACAGTATATTATCCTTAAAATTTATGCACCTATCCTCAGCAGTAGGAATTAATCAATTCCTATGACAAGTTCTTGATCCCTGTGTTTTTTGTACACTTTAAATGATCAGGCAGTATATTGTCTAAATTTAATATATTTGTTAATTAAATGTAATAAAATATATTGTTTATTTATAAAGTATATTTAATTAACTTGTTAAAGTATATTGCTTAAACTTAACATATTTGTTAATAGACAGACTTTTAGTTGTTAAAAGGTAGGGATTTTTGTCTGATTCATTTTTATTTCCCTTAGAACTTGCAGCACAATGTTGTCCAAATAGTATATGTTCAATAAAAGTTCATTGAACTAGGCTGACTTTAAAATAATCAGTTAACTGGGGACATGATTTCCTGATAAATCTAAGCCAATTTGTAACCCAAGTTCTGATACTTATCAGATGAGTCATTTAGGGCATTCACCATTCAACTGTGCTGGTGAAATATACACAGTGGAGTCTAAAAAGCTATTACATTGAGTAATTTTGTCATTTCAGTCATGGATTAAATCAACTAACTTATTTTTCTGACCCCAAGAGGATTTCGACCACGTGGTCCTTTATATTCTCTGTCACTCTGTTTAAATTCAGTTTGAATTTATGCACATTCATTTATAGCATGAAGAGCATACATTTTCTAACACCCAGGTCAGAAGATAATTCCAAATTGGATCAGATGTCTCTGCTATATTCTCTCAGAGGACTGCCCCCTGGTAACACCCATCTCCGCCTGTAATTATAAATCTGTGTGGTTATGAGATGAATGTGCATCTCCCTCTGAGAATGGAATGGCCTTGAGAGTAGGAGCTGAGCCTGTTTCTGAATTATTTTATCCCCAGAGTTCCGCAGTCTCTGGCCCATATTCAGAAAAGGTAGCTGAACAAATTACTGGCATCCAAGAGAAAGCAGAAGTTGAGCTGAGTTTTGAAGATAGGTGAGAGAAACTGACATAACAAGATGAAAAAAGGACACCATATGGGGTGATGGCTTAAAACGGGGGCATGGGTGGGGTAGACATATTGAGGGAAATCCCTAAGGAATTTCATTTAATACAGCAGGGACCTGTCTTTGTAACATGTATGTCCACAGCAGGAGTTCCTTCCAGATACAGGTCTGACCTTTTACCTGATACTAAAGGCTCAGTGCACGAAATTTGTGCAGTTGTAGGGTCTCTAGGCTGTCTGGGACCTCCCTCCCTTCCCCCGACCAGCCCCACCCCCTGGTCAAACTCTGGGACAACTTTCATTTGATGGGGAAATTTGCATACTATACTTTTATTATATAGGATAACTTCTAAAACCATCAAGAAGACCAATAATACTGAATAATCACGGATATGGGAGGCTTTTGTTAAAGCCACCTGCAGTTTGGTTGCCTTTGTTTTGTAAGAAGAGGAAATTTCCATGATGCAGCCATTCTGAAAGCTGCAGGTGACTGGTATTTTCCTCCCCTGGAAAAAAAGGAAAATGCAACCAGTTTTCCCTAAAGCACACGACTCACCTGGGAAAACCTTTTACTTCCCAGAGGGTGTGACCAGCCGAGGTCAGACAAATTCAGTGGTTCTGTCGAGTAGTCATGTCAGACACTTCCCACTATTCTACAATGTTCATGGGCATTTTAAGAGTTCAGAACACATGTGGCCACTTTAACCTCAGGTGACCTGTTCTCCATGTTTCTTAGCCTGATCTTCAGGGAATAATCCTATCTCTGCTGCCCCAGTAGTCAGAGGTGATGTCAGACCAAATGAGCCAGGATTCCACAATATTCCTCAGGCCCCCATGTTTCCCCAACTCTCTTTGTCTTGCTAGTTCTGTTTCCTATCTCCTTTCTTCACCATAGTTTATAATTCTCTGAATATCCCAGAGCATTTAGTATTTCCCAAATCCATGTTGTTTGTATATAGAATGTTTAATCTTTCTCTCCCCAAAGTTGTATTCAAAGATCGTGGCTGCTCCCAAATGTCCTGTCGGGCTGTAGGCCCATGTATTTTGAGTGCATGTATGTTTGGGTGATTTCTGTCTGAAATTCCTTCCAGCTGCTGACAGAACAGCATGGTAGAGAGTTTAGATTGATTTTTAATAAAAAAAAATCTTTTAGGGTTTTTAATAAAAAGTTTTTATTCTGATTATAGCACTGACAGAAATTGATTTTTGCAAATCCTCACCTCTCCAGGGCAGCCAGAGCAAAGGGGAAAAGCTTCATGAAAAAGCAGCCATACTGCAGAGATGGCCTTTTCGTTTTGAGATAGTCAACGGGTCCAGAGTTTCCTCTTTGTCTGGTTTCTATTAAAGCTATTAAGAAAGGATTCAGTGAGCTGTACTTCCTGCTATCTTCCTGGAGATGTAAACCCTGGTGTCATCAGAATCATAGGAATACTCCTGGATGTACTGATAAGCAATTATCACTGGGCTTAAAAGGAGAATGATAAGGTCTAGGCCTCTGACAAGGCAAAGACTTTGCGATTTATTTTGAGTGTTATCAGAAGAGTTTTGCTACCCATGCAAAGCTCCTTCTTGAAGAAAAAAAGAAAAGCATAAGGAGAGATTATATTTCTTGCAAACGTTTATCAATCAAAACAAGGAACTCTGAATGCAAAAGTGAAATACAATCACAAAATCCATTTCAAATGGGGGGAAAAGCCACAGAAAACATGGACCTTCTGAGGATTAAAGGGAGAAATCCTTACCTATGCTTTAAAAAAAAATCCTTACCAGAGATCAAAATGGAGAGGGGCTACGACAGGGAGAAATTGCCAAGAGATTGCTTTTACAAATGATTTGGGATTGAAATAATTTCTACTGCTTATATTCTGCCATTGAGAGCAAGATGGGAAATTTATGGAACTGTATAAAATGGCTTGCAGTAGAATAGAACTATAAAAAAAATAGAACATAATCTCAACTCCAGAGCTGCAGAAAGATTTTCTTTTTAATTAGGAAATCCAAATTGTCCATGGAATGCAGTTTCAATGATGAACTTGCTGATTAATTAACTTGATATTAATTCCAACAAACCCTTCTAACCACAGTATGTTTTGCTCCAGTAGTTCTACAATGATTTCTCAAGGAAAGATAAAACTTTGTTAGGGAGCATTGCCTACTGTTCTTTTTTTTAAGGCATCATGTCTGAAATGGAAATTTCAAGGAATCAGCCACTCCAGAAGCTAACTAGCAGATCAAGGAACACTAAGCTGATTTATCACAATCAACTTATGGCTCATTGTCTCAGCAATGCCTTCCACTAAAACAGAACAGCACTGCCCAACAAATATTTAGAACAAATTTAGGCAGCAGCTAATCCACTATTGAGCTAGTCTCATTTATTTTATTCATTCACTCACTTATTCACCCAACAATTGTTGTGTTAGGTACTGGACCAAGTGCTGCGGATGCTGAAGTGAACAAACAGATAAGACACCTGTCCTCTTGTGACTTATACAAACTATTTCACTAGTCATCTAGTTTGTGTTTAAATTGTTTTCTAAAGCCAATAATTCATTTTTTCAAACAAAATCACTTATAAAGCATAGAATAATAGACTTATAGGTAGAAATAAGTTTAGACAGAAAGAGCTCAGAGACAGGCTATCTAGCCCCACTTCTTAAAAAAGATGTTTAGGACCTCATAGTGTGTGTCACCCCAAGAAATGGTGATATGCACAATCAAATTCCTTATAGGATTGAAAATAATTGCATTGGTATAAGAGGTAGGCAGGTGAAGCAAAAAAGAACCCTGCAAGATAAGGCAAAGAAACTGTCCACTACCTAACAGTCTTCAGATCAGTCCTCCGAAAAATGAGCAGTAAACCTGATTGAAAATGTCCTTTTAAGTTGTTGTTTTTCTCCAAAATGATAACTCCACTTATCATTATTTCAGGAGCTCTGAAATGGCTCTATTGAGAGTTGAAATGCCCTTGGTGGAATCTCTCTCAGTCACATTGCAGATGCCCTTATTCATAGAACAAAAACTTGGAAAAAAATAGAAAAGAAATAATTTCTATCAGTTTTACACCTAACTTCCAAAGAATTAACTCATACCTTATAAGAGTCTAAGAGTCTGTACAACTGAAACAGCCACACCTGAGAGTTACGGTGCAATGGTTTCCTAAGTATTATCCCCTTTTATCGATATTTCCATAACAACCCTTTGATGGATGGATGGGTTGAAGAATATTCTACTGATGAAAACACTTACATGATTTGGTTAAAATCAACAGAAAATCAAGACTATAGGCCAGGTTTTCAGGCTCCTGGTTTGGTTTTCTTTCCATTGTATGGATAAATGAGTGAATGAATAACATAAATTATATCCTGGAGCCACTCAAAAACAGCCTACTGTCTAAAAGCTTTAGCTTATGTGGACATTAATGCAGCATCGTCCACAGAGCCTGAGCAGTGCACATGCCCAATGCATGCCTACTGGATGACCATTTTTTGTTGTCGAAATCAGTGGCTTTTGTTATTTGATCTAACTGACACTGCTCCCAGACTGTAATACCTGTCAGTGACCCTGCCCTCCACACTCTCCATGAACCTACTCTACCCACTGCAAAGGTGAACAGGCTTTCTGTGAAAAGCTAAAAGTAGGGAGAAACTCAAAGATTATTTTGATGAGTGGCCAACTGCTGGAAAAATACTAACTTCATGGAATAACTGTCAACCTAAATTTGACTGTTTAAAAAAGCACCATCATCTCTAAGTTTTGGTTGCTTTTTCTGTGATTCTCAGCCCTCACAAAGCATTAGAACCACCTGCAGGGCTTGTTAAAACAGATTCCAGCCTGCACCCTGACTGATTAGGTACATAGGTAGGTAGAGGGGCCTGCTGGAGAATTTGCTTTTCTAACAAGTTCTCAGATAATGTTGATGTTCCCAGTCCAGTATTAGCACATTGAGAACTACTGCTTTATGATCTTTAATATTATAAAATGTTTCAAGTATATTTTAGTATAGGATATTCTTGGGTGTCTCTTCTGGGCACTCGATCTATAGGCACAATAAAAGGTTTTGGGGTGGTGACAAAACATTTGACATACAGTTTTCCCCATATCTGATCCTATTCTGTTTTGTTTGCTTTTTGATTCTCTTTACTCCTGTGCCAAGCCTGAGTCAACAGAAGGACACCCACATTTCCAGTGACTGGAATTTACCACAGGAGTGGTGTGAATCAGGGGCGCCAAGGTGAAGCTATGCTGCTCATCTGCTGTACTCCAGAAAGCTCTATTATTCACTCCTGTGGGCACTCCTTCCTTTTGCCTAGTCATCCAGGAATCAATTTATCAATCAATCAATTAATAAACCATCCAAACACCCTGCCTGCAACTATTTGGCTTGACCCTGAAACTATTTGGCTAAAATTATCAGTAATTTTAACAACTACCAAATACACCTGGGAAAGGGAATGTGGAAAAGATGGGCGGAGAGTGAGCGGAGGCTGACAGTTCCTTAATGAGCACATGGGCTTTCCACTCTGAAAGCTGCACCTTGCTGTGCAGAGGGGTTCTAGCTTGCTAACAGGAAGTAGAGGCTTCCCAGGGAGAAGCCATTGATGATTCTTCCTTTTGGCACACGGATTTTTTCACTTGGAGTTGGAAATCAATACATTCAAGATCATTTATTATTATACCTTCATCCTCTTAGCACTGCAAATTAGTTGATGATAGGGTCTTAACTAGTCTTCTGATTGTTAGACATAAGGATAGTTCTAGCTAAACAAATGGGGCATTCATTACCCTTATTTTACTTTCAATTCTTTCTTTCATCCTTAGAAAGAATGAAAACTGGTTGCATTGCTAAAGTAAAGAAGTACATGCTCTGGTATTTCTGTAGTGAAAGTCTTCATGCTTTTGCATTGTGTCAATAATAATTTCTGGCACGTACAGCCCTCTTAACACCTCTGTGTAGGATGTGGTTACCACCCAGAAATTACAGCAAGTTAATCTAAAGGCTTTATTAAATTATTCTGTGGCCTACAACATAGTTGTTGTTCTTGAGCACTTGAAAAATGAAATCGTTCTTTAGAATTAGCCTACTGAGCTAGAAGAAAATAAAGAACACTCACCAACGGGGAAAAGTGACAAAAATTCCAGTGACTAATGGTTTTTAATTATATTTGCATAATAGTCTCTTGGTACAAGTGCTACTTGGTGTGTTAATTCCTGCCACTGATCCATTAGACCCCTTCATACACATGTAAGCGCCTAGACCAGAGCACGGAAGAACATCAGAACAGTATCTAACTGTGCTCAAGTGCTTTGAATTAGATCAATTTAATGGCACTCCTCACCATCCTACTACCCCTACTACCGTGTTTCCCCGAAAATAAGACATCCTCCGAAAATAAGACCTAGCACATGGAAAGATAAGACATCCCCTGAAAATAAGACCTAGCGCAACTTTGGGAGAAAAAATTAATATAAGACACTGTCTTATTTTCGGGGAAACAGGGTAGCAGCAATTTCTGGGGGTGTGAGCAATGATAAACAGCTTCCAATTGACATGCTGGTTAATGGTTTTATGCTGAGATAGAAAATAAAGAATATAACAAAGGTAACAGTGTGTTATAACCTTATAAGTCCTGATCATTGTGAACAATGCTACTACAATTACTTAATCCCAGCTTGCCTTAATGCTCTGATGAGAAAAGAGATCTTATTTATTGATTTATTCACTTAACAAATGCATTTTGGATACAACTACACACCACAAACTGGGCTGAATATTTGGGATTCAGTGTGAGCGATTGGACTCTGGCTTCCCAAAAGAAGGAGTCAGATAACCACACAAATACTTAGTTAGAAACTGTGCTAAGTACTTTGAAGGAAATGTAAAAGGGACCACCCAAAAAAGCCACATCAGGGAAATGTTAGGGGGGAAATGAACTTTTCTGAAGTTCAAAGACGGCTTCCTTGGGGAAATAGGATTTGATTTTAATTTTGTGGCCAATGACCGGAATTTCACTGATTCCAATTTCCTTTTCTTCTGCATTTAGCTTTTATCTGTGTGTGATAATCTCAGGGCATTCACATTAGGTTCCAAATGAGAAATAAAAGTACATTAAAGCCTGGCAGTGGGTGCAATGGCAGGGTCTTAGGTAGTGCTCTGAGCAGAGGCCTGGCATTACCCCCAAGGTTTCCACGAAGTTCCCACTAATGCCAAGCATTTACATCAGACCTTCTGAGGACAACCTGAGTTGCAAATGCTCCTATCCTCTAGGATGCTCTGATGCTCTGAGAAAAGAGTTTAACTTTTAGATGTGGGATTTGGGACTAGGAAGGAGAACATATGTACTTAACAAACATGGCATTTCCAATCAGAGGCTGAAGGTCATGTATTGAGAAGTACCAGTTTTCCATTTATGGGACCTAGACTAATTTTTTCTCATTAGTTGGCAATGGATTAGCAAACATACCCTCCAAGCTCACTATGATTAGGGACCTGTGGGTAAACAACAATGGAAGGAAATGAAGGAAAACAGAAATCTTGATCATGCCCTTCATGTTACTATTTGGGGAAACACAAAACTCACCAATTAAACTAACCTAAGGCAATGACAAAGAATGTTATAACTGGTAAATAATGTAATCAGACATCTTTAATCTATGAGTACAAAAGAAATACCAAATGAAAAAGTGGTCAGGTGTATAACATTTTAACCAGGTTTATCTTGAAGTGGTGGAGTTATGACAGATTGTTTATTATTTTTGCTTGTCTATACTTTGTAAATTTTATCCGATAAGCTATTTTTCTCTAAGGATACAAAAACATTAAAAGCTTTATAGAAGTTATATTCAAGCTTATTGATTCTTTCTTAGGCTGTGCCCAGTCTAGCAACAAGCCTATCAAAGGCATTCATCATTTTTGTTTTATTTATATAGCATTTTGACTTTTTTTCAGAGTTTTCATTTTTCTGATTACATGACCTATCTGGTTTCTCATGTTTTTTACATTTTCCATGGGAGCCTTTTAGATATTTATTTTAAATTCCTATTTCCATAATCTGTATTATACCTGAGTCTAACTTTGATGTTCGCTTTGTTTCTTGAGATTGTGTTTTTCTTGAGTTTTAGCATAGCTTATAATTTTCTATTGAAAGATGGACATGGTTTATCAGGTAAAGGAACTGAGGTATATACTTTTAGCTATAAATTTAACTTTTATCTGACTAGATAAAATTTATCTGGTTGAATTTTTTATTTATTTCAGAGAGGAAGGGAAAGGAGGAGAGAGAGAGAGAGAAGCATCAATGATGAGAGAGAATCAGTTGCTTCTTGCATGCCCCTAACTGGGGATCGAGCCTGTAACCCAGGCATGTGCCCTGAACTGGAATTGAACTGTGACCTCATTCATAGGTCCATACTCAATCACTGAGCCACACCGGCCTAGGTGATTGAATTGTCTCTAATGTTTACTGTACCTTCAGGTACTAGAGGCCTCCCATTACTCTAGTGTCCTTGTTTCTGCCTCCTCCTTAAATAGAGTCCACGCCTTGCAGATCATTTAGCGTTGATCCACCTTAATGACACTGGGCACTGTTAGTGGGGTGGTAAGGTGTGGGAAGGAGAAATGGTTTGCGATCTTATGAACAAAACTCAGTCTTTTAAGGGGCCTGTGTTTCTTGGCCATGACATTCACATCTCTTTCTTAGCTCCCCTACTCACCAAGTGAGACAAAAAAACCCCAAGGGGTGCCAGAGTTAGATAAATAGAAATGTTCTTTCCACTAACAGGATAAGGCTCTGGTTACGTCTGCTTTTTTAATTTGTTTTGTTTTTCTGGAGAGCTGACATTTGTTATGGAGAGCACTTGGGTGCAATTCCCAAAGGTTTCTCTTCTTCCACCCTGCCAGAGTCCAGAGACTTTTCTTGGCTCTTCAGTGTGAGAATCTGGCGAGGCTTCTGGAGGTTTCTCACTCTTAGCTAGTCCATACTCAGTCTCCAGCAAATCGTTAGAATTACCACTTTAGTTTTCCTACAAGTTTGAGTTTATGGCTCCAGAAGCTTCTGTCCTGTCCAGGACAGGCAAATCTCAACTGTGACTCTGGATTTACCTATGTCATGGACTGCTGTGTTCTTCTAACATTCATATGTGATATTAGGAGGTGGATTTTTGGGAAGCAATTAGGTTCAGATGCAGTCATGAAGGTATAGCTCCTGTGATGGATTTAATCCTACCTAATAAAAGAGTAATATGCAAATTAACCATCACTCTGCTACAAGCCATGCCCACCAGCCACACCCACCAGCCAATCAGAACGGGCATGCAATTAACCTAAGGTGACCAGACGTCTCGCTTTTGGCAGGACAGTCCCAATTTTTAACAATTTGTCCCATGTCCTACGGTGTTTTAAAAAAGTCCTGATTTTTTTAAAGATTCACCTCCATATGTTTTCCCTTTTTAAAACATCGCAGGACTTGGGACAAATTGTTAAAAATCGGGACTGTCCCACCAAAAATGGGGCATCTGGTCACCTTAAATTGACCCCAACCACGATGGCTGCAGCCACAGAGACCAGAAAGCCAAGCTTTTCACAAATCCTGGCCAGCCTAGAACTCACACAGGATACAAAGTTTCAATTATAGAAGATAAATCCCAAGAAAAATGGTGGCAGCCATGGAGCTGGAGAGAATAGGCTAGGGTTACCCTTGGCAACAGAGGAAGCAAAGCTTTCTACCTGCCCTGGCTGGCCTAGGCCTCCACTCAAGGATACAAAGTAGAACGTAAATAAATTTGATACCAAGGCCTCCACTTGGGTCACCAGAGGGCATGGCCGGCCTGCAAACTACCACAGGCCCCTTGCCCAGGTGCCCCATGCCCCAAGGGAACCCCCACCCTGATATGGGACACCCTTCAGGCAAACCAGCCAGCCCCCACCCATGTACCAGGCCTCTATCCTATGTAATAAAAGTAATATGCAGATTGACCATCACTCCAACACACAATATGGCTACCCCCATGTGGTTAAAGATCCTTCCCCCAGTTGAAACCGGTTTGGCTCAGTGGTAGAGCATTGGTCTGTGGACTGAAAGGTCCCAGGTTCGATTTCGGTCAAGGGCATGTACATTGGTTGTGGGCACATCCCCGGTAGGGGGTATGCAAGAGGCAGCTGGTTGATGTTTCTCTCTCATCAACGTTTCTAACTCTCTCTCCCTCTCCCTTCCTCAATAAAATAAATTTAAAAAAAAAAGAAGGAAGTATCCTTTGCCACTTAAAAAAAAAAAAAAAAAAAAAAAAAAAAGATCCTTCCCCCATGTGGACACAAGATGGCCATCACAAGATAACCAGCAGGGGAGGGCACTTGGGAGGCACCAGGCCTGCAAGGGAGGGCAGTTGAGAGGGACCAGCTCTGTAAGGGAGGGCAGTTGGAGGCAATCAACCCTGTAGGGGAGGGCAGTTAGGGGTGACCAGGCTGGCAGAGGAGGGAAGTTGGGGGCAAACAGGCTGGCAGGGGAGCAGTTAGACATCAATCAGGCTGGCATGGGAGTGGTTAGGGGGTGTTCAGGCTGGCAGGCAGAAGCAGTTAGCAGGAATCAGGAAGGCAGGCAGGTGAGCAGTTGGGGCCAGTAGTCCTGGCTTGTGAGGGATGTCCGATTGCCCATTTAGACCCAATTCCTGTGCAGGCTGAGCTGAGGGACACCTCCCGCCCCCATGCATGAATTTTGTGCACCGGGCCTCTAGTACTCTTATAAGAAGAAAAAGTGACTAGAGATATCTCTCTCCACATTGTGAGGATACAGCAAGAAGGCTGCTGCCTGCAAAGTAGGAAGTGAGACCTCACCAGATACCAAATCTGCCACCACCTTGATCTTAGACTTCCAGCCTCCAGAATTATGATAAATAAATGTCTGCTTTTTAAGCCACACAGCCTATGTTTTGTTAAAACAGTCTGAACTATGAGAACTTGCCTTTCCATATTTTTGGGTAGCATTTTGCCCTGCAACTTTAATTCTCTGATAGGTCCAAGAAAAGACATAGATTTTTAGTCTGTTCAGCTTTTCTAGTTGTAAGAACAGGACTGACCACTACTAAGCTCTTTAAATGTCATAACTAAAACCAGAACAGAAGTAGCATCTTCTTTTCATAATTACATATATATATATATATATATATATATATATATATATATATATATAGTGATATCTTTGAGCAAACCATATAATTTTAAACATTTCAGTGTTTTTAGGGCTATTGCCTATATTTGTGAAGGTGATGCTCTACCCAAGGGCACCCAGCTTAGAGTCCAGAAGGGATGGCATTTAATTTGTGCAAAGGTACCCTGTGGGCTGAAAGCTGATCCTGCTTTGCAGGGAGAGGCAAGCCTGAACTAGTCCATTATAGCCATCCTATGGGGCTCACTAGCCATGTTTGGACCTGTCCTTAGAATCTCCCCATCCTGCTGGGGGCTTAATGTAGCAGGGCCACCAGCAGAGAGTCCTTTCAGATGCTTCCCTAATTCCCAGCCTCACTCTCTGAGAAGGTCAGAGTCTCCACTCTCGAGTCCTTCAATCTTTATTGTGTCTCCTGCTGCCCCTTGCCTGCCAAGAGCCTGGTTGACAACCAGCATTTGAAAGCAATGAGTATTCTACAATCACAGCCCTTTCATGGGCACCCTCACTGTTCTGTGGAGCCAACTGGAAAATGTGAACCTGAGTTCAGGAGAGAAGGCTTGTGCAAAGCAGCCAACTTCCCCAATATGGAGCCAAAGGGTGCCTCTAAGAGGGGAGGTGGCAGCAGCATTTTCCTGGCCCCGATAATCACATCTGGCCCTTACTCCGGGAAGGGGTTGGTGGCCAGAGAAGCTGGTTAATGATTCCGGCATTATATCAGCAGCAGGCGGCCCTCATTTGTTCTGCTGCCTAGCACTAGGGGCAAGATCACTGTGTATTATCGCTCCAAGGCAGTAATCATTTTATATAACGTGAAGACTTTTTTCACTCAATTTACTTCCGTGCTTTGGGCTGATGAGAATAATAGGCACATGTTGATCACGGGTACCTTGACAGATGATGCTGAGAAATGCAGGTTAGTGCTCCATTCTATCTTTTCCCCTCTCACACACACATTGAAGGTTGTTATTTAGAATCTCATTCCATCACCACCTTCGCATCCCAACGTTGCTGAAGCTGAGAAGACCAAGGCAAACATAATTCTGTCTGGGGCCCTCAAAGCCTGCAGTCTGCCCTAAGGGATAATTTATGCTGATTTGTTTTAAAGAGACAGGCATACATAATTCATGCCTTGTGCATTGCAGCTTTTGGCCATTGAAAAGATTATCTCTCTTTTGGCAGCACTTGCAGGAACCAGCTACAATAAACATTTCATACCTCAGTAGACACTCTTTTCTCAGCTAATAGGAGCCTGACTTAAATGTAGACTCCAGGGTGAGAGGAGTGTATTTAATGGTGAATTCAGCTGAGCATTTCCCCCCACTTCCAAAGCATAAAATGAGCTTATTATCAGTATCAATAGTTGTTTTTTTTTTTTTTCCAAAAGGAGTCAAGGTGTGAATGGGTATGAAAGGGAAATTAAATTGAAACTCTGGTGGTTTCATGGTTGGAGGGCAGTTTAAAACTCAAACTTAATAACTGCCTTTGAACTAGCCAGGAGAAGTTGAGGATCAGAAAAGCACACAGGTTTTGAAGGGAGGCATCAGAGCCGGGCTTTCCAGCCAGAAGGCAGGGGGCCAGACAGACAGGAGACTTCTGTGGGTACCAGGAGCACCGCTAAGGATGGGTAAATTTATACCTGCATAGATTACAGTGGTATTAAGTGTTGTCTACAAAAGTAGAGCTAAAGTGGGTCTTTTAAAAATGCAAATCTCATCAAGCTGCTCCTTTCCTCAAAGCACTTTCACAGTGTTTCCATTTCATCTGGGAGGACGGCCAAGGAGCCTGCAGGACCTGGCCTCTGCTCATGCCCCATCCTCAGCAAGCCCCCTGCGGCCCATCCTTACTGCTCCTCGGCTACTGAGGCCTTCTCTAAATGTCTGCAACTGTGTGCTTTTACCAAGCAACTCTTGTTCTTCCTGCAACATGCATCCCAAATGCCACTTCCTCAGGGAACTTTTCTATTTACTTTGGCAAGCATAAGCCCTTTTAATGTGCTCATGTGCTTTTGTGCTTCGGAAATTTTTTGATTATTTGAAAGGTTTGATGTTCATGTTCTTTTTCTAGACTGTAAACTCCTGGAGGGCACCTGGACTCCAGCTCACAAATGTGTCCTCCCAGGACACGATACGCCCTCTAGTCACAGGTGCTCCATGAATGAGTGTATCAGAGCAGTGGTTCTGAAAGAGGATGGGCATCAGGATCACCTGGTGAAGCACAGATTGCCTGCTGGTCCCCTAGAAGTTCTGATTCATGGGGATGGGACACAAAATTTGTGTTCTGAATGAGTTCCCAGATGGTGCTGAAACCACACAACATTGGGAAGCCCTTCCACAACTGCATAATCTTTCCACTGGGACCTCAAGTTAGAAGATTTGCCATCTGGATGCATCTAGCCAGCTGGAGATTCTTAAGCAATTCTTATATTTTCTTTCTAGTCCATTAATAAATCCTTGTGCTTCATTCTTTGCCGTATCCCTAATATCTCTATGCTCCTTCCCTTTTGCTCTGTTTCTATAGATGGGGACATTATAACCTTGCATTTGGACTACTATAAACACATCTTAGTCATTTTCTTGGCCCCCCACTATCTGATCCTTAACTCCCTCACTTTATTGCCATTAAGTGACTCAGAGACAGTTCTGACCTGACCTGCCACCATCTAAAAACCTTGCTGGAGATACCAGCATTCAAGGCTTTTCACAGCCTGGACTTCCACTAGGTGTGTCACTAACCTGCCCCCCATTCCACACAAGACTCCTCATTAATTGTTCACTGCACCTAATTGTGCATCATCCCTGACAGGCTGTCAGCTGCATAGGGGCAAGCACCACACCAATCTTGCTAACCATCATCACAAAACATTACTGTGCAGAGAAGACACTGAACACTAGATTCTTCCTTCTGCACAACAATGATAATCATAGAAAGCACTTATCTGGCATTACTTCTGGTTTCTTCAAATCACTTTACACACATCAATTTATTCAATCCTTACAACAAGGGTGCCCATTTTACAGATAAGGGAATTGAGGCACAGAGAAGTAATGTGCCCAAGGTCTCACAAGTGGTGGCTCAAATATTCAAACCCAGGAATTTGGTGATAGGAGTTCAAGATCTTACTTACCATCCTGGAATGATTGCACAGTACCAGTAGACCCATTGATGCAAAAAAATTAGCTAGAGTACCAATAACCTGTCTGTGCCAAATTTGTTGATTACCTAATATGCGTAGGGAGCTAAGACAGATACTGGCAATCAAGCACGGTTGTAATATAGCACCGAAGGTGAGAGGCAGTCTAGTACTCTAAACAGAGTCAGACAACCTAACGGGGCTGTGGGACCATGGGAGATTTACTCAAATGTTCTGTGTTCCGTTCCACATCTTCAAAATGGGAAAATGAACTCTATTTTCACCAAGTTTCTGCCAGGATTAAATGTGAAAAGTGTATGTAAAGCACTTATCACAGTAACAAACACATTGTGTCTCTTTAGTAGATGAGAGCAATTTTCTGACCGTGGGCAATTTTCTATTTGTTCAGTACATAGGAATTGGTAGTGGTACTCTGGGATGACGTTCTATAGTACTACTAGAGGCCCAGTGCA
Source organism: Pipistrellus hanaki (assembly GCF_964339955.1). NCBI lineage: Eukaryota > Metazoa > Chordata > Mammalia > Chiroptera > Vespertilionidae > Pipistrellus > Pipistrellus hanaki. The sequence continues at coordinate 61,431,708 of NC_140513.1, forward strand.
TGAATTCATGCACCGGTGGGATCCTTCAGTCTTGCCTGCAGGATCGGGCTAAAAGACATCCCCCAAGAGGTCCCAGATTGCAAGAGGGTGCAGGCCAGGCAGAGGGACCCACTGGTGCACAATCAGGGACAGGAAGGGATATGGGAGGTTGACCGGTTGGGGAGGAACTGCGGGAGGATGCTAGTGTGTGTCCAGCCCGTCTTGCTCAATCCTGATAAGCTGGACCCCAGCAGCAAGCTAATTTACCAGTCAGAGCATCTGCCCCTTGGTGGCCAGTGCACATCATAGCAACTGGTTGACTGGTTGACTTCCTTCCCTGTGATGGTCAGTGCATCTTGAGCAGCCTTAGGCCTATCATTAGCATATTATACTTTGAATGGATGACTGGACACTTAGCATATTAGGCTTTTATTATATAGGATAAATAGTGCCTCAATATATCCAAAATGGAACACCATATATATTTAAGGCTCCAAGAGCTATATAAGAAGTGTGGGTAACAATCTAAAAGATAAATAAAACTTAAAAGTCATAAATTTACTCACAAACTAAATGTTATTTAAACACACACATTCACTGAGGATTCTCAGAGAGAAGGTTGGAGTGGGCAAGAGAGCAACCAAAGAACTGATGTATATAGATGCCCAGCCCATGGACACAGACAATAATGGGGTGAAGGCCTGGGGAGGGAATGGAAGGGGGGAGGAGGGGTCAATGAAGAAAAACGGGACATCTGTAATACTTTCAACAATAAAATTTTAAGAAATCATTCACTTATTTAATTGTTATTTATTGAGTATCTAGGTGTTAAAAACTATGATAAGCACCAAGAGTTCAGAGAAAAGGAAAATAGTATTTTTTCCCCCTCCAAACTGTTTTTTATCACCCCTGCTATGTTTGATCTTTTGGTATTGATTTCCTTGACCAATGCATTAAGGAAGATTCTGAGGCTGAGTTTAGGCTTTTTGGAAAACATAGCAAAGAACTTACATTTGAAGGCTTAGGTGGATAGGTTATTAAGATAGTCTTGAACAGTGAGGAAGGTACAACACAGCATTATAAAATCTATACTTCAGCCATTCTCATCTCCCACTATCTCTCAGCTGCCATTGCAACAGAGTTACATCATGATGAGTTGATAGGATATTTGTGTACATTTAAATTATAGATGTCAAAGTAGGATTTAGGAATATATATTATATTATATTATATTATATTATATTATATTATATTATATTATATTATATATATTTGTTCATATACAAATGTATATACTTAATACCCACAGAAGACTATATTGATACATATAATATGATAATTGAAAGTAATGCTTAGACATGTACATTTATATATAAAGCATGCACACACACACACACACACACACTCACACACACACTTGTTAAGAATCCAAAATTTATGTCTTCTGGGCCTATGAGACCAATTTAATATTGGTGCAGAAGGCCCCAAGGCAGCCATCAAGCACAGCACAGACAAACACTTACTAGACTCTTTCAGAAACAGGACTGGCTGGCTAGATGAGAGTGAGTATATAGAAGACATTCTATGCAAAGACACTCCAGCCATTGTGTCTTTCTCCCTATGAACAATCTGTTTCATACTTTGTTTGGATGATTAAAAATGTCCCCCAGATAAGCCCCTCTAAAAGTGAAATGGTACGGCAATACTTTATAGAACAGTGATTTTCAAATTGTATTGCATATTTCTATCACTAGAGGCTGTTATAAATATGCCAGGTCAGACCCACCGAGTCATCATTTCTTGAGGGTGGGATCCAGGGATATGGATTTTAACAAGCATCCCAACTGTTCTACTGCTGTTGACCTGTGACTAACACATTGAGGATCGCTAAGGTGTAAATCAAAGAACCGGCAGGTACTCCTCCTACTCCTCAGGAGACAGAAAGGAGGAAGACATTTCAAGGCGCGGAGTGACCTCTTTGTCAGGAGAAATGGGCAAGCCACTTCGAAACTGAGGGGCGGATGGGAACACTCAGCACTCAGTGCAGCGGCAGGAGCATCTGTGAGGGAGCCACACTGACAATACAAGCAAAGTGAAAAGCCAGATGCTGGTGTCAGGAGAAAGAAGAAGCAGCCTGAGATAGGCAATGATAAGAGACACATTTAAAAAGCATATATTGAGAAGTCTGTAAAACTTCTCTGGATGGTAAATTATTAATTTTTTCTGTTGTCCAAAGAAACCTTTTCTCACATACACATACCCACATAGGAATGATGTGTGTGGATTCCACATCAATGTCACAGTGGCTAATGGGGCTTATTAGCTGTTTCAGACATTAAGGAACCATGTCATGGGGTGACGATTATAGACAACAGTATGTGGGAGGCTCTTAGAAAAACTCCTGGCAAGTAGACAATGTTCAACAAATTGTATCCATTTAATTATTAATGTGCAATTACGTGCGTTTCAGAGCCTTTCCTTTTGGTGGATCAAGGTTGTAGGTTAGACAGCAAAGCGTAAATGCACAGTAATTCTATGGAAGCAGCAGGTTCCTGTCCAAGGAGAGCACAGATCTCAGTGGTGAGCACAGGAAAATGGACGTGGAATCTCCCAAACCAGAGAGGATGATGCAAGGCCTCCAGAGAGCAGAAGCGGAAGCAAGCCTAATCTCTCAGGACAAGCTATTCTGACCCGGAAAACCTTCTCATGCTCTAGGCTATAAGCAGCTGTCACTGAAGTTGCAGGGAAAGCCAACAGTGATGGGGAGTGAAAAGGAGGGTGGACTTGGGCATGAACAGTGAGTGTTCATTCAAAACAAACTAGGACATGAGAAAATGCCTACTTTGGGTGAGGTAATTTCTAAGATTAAAAACAGTATAAAACCAAGTGCATATTTACTTTCATCTCAATATCTTTTAATCAAATAATGTTGAATTTTTTTTTTAATTTAAATTGATTTCTAAGAGGAAGGGAGAGGGAGAGAGAGAAATATCAATGATGAGAGAGAATCATTGATTGGTTGCTTCCTGCATGCCCCACACTAGGGATCAAGCCTTCAATCAGGGCACCTGTCCTTGACTGGAACCGAACCTGGGACCCTTTGGTCCCCAGGCCAATGCTCCATCCACCAAACCAAACAGGCTAGGGCAAATAATGTTGAATTTTAATTAAGTAATACATTTGATATTTACATATCGACTAATATGCATAACAGCCCAAACAAATAGACTCACTGGTATTTAAGGAATTTAGAAAACATCTTATGAAACCTCTGAGAAACATAAAAAGTTTACTATTGTACCCAAGATGAAACAAAAGGGCCAGAGACACTTCCTTCATTTTTGAACAAATTAGGTTGCATCACAAACAAGGTGTGCGAGGAAAAGCCTTGCATAGCCCACGTGCATTACGGTAAGTGTCTGACCCCAGAGGTCAGGTGGCTGGGCAGGGCCCTGGGTCAGAGTGACCCTGCAGTGATGTGCCATCTCTGCGGGCTTGGGGACTGGGTCACTCACACAGTTTCTCCTAACAAATTAATATTATTTGAGGCTAAACTGTAATGTGTTCTAAACCCACCTTATGTTATAAACAACAGGCAAGAATACAGTTTGAGAAGGTGAAGCTGCTAAGAGCGAAACAGTGACAGGGATGGAGGAAACAGAAAATTCGAAAAAGATGGACATGGATTTAAAGTCATGCAATTACTATCCTGAAACATTATAAACTCACATCCTGGTTTTAAAAATGTGGAAACAAATCAAAGCAATGGGCCCTAGTACCACTTTGCAAACTACAAATGCTTCCTCCATTCCTCCAGTCTGACAGGCACACAGGGGTCAGCAGTGACGCTGCTCAGTTCACAGATTAATTACACAGGGTTTTAGTAAGTGCCTCTAGGTGCCAGGCAGTCCGCTGGGGATTGGAACACCGCAGTGAACAATGGAGAGGAACCCTGACCTCACAGAGTTTACATTCTATGACATAAAAATAATTAGGCACCTATTAGTGATAAATACTGTGGGAAAAATAAAGCAGGAGGGGAATGGGGAGTACAGAGGGGGCCAGTAGTTTTTGGCAAAGGCTGAGGAGGGCCTCACTGAAATGGCACTGGCCTTGAGGAGAGACCTGATGGGAGTTGAGAGAAAGCCTTATGGAGCTCCCAGGCAGCAGCTGGTGATTCCTGGAGGAAGAGCAATGCTGACAGAAGGAATAGCAGATGCAAAAGCCCAGGATGGGGCAGGCCTGGTGTGTTTGCAGAACAGCCAGGAGCAGATAGGGCAAGAGGGGCGCAGAGAAGGGCGGGCTAGCAAGAGGAGCCCAGTCATGCATGTCTCTGGCAGCTATCTGACCGGCATTAGATGCAAAACCATCGCAGGGTTTGCCATGCCTTGCAGTTTTAAAGGATCCCAAGGGATTCTGAGGAAGCAAGGGCTGAAGCCCAGTGCTTTCAGAAGAGGATTGGAACAATCCAGATGAAAGATGGTGTGGCTCACACCAGCATGTGGTGGTGAGGTGAGAAGTAGTCAGACTCTCGGTGGCTGTGGAGGGAGACTTCACATGCAGCGAGGGAAGAAGACAAGACTCAAGCTTGATGCCCAGGCTCTTCTGCTGAACAACCGAAGCTAGAAGTGAGTGTTCTGTACAACAATCCAGCAACTGTGCTTTAGCCACTGAGAGACACTTCATTTCGAATGGCTGCCATAACACAGAGTGCGGAGCTGAAAATGCTGCGGATTCAGATGACGGGAGACTCTGTCACAGGGCCCTCCAGGCCCCAGAGATGTTGACCAGAAGGGGCACTTCTGTCCTTCGACACCAGGCCCCTCTTTCTCCTTTAAAAGCTACTTTCTACTTCAAATTGAATTGTACTAGGAAGCATGGAAATGAAAGAACAATTTCTTAATGTGTGATAAGACTAACATTTCTGTAGACCAAATAACAAACCTATTTCGTCTACACAGCACAGACGGATCCTAAATCATGTTATTCAGGAGACATTAGATGCCACCCTGAAATCCTTTAATCCTTGCTCTCCACTTCAGCGCTGGCCATGTGGCCTTAAATATTCCTGAAATGGGAAACACGTGACCTCCCAAGAAGAAGGAACAGAACTGAAGTTGTGTGTGCCTAAGGCAGTGTCTGCCTTGTAGGACCCACTCCATGCACGCTGCTTGGAGAAATGTGTGATCTGTGTTGGGAGTGGGCGGGCCAGAGGCCTATGTGAAGCAACAGAAAACAGCTCTCCTAAGGTAGGGATGTTGTTCCATATGTTCAGGAATAGGGACTCTAATAAAATTGTACCTCCTAGAGCCCCTAGGGGGCAGGAGGGGGGGTACGCTTTAATAAAACGTTAAGAATGACTTATGATTAGTGTATCCATCATTTGCATATGAATGGATGTTTGAAAGCAATTTATTCTCTTAAGTAGCTTAAACATCCCATTGCAATGTGTTTACCCTGTTAATTTGCCCAGCAAACATTACCTTCTTAGTTAGCACAAAGGTAAACAAACACCTGTCCACCCTCCTCGCCTGGTGAGCAGCAGTTCTGTATCCTGTACCTGTGTGCACACTTCTGAGGAGCTGGTGACCTCCCCAGGCCACACTGCACTGAGTGTGGGGCGGGGGAGGAGAGAGAGGGAGAGAGGGAAAGAGGAAGAGAGGGAGAGAGGAAGAGAGGGAGAGAGGAAAAGAGGGAGAGAGATTGATTTCCCAGTAAATTGTGCCATTGGTCTGTGGGTCTTTCCACCCCAGAAGAAGTGGAAGGATTGTCACAGATTGCTTTCCTTGGAACCTGAGGTCTGCCCTCTCCTTGCTGTGACCTCAGTTAACCTTTCAAAGACTCAGTTTCCTCATCTGTGCAGTGGGATGAGATGTGCCCCACACCACGCTGTCAGGGTGGGAGAGGGGCGATCACCTTGAGCTGCTCTGCCAGTGGCAGCTATGACTGTGGCCTGCCCAGGGCTGGGGGCTACCCCCGGGAGGGCCCTGCCAACGCCCTGCACCACTGGGGGCAGCAACACGCCCAGGACACACGCCCACATAATAAGGGAACAGGCCATGTCAGGGAGACACGGGCCCTTCCACTCTTAAGCCTTTGGGCAAAGCCACACATGTCCGTCATGCTCAGAATCCTCCTTAAATACCTGTAGTCTGGCCGGATGTGGTGGCAGCGGGCTCCGTGGAAGGCAGGCCGCACTTACCTACCGAAAACGGTTTGGAGGTTAGACTCAGAGAGCAGCTGCCGGCAGGCTGCTGACTCAAAATGAAGAAGGAAAAATGTTAAAGTCTCCCTGGGATGAAAAGAAGAGAGAAAAGCTGCAGAGCTGGGGGCAGGGGGACCGCTTTGGCCCCAGAAAACAGATGGCTCTGCTGAGCTGTCAGGAAGTGGTGTCTGGGGGCCTCTTCCAAGGCCTTGGAAGGAAGGCTGGAACCCAGGGCCAGGTGCAAGCTGTTCCTCCCAGTGCTGCGTTTGAGGCGGCCTCGGCTGCTCTGTTTATACCAGAAAGTGTGCACACTGCCCTCTCCCTGTGCCAGCACCCCCAGCCTCCGGGGCTGCAGGAATGCTGACCACAGAAGGGCCCGCCAGGCAGCGGAGGGAGAGGTGGCCCTTGTGGACAATTAAACAGGATTCGCACAGCCACTGCTCAGCCTCCGCATTCCCGGCTCTCAGCTCTCTGCGGACCTGCTGATGACTACAGAGTCCGGAACAGGAGCAGCTTCCCTCGCTCAGGGCCCTCCGCATCCTGCTCAGTCCTAAGGAGGCTGCAGAGGCAGGAAGCATAAGTTTTCTTAGCCCCTTTTATGGACGGAAGCACCTGGACTCTGAGTGCTCATGCAGCCCAGCCAGGGTCTCTGCACTAGGCGGTCACAGATCTGGAAAACCCTGGAATGAGAATCGATGACCCGCTACTGAACACACATTGACCCAGGCAGACCTGCTAGAAGCCCTCCCCAGGTTCCTTGGTTGCAACCATGAACACTTGTACCTGGAAAGCCTCTGCTTTGCTTTAGCTGAATTGTTGGGGCCATGCTACCCGTTAGGAACTGTGGGCAGCAAAAGGGGTACAGTTTTTAGATGACATTTCCCACCAGGCACTGCCTTTCCTTGCCTGAGAAAGTTTCAGAAGAGAGCTCGTTTGTTGGACTCACCCTTTCTCTCTTGATTTATCCAAATGACATGCCTATGCCTCTCCCTGACACTAGCAGTGTGCTAGAAAACCAAGAGCCCTAGCCTGCTTGGCCCAGTGGATAGAGTCAACCTATGGACGCAAGGGTCCTGGGTTCAAATCAGATCAAGGGCACATGCCTGGGTTGTGGGTTCGGTCCTCAGTAGGAAGCATGTAGGAAGCAGCGATCAATGATTCTCATCATTTGTGTTTCTTCTCTCTCTCCCTTCCTCTCTGAAATCTATATCTATATCTATCTACATATATATATATATATATATATATATATATATATATATTTATATATATATATATACACACATATACATATATATATATAATCTCCAGTCAGAGCCTACTGAAGCAGCTGATACTGCAAAACCCATGGTTACTCATATCGTGTTCATGATGTGTATGTGAAGACAGGCGTATCTTCATTCCCTTTGCACATATGTGCTGGGCCCAGCACAGTACATGCCACAGTATGTTCACCAATTCTTTTTAAAAATTCTCACTGAACTCCTGACATGCCCTCAGGACTGGGTTTATTAAATTCTTGGAGTTGAAAGAATCTCCGTGATGATGGAAAGTTGGGAGTGAGGCAAGAGTCAGTGCTCCCTGAAAGGGGAGTGTGTTGGGGGCATGGTAGTGAGTTGGGGTACACTGGCCTTCTAGGAGGGGGAGCTCTTATTAGGAGCCATCAGAGGTCACTGCCCACCTGCACTGGCTCTTGCTCGGCCACCCTGAGCCCGGGCACCCAGCTTTAGTTAGTGGTGGGGAGAGGCAGAGCAGGGGAAAATGGTGCCATATTATCATTTTAATAGGCTCCTAGAAGTTAAATACAACAACATATCATTTAGGTAATTTAATCATGGACTGACCTTTTTTCCTCCTAGTTTATTATTATTATTTTTATCTTGAGAATAGATTACTTTCATATTGGCAAAATCCCAACAATGACATGACAAATGTTGAAGTTTCCTTTCCACCTAGCATTAATAGCATTTGTAATGAGCTCATATCATGTGACATGCTGATAAATATTAAGAAGTAATTAGAATCCTCTGCTAAATGGATGGGGGAGGGCAGAAGACGTGGTTGAGTGCAGTTAGGCTGAGCTGCGTGTGAACGCGGCCAAGTCATGTACTTAGTCTCCTCGAGGGGCATTTGTTTGTTTGATCATAATTTCATCCTTCCCCAGTTCATCCCTTTCTTCTGGGCCCTAGTGAGTTCTAGTCTTGTCAACACGACTTCAAATGCCACTTTCTGCAAGAAGAGCCAGTTTATTTTTACAAACTTCTGTAGCTCTGCCTTCAAGGGATGCTTCAAAGAATTTATATGCATAACCCATGGACACGGACAATAGTGTGGGGAAGGCGTGTGGTGGGGCAGGGGCTTGCTGGCTGGAGGCAAAGGGGGGGGGGGCGGATGCAGGACATCTGCAATATTGTCAACAATAAATAAAATCGAAAAGTGATGCCTCAGTGAAGCTTCATTTGCCCGGAGACCTTCTCTCCCTGAAGTCTAGGAGGCGCTTCCTCAGTGCAGCTGCTCCCCTCCCCCTTTGCTCCACCTCAAACCTGTGGTGCTGTTCCTGGAGCCAAGCTGCCAGGGCAAGCAGCCGCCTGCTCACCAGCTGCCGCTCTGCTCCCCGTGCCCATCCTGTAACAACAAGCTCCCTCTCTCTTGTTGACTAGGGAGAGGGCAGCTGCCAAGGGCAGAAGAATGCTGATTGTTCGTTTTCTCTCCTCCGCCATTCTGCTTTGGGATCCTGTTTCAACTTAGAATGTTTCCCCAGAAGCCCATTCCATTTATCTCTCTTGCTTAGGGAATTTTTTTCTGTCAATTTTCCAAAAAGTGCACATATTCCCAGCAGGTAGTTGGGAATGCTCTGTCTGGCTTTTCTTTGTATTCCAGGAGCCTAGAATGTTGGCAAATTTATGAAGAACTCAAGTATTGTCTCATGTGATAACTGAACTATGGGGCTTTGCAAGTCAACCTAGACAATGGTAGGACCTGTTCTTTTTTTTTTTTTTTTTTAATATATTTTATTGATTTTGTACAGAGAGGAAGGGAGAGAGAGAGTTAGAAACATCGATGAGAGAGAGTCATCGATCAGCTGCCTCTTGCACACCCCCTGCTGGGGATATGCCCGCAACCAAGGTACATGCCCTTGACCAGAATCGAACCCAGAACCCTTCAGTCCCCAAGCCGATGCTATATCCACTGAGCCAAACCGGTTTTGGCAGGACCTGTTCTTTTCTCTTGTGAGCTCAACACAATGTGTAGGTTAACAATCGTTGTCTTCTCTTTCTCAGAGACCCATTTGGTTCCTCTTCCTTTGGCCCCAATATTTAGGAGCAGAACCAAACTCCCATTTCAGATGGCTCCACTGGGAGTTGCTATTAGGTAGGAGTTGCAGGCGTGCGTGCACAAGTGACTGTGGCTGAGCTATGGCACTGGGCAGAGGAAGCGTGCCTATTACTAGAGTCCCCATTCCACAGCTATTTCAAACCACAGAGCTGACCATATCAATGCAACTCCTTAACAAAGGGGCCTATTTTTGTATATAGATATTTTCTAAGGAAAAAAAATTTATATATTAGCCTGCAGCACCAGCCATCTAGAAAATTCCACCCTTGGTACAATAGTCTGAAATTGCTTTTATTTCCTTGTCAGCACACTGCCACTTGGTGGATACCTGTTCTCCCTCTCTGTTTTATGATTTAACCTTCAGAGGGATTTGTATAGGCAAAAGGGATAAAGCCATAAATTTCCTCATAGGACATAATTTCAATGACATTGCTTTGGATTTGGAATCTGTGTTCTCACTTGAATATCAACGCCTTTCTCAGCATAATTCAATAAATAATTTCAAGGGCAGTGTTTTCATTTATGAAGGCCGCTCACCATTAATATGACTGCCTCAGACCATTATAATAGTGTTCCTGGTATGTCACAGTATGTAATAGAATCCAGTGTTAGTAACTCCGAACTGAGATAGAATTTCAGTTAAATTTAATATAACTTGATAATTAGCCACATGTGCTATTATCCATTATACCTTCACATGATTAATAAATGTTATACAGGTTTGTGTTCAGTTGACACACTTATTTTAAGTATCTTATTGACTTTCCCCTTCCTGATTACATGTAGTTCAGTAGCAACATTATTATTAAAATTCTAAGATTGTCTTTAGGGCATTACATTGAAGTTAAATCAATCCTTTGAACATACAGAGCTGACATCACACTAGGGGCATATACAGTGAAAATGCTTGTTATTTGTGAATTAGAAGGACAGGCATGATCATGAAAAGCTTACAATTATTAGCCTTTATGTATCCCCTTGCTTTGGATTCCTTATTCCTTAAATACAGAAGAAATGGAAACAACAGAAATGAAACCACACACACACACAGTACAAATTTAACCCTGACTCATCGGATGTGGTCCTTCAGTACCTATCCTTCATATTGATTATCGCTGGGACAGTGTCAGAGATAGGAGTATAGGATATTTATTTAGTAAAGTGCTTGGAGACTTAAGAAACCTCTCTTCAGAATCATGGGAAAGAGTTAAATAATTTAAATGAGCCCCAAGGGGTTTTTTATGGTTGAGGCAGCAATTATAATAGAAGCCAAAACATCACATAAGAAGCAGGACTATTCTGTTTTGTGCTCACCATTCATAAGAGAAAAGGCAAGTTTCTGGAGGAGAAAACAGGCAAAAACCCTATAGAAATGGCGTGCTGCTCAGAGGCAGCCAACCTTCTTGCCAACAATTAGCTAATTCGTTATTTTTTCTAATTGGGATACATGGCTGCTGCACATAATGGGAAAGGAGAGGGCCTTCCGAACAGGCGGGAGACATGAAACACAAGGTAAAGCTAGCCAGGTTCCTTACGAGGGCTTCTGCTCAGCCAACCATGGCTGTCAGGACCACTAAAGAGACAGAAATTATCGATGTAGTCCTGGTAGACCTCTGGCCGAGAGGGTTTACCCTGTCTAGAGGGTGGAGTGTGTAGTTGATAAAGGCAACAATCTCTTGGCTAAAAATGGTTTTTGTTATCAGAAAAGCATCCAAAGATAAAGTGCTCCTTTGGGAAAGATGCGAAGACTGACTACTGAAGGGGAATACATTTTAGCCCAAAGACTGATGCCATCTAAACGAAGGTGCCCACTACCTACTTAATCAGATGGAAGAGGAAGCTGGTTCGCTGTCAGCACTGTGCTGATATATCACGAATGGCAAAAATGAAACAAACAAACAACAACAAAAAAAACTGTCATCAGGCACATGTGAGATGAAGGACAAGTTTAAAAAAAAAAAAATCAGTGGAAGTGTGAGAAGCCAGAATATTCATAGACACAGAAAATGACGGTTAGCTTGGACTAGACAAGAGATTCTAAAAATAAAAATAAAATTAAAAAAAAAAAAACTTGGACCCAAAGCATCAAAAACTATTAGTCTTTGCAAATGAGAATTGGTGTTTAAATAATAAAGGTAAAAGGAATTGCTATTAGGTAAATCAGGGCCTCTGTAAACCTCTTGATGTATCTGTGTCCAATTCATTCATGCTGCTGGTTTATTTTGGGAAAATCCCTGTTTCTAAGGTTCTAAACTCAAGTACTCCATCAGAATGGGGTTAAATGCAGGAAAACACCAGTATGGGTAGAAGCAAGTAACTGCCTGGTCATAACTGGTGTCTGCTCCCGGTACAGAGGCAATGCTAAAGTGGCACCCTGTTACATAAACACTAGATATGCAACCAACAAACAGCAGGGTTCTCTGACCTAAAGCTGTCTTCTGACCAGCCCACAAGGTCTTCCTGGCACCTGTCAACTGCTCTAGCACCATTGCTGGCCCTTCCTCAACTCAAACTTTATACTCCAGGTTGCTGGCTAACACATAACTTGGTAACTGTTGACTATGCCTGGAATTGATTTCTGTTTGACTACTGGAGAGCACCTGTTCACCCTTCAACAACCGAGCTGGTCTTTCATCTCCTCTAGGAAGTCTTCCCATCAGACCTGCCATTGCAGGAGCTCAGAGAATCAACATTGGATGAATGAATGGAAGACTCAGAACCTAGTAACTCAAACAGGGATCACCAACTATGGTCACCTTCAATTTTACAACTTTTCATGCAGTTCTATAGGATGACTTCTTAAACTACCTCTTCTTTTTTTTTTTTTTGCTGGGGTGGGAGAGGGGGAGTACTTATCATGTTAGGTGCTAGCTACTCTGTGAGTTCTGTACATGAACTCATTGACAGTGTCACCACAACCATGTGAATTTGCATGATTATAATTCTCCTTTAGCCAAAACCGGTTTGGCTGGATAGAGCGTCGGCCTGCTGACTGAAGGGTCCCGGGTTCCATTCCGGTCAAGAGCATGTACCTTGGGTGTGGGCACATCCCCGGTGGGGGGTGTGCAGGAGGCAGCTGATTGATGTCTCTCTCTCATCGATGTTTCTAACTCTGTCTCTCTCCCTCCTTCTCTGTAAAAAAATCAATAAAAATATATTTAAAAATATAGTTTTAAAAACTTCTCCTTCAGATGAGGAAATTGAAGCATTGTCAAGTCAAAGAACTTTCCCCAGGTTACACAGACAATGGAAGCTGAACAAGGACTGCAACGTGAGGATGAGTTTCAGAACTGGGCTCCTAACCACCAGACTGTGCCACCATCACAGCAGGAGGGTTTATGAGTGTAGGCACTTCTTAGCTACTTCCGAAAAATGAGCCCACAACTCCACTTTCTGGGATGAGGAGACAGTTTAGCCCAAGCAACCAACATTTATAATGAGTTTAATTTGAGGTCCTGCCAGGTCAGGCATTTATCATGGTTCATTTAGGGAGCTGTTCATTAAGTGACTGGGAAAAGGAAACCACTATGATATCAGCAGGGGCCTCTAATGAGAAAGGAAAAGGATGTAGGAAACCAGGAACCTGGGGTACTGGGAATACACAGGAAATTGTAGAGCTTTCCACAAGCTCATATTCATACTTTTAAAAGCATTGCTTATAAAATGATAAATCACATACTTCACAAGAGCAATGTGGAGAAAACACTTCAGCAAACAGAATGAATTTTCAAAACAAAACAACAACAAAAAAAACAACACAAAAACAAAACTGGTGGGTTTTTTTTTTTTTAACCTGTATTTTTCAAACATGATAAAGGGTATTCACAAACCATAGCAATCCATTAAAACTCCTATGTGTTTTCTATATCCATTTTCCTTAAAATTATGGCTTCTTGCTCCCTCGTATTTATCTCTAAGTCTCTCCTGAATGAACCTTCTGAATTTCCCACTATTCTTCTCGATTCCGTACCATGAAATACCCAAGGAGAGCTTGGCATGGAAAGATCCTCCTCAGAGGATGGGGCACGGGGAGGAGTTTAGGGCAAAGCCAGAGCCCTGGCAGCAGGCGGCAGGCGGCAGGCCAGGGCGAGAGGACGTCTATAAGTAAGCAATGGTTTTCCACCTCCTGTTGAAACATAAGCACAAGCTGCCTGTGGGGCTTGCTCACTGGACATTCCTGGAGTCTTTCTCAAAGAAAAAGCTGGGCCCTTCACTTCAAGAAATTAGGCTAACAAAAAAGAGGTCAATGGATTTGACTAATAAAAAAAAAAAAAAAAAAGCTTTTGCATTTCAACATAAACAGTTTAAGCACTAATTAATTTGAGATTTTCATTTGGGGAAAATGTAAGAAAACACACGACTGATCACACTGACTAACTTACAAAAGGTGCACAGTTAGAGGTGAGGAGGTGCAAGGGACATAAAAGAAAACGTACCAGAGGAAATGCTGCCTGTCTAGGCCCATGGTTGGCAAACTGTGGCTGTGAGCCACCTGCGGCCCCTTGAGTGTGGCTCTTCCACAAAATACCAAGGCCTGGGTGAGTCTATGTTGAAGAAGTGGCATTAGAAGAAGTTTAAGTTTAAAAAATTTGGCTCTCAAAAGAAATTTCCATTGTTGTACTGTTGATAGTTGGTTCTGTTGACTGAGTTTGCCGACCACTGGTCTAGGCTATCTGGAAGCACAGGAGTGGTGTGTGTGTGTGTGTGTGTGTGTGTGTGTGTGTGTGTGTGTGTGTGTTCACTCATGAGTAGGACAATAAAAATGGGATCTCATATGTACTCAGTGGAATCGTACAGGGCCCGTGTGTGAACAGCCTCACATCAGGGCAGACCTGCTGTTCACCCCTGAAGAGAAGGGGTGAGACTATTTGTAGCTTCATGGAGTGTTCTCTCTCTGATTGAGGTCTAACTCAGTCCTGGTAGGTCTCAATTCCTGGTGTCATTTGACCAGACACCCATTTAGTTTCTCAATAGTCTCCTAATTAAAATAGCTTCCTAAGTAGACACACTGATCTGCTGTTTGGGCTCATGAGAAGATTGGTTTGTGTCTTTCCTCTCAGATGTCCTCCCCCTCTGACCTCTCCTGTGTGTTCTGGGGAACACCAGTGCCCCAGGATCACAGATAATGTACTCTCCTTCACACATATGCCGCCCTCCCCAAAAACAGGACCTTCATTACAGCATATGCTGAGCCTGCACCCATGTGCTAGTCATCACAAGATGCAGTGAGCTATTTCCTGTTGGTCCTGGGAGACTTTGCAAAACTATTTTGTTCCAGTCACTGCATTTAGCATGTAAATCAAATGTTGACTGATTATCACTCCATTTCTCCATCCTTTACCAACTACTGTAGTTTGCCTTCTTTCTTATTAACATTTTTGTTGACGTTAGCAAATCCGACAGATTGATTACAAGTTATTTGTGGTCTCGTCAGTTCCGCCAAGTAATTTATGCAATTGCAGCAAAGGCAAATTGATAATAGTTTGTCTCCAACAATATGGCTTGCTGTTTGATGGGGAATCTTCCCTACCAAAAATGAATGTGAATCTCAAAAATTGCTGAATTGAAAGTTTCCTAGCAGTGGTCCAGTGTGGCTGTTCAAACACTGCGTGAAGTCTCTATCTTTTCTTTTTCTTTTTCTTTTTCTTTTTCTTTTTCTTTTTCTTTTTCTTTTTCTTTTCAGGGATCTTATTATCTCACAAGACAGATCACTTTCAATTGTTAAAATGTTTTTCTAAAAGTAGAAATTCTTTCTTCTTGATAGATCCTGGCAGTTTTGTTCTCTATTATGACAAAGTGGTTTATAAACCAGCTTTTTACAATAATTCTGTTCCAACATTATTTAGTGCTGCCTACTTCATGTATGGCTGCCTTTGGCTGCCACGCACCGAGCACCAACTATTCAATAGCTGCTTTCCCTACACTGCCCCCAAACTTTAGATAACATCACAAGGAAAGGAAAATACATTAAACTCATCTTACTGATAAGAAAACTGAGGCTCAGAGAACTTAACCAACTGTCCCCACAATACAGCAACTAATTGGCAGAGCCAGAACTTCGAACCCAGGGAGGCCTGGTTCCAAAATTCACATTGTTGTTTTTTTTTCTACAACAAAATACTTGCTATTTTCTTGATGTACCACCCACTACATATTGGGCTTGAGCTGGGTGTAGTAGTGATAAAAGGGTGTGTAGCAGATACACTCTGCTTTTGAGAAGTTATCAATCTGGCAGGAAAGACAGTAGCATACTGACAGTGTCTATGGAGAAAGACCTTGTCCAGCTGAGTCTCATTCTCTCACTGGTGTAACTGTGTCACAGCTCTGCTGGTAACATTTTCTCTATACCACACAGAACCTAGATACAGGGGAATACCAGACGTTACCACTGTGGGTGACTAAAAAATTGTGCTGAAAAATACCCAAGACCTGCTGGTCTCAATCTACCATCCATCCTTCTTCCACTGCACCTTGTTAACAGTTTTCTCAGATTTTCAAGGTGGAGGAGGCCAGGAAAGGCTCATACCAATGCAGCCAGAATTTTGGACTTAGGTCCAGATCAACAGTCCTCCATGATTATAATGGGGGGTAAGGTCATGAATGGACACATGTGAGATTGTCTTTTTTTTTTTTTTTTTAAATATTTACTGATGAGAGAGACTGATTGATTGGATTGTTGTTCCACTTATTCATGCACTCATTAGTTGATTTCTTATATGTGCCCTGACTGGGGATCAAACCCCCACACTTGGCATATTGGGATGATGCTCTAATCAACTGAGCTACCAGCCAGGTTGAAGGTATGTTGTCTTAATGTTCAAACTAGACTGGATAACTGAACTGCCTAGAACCAGTTCAATGCTTTGCGTATGAAAACTAAGTTGCCCTTACTTGAATAAAAATAGTAATGCTAATTGTGCAGACCGAGGGGTGTGATGTGTGTGTGTGTGCAAACACATAAATCAGTTCTGATTTAGCAAGACTTACAATCTATCAGCTAAGAGACTCACTGAAGAGAAAGATAACCTAGGCTTGATCTAAGCAAATTCTGTTGCATGTGGCAGAGATAATGTGGGCCCAGGGACATTTGCTCAGGACCTCACCAGTAGTGACCAACTGTAACTTAGGCATGTTTTCCTTCTGCATGGCACGTTGCCTTATAACATAACATTTATAGTTATAACTATTGCAATTTGAAAAGTTTATAACTCTCTATGCCTGGAGGAAGGCATCAACCACAAGTAAAAAGGCTTCTTCTTGGAAAACTAATGAACTTCCCTGGCTGGGTGGCTCAGTTGGTTAAAGTGCAATCCCATGCACCAAGGGGTTGCAGATTTTATCCCTGGTTGGGGCAGATGTAGAAGGCATCTATCAATATTCCCCCTCACATTGATGATTGATGGATCTCTCTCTCTCTCTCTCTCTCTCTCTCTCTCTCTCTCTCTCTCTCTCTCTCTCTCCAACTCATTCTCCCTCCCCCCTCTCTAAAACCAATAAGCATATCTTTGGGCGAAAAACAGAAAAAAAGAAAACCTATGAACAGTGTTAGCCCTCTTTGCCCAGTCAGCAGGGACAGCAGAAAGAAAACAGGTATCAGAGTCAGACAGAGCTGGCTTGGGAACTGTGTCCCAGGACTTTCTCCCCGTATGACTTTGGTAAGTGACTGAATGTCTCTCCATGTTCAGTTTGCTCTTATGTAAAATGGAAAGAATAAACTTAGCTCTCCACATGCTTCTAAGGATTCAATTAAATAAAACGTGTGAAGCACCAGCTTAGTCCTGGTACAAATGTTGGTTCCTGTCTAAGGCTGGGAAAATGGTGTATACACATAAGCCAGGCTCTGGATATCTTATACTTCCTTTTCTCCCATTTGCTTTCCATTTAAAACTCTGAAGCATTTGTTGATAATGGCTGTTCTTGATGAGCTAGAGCACAAAATTAACCCCATTAATACCTGTTAATCTTCACTACAATCAGTGCCTATGCTTGCTCTCTTTAGCTCCACGCTGCAGAAATCAATATGGCCCATATTGAATGGTCAGCTTGTATGAAACCGACAAGGCCAATGAGAGGGTTGGGGAGAAAATGATATGAAACTCAATGGGTATATACTGGGAGTTCTTGGGTGAGATATGTCTTAGGCTGACTGTCCTGTGAGTATTTCTAATGCCATGCAGTTTCTTTGAGTTTTGCATAGATGCTATGGCAGAGAATGCCATATAATGAAAGGCCATCCTGAATCCTGGCATTAGCTTGTACAGGGTATGAAAGGAAGCTATAAAGTCAAGAGAATTTCCCCCACACATTAAATTTCATCATGTGCCTTTTGGAAAACTTCACATCTTTAATCTATTTTTCAGTGTTTGGTTTCCATTGCAGAATCCCACCAGAATCTCAAAATATAACGTACTTGCTTCATTCCTGTTCTGCAGTGATCAATCTCTTACATGCTTACTTTCCATCTCCTTCTCCCTCATGGATGTTATATTCGCCCCTCTTCCTGCCTCCTTCCTGGAACAAATGTCAATACTAACATGAATGACAATAATGAGTAATATTGAGAGGGGAAGAATAATTAATGAAACATTGCCCCCTCTCTTGTCAGTGGAGCAGGGAAGAAGAGGGAACTGTAAACATCCCCCTCCCGGAAAACAAGTGCGCTTTGGGGGTCTAATGCAATGTGACTTTAGTACATTTCATGAATCGAATAAACATTGTGCCCAGATAGCACGCATGCCCAAAGGCGGGCACCCTGCCTGGTCAGCCCCTGGTGTTAATGAGACACTCGGCAGGACAGCAGGACTTCACGGAGCAGATAAGAAGAAGATGTCAGCATGTGCCTCCCAGGTATTTGAAGCTGGCACTTATTTTTAAATTTCCTTCCTGCCTAGCAGGAGAAGCACTTCCTCAGATACATGATAAAACTGCAGCTCGAAGTGGGATAACAAGGCTCAGGCAAGGCCTGGTTCTGAGAGCCATTATGCCCACCAGCTGTCACACACACACACACACACACACACACACACACACACCACTCCAGGGCACGGGCTGCCATCTTTTTATTCCATAGTGAGAAAGAGGTTTCATCTAACAAGGCTCACCCAGAAGGAATTTGTCAAGTGATATATAGAATGTAAAAGAACTGTGATTAAGGATAAGGCATTGGGGAATGAGGAATGGAACCAAAATCATGCAAACTCATGTCTGCTTAATAATATTAGAAAGAGAATACTGCCTTGCTCAAAGATTAGAAGGAATAGGGTATACTACTTCCCATTAAAATTTTTTTTCTTATAGAAAATTATAAACATATACAAAATGATAGAATAATATCCCCCTGTACCCATCACCCAGCTTCAGCAATGACTAAATTTATTTTTTAAATATATATTTTATTGATTTCAGCGAGGGAGAGAGAGAGAGACAGACAGAAACATAAATGATGAAAGGGAATCATAGATTGGCTGCCTCTTGCACTCCCCCTACTGAGGATAGAGCCCTCAATTCTAGCATGTGCCATTGACCAGAATCAAACCTGGGACTCTTTAATCCGCAGGCCAATTCTCTATCCACTGGGCCAAACTGGCTAGGGCCCAAGTTGAATTTTCATTGTGTTTGAATAAATATTGAACTAGGCCATTGCACTGCAATAGTTGTTGATATATTTTTTTAGGTTTCTTTTAATCTATTGATTTCCCCCATATGGTTTGAAGCAGCCTTAGAATTCTTTTAGTAGGTGTGGTAAATCTGTCCTCAGAACTGCCTGAGGTGGCTGTGGTGAGCTGAGTGAGGCGAAGCCCTGTCCTGAGGTCCCTGTAGTGCCTGGCTGCAGCTCAAGGTGGCGGGGTTGCCCAAAGACAACAGAAGAAAACAGATGCCAGAAAGTGGGTCAAAAAAGAAAGATTCAGAGAACAAATCTTTCAAAGAGACCTGGTCTGAAGGCAAAGATCAGGACAAGCTCCATAACCTTGTCTTGCTTGACACAGGGGCCTAGGACCAACTCTGTAAGGAAGTTCCCAGCTATGAGCTTCAACCCCAGCTGTTGTCTCTGAGACTGAAGACCCAGGGTTCACTGGCCAGGGCAGCTCCCCAGGAGTGCCTTAGTAAAGGACTTATTAAACTAGTTTCAAGGCACAGAGCTCAAGTACTTTACACCAGAAACACCAAACACGGAGGTGCCCCAACTATGCATTTTGAAAAATAAAACTTCCTATGTAATAAAATGACCCTAAGGGCAGCATGATAGGGAATAACCAGTCACTATGATGCACACTGACCACCAGGGGATAGATGCTCAATGCAAGAGCTTCCTCCTGGTGGTCAGTGCACTCCCACAGGGGGAGCGCAGCTCAGCCACAAGCCAGGCTGATGGCTGTGATCCCAGTGGCAGTGGCAAGAGCCTCTCTCACCTTCTTGGGAGTTCTAAGGGGGAGTGGGCCTAAGCTGGCAGGTCTACATTCCCCGAGGGCTCCTGGACTGTGAGAAGGCGCAGGCCGACCTGAGAGACCCTACCCCCCAAGTGCATGGATTTTAGTGCATGGGGCCTCTAGTTATTAAATAAATAAAAAAATAACACACACACACACACACACACACACACACACACACACAAATCCTGAGGCAGCTTAAATGTCCAAACATGGAGTAATAGGTAACTACTCAGCGATGTGTCCATCTGGTTAAATGTTGTGTGTAATGTAGTTGGACAGATGCCTGCTCTGGAAAACATAGGGGAAGTTAATTATGAGCCTCAGTGTGTCATTTGTAAAATAAGAATAAGGATTAAGTAAATTAACTCAAGGATTAAATCATTTACCACTCCTATCACAGTGTTCAGTACATACCACTAGGGCATGCGGGGGTGTTTCTGATATAATTTTTACCAAGTACAATACTCAGAAATGTTAAATGGGCATCTTTTATTTCTCCCTCAAATCATGTTCACTTGCAGGTGAGCAACAAAGTGGTTGCCCATAGAGGGAAAGAATGGGTACTGCCTCAGACATGATGGCATCACAGATCAGTTTAAAGCCTCCAAACAGACTTCCCTAAGACATACAAGCAGAAAGCCAGAGTCGTGGTTGGGGGGTTGCAAAGAAGGCTCTCTACATTTCAAAGCTCCCCTTTCTCCACATCACAAGTTTCGTCTTAGAGACGTGTTTTATGTTGGTTCCATTTATTAAGTGCACAGGAAGTGCAGGATAAACAACATGGTATGGGCGTTCTAGCCAACTAGCAAGAGAAAAGAACCATTTTATTCCCCCTGGCACAGGAAGGAGAGGAATTAGGGGCAGTAGTTGTGAAGCTCATGAGCCTTGCCTTCCTCTCTGAGGCGGATGTTGTAAGGGCTGGGAGGTTTTTCATAGGATGAGGAGAGAGTGGAACGCACAGGACTGCTTCCTTTTCTCCAGTTGGAAGCATCTCACCTTTCACTCAGGAACTGCATCTAAGTGAGGTGTCACACTGGTTGATGAAGATGGCTGCCTAGATGAGAATAAAACAGCTCCCCCAGCTCCTTCCAAATCCTGCATGTGCATTCAGGGGCCCCAGTGTCTCAGTGGGCTCAGGAGAGTGGGTGTGGGGCTTTGAGAAGGCCAGTGAACCAGCACAAGGTAGGCATTGGAATAAAGGGGAAAAAATGAGATCTCTTTCCCCATTGATCTTACACAAGCCATTGACCTACCTGCTCCATTCTCTCTTCCAGTAAACCCTGTCCAGATGCCATAATTATAAAGAAGTGCAGGGAAGGAAGGAAATCTGAAACCTGAGCATGTATCTGCAATAGGCTTCGTCACCCAAGGTATTATTTAACCCAACCCTGAGAAAGAGGGTGGGACTTTGCTGACTACGCCACAGACATAAACTACTTAGCTGGGAAAGGCTAAGCTATGATTAATTGTCATGTTTAAGTTTTCCAATTGCCTACTAGGTTGATGAAAAGGATCAAGTTCACTCTAGCAATTTAAAAAGCTCTTTTTTTTTTTTTTTTTTTTTTGCACATGTGAGTTTACCATGTAATTTGATTCCCTAATATACAATGACGAAGCAAAAAAGCAGACTTGAACATTTTATGCAAAGTATGATTATGACTATAATATGCAAAACAAAGCTTTAGAAAGTGGGCGTAAAGATCAAGAGCCATTACTCTAAAATGTAGCTTGTAATTGCATTTGGTTTGGGCTGTCTAGGGTTCTAGTCTTCTCTGTCTTTTGTAAGCATCATGGTGTCATATAAAAATGTTTCAAGCCCAGATCATTTACCACATTAAAAACATTACATTTAATAAGCAGTGATTGAGCACTAACATTTTACAGGCATTGTACCAAGCACATTGAAAGATACAATGATAGATGAGACATGGCCTCAATGCCCAAGGACTCAGATCAAGGGTAAGTGACAAGGGGGATTCAGCATTTATTGTGTCTTAGCTATCAGAAATTACATTTAAAGTTCTTCCCATCTATTCCAACCTACCCCCAGAGGATTTCAATTCAGTTTGATGGTGAAAAAGAAAATAAAATTAGGATGAAAACTTGAGTTTTTCTTTATTTATTTGTCCTTTTAAGGAATGAAGGCACATACTGTTGTTGACCCAGGCCTTCTCCAGTGGACATGGCTTCGAGTGTGTGTAGGGGAGATTTTCAACCATTTATTGGGAGACCTGAAGTTAGCTGAAACACTGTACAGGGTTGACATTGTCAAGACATCTTTTGAGGAAACCTCTGTATAACGAGGTCCCTTTTGTTATTTCCACAGTTAACTTCCCTATACGCAATACCCAATGGATAGTGAATGTTGAAGGTGTATTGTGTGACCAAGGGTAAAAAGAATTAAAGTTTAGAGTTGTAAGGGGCATTAGAGTTTATCTAGGTTATTAGTTCTCAAACTTCAGCATGTATCTAGGTCATCGGGGCGGCTTCTTAAAACACACTGCAGCCCCATCTCAATTTCTCACTCACTAGTCTGAGATGGAGTCAGCTAATTTGCATTTCCAACCACTGTGTTTTCTGGCTGGCACATCTGGTCCTGGAGTCCCTCTTCTATAGCCTTTGGTCTCTGCTCAGTACTTCAAAGGGTGACACACTCACTACATTGGAAGGAAGCCAGTTTCACTGTTGGACAGGCTACTTCCCCAAGAATTTCCTGGAGACTCTGTCTCTTTGAAACCTCTGTTCACTACATGTCTATTTCCTCCTGCTCCCAATAGCTCTTCAGATGTCTTCCTTTAACCAGGCTGAAAATTCCCGTCCTTCAATCATTTGTTCCACATAATTCTTCATGATCCCATTACTGTCCCTTGATGAAACTCACAGTTATAAAAGCCGCTCTTAAAACACGGTGCTGGGAACACAGCATTCTAGATGGGATCCTCTGGTGTTACCCCATGATATTAACTGGCATCATATGTCAATTAATGCAGAAGTGGAATCATTACTTCCTTCAAAGCAACATGTCACTTTATTAGTTGACACTGTATAAAAGACCTACTAAACAACTGAGCTCTTTCTCATATTCTGAACAGATATTGTCCTTCCTCTTTTTATCCATTTGAAATACCAAGCTTAGCACAAGAATTTTGCTTTTATTCTGGCTAATCTTCATTATCTTAATGCTCAAAACTCCAGTTTACGTAGTACAGGGCAGCGAGTAAGAGCACAGAAGTTCTGAGTACAGATTATAGTGCCACCCCTGAACAGCCACATGGCCCTGAACACATTATGTGACCAACCCACCCCTCAGTTTCCTATGGTGATAAGTATAGCTCCCTTGCAGAGGCCTCAGCATAATGTCTGGCATATATTACACGCTCAGTACATGTTAGCTATTATTCTTTTATTAAAAGCAATATAAACACTAAGGTCTATGCTGAACAAGATAAGAGTAAAGGGATTTTACAGAAATCTATAAATCCTTTTTGGAAGTTAAAAAAAAAGAAGATATTTGTCTCAGTGAGAGACAAAATTATAAATCTATCTGCTCCCCCCACAAAGAAATGTATAGATCTAGCCAAATTTCAATAAAAATTACAATACACTTTTTTTTTTTAGAATTCAACACAATTTGCATGAAAAATGTAAGCAAATGTGAAACTATAAAAGACAATATGAAAAGAACAAATGAGAAGGAAATTACCCAGATAAGATGCTAAACTTATAAAAAGGTCTGAGAACTTAAAGCTGGCACAAACACAGAAAGACATACCAACAGAAAGGAGGGGGACATCCTATATAATAAAAGGCTAATATGCAAATAGACCAAATGGCAAAACAACCAAACAACACAACAATTGAACAACTGGTTGCTCTGACGTGCACTGACCACCAGGGAGGTGCACAGAGAACATGGCGGGCATTGGCTGTGGTGGAATTGTGGAGCAGGTGAATGTGGCTGCCAGACCAAGTCAGGGCGCTGGTTGCTAGTTGATGTCATTGGGGTGAGCCTCTGGTGGTTACTGGAAATTTTTTGCACTTTGTGCTCACACCTGTTGCCTGAGCTGGCCCTACTTGCACCTGCTGCCGGTGACAACCCCAATAGCTCTGCGCCATAAGCAGGACCAGTGCCCTCAGCATGTAGAGGTGGCAGTGGAAGCAGGGGTGGGGGAAAGTGGGGCTGCCAGCAAACAGGGGATTAGGGGCCACAGCGGGAGAGGCTGAGCAGTGGCAGAAAGGTGGGCTGAGACCCACCCCTGTGCCCACTGCAGCCTCGCAGCCCACAGTTACTTTTAAGGTGTACAAATTCGTGCACTGGGCTCCCCGTTATAAATAAACTCAAAACATTTAAAATGTTGAGTCAGTCTTTCCAAATAAAGGGCAAAGAAGGCTTACTTATTAAGTTGTATTAAGAAAGCTATGGCAGTTTAGAAAACCAAAGTGCTAGAGCCATGCCTTACACAACACATGAGGCCATAAAAGGAGCCCAATGGGACATATTTCCCCAACTGAATATTCAGAAATTGAAGCCTCTATAAGTAAAAAGGGGTGTAAATTAAATTGTTTCATATAACAACTGATTAAGAAAAGTACTTGAACTGAAAATGTCAGACAAATTAACATTTATAATTATGTGAAGTGTTCATTAAAATTCAGAAAGAAAACCACAAGGTCCTAAAAACAAAGTTATGCCATAAAACATCCAAATTATGGACAAATATCAAGAAAGAAATATAGGAAAAGGCCATTTTGATGGAAACTGAAGATATCTTTAATGACCTATTAAAACAGCTAATATATTTTTAAAATTGTACCCAGGGCTGGCAAAAGCTTAAGGAAGCCACTATTTTTGTTTATTTCTAGTGATCATTTAAATTGATATGACCATTTTTGGAAAGAAATTAAGATTAATAAAGATGAATAGAATAATTACTCTGATTCAATATTTTAGTCGTTAGAATTTCTCCTAATAACATTATTCAACAGACAAACAACAACAACAAAAACTATATGCTCAGAACAGCCATCTATGATTCCAAAGGACTGGAGAAAAGCATAAATGTTCAAGATTAGTGGACTAGATTTAATAAAACCAACTGAGTAAAATATTGCACATTTAAAATAATATGAAGGACATATAGAAATGTTTAAAACACCATGTTCAAGGAAAATGGGAACATACATTCATTTTTCTTTTTGTATTTGACAGGCACAAAGGATGTCCTCTATACTGAGTGTAGCAAAGTAAATGTGTGTGACTGAAAAATGCAAAATGTTCTAATATTATTAGAGGAGGGGGGGGTTGTTAACTTTGAAATAATTATTTAAGCATTATTCTTTAAAAGTGTGCATTGTGTTTCTAGTATACGTTAAAGATAATTGTGAATTCATGTTATGTCACACAATTCAGTCATCTATTTTGGCTGAGAATTTGTGACTGAAAATTTGACAAGTATATATAAATCCTTTTCCCAAGTCAGCAATGTGCAACATAGCAGCATAAAGACCTCTATGCCCTATTATCATCCATGCACTCACAGCAAATGTCTATTGAGTTATTACTCTGATTCTGCTCTGCATGTAAAGGAATAACACAAGGGTGTCTAGTGGGGAAGACAGGCATATAGACATGTAAAGTGATTATTAAATTATAATGTAAGCACAGCACTAGCCTTATGCTAGGTTATTTTAGAAGTGATAAGGGAGTACATAATATAACACAAAAGATAATAAGAGACTACATCTGAGTTCCACAGGATTAGTAGAGTTAGCTAGGCAACAAGAATAAGTGGCTGAGGTAAAGGTATTACATGCAGAAAGTAAGCATGAAGGTAAGAAATAGCATGGTGAGTTGAGACAACCTGGTTCTACCTCATTAGTTGGGCAATGCAAATAATTTCCTTATCTATAAAATGCAAGTTATTCTACCTACATAAGGGTTAAATGAGATCATATACGTAAAGGAGGCACTAACTGACATATGATTGGCCCATAGGAAATGAAGATTTCTAATGTTATTTTCAAGGATGTCAGTGTTTCTGGAACAAAAAGAACAAGGCAGGATGATATAGGAGGAAGGAGACAATCAGATTATGGGTGGCTTCTTCAGCGGGCTGGACCACATCCCACACATCATGGAGGTCTCTGAAAGTTTTCAACCAGGAAAGCAAGGTGGTCAGGTTTGCATTTTAAGTGGGTCAACTCTGAACACTGACGTGAAGTTGGATATGATGGGTCTGAGACTAGCACAGCAGCAAGGAGATCAGCTAACAGGCTGCTCTAATAGTTTGGAGAGGGTGACGGAGGCCTGGAATAGGAATAGAGGTGAGGGGGACGGCTGGAGAAGTGTTCAGCCAGTGTAACAGGTAGGGCTTTGAGATATCTAGAAGTGTCAGAAAAGGAGAGAAAAGTGAGGTTTTGAGTATAATTAGATTTCTAGTGTGGATGCTGAGTGGATGGTAGTGGAAGAACTAAAACGACAAATGGAAAAGAAAAGGAACATATCAGAGGGAGGACAATGAGTTATTGGTACTCAGATGTGCCAGGCAATATGCTGAGTTTTGAATTTACAAATATAACATAAGGCACCTTGCTATAAGGAGTTCCCATGTGGATAGGGAATACACAGGTTAAACAGGCCAATAAAACACACAGAGTCACCTATCTGGATTCCTAACAAAACTATTTCATATATAATGGTAAGAAAATAATAAGACAACTCCAATGAGGGGATATTCTGTAAGACAATCTAACTCTTTAAAAATATTAATGTCATGAAAGACAAAAATATATTTTATATGTTAAAGGACACTAAGGAGGCCTGATAACTCAATGCAATGTATGATCATTGATTGAATATTAATAGTGCTGGATATCAGAGAAAAGGACATCACTATGATAACTGGAAAATTTTGGGTATGAACCACAAATAATATCATTTCACTGTTAAATGCCTAAGGTACATGCATGCTATGGTTTCAGATAGTCAGACATAGAGGCTGAAATAGTTAAATAGTTGGGGTAACATGCCATGATGTCTCCAACTTATTTATAAATATTTATGCTAGTTAAAATATTTATATAGCTCATATATCTAGGTATTATACATGTATGTAGTGAGCACATGTGTGAATGTGGTAAAGTGATCAAATTTGGTTATTTTATTTTGTTTTTAATTTTAGAGAGGAAGGGAAAGGGAGAGAGAGATAGAAACATTAATGACGAGAGAAAATCATTGGTTAGATGCCTCCTGCACACCCCCTATTGGGGGTCAAGCCCACAACCTAGGCATGTGCACTTGACCTGAACTGAACTGGGACCCCTTCAGTCTACAGGCTAATGCTCTATCCACTGAGCAAAACCAGCTAGGGCAAATTTGGTGATTTTAGATGAAGGGTATTTTATGCTCATTTTATTACTTTTCCAACTAATTAAATATCTGAACTCTTAAAAAATAAACTGGGAGAATACATGAGGCACATTTTATGACAGAGGTGAGTTCAACAAGCTATCATACCAGTGATGAGTGTAGGTGAACTATAAGACAGAAGGAAGCTCTTAGCTGACCCCTTTCTCCGTGATTTTCTCCAGGCTTTCATATTCCTACAGGCAATGCTGTGTGAAAACCATCATTTCAGAAGCGTCCCACTGCAGCAGTTAGGTTTGTCGCCTTCTCTTATAACATGGAAGCAGACACCTTTGACACCATCACTCCCGCACAGCCTGGGAAGGAGCTGTTTTCTCCGGTGGGAAGACTGACCCCATGGGAAAGGATACAGTTATAGATACCACTGGGCAAGCTCATAAGACATATAACAAATCCTCAGTCTCCTGCAGGAAAGGTAATCGCTCTTCAAGGTGCCTCTCTATGGCATTCTACATTCTTAAGTTCTGAGTAATAACAGACTGTTCCTGTCTCCCATTAATTCTGGAAACAGTCCCAGCAGCTTCCATTTATACCTTTCATAGAACCTGGATTCAATATAAATGGGATACATTGTCTAAGAATATGCAAGAGAGACACAGAGTTTGCACAGCAAAGTGTTGGACTATCTTGTACCGAACAATACAAGTAAGTGCGGAATATTCAAAAGCACCATTGCCCTGGGCACTGTAGGCATTGCCTCGCATTCCATTGTCCTGTGTCTCATTATCCAGCTGGGTTTGCCTCCTGCACTGTGCCCTCTGTGCTCTCATCACTTTGATATGCTAAGGAGCTTTGAAGCAGCAGTGGGTGAATTGGGCCCAGCCAGCGTTCCGGATTTCAATTTTAATTCATTAAAGGAGCACGCAGTTCTCTGCTGTGATTGAGCAACAGAATTATGAATTCCAAAAAAGTCAGCCCAAATACATTCCTATGGTAAGTTGATCTCTGACAAAGTCAGAAAGTGCTACAAGTTTGACGTCTACTGAATAGTTAAACCAACAATAGTCCTGGGGAATGGGAATTTAAAGTACTAATACCAGCAATTAGAGGTAATGACTAGTTGGTTAGGCCATCATTTGTACATTATTTTCCCTTCCCCACAAAGCACAAGAGGCAGTGGCCACTGTGGGGAGTTTGGGTGCTTCCAAGAAGCTCTTTTTAGGTGAACTGGGTCTTCTGGTTTGCAGTAGGAACAGCCCATTTCCCAGAGACACGCCTGCACCACCTGCCAGAGAGGCCACAGGACAGCCCAGGAGGTCCTGTCCCACTGCAATAGCAGACACCGAATGTCATAGCACCAATCTCATGTGAATGTGTGGTCCGACTCCTCAGAATGGGACTGAGAGATCAGGGCTCTTACAGCTAGAGAAAAACCTATGCTATTCATACCTAAGCTTTCTGAGAGGGAAGGTCTCACATTTACAGATGATGAATTAAAGTACAAGGAGATCCAAGGTAAGGAGGAGAGAAGGGGCATCTATTAGTCCTACAATGCACAAAATTTGGTGTGAAAGGGCTACCTCACAGGAAAACAAAACACAACAGTTATTTGGAAGTTTTATGTGAAACTTATTTGGGTTTGCAAGAGCCAGAGAACTGATGTCATAGTTCGAATAGTGTATTATGTGCACAAATAAAAATCAGATTTAAACATATTCATCCAATAGGTGTTTATAGAGCATTGACTAGATGCCTGGTACTATGTAGGAAATGGGGATGTAGGGTGACTAATACAGGAATGTTTCCTGTCCTCATGGAACTCCTAGGCCAGAGAGAAATACAGAGCAGTAAATAATCAAGACCATGTGACAAGCCTAAAAGGGGAAACATAAAGTATAAAATGCATCAAGGAAGGCTCCCTAACCCAATGAGGATGTCAGGAAAGTTTAGCAGACTAAGTGATATCCATACTGAGGTCTGGAGAAAAGAGGGGATGAGATGACAGGGAGGTGGAGAGAGTGGTCCAGGCAGCAGCAACAACATAAGCAAAGGCTTGAGATAGAATGTGGCTCTCCGGGAACCTACTGGCCATGCAGTACAGCCAGTCACAGGGGCAAGAAGAAGCGAAAGAGGGAACTGGAATGATAAGGAGAAAAGAACTGACCAATGACTGCATGGAAGATACTAATTTTGTGAACATATATTGCCTAAAGAACTCTGAATGGTATACAATTAAATAAATGGTGTTTATCTGTATTTTCATCATTATGAATAGTATAGAAACTGAATCTTGTAAAGCTTTCAAAGAAGCACTAAATCTAACTTTATTGCAACTGGTGTATTTATGAGATAACTAATAATCCATAGCAAAAAAAAAATCAAACTAACATAAACCAATTTGTCCTTTCCTGTCCTGATACGGTATTGGCTATATTAATTTTTCCACAGTATTAAAATGTATGTGGGCTGAAATATAGTCCATGACTAAAAATCATTTTGGAATCATCAAGTTAAGCAAAGTTAAAGTATTTATTTATTTGTTTGTTTATTCATTCAATTTCAGAACTTCTCAGAAGTCTATGATAATGTGCATTATAAACTAAAAGAGAATAACTGAGTTCTCAGCCTTTCTTAAGCTTATTTAACTATGGCAGCATTTGCCACTAAGCATTTTCAGGGACTAGCGTTCCACAAGATTTACGTGGAGAAATGAGCCTGGCAGTTGCTAAGGCAGGTTAAAAGGACTGTCCAAGGAGAGAACACGCTTCTTTATGCATTTTACAAGGCAGTGTGATGGGAGACCGGGAATACCTGGGTGTGAATGCCAGCTCTCTCTTTGCTAACAGCCTCATTAAGCCTTTTACCAAAACAGGTTTGGGTGAAAATCACATGGGATCTCCTCTCTGCCAGTCTTTCCTTCTCCTACTTCTACCTGTGGTTAACTCCTTCCTCTTAAAGTCAGCTCAGTGATTGCCACCATCCCTAATGTCCTCTTTGCTCCCTTGTCTTGTTACATCATAGCATGTTCCACACTGCATCATAACTCCTTTTCCTTAATTGATTTATTTTCATTATTAAGCTTTGAGCTAATTTAAAGCCAAAAACCTGACTCATTATATCTCTGGAGACAAGCATAGTGCCTGATGTTTAGCAAGATCTCAATAAATGGCTGTGCCAGTTGGAAAGTCATCCCTCTTAGCTGCTTATACTTGCTAATGAATAACTCCAGCTGCTAGTTGATAGTAAAAGGCTTAATGGGTAAAAAATATTTGCTGCTATCATCACTAAAATCTATTCTGGTAGACACCAAAATGAGATGCTCTCAGTAGGGGAGGGGATGGCAGGCATGCAATGCAATTGCTGCCATACCTCAGCAAAATATGCTTTTATATATCATTGAAAGAGCTTTGATCTTTATGGGTAAACAACATACTTGTTGTCATCCATGTGTGGTCTATATTGCACAGATACCCAAAGTATCTTTAGGCAAGAAAGGCAGTGCTACCATACATAGGCATAAAAGTGGTGATTTAACTCTTTTTCAACATACTGCAGCTGCTTAAGTAAATTTATTTCTATTACTGGGCTTAAACTACATAAATGTCACAAAGTATATAAACTTAAATCTACTCTTATAAATAGATTAGCTAAAATTATCTGATGATTGAAAAAAAGACATTAAAATATGTTTATTCCAACTTAATCTAACCTACTATTAAATAGTTATATTTTCCCTAGCTATTTCATAATTATATACATATAATAGTTATTGCATTCAATACAGTCTACATTACCATAATAATGTGTTATATTATATTATTATGTCTCACATAAATATATCTTAAGCATAGGGAATAAATGAGATCTCACTGCCAGAAAGTCTTTAGGATCAATTCTCTATCTGAACTTCCCAGAGGGACAGACTTGATAGTGTCCAGATATTTCAGCGTTTCAGACACAGATGGGAAAAAGAACACAAGACCGGAAAAGAAGTAAGATATGGAATGGCTTCAGATTCAGATTGGAAACTGATTCACCAGGTCAGACCCCCATGGCATGCAGTCCTCCCCAGCATCACCCTGCGCTGCCACAGGATTGCAGACAAACTTCCTCTTTTACAATCATAGCATTTCATTAAGGAATCAGCATTTTCCATTTCAGAACCAAAATACATCAATATTTATCCAGTTCTAGCACTGTATGCCTTTGAGTCTGTCTGTCTGTGTGTATGTGTGTGTGTGTATACATGTATACACACTATATATATATATATATATATATATATATATATATAATTGTTTGAAGCAGAGCTTGAGATATTGAGATATTAATTCACATATAATACAATCCACCCATTAAAATGTGCAATTCAATGGCTTTCAGGGCATTGGTAGAATTGTGCAACCATCACCACATTTTCAAAAATTTCCAAAAAACAAACCCTGCACTCATTAGCAGTCATCCTCCTTCTGCCTTCCCCCTCCCCCCCCCCCCCCCCCCCCGCTTACCTCCCCCTCTTACACACACACACACAGCCTTAGCAACTTAACTTTCTGTCTCTATAGATTTATCTATTCTGGACACTCTGTATACCTAACATACTTTTAGTCCTACATTTATTCTTTATTCTATACTGCAGAATTCTACCGGCTTCAGAAGGAAACTTTGCTCTAACACAAGGAAATCACAGCACTGGGCAAAAAGATTTCAGGATCAGGTTAGTTTCTGGAATAATCTAGAAGTTACCATATGTATGTAGGAATAGTTTAATGCTGCTTTGTTTGTGCATATAGGAATGGAAAAATGTAATAAGATATCCATCAGTACAAATTTTGCTTTTATGACTTACACGCGACTGTCAATACTTTAATATCTTTGGGTCATTTTCCTAGAATATATATGTTTTATTCAATTAGTTTTCATTCCTACAATATTAATTAGGCCATGTAATAAATGCCAGGCACGATGCTTAATTTTTACAACAATCCTGTGGCAGGAAGTAGGTCAGTGTTATTACTCCCATTTTAAAGATAAGGAAACTGGGATCCAGAGAAGTAAAATGAGTTGTCCCCAATCACAACTTACATGTGAGAGAAATAAGAATTAAATTTATGTTTTCACATTAATCATGAGCCCTTTCCATCATGTCACATTTTCTACCCTCAACAACCACAGGCATTCTTAAATAAAGACTCCATTTAAGGGCTAACTCCTCAAAAACAATTCATACTTCTCCAAGATCACTTTCCTAAGTTACCGGTGGCTATAGTTCAGACATTTCTATTCAAAATAGAATTGCTTCACTATACTTGATGTTGTGGATTTGAGCACAAAGCTTCGTGTAAAAAATAAATAAATAAATAAATAAATCCGTCTTTCCTGGTTTTCTGCTTTCCCCAATGGCCCCACCAAATGCCGAAGGATTTAGGTATTTAAGCTCTGAAATGTACCATTCTCCTCCCCATTCACACTTCAATGCACAGCCCTCTCTCCTGGATATTACACTCCTGGTTATTAAATCCCAGTGGGCTTGTTGCAAAACAAAACAGCAACAAAAGCTGAAAAAAAAAAATAATAATGTGTGATCACTTTAGAGAACTAGACATCTACTGGGGGGTGGGGGGAGTGAAATGAGGGGCAGATGGCAAGGCCAGCCCCAGCAGCATCATCATCACAAGGTCAGAGAAGCGCTCCGTTGCCTTACCCATCACCGTGGTCTCGTGCTGTGTTTAGTACTGTGTGTTTCAGGGCGGACTGCCGCTTTCCTGGTTTGAAAGTGCCTTGGGCTCCAAGGCACAGGCATTTCCAGGAGGTGCATGAGTCTAACCCGGGGCAGGAATCATCCTCTGCAGTCCACGGGGCTGCCTGCCCGCAGTGCGGGCTTCCCAAGTCCAAGGGCACCAGTCCTCTGCATGTGAAGGCCCAGCAGGGCTGGGCAGGACCGCTCTGGTGCTTCCGCCTGGCTCCTCCTGGCACAGTAACTTAATCAACCCTGAGGGCTGCAGACACCGCTGGCGCCGGGAAACCCGAATGTTCATAGTAACAGAACTCTCTCCAAGACGCTGGTGAGCAATGCCAGTGGTCCTGTCTGCTGGTAATATATCCGGGCCACTACCTCATCCATGTAATTAACCCCCGGAGAGCTATCCGAGGAACCGTCCTGATTGCACAATAATGGGTCCATCAGGCACAATTAGCACCCGAGTGAGACATGGCAGTTGGCATGGAAGCGACTGGAGTAAACAGTTCCAGACCCTGGAAGGGGCTGCCCCCCAGTGAACCCTGAGGGGGCTACTCCGTGTGCCTGAGCAAAACCTAACTGGTGCTCTGTTAGCTGGCATGCTGGGGAGTGGTTTGGGCCTCACCTCTTGCTGCTGGCGAGGGGAAAGGACTCAGCCCTGAAGACTCCCTCCACAGAACACCTGGAAGCACGCAGGGTTCGGTGGGCGTATGGAACAGACTGGCTAACCTATGGAAGGGCCTGGTAAACGCTGTGGAGAATCAGTCCTGGAAAGAGGCTTAGGAAAATCCTAATTCTTGGAAGCACAGCATCCCTGCCCTCGCTGCCGGAGAGGAGACCTTTCGTTCTGACAGCTCTGCCGAGCCCAGCAGAGCACCATTAGGCAGGATGGGCACCTGGCTCTGCTTTGTTTTTGGAATGAGGCTGCCAGAGCTGAGGCTCTTGGTCTTCCTGGACTTTCAACAGATATAAATAAACACACCAGCCACTGCCTCCAGACCGATGTGAATATAACCACACTTTCGCCCTGCGTGATGATGAAACCTGTGTTTGTTTTTTCATCACCGGATCCCCAGCCCCTGGAGCGGTGCCTGGTCCCCAGCAGATGCTTCCCCCAGTACTTGTTGAGTAAATGTATGAATGACCTGCAGAGAGGCTACTGTGAATGAGAGGGTCGGGAGCGGGTGGGCAGCAGTCATCTGAAAGCATGCATTTGATAGCTGTGTGATAAAAAAAAAAAGTAATTTAATTTCATATATTATTATTGGGTTTTTATTACCTTTAATAGTATGTATATTATACATTTGATGGCCTAAAATATGTATTTTCAAAATACACAACTTCTAAAAGTCTAGAAGTTGTGTAGGTATAGGTCACTAAATACACACAACTCCTCTCATAAAACTCAGATGGTAGATCTTCCAGGGGTAGGGATGGGCCTGTGTTGAATGCCATGTGGTGTGATGATAAAACATGGCATCTTTGAAGCTCTAGACTCTGGTTTTGAATATAACTTAGCCAAAACTGTGCTTGTGAACATTAAAACGTATGTAACCTTCCTAAACCATAGCTTTCTTATCTATAAAATGGGGCTAATAACAAACCTGCCTGTATCTCCATACAAATTGGAGTAAAACAAATCTCAGTAATTGTTAATGGTGGTGGTGGTGATGACGACAGTGATAGTGATGACAAAACTTTGGTTCTGATGAGGAAGAAGATTATGGCAGCAGCTCAGCAACATTCACCCGTCCCCACATACAGGAAGGACCTTGGACTCAGTTGTGCTTATGCACACACATGTACACATGCATGCACGCACAGATCTTGATATAGATCTGACAACTTATGAAAATAAAATCTAATCAAAGGGGCTCTTTTGTGGTTCCTACTCTGACCAAAGCAGCACATTAGGGAGGATGGCACAAGAATGCAAAAGTCTGACTCATTCAAAGCGGGGAAATCCTCCGTGTGGTGGCCTGAGCATGCTGCCTTCACTGACCTTCTCCCTAAGCAAATGAAACCCACTGACATGGCAGCACAGGGAGGATTTTCTCCATGATTTTGATTGTCTGATCAGTTAGCATATAGTATGTTTTCAATATGTTTGTGATCAGCAGAAGGGAACAAAGCGTGGGAAACATCCGTGGCTGGCTTATGTCTCAGATGGGCAAAGGAATACTGAGATCCTGGTGTCTGCATGTTTATCATGGTACTTAAATCTATGTTCTGGGATGGCACCATGGCAGTCACAGCAAGAGGCCATGATCTCATGCTCAGAGGAAGAGCTTCCCAGCTGGGCTTCCGTGGTCCTGAAACAGGATCATGACCTCAGGCCCTCCGGGGCTTCCTCGGCAGAGAGCTCTGCTGGGAGAATAGAGGTGCTACCTGAGGCCCGAGCCAGGTCCCTTTCCACATGAGACTCCAAGTCTCTCCCACTGAACTGCTATTCCATGATAAGATTTAGAGAAAGGAACAGTTACTTCACTCCAGAGAAAAAAAGTCTTTTCTTCCTCCAAGGCTGACATATAATCTTAAAAAAAAAAAAAAAATAGAAGGTGTCTTAAAAAAAAAATCTGGCTTCTGAATATCAAATTTGCTTTAAATTCCTGGAAATCAGGATAGGCCATCAATATAATCTGAGCCATGATGTGTTATTCATGTTTCTCTGAGGTCATCAATGCCTCAGCTTGCTATTCTTCCGAATAATGGTGCTTAGTGAAGCAATTTCTTTTTAACTTCAGACCATGTACCTAGTTACAGGCTATATTCAAAAGCCTGTTTTGAAATTCTCAACCTCATCCCCATTCTTCCTTCAGAGATTTCAGTACGATCTTCCTTCAGAGATTTCAGATAACAAGAAGGGTCTACCCTCTTGTTATTTGCTTAATAACATCTGCATATACGGAAAATGAACCTCTGATCTCATGCCACACTCAAAGTTTCAAAAGACGCAGGATTGCATACCTTATTTTGATATTTATAAGCACAAAACATTTTCGTAGTAACAGGCCATTTAAGAATCTTTGTGATAAAATAAGCATCAGTGATATAGGTGCCCTCCGAATCTGAGCTCCAGGGACCCAGTGTTAAATTGAACCTAGAAAATAAGGTCCCCACCAGAATATTGCACATTAACCAAAACATAAAGGTGGAATAGAAAATTTTATACAGTTCATGTGTTACCTTTATTGGACTGAATGTGGTAATAAGGAAAACTAGGTCTCATTGAAAATAAAAGCTATTGTACTTGGAAACAAGAGAGCACAAATCTTTGTGCTCCAGTGGAAAGCATTCCTATACTCGGAGTTCCTAAGCATGTGCTGGGATCTTAGTAGTGCCATCAACAAGCTGACTAACCCATGCAATACCCTTTGCCTATATGAAATGGCTTTCTCTCTGCAAAACATAGCACAGGATTGGCATATGGATTCAAATATATATACTGTCAATAAATTCCAGGATGCTAGGAATTCCTAGGTCATAAGTAAATCTTGGGTAAGAAAGTTAATTTTGAGAAGCAAAAACAAAAACAAAAACAAAGAAAACATGGCACAAATCTTAGTATTTAATAGCATGCCACTTCTGATTATATCTCATATTTTATTGGCAATTAATAATTTACAGGGCATTTATCAATGCATAAAATTATTTAATCCACACAATGCTAGAAGGCACTTATGTTGGGTACACTGCTCTTTAGTTTATATATTAGGCAATGGAGGATCAGAGAGCTAAAGTGACTTGCCCACAGGCACCCACTAAGACATCAGTCTCTGAACAAGACAGTTTCATCTTTCCATGATGTCCTGAACTTCCAAGTAAAGCTCAACTCAGGAAATAGGCCTGGTAAAGTTACAGCACAGCACTGTTAAACCTTAATTAATTCTCCAGAATGACTGAGGCTTCTGTTCCCTCTAGAGTGCCTTCTCTTACCTCTTGATTGAATCCCTAAATTGCTTGGACTCCATGGAATTCTCATTCATTCATTCATTTATTCTTAACTCTGGCTGCCATAATAAAATACTCTCAACCGGGTGGCTTAAACAACATAATTTAAAAATAATATTTTTATTGATTTCAGAGAGGAAGGGAGAAGGACAGGGAGATAGAAACATCAATCATGAGAGAGAAAAATGGATTGGCTGCCTCCTGCATATGCTACACTGGGGATCGAGCCTGCAACCCAGGTATGTGCCCTGATTGGGAATCAAACCATAACCTCTTGGTTCATATGGTGACACTCAACCACAGAGCCATGCTGGCCAGGCTAACCAACAGAAATTTATCACAGTCCGGCTGCTGGAGAGGCTAAGGTCTAGGTGCAGCAGGTAAATGTGATTCTGAGCCATTCTCTCTTGGTTGATAGGTGTCCTGCATCAAGCTTTGTGCTCACATGACTTCTCTGTGACCCACACAAGAAGTTGGAGGGGGATCTCTTTCTCCCATATTTCGTCTTATAAGGGCCTAACTCCTTCTGGAAGGCTCCACGCTCATGACCTCATCTAACCCTAATGATCTCCCAAAGGCCTCCTCTCCTAATGCCATCACACTGGAATTATGGGGGGATATAAACACTCAGCCTGTAACTCATGCATGCATTCATTCAGCAGTAATCATTACAGGCTTAGCTGTGGTAACTTCTAATCAACTCAGCAGTGAACAAAAGTTTTGTTTTTATCCCATATACATCACACTTACTTGCTCTTCAAAAGCAATTGTGTAATTATGCAAAGCAAACATCTTATTCTCATGTTATGTATTAGGAAGTTGGATCTCAAGAGAGGAAAAGTCAACTTCTGAGCTTGGTTTTTAATCCAGAACATTTGAGTGCAAATCCAATTTTCCAGTAAAGTATAACAAGGCAATAGGAGGATCACAGGCATTCATTCATTCATTCACACATTCATGCATGAATTATTTATAGAGAACCCACTGTTGCCCTCTATGGTTACTAGGGCTACACTGTGAATGAAATACACTGAATCATGCTGTCCTTCCAAAGCTTATATCCTAGATCTTTACCCCCCCCCCCCCCCCCCGAAGCATATAAGTCAGAAGAACATGAGGAAAAAACAAACCCTACAACATTGGGAAGCAGAAGATAAAAGAAACAGCAAACAAGTAGCAAAAGCAGGAAAATGTTACAAATTTTCAAAGGACACAGAGACTTTTTTTGATTAAAAAAACACACACCTCAGCATGGAAGCCCTTGAAGTGAAGTTTGGAGGGTAGGTGAGATGAAGATGTAAGCAAGAAAGAAAAAGAGGGAAAAGGGGGTTCACTAGACCAGTGGTCAGCAAACTGCAGCTAGAGAGCCACATGCAGCTCTTTGGCCCCTTAAGTGTGGCTCTTCCACAAAATACCACGTACGGATGTGTATGTACAGTGCAATTGAAACTACGTGGCCCATGCGCAGAAGTCGGTTTTCGGCTGGGCGAGTCTATTTTGAAGAAGTGGCATTAGAACACTCAAGGGGCCAAAGAGCCACATGTGGCTCTCGGGAGCCTCAGTTTGCTGACCTCTGCACTAGACAGTCAATCCCCTGAGGAAAGGGTTTTGTCTCTTCATTAAGTTCCTAGAATGGTTACTGGCATATCGTAAGTGCTGAATATTTATTACACTGACAAAGGGTAACTCCAAACATGAAAATATTGTGAATGGCATTCTGACGGAGGAAGTTGAAACTCAAGGTGGGTCTAGGGGAGCTGTCATCTGAAGAACAGATGGGTTAATGTCTTCAACCTAAAGACCACACAGAGAAGACTTATTTAATTCCTATAAGAATACTATATGGTGGTAATTTGTCGCTCTATCAGGGGTCGTCAAACTACGGCCCGCGGGCCACATGCGGCCCGCAGAGGAGTCTGATCCGGCCCGCCAGGTTTTTTGGGCACTGAGCGCAGCCGAGGTGTTACAGTAGAAATTAGTAGTTCATATAGTCCGGCCTTCCAGCTCTCTGAGGGACCGTGATCTGGCCCCCACTTTAAAAAGTTTGAGGACCCCTGCATGATAGATAAAGGAATGAAGGTATGAAGAGATTGTTGTGTACCCTGACCAAATTCACCTATCTATAAATGAATGATAACCTCTGGATATATTTTATATATCCAGGTCCATCTGATTCTAATGCCCAAGGTATTTCTGCACTTCATTCTCTTTACTCTGGAAATACATACAAATGCAGATGTAAATGTACATGTAGATATAAAATCATATTTAGGAACTGCATTTGTTATCCCAGAATGAAAACAAGGGAGAATCTAACACAGATAATCAATAAAAGGCATACATGAGTTTGAACCCTTCAACTCTCAATGATTTGTATCTATGATATGCTACAAAGTCCTCAGAAGGTACATACAGTAGTCTGAGAGGAGCAGAGATTTTTGTCTGAACTAGCAATACTAATCCCATCATCATCATCCTCCTCTTACATGTAATCCCCTCTTCTGTCACCCAGCACAAAGCATGATTCATTCTAAATGAATATTAAAGAATGCTGAATTCTTCAAATTTCCTCTTTGTGGGATTTCTGGGCAGAGGACCTGTAACATTTGTACTTATTGACATTCGTAGTTGATGTCCTGCATGCTCTGCTTCCCTATTCTGCATTCCGAGACCCATCTTCTCACAGAAAACCCAGCTGCAGGCACACCTTTAAACCTTCCTCTGCAGGGGTGTTCCCAAGAGTTAGCTAAGAGGGAGAATATTAAGTAGAGTTTGCACACTTTTGCCTCAGAACATTCTCCAGTTCTGAGTTTCAGGAAACAAAGGCCTTCAGAATCCTAACCACATAGCTTACTTTGGGAAGTGACAGCTCGATAAGGAAATGAATCTTGACAACACAAAGTGATGCTTCACCTCGACTGTACCTCTCAGGCCAAAAAGGTTTAGTGCAATTTCTTGGGTGTGAAGAATCCCATGTGCCTTCCCAGTAGAACTTCAAATATTCCACCTCCCTGACTTGAGCTTTTAAAACAATAACCGCTTGGTAAAAGCAGCAGAAACTCTCCCTAGAGATTTTTATTTTTATTTATTTTTTTAATGCTAGGAAGTGAGACAGGAACACAGCAAATATTCTTTTCATCTGTGACTTCACCTGGACAAAATGCGCTGGAGCCGTGCTCAGATATTATTGCCGAGGGCCCTGGAGCTATTCTGTTTTTCAATATATCTGAGGCCCGGCCACTTAAAGACCAAAGAGAGCAGGGTTTGAGACCCCGCTAGCACTGTGTGTTCTCTGATAGCAAGACATGCTCCCAGGGTTTTCCGCTCTGGCCCTTGACTTTGTTCAGAACTGCCTCTTTGGTTCAGAACTGCCTCCTGCTGTCTAGTGATCATGGGCTCGTTTGGTATTTTCTCAATCTCGCTGGTCTTTGGTTTGACTTCCTAGTTCACATTTTCATTCTTTTTTTTTTTTTAAATATATTTTATTGATTTTTTACAGAGAGGAAGGGAAAGAGATAGAGAGTTAGAAACATCGATGAGAGAGAAACATCGACCAGCTGCCTCTTGCACACCCCCTACTGGGGATGTGCCTGCAACCAATGTACATACCCTTGACCGGAATCGAAACTGGGACCTTTCAGTCCGCAGATCGACGCTCTACCAGTGAGCCAAACTGGCTTCGGCCACATTTTCATTCTTATCCTGGTCCTGAGCTTAGCTGACCCCCTGTCCAGTGTTCCTCTCGATTACCCACTGGGCTTCCCAAAGGTTTTACCAGCATTTGATGGAGAAGAAGGCACTGAAGTCCAACTATTCTCCTTAAAGTCAAGAGCCACCCCTTTAGCTGGGCCACTTAATTTCTCCAAGTCTCAGTTTCCCTGTTGTCAAGTGGCGATGAAAATTCCTGGCCTGCCCCCATTTTGTGATGGAATGCCATTAGGTCCATACATATGAGAGAGCTTCTTACACCAACAAGGACCCTTGATAGAGTGAAAACTCTTTTAGCTTAGCTCTCTGCTGCCCTCTCCTGGCTCCCAGTTTCCAACACTAAGCTTTAACAGTGGGAATTAACCCTTTAAGTCTGATAGCATCTATGATTAGACCAGTGATAAGAGAAACTGTTTAAAATATACTTTTGTTTCCATATAGGGAATATAAGCCACATAAACTGGTTAAGGGTTATTTAAGTCTACTCACATTTGAAGCTCAGATCTTCTGAATTATTTTTTTCAATTCAGATTTCTTTCTGTGTTTTTCTAGTCAATCTGAGCCATGGAGAACACTTTTTTGTAAGACTTTTTTTTTTCTTTTCCCCTGCAAGAATCTATTTTTTTATTTTTAAAACAATATATTTTATTGAGTTTTTACAGAGAGGATGAGAGAGAGGGATAGAGTGTTAGAAACATCTATGAGAGAGAAACATGTGCCCGCAACTAAGGTACAGGCCCTTGACCAGAATCGAACCTGGGACCTTTCAGTCTGCAGGCTGGTGCTCTATCCACTGAGCCAAACTGGTTTCGGCAGACTCTATTTTTTTTTAATGTAATTTATTGGGGTGACCTTATTTAATAAAAGTCTATAGGATGCAGGGGTACAATCTATAATTCATTGTTATATTTATTGTGTGTTCACCACCCCAAGTCATCTCCTTGATGGAGATTTTCTTCAAAGGGTACTCTCCAACATTGGAGAGTATCCTTTGAAGAAACATTGCCTCCAACACTCTCTTCTAAAACGCAGGTCCCCATTCTACTAATTTTGAAGCTGTTTTTTAAATAATAGTATCAGAATATGTCAATGGGAGCTTTACAGGACAAGCAGGATTCATTCTTTCCTTAAATGGTTACTTGAGTGAAGCACTGAGGGGATTCTATTGTGTATCATGCCACCAGGAATAATAACTATGTTTATTCATAATCAGGCAATGGCGGCTGCATCACAACTGCTGGCTGGCTCGCAACAGTGGGAAAAAGGTGTCATCAATTGCAAGACCCACCTTGTTTGCAGAGAAGAGAAAACGTGGAAACTGTATTGTAGAATTTATAAATATTTTTTAGAGCATTTTTAAAATTTCTTTTTTCCCATTTTTTAATTAAAGTATTACATGTGTACATATCTTCCCGTTGCCCCTTCCCACCCCACTCCCATACATGGCCTCATCCTCCAGTGTCTTGCGTCCATTGGTTATGCTTATATGCATGCCTACAAGTCCTTTGGTTGGTCTCTTATCTCCCCCACCTCTCTCTAACCTTCCCGCTGTAATTTGACAGTCTGTTTGATGTTTTACTGCCTTTGTATCTCTCTTTTTGTTCATCCGTTTATAATTTATAAATATTTCATCGATTTGATGTTTTGTTATCCATGATTCTTGTTATGGTGGTATAAAACCATCCAATTTGTTTTATAATGAGATCCAGGCTATGATGAGATTTTAGCGTGCCCAACACTCACCCATATAATGCCAGAGGCCTTTACTCCACTGCCTCTGTCTGACCCTCTGCCATGTGCAGGTACTTCGCCTGCACACTGCAGCTACAGTGATGATGGCAGGTGGTTTCTGCCTTCCAGAACACCACGGCTTGTCATGTGTACTCCTGCCTAATGGTGAGGGCATTCAAATTCAGATACCAGACTGGTTCAGAAAACTTAATGCAGGAAGTTTCTTAGAAGTCTGTTGATCCAAGCATCTCAAGTGGCAGATAAAGATGAGGCCTGGAGAGATGAGTGCCTTACTCAAGGCCACACACGTACTAATTAATGATTGTTGTATCTAGACTATGTTAATTTTTTTTCTGGAATATTCTAGAAAACTATTTTAGTGAAAACAAAAGATGGACTCTGTTGACTTTAATAAACTGGAGTTAAAAGAATGCATTTGTAGTGAATTCTTTTCATTTTGATACTTTTATTTTATATTAGGATTATAAGGAGAAATAAGCCATTTAACTTTTTTTTATCATTTTAAATTATCAAATGCTATTTTTTTTAATTACAAAATACTTTACACTTCAGAAATTATAATATTTCATCTATAAAATATATGAGAAGGCTGAAAGAACATCTCATAAGAAAGAGGGCTTTTCATATGTCACTGGAGCCTCTGTGGGGCCATTCCCTCCTTCCCCTCAAAGGGGATCAGCGTTCAGAAATTTGTATCATTTTTTCTTGGCATTTCTTCATAGCTATAATACATATGTATGTAGCCTAACCATTGTTCAGTTTTGCATATTTTTCAATTTTATATAAGGAGTACCAAAGCATATGTATTATTCCATGACTTGTTTCCTTCTGCTCAACATTATGATTATGAGATTCATGCTGATAAGAATAGATGTTTTATTTATTTCACTGCTGTTTAGTAATCACTGAGCTGGAATTTATCTATTCATCCCCTCGGTGATGGACATTTGTGTTTTTTCCAATTTGTACAATCAACGCTGTTCATTTAGTCTGTTGTTCATCTGTGGGACTCTTTCTGGGTCATTAAATAAGGTCAGTATCACTCTTTGATAACCCACACACACACCAGAAATCTATGGAAGTTTTCCTTCCTCCACAGCCTTGCCAGAACTTATTATCCTACCTTTCAAACATTTCCAACATGGTGCGGATAGCAGGATCTCTTTGTGGTGTTCATTTGCATTTCCTTGGTTAACAATGAGACAATATCTTTTCATGATTTTTTTTGGAATATCGAGTTTTCTCTTTTGTGAAATGCCCATTTATTCTTTTGTGTATATATTTTCCTCTTTAAGTAATTTATCTTTTTCTTGTTGATTTGAAGAATATCTTTATATATCATGGATACTAGCTCCTTTCTGGCTTTATATGTTACAAATCTATCATCAGCTATTCTTCTCATTTTCTAAATATCTTTGATGAATGGCTTACCATTTTAAGATGAACAAATTTGTTAATTTTCCTTTGTGACTTCTGCTTTTTTGTGTGATATGTTAGTTTGAGAAAAATATTCAGGCTTTTTTTCTCCCCCGTACAGATTAACAATTGTTCTTGTAATATTCCCAAATGACACATCTTTTTCATAGTGACCTACAATATTTTATCAGTCATATTACTCTATGGTTTGTTTGTATATTACTTCACTGGTATGTTATATCTTAGTTACTATTATTTTTAATCAATTTTTGATATCTGGCACTACCACTAACGTTTTCTTCTTCATAAATTGGCTTTCTATGATCCTTTGCTTTTCTGTATACATTCTATAATTACATTAGGATTTTAATTAGAAATGCATTTGATTGAATTTTTTATTTTTTTCCCTCTACTAGTTTAATATTTATGTTCAATAATTCCATCTGTTAGTTGATACCATTAAAGTATACTTTAATGCATACTTAATAAGTCTAAAGTTAATCAGTACCTTTAACCTCCTCTTAAACTGTAAATCATAGGCATAACATATGGGTAAGGCTTGGCAGTAAAACATATTGAAAATGGTAATAAATAAATAGGCAAATAATAGAATGTTTGAAAGCTTTAAGGTGAGGTTTCAATGCCTCTGTTATTTAATTTCTCTAACCTAAGTTTTATTATTTAACTCTTTAAATTCTATTTTTCCCTTCATAATGAGGAATATCCCAGTTAACCCTCGCTCCCCAGACTTCTCTCTCTGGATTTTTTTGATTCACAGTTTCCTTGGTCTACAGTGCCCTGCCATTTCATCATCCTTCAGTCAGAAAAATAAAAATTCTAATGCTATTTTAGCAAGTGTGCAGCCTTCTAAGGCCTGAATTAATGGCATGGGGTTTCCCTCTGGCATCATCTTAATTACTACTACTTGCCATTTACTGTCCCTTCTTCCAGGTACACTTGGATGCTCTCCTTGCCCCAGGTGTTTACTTGTTTTAGACCTGATCCATG
Source organism: Pipistrellus hanaki (assembly GCF_964339955.1). NCBI lineage: Eukaryota > Metazoa > Chordata > Mammalia > Chiroptera > Vespertilionidae > Pipistrellus > Pipistrellus hanaki. The sequence continues at coordinate 61,476,599 of NC_140513.1, forward strand.
ATGTTGTCTGCTTCCCCACTAAACTGAAAGCTGCTCCCAGGATTCACTGCCCATGTTCAATTACGCTCTGAGACCAAGGACACCCTTTAGGCAGGAAGTCTGAGCACTTGGCCCAGGATAGCACTTTGAGGCTCAGTAATCTCTGGCCTTGGCCTCAACCTCTTTGCAGACTAAGTCTCAATACTCCAAGGGGTGAATCAACCTTCTCACTTAGGTGAGCTGCTGGGTGGGGGTAAGAAACTACTTCCATGAGACATTTTTGTTCTAATTATGAAAAGATGGTAGTCAGATTACAAGAAAAGGTGTCACTTCCTCCTCACAATGGGTTGACTATTACAGACTGCTTGTTATTGAACTGGGATAGATGCCACCCCATTCTCAAATGCCCTGTATCAAAGAAACAAAGGCAGAAATCACATTTCCCAGAATCCCCTTCTCTTTATAGTTCTAGGTTAGAGTTGGCCTCTATAAAAATCAAATAAAATACCACATGTGAAATGCCAGGCACAATGCCTGGCACAGAGTAAATATTTTGCAAGTGTTTTTCTCCTTTTAAACTTTGGTTACTGATATCGCATTAAGCACATACCAACCAAATCTAATGAATATAAAATCTTGAGAGGCCATCAGGTATATTCATTAATCAACCGTGACCACTTTTTCTTGAGAAGTGTTAACTATAACAATAGCAAAATCTGGAATTGACCTAGTGTGAATCAAAATGAAAAAGGACTAGTTAAGATGACATGTGTGATGAGAAATTCATATAATAAGAGTAATTGTACATGTATGCCACATCAAGATTAGAATCCATTTTTTTAATTAACTAATAATAATTATGCTGTCATTTTACTGTATTGTGCATATCTTTCTAGACCTTCTTGGACCTTAGAGTGCAATCTGATGAAACATTAATTAAAAGAGAATTGGTGCATTCTGAAAAGCAAGAATAGGGAGGAACACAGCCCTCACACACTGTCTTACCGAACTTAAAATTGTCTGATTTTTCTAAAAGAGAAAACCTAAAGAAATAACTACCTAGATGTCAATTACACATGCTGAAGTGAAGGCAGGAAAACAGATAACAGGATCTTAGTATATGCTTAGTACTTATTAATATTATCATATAATTGTTCAAAATAACCAAGATATTTCGTTAAAAAAAAAACTTGGGAAACAAGTGTTTTGTCTTCTCATATAATACATTGAAGAATTGAGATCATTTTGCACAATGTTACACAATAGTAGGTGAAAAATCCAGAATCCAAGCCCTCTAATGGTCAATTATATATGATATTTTACCTTAAAAAATTAAATAAATAAAACCAAGAATAAACCAAAATGAAATTCTTTTGATTACTTATGTAATACCAAAGACATTGCCTTGCACACAGCAGATGCCAGCACTACTGGGCATTGCTGAGGTCTATGGGGCAGAGTCTGCATCAATAATTCCCTTTGCAATGGAGAAAATGAGATGTTAGGATGGGTTTCAAATAGCTGAGGGATGCTGGATGATGAAAGGTACAAGAGAATCTTTTATAGGAGCCTGCACATGGGCCTTTGGTGGAAGGTTATAGCTACCATTGACTGTTGTATCAGACATTCTGTGAGCATTTTATCCACAGTATCTCATTTCAACATCAAAACAGCCCTTGAGCTGTGAAGTTTTGTTCGGCTCATTTACAGATGAGGACTCACTGACTTAGAAAGGTCAAATAACTTGCCCAAGGGCAGGCAGGGCCTACCTATCCCTGCAGTTCATACTTATGGCCATACACTGTGTTTTATCATTAGATAGTATATGATATTCTGTGATATAAAATGCTTATCAAACAAATTTTATTTCACTGAGATATAAAAGGCAGGCCCTGGAAAGTCTTAGTTTATCTGCAATGCCCAAAACAGGGAAAAATAGAACAAGAGTACTTTCTAACTGGTCCAATCCAGATGTCTTAGAGAACTTTGGGATACCCAAGGTAGATGAGCTATGGAATTAACATATTAACTGGGAATGGGTCTTTCCTACATCGTAGTGTCTTTTCTGAGCTGTCACAGTCTGGTTTTATCACAGATTGTTTAACATCGATGAAATGCATTTCTGCTGTATAAAAAAACAACAACAAACAAACAAACAAAAAATACCACTGGGCCAGAAACTGAGAAGCAAGATGGGCCAAGTTGATGGATTGCCGCATTACTGGAACCAATTCTGGTCAGTCTCCAACCTCACCGGTAAAGCCGAGGCGGATTATCATGTGCCATGGAGAAAATTCCAGCTCCCAGAAATGTGACATGGAGAGAAGAATGGACACTTAATCAAGATCTCAGGACCCATCTGGGATAAAGGCCCCAAGATGGAAACAGAAATCTTCAACAATAGCATGTGGCCAACAGGCAAAGAGAGCCAACATGAGGGGCACCTGGGAGGTATGCCATTGGACAGGTGGATACTTGAAAAATATGAGACAGCTCTCTGTGTATTGAGATGAGGGAATATCTAAGATAAATTGTTTAGTGAAACAAGTGAAGAACTCTGTGTATGTGAAGTATGCTCACATTTATATTAAGTGATGTAAATAGCTTTATACAAATACTTGCATGGGCTTATATATATATATATATATTAGAGACCCAGCGCATGACTTTCATGCACTGGGGTGGAAGACTTGGGGGGAGTCCCTCAGCCTGGCCTGTGCCCTCTCACAATCTGGGACCCCTTGGGGATATCCATAGGGAGCAGGCCTAAGCCAGCAGTTGGAAACCCCCTGAGAGGTCCTTAGCACTGTAGAAGAGGCAGGAGAGGCCACCAGAGGGGTAGCTCCTGCATTGAGCGTCTGCCCCCTGGTGATCATTGCATGACATAGCAACTAATAGTTCTACAGTTCGGTCAATTTGCATATTAGCCTTTTATTACATAGGATATGACAACCCTGAAGGAGCATACCTCCTTAGCATCTTGACAAGGAGCTGGTGGATTACAGTGTGGGGGAAACTTACTTTGCTCAGAAAACCCCTTTGTGTTATACTACAAGTACATTAGCTTAACACAAAACACATACTTTTAGTAATAAAAGAAAACATCTGTGTGTACATGTGCCCAGATACACCCGAATAGGAAACAAAAATTAAACCCGACGCCTGAGAAATGCTGTACTATTTATTTTTCGATGGAAAGATAATGCTGGTTCAGATTCAAATCAGAGAATAAAACTCGGAAACTACAAAGAAGCCTGCATTTCATTGCTCTCCACCCAAGCTACAAGTCCTGAGATTAATCTTTACAAGATAGGCAGCAATATAAGTACCACCCACCTCAGGGACCACAGATAAAGCCTTACCTTATCTTATCTCAAGTCTAGTCCTCTGAGTATGACAAACATATAGCATGTGACATTCTGGTGACCACAGAAACCGAGCCTTTAGCATGGGATTAAGATCTAACCTGAAAAACTCAAAGGCAGTTTTCACTACTCAAGACTAAGCAGCGTCTTTGTGTGAACAATCATAAGAACGCCATGTCCTTTTATGATAGTGAACATTTTATGGGCCATAAAAATAGTTGGTTTATGGAGCCCTTATTATGTACTAGGCATTGGGCTAAGTGCTTCATATGCTTTTAATTCTTACCCAACTTGATGAGCTAAGTGCTATCACCATTTCCGTTTTTTGACAGGGTAAGTGATGCCAAGAGAGGCTAAGTCATTTGCTCAGGTTGCAGAGTTAGCAAGTTATACGGGTGAGATGCAAACCCGGGGAGTAAGACCTCCAAGTACACGTTCTCTTTGTTAGTGGCCCTTAGCTGCATGTGCGATGGAGCCAGGCTCTGCCTTTCCATGAATTCTGAGACTGGTTCTTCGATTCCGCTGCCTCAGAGAGAGGGACATAAGAGGCAATTTGTACAGTGCATTTTCTTCCAGAATGAAAGGGACTCGTTTCCTTGTCACAGCGCCGCAGATGCTTCTGAGGAATAAATCCCTGGTCATTACCGGGAGCATTAGTGACAACCTCCCACAGGAAGCAAAGGTTTCTTTGTTCTGATAATGACACAGATGGGTGCTTGGGTGAGGCAGGCTCTGACACTGCAATGTCACTTGCTTTCAGCATGCCCACACCTTAGGCTCATTGTCAGACTTAGAAGGAATCATCCACAAACTGTACTTATTAAAGCACTTAGCACATAGTAAATACTCATTAAACACCAGTTTCCTTGAACTGCCCCCCTTTTGCCAAAATGTTTAATATTTTCCTAATTAAATAGACATGTCAGTCACATGATGAACCTTTTCAAACCTTGAGAAACCCTTTTGTTCCTGGAAAAGGGCATTTCAAAAGTTCCAGCTTCTAGTCTGAAAATGCAGTGTGCTGCTAGCCTAAATAGTTCCTTGCTATTAGAGTGTCCGTTTTACTCTCTACCTGGAGCATTCCCGTTGGCTGACTGAGGCATGAGGAGGCAAGGGCTGTAACTACAACCTGGGGGAATTTTGAAATGTGAATGCCTTTCCCAGAAGCAAACACTCTTTCTTCAGCCACCTATAGCCATGCATAGCTTTGGAGAGCAAGCCAGAGCCACCTTTTAGGAGCTTGTAATGAAGGTACATGCTTGAGAAAGGTAACTCCATTATGTCACTTGGCACATTTATTGGAAATTTTAAATCCTGTAACACATCTTGGACCTGGTACCCAGCAGAGGAACAGACACATGGTGTGATTTGAACAAGAAACTCTTTAAAAAGGCCAAATGGCCAAATGTTATAATTAGTGTAAAATATCTCCTGTGAACTATAATTATTTTCACAAAATTTGGGGTAATGGATGTGACCTATTTAGGGAAGAAAATGACTGTGAAATATATAAATTAACCGCCAATAGAGAGGTGTAACTTAATTAAAAAGACTTCCTAGGTAAGATGCTGGAGAGAATGGTAGGGTTTGATACATGAATATGTCCCTGCTGATGCTCAGATTCTAGGAAGTTGCAGGAAGTAACAGGAAGTAGATGGTCTCAGTCTATGTAAGGCCCCTCTACCAACCTCTACTACCCAGAGTCTCTCCATTCAGTGTCATGCTCCAGCTTCTATAATAATAAGGACATCTTGAACATATTTTCTAAATTTGGTAAAAATCTATCAAGCTATATTTTGAGGGAGGGAGGGAGGGATGAAGAGAGAGAGAGAGAGAGAGAGAGAGAGAGAGAGAGAGAGAGAGAGAGAGAGAGAGATTAGAAAACATTTTTCATTTTATTGATATGTTTTGGACCTGGCAAACATGTTCTGTTGATGATGCTGTAATGACTCCAGGCATTCAGTAACCTATGGTCAAGGTCCTATGTGTGCTAAAGATGACATTCTTTTCTATTGAGCATCCTAATACACTTCATAAGCTACACATCAGACTAGTGCCCAATTTTCGTGCCTTTCATTAACAACACTTGAGATAAAATCATGCTGAAAAGGAGGACTCCTCTTCTCCCATTCTATCAGGCACTTCAAGTTCATTGTGAAGTTCTTACGAGAGAGTAATAACAGAAGTCCTTTCAGTTAAATGAAGGTTACATGAAAGAACAACTCACGCTGGGTGGCCTCTTAGTAGAAATAGGAGATAGGACATGGGTGGACACTAACTGCCTAAAACCCATTTCAGAAGTAATTAAGAGACAATCAGACACATCGAAACCAATAGCATGATATGTTAAAAATTTAATAACAATCTAATTAGAATCTTACAATTAAAAATTTAACCTTTGCATTATATTTGAACGCTGGGAAATTTTCCATTCAAATTTTTTGAAGCAAATTAAATATCTTATTTTCCCTGGGAGACAGAGTAACACCTTCGGTGTGACCTACAAAAGCCATGAAAGAAAAACACATACATTAGCCTAAGATGCATCCACTTGCCAGCAGGGCCCACAGCCACTGAAATGTTCTGCTACTGTCACAACTCCCTCAGCACTAGTGACAAGGGCAACCTCCTCCCCCTCAAATACTCAGTTACCAACTTCAGCGCCAAGGTTGTATCCCATGGTAAGTATATGGTAAACAACATTAAGGTGAGCTTAAAAAGGGGTGGGTGACAGGAAAGGGGTAAGAAATGCTGGACATCTAGTTTAAGGAATGTCTAAAGCATTGGTCCCTGCTTCTCTTCATTTGCTCTAACAACTAATTTTTAAAAAGGGTCATGTTCATATTTGTCACTACTTATTTTTTAAATCTGCTCCATTGGTTTGGTTTGTGTTTGGCTCAATTTGTCCCTCTGTGTAGAGCGGTTGTGTCAGTTTACAGACTTCTCAGCACCCAGCTTTTCCTGGTGTAATGCAGTCAGTGATATGCTCAGAGTGTGGGTCTTTCTTTCCTCTGAATGCTAGCTGTCCTCTGTGCAGTGTTGGTACTTTTATGTGGAGACACTGGGCACTGGCAAAGGCACATCTGGATTGAAAAAGCCAGGGATTCCTAGCTCCACATGGAGGTGCATAGAACATTAATTGGTAGGTGTTATGATGTTAAGAGTTTGCCAGAAGATGAGAATATTAAATGGGCACAACATGAGGGGCAGCCAAAGTTTGTACCCTGTCTTCTGTCTCCATAGCAGCCATGAGGTCCTATAGAATAGAAGAAACCTAGACTTCATCCTCTCACTTTCTTCCCACATGTAATCAATGAATAAGTCTTGCTGATTGACAATGGCCCAGAGCTGATGTGAAATATGGATTGTGGTGATAATGAGATGATGCTGTGATAAGAGGAAAGGGTGAGAATGCCTACCCATAGACAGGACGGGATGATGGTTTTATATAACCTCAGGTTATGGGTACTCATGTTTCATGCTACCATAGTACTAGGGGACACCCAAAATTAAAACTAACCCCAGAACTGTAGGTTACATTGACTTTAATTCAAAACATTATGCTCAAACTATAGAAAGACCATGTGTACTGGGTGGGGTAATAGCAATACAAGTATTTCTGGTCAGAATAACAGAATAGTTAGGTTCCTCGAGGTGATTTTTTTGAGAAATCAAGTAATGTTTGGGTATGTATCTTGTCACGTCTACAATGCGAATGGCTAAGCCCCTATTATAGTTCCTAAAATTAAGAATATCACTGGATCAAAGTAACTAGTAATTATATTTAAATGGCCATTTGAATTATTACTACACAGTATCATTAAACAAAAAGGATTTTATTAAAAAATATTTGTGCAATTTGACTGACCTCTCTTGATTTGTTTGTTTTGTTACAGCATAGTGTTCATTGCATGAAGGAGGCCTAAATTCTGTGTGGATAAAGAATAGAAGAAACCTAGGCTTCATCCTCTCCCTTACTTCCTACATGCAATCAATGGATAAATCTTACTGATTTTGTTAGCTTAGGTAACTAGATATTAATAAAGGAAGGAAGCAAAGGGAGTCAGATATTAAGATGCATAATAAACTTGGGAGCTGAATCAGGTACTAAGTCTGCTTTTCTAGAAAGTTGCAACATTCATAGATACCCTAGGGCAGTGGTCAGCAAACTTCGGTGCTGTTGACTAATGAGTTTGCTGACCACTGCCCTAGGGGATCACAGCCAAGGGATTTAAAGCCCCTCTTGCCACTGTGCAGGGCAAAAAGACCAGCTTTCCAATCTCCCCAGGGTCCAACCTGGCTGTCCAACAGATGACTGAGGAAGAGATAAAACTGTTAAGGGGCAATTCATCAGTTGGACATGTGCCCTGTAGAAGTCAAGGTAAAGCCAGGGGCAGTAATTCCACTTTGAGGTGCCCATAGTAGGAACTAAGAGAGGGCCATAAGGGGCTGCCTAGCGTGGGGATAAAGGACACAAAACCCCGGATGCTCTAGGAAATGGGTTGGTTAGGGGGAGGATCCAGCATCAGTCCCATTCCCCCAAAAAACTTGGGAAGTTGATTTATTAGTTTGAAGAAGCATCTGGTCCTTCCCAAGCCCGTGAGATAATATAATCCTAGCTTAACAAGGAACCTCTTAATCAATCAATATCCCCCCCCCCCCCCTCTCTCTTTCTTTCCCAGCAGCCACCTAGAGCCCATAGAAGACTATGCAGGCTCCAAGAGTGGGCTTGAGCACAGAGCTAGCTGGAGTGCAGCCAGAACAGAAACTAAGCCAGCCAATGGGGACAGAGATATGGACTAAAGCAACAGTGCAAAGTGTCTGACACTGGCCCTATTTCTGGGCCTGATGAAGGCAGGCTGATTTTTTTTCCATGGCTGGATGGACAGAGATGAGACACTGGGAACTCAGGGGCAGTCTTTGGATTTTTTGCTTCTGTGATAAAGCTTATGACTAAACCACTTCCTCCCATATGTGGGTCCCTGGAATGTTTTCCTTGCAACCTCATGCAAGGGCCTCATTCCCACCATCAACAATTACACCACACAGTATACTAATATGTTGATACTGTCCAGTCTCTCCATCCTAACTGCTGCTACTCTGACCCAAGCCAGCCCTGCATCTTACCTAGACCAAGATAATACCCTCCTAATGAGGCAGCTGAGAAAGAAACTAGAACAATTCCCTGGCCAGTGGAATGAGAAACAAATTGCTGAACAAAGGCCAGAACAGTTGAGCAATTAACGGTCAGCTGATAAATCACAAGACTCTATCCTCCCTAAACAAAGACACCTAAGCACAGGTGGTTTAAATCAGCTTAGTGAGGGACAGAGATGATGCTGCTGCTGCTGCTGCTGCTGATGATGATGATGATAATGATAATGATGAGAGCCAGACTAATCCAAGAGAAAGTAAAACTAACCAAAAAATGATCCTCCCCTGGGACCTCCCCTAAAATTCCCATCTATAGAAACTAGATAAAACCTCCAGGACAAAGAAAGCCAGCTTTCACTCTTTTCTGAGCACACCCCAAACCCACATTCCTCAGGTGTGTACTTTGTTTCTTCCGTCCTAAGCTCTAAGAGTCCCCACCAGACTTGTACTTCGGGGAGCAAAGGGCTTGTCCAGGGCGACCCCCTGAATCTATCTCCAGAGGCTCTTCCTTTGCCCTACTATCGCAAGCTTTAATAAACCTGTTCTCACTTTCACCTGGACTCCTATCTTGCAATTTTTCCTGCATGAGTCACAAACCTGGAAGTCACCTGACACACAAAAGGTCCGAAGGTGCCTTGCTGGAACAGGGCCAGGCCCCAACCCTCCCCACCCCCCATGTGAAGTGTGAAGTGGTCCTATAACACTGTTATCTCACATTGACTTTTGCTCAGATCTGCATTTTAAAGTCAGAATGATCTTTAAAATGCAAATACGGCCCTATTAATCTCTATTTAATACTCTTAAAATGCTAATTATGCTCTCTGGATACTGACTCATGTTGATACAATGGCTTTTGAGACCAGGAATAATCTAGTCCTGGCAAACATTGCCTTCTTTGTCTTCTACCACTCTCCCCAGAGTCTCTATTAGAGGGTTTGGCCCCTCTTACTCATATGCTTTCTCTCTGTCTGGAAGTCCTTTTCTTCTTTTCTTCTTACCTCAGGAAGCCAACTGCTGCATGTTCTTCAAGTGCTATCCTATCACTTCCACGAAGAACATGTTGTTACCCAGAGATTCTACTGCATTTCCTGTGCTCAGAGTTTTATTAGTTCTTCTTTTAGCATTTAACACAAACTCAGAATTTTATTTGTGGAATAAGTTGTTTCAAGAGTGGTTCCCCCCTCCCTGCCCCCAATTTGATTGTAAACTTCAAGGGGTGAAAACTGTCTTACTACTACATGCTCCACACCTAGCACTGCACCTAAAACACATTAGGAGTTTATAAATTAATTGACAAATGAGGACACGAATAAAATCAGTAAAGAGTAGCTTCGGCGAGCCTCCCTCATTCTAACAGCAGCTGGACCACCTATTCTAGAGAAATAAGAGGCCTTCACTATGGGCTCTTGGCGTGTGTGAGACACTAGCTACACAAAGGCAATGCTCCTGGCTTTCAAACAGCTCACGCCTGGATTAGTGGGTGCAAGAAAGGCAGGCAGAGAAAAAGTAGAGATCAACCAGAAGAAAGCAGTAAATGCTACAAAGATTTGAACAATGTCAAATGGATTGTAGAGAAAAGAACACATGCTGAATAAAGAATTCAAAGCTCATTGTCTTGTAAGGCTATAAATTAACACAATAAATAAATAAATAGTAAATAAATAAAGTTTACACAATATACAGTGTTCAGAAGAAGACAAGTCTTGTCAGCCAGCACAATACAGAACCTAAGCAAAAAGACTCAAGGGAAACTCAGGATGTAGTTACCTTCTTCATCTCAGGAAACATCAATCTCTCACCCTCCACTTTCACCTGGTCTTCTCTGAGTTGATTCAACTTCCATCTCATGAACTCCTTCCATTTTTAACATCTAGGATTGAGGGCTCTCTTGATGTTGAGCTTTGCTTATGATTTCGTTCACTCTAAGTTTTACTTTTGGGTTTGCTGTCTCTTCCCACGGCTGCAAATTCTGTTTCAAGAACTATTTTATTTATTTATTTATTTATTTATTTTTTATTTATTTATTTTTTAATAAATTTTTATTGTTCATATTATTACAAGTGTTCCTTTCCCCCCCCCCTTCCCACCCCACCCTCTGCCCTTTCCCCACTCCCCATTGTCCTCATCCATAGGTGCACAGTTTATATGTTCAGTCTCTTCCCACATTCCCCTCTCCCCTTTTCCCCAAGAATCATCAGTTCACTCCCCTTCCATACCTCTGATTCTACAATATTATATTCAACAGTTAATATTGTTCATCAGATTTGTTTTTTTAATTTCCTTGGTTTTTAGATTCACTTGTTGATAGTTACGTATTTGTTGTTCATAATTTTTATCTTTATTTACTTTCTCTTCTGAAAGAACCCCCTTCAGCAATTCATATAATTCTGGTTTGGTGGTGATGAACTCCTTTAGCTTTTTTTTATTAGTGAAGCTCTTTATCTGGCCTTCGATTCTGAGTGATAGCTTTGCTGGGTAGATTATTTTTGGCTGTAGGTTCTTGCTATTCATCACCTTGAATATTTCTTGCCATTCCCGTCTGGCCTGCATGGTTTCTGTTGAGAAATCAGCTGACAATCGCATAGGTGCTCCTTTATAGGTAACCACCTGCTTAGCTCTTGCTGCTTTTAATATTCTCTCTTTGTCCTTTGCTCTTGGAATCTTAATTATGATTTGTCTTGGTGTGGTCCTCTTTGGATTCCTCTTATTTGGAGTTCTGTGTGCTTCCTGGACTTGTAAGTCCAATTCTTTCCCCAGGTGGGGGAAGTTTTCTGTCACTATTTCTTTCAGTATGTTTTCGATATCTTGCTCTCTCTCATCTTCTGGGACCCCCATGATTCTGATGTTGGATCGTTTGAAGTTGTCCCAGAGGTTTCTTACATTATCTTCAATTTTCTGGATTCTCTTGCCTTCTAGCTTCTGCAGAGGAGTGTCTTCTGGCTCTTTATGTTCCAAATCTTTGACTTGATTCTTGCGATCTTCTATTCTGTTTTTAGGACTCTGTAGAATATTTTTTATTTCAGACAATGTATTCTTTATTTCTTGTTGATCCCTTAGCATTTCTTGTTGCTCCCTTTTCATATCCTCATAGGTCTCATTTATTTTATCGGCCTTTTCTAGGAGTCTCTTGAAAAACCCTATAAGTGTGGTTTTGAACTCTATATCCAGTCGCTTTTTGTCCTCCATTTCTTTCGTTTGTGATCTATTTGGTTTAGGCATTTTCGCAGGCAGCTTTTCTGATGGGGCGGAGTTTGAGGGTGGAGCCTACAGCCTTGGCTTCCGTCAGCCCCGCCCTATGCGACTCCTGAGACTCAGGGTCCTTCAGTACTTGTTGCAAGCGCCTCTGAGAGAAAGGTGCCCTCGATTTTCGCCTGCTACCAAACAGTGTAAGCTCTCCCGCAATGGGCCCGAAACTGGGGTTCAGTTCAGTTGGAAGTGGAGTTGGAGGTGGCGTTCAGAGCAGTCTGGAGCCTGTCTCCTTCCCGCCAGGGCAGTCCTACGGCACAGCCGGCCGGCCCTTCTCTGCATGCTGTGTGCGCCTCCGGGACCTCCTTTCGCTGCTTCCCCGAGTACCGCCTTACAGCCCAGCTCCCTCTGGATGAGCCTGGGTCCCCAGGGTCTGGCCTAGAACGGGGGTTCAGAGCAGTTGGGGGCCCAGCACAGTCCGAGTGTTTATCTCCTTCCCGCTAGGGAACGCCAGCCAGGCACTCGGCCTCCCTCCTCTCCGGCTCCGTCCTCTCCGCGCGCGCCGCGTGTCTCCGTACCTTGGGCTTTTACAGCTCCTCCGTGCTTCCTTCTGGTTTTCTCCTTGCTTCTCGTTGTAGAATTTCCAGTCAGTTGACTTTCCTGTAGTTCTGGGTAATGTCCATTTTATATTTTAGTTGTATTTTATTGAAATTGTTGCGTGCGGCTGCGGCTAGGTGTCTACCCGAGCAGCCATCTTGGATTCTCCTCAAGAACTATTTTAGAGACCATTGCACCAGTCAGTGTATGAATGAGTGCAGACATGTAGTTGAGGGTGGAGGTAAGAGGAAGCTGAGGGAGTGATTGTCCCCCTGGAGTACCTGAAACAATTATGTAACTTAAAAAAGTTCGGGAGAAGGTAATAGGAAAGGTATTCATCCTAGATGCAAATCCTGAGAGTAGAGCCATACATTTTGGCTTTTGATAACCCAGTGCTGAATTTCCCAAAGGCTATGTGTTTCTACTAACAGAGAAACCAAATATTATTCTAGACAGTTAAAGTACACAGCACTTCAAAATAAACCATAAGCATCATGTTAACTAGGTCACTTCAAAGCTACTGCTAAGGGGAGGAAAAGGCTTCTAATTGCTTGCTGCTGTAAATGCCGCACAGCCTAATACTTCACAGTGTGAAGAGTAAATGAGACCAACTTTTCACTGACAAAGATTAAACTTTTTCATCATTCCTAAATTCCTGGAGATTCCTCCCACTGTTTCTATGTGTTTTAAGCTGTTCAATTAAATCTCCTGGGTAGTGGTTGCAAGGATGCCCACTGACAAAGGAATATTTGTCTCTGGGGGAATTAAACTATTTTAATCGCAGTTTGTCTTGGTTACACTTGTATACACTGAACCTCTTGGTGATGGTGCCTATCAGCACACAGTACTAAAAGCCAAGTGCAGCTTACATTACTCTGCCATCGAAACTGAACCAGTGATATATCCAGTTCTGGAAGAGTTTACAAAAAGTCAGGAAGTCAAGAACAGTCAATCTTGATAACCCACTTGTTTTCTCTGAGATAATTTATTTTGACATTTAGGAGTATGCACCAGGAATATAAACCCTGGTGAACATGCCACTGCAGACTACTGTGACAAATAGAAGCTTCTGCCTTCCAATTTTCCATCAGCTTTGCTCCATCTCACCTTGATCCCTCCCACCGAGTGCTTTGAATGCTTTAGTAGCTGCCACAGAGACCATGCTACAATCACAACTGCTTTGGTCTGTCCCTGGCTGGAGCACTCAATTAAAATCAGCTTAGAAGCAGCCCTGAAAAAGGTTGCATTTTTTGTCTATAAAATATTTCTGGTGGGACTAAGGGAAAAGACAGCTTTTAATTTTAAACAGTGTATATACTTGAATGATAGATCAAAACAGCCATGTGGGGAAACGGGCAGTGTGGAAGACTGGGGTGGAAATAACAATTGTATTTTAAATTCAGGTATTAATTCAGAAAGAAAAACAAAAAACAGAAAAGGGGATCCCTTGCTGCCAGAAATGAGGTAAAAGATGAACTTATTTAAGAGATCTTCATTTTCTAAAACTCAAACTTGCCTTAACCAAGAGAACATTTGCAAAATATCATAGATAGGCAAATAGGGCGAACAGGCCAGTAATTTTAAATATACTGTCTGTAATTAGTATCACGGCAAGGATTAGTGTAGAAACTGCACTAGTGGGTTTTGTTTTTATTGAGCAGTTTAAAAATAAGCTCAAAGCAGATTTGACAGACACCGAAAACCCACAGCCTCAATGATACATTGGGCATCTGAGACTATATACAGCAGGTGAAAATGAGAACAGGTTTATTAAAGTCTGTATACAAAGCCATACAACTGCAGTCCCTTCTGATCATTCATATGAACAGGGGCGAAATGTTCACTAGTACATTTTTGAAGCTCTTATTCACAATAGCTTGAAGCTACTATCACTGCTTTAAAAATGGGGCACGGGGAATATTGAGTGCCATTCTGCGATGGGAAGGCTGGCAAACCCTTATTCACTAAAGAACTGGGATATGGAAACTGGACATCTGGAGAAGTAGCATGTTTCAGAGGATTATTTCAAGCTCTGCTTGAGAAGCCATGCTGGGATGTCAACTCCAAAGGATCCATAGAGAATTCAAGATAACACCTTGGTTTGACTTATTGCATATTCCATTAGGTTCAATTTAAAATATGCCTATATCTAGGCCATTAGCATTCTTCTATCTACTTTAAAAATATTTTTTATTGACTTCAGAGAGAAAGGGAAAGGAAGAAAGAGATAGAAACATCAATGATGAGAGAGAATCATTGGTCAACTGCCTCTACACACCTCCCACTGGGGATTGAACCTGAAATGGAGGCACGTACCCTGACCCCAGATCAAACTGTGACCTTCTGGCTCATAGGTTGATGCTCAAAACCACCAAGAAACACTGGCCAGGCTCTTCCAACTTTATATCAGCCAACAGTTCAGGAAGAGTTCTTGGTATATATTTCTGCTAACTTAAATTATGTAAAAGTACTTGACCTATAAAGATACAATATTAGATTCTTTCCATTTTTTATGGATAGTTGAAAAGCATGAAGTTAAAAAGTAAAGAAAAATATATCTGCATTTTTCTTTGTATGTATAATACCTTGGCAACGAAAAAATGGTCATGATTCTTTGCCACTCCTCTCATCAAGATATGCAGAGCCTGTCTTTCCATCCCTTGAATTATGTTGATCCTTGGCTTGTTTTGGCCAATGGAATGAGGTAGAAGTGAAGCTGTATGTTAATGTCAGCTCCAAGAGATTGCATTTATTCAGTCTCTTAAACCCCTGAGCCACCATGTAAACAAGACCAGATTAGCTTGCTGGATGATGAGAGATACATAGTCTGGGTGCTCTCATGCCCTCATAGCCAACAGACAGAAATCCTAAGAAGCAGAGATGCTAAACAGACTGGCAGTTGGGTTTGCATTCCTTGGAGCTACCCTCTAGCACAGACATTAAAATGAGCTCCTTCATAAGTAATTTAAATTCTCCCTCTTGTGATCTCATTCTTGGTTTGAGGCAGAATCCTCATCCAAATTCCTCCCCCAGACCTTCTTCCAATGTTGTGCTCACTCGGGGCACTACCTCTAACGAACACTTCACTTACATTGGTTTTTTCTCAGTTGTAATGCCAGTATCATAAGATGGAACACTAGCTTCTCCATCCTTATGATAAAAAATAGTGTCAATCATTCTGTAGTTCTGTCTGTTTTCTTTCTACCTATTTCCACAAAGCTTAGTAAGGTTTTTCCTGAATTTACCATACTAAGACTCTGATTCATTCTTGCTAACCTTGATGTTCTTTCTCCTTTGGTAATACCAATCTGATCAATACTTCTCATAAAATAAATGAGGAAAATTGGACATAGATTTAACAACAAAAACTAGACCACCTTTTTACACAATATATAAGAATACACTCAAAATAAAGACTTAAATGTAAGACTCAAAACCATAAAAATCCTAAAAGAAAACATAGGTAGTAAAATGTCTGATAATTCTCTTAGCAATTATTTTTTCTGATATATCTCCTTGGGAAAGAGAAACAAAAAGAAAATATAAATAAATGGAACTACATCAAACTATTATAAAACATTAAAAAATTAAGAGACAACCTACTAAACAGGAGAACAGATTGACCAATGATACATCTGATAAGGGCTTAATAGCCAAAATTCATAAAGAACTCATACTACTCAAAACAAGGAAGACAAACAATCCAATTAAAAACTGGGCAAAGGACCTAAATAGACTCTTCTCCAAAGAGGACATACTGAATGCCAATATACATGCTCAATGTTACTGTCAGAGAAATGCAAATTAATGCCACGATGAGGAATCACCTCACACCTGTCAGAATGGCTATAATCAATAAATCCATAAATTGACAAGTTTTGTGAGGATGTGGGGAAAAGGAAACCCTCAGGCACTGTTGATGCAAATGCAGACTGATTCAGGCATTATGGAAAACACTATGGAGTTTCCTCAGAAAATTAAAAATAGAACTGCTTTATGACTCAGCAATTACACTTCTGGGGATTTATCAAAAGAAACCCAAAACACTAATTAAAAAAACAAAAAAACAAACATGCACCCCTATGTTCATTATAACATTATTTGCAATAGCCAAACTATAGAAACAATCCAAGTGCCCTTCAATACTAGAAGACAATTGGATAAAAAATTGGTGGTACATATAAATAGTTGAATATTACTCAGCTATAAAAAGAATGAAATCTTACCATATGGACAGCATGGATGGGTCTAGAGGATATTATGCTATGTGAAACAGTCAGACAGAGAAATACACATATCATATGATCTCACATATATGGAATCTAAAAAACAAAATACATGAACAAATAAAATTGAAACAAACTCATAGACACACAGAGAGAACTGGTGAGCTGGTGGTTGCCAGAGGGTGGGGGTTAGGGGATGGTGTGCTGGGTGAAAAAGTTGAAGGGATTAAGAAGTACAAATTGGCCGAAACCGGTTTGGCTCAGTGGATAGAGCATCAGCCTGAGGTCTGAGAGGTCCCAGGTTCAATTCCAGTCAAGGGCATGTACCTTGGTTGCGGGCACATCCCGGTAGGGGGTGTGCAGGAGGCAGCTGATTGATGTTTCTCTCTCATCGATGTTTCTAACTCTATCTCTCTCCCCTTCCTTTCTATAAGAAATCAATAAAATATGTTTAAAAAAAAAAAAAGAAGTACAAATTGGTAGTTACAGAATCATCATGGGGATGTAAAGCACAGCATAGGGATAGTATATAACTTATTAAGTGATAATTCTAGTACCAACTGACACCAAACAAAGTTCTTACCGTATTTTCCGGCGTATAAGACGACCCCCTAATTTTACCCGAAGCTACACTGTATTCTAGTAAAAAGCTTGCTCAGATTGGCCAGAGTCAGAGAGGCGGTCTATTAAAAAACGAACTGTGTGTTGCCTCGGAAGTGGGGGGTAGTCTTATACAGCGCATATAGGCCTAAACCTATGTTTTAACTGTAAAATTAGGGGGTCGTCTTATACGCCGGAAAATGCGGTGCAATAATATTCACTATATTCTCATCGATGTTACTCTCTATCCCTCTTTCTTCCTTTCTGTAAAAAAAAATGATAAAATATATTTTTTTTAAAAAGAAAAAGGTCATAGTTTAAAAGTGTCATATTTATAGTCAGAACATATATGTATACTAGTATATCTTGATTACATTTATTCTAGATTTGAAATCTTGAACAAGATTCCAAATCTCAGATCGTTTACTAAAAGTGCAACAATAACAAAGGGTCATTGTGCAAATCATTTGATGTCAGGCATATCAATCTATATAAAAGCCTAAGTGACCATCCCAACTGAAAGGACAACCAAACAGGCTGCGTGGGGCCACCAGGCTGGCAGGGGGGTTAGATTCAGCTGCAGTGTAGGCATAAACCTGGGGTAGCAGAAACTGCCCACACTCCATGTCCACACCCCCAGCCCTGGCCTGGGGTGTGAACATGACAGAAAACCTCCCTGGCCCCTACCCTGAACTTCTCTGCCCTCCCCGCCCCCCCCCCCCCCCCAAGCAGTGACCTCACAGCCTGATGATGGAGCCCAACAGTCCTGGAACCCGTAGCCAGGCAGCCGCGTTCTGAAGCAGCCCCTGTGCCCTGCCAGAGGCAGCCTCGCCAGCATGCTGTGCTGTGTGCCGCTGCCCCGCCGCCGGGAAGGGCCCAGAGCCCACAGGGACAGCTTCTTCCTCCGCTGCCTTAGCTGCCTCCGCACTCAGCCCCGCACTCAGCCCCGCACCCAGCCCCGACGCCCCTGGTTCTGGCCCTTTGCTCAGAGGAACCCAGAGGTAACACAGGGAGGCCCAGGGCGGGTTTGTCAGAGCCAGCCCACCATCCTCATGGCCCTCCCCAGCCCCGTGTCCCCTCCACTTGTGTGTGTGTGTGTGTGTGTGTGTGTGTGTGTGTGTGTGTATGTGTGTGTATGTGATGGTAGGGGGCTAGGTGGTTGCGTGGGGAGGGTCTGGCCTGAGCAGGTGCAGGCTGAGGTTGTGGGGTCAGAAGCCTGTGGGTCTGTCATGCTCACCCCCAGGTCAAGGCTGTAGGTGGACATGGAGTGTGGGCACCTCCCTCTGCCTGAGGTTTAGGCTGATCCTGGAGGGGCATCTCCTTCCCCCCTATTCCACCCCTCCCCGGGTGGAGATCTGTGCAGACTCAGGGCTGGGCCTGATCCCAGAGCAGCAGGGACCAGGGCCTGGGAGGGCGGGAGGCATCTGCACTGGCTGATGGTCACTGTCCTTGCAGCGCCCAACCCAGATGATGGAGGAGCAGCAGATGCTGGACGGAGAACCCTGCCCCTTGGGCACGAGTGAGGGCCAGAGCAGGCCTGCAGAGCGTGTGGCCCGCTGGGAGCCAGGGGAACCCTGGCCTGTGGATGGCAGGATGAGGTCTCCTCCCAGGAAGCAGTCCAGGGCCCACTCTCCTCCCTACCCAAAGCCACTCAGGTTCCAGTGCCACCTGCTCACTCCCCCCCTGGATCACCGTGGCCTCCTCCAAACAGCCAGGCCCAGGGACCTGGAGCGCTGGGCAGCCAAGCCCATGGGTGAGACATTGGAGCGAGTATGGATGGGTGGGGAGTGGAGGTGATGTGAGCTGATGGACAGGGGACAGTGCCATCTCACAGGAGCTCCCAGAGGCCAGAGGAAAGTAAAGACTGGCCTCAGACCACCCATCTGCTGGGCAGCCTGTGGGGGGTGGGATGTCCTGGGCTGAGGCTGTGCTCTGTCCTTGGGGGGCACCTGGAAATACCAGCTCATGGGTGATCTGTTCTCCTCTCACACCTCCAGCACCAGCCCAGGAGGCAGAGCGAGCTGCTGCTGCTGTACCAGGAGCCAAACATGATAAGGGGTGCCAGATGGACACTGACCTGTTTGCACCTCCATCCCCAGAGGTCATGTCACCTTGGAAACCTGCTCCAGCTGCTCTTCTGAAGCCTCCTCTGTCCCAGGCAGCATATCCTACTTTAAAGAAGATCTTAGCATACTTGACCTGGTTATTTACTCCCCCAAGCCAACCAGAATTAGTGATACCCTTCTACATAATTATCTTTTCGCTTGTTGTAGCTATTATGTTATTATGTTCGCAGTGTATGATGTATTTTTTGTTACATTCTAAATAAAATTTTATTTTATATTTTAAATTTTGCCATTCCAGAGCATGAAATATATTTACGATGTGGTGCAACGAACATCACTATCTAGAAAGTTCCAATAGGAAACCCTGACCTAAAGTCCTTGCTTCCAACCCTCCTGCCATGACAATCCCTGGTCTGTTCTCTGCCTCTGCTCCTTTATTGATTCTGGATGTTTCCCTAAATGGTATCTTATAATCGGTAAGATTACACACACACACACACAAACACACACAGATACACACAGAGAGACACACTCACACACACATACACACAAAAACACACATATCTTTTAAATCTGAAATAGCAGTTTTGTTATATGAACTGGCAACCCAAGATTTATTAAGCCTCTCCTGGAACATCAGGATTTCTGCTTTTTATTCCAAAACTAGAGGCCTGGTGCCAGTATTCCTGCATGGGAGGGATCTGGCCTGGCTTCCACAATCAGAGCGAATCGGCCTGGCTGTGGGGGAGGGAATGAGGGAGGTTGGTGGGCTGGCCCAGTTCCCTGGTCGAATGCCTGGTCAAACTCCCAGTTTAGGAGACAATTTATGTATTAGCCTTTTATAATATAGGAATATGCTAAATGGAATGACTATGTCCATAAACCTATACTTAGGACATGGGCCTAAAGTGGAGAGCACCAGAGCCAGGGGAAGGATTTCACAGAACATCTGGCTGTGAAAATCAGCCAGGACTCCAGCCACTGGGTAAGAGGGGCATCTACTAGAACCGCAGGTGCCTACAGTCTTAAGTGGCCAGCACACAGAATCCCCCATGTGGTCACTCACTCTGGGCTCTGCTGGGGCAAATGTAGCTCATAGCAGACTGTAGTCAAACAGGAAGAGACTGGGTTGAATGGCTTCAGGGTGAAGGCTGGACGGACAGATGCCAAAGTTCCTTCCTGTGCTGAGTCCATCTCTCACACCACCCACAGACCACATCATACATGGATTGAGCACTCTTCTCCACAAAGCATCAGCCTGGGTGAATATATTAGCCTCGCCGACTCCCTGTGACCCATCCCTGCCAAGCTCGCACTCTGAAGAGGTGTCTCTGGGCTGGGACCACACAGCGCTTGAAAGGCAGTCCACCTTGGAAGGCTCTCAAGGATTTCCAGGCTGACTCTGGGTGGCGAAGGCACACAGGGAGAGACTGACTTGTGTGGCTCTAGTCTGTGAGCAGTTTTTCCCTTACAAACCAGACCAGTGCAGCCATTTCTGTGAAGAGCCTTCTCTCCACAAGTCCACATATTAGTTTGTTTCAACCTGATAACCCCTTCTGACCTTACCCTGAGCACCTACTGAGCCCTTTCCCACCACAAAGTTCTGCAGGCCCTAGGTAGGTGGCAGATGCCTTTGGTACAGCCTGAGACATTTGCAGAGTAGTCCCGGACACAGTGCTGGTGCGGAGTTTGAATCTGTGAACACCACGGCTAAATATCACTGGTCCCTACAGGGTTTTACCTCCCATAACTCACATACCACCAGGGTCCAGCTTCGGGTACAGAACATGTACACTGTGTTCTAGTAAAAAGCCTGCTCAGATTGGCCAGAGTCAGAGAGGCGGTCTATTAAAAAAAGAACTGGTGTTGCCTCGGAAGTAGGTGGTAGTCTTATACAGCGCATATAGGCCTAAACCTATGTTTTAACTGTAAAATTAGGGGTCGTCTTATACACCAGAAAATATGGTAATAACTTTGTTTGGTGTCAGTTGGTACTAGATTTATCACTTAATAAGTTATATAATATAATATCCAATCACTGGGTTATACACTTGAAACTAATGTGATATTGTATATCACCTTTAAATTCACTAAAAGAGCAAATTATAAACTAATCTCACAATTATGGACACAAATAAAATTCAATATCTAGCAAGTAAAAAATGAGAAATGTTCTATTTTCACTTTTCATAATTGAAAAATAAAGTATAATATGGTAAAAATAAAAGGTAGACATCCCTACCCCCCAAACAGAATGTGCTAATAAAAGATTTTAACTACTGGGCTCTCTATATAACTGCCGACATCTCTGCTTAGGCATTGACTAACCTGCCATATGCATGTCCTCAGAAACATGAAGACAGAGTCACTCATCATTCCCACCTGAGTGCAGTTGGAGCTAGACAGCAGATCGGCACACATCATTCTCTGGGTATGCAGTAATGTGTATCTCAAGAGAAGGTAAGATTGTGTATAAACAGCTAAAGACAAACATATTCTGTTTCTGTTTTCCCTGTTCTGAAACACCAGGGGTAGCTCTTTTTTTGGTGGTGGTTCTTATACTGGTGAAAAGTCACATTAGTAGGAAATGTGCTCTCCAGGGAAGCTTTCATAGAATAGACCATCTTCCTTAGTCAGCAAATATTCTCTAGTGTCCTGTTTGTATCAAGCACTGCTCTGGGCTCTGAGAGTGTTATGAATGAGACAGATAGAGCTTCAATGAGGCTTTAGATTCTAGTCTGGGGAGAGAAATACAATAGTGAGAACCAAAGAGACAAAAAAAAAAGACAGAAAGATAGAAAGAAAGAAAGAAAGAAAGAAAGAAAGAAAGAAAGAAAGGAAGGAAGAAAGAAAGAAAGGAAAAAGACCAAGTAGTAGTAGTAACTGCTATCTAGAGAAATAGGGTGATTAAAATCAAGAAGCATGTAAGCAGGTGCTATGCCACACTGTCCTCTACTATATGTTCTCAAAGCACTGTGTACCTTTTACATGTAGCATGAGTCACAGCTGTGTCTTCACACTTATAAGTATGATCGTTGGGTCTCTTTCTCAACAGTCAGAGGCTGGAAGCTAATCCCAGCATGTCATAAATGCAAGAGTTTCATCAAAAGGTTGATGGAACTTAGGAACTCAGCAAGGTCTGAATCACATATCTTATTGCCAGTTGGAAATGGCTGAGGGCATTCCCCAAACCTGAAAGGGATGCATAAATGAATGCTTGCTGCCAGATAGCTCAGGGCATTTTAATCTACATGTTATTGCCTCCTCCTGGCCAAACACCTGCACAGACATAGACAGTTCCACTAATCTGATGATGAATTCTGTATACCAAATCTTATCCTTTGAAATGTATATCTACCTTGCTTTAGGACAATTTCTGTTAATAAAAAGCAAGGGGTCCAGAGAGATGAGAGAACTCGTCGGGCCCCCCAAAATGCCTTCCAAAATTATGTTTAGTCTCTGGGCTCTTGATTAATTTACACACAGCCCCTTCTCCAGATTCCTGAACCCCTTCTAGATGCTGGATAAAGACACCCAGTAGTCAGACCTTTAGTAGAACAGGAAGTAAGTCAATTTATTTTTTTCAGTACTATATCCCTAGTACTCATCACGGGACTTAGAGTATAAAGGGTATAAAATATTTTAATAATATTTAAAACCATTTAAATAATTTTAAGTATTATAATTTAAACTTTCATATTTTATATCATGACTTTCAGGAAGTTACTTAACTTTGTATCTCAATTTAAAAAATACACACACAGCTGAAACTAGTTTGGCTCAGTGGATAGAGAGTCGGCCTGCAGACTGGAAAGTCCCCAGTTTGATTCCTGACAAGGGCATGTACCTTGATTGCAGGCACATCCCCAATGGGGGGTGTGCAAGAGGCAGCTGATCAATGATTCTCTCTCATTGATGTTTCTAACTATCACTCTCTCTTCCTCTCTGTAAGTAATCAATAAAATATATTTAAAAAAATACACACACACATCTGTAAATCATAGGCTGAGTTAGTAATTCTCTAAGGTCTCTTATACATTTACAAACCTAAAAGAAGGTGAAGAGATTAGCCAGTGAACATATATGCATGGCCATGGGCACAGACAGCAGTGTGGTGAAGGCCATGGGATAGGGAGGCTAGGGCGGGGTGAGATGGGCAAAGGCATCATGGAGGATGGGAGACACCTGTAATAGTGTCAACAATAAAAATTTTTAAAAAGATCTATGGCTCTTCACTTTGCATATTTCTGAGCCATCCCACCTCTTCTATTAATTTCAACAATTCCTACTGCTTTACTTCCAGTCATTAGGCATTGCCCATGATCATTACAGAATAGACTGTTTCTGAATATTAATTTGAAAGGCTTAGTGTTTTCCTAGCCACTGAGAGAACAGAGCTGGGAAGACCAGGGCTCATTCGCCAATACAATTTCAGGTGGAAACTTCATCTGATCGTATTTATGCTTCATTTCTAGGGGCAGTGTGTGCAATTTTTAAAGACATGAAACATCTCCTATACTTGACCACTTCTGAAAAGAGGGGTGGGATCTACACCTACAACTCAGAGCTACTGAAACCTCTCCAGGACTATCCTTCTAAGAAAAGGCAGTCATTGAAGGGGCCACTTGCTATTTTAGGACATAAAACTGACGAGCCTGAAGTGTGGTCTAGAAGAGCCGTTCTAAAAGGAACACAGATACAAGAATAACTGCCGTGCCAACTCACTGATGTTCAGACACAAATGCAAGCAAAGAACCTGCAGCACTGCCAGGACCTTGTTCACATGGGTGCATACATGGACCTTGGAGCATTCCCTGAATGAGCCTTCCTTGTGCGCTCAATGCTGAAAGCTCTCTCACAGCTACAATGCCAGGATCTCCAGAGCAAATGCCATCTTTGAGGGGGAACACAGACTCCGAGGTCCCTTTAAAGTTGCGATTAGGATACTTTCCCTATGACAAGACTGGAGGAAGGGGTCTAAGCCAAAGCTCTCTTCTTAGATAAAGTCTCCTTTGAAGAGTGGCAGGAAGCCAGGTGTGCAGAAATGTCAGACAGCATGTCACACCCAAGGCAGTGATTTAATGCTCTGACCCTTCCTGTAAGGCCAGTGCCTGAGTTCCCCTGGCCTGGCACTGGGGTTGGGGGTGCGGCCTAAGTTCTACTGGCCTGGCACTGGGGTTGACGTTGTGGCCTGAGGTCCCCCAGCCTGATGCCAGGGTAGGGGGTGTGGCCTGAGGTCCCCTGTCAAACCCGGCTGGGGGGCGGGGGGAGCCTCAGGTCCCTACTAATTATTCTTTAAAGCTCCTTATGGGAACTTGGCCTCAGCTGTGGGTGCAGCCATCTTTGTGACGGAGTGATGGTTCATTAGCATATTCCCTTTTTATTAGATAGGATGAGACATCTGGACAGTTTGAAATGCCCTGGAGCCATTTTTCTCCATGCAGTTCCAGTAGGTTCACACAGGAGAAATCAACTTTTTTTTTTTTCTTTTCTTTTCTTTTTTTTCCTCTTTTTTATAGCATGGAGTAGAAGACAAAGCACAGGCTTAAGTCTCAGACTTGAAATGGCTTTGAAGCTGATTCCCATATGAACCTCAGCACTCTTTTATCTGGTTACCTTGTCTGCAAAACACGGGTGAAATATTTATCGTATAGAGAGTATCCAACAAAGCGCTCAGAATGGTGTTTGATACTGAATAAGTATTCAAGAACTACTTATTAGTTTTCATCCTTAGAGACCCTTATTGCCAGGAACTAATAAGCCCAGGTTGATTCAGTACTATTTTATTGCTTTTTCTTATTCCTAACAAACCTAACAGGAAAAATAACCTGGGCAGCCCTGAGAGGCCACTGGCTCAAAAAATTACACTCTTGAGTGGGAGTCTAATGCTTCTCTCACTTCCCTCTATCCTTGCTAGGTCTGGTGTTACTCTCAGGCCTTCCCAAGTGAGAGGAAGGTGCCATAAAGGATGTAGGAGAGATCAATGGCCAGAGTACGGAGAAAGGAATTTCCCAGTGCACTGGCCTTACAGGAAGGGTCAGAGCATTAAATCACTGCCTTGGGTGTGACATGCTGTCTGACAGTTCTGCACACCTGGCTTCCTGTGACTCTTCAAAGGAGACTTTATCTAAGAAGAGTGCTTTGGCTTAGACCCCTTCCTCCAGTCTTGTCATAGGGAAAGTATCCTAATCGCAACTTTAAAGGGACCTCGGAGTCTGTGTTCCCCCTCAAAGATGGCATTTGCTCTGGAGATCCTGGCATTGTAGCTGTGAGAGAGCTTTCAGCATTGAGCGCACAAGGAAGGCTCATTCAGGGAATGCTCCAAGGTCCATGTATGCACCCATGTGAACAAGGTCCTGGCAGTGCTGCAGGCTCTTTGCTTGCATTTGTGTCTGAACATCAGTGAGCTGGCACGGCAGCTATTTTTGTATCTGTGTTCCTTTTAGAACGGCTCTTCTAGACCACACTTCAGGCTTGGCAGTTCTATGTCCTAAAGTAGCAAGTGGCCCCTTCAATGACTGCCTTTTCTTAGAAAGTTTCAATTATAGAAGAAAATAAATCCCAAAAGAAATGGCTGCCAGCCATAGAGCAAGCAGGAGGCTGGGCTCCACTCCAGGCTACAAAGTTTCAATTGTAGAAGGTAAATAAATTCCAGATACCAGGGCCTCCACTTGGGTCACCAGAGGGCATGGTCAGCCTGCAAACCACCACAGGCCCCTTACCCAGGCCTTCCCACACCCCATGGGAACTGCCATTCTGATCTGTAACACCCTCCAGGGCAAACTAGCTGGCCCCCACCCATGTACTAGGCCTCTATCCTATCTAATAAAAGAGTAATATGCAGATTTACCATCACTCCAAAACACAAGATGGCTATCCCCATGTAATCAAAGATCCTGCCCTCAGGTGGACACAAGATGGCCACCACAAGATGGCCAGCAAAGGAGGGCAGTTGGGAGGGACCCAGGCCTGCAGGGGAGGACAATTGTGGCGGGGGGGAGGCCTACAGGGGAGGGCAGTTAGGGGTGACCAGGCTGGCAGAAGAGGGAAGTTGGGGGCAAACAGGCTGGCAGGGGAGCAGTTAGGCATCAATCAGGCTGGCATGGGAGTGGTTAGGGGGTGATCAGGCTGGCAGGCAGAAGTGGTTAGGGGCAATCAGGAAGGAAGGAAGGCAGGCGAGCAGCTGGGAGCCAGCAGTCCTGGATTGTGAGAGGATCAGGCCTAAACTGGCAGTGGAACATCCCTAGAGATGTCCCAGATTAGC
Source organism: Pipistrellus hanaki (assembly GCF_964339955.1). Taxonomy (NCBI): domain Eukaryota; kingdom Metazoa; phylum Chordata; class Mammalia; order Chiroptera; family Vespertilionidae; genus Pipistrellus; species Pipistrellus hanaki. The sequence continues at coordinate 61,503,036 of NC_140513.1, forward strand.
GAGGGTGCAGGCTGGGCTGAGAGACACCCCTCTTCCGTGCATGAATTTTGTGCACTGGGCCTCTAGTATTTTATATAGAACTTAATGTTACATATTTATAGTGAGGGCTTTGAAGTTAATTTGAAAACAATTTTTCCTTGGTCCTTAAATTTTTAAGAATTTGACTTCAAGAAAATCTTGGTTATAAAACTTTACCATTAGCAATACATTTTTAAATAGGGCTTCTTTAAAAATAGGCTTCTTTATTCTCTGAGTTTATGATAATAGAAGAATATACTTTAAATAAATTATGGCAAAATATAAGTCCTGAAAAGTAACCACAGTTAGGGTGAACAATTTCAGCATCTAGGATAGCAATCTCACTTTGAATGTCAGAACTGTATTTGCGTGATTTGCTCAGACCCTGAATTTTGTACATATTAAGAACTTAGAAATTCATTTATCAACTGAACAAATATGAATTCCTGGGACCAAATGAGTTGAATTCCTAGGGGGTTAATGTAAAGCATTAATTAAAAAATTCTACAGAAGTTACAGTTCCCAGTTCATTATCAGTGAATACATCTGAACCTATTTTGAAATGCCAGCATTCATGCATTAGAAATTGTCTGTATAAAATGCAGCCTTGTGTTGGCTCAGGGAATTAGAGACCCACTGTTGAAAAGGCTGAGGTTATGGGTTCAAACTATATGCAAATTGGTTCATATTAGGTTCTTTACAAACTATAGTCACTACCTGATCTAATTTTCAAAAGGGAAGCTAGAAAGAATTTGGATAACTTTACTTAAAAAGATTGAATTATTTACTGGAAAAAAATGAAGTAGTTAAAAGCATAGAGTTTAAAACTTGACTGCCTAGAACTGAATCATAACTTTACTATTAATGTATATGTTACCTTTGGCAGGTTTGTAAATTATAATTCTCTATTTCTTCATTTTAAAAATGAGCTTAGTAATCCTATCTAATAAAAGGGTAATATGCAAATTGACCATCACTCCAACACACAAGATGGCTGCCCCCATGTGGACACAAGATGGCAACCACAAGATGGCTAGCAGGGGAATGCAGTTGGGAAGGACCAGGCCTACAAGGGAGGTCAGTTGGGAACATTCAAGAATGCAGGGGGGCGGGGTCAGTTAGGGGTGACCATGCTGGCAGAGGAGGGAAGTGTGGGGTGACCAGGCCTGCAGGGAAGGGCAGTTGGAAGGGACCCAGGCCTGCAGGGGTGAGCAGTTGTGGGGGAGCAGGCCTGCAGGGGAGGGCAGTTAGGGTAAACAGGATTTCAGGGGAGCAGTTATGCATCAGTCAAGCAGGCAGGAGAGTGGTTGGGGGGTGATCAGGCTGGCAGTCAGAAATGTTAGGTCAATCAGGAAGGCAGGCAGGCAGGCAAGCAGTTGGGAGCCAGCAGTCTTAGATTGTGAGAGGGATGTCTGACTGCCCGTTTCGGCCTAATCATACCAGGATCAGACCTAAATAGGCAGTTGGACATCCTTCGAGGGGTCCCAGATTGGAGAGGGTGCAACTGGGCTGAGGGACAGACCCCCCCATGAATTTCATGCACCAGCCTCTAGTAATATTAATAATAAAAATAGTAATAATATATGATTTATAAAGGTGTGGTGATGATTAAAGTGTCTGAGTAAAGCACTTGGCACTGTGCATAAACATTCAATGAATAATGTTTATTGACTTTTTATAATACCTGGTGTCTGATATCTCATTCTTCCCACTGATGTACAGTCTGGATCACTATTTTTGGCAAACATTATATAGGTCTTGATTGATTAAAGTCTAAAATATATTTACCCATCTGCATTTAGTAAAATCTAAAATCAATCACCTCTATTACTTTTACCCTTAGAAATATGGATAAGTTACCTGTGGAAAACAAACAAAATGCCTTCCAGGTTTCCAGTCCAATATGAAACAATCCAACCTCCATTTATTTTACAGGTCAGACAACAGAGTTTAAAATACTCTTTTCCTTTCTTCTCATTATGGAGATGATGGTGTCACAGTGGGAAAAAAAATATGCAGCTTAATTTTGAAAGCTTTGAACCATGCTTAAATTTCACTTGAGAGTGGTTCCTTAAAAGATAATATGGCAAGTTAAATAAATTTCCCCTAAAACAAACTGCTAAGAAGTAGGATCGATGCTAATGGAACTGAGGATGGATCCAAATAGACGATAAAATCCTAGACTACTATCTCAAGCACAAAAAAAGATGTGGAAAACTAATCTAAGGTAATTCAGTTTATCACAAGAACACTGTGTCCAATTGGAGGTACTGTGAATAATGCCTTAAAACCTGCCACAGTAGATGAGGATGGTCTCTCTTTTATTCTTTTATTCTGAGACAAGTTCTCTGTGGAAATTTGCATAACTAACAATCAGGATGAGGGAGCTCTTGTGCAGACTTATGCAATATTATTGTTGCCAGGGAAACCGGGTCTTAGTTTCTAGTGGCTGAGTGACAATCAATACAGGCTACCGAGAAGGAAAAAACTTGGTAGCACTGACTTTGTGGGAGATTTTCACTGTGAAAGGGTCCTTTTGGGGGTCCGTTATTTAAAGTAGAACCATAAATCCCTTCCCTGTCTTCACCCTATTGGATTCAAATGCCTATGCAGACAGCAGGTTGGTTTTCAGTTAATGCAGCAATATAGTGATTATAATTCACAACAACTTTAGTTTCAAAATGAAAAATAAAAACCACACACCACGAAAACAACAACATAAAACAACCTGATAATGATATTGTAGGTCTTTGTTCAATTCCAATGGAAGCAACATATCATTATCCTTCTGACATCTCAAACTAACTTATGGGGAAAATCCTACTGTTTCAATGTGCAGGGTTCTTCTTGCCTAGACCAGAAAGCTATATGTCTGTACTTTTGTGAGGCATTGTATAATGGCTCACAATGATGAGTATTTAATGTGAAACAGAAAAAAAAATGAAAAGCAAACCTGCCTAGATTAACAACAACAACAACAACACACACACACACACACACACACACACACACACACACACACACACCTTCATATCATCATATTAAAAAATAATAAAATAACAATAGGTTCTAAATAAATTGCTAAAGAGCTATTATTTGCAACCTCATTTTTGTGCGTTAGTTTTCTCAAAATTATATTTTAGATACATTAATAGATGCTTTTTGGATCCACTTGCTAAAATAAAATATAGACTCTAAAGTCATGGGGAAATGTTCTGTAAAATAAACTAGAAAGAAAGAAGAATAAAGGGCAAGGAAAATGGAGAAAAATGCTAGGAAGAAAGTGCGTATATTCTACCTCACAGTAGGAAGGCTAGCAGTGTATAGACTCTGACAAATTGTAACTAAAGTGAAAGTAACTTTTAAAGATTGGTGTGTCATTTGTTTTATTCACCCACATAATGGAGGCAGAACCCACACATGCTCTTTTAGGACTTTTGTTCTTTCCCTGCTCTTACAAAAGAATTTAACCTACCCAAAGGTCAAATTCTTTATCTTTCATTTTCCTTAATTCTTTCTGCATTTTTTTTCTTGGACTTGGTAGTACTCCCATGGAACCTTCTGGAAAACAAAAGGATCTGGTTCTTTTTGTGCTTGGAGCAACTATACCAAGTAGATAGGAAATCTAAATTAAATCAGCTGGGCTTTTTGGCAGAGAGTCACAAAAGACAATAAGACAATAGAGTCTAAAACATATCCCTTATAAGAATGTTCCTCAGAGACATACACAAAGATTTATGAACTAAATCTTTGAGAAAACTATATTACTTAAGGGAAATTAAAAAAAAATCTTCTACAATATGTTCAGTGAATAAAGAAAAACTGGGCACTTAAGCATAGAATATGAGTCAATGAAAATAAGCATGAAGAATTCACAATTGCTGAATTATAAATGTAGACTTTGTGCTATTAAAAATAAATATTTTGAAAATATGCAATATTTAATGCTCTTTCAAATTCCTAGGAATTGAAAAATTCACAATATGGCCAAAAAATAAATGCCATCATTTTCATTTTATAGATGGGAGAGGATAAGCTCACACATGAACTTACCTGGAAAAATCAGTGCTTGAAGAGGACAGACTTCCTGGCTTTTATAAAACTAGCAAAAGATACTTCCCTTTACTTAATTTTATAACTGGAATATTGTCAGGTGTCTAGAAGTAGCATACAAACAATCTTAACACAAAATACTCAGTAGCATGTTTTCTTCAGTTTTAGGGATAGATAACAAGTTTGTAAATCTATTTAAGATTAATTTTTAGGAAAAAAAACATAAACTAGACTATATTATTAGTAATACAACCTTTTTATTTAGTATTATTGAAATGTATTTAAAATTAATAGTGAGACAAAACTCTATATACAAACACAAGAATTAGGAAAAGGAAAAATAGAGTTGTGTCTACTATGTGCCAGATAAATACTAAATCTCACCAAAATTCACATATCAGAGAGTTGATTTCAGCATTGTCATTTTGCAGATGAGAAAACACCAAATCAGAAAACTTTCCCAACCTGTCCAGGATCACACAGGTCCAGGTGGAATGAGAACCAAATACACTTGGCTCCTAATCCCTCTCCACCACAGGAGAGAGACTGGTTTCAATGTGAAGCATGCTGTGCAATCATCCCTCCTGGACTTCTTCTGGAGTAAAAGCCAAGCCATCCAAAGATGATGCTGACTTAGCCTTTTCTTTGACTTCCAATTCCACATTACCATTACAGTATTAAGAAAACCACAGTTAGGTTTTGTAATTTATGAAGCCTATTTCATGAACTTTTGAGAGTTCTGTTACATTTCTAACTATTTTAACTCTTTACTTCTATGTAATTTGTTGGTTAGGGGGTGTATAGAATACATTCTTACTTACTGGTGTCTATTGTTTTGATGCTAAGATTAGACATACCCATTCTCTCAGAATACACACACACACATACATACACACACACACACACACACACACACACACACACAGATAAATAATATCCTTTCTATTCTTTAAGTGTTTAAGTGTTTTTCTTTTAAATCTTTGGGCTAAATTCTCACATTTAGAAATACTGTATGACTTGGCAGTATTGTCCTTGTGCTCATCTACTTTTTGGGATCAAGTTTGAACTAAATAGTTGTGGAGGCTTTAATAATGCTAAATAGAGGAAATGGAGCACTTCAGAGGCCCCAGTTTTTTATTATTAATTTTTAAAATTTTATTTATTAATGGTAATTTACATTCAATAATATTTTGTATTAGTTTCAAGAGTACAGCATAGTGGTTAGACAACCATAAATGTTACAAAGTGGTCCCCCAATGTTTCCCATATCCACCTGGCATCGCATATAGTTATTACAATATTACTGACTATATTCCCTATGCTGTACTTTACATCCCAGGACTATTTACAACTATCAATCTGTACTTCCCAAACGCTTTAATCTTTTTCACCCATCTCCCCAAACCCTTTCCCATCTGGTGATCATCAGTCTGTTCTCTGAGTCTGTTTCAATTTTCTTTGATCATTTATTTTGTTCTTTAGATTCCACATATAAGTGAGATCATATGACATTTGTCTTCCTTTGACTTATTTCACTTAGCAAAATACCCTTCTGGTCCATCCATGTTGCTGCAAATGGTAATATTTCATTATTTTTATGGCCAAATAATATTCCGCTGTATATATACACTGAGTAGCCAGATTATTATGATCTCTGAATGCATAATAAAATTTTCAGTTCTTGGAATGGAAAAATCACAATAATGTTATGAGATATCTTATGGGAGAGTTCCTGTCTGACTCTGTTTTGGGGAATAGATATACAATCGCCACTCTGATGGAGATGGCATTCATAGTTGGCTTAAGACATGGACTTAAGGAAAGGTAGCATTATTCCTTGAAGAATTTGCTTGGTAATAGTTTTAAGAATCCCATAAGACTTGGCAGTCATTACCTTCATCACAATAGACTGTTCTAACCCCATCTGGATTCTAGAAATCTGATTCTACCTTTTCACTCCATGAATTATGTTTGAATTTAATCTTTTAAAATTATGCACTTGAGTTTAGAAATACTAAGACACACTTTGGGAAACTAGTTTACTCCTTTTCATAGGAGCAGAAGATGCACTACCATTGTTTACCATCACTGACAATATAAAAATCAAACAGGTGCAAAGAAAGAAAGCTTTTCTTGAGCACAGACATATTATATTTATAATGGTGCATATCATACCATCTGCACGCTCCTATTAAAAGACAAGAAGAAAGGACCCCAGGGATAAACTATATTGATCTTGTTCTTTCTTTTCTTTTTCTTTTGGATAATTTTACACACATGGTCCAGATATCATTTTTTTTATTTACCTCTGACAAAACAGCTCAAACTTCTTGAGTTAAAATACTGGCCTCATTGGTAATACCCCATTGTCTATCTGAGAAATGGGATCACTCATTGGCAATGTGTTGGGACACAGGCCAGCTGTTAGGAGGTAGAGCAAATGCAGGGGAATAAAAAACAGGGACAAAAAAAAGCTCACACCTTTCTTCTATGGTACTTCTCACTCAATTCAACCATCTGTAGTGAATAAATATAAGTAATTCCAACAATACTATAAAAAGATGGTGACGTGCTGAATCATAAAACAGAGGACTGTGTATAATTCACACTAAACCTATAGGATGAGATCAATGCCCAATAAAAAGAAGGTCGGCCGAATGCCATTTTGAATCTCTTAATATCAGAGAAAATTGTCTTCTGGAAGAGCATCCAGAATTTGGAACTAGGAAACACAGTCAAGCTCATATCTATCATAATAAAAGCCTAAGCGACCCTCACACAAATGGACTACAAAACAGGATGCATGGGGTGACTAGGCCGGCAGGGGGATTACTGAGGGGCGACCGAACACCTGAGCAACAGGCTAAGTGGGGCAACTGGGCTGGAAGGTGGGTTATTGAGGGAAGACCAGGCTAGCTGGGGAAGGGGCGGGGGAGGGGCGCGCCTGCAGTTGGAGGCCACCAGGCTGGCAGGGGGAGCAGTAAGGGGTGATCAGGCTGTCGGGGGGAGGGGGGGAGGGCACGGTTAAGGGGTGATCAGGCTGGCGGGTGGTTGGGGGCATTTAGTGGTGACCAGAACAGCGGGGGGGGGGGGCAATTGTGAGTGACCAGGACAGCAGGGGGGCAGTTAGGGGCAATCAGGCAGGCAGACAGGTGAGCAGTTAAGAGCCAGTGTTACCAGATTGTGAGAGGGATGTCTGACTACCAGTTTAGGCCTGATCCTGGAGTTGTCCTGTGTTGGAGAGGGTGCTCCCCCCTCCCCCGTGCACAAATTTTGTGTACCAGGTTTCTATAATAGTACTAGTATATTCAACAAAAACACTGAGGGGAGTAAGAAAAGTGTGTACACACATGGGCTCTTTAGCTATTTAGGCTTTTAGATATCAGAGGGAAGCTGGGGTAATACATTTCTTAAGACCTTTCAAAAGCCCAAGAAGCATGACAGTCCATTGGCTAAAAGGGAATTGAGGGGCATGCAGATTCTTCCATGATGAGAGATTAACTGTTGATCTGAAATATTTATTTGTGTCAGCAGTATATATTTGTTGCTGAGGATATGCCACACAGAACACAGAAATGTAACATATATAAAGACCTCTGTTTGCACATTTACTCATTAAATATTTTAGTGGTACTCTGGACGTAGAGTGTGGTAAAAATATCTGCCCCGATTTTGAACCTGGGTTATTATGGTTCTCCTAGTATTTTTCTGCAGCCAAATTAGAGCCAACCTTATAAAAATATGCTGGTGATCATGGGGCTTTCTCAGAGTCTCATCCTTGGGATAGAAGAGGTTTTAGTTCCAAATCATTAAGGTACACTTAGATTTCCAAGCCCAGAACTCAGGGGAAATAAGAAAAGAAAGATGGGGGAAGAAATGGAGTGACCTTGTTATTATTATTATTTTTTTTTAGAAACAGAATGTGGGCCAAACTTATGAAACTAAATGGCAACATTAATGCAAGACTATAATACTGCCCAAGGCTGATCAATCACAGAGAACAGTTGCTTCCAAATCTGATTCCAAAGGTTCAGTTTTACATCCCCACAAACGTCTCTAATTGCCAGCGTACTTATTCCATCATTTGTGATAAACACTCTCTGGTGAAAAGTAAGTACCCACCAAATTGCACCTGTACTCCATATTGACAGGATCTCACATTCAAATTATTCTAATTCATCTTAGCCTGCCTGACTTAAATGAAGAGTCTTAAATATTAAGAAGCTCTATAATGTCAGAAAGAAAGATTCTGATGAAAGGCTAGAAAATCCCTCTCCTCAGAAACAGGCTATGATGTTAATTTCTCCGTGTTGTTTTTGTAGCCAAGGTGTGTGTGTGATATTTTCATAGTTGGTGGTGTAGTTTAGCAAAGTGAGTTACAACAAACACTTATTTCCTCAGATTTAAAAATCCAGTAACCTCTCATTGATGGGCCGGGTCATCATAAAAATATGAAACATACAATAACCACTGACTAGTCCATATGTTAGGATATTTGGAGGAGGTCTGACCAGAAGGATATAGACAAAAATGATGGCTGTAAGGGGGACAAAAAGGCACCTGGCTGATCACGAGACCGAGACAATGCAGTGGGCATTGCACATGGGTTCTGCCACCTTGTAGTGAATCTCTCTGACTGGAGTGATGTTTCTGTCCCTTTATTGCCACATCCATGTGAAAATGCTGCATGATATTCCTCACTAAGAATTATATGTTCGAGATGGTTTGACACATGACAGGCTAGGAGGCAGAGATTACGTTCACTTTGGGTTACCCTGGGGGTGCCTCAAAGAAATAGACAGTCGCCCAATTAGAGGCTTCATTTGGCAGAAACTTGTCATGTGTTAACAAGATAGAGCTAGAGCAAACAAACATCAACTTTAAATATAAGTGACAAACCAAAATTAGGGTAGTGGCACTCCTCGTTTTAAGCTGTTAAAATTGTTCAGATGGTTAATATATTTTCCTCTGGAGCAGCTCAGTGGTGAGCAGTGAGATTATTACTCTCTTTATAGAAGGCATCCTCTACACTTTGATGTATCCTTCGGGAAGGTATTAAAAGAAAAAATAAGTATGTGCTTAGCATTTTTTCTTAATGAAGAACCGTGTTAGACACTTTATATGCATCATTTATATTAATCTTCACAATCTTAAAATGGAGCTATTTTAAAGATGAGGAAATTGAGAGTCTCAGCAGTTCCTTAAGTATCAGGTGGACAAAATTAAAAAGAAGCTCAGGAAATTCTGATTGTTATCACAAAGATGGCCACTAGCAATTCCTTCCTTCACTGTATGTTCTACATTACACCACTCCCATCTAGAAGTGGAAACTAATGTCCCTTCTCTTGAATCTCAGGCAGTTTTGTGACAGCTTTGGCCAATAGAACATAGAATAAGAAATGTTCTGAGAGTTTGAAGCCCAGGCCTTAAGAAGCCTGACAATGTTTGCTTTCACTCTTGTAAGACAGTGACTATGTGAAGTAAGATTATACCATTGAAGAGAGAGCCCATGGAGAATAGGAGTTAGCACCAGACCCATTCAACCTGCAATAGCCAACATTGCATGAAGCATATATGAGCCATTCCCATTGAGCCCTGCCCAAAGAACCAATCATGGGCAAAAAAGAAGAAACAGAAAAAGACATTTTTTGTTCTAAACTACTAGTTTGAATGAGTCTTGTTATACAACCATAGATAACTGAAAATATTACAAAACTCTGGCTATTTCTATTGCATGGCATTGGTGTCCCTGGCTATCCATACTTCCTTAACTATTAACTTGGTGATAGAATGTTTGGCTGAGTCAGAACAGTTTGAAGGGTTCTTGTTATTTTAATCAAAAGTGCCTTGAGCACGATTTACATAGTCCTGGCACTGTTTTAAGGCATTTATCCTCACATCAACCCAGTGAAGTGGGTATTATATTTAATCTCTACTTTACAGGTCATGAAAGGGTGGCACAGAGATGATGAGCACTTAGCTGCTAGACAGTTGTAGTTCCAGGATCAATACTGAGCAATCAGATTCCAGAGCCTTACCTTCAATTCCTGAGCTATGTGGCCTGGACTTTCTTGTCACTTATATTTGAATCCATCAACTCAAACAGATCACTGTGGCAAGAGTTCTACTTCTCTACCTGAAAACTGTAATGCTTGATTTGCTTGATTTGCTGGACTATCTACTACCCTAAAGAACATTCGTTGGAGAGTAGATGTAGACAGTTCACGAAAGGGTAACTCCTATTGAAATGCCACACATATGGAGTTTGGAGACAGAAGACCCTTCAGGTAGGACCAGACAATGCATCTAAAATAGGGGATGCCAAGCCAGGCAGGAAGAGTCCTCTTTAGGCTTTTCCTATGCTGCTTTCCATTTCCAACAGCAATTCCCTGGCATGGCAATAAAACTGGAATCTGAAAACTTGATGCCACTTTTGCTATGATTTTTTTTCTGATTGAACACAGAGTTTGGTGTCCAAAAGACCTGGGTTGCAGTAGTGGCTTGCCACTGGCTAACTCTGTGACCTTAGAAAGTTTTTTTTACTTTTCTTTTCTTTTCTTTTCTGCCTTCTAAATATATTTTTTATTAAATTATTATTTTTGTACATATACCATTGCCCCCCCTCCCGTACATACCCTCCCTCCCCAGAGTTTTGTGTCCATTGGTTGTACTTATATGCATGTATACAAGTCCTTCAGTTGATCTCTTATCTCCCCCAGATCTCCCCAACCTCCCTGCTGTAATTTGACAGTCTGCTTGTTGCTTTAATGTCTCTATATCTATCTTTTGGTTCTTCAGTTTATAATGTTCTTTATCATCCAAAAATAAGTGAGGTCATGTGGTGTCTCTCTTTCATTGACTGGCTTGATTCACTCAGCATGATGTTCTCCAATTCCATCCAGGTTGCTGTAAACGATGAGATTTTTTTTATGGCAGCATAATATTCCATTGTGTAAATGTACCATAGTTTTTGGATCCAATCATCTGCTGATGGGCATCTAGGCTGTTTCCAAATCCTAGCTATTGTAAATTGTGCTGCTATGAACATAGGGGTGCATATATCCTTTCTGATTGATGTTTCTAGCTTCTTGGGATATATTCCTAGGAGTGGGATTACTGGGTTGAATGAGAGTTCCATTTTCAGTTTTTTGAGGAAGCTCCATACTGTTCTCCACAGTGGTTGCACCAGTCTACATTCCCACCAGCAGTGCACAAGGGTTCCTTTTTCTCCGCAATCTCGCCAACACTTGTTGTTTGTGGATTTGTTGATGTTGGCCATTCTGACAGGTGTGAGATGGTACTGCATTGTTGTTTTGATTTGCATCTCTCGGATAATTAGTGACTTTGAGCATGTTTTCATGTGCCTCTTGGCCTTCCTTCTGTCTTCTTTTGAGAAGATTCTATTTAGATCCATTGCCCATTTTTTAATTGGGTAATTTATCTTCCTTTTATTAAGTTGTATAAGCTGTCTGTAGATGTTGGAGATTAAAACTTTATCAGTGATAACATTTGCAAAAATGTTCTCCCACACAGTGGGCTTTCTTGTTGTTTTGTTGACAGTTTCCTTTGCTGTAAAAAAGCTTTTTATTTTGATGTAGTCCCATTTGTTTATTTTCTCTTTAGCTTCCATTGCCCTAGGGGAAGTATCAGTGAAGAAGTTCCTTTGGCATATGTCAGAGATTTTGCTGCCTGTGAATGTCTCTAGTATTTTTATGGTTTCCCGTCTGATGTTTAAGTCAGTCCTGTATCCATTTTGAGTTTATTTTTGTGTATGGTGTAAGTTGGTGATCCAGTTTCATTCTTTTGCATGTATCTGTCCAATTTTCCCAACACCATTTATTGAAGAGACTGTCTTGACTCCATTGTATGTTCATGCCTCCTTTGTCAAATATTAACTGAGCATAGTGATTTGGGTTGATATCTGGGTTCTCAATTCTATTCTATTGATCTATATGTCTGTTCTTGTGCCAGTACCAGGCTGTTTTGAGAACAGTGGCTTTGTAATACAGCTTGATATCTAGTATTGAGATCCCTCCTACTTTATCTTCTTTCTCAGGATTGCTGAGGCTATTCGGGGTCTTTTGTTGTTCCAAATGAACTTTTGAAGAGTTTTTTCTAGGTCAGTGAAATATGCCGTTGGTATTTTAATTGGGAGTGCATTGAACCTATAGATTGCTTTGGGAAGTATGGACATTTTGATGATGTTGATTTTACCAATCCATGAACATGGTATGTTCTTCCATCTTTTTACATCTTCCTCTATCTCTTTTTTCAGTGTCGTGTAGTTTTCCGTGTATAGGTCTTTTAGCTTCTTAGTTAAGTTTATTCCAAAGTATCTTAATTTTTTTGGTGCGATGGTAAATGGGATTGCCTTTTTAGTCTCTGTTTCTGCAAGTTCACTATTGGTGTATAGAAATGCCATAGATTTCTTGGCGTTAATTTTGTATCCTGCTACATTGTCAAATTCATTTATTAAGTCAATTAGTTTTTTAATGGAGTCTTTTGTTTTTTTTTATGTACAATATCATGTCATCTGCAAATAAGGATAACTTTACTTCTTCTTTTCCAATTTGGATGCCTTTTATATCCTCTTCTTGTCTAATTGCAATGGCTAGTACTTCCAGTACTATGTCAAACAGGAGTGGCGAGAGTGGGCAACCCTGTCTTGTTCCTATTCTTAGAGGGAATGGTTTTAGTTTTTGCCCATTGAGTATGATGTTGGCTGTGGGTTTATCATATATAGCTTTTATTATGTTGAGGTATGATCCTTGTACTCCCACCTTGTTGAGAGTTTTTATCAGGAAAGGGTGTTGGATTTTATCGAATGCTTTTTCTGCATCAATTGATATGACTATATGATTTTTATCTTTCAATTTGTTTATGTGATGTATCACGTTTATTGATTTGCGGATATTGTACCATCCTTGCATTCCCGGAATAAATCCTACTCGGTCGTGGTGTATGATCTTTGTGATGCTCTGCTGGAGCCAATTTGCTAGAATTTTGTTGAGGATTTTGGCATCTATGTTCATAAGGGATATTGGCCTGTAATTCTTTCATTGAGTTGTCTTTATCTGATTTTGGTATTAGGGTGATGCTGGCTTCATAGAAGGAGTTTGGAAGTGTTCCTTCCTCTTGGATTTTTTGGAATAGTCTGAGGAGGATAGGTTTTAGTTCTTCCTTGAATGTTTGGTAAAACTCTCATGTGAAGCCATCTGGCCTTGGGCTTTTGTTTGCTGGAAGCTTTTTGATGACTGTTTCAATTTCTTCCCAAGTTACTGTTTTATTGAGATTTATAAATTCTTCCTGATTGAGTTTTGGAAGGTTGTATTTCTCTAGGAATGTGTCCATTTCCTCCAGGTTGTTCAGTTTGTTGGAATAGAGTTGTTCGTAATATTTTGTAACAATCCTTTGTATTTCGGCGGGGTCTGTTGTTATTTCACCTCTTTTGTTTCTGATTTTTTTTTTTGCTTTTCTTACTTATCTAGACATAATGGGGACAATGATGTATAATCCATGGAGTTCTTGTGAGGATTAAATGAGAGTATATGAGTGTATGTTCATGTATGTGTGTTACTATTTTTATTATGTACAACATTTGTGCACTGGGGGCGGGGTTTGGGGTCCCTCAGCCCGGCCTGCATCCTCTCACAGTCTGGGACCCTCAGGAGATGTCTGAATGCCGACTGGGAGCAGGCCTAAGATGGAAGTCAGACATCCCTTCGAGGGGTTTTTAGTATTTCTGCAGAGGTGGGAGAGGCCCCTGCCACTGCCACTGTGCTCACAAGCTGTGAGCCCGGTTTCTGGCTGAGTGGTGCTCACCCTATGGGAATGCACTGACCACCAGGAGGCAGCTTCTGCCTTGAATGTCTGCCTCCTGGTGGTCAGTGTGCATCACAGCAACTGGTTGTTCCATCATCTGGTCAATTTGCATATTAGCCTTTTGTTATATAGGATTGCTCATGCTCATTCTGCTATGAATAAAAATTAGAAGTGATAAACGAGGAGGCTAAAAGAAAGAAAGCTACCCTGTTTCCAAGAAAATAAGACAGTGTTTTATATTAATTTTTGCTCCCAAAGATGCGCTAGGTCTTATTTTCAGGGGATGTCTTATTTTTCCATGAAGAAGAATACGGTGCACATTTATTGTTAAATGAAAATAAAGGAAATTTATTACCTGTATACCTGTATACGGTATGGTAGTATGGTAGTTGTCAACACAAACTAGACAAACTGTGAATCCTATAGTATCAAGAATTTACTCATTTATTCAATAACAATCATGTCATCATCTTCTGGAACATCATCATAACAATCCAATTCCTGAATTTCCTGGTGAATTTCTTGTGACACCATTTCTTTCAGAATTAGTGGACCAAATCTCTCACGTTTAGCCTAGGGGGGCTTTATTTTCAGGGGGATGCCTTATATTTCACTCAGAAGGACACCTGTAAGTAGGTCTTATTTTCAGAGGATGTCTTATTTTCGGGGAAACACAGTAGATTGGGAGAGAGTGAAGAACCCTGGATCAAACAAAAAGGTGCACAGAAATGAAGAAAGTATGATTCTTAAAAGCTGAGAGAGAAAAATTGGTCATATAGCCTTTTCATTAAAGATCTCCATTTTAAAATATAATAAGATTTATATTGGGAAAAACCTCCACATATAGAATTGGCATTGCATTAGAAAATGTCTGAAAAATTCTGATCAGATGTCAGGCTTGCTTAACAGAGTCATTGGATTATAGATGGAAAAAAAAATCCATAGAAATAACCTACCTTTACGCTTTTATTTCACAGATGAAGAAAGGTCCAGAGAGAGAAAGTGATTTATACAAAAACACCCAGCTTGTGAATGACAGAACAGATACCAGGATCAAGTTCCCTGACTCCTCATTAAGGACTCTCTCTATCAAAAACTAAAACTTCAGTATATATTTCTTCAACAAACTGTGAATCCTATAGTATCAAGAATTTACTTGAAATAGCACAAGTTAACACAATATAACTTGAAATAGCACAAGTTAGCATTGGTGATGACTGTGCCTAAATTAAATTCAGTCGTAAAACACAAAACAGGTATAAATAAATAAAACTTTTTAGTATCTCTCTTACATGTATAGGATGTAAATATCAGCCTCATCTAATTTCTTGCCTCTGTTTTTCTTAGCTCCCTACTCATTATAGCATAGAGTTCTAAAACCAGACCTAATTTAAGGAGACCATAATTATAAAGTCTCAGCCAAAGTTGGGCAAGATCTTTTTGATAGGAATTCATTCTTCCCAGAACACACTGCTCCAAGCTGACTTCTGGTCTCTTGGATTGACCTCTCTACTCTAGTGACCTGGGCAGGACCAGTATTGACAATGGACTCTGGGTAGATATAGGTCTCAGCATCTGTAAGAACAACTATGAGAGTTCCCTTCGTTTCCCATGTTTGGTTATTATTTCATTATTTACCAGAGTTATCCCATAGCTCCCCAAAAGCTTGGGGCCCTGTTTCAACCCTCCCAGTTTCCTGACATTGGGCATGGTGCCTGGACACATCACCTAATGAGAGGTTCCCAAGAGTAGACTCTTGGTCAGCCTACATGCCTCATCCCTAGAACAGCCTGTCAAACTATATCTTTATAATCAGTCCCCAGAACAGGCCGGATCCACCCTAGGTGAATAGATCTAGGACGATTTCCTTAAATTCCAAAATGCATTTGATCCGTCTTCTTGTAACTAAATAGCAAAGACTCATCAATTGCCTAAACTAGTACAATATAGGGGGAAATATTTTTAAATAGCTAGTTAGTTTTTATCGGTGATCAAGTCAATTTTCACTGACTGAATGTACAAATATTTGTTATACGTATATTACTGGTGATTGAAATATCCTATCTAATAAAAGGGGAATATGCTAATGATCTGTTACACCATATTGTGTAACGACCAACCACATAATGACCAGCTCATGGATCTGTAGGAGGGTGGGGCAGTGAACTACAGGGGGCAGGGCAGCAAGCTATGAGGGGGGCTGGGAGGAGTTACAGGAGGGTGGGGCCGTAGGCAGAGAGGTACAGAAGGGAAGGCTGCAGGGACCTACTGTCGCATGGATTTGTGTGCAGGGTTACTAGTGTAATATAAAAAATAAAGACTACAATTACATTTTTAAGTTTTTGTTTTAGAAAATTAAAAATGTTCATAATACTTGGAAAATAAAGGAAAGCATATATTATAGAATAAAATATGCTTTCTTTTTATAGAATGGCAAATAACTCTAAACCTATCTTTAATTTCACCCAGAATATACAAATATTTGTGATATAATAACATATATTCCAGTGAACTCCACTTCAGTTGACTCTTTCCCCCCCCCTAAAATATAAGAAGCCACAGAGGAACCTCTTCAGACTACATCATATATCTTGGGGTCCCATAAATGTATTTATTGATCTACAGGTAATCTCCTGGGGATTTTGTCAATTTTGATATTGATTCCCATGTGCA
This sequence comes from Pipistrellus hanaki, assembly GCF_964339955.1. NCBI lineage: Eukaryota > Metazoa > Chordata > Mammalia > Chiroptera > Vespertilionidae > Pipistrellus > Pipistrellus hanaki. The sequence goes on from NC_140513.1 coordinate 61,519,602, forward strand.
ATCGAGGAATTTTCTCAGTTTAGAGTTGTGCCTCACTTTTACATGCTAGTTTGAACTCCAGACTGTCTAAAATAGATCTTAAGACTCCTCATCAGGTTTTTGAGACTTGGTGCTTATTTTCTGATTCAACTGTATTTGTTCTGCTACCACTGCATTACCTTTGGATTCAATGTCAGCCACTGATAAGTCTGATATTCAACTCTCCCTCTAGCCATGAGACTGTAGAATATATTTAAGTTTTCACATGAAGAAGGGTATGCTGGGAGGCAGTGTCAGACTTGACAAACTTTAAGTTCATTTTCTTCCTGATCTAAATTTTGTGGGCCCCTCACCATGTGTCCACTGACATTCATTTAATCTCTATTAGAAGAATACATAAAAAATAGGAAATTTATTCATACCCCTACCTGCTATAAAACTATTATCTAGCTGGATAAACAGGCTGCACATTAATATAAACAACAATACCAGAAATCACATCATAGAAGTCATTCATAAAGATAAGAATATTTTTTTTTCATAATATGAAGTTAAAAGGGGGCTAGTTTTGGTGGAATTTGAGATAACAGAACAGAGCAAGGCATTCTCCCTGGCAGATATGCAGAGATGGAAAAGTTTAGATTCTGAGTAATTCAGTTTGGCTATTAAAGGAAGTTTATGCATCTACATTTCTATGCAGACACGTAGACATATATTTCTATAATAGGGCTCCACAGCTTCTGTTCTCTCTCTCGATAGCCTGTAAGGCAAGCAACCTGGTAGAGTTTGGATTCTGATTCCCCTGTTTTACATGCCTGTGCTTTCTCATCTATGCCTTTGCTGACGTTTCTTCCATACCTTCTACTAGCCTCTTACCCCTCCTCCATATCTCCTCATAATGAAGGTTAAACAAGCAAGTAAACTTGTCATGTTGCCTTCTCTGACAAACTGACAGGGCTTTTGGGGGTAATGTGTCAGAAAATATTTTAAAGCCCTCTTAGCTTCAAGGAAAAAAATAATCCCAAATGTGCACTGGAGTTGTACTGGCTAACTCTGTGACCTTACTTCACATTAATTGATTAGTTATGTCAACCTATGTATGACTTTGGAAATTGTAGTGCAAATGCCATGACCTCGGCCAACACTATTGAAGGCCTAGAGAAATACCCACGTGAGTCATAAAGCTTTTCAGGTTCCTCTTAATCAGATGGGATTTTTCTCCCTTTGAAATTCCCATTACACTTTCTATTAGTTTTACATCACTTAACTTATTCTACTTTATAGGCTTGTACTTGCCTTATCACTAGTGAAAGACTTAAGCTCCTTAAAAGTAAAGACTGTATCTGAATCATTTTTTATCTCCTCAAAAATGCCTAGCATAATAAGTATATGCTTTATAAATATTTCATGAACTGAATATAATGTAGGGAAAAAGGAGGATCTAAGGCTGAAAACCTAAGTTGCAGATGGATTATATGGGCATGAATAATAGAGTTCAGCTGGTAATTATTCTAAAAAGGTTCCATGTATATTGGTTTTATCCCTATACATAATCAGATGCTGGAGGGCAGAGGCCCTTAATACATTCTCACTCACATAGCCAATAATAATAGTAGGTGGCTGACCCACCATCTAGGGGTTGAGTCCTTCTGCTTGAAAGTATCAAAGGGAACACAATTGGTCAATGCATCACATCTCCAAAGTGTATCCCGGGAAATTTACATTTTGGGAGGAAAAAAAGAGTTGCACAAAGAAGAAAAGACCCATAGGATGGGAACCTGAGCTTTAAAAAGATGAAAACTCCTCAGTGTATTGTAACAGAAAGAGTCAAGATTTTGAGAATCAAGCCTTAAAATCCAAGATCAGATTTCAGCTCCACTACTTAGCTCAACCACAGGGCCTTGGGGCAAATGAAGTCATTCATCTGAATTTCAATCTCTCATACTGTAAAAGAGGTGGCATTATACCTAGTGCCAAAAAGTTAAATGGTGGCTTAACCTTAGTCACTTATTTGAGTAAATCCATAGACATGTCAAGTTTGCCTATGCACGTATGATCTCTTCCCATGTCATGCTTCAATGCCACCTCCATTTCCACTGACCCTGATTTCTTTTCTAGTTTTATACTGATTGAATTAGTGAAAACCAGTTCTAAGTTTTTGTAGACATAGATGTCCTCCAAATATATAGTCAAGTTATACCTATTTTTAGAGTTTTATATATAATAATAAAAGCATAATATGCTAATTAGATTGAATGATCTTCCCAATGAAGCTGCAGCTATGGGGGCTTAGGCAGCCGCCATGACAGCAGGGCTGAGCCCCTTGCATGAATTTCGTGCATCGGGCCTCTAGTTAGGAGATAAAATGGGATGTCTAAAAACCTTCAAAACTTCCACAGAGTATAATAAATGTGATATCGCTCCACCTTATTATATCTTTTCATGAAGTCATGATTTAAAGATACTTTCTAAGGAAAGAAGGCAGGTAGAAAAGGTTATGGCTGTCAGAGTTATAACTATTTCAGGTACTTCAACTGGACAACTTCCATTTCTATGGCCAGTTCTTTAGATTTTCTTAGGCTACCTGGTTTGACAGGTAAAAATGTTTAAATACAATTTGAAATAAATAAGCTAGTAACTGCTTTGTACATTTTTACTCCTTTATGTCAAAGTTCACCATTTTAATAAGCCAGGTTTTCCCCAACTAATGAAACTACACATGCTTTTGGTTTTCATATTTTGACTCAACGAAAAGACCAAGTTTAAGTCTGTTGCTCCATGAAGTGGAACGTACTTTGTGTCATAAGGTCCTAGAGAATTTCACGCCCTTCCGTTGGGTGATACAATCTTCAAGAAGAAAACAATGCTGACCTTGACCTGTTTGTGTTCAGTGGGCACTCCTGTGAATAGCAACAGCAAACACTTGTTTCAAACTGAGACTTCACATCAATGTGAGCAGACAGTCCTGTCCATCAAAAGGTAATCTCCACATTCATGAAGAAAACTCAGTGAGCTGTGGGTAGGGCTTTCAGTCCATATATTTAAAAAACAAACAAACATGTATACTCGAAGAATAAACAACTAACATTTCACAAAATACAGAGGAAGGCAAAAAAAAAAAAAAAAAGGCATCAAATCACAAAGCAGTTGACATTTATAAAGATTATTTTAAACAAAATTGCTCAAGAAAGCTAAGGTTGTTCTAATCAAAAGTAACTTAGAAGAGATTAAGAAGATAAAAGAACAAACAGACAAAAAAAGAGAATGATTTAATTCTTCCATTTCTTAACTATGTATATTATTAAGGAAGAACCAGATATGTTAATAGTGTATGACATATTATGCAGCTATGATGTATTCTCTATTTAAATTTGGGAGGAGATCTCTTACTATGGTTTGTCATCATAAACTAGGAAAGAATGAACCCTTTGACATAATAAATGTCTGCTCTGTATATATAATTATGGAAATATAGTTTTAAAATCCTATTAGAGATTCAAGTATACCTGTCAATTAGAAGGACAACATATGAGCTGTGAGGAAAGGTCTAGACTAGAGCTATGGAATTCAAGTTAATGAGACAGTTTTAAAAGTTAAACCTAAGTTATTATAAATATTATTTCCCAGGCAAACCTGCACACTGAGGTTTTAAGTATAATTATGTTAGATCACTGGGCTGAGAAGCAGTATGTTCAGAGACAAGCTGACAAAACACTGATGGACAGTTTGGAGATATGGGTCACAGAACTCAAGATTCCTTTTAAGTGAATGAGGTTTTCTATAGACCTCAATGCCACTCCTCTCAAACTCTTTGCTGGATCCTAGACTTGTCTTTTTTTTTTTTTTTAATTATTGACACTTTTACAGATGTCTCCCATCCACTCCCCCTTTGCCCATCTTCACCCAGCTCCCTACCACCTCTCCCTGGCCTGTACCACAGACTGTTGTCTGTGCCCAAGGTCTGTGCATATAGTATGTTCTTTGGCTAATCTCTTTTCCTTCTTTAATCCAGCTCTCCCTTTTTTTCCCCTCCTCTCTGATGTCTGTCAGTGTGATACATGTATCCATGCTTCTGGTTCTATTTTATACATCGGTTTATTTTGTTATTTTGTTTATTAGATTCCAAATTTCTTATTTGTCTTTCTCTGTCTTATTTAGCATAATATCCAGGTCCAACCATACTGTTGCAAAGGATAAGAGTTCCTGCTTGTTTACAGCCTCTTAGTGTTCCACTGTGTAAATGTAAACACACATTTTTGTTGTTGTTTTCATCTATTGAGTTACTGATGGGCACTTGGGCTGTTTTCAGATCTTGCGTATTGTAAATAATGCTGCTATGAACATAGGGGTACATGTAGTATTTATGGTTGGTGTTTTGGGGATTCATAGGATATATTCCCAAAAGTGAGGTCAAAGGCAATTTATTTTATTTTTTAGGGAACTCCATTCTGTTTTCCATAGTGGCTGAACCATTTTGCACTAGGACTTTTCTTTTTTTCTTTTTTTTAAAATATATTTTATTGATTTTTTACAGAGAGGAAGGGAGAGAGATAGAGAGCTAGAAACATCGATGAGAGAGAAACACCAACCAGCTGCCTCCTGCACACCCCCTACCAGGGATGTGCCCACAACGAATGTACATGCCCTTGACCGGAATCGAACCTGGGACCTTTCAATCCAAAGACCAATGCTCTACCACTGAGCCAAACCGGTTTTGGCAGGACTTTTCTTTATTTTTAAATGTTGGTCTCCCTTAGGGTTTGATAGTAGGACCTTCATATTTTGATGGAATCTATTGAACATCATTTCATGTTTTAAATGTCATCTGAAATTTATTGATATCCACATTTAAATCTCCTGTCTAGACCCATCACTTTGTGTGTGTGTGTGTCTGTGTGTTTAATCTTTATTGTTGAATATATTACATATTTCCCCCATTGGCCCTTTCTAGCCCCCTTCCCCTGACCCTCCATCCCAAGCCTTCACCACCCATAGAACCATCACTTTAGACTTGACATTTCTTCTCAGATATTTTACAATTTTATCCAACATATTAAAATGAAGGGTCCGGAAGAACTCTCAATAAATAGCACTATCATTCATTCTATTCTGAAAAAACCTAAAGGGATAGGACTGTCCTTGGTAATTTTTTTTCTCCCTGCATGGCACTACCAATCTCCCAAGTCCTATCCTCTAACTTTGAAATACAGCTCAAATAAAATTACTCATCTTCTCTGTCATACTGTATGTAGTCTTTTAAAAAATGTTATTTACTGATTTGAAAGAGATAGTGACATCAATTTATTATTCCACTTATTTATGTATCCCTGGTTGCTTCTTATATGTGCCATGACCCTGACTGGGGACTAAAACCATAGCCTTGGTGTATCAGGAAGATGATCTAACCAACTGAGCTACCTGGCCAGGGCCTGCCATACCACAGTTTTGGCCACGATTATTAAAGCTTGGACTCCTGAAGTCATTTCAAAGTCTTCTCCTTATTTCTACTCTTGTCACCCACAATCCATTTTTCACTCACCAGCCACAATGATTATTAAAACAAACAAACAAAAAACAAAGAGAAAATATCAGTATCAACATGGTTTACTTAAGAACAACTCATCACTCCTCTTGGAAACCATTAGGCATGAGAAGAACAAAGAGAGGCTCACAGATTCCACTTAAGTCATGTAACAAACTTGAGGTCTTTGGCTACCTTGGTTTACCATGCTAGTAATCACCACATTAAATAGATATGTGTGTGTGGGGGGGGGGGGTCTTATCTATTATCTATCTATCCATACATCCCATTGATTATTTTTATCTGGATAACCATAACTATTTACTATTTTCATGCTGAAAGTGGTTCATTAGGAACAGAATGTTAAGAATATGTTTTCTGAATTGGTTCTGGGGTTTCTGGAATTGTCTCTTAATCTGATTAGATTTAAAGATGCTCTTTCCAGTAGTGAAGAGAGTCCTGACAGTCCATGGCATGATATGACAGTAGGGGAATATATCTCCATTGGATACATTCAATCCATTATAAGAATCAAGGGGCTAATTTACTTTATATGTCATACTTCTGAATATTCTTAGAAAACTAAGAATATAATGAGAATGGCTGGGTTGCTCCTAATGTGGCTGGACAAATTGGTAAAAGAAAAGAATGAGGTCAGGAATTCAAACGCTCAGCTCAAGCCTGCATAAAGGACCTGAAAATTTCTGTTGAGTGCCCCATGGAGACCCTTACCTCATTTAGTCACAGGGCTAAGCTTGTTTAAAATCAAAAGCAGACTCTGGTCCTATGGCTAAATTATAAGGCAAGTTCAATTTCCAGTCTTCAATGTCATCTACTATTAAAGTAAAGCATTGATTGTTAAATAATGGGATCTTATAAATTGGAATGGAATGAAGCTGGGACATTTGGTCGCTAAATTATTGTTTACGAAAACAAGGTGCTGCAATGAATCATAAATTCATAATTGAGCAGGTCATGGTGAACAGTCACACCCCAGGCCTATGACTTTAGTGTAAGGTTTTTAAGTAAGCCCTGTCCACTGTTCTCATGTATCCTTATATAATAAAAGCCTAATATGTTAAATGCCTGGTTGTCCGGTCATCCATTCAAACAATCAAAGTGTAATATGTTAATGATATGCTAAGGCCACTCAACCACTTGCTATGATGTGCACTGACTACCAGGTGGCAGATGCTCTGACTGGTAGGTTAGCTTGCTGAGAGTGAGTGAGATGGGCCAGACAGGCCCTAGAGCCCTCCTGCAGTCTCCTCCCTAGCTAGCCAATCTCCATGTCCTGATCGTGCACCAATGGGGTCCCTCAGCCTGGCCTGCACCCTCTTGTAATCTGAGACCCCTTGGGGGATGTTGGAAAGCTAGTTTTGGCCTGACCCCACAGGCATAAAAGGCAAATATGCAAATCGACCAAACAGCAAAATGACCAGTTGCTATGATGCACACTGACAACCAGGGGACAGATGCTCAACAAAGGAGGCAGAAGCTCAGCCAGCAGCACTAAGGATGTACAACTGATGGCTTAGGAGCGGGCCTAAGCGGTTAGTCAGACATCCCCCTAAGGTAAGGTGACCAGATAATCCTTCTTTTGGCAGAAGAGTCCCTATACCTAATAATTTTTCCTGCATCCGCGGCATTTTAAAAAAGTCCCACTTCTTTCCAAAAATTGGGACTTTTTTTAAAACGCCTCGGGAAGTGGGGAAAATTGTCTAGTCTAGAATAACACACCTTTGGAAAACCATAGGTAACACTGCTTGAAGGGGTAACCACCCTCAAGAAAGAACACAATCCTTTAACTATTCTGTAATACAATCCTTGTTTTCCTTACTTCCCTTCTTAATTTCAAAAGCATAAAAGAAACTGAAAACATGTTCTTATCAGAAGTATTTGAGATCTTGCTTCCCAGTATGTTGTCAGTTTGATTAAAACAATTATCAAATTTTTCTACAGTTTTGAATTTTTCTCACCTTAACATTATGAGGAATCTTCTTTGCCAGTGAAGAGGTCTTCCTGTCCCCAGTAGCCTCCCACATTTAGGAGAAGTGACCTTACCAACCCCAGTGGTAGTAGCCTCTCTAGTTCCATCTAATAAGATTAACTCTGCATTTCCTGAAGAAACTGCAATGTCCTGGTCTGGGGCAGTTGCCAAGACAAGGTTGATTCCCCTCAGGACCCACATTCACAACCCATGTTTACTTCTTGACCTATAACTAGATTCAAGTCTGAATAGACCCCTAAAGGTGAGGTACATAGTGTGACCCAGGAGGAAATACTCTATACTCCAAAAGAACTATACATGTTTTCAAATTCCTAAAGAGAAAGCTGGAGAACATGTGTAGAAATAATTTAGGTTATGAAATAATGGTGGAAGGTACATAAAGTTGTATCTGGCTGAATTTTTTAATATGGTTTCATTAAGCAAGAGATGTTGCATTTAATGTTGCAACTCAGGGAGTTATTCAGAAGGGTTCTAACTCCTTCCTAACTCCCTGGTTGGCTGTACCATGGACCAAAAGGTGACCCACAGAGAGTAAATTGAAATGCCAGACTTAAATGGGCTCGATGTAGAAGAAGGGATTTGCAGGTTTATGGAGATTGGAATGTTACAGTGGATTTGCTATTTAAGATCTCATCACCTACACTAGAAGAGTCCAGTAGACATTACCTCTCACCATTGCTGTAAGGTGACACATTTGTGAGCAGAGCCCCAGCATTTTTAAAGAGCTCTGTGATCATTACTCTCTGTAGGTCATTGGAAACTAAAGTCCCTAAATTGGAAACTTTAAATGCAATGGTTGTAATTGAATCTTCGGGTGGCAGGAGCCAAGTGATTAGAGTCAAAAGACAGGAAGCATACTAAGGCCTCATGTGATCTGTTAATCATAAATATTCTAGACCAAGTAAACAAACATCTAATCTAATTATAAAAACAAGTCAGAACCCCTCGATCAATCCCCAGAATTAAGCCAGTTTTCAAACCAATAAGTCCTTGAATGAAGGGGGAGTCCAGGTACCTTGAGAAAGGGCCTAGTACACTGCCCAAAAGGACACTGTCAATTTTTCTTCCAGCCTTCCCCAAATGTCTGACAGCTTTTACCAAGGTAACTGTGCACTGGAAAAAAGGACATAATTAGACCTTTTGCGGACTACCAGACACTAGCTCTGAACTGATGCTAATTCCAGGAGACCCAAAATATCACTGGTCTACTTGTCTGAGTAGGGTCTTGAGGTCAGGTGATCAATGGAACTTTAGCTTAGGTCCATCTCACAGTGGGCCCAGTGAGTCCCCAAACTCAGTGGCTATTTCCCAAATTCTGAAATGTGTAACTGGACTAGACATACTCAGAAGCTGGCAGAATTCCTACATTAGTTCCCTGATCTATAAAGTGATAACTATTAAGGCAGAAAAGGCCAAGGAAGTGCCACTAGAACTGCCTTTACCTAAGAAATAGTAAAACAAAATCAATACCGTATTTCTGAAAGGGTTTCAGAGATTAGTGCCACAATCAAGGACTTGAAGGATACAGGTGTGGGAGTCCCATTACATCCCATATAATTCTTCTATTTGGGCTCTACAGAAGATGGATGGATCTTGGAGAATGACGTTGGATTTTCATGAACTTAACCAGCTAAAGACTCCAGTTGTAGCTCTGCTGTACCTGAGGTAGTTTGAGCAAATTAGCACATCCCCTGGTACCTAAGAATGGCAAATGCTTTTCTCTCCATACTTATCAATAAGGCCCTCTAGAAGCAGTTTGGTTCTAATTGGCAAGGCCAGCAATACAATTTCACTATCTTAAGTCATGAATATGTCCACTCTCCAGCCCTACATCACCATTTCATTCACAGGGATGCCTACATAGGACCATCATAGGGATGAATTACATTGAGCCACAAGTAGCAACAGCTCTAGTCTTGCCAGTAAGATATTTGTGTGTCAGGGTGGTAATAAAGGTGACAAAAAATCATGGGACTTTTATCTCTTTTAAAATTATAGGGATCCAGTGGTATAGGGAATGAGGTTAGATCCCTCCTAAAATGAAGGATAAGCTATTGTATGTGGCCCCAATAAGAGGCACAATACCTGGTGGGCCTCTTCAAATTTTAGAAGCAATATATTCCTCATTAGGATGTATTACTCTGGGCCATTTACAAAGTGATCCAAAAATCTGCTAGTTTTAAGTGGGGCCTGGAACAAGAAAAGGTACTACAACAGGTCCAGGTTGCTGGGTAAGCTGCTCTGCCACTTGACCTAAATGAGTAGATCCAACAATGCCTGAAATATTAGTGGCAAATGGGGATGCTCTTGGGAGCCTTTGCTAGGCTCCTGTAAGTGAATCACAGTTCATGTCCTTAGCATTTGGAGCAAAGCCCTTCCATCCTTTGAGGGAAACTACTGTCCTTTTGAGACACAATTCTTGGTCTGCTACTAGGCCTTAATAGAAACTGAACTTTAAACCTGGCCACCAAGTAACTTGAACTGCCATCATGAATGGGGTGTTATCTGACCCACCAAACCATATAGTTGGGTGTGTAGAGCAACACTCCATCATCAAATGAAAGTGGTATACATATGATCAGGTCCAAAACAACTCTAATGGGACACATTAATGAAGAAGTGATCCAAATTTCCATGGTCTCCACTCATGCTATCACACATTCTTTCTCCCAGCCTGCACCTGAGGCCTCATGGCAAGTTCTCCACGATCACCTGGCAGGGGAGCAGACTTGGGTCTGATTTATAGATAGTTTTGCACAATATAAAGGTATTACCTATCTACGGACAATTGTAGCACAATAGCCCCTTTCTAGAACATTCCTTAAGAATGGTGGTTAAAGGAAATCCTCCCAGTGGGTAGAATTTTGGCCTCTAATTGTTCACTTTGCTAGGAAGGAAAAATGTGAAGATGTGTAATTATATACTGAGTCATGGGCCATGGCCAACGGTTTTTCTAGATGATCAGGGCTGGAAAGGAACATTGTTGGAAAATTGGTGATGAGCAAATGTGGGGGAAAAGTATGTAGAAAGGTCTTTCTAAGTGGGCAAGAAACATGAAGATATTTGTGTCCCATGTGAATGCTCACCAAAGGATTACTTCAGCAGAGGAGGACTTTACCACAACAGTCCCACTTTATCCATGGTTTTAGATTTCATAGGTATTTCAGTTACCCATGTCAACCATGTTCAAAAATATTAAATGGAAAATTCCAGAAATCAACAGTTCATAAGATTTAAATTGTCTGAGTTGTGTGATGAAATACTGTGCTGTCCTCCTCTCTCCCACCCAGGATAGAAATCATTCTTTTGTTCAATATTTCCATACTGTTTATACTACCCACCTATTAACAACTTAGTATCTATCTTGGTCATCAGATCAACCATCATGGCATTACAGTGCTTGTGTTCAAGTAACCCTTATTTTACCTAATAATGGTCCTAAAGTGAAAGAGTAGCGAACCTTGGGAATATAGCTATGCTAAAGAGAAGCTATAAAATGCTTCTTTTAAGTGAAAGGTGAATGTCTTTGACATAATAAGAAAAGAAAAACATAATGCTGATGTTGCAAAGATCTACAAAAAAAGATCTTTTATACATTAAATTGTAAAAAAAAAAAAAAATGAAAAAAGAAATTTATTCTAGTTTGCTGAGAAAGAGACCACATTCAACTCACAACTTTTTTACAGTATCCTATCTAATAAAATAGTAATATGCAAATTGACTGTCACACCAAGACACAAGATGGCCACCCCCATGTGGTCAAAGATGGCTGCCCCCATGTGGACACAAGATGGCCACCACAAAATGGCCTGTGGGGGAGGGCAGTTGTGGGAAGTTAGGAGTGACCTGACCAGACCAGCAGAGGAGGGCAGTTCCGGGGGGACAAGGTCTGCAGGAAAGGGTAATTGGGGGGGACCAAGGCCTGCAGGCAAGGGCAGTTGGGAGCAAGCAGTCCTGGATTGTGAGAGGGATGTCCAACCACCCATTTAGGCCTGATCCTGGGTGGTTGGACATCCCTCAAGGGGTTCCAGATTGGAGAGGGTGTGGCTGGGTTAAGAGAAACTCCTCCCATGCATGAATTTCATGCACCAGACCTCTAGTATTGTTATAATTATTTTATTATGAGTTATTAATCTCCTACTGTGCTTAATTTATAAATTAATTTTTATCATATATATATATATATATGAAAAAGTATAGTATATGTAGGGTTTGGTACTATCTAAGGTTTCAGGCATCCATGGGAGTGTTGGAATGTATCCCCTATAAATAAGAGGGGAGAATACTATAATCAAGTGGATAGAATTACATGTTTTTTTGGACAATAATCAGCCTCTTTCTCTAGCCTTTCCTGTCATTTCCCAATGGGCCCAGAGACAAAATGGCAATGTGGCAGGACAGAGTTTATCCACAGGGCTCAGCTACATGTGCTTCCATTCACTATGACAAGGGGTGATGTTTAATGTTATCTGTCGACTTGATTGGGCCATGGGTTGTCTGATAGTTGGTTAGGCATTATGTATATCTGTGAGGATATTTCTGGATGAGATTAACATCTGAATCAGTAGATTGAATAAATCAGATTATCTTCCCCAATGTGGGTGGGACTCATCCTATCACTTGATGGGTTGAACAGAACAAAAGTGCCAAGAAAGGGAAAATCTTGGTCTCTGCCTAATAGTGTTTGAGACGCTGCTCTTAAGCCTTTCACTTAAATTCTGACTACATTTTAGATCATTGTCTCTCCTGCTTCTCAGGCCCTGGAACTTAAACAGGAACTACACCTTTGGCTTTCCTGAGCCTTTAGCTTGCCTACTGCAGGTCTTAGGACTTTCAGTCTCCATAATTGCATGAATCAACTTCTTATAATATATTACTATATATAATAAGCCTACTTGTAAAAAATATATTTAATAAAAATATATAATGCCCCCTCTTCTATTGGTCCCATTTCTCTGGAGAACCTTAGCTAATATATATATTTAACATAATTTAATAAATAAGTGTATAAAGTTGAGTGTAATTAAACACATATTAACTTAATTTTTTAAGTATTAAAAACTTTGAGGGAGATAAAAATTAAAGTCCTGCACATTTTCCCAACAACTCTGCTCTTAAGAAACTTATTTAAAACCAGGCCTTCAGATAAATCTCCCTGATTTTCTTCTCAGCAACATGGTTCATTAATATTCTTGTCATTCATGTATAGGGTCTAGGTTATGGGTTTGAATGGGGCATAGTTACTGAACTTTTGTGGTATAATTTACATAGAAGCATATACATTTTTACAATTTTAAATATATTTTTGGTATCTTTACTGAAATTTTTAAAATGAAAAAAATTAATAGATACTTGAAAGGAAGTCTCTTTCTAATGTCTTATTTTCTTAATTGCTCTTATAATAAGAGAATCTGATTCTTTATAATGGTATACATTACCTATTAAGACTTTAATCTTTTCAATAGAAATAAAGTAGATATAATATTATAAAATATTTTTACTTTATAAATATTAGGTTATATCTTGTTTTCCATAAGGTAAGAAGAATTTCTAGATAATTTATGCAAAGTAAATTACTTACACCTGGATAATTACACAAGCTCAAAGCAAGAAATTCAATGTGAGAGTATTTTTTGGCTCCTTTCATGAATTATACACTTTCAGAAAATAGTTCTAAATAAGATTCCTCTAAGATTTATAGCTACTATTAGCTAGTGAGTACCAACTCTTTGCTGCTAAATGCTTTATATACATGATCAAGCTTATCTTTATAAAAACCATGGAAGATAGATATCTTTCCCATTTTATAGGGAAAAAATAAGTCTCTGAAAATTAATAACCTTGCTTAAAATCACTCTGGCATCCAAAATCAAAGTAACCCATGACCAAGGTCTGAATTTAGCCCCATCTGATTCAAGACCCTTGGTCTTAATCATCTGATTTTAGTAACGTTCTCCAAAAATTAAAGGCAAACCAATCATCAGTTAACCTTAAACACTCCCTGGACTATTCTGATTTTTTTCTTTTGTTTTTATTTCAATAGCATCTGCAATAATTTAGAAATACGTCTCTCTATTTAAAGACATAGCTAAAGATTAAAATAGTTCTTTGTCTACATGCACACCGCATGAGAGACAAAGAAAGATGCCTTTCTACAATAATACAATCAGTCAAAGTTAGTGCTGGGCATTAAATTTTTAAAATTCTGTTTATCTCATTACATGCAGAATCATGCTTTTTTTTTCATGAGGCCATTTTCATCTCTGAATCTGTAAGTGATGTAGTGAGATGATGTAATTTTCTTTCATTACCTCCCCAGCCAGTCTTTAAGAATTGTGGCCTTGCTTTTAAAGCAGGCATTTTTCAGTGGCTCATTAAAATCATGAACTTTATTCCACTTTTTTTGTACTCGTGTCCTTCAGCCTTTAAGAACATCATTCAAATGGTTAATGGTGCTAATATTAACAAGCATATAATATTTGTAATAATCTTAGAGAATTTGTATAAACTAACACATTAATGGTCACTTTAAAGAACTATAAATCAATAAAGTCTGCAAAAGATTGGAATTACCAAAAAGCAAAACATTCCGTTACATTACACAAATGAAAAATCCAGGGCCAAGGAAGGTAAGAAAAGTATTGCCCCCATATCCTATATGTAAGAACCATTATTTGTCCAAGAAAATGATGGATTATTTCTCCCCTAATGGTCCATTTTACTGAAAGTTTGTCCCTTCAGTACATGTGATCCTTAAAAAGCCTGGCTTCTAGGAGGGAGTTGTCTGTTCAATCATGCCTGAAGCTCTTTTTCAGGTTAGTTAAGTATCAAAAAACTTAGAGCAGCCCTGCTGAGAGCATCATTATCTGCTATTGCAGAGTGAGAACCACAATTGTGTAACTCAGTGATACAGGGTCTTGACCTTTGCAATGACTATATTGGCATCTCAGTTATTACTTAAAAAGTCACCAGAGTCATGACCTTGACCATTGGCAATTTGCTCTTAGCAAAAGAAATCTTAGCTTTTCCCAGCTTTCTGGAGCTGGTTGAAACACAGATTACACGCACCTTTATTTATAATACACACACACACACACACACAGAGTCACACACACGATGTATACATATGCATATGGAATAAGGTCTCAACTCAAATAATATGAGTGCAATACATCCTTCTTTTACATTTATTCCCTTTTGCTATTTATCCAATTATGTCACCAGCCTGGTATATCAGCTATGTTACTGGGATATTCATTGGTGCACAAATGCAGAATAAAAATCTGCATTTCTCTTATCAGTTTTGAATTAAAGGGCAGAAAGTGAAACATTTCCAATGGTTAACAATAAAAATGTTTAGATTCATTTTTCTTGGATTTTTTCATTGACTTTCTTTCTGATTTGAGATTTAATTTAAACTATAAAATAATTTTATTGCCAGAAAATATATAGAAGTTGTTTGCAGAATACCTTTCTTGATTTCTAATATGCACATCTCAGTGTGTCACAAAATTAAAAAAGGAAATACAATGAACACAAGTATAAGCATATATATATATATATATATATATATATATATATATATATGCATCCATCCATTTGGGGAAGAAAAGGGCATACTTAGGTCATTCTGGTCATCCAAAGGACCATTGCACTCATTTATTAATGCAGTTGAATAATCTTTATGTGATTAGTAATTGAAAGTATTTATATTCTACTATTCAACTAAACTTACAAGCACTTTTCAAATTTTCTTGAAATGTCTTTGAAGTAAAAATTCTTTTGACACATAAATGGTGTGCATGCAGATATGTACAATAATACCAAGGTAACCTTCGGTCCTGAAGCAAAACAAAATCTTAATGTTCCATTTAAGAACATCTAAATCTTAAAGCTCTAAATAGTTGGGCTTAAAAACTATTAGATATTATGAGACAGAAGAAAATAAAACTTTTGTGTTCATGTGAAAAGCTCCTTAATATCATCTGTAGGCACTGAGCCTCGGGAGGCCAGGACAACCTGACCACTGGCAATCAGAAACACTGTTCACACATTTCTGAACAAATGAAAAGATTAATCTGTAACACAAGCTTGGAAGTGTTTACTCAGTGAACCAGACATGATTAATGTGTGTGCTAGAGTGACTTCAAGTTTGCAAACTAATTAAATTACCTGTTACTATCACTTAAAATTCCTTACCAGGCTTCATGTTTACCAACACCATACTTATTGCCTACTTGTTTGAAAGAACACTCATCATTTAAGTCTCATTTCATGTCATTTCTTTCTATCCCATCCTCATTGAACTACTGCTATTTAATGCATCTGTGCCTTTGTCCACAAAATTCTGTCTCACTGCAAGTCTTTTCTATCTGGCAAACTTCTACTCATACCTCAAAACCTAACTCAAATTAAATTTATTGAATGCCACAGACAGAGATATTACTACTCCTTTAATTTTCCCATAGCATTTGTTATATATATTTTCTATATTATTTAGCAAACTATATGGTAATTGTTTGGTTAATACTCTACCTTCCGTACTATGTTGCAAGCTCCATAAGAACAAAGTGATTCTTACTCATATATTTATCTATGATGCTTATTATAGGGGTTGGATCATAGCAGAAAAATTAAGATTATTTAAGTATATAAAAAGTATTCTTTACTAGTTTATTTCTTTTATTTTGTATACTTTTTTTATTGATTTCAGAGAGGAAGGAAAAGGAGGGAGAGAGAGATATACATCAATGATGACAGAAAATCATTGATTGGCTGCTTCCTGCCATATTTATCAATGCTATACTTATCATCTACTTGTTTTAAAGAAGACTCAAGTGGGGATCAAGCCAGTAACCCATGGATGTGCCCTTGATTGGAATTGAAGCCAGGAGTCTTCCATTTGCAGGCTGATGCTCTATCCACTTAGCAAAACTTGCTAGGGCTAGTTTCTTTCTTTTAAAAAGAACATTTTTTAAATTGATTTTACAGTGAGAAAATGAGAGAAAAAGAGAGAAACATCAATGATGAGAGAGACTCATCAATCAGCTGCCTCCTACACATCCACTACTGGGGAAAGAGCCTGACTGGGAATCGAACCATGACCATTAGGTTCACAACACACACCACTGAACCACACCAGCCAGGCTTTTGCTAGTTTCCTTATTCCATTCCAGTAATGAATATAATAATTAATCATTAATAATAATATTAGAGCTCATATTGGTAACATATTATCTTGAGTCCAAAACCCCTATGTTCAAATTAACATTTGATTCAGTATTCTATTTGGAAAAAAAAATGCCTTGGATATTCAACATTGATGTGAAATGGAAGTTCTTGCTGGTTGATTAGAGAAATTTAACTTACTTGTCAGGATATTAGCTGGGAATGGGAAATAGAACAAGCTTTTATTTACTAACATTTCTGAAACTATAGGTCTGGCCCTCGCTTCAGAAGTCTTAGAAATGTTCCCTTTACTAATAAATACTCCAGCCTCCTATCATTGGTTGTCAACTGGGGGCAGAATTGACTATCACTGGAAGTTTTTATTTGTTTTTTTTATGTACAATGACATTAGTTGTCACAAGATTGGAGGATATATTTAGTAGCTAGGAGCTAGAGATGCTCAGTGTCCTACAATGAGTGGGAAAATCCATACAAAAAATAAATGTCCATCTAAAACCATAATACTTCATTATGTAGTATTTCAAGTAATCCAAGAGTCCATTGTGTTGATTTGCATTACTAAGTTTTGCAGACTTGATTATACCATGGACTACTTTCCAATCTCATGCCAGTCTATGCATGTAATGGTATTCCTTGTCAAGTACAATCCTTAGCTAGAATTGTTAACCAAATAATACACTTATTGGAAAATTGTAAGGAAAAAAATTAGATAACTTCAGCAGATTTCCAGGTTGCCATGAAACTAAGTAGAAATTCATGGATGAGTTACTAATAGAAAATGCCTTTGTTGCCCAACTTTCTACTTTTCTTGCATACTGATACAGTTTTACTTTCTGCCACTTTGGCAGTTAAAGTTACATAGCATACATTATTAACATCTATGGATAAATGATAAAGGGTTTCTAAAAAATCCCTAATAAGTTTACCTGCTAAATGTGAAAACAGTAAAGCCAACACATAAAATACTTTCTTGAAGTATTTTAGATAAAAAAAAAAAATTTAGTCATAGGGTTTGATATGGATAGATCTGGGTTTAAAACTTAAATGCAAGCAATGTAGCATTGGATAAGATGCTTAAGCTTTCTTACTTTTCTCCAAAGCTTCACTGGGCTTTTGTCCAGGATTAGACAACATAATATATTTCATGTATATATGAAATGGTCTGGATCAAAAAACAAATGTAGAGTAAGATGGTTAATGTCAAAGAAAGCAAATACCTTATCAATAGTTATTTACATATCTGAAGAAAGATTAAGCCAAGGGAATAAACTAAAGCGAGTTTTAATTTACTAGTAAGTGTGAAGCATTAACTTAAGGAGAAAATTCTCTGATCTTTCTACCCTGAGGATTTTTATTTGATTGACAGAAATATCTCAAAGTACTGATGATTCCACTGGCTAGCCTAAGGACACTAGCCCTTTAGATTACCAATAATTCCATTAATCTAGTTCCATGCTCATCAAGTAAATGTCTGCTCTGACTTTTCTTTCTGATTTTTCTAACTGAAGAGGGTGTGCAGACCAGATGATCTAAGAATTGTAGTTCAGCTGGCAGTCTTAATTCTCATTAGGCAAAATTAACTTTCTGTATGATTTATATGGAATTTTGTCAATGAAAAGCTACTTATGTAAACTTCAATTTGATCAATTCCAAATACATTGTCAAAATTGAATTTTTAGATCTGCAAAGCTAAGGATGAGACTTAATTAGCTACTTGTCCAGATCCCACCAGGGGAGGCTCCAACCGAGTGGAAAGTCCTACTCAGAAATCACTCCCATCCTATCTAATAAAAGGGTAATATGCAAATTGGTTGGGACACTGTCAGGTAACAACCCACCAGCATGCTGTGTCTGTCTTCTCCCCAGTTCCTCCCTGACAGCCTGTGGTAGGAGCCCAAATCCTAGCCTACCTAAAACACGGCTGTGTACCAACATATAAGAAAGGGACATCCCACACTTGCCTGGGGCATCTAAGTCACTGGCCTAGAGAATCAGGGTTTCAGATAAAGGGACACAGCATTCCATGGCTATCTTGAGTTTGTGGTTTCCAAGGAAACAGCCAGAGGGATGATAAACCCTCTGCAAATGGCTCAGCTGGTGCCTATCAAAGCAGCAGCTTCCTTTAAATTGAGACTTTCCTGCAGTGAATGACCCCAACCCTCCCTGGATCAGGCAAGTGCCTGTGGAGTACAATCTCCACGCAATGCAACGAGGGCCCCAGTCTAATCCCCCGTGAGCACATGTGCGTTAGCTCAGGGCATCCAGAAGGAAGGGAAAGGTATGATGCAGGACAGGCACCCCACAGCTGCTCATTCAGGTGCCAGAGGGTTGTGGAGCAGCGAACAAGGGCCCTGGAACCAACCAAACAAAAATAATCAAATAAACCAATACAAACACCTCTCCCCGGCCCTGGGAGGGATCCGGGTTTGAGGGGCATCCCACCCAGGCATTGCTTACCTGCTTCCCACCCCCTTCATCCAAATGGACAGGTTAAGAGGAAGGGAATCCCTGGGAACCACACCCCTGCCCTTCCTCCAGACCTCACCTCTGGGAAGGCAGGGCCTGACCCCGCCCACAGCAGATTTGCATATCCCAGACCCTCTGGTACTTCCAAGCATGGGACTTTCCCATGTCTTCCCTGCCTCCCAGTCACTGACCCTCACTCTCTCCTGCCCCAGAAGCACTATGTCCTCCCCAACTTTCGGACTTTATAGCCTAAATGCATGGTGGGCATAATTGCTTCTCCACAGATTTTATTTGATAAAAACCCAGCAAAATCGCTTAGCAACTAAGTTGCTCAGATTTCATCAGGGACAATGAATGATACACCTTTTTTGGCTTTAAAGAATAAGATGTTTTTGCTATCAATTTTTTAGGTAATAGATTTTTATTGGTTTAAGAGAGGAAGGGAGAGGGTGAGCGATGGAAACATTAATGATGAGAGAGAATCATTAATCAGCTGCTTCCTGCATGTGCCCTACTGCGGATGGAGACCACAACCCAGGCATGTGCCCTTGCCAAGAACCAAACCTGGGACCCTTCAGTCCTCAGTCCAAAGCTCTATCCACTGAGCCAAACCAGGTAGGGCAAGCAATTCTATTCTTATTAAAGACTTAAGTTTTGTCATAAACAAGTAGATTTGAAGCATATTAAACCAATATACATGTTTTAATGAAGTGTCTCTTCATTTCTACTAATGCAATTTTAACTTAAAGCTTACATTGAAGAATCTATACTAATAAAAGGGTAATATGCTAATTAGACTGGACGTCTTCCAGACTTCCATTGGATCATCCTTCCGGACAAAGCCACGGTGGTGAGGGCTGAGGCAGAGGTGGTTAGGGGTGACCAGGCTGGCAGGGGAGGGCAGTTAGGGGTGATCAGGCAGGTGAGCAGTTAGGAGCCAGGAGTCCTGGATTATGAGAGAGATGTCCAGATTGGGGAGGGTGCAAGCCAGGCTGAGAGACCACTCCTCCCCCTATTCACGAATTTCATACACCAGACTTCTAGTTTTCTATAATTGCAACAACAAACAATAAATTTTTTTTTGGGGGGGGGGACAAAACACATTTCCAAACTTGATGTGGATGAAAGGGCCCACATGATAACCTGAAAAGTTCAGGGAAGCTTGCTAGCAGTCTTGCAAACTCAGAGACCTAACGTAACCACAAAGGATGGTCTGAAATTAAACTCTAACTAAAAGCAGTTATGGTGGGTAGTTATATCCTAGGCTGCTATCTTCACTGACAAGGTCAACCTTTACCTTAACTGAATTTATCTGTCTTTTTGCATCTATGATAACATATCCTTGAAATGTCTGGGTAACTTATAACTTCCCCTTTTCTGGACTCCTTGGGGTACAACCTAATGTGCCTGGGCACCACAACAGATACCACAACTTTCTTCATTGTTATTACCATGTTAATTGTTTGACTTCTGACTATCCTATATCCACCTAAGTATGTGTCTATCATTTTACTTTTCATCCAATCCCAGGGGTTTTCCCACTTTTCTTCCTCCCACCTCTCTAATCTATCATCAATAGACAATAGATTTCATGTAATCTGCCTATTTCCCCTCCTTTACTGCAATGTATAAAAATAGAAGAAAACCTGCCATTCTCTGGAGCATTATCTCAATCCTTTGAGATACTCCTTCCCGGCAGTTGTCTACAGTTTGACTTAAATAAACTCACAAAAATTCTTTATAGGTTTAAATGTTTTTATGTTAACATTGGTATCAACATTAGAGCCTATAACTCATTGGCCCAGTAAAATATTTAAAACAATCCAAATTCAAAGTCTTAGAGAGTTAAAGAAAGCAAAACTGGTTAAGTTGGATGTAGATTCTAATGACTAGAAAATGAAGAGCCAGCCAAACAATTTAGATAGAGAAAGGACAAGTGCTATTTTGGATTTCCACAGATATTTTACATCTTGAAGTCGATAATCCTTTTTGTGTGGAGATTTAATAAAATGACATCTCTTCAATTTCAAGTAGCAGAGAATTACAGCAGTAAAATAAATTGGAAAGAACAGGTAAATGAGCAAATATGTTTAAACTGGTTAAAGAAATAGAGAGATTGACTAGCAAATCAAATTGTTCAACATTTTCAATATAGACTAAGTAATGACTCCAGGACTTTTCATTTTACCTATGAAAGTTTTACCTATGAAAGATAAACATCAAAAGAAAAAATATATTTAGCACAGAGCAAATTAATTAAATAGATGGCGTGGTGATGATAATGAAGCTTTAGAGTAAACAGCATGCAAATATATCTAATCACAAGAACTACCTAGGAGATTACTCAAATTAATACTCATAAGAAAGGCAACAAATAACTCAGATTCCCAAGAAATATTTAAACTCAAAGGAAAAACTTTGTGAGATAAGAGGTAATTCTTAAAACTTTTTTGGTCAAATGTATTGTTATGATAATTTTGTTTGTGAGTTCTTGTTGTACCAAATGCATTATTTAGGATTGCCTTAAATTGACAAGGTTGGTAATAGATATGTAGGATGTCAACAACTAAACATATGAGTAGGTAGGCTAACAAATAAATGGATAGACACAGATAAGTAGATGGATAGATAGAAAGATAGATGAAAAAGTAAAATTGGTTTATAACCCTCTGAAAATTAATTGATTTAAAGCCCTTTAATAGGAGAACCAAGATGGCAGCATAGGTAACAGCCAGTATTCACCCTCTCCCAGAACCACATCAAAATTACAACTAACATATAGAACAATCCTCATTCAGAACCACCTTAAAGCTGGCTGATTGGAAGTGCTACAACTAGAGAAGTAAATTAAAAAAGTACATTGAGACGTAGGAGGCATGGGGGTGCAGAATGGCTGGTCCCACATCCAGTTGTGGTGCTTTTTTTTTTTTTTAATTAGGAGGGATATCTAGGATGCAGAGGCCTCTCATGAGGAGAAAGGGCTCACACCAGAAAGCCCCACACCAGATCCCTCAGCATAGGATTCAAGTGCTAGGGAAAAAAAAAATTCCCATAAGTTTGGGCTATAAAAAACAGTGGGAATTGTGGCTGAATGACCCGGAGGCTGCTGGAGACCCAGGCAGTTCCTCTTAAAGGGCTCATGCATGGACTTACTCAGATTAGCTCCCTGTGACATACAGGGAGGAACTGAATTGTTAGACATCAGAGAAAGAACTCAGGGGGTGACTTTCTCCCAGATAAAAATGCTGGCAGCGGTCATTTTTCCTATGCTGAGGAGCTGATTGGTAGTTGCCATATCTGAGTTTCCATCAGCCTGGCTCATACTGTTAGCTTCACCCTGATGATTCCCTGAGATTTGGCCTCGCCCAATTTGCAGCCCCATCCAAGCTCTTTGCAGCTACTTTCCCAAATGAATGGCCTGTCTTGATTCAGGCATCAGACTTTCCTAAAATCTCTTAAATAAGTAGGCTGCTGCTAAGTCTGGTACTAGCAGCAGCCTGCCTTATTTCACAGTTTGGCCTCTTCTGAGCACTTCTAAGCACAACACAAGTAGCAGCCATCCTGATATTGCCCTCTAACTCTTGATGGGTGGCCATAAGCAGGGTCCAGGAAGTGACTAACTTTGCACCTCTGGGTGGGGTGGGCAAAACAAGTGCACCAGGAGGACAGCTTCAGACCACAGATTCAGATTACAGCTCTACACACCCACAAGTGACAAGTTCAAGGGGTAGCTTCAGTGAACACCAAAGTTCCACTGAAGTGTGTTCTGCTCCATAGGTATCATCTGCACAGCAGCTCTTCCACTGTTGTCATAGCTGGCCCTCGCAGCCAATTGGCCTAGAGCAGCGGTCAGCAAACTCATTAATCAACAGAGCCAAATATCAACAGTACAACAATTGAAATTTCTTTTGAGAGCCAAATTTTTTAAACTTAAACTTCTTCTAATACCACTTCTTCAAAATAGTTGCACCCAGGCCATAGTATTTTGTGGAAGAGCTACACTCAAGGGACCAAAGAGCTGCATGTGGCTCACGAGCTGCAGTTTGCTAATGACTGGCCTAGAGGCCAATTCCTCCCAGTAATGCCAACAGCAATCAATACTCAACTAGAACAAGATACTGCGTACAGCCTACATAGGGGTGAGTCTAGTATGCCCAGCGCAGGGGACTAGTGAGGCTGAGTTACTGGACTCAATAAGATACCTACTACAAAAGGCCACTCTACCAATTCCAGAAGACATGACAGCTTTACATAATACATAGAAACAAACACAGGGATATAGCCAAAATATGGAGACAAAGAAATCTATCATAAGTGAAAGAACAGAAAAAAAATCTTCATAAAAATAACTAAATGTATAGAAGCAATCAATTACTAGATACAGAGTTCAAACAATGGTTATAAGGATCCTCAAGGATTATAATGAGATCTTCAAGGGACTTAATGAGAAATTCAAGGAAATTAGTTGAGAACATCAAAGACATGAAAAAGGACCAGTCAGAAATGAAGGATACAGTAACTGAAATGAAGATTAATTTATAGGGAAGGAATCCACAGTAGAATAGAGGATGCCAAAAATCAAATCAGCAATTTAGAATATGAGGAGGCATAAACACCAAAGCAGAAGAGCAAAAAAAATGAATCCAAAAATATGAAACTAGTATATGGAACCTCTGGGATAACTTGAAGCATACCAACATTCGCATCATAGAGGTGCCAGAAGAGAGAGAGCAAGATACTGAAAATCTATTTGAAAAAATGACAGAAAACTTTCCATACCTGGTAAAAGAAATATACTTAGAAAAGTCCAGGAGACACAGAGAATCCCAAGCAAGATCAACCCAAAGAGGCCCATACCAAGACACATCATAATTAAAATGCCAAAGGTTAAAGACAAAGAGGAATCTTAAACAAAATAAGAGAAATCAGTTAGTTACCTATAAGGGAGCACTCATATGACTGTCAGGTGATTTTTCAACAGAAACTTTGCAGACCAGGAGAGAGTGGCAAAAAATATTCAAAGTGATTCATAGCAAGAACCTACAACCAAAATTACTTTACCCAGCAAAGCTATCATTTAGAATTGAAGGTCAGAGAAAGAGCTTCACAGATAAGAAAAAGCTAAAGGCGTTCATCACCATCAAACCAATATTACATGAAATGTTGAAGGTTAATGGAGAAGGAGAAGGAGGAAGACAAGGAGAAGAAGAAAATATAAAAATATGAACAATAAAATGGCAATAAATATATAGCTAACAACAATTGAATCTAAGAATAAAAATAAACAAGAAATCTAATGAAGAAAATAAATTGATGCATAAAAGAACCAGAGGCATGGAAACATGGAACAGACTGGCAAAACTCAGAGGGAAAGGGGGCGGAAAGAGATTAACCAAAGAACATATGCATATATTTATTACCTATGGACACAAACAATAGTGTGGTGAGGACTGGGGCAGGGCAGAAACCAGGTGGAAGGGGGTAGTGGGGACAAAAAGAAACATCTGTAACACTTCTTACAATAAAAATTTTAAATAAAAAATAAACTTTAATATTTGCAAAAAATGTCCTATGTTATATAAATATCTGCTATTGTCTTTGCATGTGGGCATGAATGATATATATTATTTTGAATGAGAAAAAAAAAAACACAACCCTTTTTTTTTTTTTTTTCAGAATTTCCCAGATGTAGGCTCATTTTGCCTAGTACAGTGTTTTTCAAACTTGGCTACAAATCCTGGGATGCTTGTTAAAGGAATAAATTCTTGAGATCAATACTAACCCACTGTTACTATCTCCCAGAGGAGGGGTCTGAGGGTACAAAGTTTTAAAAAGCCCTATAGAGAGTCTTATCATTCCAGATTTCATGTAACAACACCCATAATTTCAGGAATAAGACTTTCAATACCGGTATGTAGGTTTTTGAAAGAGTCAATTTCAGCTTTGTTGAAATTGGGACAATAAGTGGTAAACTCCATCTGCTAGGTACATATTCAGTTCAGTTCCTCAAGAATGGCCTGAAGCCTACTGACTTAATGGTTAGACCTCTGCTAAGTGCGAGAGGATGAGGGCGAGGTAAAGGGAGGTAGTAATATCCAACACAGAAGACAAGACTCCTGCCTACACAGTGTTTATAGGCAGGTTTGACAAACATGAATAACAAAGACTAATTGAAGCTTTCACAAGACAGTATATGATCAAGCATTTGGGGATCGAGGAAGTATAACAAGAATATGAAAAGAAATATCAGTGTGATTTGAGTCGAATCAAAGTTATCTTTGTGCAGAGACCAGTGGGGAGGATATTACGCATTAGAAACCCTTGAAAGATGACCCATATATTCAACTCTCTGAAATAAATGAGCACAGCGAAGAACAGAAATGAGTTTGGGAAATTGTCAGGCCATGAAGGAGACCATCTGATCATCATGGCGTACCACCTTCGCTCCTCCTTTCTCTACCCTTTATTGTATCTTTACATTGTTCTCCTGACTAGGATTATTAGGTCATAAAACAAAGTGCTCTGCTCTTACCTGATTTCAAGAGGAGCTATGAGAAACTCCCAATGATGACTAGAGGATATAGGGGGTGAGTGAGGAAGAAGGTGAGCAGTGGCACAGAGAATGCAGTCATTACTGCAGAGAGGTTTTTTTGTTTTGTTTTTTTTTTTTAAAAAAAACACTACATCATTTATAGCCTAAACCACATGTGTCAAACACAAGGCCGGCGGGCCAAATCCAGCCCGCCAGGCCTTGCAATGTGGCCCGCACCGCGCTGTCATCACTGCACTCCGCTGTCAGTTTATGACATTGTCAGTTTATGACTGTTCAGGAAACCATTCGGCCCACGATTTAGGCTGGATTTTAGATTTTGGCCCCTTCTCTGATTGAGTTCGACACCCCTAGCCTAAACGATGAGGCACTATGGGTTTGTTTGCATACTCTGGGTATTTTAAACAATTGTCTACTGCTGCAGAGTATGAAGTAGCCTACAAAATAAACGTGTACATAGTATTTTCTAAGAACATCAAATTGCCATTTCAAGACCACCACATTGTCATCTCTTTTTAAAGAATGACGTTTGATTTATAATTAGTGAGGTCTTGGTGTCTCTAATTCCTGTCTGAGATGTGCTTCTAACCTATTGTTGTGAACATTCCAAAAACATTTGCTTCTTATTTGAGCAAGTCATGTGCTATTTTTTTTTATTCCTCCTTTTCCACAAATCTAGCCCACTCCTTATAGAATATAACATTTGAACAAAGACTCTTGAAATTCCTAGTCTCATGCATTCTTTAAACACTTTTTATATTATTTTTTGAAAGCCCCCTTTCCTCTTCTTTCTCATGAAGAGCTTCCTCAAATGTAGCAAAATGACTTCATTCTTTCACAGGCTCAATACCAAGATTTATCCATCAAAATTCTTTCTAATAAGGCTCTTTTTCTTCTCAAATGTACTGGGCCCGAGGCACTTCGATTTGTTCTGTGCTTAGGTTAGCTCTGATCCCCAAGTCTTTGTTGAGCAGACAGATGGTAAAGGACAAAGTTGTATGGCACTGTCAAAAATGATTTAATAACAGTTCACTTTGTTATTTTTAAATAGAATCTCAGAGAAAGTTTTGTCCCTACTCAGGCCCCAGTGTGGCACCAACCACAGCAGGAGCACACAGCCCTCATGGTTATGAGATTCCAGCTGTATGACAATCAAGCCCTTCAGCTGAAACTGCCCTCAGACCAGGAGTAAACAGTCCAAAACTGCCTGGAAAGTCAACAGCATGGCTTCCATCCCTGGGCCTCTTTACTCAACAATCCCAGCCTTCAGGATGTGTCAGAACTGGGAAGGAGCAATTTCTGCATAATCATCCTACCTACCATCCACAATGAACTCAATCCTTGCTGAAACAAATACATACAAAAATGCTCACTATATGCCATGATATACTAGGCACTCTTCTAAGAATAACAATATTAACTTATCTAATCACTGATCCTTATAAGGACCTTTGAGGTAAATACTATTATTATCTCAAGTTTACAGATAGGGAAACTGAGGTATAAAGAGGATAAATGGCTTGTCCAAGGTCAGATAGTAAGACTTTCAGAATAGAGAAACTAGGTCTTCCTCACAATATTACAGGGCTGTTTCATTTTCAGAAAAGCAATATGAAAAAAATCAAATTAATATATATGCCTAGGGATTTTTTGTTTTGTTTTGTTTTTGATGCCTATATTTTATTCATGCATAGACTGTCAGGTTAAGACCAAACTAAAAGAAGATTCTTGACATCAAGAAGTCAGTATTATTTAAAAAAATCAATAATTTTACTTTTAATTCATATGATACTTAAGGTACTTCAGAACACAACAAAATAAAGAGTCATAATTTCTTTATAAAGCCAGAGTAGTATTTATACCAAATCCTGAGAAAAACACACCTAAGTGAGAAAACAATATATACTAATTTCACTTACTATGAACAATTATAAAACAACAACTAAATAAAACCTGGCAGTATATTGTGAGACCACTTCATTATGTTCAAGTTTGGTTTATTTTTGAAAAGCAAAGGTATTTCAGTATTAGGATACCAATAACTTTGAGTATTAGAATAGATCATTGGAGAAAGAACATACAATCCCTTAAATATATGCTTAAAGAGATATTTGATAAAGTCTATTTTTTTCTAATAAAAAATCTTGCATGAGGATTATTCAATACTTAGCTAAATATTAATTTATATTTACACATGAACTCATACACTTATATACACACTAAATATAAATTAATATAATGGGATGTTAAGACTTAATGGTGATATACTAGAAGCACTGAAAATAATGTCAAGATAATTGGAAACAGCTTAAGTGCCCATCAGCAGATGAGAAGATTAAAAAACTGTGGTATATCTACACAGTGGACTACTATACAGCTGTAAAATAGAAACTCTTGCCATTCGCAACTGCATGGATAGACCCAGAGAGTATTATGTTAAGGAAAATAAGCCAGTCAGAGAAAGTTTAAGTATCACCTGATCTTACTCATATGTACAATCTAATGAACAACATAAATTGATGAGGAAAAATAGATCCAGAGACATAGAATTATCGAAAGGGTTGTCAAACCTCAGCAAGAAGGCAGAGGAGGGTGGGTGGGAGGAAAGATATTAACCAAAGAACTTGTGTGCATATATGCATAACCAATGGACACAGACAATAGGGGGTGAAGGCCTGGGCTGGGGTCAGGGGTGGGCTGAGAGAGGACAATGGGAGAAAAAAAAGGTGCATATGTAATACTTTTAATAATAAATATATTTTTTAAAGAGAAGAGAATGAAAAAAGAGAATATATTTTATCACCAGTGCTATTGTTCTGATACAAACAATAGTACTCTATTTAAATAAAGAATACTATAATCAGTTGAAATTGATATGATTATAACTGGAAAACCCAAAAGAATTAAATAAATTTGAATTTAATAGAACTTAAAGATTTTTTTTAGATTTTAAATAATGACTCATAAGAAAATTTAATGAAAAAATCCTTTTACCATGACAATAAAACCATAACATTTATTGAGAATGAATTTAAATATGGAAATATAAACTAGACTTGAATAGATAGACATATTTTATTCTTGAACCAGGTTAGTCAATGTGGAAAAATATCAATGTCCCTATAAAAATCTAGAAATAAAATATTGCTTTCCCATAAAAATACCAACAAATTATGTTAGAATTGATTTAGAAGAATAAGTATACAATAATGCACAGATAAATCTGTAATGTAATGAGGGTCTAATAAAACTACAGAATGTAAGATATAAAGTGATTAATAGAGTACGATTTCAGCCAAAGGATAGATCAATGGAACAAAAGAGAGAACTCCAAAGTAATCCAAATATATATATATATATGAATTTAATGTGTATAAAATGAAATTTTAAGTTAGCAGAATAATCTTTAACCATTAACTGTCAATGAGATAATTGGAAGCCATTTGAAACAAGCAGAGCTATAGTTTTAACTCATTCCTCAGTCAAAATTCAAAATGAATTAATTACATAAATGTAAACAATACAAATGCAGTAGGAGAAAATACATAAGGAGGAAGAAAACGCCTGAAATACAGTAAAAATTGAAAGTCATAAAAACTCTGATAAATTTAAATAATCAAAATCAAAATCACTTGTTAGATTTCTTTAAGTCACATAAAATAACAGGCAACAACTTTGGTTTTTAGTTATATGGAAATTATTTTATTCCAAAGAACTAAAATATATAATATATAAGATGCCTACATATCTATAAGGAAAAGATAAATAACTGACAGTGTTCAAATGTATTAATAAAGTTAAAATATTTAATCAGACAATAGGGGGTGAAGGCCTGGGCTGGGGTCAGGGGTGGGCACTAACTGTTCATTGATAATAGAAGCAAAAAGTCTGTATCATATTATAGTTATTGTTTCTGGGAGTTTCAGTTAGCACAATCTCCTAAAAGGTAATAGGGCAATGTCTAGTAAAATAAATATTAATTCTGACCTAGTCAACTTTACTTAGTGAACATTTGTGTAAGTACCAAAAGACATATACTGAGATTTACTTGTGACTTTTTCTCCCCCTTAATTGCCAGCCTTTGGGACAACCTGAGTGTTCATTTGTGAAGATTACATATATTGCATTACGATCTATCTATCTATCTATCTATCTATCTATCTATCGAGATAGGTCCTTATGTGTAGAAATGGTAATAATTCTAGTTAGATAGATCTTATCTAGATTATTGCTAGAACCCACAGCCTAAAACATTACCTGGCATTTTCTGCTGTTGAGTTAATGCTTGCATGTTGAATGAACAAATGTACTGATATATGCCAAAAATGAATTAATATCACATGCAATGTAAAGTCATGTATCTATAAAAAGTATATATTTCTAGAAGTGGCCCAGTAATTTTAAGCTCAGAAGATATTTTTACTTTCAAGTTAGAATTTTCAGAAATATAGTATTTCTATAACTTTTTTACATTTTTAATAATAAATACAATTGTTTGTGTTTAAAAATTTGAAATATGAAGAGAGTATATATTCCTTTATACTGGAGCTATGCTATTTGATGTTACCGACACTTAAATATGTTGTGATTAAATTAATAATTAGGCAGTGAGTTACTACAGTACAGATAGATTATCTTTATATCCTGGGGGAGGGAGGTTGGAGAAGAGAATAATTAGTTAAGGAATTTTCACTGAAGCAAGCAAAAAGGATTGAAATCAAACTTACCTCACCTTCATGAATTGAGGTTTACCAATTATTTTCACGTACACTTTCATTATCATTTGTATCTTAAAGATGGGAAGAATAAAGTTCAGAAACAATCAAGGCTCCTCAATAAGTAATGTACAATCAAGACTTAAACTTGCTTTAATTACTCAATTCTGTTGCTAAGTGCTGACAGCATCACTATATAGCAGGTACATCTACTTGGGGAAATGGTATCTTTTTGGGCAGGGATGAAGAAAGTGAAGGCAGGGTTATATGAGGCAATTCGATTTTTCATCTAATACATCCTTTTATGGTCTTATATTTATTACTAAGACAAATCATTTATATTTTTGCCCATTGAGAATAATTGAGAGAAAGGGAAGCAGTGATCAGAATCTCAAACCTCAGAGGGAAGGTAGGGGGTGGTGTGGGTAAGGTGGAGAGATCAACCAAAGGACTTGTGTGCATGCATATAAGCCTAACCAGTGGCATGGACAACAGGGGAGTGGGGGCATCTGTGGGGAGTGGTTTGGGATGGGAATGGGGGGATGAGGACAATTTTGTGATACCATAATCAATAATAAAAAAAGAATAATTGAGACTTTGGGTCAACACTAAGGTAGTGTTTTTCTATTTAAAATAGAGCTCACTCCCTTTCCTGTGGGGCCACACTGCAATTTGTAAAGGTTGTAAATCACAGATGAACACATGCTGATACAAATGTAAGAGAAATTCCAGGAGTAAGTATAGTATTTCCATTTCTGTATTTGGTCTGCTTGGACACATGCCTGGAAATGTGGGTTTTTATTTATAAAGACACAGGGCAGAATGTATACTATTTTCCTGTAATGGGGGCAATGCGGCTTTATTCACAGAATATTATATTTCCGGCCACCAGCATTACTTTCTACCTGAATGAAATCCCTGTGTTTCCATAATGAAAAGGAAGCCTTTATGTGCTAATGAATGATACTGTGCAATTTATAATCCAAGGTTATGAATTTCCACTTTGTTGCATTCCCTTTCAAATACCCACAGACTTTCAATGTGTTCCACTGACATTTACAGAGATAATCACCTCATCCTAATAATGCCCTAATACTAGATAACAAGGAAGAACACAATATCATTGTGGAATGAAAGACATTTTTTTCTCTAATGAAGAAAATTAGAAAAAAATCACCACATTTCATTTTTTTTTTTTACTTTTAAGAGAAGTTTTAGAATAAGTTGCTTTATTTTTCAATTACTGACTCCTTAGCTGTTAAAAGGTAGAAGTGAAAAATACTGGTATATTGCAACTGCTATCCTCAAAGAATTCTGGTCAGACATTCTCATTGCTGGTATTTTATTCATTGGTAGTTTGAGAGCAATCCCTCTGAGACCATTAAGATTCATTAAAGAAAATATATGAGGAATAGGTATGCCATTGACAAATAATGGTTTCCAGCTTTGGGAAAACAAGCTTAACTTGATAATACAATCAGTTTCCTTTAAGAACCCAACAGTTCTTTGCTTAGCTTTCCAACAAATTCAACGACCTGGATCTGTAGCCAGGACCCAGAAGTAATGGGAAACCTGGTCTCTGAGAACCACCTGCTAAAGGAAAGGCTCAGTTTTGAAAAGTGATACCTGTAAGAGCACCCGTATGTTCCCACTAAGCTCTTTCCCCTTTATGCACAATCATGGTTCCATATGTCTACTCATACCTTTCTTCAGCCTCTTCTCAATATTCAGAATGACCTTTTTAAAATGCAAAATTGCACTGGCCCATGTGGCCCATGTGGCTGGAACATCTCCTGGTACACCAAAAGGTGCTGGGTTTGATTCCTGGTCAGGGTACATGTCCAGGTTGCAGATGGATCCCTGGTCCCAGAGCATGTTTAGGAGGCAACTGATAGGTGTTTCTCTTTCTTTCTCTTTCTCTTTCTCTCTCTCTCAAAATCAATTAATTTTTTTAAAAAAATATATAAAATGCAAAATTGATTCTGCTTCTCCCTGCTTGAAACTTTGCAATAGAATATGCCCAAAATATATGGTGAAATAAATTTTTTCCTTTCTGTAAAATATGCTTCATTGAAATGGCTGAATAAATACATAGTAAATCACATGCCAGTGTATTAGGATATCTGTGGGTGATGAAGGACCATCCTGGGCACAGAAACAGGGGACTTCCCTTCCATTTGCTATTTCTACTTAGAACCCTCTGCTGGGTATAAAGCAATTCCCAGGGAGGAGTTCCACCGGGGACCAGTAGGACCTTGCAGTCACAATGCAGCTAAAGAACCGTCCTTTACAAAGTACATGCTGAGGAGGGATTGATTAAATCCAATTTTCAAAATTTCACTTCCATTGTGAACATGTTTAAAGGACTAGCTTAAGAGACATGCCTTTATTTAAATATTTTTATTGATTTTCTGAGAGAGAGAGAGAAAAAGGGAGAGGGGGAAAGAGAAACATTGATGTGAGAGTGAGACATCCATAGCTGCCTCCTGCACAACCCCTACTGGGGATCAGCCCCCAACCCAGCTTGTGTCCTGAGACCAGGAATCAAACCTCCTGTGACCTTTAGGTGAATGGAAGGACACCCAACTAACTGAGCCACACTAGCCAGGACCATGCCTTTATTTCCTCATTCTTTTCTTTCAATTCCAAAGTAGATTTATAATAGAATGGCATACAAATTAATAAAAAGCTTAGAGCAAAGACACAAATAGGTGTAGAATAATAAAGCAAAGCTAAAAGGAGTTGCCTACAGACACGTTCACAAGAACAGACTTGAATAACTGCTGAATTCTCAATCTATCACTTTCATGCTTGAGTTGAGGGGATAACAAACTGCTCCATACATGTATAAAAATGGTAAATTGCAAATATTTTCTTATTTTGTTATATGGATTGCAAATTGGTATGCAATAGGAACATTTTTAATTTTGTTTCATGAATTACTTTAAAAAGTGATTTGCACAATACTTTCCATTAAGCATTTCAAAAACTGGAAGTAAATCCACTGAGATTTAAAATGCTGAAATTATGTTATGCCATGTTTTAAAGTAAAAGTCCCTTTAGATAAATAAAAGTAATTCTTTGTCTCCAACAAGTTTTATTGGGTATGTGTGCAGAATTCCTTTTTTATTCAATAATTGCTTCATGAGCTATTTTTCTAATATTTAATTGTGTTGATTTTAATACCTGAACATTACAAAAAAGATTAGTGTAAAAATACAAATAAAAATTGTAAATTTTAAATAGACTTCTGGGATTTTCTGGGATTATTTGGAAGTCTAATCAACAAAGAACTAAATGGCAGTTTTCCTGCTTTGACTGATTCCTAAAAATCATTGCAATTATTTTTAAAAAGCTTCATTTTCTATAATTGCATACACTAATTTATTCACAGGTGTGTAACCAATTTTTTTAACTATAAAATTTCTTTAAAAATATATAAAATGCAAAATTGATTCTGCTTCTCCCTGCTTGAAACTTTGCACATAGGACATGCACAGTATAGAAAGTTGACAGAAGTCTGTTTAACAGAGATAACTGACTGGAAGCTACTACCCAGGCTCACTGACCAGGAGTTCTTGGTTCCTTTGATTTCTGACATGATATATGCTTGTCCAGCTGTCAGTGGAGACAGTTCCCTGGGAGGTGCTGTTTTACAAAAGGGAGTCTCCAGCAACTGTGAAAAGAAATTAGTGACTGTGGAACGTGAAGGTTATTAGGAACATTGCCTAAGGTTCTAAGAGTCAGGAAAGATCAGTTGAACTGAGCATGCCAGCACATGACTTGTGCTGAATGGCCATCTATTGGACTCCCATAGAAATAATGTCCATCTTGTATGGCATGTGGAGAGGACTCTGGCTTACAGTGGTTGTATGTGAGGGGATCCACTCATAAAAGGGAATGATGACCCCTCAGACTTATATTAAAAAAATAAATTAAAAGAAGGGAAGAATACAGAAAAAAAATTCTGGTTGTCTGGTTATTTATTGCCTCACCTACATCAAGTAATAGGGACAAAATTTCATCATAAATATCTGCTACCTTTCTGTTTTTTATATTAGACTCTAGTCACCCACTGCCAGATCCAAATTGTCCCATAAAACACAGCAGTCAGAACCTCTGTCCTTTCTGCTGACCCTTAGCCCATCTTCAATTCTTGCTCTTCATGTGTAATTTTGATACTCCGCAAAGGTGCATTGTTAATTCATTTGCTGTACCCATTTATTGATTTACTGACTATTTAATGAAATAATCTAAAGAGGGGTATGTTTCCCCTTTTTTTTTTTATCTTCAGTGCCAGCAATATCAAACAGTTCCTGGATGAATGAATGAACTAAATAGCAGGCACTATACTGATTCATGGCTTTTGACTCCACATTCCAATTTATCGGCCTCTCTGGTTCACCAAGATTTCACTACTTTCTTGATTCCTTCCCTAGCATTTTGGACTTCCATATCCCTGATCAATGTTTGGTGTTACTGAGTCTTCCAATGAGCATCTCTCCAGTGGTTTCAGGTAGAGACTTCCCAAATCAGCTCTGAGTCCCACAGAATCTCATCCACTGCATCAACACAATGTTCCAATCAAAGGTTGAAGGGTACAGAAGGGCAAGATTAATATAACATAAACATAATACTTTTATTGAGTAAAGCAATGTCTAACAGGTTTTAAGTCCCCTAAATATAACGTTGTACTTATTTATAAAACCAAGTGGTCAAGAAGATTTCTTTCTCAAGGAAAGTCAGTTGTGCTCCAGGCCCTTGAAAAACCAACCGACCAACCAATGAACCAAGCACAGGCTTGCAATAAGTAGAAAAAAAGACATATGGATGTCTAATGCTAAGAATATAGTTAAGAAGAGAAAATGTTGGTAACTTTAATGTTATCCAGTTATTTTTGCCAATTAAAATACAAAATATGTATAAGTATAATAATTTTTAATTAAAAATGAATTAAAGTACATATTTAAAATACAAATTTATAAGAATCATTTAGTAGCTGTACAAATTAAAAGATAGTATTAGCCTAATTTTTGTTGATTAAAAAAAATAGAAATCGAGTGACCCTCCTAAAGCTAGAAGGAAATCAACTATTACAATTTGTCATCTCCATTAATATTACAAATCCAATTAGAAAGATTCATGTGTAATAAGAACCAGCCAACACAGCGTATAATTTACATTATTCAATAGGATGCAGAATGCAGGCACCAGTGATTTAATATATTAGGCAGATTCTATGAGATTATTACTAAGTGATACTTTAGGACTTTTATCACCACTTATTTTCACCATTTCATTCCATCACTGTAAAAACCTCACTCAACATTTTCTAATTATTTAATACTAACACTCTTTCCAGTTCTAACTGGACAAGAAGAAATATTAACAATTTCCCCAGTGTCATAAAACAGTACTCCATAAAGTGTTTCACTAAAATATGTTAGAATAGATATTATCAAATAGACAAAAGACAAGTGTCAGCAAGAATACTCAAAAATTAGAAACAGAACTGCCATAGATCCAGCAATCCCACTTCTATATAAATATCTAAATAAAATGAAATCACCATCTCAAAGATCTATTTTCCCATATAAATTGCAGCATTATTCACCATAGGCAAAATATGGAGACAATTTACATCTCTGCTGATGGAGGGATAGGTAAAGAATGTATGGTATCTATAAATACATTGGAACATTTTTCAGCCATAAAATTAAAAAAAAGGTTATCTTGCAATTTGTGTCAACATAGAGAATGTGGAGTATGTTATGCTAAGTGACATAAGCCAGACACATAAAGATAAATATTGCATGGTCTCACTTATATGTGGGATCTGAAAAAGTCAAACTAATACAAGTAGGGAGTAGAATGGTGTTTACCAGGGGCTAGGAGTGCGGATGAAAGAGGGAAGGCTGATCAAACAGTACAACGGTTGCTATGCAGGACAAATTAGTTCTGGAGACCTAATGTACAGCACAGTGACCTCAGTTAAAAATAATATTCCTAAAGTATATATTACAAACTTTAACATATTATATATAAAGTATATATTAAATATTGAATATTTGCTAGGAGTTGGTCTTAAGTGTTCTTCCACAGCCCCACAAAACTATGTGAGGTGATAGATATGTTAATTACCTTGGTTTTGCAATGTACATCAAAACATCACCTTGTACACCTTAAATACATGCAATTTTTATTTTCAAGTATACCTCAATAAAGCTGGAAATATATGCTCTAATAACAATAAAAATTTCTTTTGTATTTAATGTAATGACTCAGGGCATTTCTACCAGGACCTGAATAACATTGACTATACCTTCTCTTCCTGCTGTCCAGCCCCCAGCCCTCACCTCTGATCTCTGTGAGTCCACTGAGCTTCAGTCCCTTAAGCTTGCTTACTTATGTCACTGCTAGCACCCATCTCTCACACCTTCTATCTTGGGCATGAAGGAGGTCATCTTTCATGCTATAGAATAGTTGAGAAATTACAGGAAAACACTCTGACAGCTGGCTTGGGTCAGATACACACTATATCAACTGCCTGGAGCTAAGGAGGAAGAAATATGGTATGATATGGAAGCCCTCTCAGAACCATGTCGCTTCAGTAAAGGAATAAAAGCCTTTCCCACTGAAGGCAGAAATACCAGAGAAAACCAACAGCAACAGCAATTCGATAACATTGTTTATGTTAATGTGAAGTGTGATCATTTCTTCATTATGGGTTAAAGTGTGCGTCTCCTATGTACCACTCTGTTAGTTTCTAATTTTGACAGACACTTTAAGTCAAACCCAGATTTCTAAAATAAGGACTAGTGCAGAAACATAAACTTTACAATTTCTGTTCTGGGGATGGCTTGACTGTGGCAATCTTGGTGAGCTTCTAGGATCTCAGTATGTGGCTATAGAAACTGTAGCCTACATGGAACTTAACTTAGATACAATTGTTCCTGCAGGTTAGCACAACAAATTATGGTATAGCTCAGTGAAAACTGGCAGAGATAGATAAGAGCCTGTTTTTAGTGTTGTTGTTGTTCATCCTCACCTGATGATATTTTTCCATTTATTTTTAGGGAGAGTGGAAGAGAGAGGGAAAGACAGAGAAACACTGATGTGAGGTTGGTTGACTCCTGCAAGAACACTGACCAGGGCCAGGGCTGGGGAGACACCTGAGACCTTGAGTGGAATCAAACCCAAAATCCTTTGGTTCAAAGACCAAATGCTTTATCCAGTGAGCAAAACCAGCCAGAGCAGAGCCTGCCTTTTTGAGTGCACTGTTAAGGGTAATGGCTTAAGGAAGCCCAGCACTAAAACACTCTGAAGTGAAATGAATTAGAAATTTAAAGCTAGATAAGGTTATATTCATATCTGTCTTTCAGAAAACAACTCTGACAGAAATGTGAAAGGCCAATAAGAGGAGCAAGAAAGCAGAGGCAAATAATAATAATTAATAATAATCATAAATAATAATAATAATAATAATAATAAGTCTATTATAACTATTTCAGACAAAAACACATAGTTACTTCTTGATTTGAGAGGCTTTGAAAAGGAGCATCAATAAAATCTGGATAGTTCTCCACTGACAACTCTGGCTTTTCAACATGGGGCTGGCCCCTACCAGGCCCCGATATAAGCTTTACCTGGAGTCCCTTGAGGTCTTTGACACAGTGAAGCAACGACCTCATTTCTGGGCAACTCTCAGGCTTGGCCCCTTATTCCCAGCTCATCTCTGAGACAGACAACTAAACATACTGGTCCCTTAGTTTTTCATTGTTAGTGTGTCTAATTTTGACATAGACACTTTAAATGCAAACCTAGATTTCTACAATAAGGACAGGTGCAGAGTCCTAAACATTACAATTTCCCTACTAACAGTCTATTTTTATAGTTCATTGTACAACATTTGTTCAAACCACAAGTGGATCAGTACTGGTTAAGCTTAGTTAATGGCACAGAAAAGTGGGTTATTTTGCTATGCTTCTCTGTAGAAACTCTAGGACGTGCTGGGGAGATCCAGGGCCTGAGGTACAAAAAGGATTGGGGATAATTCACTCTCCTTCCACTTCTCCCTCCCAGGTTCTACTCAAAAGATGCCTGGTTCTCTCTTTTCAAACCAAATGGTAGCTTTACTGAAAAAAATTGCAACCTCAATTTCATGATTATCATGCCCTTCCCTATTCATTTTTAGTTTTAAAGGAAAAATAAATGCAAAAAATGAATTCTCAAAAAAAATCATTGAGTCTTTAAAGCTTATGCTTTTGCCTGTAATTGATTTTTTCCCCCTTTACTCCCTTTGAACGGGCCTTTTTTTCCCTCTAGAGAAACTTTGGGATGCTTCCTTTCAATGGCATTATTTTCCTCTCTCAATTTACCAGACTTTACTCTACAAAAGGAGTTTCATACTTAATGATTAGGATATTGATCACTAAATTTCCCAGCTCTGAGAACCTAACCTATGTGTCAATATATATATATATATATATATTTTGCTTCAAAATCCTAGCACAATGGGAACACAAATATATTATCTAAAAAAAAATCAAAATCAATTCAACAAAACTGTTATTTACCAAACACATGACCCCTGAACACATCAATAACATACCTGCTACCCTTAGGCACCACTTGTACCTGGGTAAGACTCATGAGAGCACCACCTTTCAAAAGACACTTATGGTTGTCACACATGCAAACTTTCTAACAGCCAACAAATCTCTGCCAGTAAGCAACCACAGACAAAACACTATGCTAGGTGCAAGGCATACAATGATGGAAATGCACAGTTTTTCTCTACAAGGAGCTTCTTCTAATAAAGAAGAGGCTAAATATGTACTTACCCTCCATCCATGGCGGAGGAGAACAACTTGTTTTCTGGAGCCAAAATGCTCCTGTTGATCTCATGACTGCACTGCTCCCCAGCCCTCTAAGCCTCAGTTTCCTTTTCGGAGAGAGGAGGATTAAGTAGCGTTCCCACCCCATGTGTTTCTTATTAAGGGTAAATGAGACAAGATGCACGTGTGTTCAGTGTAGTAACGGTCTCACAGTGATTAAGAAATGTGATTATTGTGAGCAGCTACGACCTCATGATGCTAAAACACTTTTGTATGCACTCACTCACTAAGGTTTCAAAGATATGGAACATTCACCTAAAATGGTTCAGTGGAAGGAAGGATGCTCAGGAAGACGTGATGGCATTTATGACAGACTATAAAGGAAGAATACGATAATTTGTTGAGATGGGGCAGAAAGCAGGAAAGAGCGTATTCAAATTGGATGTAGGAGATGATTCCTTTAAAAATAGGCAAATGGAAGAAGTGTCACCTTCCAGGACTGTAAAAGTTGACCCTGCACAAATATGTAATGAGATCTTCTTTAATCAATAGTATTATCAATATTTTTTTCTCCCAAATTTTGAAGCAACTGTTGCTCAAATTTTTCTCCTTGTATCTTATAGTAAAAATGGGCTTTTGGATTCTAGCAAGTCCTGTCTAAATTAAGAACACCGGCTGTTTCTTCTATTACCACTGCTCTGCACTCATTTAATTACCTACTCAGGTGGGACTCTTTGGGGTGTGCACGGAATGCCACAGATAGTCAATGAGGACTCCCATCTGTGTCCATCCAGAACTCAAACTGCTGCAAACTCTTTGTGATTCTGGTAATGGTTAAAGTTTCCTAGTTGTGTTTTTTCCTAGCCTGTGAAATACCAAGCTGTGTGTACCTGGTTTATCATTAAGGAAGAGACTGAAAACCATGTATTTATAGATTTCTGGAGCTTTTTCTCAGTGTTGTAGCTCCTTTGTGATGCAAATTACAGGTACCTCAGCATATGATTACTATCTACTCAACTTTTAAAGAACTGAAGACCCTATCCTCTGCTAGAGATCCTCATTTCTGCACTGTGATCTGTAAAATTCCTCTAAGCATACGTTCTGGGTGATCATTAACACATCTCCCTTGTTTTCCTTCTTTAAGGGAACACATACAGTCTTTCTCTGACTGCTATCTCGTTTTTAAAAACAGTTGTTTTCTGTACTTGTCCAGTTATTCAGTTGATTATGTGAGAGAATAAATGTGGTTCTTGCTTATTATTATGACTGAAGCAAATGTTGCTCGAATGGGCATCCTCTGGACCAGAAAGTACCTCCGGTGATTCTAATAGAAATCTCCACTTCTGCAAACAATTACATTGAGAATAGTCCTCACCTCCTTCCATACATGAGGGAAGCTTATTCATGGGAGTGGCAAGGTGGTTTTGCATCCTTTCAGCCTCCTTTGGTAACTATTCCTTTTGTTCCTCTAGGAGACCATGCTTATTCCACATTGGACCTTGAGAGTAGCATTTCTCTGGCCACATGACAATTATGTCCAATTATAAGAAAAATAAATTCATTATAGTTACCAATATTGTATTATATACTTGAAAGGTGCTATGAGAATATATCTTAACAGTCTCATCACACACACACACACACACACACACACACACACACACACAGGGTAACTATGTGAAGTGATGGGTGAGTTGCCCAACTTTACTGAGTAACCATTTCACAATATATACATGTAAGAAATCATCGTGCTGTACACCTTAATCTTACACAATGTTATATGTCTACTATATCTAAAAATTTGAGTATGTACTTCATGGGTTAAGTAGCTCAAGTAGCTTGTAATGGAAGCCACCATTGTTTCTTTTCTTCTTAATTTTTTTTATTGCTAATAACTTGCTTTTCAAAGGCAGTTAATTAATTTTCATGGCCAAGTCACATTTCTGTAGCACCTCATGTAAGGCATTCATACATAACACACACTGCTTTGGAGGTGTGTATTAGTGATTCTATGTATGGTGGGGGACAAGGCCTAAAGATTGGTGGGACCTAAACTGCACTAAAGTAAAACACCCAGAACACACAATACTAGTAATTACACCTGGGATAATAGAAGTAATCAATAAGCCAAGTTGTTACCTCTGTCTTGTCACAGTGGAATGTGTCCTCACAAAGAACAATAGAATAACCACATTCTGGTTTCATCACCCAGAATCCTTTCAGACACCTTATCCTTCAGGTATACCTTATCTTTTACAAATGAACCAACAGCCAATATCTATATCATGAGTTTAACTATTTCAGACTATCAATAGGCAATAGAACAAAACAAATTTATCTGACTGATGTGTCCACTAAACACTTTTTAACCATTTTTAAAAGCTATAAAGAGCCTTATAATTTTATTTTTAATTTGTATGTATTGACAATTCAGCTCACTCTCCATATAGTTGAGGCAACATGCAGAATAAAAAAAGACACCTGATAAAACTCAAACCATTATCCAGACATTATTGTTTACTAACATGGAAATATTCTTTAAAATAGGTAGAGTTGGTGAGAGAAGTTAAGAGACAATTATTTTTGTAGATATGATTCGTTTTTACTGCATTTTAAATATAGTTGTCAAGAAGCCCAAATGAGTCTTTCAGAATTTATGACTTCACAGAGGCAAAAACAGAAGAAATTATATTTAATAATAACTAGTCAATAAGTGTTTGGAGTCTAATCCATTTATTCTATAAAAATGTATTATTCACTAATTTATTTATTAAAATATTTATCAAGTGCTTTTAATGTATCTAGGCATTATTCTAGGTTCTGGTGATTTTACAGCAAATAAAATGGACAAAAACCTCTGTTTTTATGGAGCTTATAATTTACAGAAAGGAGGCAAATAAATAAATAGCATACATAGCCAGGAACATAAACTACATACACAATGGGAGTCAGAATTGAAAAATGAAATGATAGCTGGAAGGGAGACACTAGACTTGATGCAGAGTGCACTGGAGAGTCACGGAGGGTTTTACACAGGACTCACAGATCCTGTCTGTGCTGCTGGGGGAATGATTGGCATGTGGGTACTGTCAACAGGTAAGTTGGAACTGGGTGAAGATGGACCAAACCTACATAGTGGATTTAGAGTGAAAAGAGGGGGTCAGCTTAAAGTTTGATGACAGTTCTGCATGGCCTTCTTCAGAATACAGCAAGAATATGTAGTTTAGCCCTGCCTGTTTGGCTCAGAGGATAGAGCATTGGCCAATGGACTAAAGGGTCCCAGGTTTGATTCACGTCAAGGGCATGTACCTTGGTTGAGGGCACATCCCCAGTAAGGGGTGTGCAGGAGGCAGCTGATCGATGTTTCTAGCTCTATATTCCTCTCCCTTCCTCTCTGTAAAAAAATAATAAAATTATTTATTTTTTATTTTTTTTAAATATATTTTATTGATTTTTGTACAGAGAAGAAGGGAGAGAGATAGAGAATTAGAAACATCGATGAGAGAGAGTCATCGATCAGCTGCCTCTTGCACACCCACTACTGGGGATATGCCCGCAACCAAGGTACATGCCCTCGACCGGAATCGAACCCGGGACCTTTCAGTCCCCAAGCCGACGCTCTATCCATTGAGCCAAACCGGTCTCGGCTAAAATTATTTTTTTAAAGAATACATAATTTAAAAGGAACAAAAAATCTTTTAATGCCTTCCACTGGTCAAGCATGTTATTTGCAAAGTTAAGATTCATTCCTAGGAAAATTCCACATCTGAACCTTATTCTCTGTTCTCATTATGGCACCCACAAATCTGCCTCGTTCCTGAGGTTATCACTGTTCATACCTGGGCTTCAAGTCTAAACAGCAGAACTGGGGAGTGGCCCTGGTTCTGTGTAGCAACCACCTGGAGCGCCAGAATGTGGAAGCCGCTTGTAGGAGAAAGCTGAGACCTCAGGTGCTAGTGCAATGAGGGAACCTTCTGGAAGAGCAGAGGGCATCTTTATGTTTCTGTCTTCTTAGCATTTCTCTAAAGCCCTCCCTGCTCCTTTCTTTCTCTTGGCCTTACCCAAGAGCATTCTGGTTTTTCTTAAGACTGAAGTAAACAGAGATCGTTGTATTCAGTTCAATCTATAATACTATTTATTTCAGCCACTTTCACCACCTTTCTTTCTTTCTTTCTTTCTTTCTTTTCTTCATGTCTTGTTCATACATCTCACACACACGGAAATGCATAAACTCACACATAAGCACATGCATACACACACGCACTCACACACACACACACACACACACACACACACGCACGCGCGCGAACATGCGCACACACACACACACTTTATGCTGAAAGCTCCACCATGATTCCTGTGAGCTGTCCCTTCTGCTTTTGTATCTCCATTATGAGATACAGAATCTACTCTAAAAAAAGAAGTCGGTGGAATGAATGTATCTATGTTTAGACAGGAAACAAACAACGGTGTTTCTTATATATAGGAACACACACTGAAATACCAGGAGTTGGAAAAAACACACGGAATCACAAACTGTACCAGTGTTGTATACATGCCTTAGTCTGCTCAGGCAGCCATAGGAAAATGCCATTAATTGGTAGACTTACACAGCAGAAATAGACTTCCTCCCGGTTCTGGAGGCCAGGTAACTAGGAACAAGGTACAGAACAATTTAGTTTTTGGTGAGAGCTGTCCTCCTGGCTTGTGGTGCGCTGCCTTCCTTCTGTGCTCCCGTATGGAAGAGAGAGAGAGAGAACTCTGGGTCTCTTCCTTTTTGTAAAAAGAAATCATGGATCACAAGTCATAAATGTCCAGGTAATGGGGCATAGGGCCAGCTGGGTGCTTGGGGTAACAGGGGTCTACTTTGTAGCATGCATGGTTACCCAGCCCCTGTGCTGTACATCTGAAACTGGGGGGAATTAAATGTAAACTGTGTCTGGCAAAAAAAGAAAACATATCTTTAATGGAAAATATATTTCTGCAATCCTAGGACCTAGCACAGTATGTTATATATGCTCAGAATGTCTTTTTATTACTTGAATAAAAATATTCCTTTTAACAAGTTAATTTTGGAATCACCATGTGGCTGGGATGGGGAAAGGAAATCACAAATGTAAACCACTTGAGCAGTTAGTTCTCTTCCTCTTATTGTACCGGCCCTACTAGATTAGGGCTGATATTATGGCAGAGTGTGTGCCACTCTAACCTCATTTAACTTTTCTCAACTCCTCACAGGCCCTATATCTAAATATAGTCACCCAGGAGGTTTGGGCTTCAATATATGAATGTGAGGGCCACACAACTCGATCCATAGCAATATCCATACTTACAGAGTCTCTGA
This sequence comes from Pipistrellus hanaki, assembly GCF_964339955.1. Classification (NCBI taxonomy): domain Eukaryota; kingdom Metazoa; phylum Chordata; class Mammalia; order Chiroptera; family Vespertilionidae; genus Pipistrellus; species Pipistrellus hanaki. The sequence goes on from NC_140513.1 coordinate 61,564,214, forward strand.
CCTTATTCACACCCCGGTGCTCTCATGCTCCAGTGTTTCCCAGGGTTTCCATATCCATTACCACCCTTTAAAACGCCAGGCATTAGAAATGGGAGCCGTGCTCTAGAGACTCATGGCTCGCTGCACTGAGAGGGTCTGCAATGACCTAGAAAGAGCTAACTGTTAAAGCCGAATGACCTACATTTGAACTGTAGCTCGGACCTTCCACTTTTGGGCAAGTTATTAACATTCTCTGAGATTCAGTGTGCTTGTCTATAGAATGGGGATGATACACCTTGCCCTGCTGTTGAGAAGTATAAATGAGTGACACATAGGAAAGTATTTGATCCCTAGAGGTGTGCAACCAGCATACTGCCTTTGGATTTCATTCGGTGGATCTAGTCACTTGTTTCGGTGACAGCCATCAAGATTTTACATGTTATTGCCAGGATTACTGATCACTGGCATTTGCTCCATACCAGACATTGTTATCAGTGCCTTTACATACTAAATTAATACTCACAAATGTTCCCATGAAATTGTTGTTTTCATGACCTCCAGGAAACAAAGATCTCTTCTACTGACATGTACACAAAAATGACCTAATGGCTATTCATTCAGCCTACTCAGAGGCAGGGAAGAGCTAGAAAATGTGAGGCAAGAGGTCCCTCAACTTTGGGAAACTGATTTTTATTTCCCTGAGATCTTAAGATTATGGGTGGTGATAGCAGTTATCTCCTTTAGCAACTGCCTCTACTTCTGGAAAGGATGGTGTACTAGTTTCCTCTGGCTGCAGTAACAAATTATCACACATGTAGTGGCTTAAAACCATGCAAGTTTATTCTCTGACAGTTCTGGACATCAAAGTCTACAATGGGTCTCAGAGCTGCATCCCATCTGAAGGCTCTAAGGGAGACTCTGGTCCCTTGGCCTTTCCTGCTCCAAGAGGCTGCCTGCATTCCTTGGCTCATAGCCACCCACCCCTCCCCACTCTGCTCCCTTCATCACATCTCCTTCTCTGTCTCTGACCCTCTGGCATCCCTCCTGGCTGTATAAGCACCTTGTGATCACTCTTATCCAACCCGGATCCAGGGTCATCTTTATATTTCAAGATCCTAATTTTAATGAAATCTGAGCAGTACCTTTTGCTCTATGAGATAACATATTCAGAAATTCCGGGCATTAGGATTCTCTGGGGAGAGAGGGGGGAGGGCATGACTCTTCTACCACAGATGATTATAGGCAGCATCACTCCATTCCACAGCAGCTTCTGGACCAGAAGTCTGAGATGGGCCAATCAGCTTTGCCTTCCAAACATTTGGCTTTGGTTGTGAAGGCAGCCCTGGAGTTAGCTGTGTGATAAGCTAAAAGTTCTTATAAAAGCAGGGCCATAATCACCACTGTACACCAAAGTCAGGCACAACCTGGAACTGGAGAGAGGGTGGGGGCAGAGACTGCAAGAAAACAGAAAACCCCTGTCTGCAGGGAGGAGAGTGAAGCAAACTTGCGAGGGAAGCAGACTGTTAGGATGTCTTTCGTTAACATTTTTATTCCTTATAAAAACTAGCTTTCAAATTCCTGCTCCTGGGAACCAGAAGTTTTAGTTAGTGCAATGCCTGAGCAGGAATGAGGGTGCACTTGTAGGGTCCTCTGCCAATGCTGAAACCCAATCAAACTAGGGGGAGTGGTTGTTGGGGACCCCATAGAGAGAGTGGCTGGGAGGGCTCCTGGGAACACTGGAGAGATAAAGCACCAAACCCAGGACTGCCAGATGTGCATGTTCAAACATCTACTGAGCTTTCCCTACTCACTGATTCCTTCTCATCCCCCCCAATCCAGGCACTGCACTGTGACCAAAGAAATGGACCTCTGCTTCCTGCCAAGCCCTCCTGGCTGAAATGCCATCAGAACAGATCCACTGTCTCTGCAGCAGCTGCCCTGACACCGCCATGCAGTATCTGCCCAAGTCCATGTAAGAACCTGCTAAGTAGGAAGCATCGTCATCTTCATTTCAAACATTTCAACACTGGGGTAATTGTAATGTACATGTTGAAAATGTCTGTATTAAAAACATAGTAATGCTTGTACAGTGACTCCATAATCAAACCCATAGCTTTATGTATAAAAAAGACAAACTCCAGAGAAGGGGGAGATAAAGGAAGGAGAGAAAGGAGTTCCAATAGTCCACCATGCTGAGAAGGTTTGGCCTGTCTTCAATTCATTGTCTTTCTGCATGATTTCCAAAAAAGTATTTATCCCTGAAGCTCTTCCTTCCTTCCTTCCTTCCTTCCTTCCTTCCTTCCTTCCTTCCTTCCTTCCTTCCTTCCTTCCTTCCTTCCTTCCTCCCTCCCTCCCTCCCTCCCTCCCTCCCTCCCTCCCTTCCTTCCCTCCTTCTTCTTCTTCTTCTTCTTCTTCTTCTTCTTCTTCTTCTTCTTCTTCTTCTTCTTCTTCTCCTCCTCCTCCTCCTCCTCCTCCTCCTCCTCCTCCTCCTCCTCCTCCTCCCCCTTCTTCTCTCTCTCTCTCTCTCTCTCTCTCTCTCTCTCTCTCTCTCTCTCTCTCTCTCTCTCTCTCAATTCCCTGGCTGTATCATCTTCTACAAATACATTTTAAGGAAGTAAGGAAGGGCACACTGGTTGAAATGTTGCCTTTGCCTGAGGCCTATCGCTCCCATGCAGGCACACCTCATCGCTCCAGTGTTCCTGGATGGGAGTCTCGGGGATGGGTGTCTATCTCTTGGAGTCCAGCTTACATAACTACAAACTTGCTGAAGCCATTCTTCCTTATTGTGGCCATGAGATCTAGCCCCTACGTGCTTGGCTATTCTAAAATTGTGTAGTCTCAAGGCTCCAGTTCAGCAGAGGCAGTTTCCCCTCCAAAATATGTTCTTTGATTGTAATTTCTTAAAATATGTTTTTATTGATTTCAGAGTGGGAGAGAGGAGCAGAAACATCAATGGTGAGAGAGAATCACTGATTGGCTGCCTCCTGAATGCCTCCCAATGGGGATCGAGCCAGCAACCCAGGCACATGCCCTGCCTGGGAACCAGACCATGAGCTCCTGGTTCATAGGTAGACCCTAAACCCTTGAGTCAACTGGATGGGCTGAGTATAGTTTTAAAGACAGCTTAACTATTTCAAGTGTCCTTTTTATATATAAAAATGAGATACTACTGGAGATTGTAAGTGAATTAGAAGTAGAAAACAACAATTAAGCATCTATCACACCCTGCCTAAATCTCTGCTTCACTTTCCCCACATTCCTTACCTTCACTTCCCAAAAATCCTGGCAAATAACTCTCCATAAAGTGCATTTTAGCTGCCATTTTCTCTCTCATACTGGGGACTTGATACTGTGAGGCAGAGAGCTTAACTCTAGGGGACTGAAAAATTGGAAAATGATATATAACAGGAGGGGGGAAAAAATCAAAGGAAAAACTCTTTATTGAGGCTTAAAGGGCTAGAGCATCTTTCTAGGTTATACACAGAAACTATGAGATCCTAAGACAAGCTACTCATCGGCCACCAGGCAAAGAGAAATGCATTGCTGAGGGAGGAGTTGTCACAAATGCGACAGATTACCATCTATTTGAACTTTTGAGAATATTCTCTACAGGGAAACCACACACTCTGAGTCCTAATCCACAAGTGCTCCAGCACAAAGCCTTTTAACCACAGACTTATAATCATAATGTTTCTGCTTTACTATGTGTGCAACTAATGAGTAAGTACTTTTTCATTAATTTATTTAGTTTAATATGTATACTAGTATATTAAGAACATATGTATACTGTGACTGGTATGTCTTATTTTGGTTATCTACCAGCAATTTCGTGAGTTTTTAGGGGTACAAATTATTCACCTAAAGTCAGAAAACCTTAACTTCCCTAACACCTACTTGTTCAATGGCTAAAATATGGACCAAGTATTAGAAGTGGCTGGTTCCTGCAAGCTCTATTAATAAAATAATATGTTTTATTAATGTTTTATTATTTTATTAGTTCCCTTATACCAAGCTAAGGGAAATTATATCCAAATTGAAGAAATCTATACCACTCTAAAAAGTTGAGATCTCTCCACTTAAAATAAAAGACAATATAATAAATATTGCTAAGAAATCAATCTGAACACACTAAGTAAGGGCTTACCAAGGCTGGCCTTTTACATGGTTAGGGAACAAGGAAAGAAAGGCACGTGCCATGCTTCTGCTAAGCTATCCCGAAGGCTGCTTGCTCAGTAGAGAGTTTGGCGTAGAGGGTAACAGCTGCTTGGTGTGAGCTGTGACATTTCTAAAGTGAGAACCCTCTCAGATGTAAAAGCCTTCATTCCCGCATTCATTGTAAATGCAATAAGAGAAATGTTCCTTTTTGGAGATGGAGAAGTAAACTATGAAATCAACACATAATGGGTCAGAAAAGCTCTATGTGAAATTTCTTGCTTTCAGTTTACAAAATGTCACTGACTCATGAGGCTTTACACTAGCTGTCCCTTCTTCCTCCCAAACCCCCCCCCCCCACACACACACACACACTCCACATAAGCATATGCACTTCTCCGACTAGTTATTGCTGAGCTTTCATGCTTCCTTGCACAGGGAGAAGACACATGTCTATGATTCTGGACTTAGCTTGTCTCATTGCCTTCTGCTCTCCCATCTCAACACACAGGGCACTGCATGCTGATCTCCTGAATATGTGTGTGCATCTCCCAAGAGACCATAACCTCTCCGAGAGTAGGAACCATATTTATAACTCACCTGGTCCATTCTCTGCTCTGTGAAAGGTACTCAATTAATCTATAAAATTAATGCTTCAATGAAAGAATGTTAAAGGACAAGGGCGACTTGTAGTGCTATAATGAAGCCTATTGAATGGATGAATGCACTTAAGGACAAAATGTGCCAATAAGAGGGGCAAAGGGATTGGTTGGCCAGTGATAGAAAGAGGAAAATGATAGTCATAGAGGCGAAGGGTACTGGTGCCCTTCCAAATTGCCTCTAGAAGAGGGCACCCTCACCCAGGCTGTAGTCCTGATACTCCAGCCAGTACATGCATGTTCATACATTGAATATGTCAGGCTACCTAAGCCTGATGCCATTATACATTTGGAAATAACAAACAAAATTCATGCAAGAGTAGGACTTCCTTCCCTCGGCTGCTAGCATAGGTTTCCCTCTGCCACCTCCGACCTGGGCTTCCCTCACCGCCCTGGCTTCATCCGGATGTCCAGTCTAATTAGCATATTGTGCTTTTATTATTATAGATTTTCTTGGATCTGGTTCTAGGTGCTCCAAAGCAGACTTCTGATTACAAAGCAACTATAAGGCATTATGTGGAGCAATTGTGTGTGTGTGTTCGTGTGTGTGCAGTTGTATGAGAGAGAGAGAGAGAGAGAACCTCATCCTTACTCACTATGCATGTATGAATCAGATCTGTGGGTCTGCAATGGAGGGCAAGACCCTTGGCAAGGGTAAATTCATGTAAGTCATGCCTACAATGGTCTGTCCACCTATGGGGCCAATTGGGAATTATGACAAAGTGATCTTCTGTCTTGTTATGTTCTTCAAACTTCTATATTTACAGATAAAGCAGAAGCCCTCCAAACAGTAGAAAATGGAAAACCACATAGAAACCCACAAAATTGCTAACTGATCTATATTTCTTATTATTGTTAGTAATCTTAGAAGTTTGCCACATGAGGAATATGTATGTTGCATTACATAGTATTTTTTCCAATTCAGGATCTTTTTTTAATAAAATAAAACCAATGCAACTTGAGTTAATGAAAATTATGTCAATTTGTACTATTAGTCAGATGTAAATTACTAATGCTTTAAGACCTATAAATACACAGCTATAAAATAAAAATAAATTTAAAAATTAAATGCAAATTAGGTAGAAAATCCAATAAAATTAAAATCAACAAAATTAAGTATAATTAATGATATTTATTTTTGAAAGCAAAATCACCATTTATAAGTAGAATATAGAGGATATTACTAGGGAAGGTTCTTTTGCTTTTTGACATGCATATACTGTCATGTCTTATGTAATGTAAGTACAGGGGGAGAGAGGGAAGGAGGGGGAGAGAGAGAGAGAGAGAGAGAGAGAGAGAGAGAGAGAGAGAGAATAAGAGATAAGAGGAGAGGAAAGGAGAGGAAAGAGGAGGGGTAAAAAGGAAAAGAAGAGGTGAGAAATGCGTTGTTTATTTTGTTAATTGTTCTACCTAGATGTAAGATGCTGCACATGGTTAGTGCTAGATAACTTGTTCAATTAATAAAGAAATATGTTTTCTGACTACTTTCTGTTTTAGTTTCTGTGTGGCCATTGTTAAGGCAGTGACATCATTTGGCGTCTACTTAGTGATAATGCTTTATTTTTCTGTTCAGTAACTTTCTGTCTTTTATTCATTAGTCTGGGGCAATAAAATTAACATTATTTGTCATGATTATAAATTCAAGCATGGTCATCAAAACAGGCACCAAGGCTTTGTTATAATGTGGTCATTAAGAAGATCAAAGGCCTAAGTTTATATACTTATCTTCAAACTATGAACAGAAACATCATTCTGGATTTCATCTTGGAAGAAAAAAGTGGCATTGACTAAAATCTGGCAGAAAACAGGATGGAGTGTAGTTAATAGTAATGAACAATATTGGTTCCTACTTTTGGTAAATGTACCATGGTAACATAAGATGGTAACATAACATTAGGGACTGAAGTTGCTTGAGGAGCATACAGAAAATCTCTGTGTTATCTTTGTAACTTTTTGATAAATATAAAGGTACCTCCATATTTTAAAATTTGTTTTTCAAGAATTCAAGACAAAATTTAAGAAAAACTCCATCTTAGATATCCCTAGTGACCCCCGTGTTCTGTGTCAACTCTAGAAACACTATACATCAGGGTTCCACCAAAGAGGACTCTCTAGTCTAGTGAAGGAGACAAAGTAGACACAAAAGTATCTAAAAAACAACTTAGTGATACTGCATGTAAGTGCAGTAAGATACCAGAGAAAAAGGGATATGAGTATAAACTATGGTCATCAGATAAGACCCCATGATCTCTTGAGCAGTAAACTGATTTTGTCAATCGATGCATTCTTCAGATGAAGCACCCAGGAACTGGTCCTGATGCTGCAGACTATTAAGAGCCAACATGCCTGTGTATATACGGATATGACCTCCTCATTGATATGATCTCTCAGCCTGAAGATAAACATCATAAGAGCAGAGATAATATCACCGTTACTTCACCTAACTTCCAAAACAAACTAACAAACAAACAAACAAACAAAAAAGATGTGACACTTCCCTGCTGAACATATTCCATGAATATAGTATTGAAGATAAAGCTCCAACTCTGAAGTGTTACATTCAAAAGACTTCACACAACTGTCAAACCTATCTTCTGAACTCATCTCCTCCTAGTTCCTCATATGCCTTCAACTGATCAGTCACAAGAAAGCTGTGCTTTGTTATGCTTTTGTACTGATGCTCACACAGTCCTTCCATCGAGGATGTCCTTACCTAGAATATTTTCTTCCTGAAAAATTTCCATCATAGCTTGCAGAGAAAGCTCAGTGTAATACTCTCGCCTGAAACTTCTTTAACAAATGGCCTCTTTGCCCTGAATTAATTGTGATCCTTATTTCTACAGTACCAAAGTGCTTTGTTTATGAATCTATAGCAGCAGCTTTCACACTGAATTTTAATTGTTTAGGTAAGATACATATCTTCTCTGTTTGATAGCAATATCCTTGAGGATAAAATAACCTATATGTTAGTCTTTGGATTCCCATTACCAAATGGATTATGCTCAATAAAGGTTTTAATTTTCTGAATAAAATATATGCTGTTTGTATATTTTCACATTTACAAAATGCTTTCACATGCATTATTTCACTTAATTCTTAAAAGAACCCAATGGGGCAGGTATTTTTTTATTATTATATTTCAGATGAGGAAATTACAATGCACAAATATTTAGGATTTGCTTCTCAGCACACCAAAGACCCAGCATAAGTACTTCTTGATTGATGGCTCAGTAGGCACTTGCTCAGGGTCTCTGTGCTTTTACAGAAAACAAAATCACAGATAGTCTTCATTCCTGAACTTGGTGTCAGCAGCCTGTACTTCATAAATGCTAGTCAATCATTTAAAACTCAAGAATACCATTTTCAACCTTTCCTTGCAATTCCTTACACAAATATGAAGTAAGATATGGAATGACCTCCCCCTGGTGACCTTTCCTGTAACATTAGGGCCGTAATACTTATCCACCTGTCAAGCCTCCTGCATTCCCATTTGATTGAAGTAGCATTTACCAAGTCCTAAGCATCCCGTACATTTCAGGGGCTGTATAAATGCAAATGTTATTATGAAAATATGGGCATGTAGCTACAGAATGTGCATTTCTTACTTCAACATGAAGGATTCCCTCTATTATCTTCTGATAAGATTTCCCTTCTGTGCTGTGTGTTTAGTCAAAATGGCAGACAATCTTTGTAAAGTATGGGGCCTTTCAATACGCATACAAATAGAAGCAGACCAGAAAACCCTGAGTAAAACTCACTGTTGAAATGGGGCTTATAGAAGGGTTCTGAGTAGGAATTGGCCAAAGTTTTAAACACTGTTTCACTCTGCACCAGCCCAGACACTCCCAGGACTGCCCATGGAATCTGAATTTACACTTTCTCATTTTCCCAAGTCAGATGCACCAGGAACCTCTGGGTTAACAGATGCATGCCCAAATCTCCAACCCCTTACTAACCTTTAAGCTCCTCTCTGAGTCTCAGCCTCTTCCTCTGCTCAGTGGAAATTAAAGGAGCACCTACTTCATGGAATTGTTTTGTGCATTGCATATGTTAATGAATGTAAAGCTTGCCACAGTGCTGGAAACATATTAAATGCCCAATAAATGTTATGATTTACTCTGGTGGGAATAAAAGAATAGGAGCAATAAAAAGATAATGGATTCAGAACTCCAAGGCACTCTGCTGAGCATTTCATCTCATTCTTATAAAATCTCCATGAAGGAAATTGCAGTAGCATCCCCACTTTACAGACAAGGATGTTCCAGCCCAAAAAGTAGATGATTTGGAGGTCTTACTCATGCACTGTTACTTGTCATAGGCGACATAGCCAATAATTGATGACTGTACAGATAACCACTTACTCTGCTTTTTCATGCATCTTCTTGAAAAAGGGCATCATCTCTTTCAGACCTCCCAATCTTCAGCAGGTGTTTGGAAGTCACACGAGAAACTATGCAAATAGAGATGTTTCTTCCTTTTACTCCCCTCTGAACAGATCCTGAAGTCCTGGGAGATATGAGGCTAAAACTGACTGTACAGTGTTGTCTATCTGCCTGACACTTCAGGACATGAGCCATGGGGCGAAATCAAGCTGCAGACACTAGCAGCTCCCGCAGTGTTGTGATAAAACTTAAATTAAAATTCAGTGAAGACAGTGTATGTATTATATTAAAATGCCTGGTCTCTTTCATATACGTTGAGAGGAAACTTGAAACCACAGCTTACCATCTCACTGAACTTGGAGAATGAAATGCTTCCTATAAATAAATGCCTTTAAAATACATATCAAAATGGCAATAGACACTTCTGCAAAACTTGCTAAATATTAACTATGGATAAAGAAGCTCAGTTAATTTATTATTATTTTTTAAAATATATTTTTTTGCTTTTACACAGAGAGGAATTGAGAAGGACAGAGAGTCAGAAATGTCGATGAGAGAGAAACATCAACCAGCTGCCTCTTGCACACCCCCCACTGGGGATGTGCCCACAACCAAGGTACATGCCCTTAACCGGAATCAAACCCGGGACCTTTCAGTCCGCAGGCTGACGCTCTATCCACTGAGCCAAACCGGTCCCGGCGAAGCTCAGTTAATTTAGACACCAGAGGTGTTTTGGTTTAAAGGCTACAAGCATTAATATTCATTACAGGAAAAAAAAGATTTGATAACTGGAGAAGAAACATGCACAGAACTTTGGTGATAACAGGAAGTTATCTTCTCAATGTTCAGAGGACATTTTGCTCTCCATCTTTGCAAGTTAAAGCTGACTCTTAAAGTTTTGTTTCCTTTAGACTGTGGATTTTCTTCTATAAATGTGTCCTTTTCATAGCTGGATTCTCGTATTTTTATTCTAGCGACTACAATATAATTGATTCTAGTCAAATGCATATCATAGGCATTATTATTGGTAGCTGGAGGGTTTCTAATCCAAGGAACTTTCCAGTGGGAGAGAGAAGTCAAGGGAATAGTCTAGTAGCAACAAAATAACTTCTATTAGCTTATTTCTAAGGTGGAAATAATACCACTCCATTTTCAATTTTTCTGAATCCATGCTCCATTGAGTTATATCAGTTTTCACCTTTAACATCTGCCAAATAAATTTGAAAGGCGATAAATTGAGATTCAAAGGATAATACAGTTTTTGAAGATATCATAAAGCCCACTAAAATGAACTGAATAGCAGCTTAGAGCAAGTGTTAATTTTTTTGTGTAATACATGGAATTGGTGTCTGCTAGAACCACTTGTTTAGAGATTTTCCATATGTTATTGGCAGTTGATACTTAAAAGGATTTACATCATGGTGATAGAACCTCTTAGAGCTGCAGCACTGTGTGTGTGGAAGCATTTAATTTTAGAATTTTAGCTCTTTTTTTGTATCATAAAACAGCTATGTAGTATTTTCTCTTAAATAATTACTTATCGAAATATACAGAATCCTAGCTTAATAATAGCTTACTCATTTTATTTTCTCTTTTCCTTACTAGTAAAAAATGTGATTTATGAGAATGCCTATTAAACAGGTATTTGTAACTATAACTCTTTTGTATATTAAATTAGAAGAAAAAAAAGAGAGCTCTGCCCAGTATGGCTCAGTTAGTTTAGCATCACACTGTGCACCAAAAGGTCACCAGTTTGATTCCCACTCAGGGCATATACACAAGTAGCGAGTTCAGTCCCTAGTCAGGGTACCCATGTGGTGGGCTCCCGATGGATGTTTCCCCTTCACATAGATGTTTCTCTCTCTCTCTTTCTCTTCTCTCTCTCTCTCTCTCTCTCTCTCTCTCTCTCTCTCTCTCTCTCTCTCAAATCAATGAAGACATATTTTTAAAAATTAGGGGAAAAAAATAGTATCAACTCACTCCTGAAATAAACCTTTGCAGTGAATCAACTATTTTCTTCTTTGAATGTATTTTTATAAGCATGATTTAGATAAACACCACCTTACAAGTCTGTAATAATATTAGCCCTCACATCTGTGTTTTCTGTCCCCATCACTGACTTGCCACTCATTGTGTGACCGTGGGCAAGGAGTTGTCTTCGGGTGCTTCTTGGTGGATTAGGGGAAATATTATAACAACAGAGGGCTTTTCTGTAAACCACAGGCAGCGCTGGCAGGAAAGAATAGCATGGGTAGTAAGACAGAGTCTGTTTTCGCACCACTGGCTGCCTCCTTTCCATGTGCTGACTCCCTCAGGTGAACCTTCTTTTGCTTGCTCTGTGGCCAGGTTTATCTTCAGGGATAGAGAGGGTCCCCTAGGAACTCAGCAGTTCTTTGCTGGAGCATCTGTCCTATTAATTAGTGTCAGGTTTTCTATTTTGTAGATTTTCAAACACATTTTTAAGCACCTATTGTATATCTATATACATAAAAGCCTAAGTGACTGGATGACAGATCAATCAGTCGACCAGTTGTTATGATGTGCATTGAACACCAGGGGGCAGATGTTTAACACAGGAGCTGCCCCTTGGTGGTCAGTGTGCTCCCACAGCCAACCTCCTGCAGCCCATCCAGCCAGTTAATCACTTGCAGCCCAATAGTCCGGATTGGGGCGGCCAACCTCTCAAAAGCCCCTCTCCTTGGCTGGCCAACTCCCAACAACCCTTTCCCCTGGCCAGCCAACCTCCCGGCTGACCAGCCCTGATTGGAACCTCTTACAATCTCTCTCCTAAGCTGGCCAACCTCCTGCAATTCCTCCCCCTGGCCAACCTTCCACTACCCTAATTGGCCCTGGCCGCCAGCCAGGCTGAGGGACCTCACCCATGCATGAATTTGTGCACCGGGCCTCTAGTGTGTATGTAAAGCTACATATGTGTGAAAAGCATTTACAAATTCTACCCTCTGTTTCACATTAGTTTAATTATCTCTAGGGTTCTTCTTAAGCAAAGGCAGATTAGCCCTTGGCGTCCCCTTTCTATACTGTTCCCTTTACCTCCATTCTGACAGCAAGGGTCATGCCCTGGGTACAATTTATTGGAGGTCACAGAACATAAGACATGTTCTTCTGTCCACAGCAGGGCTAATTCTTGTATCCCGGCAACCAGAATCACGGGTGAGTTGGTGTGCGCAGAAATGTAGCTTTTCTGCAGAGTCAGCAACTCTGATTATGGGTGAGATCTAGTTCACTGTGTGGTTTTTATAAGTAGAATTGTATTGGGATACAGCCCCACGTTCATTTACTCAGTGTCTATGGTGGCTTTCGTGCAGCATGGCAGGAGCTCGATAATGGGACCCAGGCAACTGTTATAAGGAGACTGCATGGAATCCCACTATTAGATTTAGACCTAGCCTGTGAATGTGTAAGTGTCCCTGCAAGGACTTACACAAGGTACTATCAGCCAAAACTGGCATCTTCTTGGGAATGTGTTGCACTGGCATGGCCAAGGGTGAACCTGAGTGGGGGTGGCTGAAAGGCTTAGGAAAGACAGACAAGAAAATGAAAGCTGGGTCTTAGTGGGACAGCAACATGGACTATCAGCCATGTCTTTATTTTATAGCAGATGCCATGAGGCAAAGGAAGGCGTGGTCAAGTTGTTTACAATTCTCATGAGTTTTGATCCTACTCAACTACATGCACCTGATCAAGCTTTGTTTCCTTGCAGCCTATATCACTCAGGCACGTGGGGCCACATGTTCGGATCATAGGTTCAAGTTTACAACCACAGCTGTTGGCTACAATTGTGCTGAGAGGGCTCTGCCCTCCAAGCTGGGACTTGCACGTGGCTACGAGAGGACTGTGCCGTGTCATCAGTCTAAGGCTTGAACCTGTTCAAACACTGTAGCCTTGGCCCACAGAAATGCACTCATGAAGAAATATGCTGCTTTGGAAGGCCACAGCAAGAGCCCAAGAAGTGGGGTCAGCATATTAAAAATCACTTGGGGGGAAAAATCGAAGAAATAGGTTTGGAGTAGGATGGGAAATTCATATGTTGCAATGTCCTTCTCATGTGAAAGACAACATTTACCAACCAATCATGATGCTCCTATCCTAGAGCTTTAACCCGGCTTCTCTCTTCTTGTTAATACAGCTCTCTCGGTAGCCACTACTAACCTTTTGGGGTGTGGCTTTAGAGGAAATTGATTGACCACCCTGTTCCTGGACGAAAGAATAAAATCAGCAAGGGCTACCATGAAGCACCCTTGTGGGAAAGTCCTGGGGGGTTCAGGAGGGTGAACAAGAAGAAGGTATCTCCTATAGGAAGTGTTAATGAGAAAAGAAAAGGGAGAAGTGAAGAAAAGATAATTTCAGGCACTTTCATAGATGCTGTTTCAATAATCCTCCCACCAATTAGATACCACCCTCTTTTATGGTATACATAGCTCTTAAGTAACTCTCTAGCCAACAAGTGGCATATGAGGCATATCTGGTCTGACACTAGAGCCCACACTATCCTTCTACCACTTCCACTCACTGTTTTGCCTAAGACTGCAGTATTCTCACATTGAAACTGAACTTGACAGTATGGTTTAATCTAAATGAAGGAGGGAGAGAGAGAAGGAGAAAAGTGTGGAGAGGAGGGACTAACAGAGAGAGAAAGGTAGAAACAGGCTGGGGACATAATTCAGAAAGTATATGAAAATATCTTCCAAAAGGAGAAATTAAATTTTCAGGAAGAAAGCAAGATGGAAAAGGCCTAAAATAACTTAAAATAACTGTACCCCTACACATAGCACAAGAAAACACCTGCTGCTTTGTCTGACTCAGGAGTCAAATACCCATGTACTCAGACTCCATTCTCTGGAAAGCATACTAATGGCATGGTGGCTGATGAAGACAGGAGGAGGTTTCTTTTTTTTTTCTTTTTTCTTTTTTTTTAATAACCTCTTTTCGGACTTTGGAGAGACAGATCAGAGCTGGATTTATGGGTAGGTGAAGCAGGTGATTGCTTTGAGAACTATCAGGAAGGCCCAGCTACTCTGAACTCTCACTCATCCTAGGTACTGCTTTTCTCAAGAAAGCATCTTTTATACATTATTTTTCTGATCGAAGCTTTGCTCTCTTCCGAGTCTTCTTTTAAAGGTAAATAAATTTGGTAGTGAGAGCACATTCAATCAGAATTTACCAGTGTGTGAACAACAAGGGGTGAGCAAGAGTGTCTTGCCATGTAAATTTTAATGTTCTCCATGTTCTGTACAATGTGAAATGTTTGTGGCACCCTCAGATGTCTTTACAATTGTAATGAATTCTGTCTTACAAATGCCACAACACTGGGCCAATGTTAATCAAATATGTTCCTCATAGAAAACTTATTCTGCATAATTCTGTTTGATTCAGGGGCATAACAGTAAAAATACAGTGTGGAAAACAACTGTTTTTCCCTTTCGTGGTATGCGACAAGCAGCACACATTGTAACTGGCTCTGAGGAACCCTAAATAATGGTATTTAACAAATTTTTGCACCAAGAGAGTCTTCAACCCCAGTCCTCATTATTAGCATCCATGAGAAGTCAGAATACAGTTTGGAAACTGGACTGCCATAATATAGTTCCTAGCATTTATTTCCTCCCAGAGATGGTTTTTAGCCACATCAGATGCTTTGATGGCTAAATACACACTTATGGGTTTATAGTTAACAAGAATTATCTGGAAGACTTTTAAAAGTAATTTTGAGACATAGTTCTGAATCAGTTATTCTAAGTGGGAGGGGCAGAATCTTCACCTTTATATCCTATAGTCTGACAAATAATATATATGAGTCATTTCTAAGAACATATTTTGAGACATAAAGGGGAGAAAAGGCTACCTGCCTTGGGAAACCCATGTTTTGATCACTACATTACCTATCTAGGTGGACATGGTAAAATCAGAACAGGACGTCATCACAGCTGTGAGATTCTTTGGGAGTTGTTCTCACCCACCTACCTTCTTCCATCCTCCCTTTATCTGGCCAAATGCTGTTTTCTCCCTCTGATTCTTGGCCCCATCATACTCTTCTGGACCCAGCTTCATGCCCTTGCCTTCTTGGCCTCATCGTGTGATTTGACTTTTGAGAGAGCATATCTGATACCCATTCACACCCCCATGGGGTTTTCAAATGCATCTCCTCCCTTCCCAGCAGTCTCTGAGTATCAGGTTCTATCTTCAGGTTGATGGGCAGGACCCACACAAAACAGATGTGGGCTCAGGTTTCTGTTGTGCTTCCAGAGGGAAAAGGGGATAAAAAAATGACTTTTCTGCATCTGAGATCATAGGTCAGAGAGGGACTCCTATTTACCTGCCCTTTCAGGGTCATTCACATCCTTTCTGATCTCTGGGTTTCCTTTGACCTCATCTAACAGAGGAATTGGAGAAGTCTGGAAAGAGCGAGACTTCTATGCAAACGGATTTTCTTTAAATAAAAAGGGCTCCGATAACATGGAGAGCGAGTCCCATAGAATCTCTTCTCTTACTCTGTGGTAATATGAGGTGCAACAAGTAAGAGCTACAGTCCCAGTGTCTGTGCAGGTAACTGCGATCACAAGTGGGAGAAGTACCTCATTTACAAATACTTTTGAGGGCCTGCTCCAGGTGCTGGGGACTCATCTGTGATAAAAAGAGGAAATGTAATAGCTTGTTCCTGAAGGGGTGCACTGGAGAACATGGGGTTGAGCCTGAAAAAATCTAACAAATGTCAAAGGGATAGCTCGTTCTGTGAGCCTACGCCTTGCACAAACATACTCCCTTTGAGTCTTTGAGTGGTTATTTTAGAGAAATTCCTGGAGACCATCACCCTTGCACAGCCCACTCTCACCACCCCCCCAAAGGACATCTGGCTCCAGCAGAAGGACAAAGGTCAGGGCCATAAAACGATGACAGGGACACCACAGTCCTGATACCTGGGTCAAGCCAAAGCCCATCTGCAGCTCTCCCTGGGCGCATGAAAAGCCTGCTCTTACTCCCTCCCCAATTCACTGCTGACTCTTTTGTGAGTCAGACCACCTGCACCAGGTGCCTGAAATAAATACCATTTTGATTACACTGAGCCTTGAATCCATTCTGTGTGATCCCAGGCCAACCCGAACATTTCAGTCCCAATGCAGCTAATGTCCTAGAATGAATGAGACAGACAATGAATGAAATCAACAAGAACATTATATAGCAGGCTATGTAGAGATAGGCTCGATGGAGAAAAATAAAGTGAGTGGGGAGTGTTGGGAGTAGTTGGGAGGTATGGAACTATACTTTTATATAGAGTGGTCTAGGAAGATTTAAATGAGTAAATATTTTAAAAGGTCAGAGAAGTAGCCGAAACCGGTTTTGCTCAGTAGATAGAGCGTCAGCCTGTGGTTAAGGGCATGTACCTTGGTTGCTGGCACATCCCCAGTGGGGTGTGTGCAAGAGGCAGCTGATTGATGATTCTCTCTCATCGATGTTTCTAACTCTCTGTCCCTCCCTCTTCCTCTCTGTAAAAAAAAAATCAATAAAAATATATTATTTATAAAAAGATCAGAGAAGTGCCAGATGTTTAGGGAGAAAAGAGTCCCAGGCACAGGAAACACAGGTGCAGAGGCCCTGAGGTGAGAGCAGCCCTGGCATATTGGACAAACAGCAAAGAGGCCAGGGTGCTGGAGAGAGTGGGCAGGGAGACGTACAGTAGCAGATGAGGTCAGAGAAGTGACTAATAAAAATCTAATAAAATCTTCTGGGCTTTGTAGCTACTGTGATTTTTTTTTTTTCCTTTCACTTGGAGTTAGTGAGATATGAAGTTATTGGAGGTTCGGAGCAAAGGAATGACATGATCTCACGTATGTTTAACAGGATCTCTCTTGCTGCTTTGTTGAGACTAGAAGGAATGAGTTAATAGTAGACAGGGTATTGAGGAAAGTTACCAAGAAGGTGTGACTGACTATTTGAACCACAGAGCTGGACCCAGGCAATTGGAGGCTCCCCACGTCCCCCTCTGTGATTTGAAATGTGTGTTATGCTTGGTCTGCTGCTCTCAGAAGCTGCTCCAGAGATGCAGCCTTGAGATAAAAAGGTGGAGACTGTTTGGACTTGGTGCATGACTGACCCCGTTAGGGCCCTTATATAAACTCTCAAGATTCTGGGGAGTCGAAGCCTAGATCTACTCTTGAAGCTCTTGTGGTTGCTCAAGACTAGCCTCGTAAATTAGCTTGCTTATTAAACCTGCCCCCTACCATTTGGAGTGGTCTGCCTTTTCCTTGATTTCTCCCTAGAGTACCTGCATGGGGGCCAGTTTTCAATTATCCTAGGGGAAGCTCCAGAAGTAGTTACAACCCCACACACAGGAGGACCAGTTAGGATGCTCCAGAGATCTTCCAGGAAATAGATAATGGTGCTGAGATTAGGACACACAGGTAGAGGCAGATGTGGGTATATTGAAAGAGTCCTCAGAATTTCCTGATGGCCAGAAGGTAAGGCAGGGATTCGGAGATGGCTCCACAGGTTTGGGCTTATGCTCCTACAGGAAAAGAATTGCCATTAACCAAGAAGGGAAAGACTACAGCAGGAGCAGACTTGGGGGTTGGGGTGGGGGATGAAGATCAGGAGACCAATTCCTGACATTCTAAATTTGCAATGCTTATTTTGAAATATAGTGGCAAGCATACTTTGGTATAACTGCTGTTTGAATTTTAACCCTTCTAGTTTGGCTCTTGCACCTGATTAAACGTGGGGGGGGTGGGGGAGTGGAGGGGAGGACTATTTACCTTAGCTTTCAGGTGGAGACTTGGAGGCTAAGGCAATTTTCCCTTGCCTGGGACCAGGACTACAGGAGATTAATTCCCACTAACTCAGTAACCTTCAGAGATAGAAACTGTAGATAACCTCTGAGCTCTCCTTCTGTGTTATCGGTATCACAAGATAGGGCCACATTCCAATGTCCAGCAGGATGTGACTAACAACGACCCTGAGGGCTGAGCCCAGTCTTTAGAATGTAGTCTTTAAGATTTAGAATTTATTTATTTATTTATTTATTTATTTATTTATTTATATTTTATTGATTTTTGTACAGAGAGGAAAGGAGAGAGATAGAGTTAGAAACATCAATGAGAGAGAGTCATCGATCAGCTGCCTCTTGCACACCCCCTACTGGGGATATGCCCGCAACCAAGGTACATGCCCTTGAGCGGAATCGAACCCGGGGCCCTTCAGTCCTCAAGCTGACGCTCTATCCATTGAGCCAAACCGGTCCCGGCTAAGATTTAGAATTTAGAACAAAGGAAAATTCCTGTGGTTTGAACCTTTAAAAGGGGCTGCCTACCCATGAAACGGTGCAGTCGTGTGGAGACCACCTGCGTGTGGTGCTCTCCCGTCTGTCCTGGCCAGTTATTTCAATACATCTTTGCCTGCTTTTTAATCAATCATCAGCCTCCAGTGGTCTTATTCTGAACCCAGGGTTCAACCCCACAACAATTTAAAGTCTAGAGTTCATAATAAAGATCTGGGGTGGACCTAAATGCTTTAAAATGAAAGAGACAAGGAAGGAGTTGTGAATCTTTTACATTAGGCAACACACTGCATATTCACTAATGCACACCATGATGTGTATGTAATTCATTACTTCTTCACACATGATATCTCAGGATTTTCTATAGCTTAAACTTCAGCTTTAATTTTAAGCAAAAACTAGAAAAAACAACAACAACAACCCTAAAACAACAAACCCTGATGTACTAGGTAATTGCCTTCTAATTCCAAATTATGATTTGCTTCTGTTTCCCCTTGTAGTGGTCACCACCTGTACTTGCAAAACGTCCAGTCTTGGCTATACAAGCTTGGAGTTACTTGCTGTTTAGAATAGGTTCATTAATCCTTTAAAAATTTTCTCTGCTATTTGCTTTGAACTCAGAAGGATCCTATTGGCCCTTCTGAATGCTAAATCATTTCTTCTTGCTGCCCAAAGCTCACAGCCTTTGTGTGGAAATGAATGGCTGAAGGGGTTTTCCAATGAGCTGCCTCCAGACTAATTCATAGTTAATCTACTTACTTGCTCTGGGCTTCTCCCTTTGTGGGAGTGAACATCACCTTTGACTACCTGTTTCTTTAACAGCTCAGATAACTTCTTCTGATAACAAATAAAACACAACACTTAAGAAAAAAGAAAAAGCTAACTTGTTTTCTTCTCTCTGGTGTAGCATACTCTGATATGTGAACATCAAATTTATAAATAGCCCCTATTAATGAATTGATTTTTTTCTACCACCTTTGAATGTAAGAGGCAGTCAGAAAGATGTCAAAAACTTCCTTGATATTGTAATAGTTTATAAAGACAATGTTTTAATAGGGGGACAAACCAAGGAAAATGCATAAATTGTCACCATATCTAGAGCACACAGTCTCTTTTCTCAGAATCAAGAAATAATGTTACTCCCACTGCGATGGGGAAAAGAGGACTTCAGAGTTGAGGTGACACACCATCATTTAAGCACAATTACAATTATGTGCTCCAAGTTTAAAACAAAGGTCTTTCAAATTGATTTTTGGAATACAATCCACCTTTAATTACCTATAAGGAAAAAAAAAATATCTTAAGCAACTGCTAAAGACTGAGAAGGGGAATAGAAAAAAATGAGCCTACAAGTTTGTATCAATTAAGAAGACAGTCATGGCAAAATAGAGGCTTTGTGATAGAAAATTCACATTCTGAGGCAATGTTGTGCTATCTACAGTCTAGAATCTAGATACAGAACCAAGTGCCTGGGGTTAGTCCTGTTTATCTTCCCAAGCCCGTCAGAAGTGAGAGATGGCCAAAGCAGTGACTGTTTTATAGTTGTATTAATTAGGAAGGAAAGAACCAAGATTTAAAAGATGATTACGTTTTCAGTGCTTCAACCAATGCTTGCTTTATTTGATGGAGAAAATAAAGCTTGAAGCTGTTGTGATAATGGCAGCCACTAGGGGGCGGTGTGCACAGGAGCGCCCATGAAAATGTTCACTTAAATGTGTGTGTATAAGGGTGGAGGATAGTGATGGGAGGAGAAGAAGAGCTTGAAAAGGGGAGGAAAATGAATTAAATAAAAGAGTATTTTTATTGTTTAAAAACAGGGCTTCTTAAAGAGGGTACAGCTAACGAAGTCTTGAGAAGGATTACTCAGGCAGGGTGTGCTTATCACAAGGTTTCAAACCTTTAACGAATATAGAAATTCTGATTCCGTATGGCCACGGAAGCCACGTGTTCAGTAGTCTTGTCAGGTCCATGGTGATTCTGATGCAAGGTTGGCTTGTCCATACCGTCAGAATGTCTGAGTTACTCCATCTATAAATGGGGTTGATAAACTCAAATGGTAAATTTTGGGATGCATCTGCCTTATTCTAGGGAAAAAATCCACATATTACGCAGGCTCTCACAAAGTTCCATTACCTGCTCCCCCCCTCAGTAGTGCTAACAACAACAACGACAACATCAACAAAGGACTGAGTCAAAGGAAATCAAAGTCACTGGCATATGCTCTGGTTGTATCCAGTCTATCTGAAGGTACAAGGGACGCTGTCCGGCAGGGGCTGGGAAGGGGTACGCCACTACTAGACCTAATTAACTGAAAAACTATACTTATGCCAAAGAAACATCTAAATAAAAATAGAAATTTCATTTAGGCATAACAACCTCCAGGTCCACCCATGTTCTCACAAATGGTAAGATTCCATTCTATTTTATGTCAGAAGGAGAAATACCAATACCATATGATTTCACTCATACGTGGAATCTAAAAAACTAAACAACAACAACAACAACAGAAAGAAACTCACAGAGAAAACAAACTTCTGGTGGCCAAATAGAAGGGGTGTTAGGGAACTGGGTTAAAAGGTGAAGGGATTAATAAGTTGAAATTGAAAGTTAAAGAATAGTTATAGAGATATAAAGTACCACATAAGAAACACAGTCAATAATATTGCAATAAGTATATGGTGCTACTTGGATACTATACATATCAAGGAGGATCACTTTGTACTAAGTTATATAAATATCTAACCTCTAAACTAGGGGTGTCGAACTCAATCAGAGAAGGGGCCAAAATCTAAAATCCAGCCTAAATAGCGGGCCGAATGGTTTACTGAACAGTCATAAACTGACAATGTCATAAACTGACAGCGGAGTGCAGCGATGACAGCGCGGTGCGGGCCACATTGCAAGGCCTGGCGGGCTGGATTTGGCCCGCGGGCCTTGTGTTTGACACATGTGCTCTAAACTGTATACCTGAAACTACTATAATATTGAATGCCAACTGTAATTAAAAAGTAAAATAATTGAAATAGAATGACATTGAAGCATTAAGAGAATTTAATAACTAGTATCCAACAGATGTCTGCTGCCTCGCTGTTTTGTACTGCAATGACCGAAAGATCCACAATTGCATAAGAGGAGAAACTGAATTATCTTGTTCTTTGCCAGGCCATTGTCAATTAGCATTTTTAAGGAAGTTTGTCTTAAGCATCAAAGCAGCTGCCCAGTCGTCTTTATTTGTTCCCTAATTTCTTTAAAATAACGGCCAATCCCAAACCACAGCCATCTGAACAGAATTGGAGAGAAAGCAGGAGACAGAGCCATGCTAAACTTGCTCCAGGCATGCAAAGCTGGGCGTCCTGCCAAGGAATCATTTCTGTGGAAAGAGACAAATGAATGAAGGAACTCATCCCAGCGGCAAAGGAAGAAGGTCTTCTGCAACCTCGCCTGCAGTCTGACACTTTTTTCTGGACCTTTGACTATTTATAGATCGCTGTACAACTCTCCCATTACCAGTATGTGTAGTTCATAAAGTTAAAGCACTGATGTGCTGCTGGTAAACTGGGATCCCTTAATTCTGCTGCTCAGAGCCCTGATCCTATGTCTGCTGCCCACGTGCCTATGATTTCATTCCCTAACCCAATGGTTCTCTGTCACCATCCACAAGTTGGGAAGTACTGCTGTAGAGCCTAAGACCATTGGAAAGCACAGATATTTACATTATGATCCATAACAGTAGCAAAATTACAGTTATGAAGTAGAAACAAAAATAATTTTATGGTTGGGGGGTCACCACAACATGAGGAACTGTATTAAAGGGTCGCAGCATTAGAAAGGTTAAGAACCACTACCCTATCCAAACATCTCATAAAATCAAATACCAATTTTTGTCTAGGCAAGAAGAAGGTCTAACTTACCATTATGGTCTGTTTTTTATCCAGCCACCTCTTGCTTATTTTGCTCCTTTCTCCCTGTCTCCCCTTTCTTTGTTCCCTTTATTCCTACCTCCTTTTCTTCTTTTTGTCCTTCTATCTGTTCCACAAATATCTAGTGATCATTTATTATGTGCATGCTCAATGTCAAGAAAATATAAGCTCAGGAAAAGTGTATGAGAAGAATAAATATCACAATAACCTCAGTGATAAATGAGATGGTAACATTAATATCCCCATCTTCCTTTTCCTCTCCACAGACTTCCATAAAATTACAATGACCTGCTTTTCCTTTGACTCACTGGCTACTTTCCAACCTTATTTTTCTAGGTCTTCATACCCTACCTAACCACTAAATGCTGTTCAAGGCACCTTCTCTTTTCTATTTAGTTATCTCCTCTGGGCCTTGGGTATTATATACTATCTCTATGCAGATAACTCACAGATTTTCATATCCTTAGCCTCTCTGTTAAATACTAGAATTGTTTATTCCACTGCCTACTTGATATGTAAATATGTATATCTAAAGAAAATCTCAGATTTAATATGACCTAACCTAAACTCTTATTGCCTCTTTCTTATTCTTCCCCATCAAAATAAATAGCACCACCATTATCCCATTGATCAAGTCTAAAACATAGAATTCATCTCTCAAATATATATATACTAGAGGCCCGGTGCATGAAATTCATGCATGGATAGGGTCCCTAGGTTCGGCTGGTAATGGTAATCAGAACTCATCAGGACCTTCCAGCTGCCAGCTGGAGACTTCCTCTGGCTGCCAGCCAGAACCTTCCTTTGTTCTACACTGCCCCCTGATGGTTAGCACACATTATAGCGAGTGATTCAACTCCTGGTCTTCTGAGGGGTACACTTTGCATATTAGCCATATATATATATATATATATATATATATATATATATATATATATGCTCATATATATTTACAAAATGTATCTATGTGTGTACATATATAAAGAGAATACTAATATTTTAGTGATATTTTTATATTTCTTAAGTGCATAAAGTACCAGTAAAAAAACCATATATATATATATATATATATATATATATATATATATATATATATATATATATATATATTGCTCTAGCTGGTTTGGCTCAGTGGATATATTGTCTGCCAGTGGACTGAAAGGTCCTGGGTTCAATTTCAGTCAAGGGCACATGCCTGGATTATGGGCTCAGTCACCAGTAGGAAGTGTGCAAGAACCAGCTGACCAATGATTCTCTTTCATCATTGATGTTTCTCTCTCTCATGTTCCTCTCCCTTTCTCTTTGAAATCAATAAAATAAAATAATTATTTTAAAAATAAAATAATTATTCAATGAATAAAAAAGTTTTTAACATAAGTAATCTTTCCCAGAATCAATCTCAGATTATTGGTTCCTTATCTACCTGGGTATTTGATTACATGACCCCTGGCCTATCACCAGGTAGTTCCTGCATGTTTCCATGTGGCCTTCTGACCTTTCTGGTTTTCCTGTTCCTGTTTTCATTCCCTGGCCTGGATCTGGTACTGATGTATCTCTGCTTTTCTGTGTATTTTAAATGTTAGCATTGCAAAAGTCTAAAGGTCATAATTTTTTAAAGCACTAAATATTTATGCACACTATTAGTTTTATTTCTGATTAATCAATTTATCAGAGTGGCCAACCTGGGTTCTCTTTGGAAACAGTCTATACTCAAATACATAATATCTGTATATTTAGGCTGTATATTTTTGAAAATACATTTTTTTTCTGTTAAATTTTTGTCTTTGAAGCTGCTGCTTCCTTCCCAGGGGCACAAAAAAGAAACAATCTGAATAGTACCCATTGAGTCACATACTAAAGACTTTAAGGGCAAGAAGTAATTGGGGAGAAATAGAAGAATCTAACTGGTATGTCATAATATATACTGTTGAATTGTTCACATTTGATGGTTACTGACATAGTACAAATTTAATTTATTCCTAGAGGAATCAAGATACAGGGATAGATTGCCCTGATGCTTTCAAAAATTTATGTTTGAAATTCAGATGGTTTGTGATTTTTTTCATACGATGACTAATGATATTTTAAATATGGTTTCAACCCCAATTCTTTTCCTCAGAGTAGCCCCATTCATTCTTAGATATTGCAGCTAGATTTACAATTATCCAG
This sequence comes from Pipistrellus hanaki, assembly GCF_964339955.1. Classification (NCBI taxonomy): domain Eukaryota; kingdom Metazoa; phylum Chordata; class Mammalia; order Chiroptera; family Vespertilionidae; genus Pipistrellus; species Pipistrellus hanaki. Next base: position 61,588,764 of record NC_140513.1, read on the forward strand.
GCTGCCTTCTATTTACAGTGTTATTTTTAATGGAAAATATAATTCGTTAGGACTTACTGGTTCAAACACACATGTGTTGCTCTTCAGTTTTCTTAACTAAGTTATTTCAAATGTATGGAAAATTAAATTAGTCTCCTTATGATTTTAAATATTAAAATTATATGGAGATTAAAGATTACTTGAGAAATACTTAAAATGCATTTTTTTAAAAAATTAATCCTCACCCAAGGATATTTTTAATATTTAATTTGAGAGAAAGGAAGGGAGAGAGAGAAATATCAATCAGTGCCCTCCCCCCAACCCCCCTATATGCGCCCTGAATGGGAATCAAACCGGTAACCTCAGTATGTGCCCTGACTTTGAATGGAACCTGCAAACTTTTAGTGGATGGGGTGATGCTCCAACCAACTGAGCCACCCAGCCAGGTTAAAATGCACTTTAAATAGATACTTCTATGTCATTAATGTTGACTGCTATTAGCAGAAATGTTCTTTTGAAAAGCACTTAAGGTATCTCTTCTTTTCAACTATTTTAAATAGTGAGAAAAGGAGCCAAAACCGGTTTGGCTCAGTGGATAGAGCGTCGGCCTGCGGACTGAAAGGTACCAAGTTTGATTCCAGTCAAGGGCATGTACCTTGGTTGCTGGCACACCCCCAGTGGGGGGTGTGCAGGAGGCAGCTGATTGATGTTTCTCTCTCATAGATGTTTCTATTGATAACTCTCTGTCCCTCTCCCTTCCTCTCTGTAAAAAAATCAATAAAATATAATTAAAAATAAATAGTGAGGCAATATATTAATAAGACATATATACACAGTGAACAGTTTATTAAAGAGCTTTGTAGTGATATCATTAGGATTAAAAGATGTTCAAGAAAATAGCAAATAAGAAAATTTTAAAGAGAGTGAAAGGTCTAAAAGTAAGCTCTAAGTAAAATTATATTGTACACTATAATCTGACAGTAAAATAAGGGAGAAAGTAGAAACATATTAATTATACCAAGACTTATGAGCCAATAAATTCTTTCCTAGGAAATACAAAATCAAAAGTTTTATGCACACTGAAATAAATTGACTTTATATATACAAACATTGGTGTTTACAAAGAAAATTGAAGGAAAAGACTTCATTACAATGGGAAAAAAAGGTATAATATCTAGAAACAAGTTTGACTAAAATATGAAGAATTTAAATTGGTTAAATCCTTATTTTTGATTAAAAAGTAAAATATTTAGACAAATACAAAATTATTGAATTTTCTTAGGAAGATTCAACATTACAAGGATATCAGTTCTCCTAATCTAAAAGATTGATTGAATCTTAATAAAAATATTCTTTATTTTTAAAAATCTAGACAAGCTAAATCTAAAATTTATATGAAATAATATAAGCAAGGATTTCTGGGGAAATTCTGAAGATAAACCCATAATTATTAAGGCTTACATAATATTAAAATGCATTACAAAGCTACAATAACTAAAATAATGTGATGCAAATTATTAGAATAGACTATAAGGACCAGAAATAAAATTTAGCAAATAATGAAGATAAAATCCAAATCAGTAGGAACAAACATGTAATGTTCAATAAAATGTTATTAGTTGGTAGTAACCTAGAAAAATTAAAATTGAAAATCTACTTTATAATTTTTATCAATATAATGTCCAGATTGATCAAATAATTTAATATGAATAACAGCAGTAAAAACTGGAAAATATTCTTTAAGAATCTCAGAGTTATAAAGGTTTTTTCTAAGTACATTTAGAAACAATAAAAATGAAAAGAAATGTGTATATTCAATCCATCAACATTTGTGATAGTTGCATGGCATAAAACTTTATGAAGTCAAAGGATATGTAGCACCTCAGAAAAAATATTCATAATTCATACCAAAGGGCTCTTCCAAATCAACAAGAAATAGTTTGAATAAAATAAAACACAAAAGGCTATTGATCATCCTCACTTATTATGAGAAATGCAAAGTAAATCTACAATGAGATATTATTTTTTTTCTGACTAAATTGGGGAAAATCAGAAAAATTTAATACATCATGCTGATAAAAGTGTTGATAGAGATATTGCATAAACGGAAGAGAAATTTTGTTAAATCTATGACCCAATGATTCCACTTTTGGGAATATACCCAATGAAACCGAAACACCAATATGGAAGAATATATGCACAGCTGAGTTCATTGCAGCATTATTTACAATAGCCAAGATCTGGAAGCAGCCCAACTAGCATCATAGATAAGTGGATAAAAAAAAAAAAATATTCTATTTACACAACGGAATACTACTAATGTAAAAAGAGATTTCTTAGACTTTGAGACAGCATGGATGGATCTGGAAAGTATTATGCTACCAGTAAGTGAAATAGCCAGTCAGAGAAATCACTTGATTTCACAATTATATGTGAAATCAAATAAACAAAATAAACTAACTAACAAAATAGAAACAGGCTCATAGATACAGAGAACATACTGACAGCTATTAGAAGGAAGGATGGGAAGTGGGGGGGCTGGGTGAAAAAGGTGAAGCAATTAAGCAAAAAAGAACCCCCAAAATTGAAAAAAATCTCATAGACCCAAACAGTGTGAAGCTTACCACAGTGAAAGGGGGATGGAGGGAGGTAAAAAAGAGTAAGGGAGGATAAATGGTGAGGAAAGTAGACGACTTGGGATGGTGAACACACAATATAAGGTACAGATGATATACAGTGGTGCCTCACACAACGAACTTAATTCGTTCCAGGAGCAAGTTTGTTATGCGAAAAGTTCGTTATGTGAAACGCGTTTTCCCATAACAATACATGTTAAAAAAAATAATTCGTTCTGTAGCATAAAATATGCTAAGATGACATAAAAAAAGATAAATTTTTTGTTATTATTTTTATTTAGATACATCTAAAAACATAATTTTTTTAAAAAAAAAACACACATTTTTTTAATTTTAAGACAGACTAAGTAGAGTCTACCGAATCTTGCACATCTTCATCCATTTTCTGCTTTTTGGCCGATGGTTTCATGAAAAACCTGTCCAAAGTCGTTTGTTTTTCTCTTTTCTCCAACATCTGCCGGAAATAACGGACAAGAGTATCGGAGTAAAGATGGTTGATCCTGTTTGCTTCAGCTGAATCCGGATAGTGGGCATTGGTAAACTCCTGAACTGCTTTCCATTTGACCAGGATGTTCTTGATGTCAGCAGTTGGGATTGGTTGATTGTTTGATTGTTGCTCCTCGTTATCAGATGACGCTTCCCTTTGAGCATTGTCCTGTTGCTGGACCAGAAGTGCTTGGAGCTCTTCAGTTGTCAGCTCTTCTTCGTGTTCCTCAATAAGCTCCTCTACATCCTCTTCCTCTACCTCTAATTCCAACCTTTGGGCCACTGTGATGATGTCCTTCACCACTTCTGTGTCATCAACTACTGCTTCTTCCTGGGTCCACGAAGGCACAAGCATCTTCCAAGCAGAAATGAGGGTCCTTTGTGACACTTCTTCCCAGGCCTTCTGTATAAGTCGTATTGCCATAAGGACATCAAATTTCTCCTTCCAAAACTTTAGGACAGTCATATTGTCTCCACCAAACTCGCATTCTTCAAACACCTTATTAAAGAGGGCTCTAGTGTAGAGTTTTTTAAAGTTCGCAATAACTTGCTGATCCATTGGCTGAAGAATGGATGTGGTGTTTGGTGGCAAATACTGCACCTTGATAAAAGGATAATTTTCCTGCAATATTTCCTCTAGGTCTTTTGGGTGAGAAGGGGCATTGTCAAGTATCAGAAGGGCTTTGAGCGGCAGTTCTTTTTCCAGCAAGAATTTCTTCACGGCAGGAGCAAAGGTTTCCAGAATCCATTCGTTGAAGATAACTTGGGTCACCCAGGCTTTTTGATTGGACTTCCAATGGACGGCCAGTTTGGACTTAATAACGTTATTTTTCTTGAAAATTCTTGGATTTTCAGAGTGATAAACCAATAGAGGTTTGATCTTGAGGTCTCCGCTGGCATTAGACGAAAACATAAGGGTAAGTCTGTCCTTCATGGCTTTGTGTCCTGGCAATTTCTTCTCCTCTTTTGTAATGAAGGTTCTGCTCGGCATTCTTTTCCAGAAAATACCCGTTTCATCGGCATTGAACACTTGTTGTGGGCAGTATCCTTCATCCTTAATACATTTTTGAAAGTTAATAGAGAACTTTTCTGCTTCTTTCTTGTCAGCACTGCCAGCCTCACCATGCATAGTAACGCTGTGGATTCCACACCTTTTCTTAAATCTAAAAAACCACCCCCTGCTGGCTTTGAATTCTTCTTCATTATCTTGATTGCTGCTACTTCCAGGGACGTTTTTCTTTAGATCGTCATAAATTCTCTTGGCTTTGTGACAGATAATATCTTGGGTTGTTACATCACCTTTCACCTGCCTGTCCTTAATCCAAATCGCTAATAGCCTCTCCATTTCCTCGTGGATTGAAGACCTATGTTTTTCATGAAATAGTTTTGATACTCCTTTGGCTACTTTGGCTGATTTGATTGCATCCTTATTTGTCAAAATGGTGAAAATGGTGGTCTTGCTGAGGCCAAACTCTTTGACGAGGTCACACTGTTTTACCCCACATTCACTCCTTCTAATTATTTCCTGTTTCATTTCAACAGAAATCACCTTCCTGCTTTTTTTAGAAGCCATGATATAAAAAAAATATTGAGTTTAACTTAAAAGGACGACTGCCGTGATACGTGCGTGATTTAATTCGTAATGAAGAACGATTGCCGCGATACGTGCTTAAGTTAAGCGCAGTGACTAACGACTGCCTGCAGTGCCTGCGCGGAAGGATGTAATACATCGGCAGCGATCGTGGAAGCTCGGGCGAAGCAGTCGTGGAAGCTCGGGCAAAGCGGTCGTGGAAGCTCGGGCGACTTCGTTGTGTGAAACGAAGTTCGTTGTATGAATCATGAAATGAAGTTCGTTGTGTGCAGCGTTCGCTGTGCGAGGCGTTCTTTATGCGAGGCACCACTGTATTATAGAATTGCACACCTGAAACCTTTATAATTTTATTAACCAATGCTACTCCAATAAATTCAATAAACAAGAATACCTTTGGAATGTTAATCTGGCATAGCTATCAAAACTATCTGTACATATACTTTGACTCAAGCATTTTCCTTCTAAGAAATTTATTCCATAGATAATATTTGAGGAACAACATATAAAAATATTGGGAAAAATATAAATATCCACCATCAGGGGTCTCTCAAAGGAAATTAAAATGTTTTGTTAAAAATACTGTGTGATTACACACGATTATGAAAATATCTCTGAATGCATTATTTTATTGTGTGTAAATGTACAAGTATCAACCTTACACCACATGCTTGGATGTGCATAAATTATCATTGGATGAATATACAAGAAACTGGTAAATGAGATTGCCTCTAGGGAGGAGTGGTAATGGAGACAGAAATAAATTTGTTTTTTATCAACCATACATGCTTGCTTTGCACAGGTTTTACTATGTATATGAATACTTATGCAAAGATAAAGAAAATATTTCCATTTTCAACTAATTTTGCCATTCCCTCCTTTCCTTTTCTAATCTATCAAGTGTGCTTTTAAAATAGAATGTCTTGAAGAATTTCCAGCTGCTAAAAATAATCATTTTACCATTACACTCTGGTTTCTTATTTTGTTGTTGTTGATTGCTTTTTTTTGGGGGGGGGGGGGGTGCGTATATAGGGGGGGACTGTCAAGAAGACACTATACATTTGGGAGATAGTAGCTAGCTAAGAAAAATAATGACCCTATCATTTGGTCATTTCCAATGTATAGCTCAGCAAAGTTAAAGACAACTTTGTCATCATGTCCATGAATAATCTCATGGATTCACAGGACCTCAGAGTCTAAATGAACCTTAAGTGTCTTCTCTGTTGTTGTCTCTAATGATTTCGTCTGGCTCAGCTTCTGTTGAAAGATGTGAAAGTTTGGAAATACTCTTGGTTGTAATTAAAGTAAAAACTTTACTGAGATATTTGCTCTAGATATTGTGAAGATTTCCTAGATATAATAATTTCATTTCCACGTACTGTTTGAAAAAAGTCACCATCTATACTCCTGATTCTCCACGAAGCCCAGTTCTGTCAGAACACTACCCGGTGCATTCACACATCATAGTTCTTCCCGCACAGCATCGCACCTCCTCATCACTGACTTCCCTTCAGGTTGTTACTTATGTTAACTCCCACTGCCTCCTTAGCACATTGCCTGGCGCGTAACAGGTAACACATGCTTTGTGATGAAGGAACACATTTCATTAAATTCCAGTGTTAGTTTTTCCGTACCTTCGGTAGTTTGGAAAAGTATGTTGAGATAATTCAGCTTAATTTTCACATTTCAAAAAAATGTCTCTCTCCCAGTGAAATCTGAATTAACAAATGCCTAATTAATTTCTTATTTGCAAACTGACATTATATCAATCTAAATAATAAAAGTTTAATATGATAATTAGACCAGACAACATTCCAGAATCCTTCTGAACTAAGCCAGGGCTGCTGCCGCCATGGCTGCGAGGGAGGGATCCAGGCAGCTGCCCTGCCTGCTGCTGTGAAGGCCTACTCTTGCATGATTTTCATGCATTGGGCCCCTAGTAATAATAATAAAACTTATGACAAATCATTCTAATGAATCCAGTACTAGACCAATCCATGAAATATCAGTTCCAAAAAATGATTACCAATAGGATGATGATGATAATAATAATAATAATAATAATAGAATTATAGTGTACTTATGACAGCTAAGACTACAAGGTCCAAATAAATACCTTCACAATTGCTTTGTGTGAGCTGAAATTCAATTTTAAATATCAACTAAACTTCATTTAGGGAAAAAGAGACCTCCTGAGTAAAACAAAATATAATTAGGAAACAAACAACAAAATCCTCTCTCCATAACGGGATTTTTAAAAGTAAAAACAAGTTCTATGTTCTCAAGTAACAGTATTAAGGTGTATATGATGCAATAAGTATTTAACCTAATGTTCTTCCTGCTAATAAGGGCTTTAAACCGAAAAATAGTAACTAAGGTAGGTAACTTTTCCTCAAGTTATTTTAGGCAGAAAGAAAGTGGACTTAATGACTTCTCAAACTTCCTTCCAGTTTTATCATTATATTCTTTTTAAAAAGAAGAAAAAAAGCACTTCAAATTTAGAAGAAGAAATAGGCTTCATGTTTCCAAGATGAATTACACAGACTTTATCTAGGGTAGCGTCCTCACTCTGTAAAAGAGAACTAGGTCATGGGGGATAGAACAAAGACGGTCCCAAAGCAGAGAAGGTTTCTTCAGGAAAAATAAAACATTTACATATGGCTTCAAAAATACAATTACCCCAAAAATTCAGCATTTAGTCAGATTATTCTTTCTGTAAAGATATGACTCACGTTGTACAAGATGTTCTCGATAAAAATCTGCATTTAAGTTTAGTTGTTGGGTGAAGTTGAATATTTTAATTGCAATAGGTCTATTTTTTATAAAAAGAGGTAATACATAATGAGTACCCTAGAAGCATATAGTTTTATTGCAAATTTGTACATATGCATAACATAAGCATTTTCAAATTGCCAAGATAAAAATTTTAGAAAATAAAGTAAAAGTTATTAAAAGTGACTTTACTTGAAAACAATGGATCAATTTCTATGTATTTAAATAGTAAGGCAATTCTATAGATAAATGGTTTATTTTAATTTAAATAAATTAATGCAAGAACCCTGCCTTGGTTCCCAGCTTTAACCAGTGGTCTAGAAGATTCAAGGTTTTCTTCTTATTTTCCAACTACCTCCTTATTGTGTACTTATATTGCTGTCTTTGTGATTCCACTGTCTCCACTTTTTTTCCTTGATGAGGAGAAAATTCTGCCACCTGATGGTTGCTCTTCCTCCTCCCACAATTTCCTCTCTCCTTCCTCTCACCTTTTTGTCTTCCTCCTCCTCCCCTTCTCTTTTGAAAATTCCCCTGCTACCTGAAGAGATGGGTTTAAAATAAACGTGTCCCGGCCCTGACAGTTGGTGCTACACCTGCTGCCATCCCCGCCATCTTATGAGCTGATTCCAGTTCATTAAGATCACTTGGGATGCTGGCTGTACAATGCACAAAACTCAGTTCGCTATGGCTGCTGTGACAAAGCACCCTACAATGAATGGCTTCTAACACAGAAATGTATTGTCTCACAATTTTGGTGCCTGAATATCCAGAATCAAGGAGCTGGCAGGCGCGGCTCCTTCTGAGGGCTCTGAGAGAGAACCTTGTTCATGTCTCCCTCCCAGCTTCTGCTGCTTTGCTACTCTTTGGTTTGTAGAGATCTGCCTTCGTTTTCACATGACGTTCTTCCTGTGTGTGAACTTGAGCCATTTTTTTTAAAGAACACGACTCATATTGCATGAGAGGCTCACCCTGCATTGGTATGGACTTTATCTAAGCTTGACTAACTACATCTGCAATGATCCTATTTCTCAGTAAGATCACATTCTTCGAGACTGGGGCCAGGTCCTCATCATATACATTTTGAGGGGACACAACTCAACCTATAACATCCTTTTTTGAAAATTTAACTCAGTATGTCTGAGATTGAAACCAGAAAACTGTATTTTGAACAAACATACCTGGACATAAAAATGCAAGAATTTGTCAGTTAACTTCTCTTTGAAATGTTGAAAACTGCTGAAAAGACTTGGAAGAGGAAACTCACTTATTAGCATCGAGGGTGTTGATTCTTTGGAGGGGGTTGCAATGCTTCTCAGGGCTTTACACATATATATTGTTCAGAAAAAGAAAACAGATCAAAAGAGGGACTTTCAATGTAGAAAACCCTGGCCCATATCCTGCTTCTGTGACTTGTCATTCTTTAGTGTATAACCTTAGACAAATAAGCTAACTTTTGTGAGGCTCTATTTATCGCAAATGTAAAATATGGATAATCTGAGTTGAAGGAAACTTGGGGAAAGTGCCTGGCACAAAGCAAATGCTCAATAAGTGCCAGCTAACATGCTATCCCATGCTTGGGTCATAGCACAAAATAATCTTTTTTTTTTTTGAATTTCTATAATAATAAATACTCCTCAGATAAATATTCTCCGTCTAATAACTAGTAAACAGAGTGTGGAAATTCACTAAACATAATTCTTAGTTATTTTTTATTGCACACAAAATAGTGTGTGTTTATTATGTACTAGCATGTGAACTCTGTAAGGTAGGGACCTTGTTGTGTTCACTGCTATGAACTTAATATGTACTGTAATACTTAGAGCCTAGTAGGTGCTCAATGAATACTTGAAAAGTTAAGCAAATTTATAGATAATTAGAAAAGTATAAAGAAGAAAATAATTCCCTTCTTCGAATTACAACAAAATGCATAGATTCCACATATAGTGATTGAGGCTATATTTTATACAATACTATGCAGTAAAAAATATGTGACAGTAACTATTCTTATAGAAGCTGATTTTTAATGAAGCATAATATTTCATAATTCATTTAACCATTCTGGGGAGACTTTCCATTTATTTCTAATGCTTACTTTTAATAGAAGTCCTTTGATATTGTTGGTATCGTTTCCTTGTGATAAGATTCCTGGAGAAAAATCTGTGAAGTCAAGGGAGAAAGCATCAAATGTGGTTTGGGCAGCATAAAAATTGATGCCAACTACTGAAGCATGACAATCATAGGAGTGCCTCCCTTTATAAGCTATTTCAAAGGAGAGGGAGGTCCCTTCTCCTTTAGGCTCTGAGGAGGGGAAACTGGAAGGAAGGTGGTGAGGTGGGTGAAGAGTGAGGAGCCTGGAATTATATGAGAAAGGACCCTGAAACCAAGGAGTCATAGTGAATTGATGTAAACATTGCTTTAGTAAGAAATACCTCAACAAAGTTTTCCATAAAGAATGTGAATGTACCTACAAAAAAAATAAATATACTGTAAAATAAGATAATAAAATAGTCAATAAACAAATGAAAGAAAAATGTAATATCATATAAGATATTAGCACAAATGTAATGAATAAAATTGTATCACAACAGTTTATAATCAGAACACAGCACTTATTGTTATGAGTTTCCTGGAAGCTTTTAGCACTAAACCTCTAGATCCCATTTCATGGGGATATAAGGAGTGTAAAAAGAAGCAAACAAATAAAAATAGATTATATGGTCAATGTGTTTGGAAAACAATGAGCTAAAAAACATACACATTTTTTCCTGCTATCTACTGGAGCCTTTACAGTCTGGTTTGCATTCTGAGTCTCCAAAAAAGGCCACAAAATGTGTATATCTTCTCCAAATCATATTGGACACCAAACACCATTACTCATTGGATGTCACAAGGGGCTAGTGTTCCATAGAATGTGCTTGGATATTGTCTTTCAGGATATTCAAAGCCAGGTTATCATGTCACTATACCAACTATTTTTCACTTAGTTGTATTTTTCACAGACCTCATTCATATCTCCGTATATGTATCTATATTTAATGTATCTCAATATATCTATAGCTATCTCCTTTTTAAAAAATATTTTTATTTTTATTGATTTCAGAGAGGAAGGGAAAGGGACAGAGAGATAGAAACATCAATGATGAGAGAGAATCATTGATCAGCTGCCTCCTGCATATCCCTCACTGGGGATCAAGCCTGCAACACGGGCCCATGGCCTTGACCAATATCGAACTCAGAACCCTCAGTCTGCAGGCCCATGCTCTATCTATTCTCTAGGCCAAACTGGCCAGGACTATATATATCTCTTTATTTATACATACATCTCTCTCTCACACACACACACATATCCATCTTTATATATATATATATATATATATTCTCTATATATGTCAAAAGGACCTACCCAGAGAGATAGTGAAATACTGATGCTCTTCTCCAGCTGCACTGGTACACCTGTCCTATGTTTCTTGCATTATTACTGGTAATAGCGAAGATATGGAAGCAACATTGATGTCCATCAATAGATAAATGGATAAAGAAGATGTTGGAATATTACTCAGCAATAAAAAAGAATAAAGTCTTGCCATTTGCATCAACATAGATGGATTCAGAGAGTATTATGCTAAGTGAAATAAGTTAGACAGAGAATGACAAATAACATAGGGTTTCACTTATACATAGAATCTAAATAAAGAAATGAATAAACCAAACAAAATAGAAACAGACTCATAGATATAGAGAACTAGCTAATGGTTGCCAACAGGGAAGGGGAATGAAGGGATGAAAATATTTTTTTAAAGTTACCCTGGGAAACCTTCCCTGAGTGTACTGAAGTTTCTTTAGAAGCCACCTTGCAGAGTGCTATGAGTTCTACAATTACAATAATGTTTGAAGGGAGCATAGAAATATAAAATGCCTTATTTGATACTAAATATAATGTTTTTTAACAGTTCTATTTGTTTGCTAAAAATGTCAGTCATTTTGAAAAATATCTCAGTCTCTACTGCCCAAGTTTTCAAAAGAAATCATGGGGAAACTAAAGGCAATCTATGGAGATAAAAGTCACCGCCTGGTATTAACCCATTTAGTGTTTCACCTCCGATTTTCTGTGGCATCTAACTAGGATGCTTCGGGAATATCACTTTGACTTGTATACTTACTTAATAAGTACATTTACATAGGTAAGTAAAATATCTCTTTAAAATGCACCAATCACAAATTCTTTATATGCTGAGAAACTTGAAGACAAGACTATCCCCATTTTTACAATCTGAAGTATTAATACATTAAGATCAGAAGGATGCAATGCAATGTCTTAAAGCTTTATTGTGAGAAATTTTCCACTTACTCATTTAAACAAATTATTGGAATACCTTATAAATTATTACTAATTCAATGGCTTAATTACTCTTCTCTTCCAACATAGTAATCATGCAATCCCAACTATATTTTTGTATATTTTGATAGCTTTTGCTTACGAAAGATCAATTATGTAATTCCATTTTAAACTATAGGTAAATAACTTGATACACGTTATGTTCATCTTTTGATAGGGAAAGGATAAAAACATTTCTCCAATTTCCAATTTCCTTATTTTCACTGTCAGAGAGATGAACAATATTAAAAGCTACAACATATAAAATTAAACATTTAACTAGAGGGTCTGATTTGAGTCCCATGCATTATGCATTTGCTATTATAGATGACACTTTTATGATAAGTTGTCATTCTAGCTAAACACAGTTTTAAAAATATTAATGCTTAAAAATAAATGCTATTCAAAAAAGTTACTTTCAGGTTGGTACTATAATTCATGTCACATACATTTTCCAATTTCCCACTATAAACAGTCAATTGAAATAATCACAGCCTGTTAAGAAGATTAAGATTCTTTAATATCATTTAGGATTTTTAAAATACCAATTTCATAACTTTTCAGTTTTTCACATAAATTGTAAATAATGCCTTTAAAAATATTTCCTTAATTTTGTCTTGTTTTGTTAATCCTCACCTGAGGATCAAGAGTGCAACCCAGGTTTGTGACCTTGACTGGAACTGAACCTGGGAACCTTCAGTCCAAGGGCTGATGCTCTAACTTCTGAGCAAAACCAGCTACAGCAGGACATGTTTCATTTTTATGATGAGGAGGTATTTGTCAAACAAATAAAATATAAAGCTGACCAATAAATTCTTCATTAAGAGTAAAAAACAAAACAAAACTCCTCTCACTTGTAATATCTAAAAACATAAGTGGTCTCTTCCATTTTGAATCATCTTTCTATTTCTCAATCTCTATCTGATTTGTTAAAAGTAAAAGAGGTTCCCATGTTTGACATTTGTGTATGTATCTCAGCTCTGGATTATGAACTATATGGGCCCAAGACAAAAGTCCAGAAACCAATTTTTGGAAACAGCTCAATCTGAAGATATAAGCTTTTGGTGCCATGCCTGAAAATCATTAGCTATGTGCAATTCCAAATATAGATTCTGTGTCTGCCAATATTTTAAGGACTTGAGTTTTGTTTTTTTATTTAAAAATGAAACTTGGCTGATTTTTATGCCCTTATGGAGGCCAGGTAATATATCTATGCATGTATGAATAAGTAGATTGGATATTTAAGGCCTGCTTTTTATATTAAGTAAATGTTATCAATTGGACCTACTTTCCAAATTCATCTCATAATGCAGCTGCTTTGACTCGTGCCCATTATTTGGTGGCTGGTTTACTTTTTTGTTAAAACTAATATAAGAATCCTTACAGTTGTTTCTAGGGATGCTTAGAGACTATAAACACACAATTGCCAATGTATATTCCAAATTCAATTGAGGGAGTCTTGTGTTTAGAATTTTCCGTTTGAATTTAAAAACCACCACAAGCTTTAGGACCCAAAATAATAGCCTTTTTCTTCAACTGCTCACGGGGAAGATCATATGCAACCCTTAATATACTGATAAGAATAATATTTTGTTAAACCCATTTAAGTATTTTATTATGATCTATTTTGTGGTGGATTTTTTTAATTCATTGTGTCAATTTCTCCAGGGGAAAAAGGAAGATAAGAGGAAACTGGAACTATAAGCCTTATTGCAAACTTCCGGTGGGACTGGCTCATGGAGAGAGTCCCAGTTAATTCTCATCCCTGTGTTCAAGAGGCTCCCTGGCCTTCCCTTTAGTCTCTCTGGTTTCCTGGAGTTCAAAGCCTTCCAATTTTAAAGAGAATAAAGCCTCTGTTTTGGTTAAAGATATCTGGGCTTCTAACTGCTTTTTATACAGTTTCAGCCTCGTTCACACATGTATGCATAAGCACCTGATGCCTGTAACTCCTGAGCATTTGGAGGATCTATGCCGCTTTTATAGGCGCACTTCACACATGCTTCCCCGCTGCAAGCATTTCGGCTTCCTGTTCCTTTCTGCTCTGCCAAGCCCTCAGCACTTGACATCTACTTTCATTTCCTGTCATTTTATCACTTCTATGCTGTCACCTTCTCTTTGTTCTTTTTGGGTTTGTTCCTATATAGACAAATTAGGCATTTTTTTGTTTTGTTTTGTTTGTTTGTTTGTTTGTTTTGGGGGGTGTAGATTTAAATGTGTTTTTACCATTTGCCATATGTCTTTCTAATCCAGTTATTATAGATAGCAAAAAACTCTCTAAGTTTATGTAATTTTAAAAGCAGTTATGAAATTATACTGCCAACCCCCACTGATATTTTAAAAGCATCCTCTTATGGAACTTATATATGTTCCTTCTACACTTTTTTTTTATGATGATAATGACTTTTGTTTTAATACATTAGAGATTTTCCTACATCAAATATCTATTGAACACCTGATATATGTGATACCTGGGTTAGCTATTGGGAACATCTGTTAAACAATAACATTCTAAGATGTCATTCTTTCTGACTCTCTCCATTGGTTGGGTTCCTCTGTCCTGAACACATGCATCTTAAGAACTCTCTCCCAGAGTTCCTGGCTTCAGCTTTCTCTGGGAAATTCTGCTCAGACTGCAATTGGTCTTATGACTTGTTGGTACTGTCCGGTTATAGTGGCCATATTTTCTGAAATAAAAAATCAGGCTATATAGTCTGATGGTCTTAAAAGTATATTTTCCTGACTTGTGGATTTATTTTAATGAAAGCAAGAAAATCAAATAACCTTTAGCAATAGTTCAATTTAATAAAAAAACCTTTTAAATATCTTTAAACATAAAGATATGTATGTCTTGGAGAAACTTAAGGTACAAGTATTTATAGTTAGTAGATTTCTCTCTTTGAAAGAGAACATTTATAAGAAACCAGAGCTATCTAGGAGTATAGTGGAATAAGGTAATGGTATGGTGTGGTTAACCAGCTACTGGAAATATTTCAGTAAATGAACAGTTTTTTTTAAATGTATTTTATTTCAACAGATAAGAAAACAAGTTCACCCTCCCAGGCTTATAATCATAGGAAAACAAGCTGTGAAACTACTCACACAAAAATAAAAAATTTCACCAACTTATCTTCTTTACTTTAGGGCTAAGAGTATAAATAATTCAAAAGAATTTCTAGTTAGCTTACTCAAAAGCCATTTTTTACAAACAAAAAGGAATTCTGAATGAATTTCGTTCACCCTCTACAGACAGAAACAATTAATGTTCTTTATGCAACAAATAAAGCACGTTGACTTGGGTGTAATATACCCCAGGCCCAATTATTTTGATGTCTCCCCTGTTTCTAATAGCTTTGGTGTCTTGGTGGTGGCTACAGCTCTAGTTATGTTTCTCAATAGCTTAAAGCATTGAATCAGTAGATTTCAAATAAATGAAACTTGATGCAAAAATCTGAACAATTTCTCCATATTTTAGTAGGTCCTAGACCACAGATTTGTAAAGTAGGACATAATAGTGTAATGCATTACATTACTTTCTATCTTGGAACTCCATCAGTTTAATGTGGTAATATTAAGGTATGGGAACTTTAGCTCTAAGAATAAAACAAAAAATTGTTTTTCTTTATAATGGATGCTATTCATATGAGTTAATAAGCTGGGAGAGGGACGACAATATATAATATTTTTGTGATATTGTAATTAATAGCAAGCTTGTAACTTTTCTAGTAAAATAATCATGTTATTTCAAGTAGAAGAGCTGTGTGTGTGTGCTTAATGTGACTGAATTACGTGTTTCCACACTGATGAAAAGTTTGTGTTGAGAATCACAAGCAATAAAATTCCTCAAGTTCTATGAATGCTGTATGTACATATACATGTTGGCTACTGATTATTTCTGTGGATAGCATTTGGTATTAGATACATATTATGTTTTTAAAATTAATATTTTCATGAGACTCCTATCCAGTTAGACAGTCCAAATGTAAGAGTAATGATCATATAACCAAAAAAGGAGCATTACAGCCAAGGCCGGTTTGGCTCAGTGGATAGAGTGTCGGTCTGAGGACTGAAGGGTCCCAAGTTCGATTCTGGTCAAGGGCATGTACATTGGTTGCGGGCACATCCCCAGTGGGGGTGTGCAGGAGGCAGTTGGTCGATGGTTATCTCTCATCGATGTTTCTAACTCTCTATCCCTCTCCTTTCCTCTCTGTAAAAAATCAATAAAAAACATTAAAAAAAAAAAAGAAAGGAGCATTATCTCTAAATAAAGCCTATCGGGAATGCTATAATTGAGTCAAGAACTGAGGTCCAGCCCAGTAGTCTATTATTCAAACCAGACTCTGAATGATAAGGATTTTCCCATGATGCCATTACTCATATGTCTCATATATTGACTAAGAAAATGCACAATTTGATGGGCCCTTTGAATCCCCTGTTTTAAATCAATCTCTTCTTTTTAAACCTTTGTTGTTGAGAGTATTACAGATGCCCTCCTTTGCCCCAATTGCCCCCTCTTAATCAAGCCACATCTGTATGTTTTTTAAATAAATTACAACAAATATGTGCAGGATATTATTTATTTATACAGTGTACCAATCATGGACTACATCACTATAGATTACTCAAACTCTTGCAAATTCGTTACTATAGCCCATCAGAGGTACATTATTTATCAGTTAGGAAGCATCACCTAGATTACTTGGATTTACTAAGAAAAATGTCATCTCTGTCTTTTTTGAATTTGAAGGCAACTTTATTTCCTGCATTGAGTTATAGAATATATCACTTTCCTCTTGAGAGAGTACCTGTCAAAAGGTTTACCACTCAGATAGAAGAATACATACATTAATTTTGAAAGTGTGTTTCCAAAGTCTTTCTGGCATTGTCAAACATAGGAGAATAGACTTATTGGTCCCTCTTTATCTCCTTACCCCAGCTCCAAGGAAGGAGTTACTAATTTAGTTATTCTGAGCCAGATATAATGATGGCAATGAACATATATGGGCAGAGGTATATTTCCTAAAAGATAGAAACTCACATTCTGCAACTATTTTTTCTTTCTTTACTTCTTCCTTTTTTTTTTTTTTGTATTTCCTGCTTGAAAGAGGTAAGCAGAGCCAGACAGAGCTAGAACCTTTAGAACAAGTTAATCATATTCATGTGATTCACATTTTTTTCTCTTTCTTTCTCCCATCCCCCTCATTTTCCTTCTCAGAAGTGAGCAGATCTATATTCCTCACCTACAAATTCAGGGAGAATTACCCCCTTCTTTCTTGTTTGCTTGCTTTATTCTTTTCTTCTTTTCTTGATTCTTCCCTCACCTCCTTTCTTTCCTTCTTTTAAAGATCTAGCTTAAGATCCTGCTTAGTATTTTCATGCTTACATGTGACTTAAATGTCACTTTCAGGATGAAATACCCAGGGTTAAGAACAAATAATTTAGACTTTACCTGGAGTTCTAATTGGTTCCTACTAAAAGAGGCAATACAGTGGGATGCAAAGAACAGGGCTTTAGAAGTATACTTATAATTCAAATTTTGGATTAGCTAAGTGACCTTGAAAATAATAATGCTGTACTTTCATTTTCCCATCTGGGAAATGTAGATAGTATTTTTAATAGAAGTTATTAAATGAGTCCAAATGTCTGAAGATAACACTGTCATGAACAGGATCATCATTACCATCATTACTTCTCTGTGTTGAGTGATAAACCCATTAGAGACGCAATTTCATTATTAGCTCCTTTACAACTTAGAGAATAGAGAATCAAGAAGTTTAAACACTTCCTTTAAGGTATCCTGGCAAGAGGGTCAAGACAGGATTGGAACTGAAGTCTGTTGTATTCTGAAGCCTATCCTCTGAAGTATTACCTAGTGTGGCCTCCTGCATGTTCCCTTTATTGGTCATAGATTTCATTCTGTTCATGTATCCTGAGTACAGAGAGGGGATTTATGGAAAGAATTTTATATCCTCTTTTATCTCTGGGCTCTGAATATAGCTGGCTACATGTGTACAGTGAACAAAATGTTGGTTTTAACCATGTCAAGTTGCATTCATGTATCAACCCTGCCTGTGTTGTCCAATTTTGTAGAAGTGACTATATCAATTTAGCTTAATTAAAATTAAATAAAAATTAAACATTCAGCTCCTCAGTCATACTAACCACTTTTCAAGTGCACAAAGCCACATACACACAGATAGTGACTACCATATTGAACATCACAGATATGGGGTATTTCTATTATATTACTGCAGAAGTTTCTTTTGGACAGAACTGAACTAAATTAATTTCAATGAGAACGTGAAGAAATGTGTTTATCAAGGCATTTGACTATAAAAAACACTTTGTCTTGAAGAGAAAGCATTTATTTAGAAAATTCTTGTATTAGATCTTCACACACACACACACACACACACACATACTCATGATTACACAAACCAAATATTCAGAGACTTAAAAATCATTCTGCAATATTTTTCCTTTATGTCCATCCTGGATCTAATGCTACAAGTAAAGAGTTATCCTATGCAACAACATTCTTTTGTTTTTTTCTTTCTTTATTTTTATTTATGCAACATTTTAAAATAAAGCACAACAGATACATTCCTGTGCCACTACCCATCCCTCTTCACCAGAATCTAACCTAGAACACTCCAAAATACACGCAGGCCTGTAAAAATCGCATACACATTACTCATCCTCAATATTTGAAAGCTCCTAGAGGCTTTCTGTTGGGGAAGCTTCAATAAGGAAGAAGAGAGTACGGTTATTTAAGGACCCCTGTGCTTTTCTAGAGGAAATGTAACAAGGCAGGAGAGATGGCATTCTGATATATTGAGCCAATCTTCAGAAACAGCCCACACACCCATGGAGATAAAGAAAATAAAAAACCAGAGTGATCAAACAATTTCAGGAAAGAAAACAGATAAGCACAAAGAAATGAAATAAATCAGTATGCTTTTCTTCTGCATGGTTTCCTGAGAATCTATATATTAGCAACTAGTGAGAGAACATGAGTTATTATGAAACACATAACTATTTTCAATTTAAAAGAAGCAGAGGTCATTTGTATAAATACCACTTATTTTTTTTCTGTTCAATAAAGGTAAGTCTGTAAGTTTATAGTTTATAAGTATCCAATTATCAAATATTTAATAAAAATCTCTAGGAACCAAACATAAATATCTTCTACAGCTATACATTTATTTTAAATATCAAATATTTTTATTTTGTATTTATTTAGTATTAGATTCATTTAACTCTGGAAAGTAGCTTTTAAAATTTTACCATCAACACAGTAGGGTGAATTTGTTTAATGAAATAAAATTAGCTACCCTCTAGCTTGCATTTTGCAATTAGCAATTACATTCAAAGTATGCAATATTTTCTAGTTCAGCCTTCCAAATCTATATTTAAAAAGAATGGGCATAACTTTACTGTTAGGTATACACACTTAAAATGTGCTTAAGAGAGATAAAAATATTATGTTTGACATTTACACTCTGAAAATATAAGGAATGAGACAAAAGAAAAAAATATTTTTTTCTAACTGCACCAAAACTTTTGAGATAGGCTGAAGGATGTAATTTTAACATTAGGCTAGAGAGAACAAGAGCTAAAGACAGAAGTTTTAAAAAAAGTATGTTGGCGCCGAAACTGGTTTGGCTCAATGGATAGAGCGTCGGCCTGTGGACTGAAAGATCCCAGGTTTGATTCCAGTCATGGGCATGTACATTGGTTGCAGGCACATCCCCCGTAGGGTGTGTGCAGGAGGCAGCTGATCGATGTCTCTCTCTTATCGATGTTTCTAGCTCTCTATCCCTTTCCCTTCCGCTCTATAAAAACTCAATAAAATAATTGTTTAAAATAATAATAAAAAAAATCAAAAAGTACAATATGTTAGCATCTTTCCTAGTAAACATTTAAATTCTTCCTGATTAAGGATGCCTTTGTATTTACATGCAGAGCAAGGATGGGATAAAACTTGCTGATGCACTATGGTATCCCCTTGTCTGGAGAGTTGCTCTTCTGAGAGCTGAAAGTTGTTGAAGTCTTTCAGATATTTAAAGCAGTCATTTCCAATTATTTATAAACACTTTAATCCAAGAATGCTGGGTCAACCTATAGAAAGTCCCAGCCACACTTGAGAATTCATGAAAGGATTGTAACACCTTCTCAAAGAAAATTTGTTTCAACCCAACTATTGCATTCCATTTTCTTCAGTGAAAATGTGGGACTGTGTTTCAGAAAAGCTCCTCTTGGGACCTTTCCAAATCTGTGTGAATGAAAGTATGGGTCTTCCAGGCCCATTTCTTCACTTTTCCCCCACCCGCCCATCACGGGAGCCCTAGAATAGGATCCTTCAGGAACACTAAGAAAATGATGGAAGTTGCTAATATTGTTCTTTATACATGTAAAATAATCAGAAGAAGCTGTAGGTCAATGTTTGTCTACATATGCATGAAAATTCATTCTCTAAAAATAGGGTCAATGATGTGCATATATTCCATGCTGTGTTGGAAATCTGGAGCAATACCAAAAAAAAAGACTCTAATCTCAAAATGTAGACAAATCAGCTTATTTTTTCATCTCATCTACACATTTTCAATGGAATACTATGAAAACATTGTAAAACTAAACACCAGAGTATAAATGCAAGTGCCAGAGGGATCGAGTGGCAAGCTCTGCACATCCTTACCGTGCATCAGGTATGCAGAGTTTTATTTTTTTGTAAATATATTTTATTGATTTTTTTACAGAGAGGAAGAGAGAGGGATAGAGAGTTAGAAACATCAATGAGAAAGAATCATCGATCAGCTGCCTCTTGCACACCCCCTACTGGGGATGTGCCTGCAACCAAGGTACATGCCCTTGACTGGAATCGAACCTGGGACCTTCCAGTCTGCAGACTGAGCCAAACTGGTTTCAGCAAGGTATGCAGAGTTTTAAAAGCAAAGATGCTCCTGCTTCTCCAGGAAGCGTCATGATTCTCTTCATGGTTGCTTGGCTGCCAGCAAGGCAGGGATACCCCCAGCATAGCTGCTCCTCCATGCCCAGGGCCAGCATGCAAACTGATGAAGGGATTCCCAAGGCCAGAAGGTAATGTCAGAGGTGGGTTATTTGGCTCTGGTATCCAATAGTAAGATTACTCTTTGTAATCCATGCATACATCTCATACAGGAAAGTAAGACACACCACTTATTTAGAAGGGAGGTCATCAACCCACTTCTCCTCTGCACGATTTCAAAGTTGGTGCCCTAGAGGTGAGGGCCTGGCAGAGAGGCGAAGTGCTGGGAAAGCTCACATTATGAATTACTGCAGAGAAATGTCAGCAGCAGTGATGACCATGAAGGTGTCAGGAGTCAAAAATGATTGGAAGTCAAGAGGGAGGGAACATTCCAACAAGTAGTAGTTATAAGTTGAAATGTAGATTCACTCACACATGTGAATTAGAGCCACTGTAATTAAAGCAAAAAACAAACAAAAACAAACAAAAAACCCCACATTTACTATAAGGCTTGAATCATATATATATATATATTTGTATATATTTTTTTACCTGGAAGAAGAACATATCTTTTTCTCTGTGTAGGATGGTTCCATCTAATGAAACAACTGGCAGGTCAAAGAGCTTAACAACACATTCAATATAAAACAAATGTCATTCCAGTGTTCTAGTATGTGCATGTGTGGTATGTGTGTGTGAACTGAATTGATGGAAATGTCGAACCCCTCACATCAGCATGGCTATGGTGGCATAGAAATACACAAGAGCAGTACCCATCATAGAAATGCTCTCCAAAGTCATGGCGTTGATTTCAATTATGATATCTTTCTTGCTAATGCATTCTGTGCACCTGTCAGTAGCGAGAGGAAGCAGGATTAAATCAAGCCTAAAGCCATAACTAGAGCAAAAAAAGGCTTTGTGCAGCCCAAAGAAAGGAAAAGAGCACAACCTGTAAGCTCTGAGAGCCATTCAGAGAAATGTACTCAATGGCAGGGAGTTTAAAATCGCCCATAAAAACGAATACATTATTCATCTTTTCTCTCTTGGCACTTCTGCAGTTGACGTTACTGCTGCCTGCTGTGTTAAGATTGGGAGAACTAAGCTGGAAACTGTGATAGCAAAGCCTTAGCTCAAGCCGAGTATACCGAGCAGGCTGTTAAACTGCCATGTTAGCGGGATGTCTGAATGTCAACATTATTTTAGAATGATTTATTACATCTATAATAGTCAAAATAAATAAATACGGCCCCACAGTCCACAACCCCGGGATGGCATTTTAAATCCAGGATTCTTCTGCAGGTGACATTTTCTATCAAGGCGACATTTCAGACCTTTGAAAACAAAATTTGGAATTTTGAGGGTGATCCATAAAATTCTCAGCATATTGCTTCAATTATTCTAGAAGGAGGGGCGGCTAATGAAACAGTGTTATTAAGAAATTAAATTATGGAGGGAAAGAATAAAAATATATGTAACATAATTCAGTGGCAATGGTCAGGACAGTAAATTGTAAAAGGTCTTTCTTCCACCTGACTGCTATGCTGACAACCTAAGCTCCCTAAGGATGAATGTTCACTGCCCAGAAAGTGCAGAGGAAGAACAGCTATGTGGGTTTATACTGTAAGACAAAATACTGTAAATGAATACATATTTAAATATTCTTTTTCTAGTGTTTATGGAATACAGAATAGTAGCTATTGATTTTTTAAATTAAAATACAATAAGGGCTTCCCCTGGCAGCAATATTTTTTAGACTCAAATGGCTCACTCATGATGATAATGAAAGTCACTGCATTTCATAGTTTACCACCTTTAAAATAGCATGCCGTTCATTCTAATAAATGGATTAATAAATGGGAAATTTCTCATAAGAAAGAGATAAAGACATATGAAGGTATTCAGATAATATTTTAAAGTTCATTCTCTTATAAACATTTTAATTTTTATGCCAACATTCTTTACAATTTATAGACAAAAAGCAGTATTTAAAAATTGCAATACACTTATTTTATAGGGTCAAATATGTAAACATATATTCATATAATTACACAGAATCATCAGCCTGATGTCAACTAAAGAAATATATATATAACATCTACTGCATGCATTTGTGTGTATACATGTATAATTCACAAAAATGCATTGTGAGGTATATTGCTTTTGTATAATTTTGTAAATTACAATACCAATACCCACTTCTGAAATAAGAAATCCAGTGAAATTGGTTAGGTAATTTAGGCTTTAAGTTAGTAAAACCAAACATAAATGAAATAGGGCTTGTGCCTCTCTGGGGCAATATACTATTAAGAAATTTTAAAAGAAGTTTTCAATTTGAGAAAAGAAAGACAAGTAAAGCCAAGGGTGAGAAGAAAAATATAAATTTATATTTTTATGCATGCTTTCCAAGCATAGCAGTTCGGATCATACCTTTTTGCATAGAATATTTTAACATTTTCCCTCCATATAAACCAACACCACAATAAAAAAAAAAGTCACCATTTTAAAATGGGGTTTTGGAAACAAATTTTCTTGAAATATTTTTTATCTATTTATTTTTCTAATGTCCTTATTTTCCCTAGTTGTAGTTCATATTGTCTTCTTTATTGCCCTGGTGTTTAAAATAGCCTTCACATTTTAAATCCTATAAAAGATATTTGGTGATTTATAATAGATCCTGGGCCAAAGACCCCCCTCTAACATCTTAGTTCTCAGATATTGAGATAATCTATGATTACATGAATAGAAACTGCTTTTAATGTTTAAGATTAACATCACAAACAAAAAAATGTGTCCACAACAAGATAGATAGGCAATTCTGTGATGCTTTGTATTGTTCGAAATAAGATACCCAAATGGAAAAAAAAGGATAATTTCCTATTATGAAAATTGAAGTAATAAGTCAATCACACATTCTAATGAAATGATTTAGAAAAAGAAGATCCATTTTTAAAATGGTCTAAAATATAGACTAAACAAAAACCCCAATTTGGGAAGGAAGAGAGGTGAAGGTGGAGGTACAGATATGAGGCATAAATCTAAAGACTGGGGCCTGGCTCCAATATGTTAAGTTAACAATTTAATACATGTTTCTAATTCAGTCTCTTCAGTTGTGTAAATGTGGGTAAGTCTATTGAAAAACAAACAAGGTCTCTAAACTAATTAATTATGCACTTACAAAGCAAACCACATGGTCCAGTGACTCAGTCTAACACCCAATCTAACTGTCTGGGCCAGTCTGCCCCAGTTTGAAAATCAGCTCTACCCATGTCACCGAAAGCAAGCCTGTGGTGAGGTGCGAGACTTACGTGTTCTCTGCTTCCATGAAGGACAGAGATGAACAAGCTTGGCCTCTAGAGTTTTGTGTCATTTCACAGCCCATTATTCTGACACAATCCCTAACCTGGGTTTTCAGCCCTGAACACTGTTGGAACATGAGATCCTGATATGCTAATGTTCCATCATTCCTCCCTGGAAGCCTAAATACTTCTTTGACCCCTCATCCCATCACACAGCAGCCATTTGTCATTACAGTGACAAACATATAAGGTTTCCACTTCTGATTGTCACCCATTTCAAATTTCCTTTGGCTAGACCTGTGTTTGGCAAACTGACTCGCGAGCCACATGCGGCTCTTTGGCCCCTTGAGTGTGGCTCTTCCACAAAATATCACGGCCTGGGCAAGTCTATTTTGAAGAAGTGGCATCAGAAGAAGTTTAAGTTTAAAAGATTTGGCTCTCAGAAGAAATTTCAATCGTTGTACTGTTGATATTTGGGTGTTGACTAATGAGTTTGCCGACCACTGGGCTAGACTGTGCATTAGCTTGGACAGCCTAAGCCTTTTTATTGACTGTTGGCATTTGCCAGAAGTTTTCATCACTTACCCCTTTTGGATACCAGCAGACTCAGGTTTCTTGGGAAGCATCTACAGCTGAATTGGATTTTTCAGGTTCTAAATCACTTGACTCAATGGCTACTAATGCCTGAGTGATCCCATCCTATTAACTATTTCCTGGTAATTCCCAAGTTCCACTGAAGTAGTTAAAAGTATGGATGCCTCTATGCACCAGGCACCCTTGTAGGCCCTGAGCATATAGAAGGAAGGTTGAAAGAAATATATGGTTATAGGAGTGAGCACACAATGCAATACACAATTATGAGTTATAAAACTGTACACCTGAAATGTATATAGTTATTAACCATGCCTCCTCCAAGAAATTTAATTTAAAAAAGAAGAAATAATCTCTGCTTCCCAGAAGCTTAACACTCAGAAAGACCAGCTGCTTTTTCCATACTTGCTCTTTCTTTAGCTCGTATAAAGAATGAATATCCACCTTGGGGCTTCTTGTTTAGTTACATCCACTCTTTTATATTTCAAAATAATGGATATGCTTGCCTTATTCCTTACTTTGGAGAGTCTTTTTTAAGGTCTCATAAAAAGAAAAAAAATAATGCCAAGTAAAATTTCTTATTATTACTGTCAAATTGTCAATATATTTATTTCTCGTGTTGGAGGCAATGTGAATACATATTCCTTAAGTTATAATTTTCCTACAGAATGCCTGTCACATAGCTCTTTCATCAAGATTATATTAAGTTTCTGTTTTGGCAAATCAGTTTAACTTCCTTCAGGAAGCTTTCATGAAACATAGTTTAGACATGTGGCTTCCTTGTGGGTTTTCCTATTTGTATTCCTCATGGTTACTTAAGCATGTCGTAGACAGCATTCTGCAGTGTTCTATAGAACACTGGAGCTGCTATGTGGTGTGCACAAAGATGTTTTCATGGACTAATACATTATTTTTATTTTGTTATATATCGCCTCTTAGATATTAACAATGAAGACTAAAATATTAAAAATTCTGACACAGCCCAGGAGTGCACCAGCATTCCTGCCAGCTTTCTAGAATCTAGAGGCAACCTTGCAAGCCCTGTTTCAGCTGTCCAAAGACAACTTCCTACCTCCTAGTATATAAAGTAACAAAAAAGTCAAAAAAAGTTAGGCAAATAGAAGTTTGGAGCATTCTAAAGAAAGATGTACGTCTCTGGAAGCAGTTGTGAAGTCCTAGCTCTGCAGAGATACCTAATGATTTTTTAAGGGTCTTTGGACAAAACTAAAGGAGGGTCACCATAAAGAAGTACAAGGTTTACAAGTAAAAGTAACCAAACTGAAAAAGGAATGAAATTTTCCCTGCCAGTGATGGTTGCTACTACAACCATTGTTAATCAGAAGATGAATACTATCAATGACTTGCTATGGTGATTTAACACAAGTTAAATAGAATAGCCAAATACTGTTTTCTGGGGTTATCTTTTATTTGTTCAGGAATTCTTGTTCTAGCTGACCTTTCTGTTTTCTTTTTCTTTAATTCTTTGTTTTGTATACTTTTATTTTTTATTTAGGTATAGTTGGTATATAATCATATATTGGTTATAGTAGTTTCAGATGTACAATATAGTGATTCAACATTTTTATACCTCACAGTGTAAATCAACTCACTAATTCTAGCCATCTGTCATTATGTAAATTTATTACAATGTTATTGACGATATTTTCCTTCTTCTTTTCACCCATCCCCCTACCTTCTCCCTTCAGGTAACCATTCCTTTGGTCTCAATTTTCTCTGATCTTTTTGATACTAAAAGTATAATGTTTTAAAGTTGTAGTTAGACAATGAGCTCTTTATATTGTACCTTGTTTCAGTGTTGAAGTTAATGATCTTGAAAATGCTGGATTAACATCCATTGATTAGAATGACATCTTTTAGAGTCAAAAGGTTGGTTACTGATAAAAAGCAACACTGACAAACCCAGAAATTACTGTTTGCTACTTGTTCATGCATTTTAAACTATGCTCACTGAACTTTTCAAATTCTTGTTAAATTTTAGAAAATCAAAAAGGGTAAGATGCTGGAAACCAATTCCAGCATGTAATAATTACAAGAGTTCCTTCAAAAGGTTGGTGAAGCTTGGGCCCTGGGCGGCTCAACAAGGGGGAGCCACATACCTAGTTTAGCTGTTGGAAAGGGCTAAATTCCCCAAAACCTGAATAGGATTGTTTGCTACCAGACAGCTCAGGGCATTTTATTGCCTCCTGTTGGCCAGACACCAGAACAGCTGTAGGCTATTCCCCAAACTAACAATGCTTCTGTACCCTTTGAAATCTTACCCTTTGAAGTGTATAACTCCACCTTGCCTTAGGACAAATTATATTAAATAAATAGCACTGGGTCCTTAGACAAGGTGAGTCTTCAGTTCCTTTAGCTAAAGATCCTCTGACCCCCAATGTTTTTTTAAATTATTTTTCATCCTTGGAGTCCTTCGTAATCATCTACACACAGCCCCTTTCTCCAGAAAAGGCTGGGGGGAAAAAACCCCGGCAGAATTTAGTTTTATTAAAATGATCCTTCATATAGCCCTAGTAATTTTATTTTCTAAAGTTTAATATTTTAAATGATAGATTTCTATCCATAAAACAGTATTTTCCCTTAGCTAGAATTAGAATCATTTCCCTACAGATTGAACGATTAGACATAATTAGAAATAATCTACATTTGCTTATGATAAAATGCACATTTTATAACTGAGACTTTTTATACAAAATGTATTTCTCCACACTTTAACCAAACAACCACATGAAAAATCTTAAGTTTGTTTATGACTACTGAGTACTACTTTCTTAAAAATTACTATTACATGTCTGAATTTTAAAGAATGGAAACAGCTGGTTATTCAGTAGCTCCTAATAATGCCTTCCTTCACAGGATAGTGTACAAAGTCACTTGATCCTCTTAGCAAACTTTTAATATATATTGTAATTAATCTGCAGGTCTATACCTCAGGTAGGTTGGGGTTATACATTTAGGAAGCACATTATTCCCTGAGTAATCAGAGAATTAAAAGATTGCTTTATGTTATAGTAAGTTAGGTCTTTGTAATATGAGACCAGGAACTTGGGCTTGTCTATATTACCATCGTTCACCATTCCCAGTATATTTTATAGATAGTCAGAGGCAGAAACAGTCAGGATTTCTTATCTCCATATTGTTAAAATAGCTATATTTATAAGGTATCATAATCCTTAGGGATTCCCATCTGGAAGATGCAGCTAGAAAAGTAATCAAATAACGATACTACCCTCATCCATTACTGAATTGTATTAGAACTGTGTTTTAATGATGGTTGTCTCTGCACATGGTTAAAGTTTCTCTTTAACACACATTTATTTACAAAATGAAACATGTAGAAATGTTGACTATTGAATATTTATTTGTTGAATGCTCCCAAAAAGCATTCAGTGAAAACCTGGTACTGCTTCTAAATTAAATATATTTTTTAGAAATATTATAAAAATTGTATTATTAAAAACAGCCAAATTAACCCTCCCATGCAAAAATTCTAAGTAGCCCTGTAGTAAAACACAGTTGGTCTAACTTTGTTTAACATGACATTTTACAAACTTATTTAACTATGACATCTTTTAAAAGTTGTACACTGCTTTTCAGAACAGGTTAGCCACTTGAAATTATTTTGTTTTTCATGTTTGTCTCCTATCATGAAAAGTAAATTCCATGAGAAAAGGAATTCTCAGGCACCAGCAGCACATAGTGGGCACTCATCTACATAGGTCCACATGAACAAATAAAATGCTATTGTAGATATTTGTTAAAACATTGTTATATGGAGTTGTATTCAGAAATGTTTTTAAATATATATATATTTATATTATTTATTTTTTACAGAGAGGATGGGAGAGGGATAGAGAGAAATATTGATGAGAGAGAAAGATCAATCATCTGCCTCCTGCACCCTCCTTGCTGGGGATATGCCCACAACCAAGGTACATGCCCTTGACTGCAATTTAACCTGGAACCCTTCAGTCTACAGGCCAGAGCTCTATCCACTGAGCCAAACAAGTTAGGGCCAGAAATGTATTTTTACTAAAGGCTCTGTATATGAGTTGAATTTTTGAACTTTCCAAATCAATTAGAAAAAAGATCCCTTTATTGTCATCTCACACATTTGGTTTGTTGGTTCTAAATTTGGTACCCATGTGGGTTGGTTTAGATTGTCCCATTCTGCAAAGTACCTATAAAATTGCTGTCAGACACCTCATAAATGCCTACAATTGATCTGTAGGAATATGGAGGTAAAGGCCTCACTGATCTATGACAAACCTATACCTCTGTTGCAAAACAAACAAATACATTTCCACCCCAAAACAAAAGGACTCTAACCATCAACTAAGCAACAAAAAATTCTGCATCAACACACATTTAACTGGTGTGGGTGGAGGTATGTGGGTGAGCACCACCCTCTGGACAAAAAGCAAATTATTCTGTGGTTCATAATCATGTAGGAAATAACCAGGCAACTTAAAAATTACTGACAATGAAAGGAAATTTTGAATATTTCAATTATTATTCTGAATTAAAAATCCATTACATTTTGGAAAAATAGCCCTCACCACATTCATCAGAAAAATGTACCTATATTGCCTTCTATAAAATGTGTTATACATTTAGTTTTGAGACATGCTATGAATCCCATTTCAAAAGGGAGAATCCAGGAGCATGAATATATTCATTTAAAAATAAAAATGAAATTCACAGAACAAAGACAAAAATATACACCTTGAACTTGTTTGATTAATTATTCAACAGTAACAGTTTTGTGGCAGAAATGTTTCCCATTCAGTAATTTTAATTCAATTTTACTCTCATAAAAATATGGCAAATGTAAGGAAGCACTGAATATTACTTTTTAAATATTGCTGTAACTTGGTATATGTGTAATTTAAATAGGGCATGAAAATAAATGGCATTTTCAGGTATTATATTACATTGTTCCTATAAAATTCCAGTCTGAGTCATAAATCACAGCTTTTGAATCAAATTCCTAGATGCAATGATGCATTTCTAACAAATAACTCATTTTAACTATAAAAAAAGCACACCCCACTGACATGCAAGATTTTGTAATCAAAGTTTTTCAGCTGCTCACCTTAAATTAAAGCTTGAGTTAGGTAAGGGAAAATGAAGAAATCAGCAATACCTTGGGTTTATTTTAACCAAGTCGCTTTCTGAATCCAATCAAAATTAGGAATTCACATTTTAGTCTCAACCACCAGCAATTCCTGCAATAATTGAGCCTATTTAATTTGATTTAATAAATGTTTAGAAGACTCTCAATATGTGTGTAAAACAATGAGTAGAATGAGAGATGAATAAAATAAAGCTCTGTATTTTAGGAGATGCAAAATCTAGAAAAGGAGAACAGTCAAGTATATAAACAGCATTCTATACAAGTCATACCATGATATGTTTCCAGAATTAAGATATAAGCAAAGGGAGACAACATACAGTTTTTAAAAATGATTCATTAGGTAGAGGTGAGTAAGAAGGTACTCTGGGGAGCAGCTGGAGGATGACCAAACTGGACAGAGAAATAAAATTATTTCTCATGAACAGACATAGTCCAGCTGCAGTATAGTGTAATGGCTTGGGAAGAAACTCACTTTAAAAGGAAAATGGAAAGAAAATTGGAGGAAGAAGGTCTTGCCTTCTGAAGTGAGGAATTTGAACTCAGGCAAACAGCCACTGTGGACCATTGAAAGGTCCTGAATAGAGGAGAGACTGAACCAATATTGCTTCATACAAAGAACAATGAGATGTCATAGGCTGGTTGGCTAGAGGGAAGAAGACGGGAGACTGGTTTACCATAAAGGCCAGGGCAATAATCCAGAAAAGAGTTGAGCAGAGCAGTTGTGTTAGTAGGAAGGAGATGGAGACAAAGGCGTGGATGCTGGAAACTTGCTAGAACTTAAAGCTTACAGACCTGACTGTGGAACTGTGTATTACATACAGAAAGAGAGAAAAAGGATGAAGAAGGTGAGAGAGGGGAGAGAGGAGAGAGGAGAGAGAGAGAGAGAGAGAGAGAGAGAGAGAGAGAGAGAGAGAGAGAGAGAGAGAGAAACTAGATTTAAGATTTTAAATTTACCACTAGCCAATATATGCAAGTCAAATATATGGATCCACAATGAGTTGGTCCTGGGTTTGGAGTATTTATGATACCTGATAGAGAAGGCCATAGGTAATTATAGGCATAGACTGGGTAAACAGGTAAATGTGGAATTACCTACATACAAGTGAGAGTTGTAATATCTAGGGTAGATGAGACAGCATAACACGATGAAGTGAGATGGAAGTTTTTGAATATCTATATGTGATAGGGCAGAGAGAGGAACAGGAAAAGGATGCAGTAAATGAGGAGGAGAATAGCAATAAAAAATAAAATACCTAAAAATTAATTTAATGATAAATACATTACATTTAAAATGCTATTACTGGCTGAAACCGGTTTGTCTCAGTGGATAGAGAGAGCATTGGCCTGCGGACTGAAAGGTCCCAGGTTCAATTCTGGTCAAGGGAATGTACCTTGGTTGCTGGCACATCTCCAGTAGGGGGTGTGCAAGAGGCAGCTGATGTTTCTCTCTCATCGATGTTTCTAACTCTCTATCTCTTTCTCTTCTTCTCTGGATAAAATCAATAAAAAATATATTTTAAAAAACATTATTACTGAAGGATATAAAATATTATTGAGGAACATATTAAAATATAAGTATAAAACTGTCATATTTCTGAATAGTAAGACTAAATATTTAAAAATATATTTACAGATGTCAAATATACTCAAATTACTCTTTATATGAAATGCAATGCTGATAAAAATACCAACAGGATTTTTCTAGCCATTTGATAAAGTTATAAAGTTTATGAGAACATCTAAAATACTTCTTTCAAAACATAACACTAAGACAATCTAGAGGAAATACTGGCAGTTTCAAATGCAATGAAAGTGTAAATTTTTTTTTTAATAAGAAAACAAACAAACCATCAGCTATAGAAAGAATTAGACCAAAGGCCCTTCCAGGAGCAAATGAAGTTACTCTGAACAGTATGGTTAGCTCATCAGTTCGTCAGAAACAGGCAGTCTAAAGCGCACGCATCCCTGGCCCGGTTGCTCAGTTAAGTTTGCAGGTTTGATTCCGGGTCAGGGCACATTCCTAGGCTGCAGGTTTGATCCAGGTCAGGGCACAAGTGGGAGGCAACTGATAGATGTTGCCTGTCTCTCTCCCTAAAAATCAGTAAAAAACAAACAAACACATATCCTTGCCCTGTGGACATTACAATCAACTTTGGTAAAGAGGAAGCCGATTTCTCATAAAATGTTAGAACTACGTAGCAGTGGTCAGCAAACCACGGCTCGCGAGCCATGTGCAGTTCTTTGGCCCCTTGAGTGTGGCTTTCCCACAAAATACCGCAGCCTGGGCGAGTGTATTTTGAAGAAGTGGCGTTAGAAAGAGTTTAAGTTTTAAAAATTTGGCTCTCAAAAGAAATGTCAATCGTTGTACTGTTGATATTTGGCTCTGTTGACTAATGAGTATGCCGACCACTGAGGTAGAGTTTTTAAGATTTATATTGTTTTCAGGTATATAGGCTTGCTTTTAGGAAGGCTGAGGTTCTAAGAGGAGTATCACCTGGGGGAAAATCTCTAGCCCATTGGGTTCTTGTGAAGATTAAATGAAATAATACATGTGAAGTGCTTGACACAGTGCTTGGCACAGAGTAAGCTCTTTATATGTCAGTAGCTTTTTTTTATATGGTATATCCCCTCCAATTTTCAGATGAGGAATTCAAAACATATGCACATTCAACAGGACTTGGTGGAATAAGAACTAAAATCCAGAAATTTCCTGAGGTCATCAAGCTATTTTTGAACACTAATAAGCTTTGGTCTTCCTTAACTATGCCCCACTTGCGTATAGGACAGATAGAACAGGAGTTCAAGTAAGGAAAGAAGTTCAGCATCTCTTTGCTCCTTTTCTTTAAGCTCTTTTATGCCATCTGGTCCAGCTACAATTTATGTCCCACTTAAAACTGGAAATGGTGCATTGCATTTAGTTACAATTCTTAAAAATGGACATTTAGAAACCATATTCCTGTTCTATGTGGAATTTAAAAACAAAAAGTGCTTCTAAAATATCTTTAACAATAAAAAAGTGCTTTTAAAATATTTTTTATTGATTTCAGAGAGGAAGGGGGAGGAAAAGAGAGATAGAAACATCAATAATGAGAGAGAATCATTTATTGGTTGCCTTCTGCACACTCCTTACTGGGGACTGAGCCCATAATTCCAGCATATTGTCCTGACCATGAATCAGACCATGATCTCCTGGTTCATAGGTTGATGCTCAATCACAGAGCCACACAAGCCAGGGTCTTTTTATATTTTTCTATTTTAAATGTTAAATATTTAGATTGCATACCCAAGTAACATTTGAAACAGCACTTAAAAAAAAAAGCTTAAAATGACTCCTAAAAGAACTATTTAGATGTATTCTAGTTAACAGTCACATACTATATAATGGAGTTACAAACAGATCTTCCACCAGAGGGCTTTTTCTGAAATTACAATCCTTTTGGGGATTCCTGTGTGAGGAATATGGGTGCTTAGCTTGCCATCCTTCTGGCATTCAAAGGAGGGCTCAGGAAAGAGGACAACTAAGGAGCCATAGCATCCGCAGAATATCTAAAATGCAAACTTCCCCACCCTACCATGTAGCAAAAGCCTGGGGCACTCTGGTGGACAATTGGCTACTTATTAATTACCCAAAGTAGGGCTTGATTATTTCTCAAAAATAAGTAAACACATAAAAGCTCACTTTATCTAACGTCTCATTATAATTTTCCCTTCTAACTACAATTTACTGAGCAGCCTACTGACCTGATAAAAGGGATGAATTTCTTATTTTTGCAATCAGGTAAGTACCTAAAGGAAAATTCCCAACTCTTAAAATTACTTGGTATGAACTCGCTCTGCACAACATCTTGAGGTGTAGACACAAAATCACTGCAGGAATACTTGTGCCAGATTTTATGACTTTGAAAGGCACTCTGCCTCCATCTTTAGAAAGCTCTTAGTGTTAAAGAAATCAGCTTTTTATTCAGCCAACTTTCTATATAGCTTCTACCCTTTGATCTTGGTTTTGCCCTGTGGAAATTACACAGACTAACTCTGATCCCTTTTGCACACAACAATATCATGAGTTTCTCCACCACATATATTCCTTATTTTGATTTAAGTATCTCTAATCCCTCAGGGGGAAATGTTGGGATTTAAAACTATATCTAGAAAGTTATTGTTTCTATTAACAAGCAATATAGTGATATTCATAGATAAAGCAAAAAGTTGAGGAAATATTACTTCCCTGAGCCATTCCTTGAAATACCACCTGAATATATATTAAGGGAGCTTAAAATGAAATCTAAAATAAACAATGGGGAGATTTCTTATAAGTTGATTTGTGATAAATATAAAAACTACTTAGTTATAAAATTAAATCTAAAAATAGTTGAACATGTATTTATAAAACTAAATGGGTCAAATTATTCTTAAATATAGTAGGGTTTTAAAACAAGAATTTAAAAATGGAATTCTAAACATATATATTTACATAGGAAAGAAGGGGGAAAGTATGCATAATTCTTCCTCACATATGTAGTACAAGTTAAAAAAATAAAACTTTGCTCTTATTTCATTTAAAAAAGTGTTTTTTTAAGTAAAACTTAATTTCAAACAGTATGTAATTTCAAACCTTTCAAAATATTGAAAATAAAGCAAATATTCTTGGGTCATAAAAATAAATGTATTAAACCTCCCAATAATCTGATCCCTTTAAAAGGAAAATAAAACAAAACAAAACAAAAAACGCAATATATATGCTTTATAAGAAAATCATCTAAGTAAATGTAGGATTAAATATCAAAGGAGCAAAGAACGAAAAAACCCAAAAGTGATAGTATAACTTTAGACAGAAAATAAAGCAAACAGTAAGCACACAAAAGAAAGTACATGTGAATGAAAACCAAATACTCATTGACATAATAGTCACAAAACTTGTGACCTTAATAACATCAAAATGTGCATAACAGAACTATAGAAAACAATGATAATCAAACATAAATATATAGTAGTAGGAACATTTATTAAATTTTATCTCATTTTTCATAAAGACCAAGTGAAATATGAGAAATTAAGTAACAAGAATTTTAATAAGAGTGATAAAATAGACACTGAACTTGCACCATCCTAATAGATAATTCAACTTTTCATGTGTCCATAGACAACTAATAAATACTGATAATAGACTTTACTGCAAAATAAAAATAATTTAATTCATTCCAGAAAAAAATATCTTGTACAGACCAGTGATCTGAGCTAAAGGCAATAAAAAATTAATATAAAGATCCTTATATTAGAATAGAACTAAGTAAAATGCAAAAAAAAATAAATAAATAAAAAGTTGAACTAATATATTAATTCAAGAAATGGTCCTTTAAAAGAATAAAGCAGGTAAACTTCACTAGGAAAGGAAGTCAAAAATTAAAAGTATAGGCAAATTTCTAAAAGTACAATGGATAATAGAATAAATGTCAACTTTATTGTATATGAAATTATTCTATCCAGTCTGTTTCAGAGATATTTTGTAACCTAATATCTTGTTTCAATTATTGTATCCTTATAAGGTGATTTTATATTTGGTAGGGGGCAAATTTCCATTTTACTGACTTAAAAATATTGAATATCACCACCTAGTTTTTATTATTAATAAATTTTAATTTTACACTGAAATTAAAATATTTACTGAGCTTTACTTTAAATTAGAATAAATCTACAAATTTGGAAATAATTTACATTCATAAAATGTCATCTTCTCATTACAAATTAGCTTTGCATACCCATTTATTTCCATCTTATTTGCTATCAATGATGTATTGCTTTTTCTCCACAACATCTCCATATATTTCTTACTGTGGTTAAGAGAAATTATGTTTATCAAAAAATTCCCCATTGTATTTTCTTGCTTGTGTGTAATTATGTATAGGATGATATTAACAAAAAGATGACCAAGCGCTCTACCTGCTTTGGCTCAGTGGATACAGCTTCGGCCTGCAGACTCAAGGGCCCCATGTTTGATTCCGGTCAAGGGCATGTGCCTTGTTTGCAGACACATCCCCAGTAGGGGGTGTGCAGGAGGCAGCAGATGAATGTTTCTCCCTCTTCAATGTTTCTAAATCTATCCCTCACCCTTCCTATCTGTAAAAAATCAATAAAATATATTTTTAAAAAGTAAGATGACTAAGCAATTTGACTATTGAAACAAATCATGTTTTTCTGACAAATAATCAGAGTTCCAACTCCGGCCATTATTTATTCAGCACATTTCCTGAATGCCTACCTTTTAAGGCAGTGAAAACATGTAACATGGAGATCTCACTGTGCAGCTGGAAAAACAATTCAAGGTGGAGAATTGGAAAGTGTGAGAATGGAAAAAAAATGAGATCAAGAGGTTAACCTTGAAGAAAGAGTACGGCCCTCATGACCAATTAAAAATGTTAAAGATATGCAGGGGTATCACAAAATTAGAGGGTGAAGGGGCCTGCAAGTTGATAGAGTTCCAAAAACATCCGCCGAAACCGGTTTGGCTCAATGGATAGAGGGTCGGCTTGGGGACTGAAAGGTCCCGGGTTCGATTCCAGTCAAGGGCATGTACCTTGGTTGCGGGCATATCCCCAGTAGGGGGTGTGCAAGAGGCAGCTGATCGATGACTCTCTCGTTGATGTTTCTAACTCTCTATCTCTCTCCCTTCCTCTCTGTACAAAATCAATAAAATATATTAAAAAAAAATAAAATCTTTAAAGCAGTCCATAGAGAAGGGAGAGTTCCCCCTGTATAAAAGTTTTTAACTGTTAAGTCATTACTAGTAAATTTGAAGTTTTGGAAGAGTCATGTGGGAAACTTAGTGTTCTATTGGTATTTTAAGGTTATAAATACTAAAGACTTCTGAAATATTAAAGAAACTTTAGATATTTTTTATTATGGGAAGTGAGCATTCTAAATTTAGTAATTATCCTAACTTCTAAAATTAAAGATAAACAAGATTGGTGTCTCTGGTATTCTCACCAAGATTAAATATTATATTGGGTTCTACTGTGTCTAGCACTCTCTTCCTTGATGGCTTTGAAAGGACAAACTTCCATATAGATAGAGTAAAACTCTGTGTTTCTGTAATGGTTTTTGAGAGGTTCCCTGAACCATCCATTATCCCCCCACCATCTCCCTGGACGATAAGTAAGAAAAAGGGGCCATTATCTCCATTTTACAGATGAAACTATCATGACACTCATTTTCCATGTTTAGTAGAAGGCACTAGCACTCTTAGGATGAAAAGACCAAAACTATTCTGATTGCCAGGCATTTTACTAAGAGGATGCCTCTCATGCTTTACTTATATGCCAAGCCCTCTTCTTTACACATTTATGTAATATTTAAGTGTTAATATTTAATGCTTACATTTAAAGAAAGGTTAAAAAAAGTAATACAGACATTATTTTTACATTCTCTAATCTAAACCCCATGCTAATACATGATTCTATAAAATTATTTTCATGGGTAAAAGTGAAAGGGTATGTTAATTGGAAAGAAGGTTGTGTCAATTCCATTGCTCTGAATATTAATAACTAGCCACCCATTTAATGAGAAATATCCTTGGGTCATCCAAACTTAGAGTGAGCTCTTTAGTCTTTTATGATTCCATAATCAAGAGAATATATTAAAGGTTTATACTTCTCACAGAAGAAGCAGTATGACATTTAAATATGTGCCATATCTCCATTGATATAAACATATATATTATTCTAATATCTTTGTCCTCTGCTTCATGTCTTATAAAAATGATAGGTGACCTAATTAATTAAACAACTTGGGCTACAGTGAGTTTAGACAGTTCAACATATCACCCACTTTCTATTTGAAAATATTTTGATATTACCATGGGCATTACAATCTAAAGTCAAATTGTCAGAAGTTTGGAATGATGACAGTGCTATTAGAGAGGTATTTGGAAGAAGAAGGAGGGAATTTCCAAACACCTGACATGAAATTCTATGGAAAGGCATGTAATCCACATGTATATGAAAACCTGACTTAAGAAGAAAAAGTAAAATGATATTTATCATTATAGAATACAGTGAGGGTGAGTTTGGTCACTTCCATTTAGTGCTTATAAAAGATTCTGTGTTGCTTCATGGCTAGTGTTGAGAAATAGCAACTTTTATAAACTAAGCAGAATTAGACATCAGGACTCAATTCCAAGCTTGGAAATAGTTATTGTTAATTTAAGTCAACTATGGAAGGAGAAGCCAAACAGCCTGCTAGCGCTCCTATAGACTAAGTTGTCATTTAGAATGTCTCCTCCCTCAAACATGAACATATCCAAATGTGCACAGTCATATATTTGTTTATATGCCTGTGGGTAGACATTTCTTAAAAAAAATAAGAAGCAGCTGAAGCCGGTTTGGCTCAGTGGTAGAGCATCGGTCTGTGGACTGAAAGGTCCCAGGTTCGATTCTGGTCAAGGGCATGTACATTGGTTGAGGGCACATCCCCGGTAGGGGGTGTGCAAGAGGTAGCTGGTTGATGTTTCTGTCACATTGACGTTTCTGGCTCTCTATCTCTCTCCCTTCCTCTCTGTAAAAAATGAATAAAATGTATTAAATAAAAAAAAAAGAAAGAAAAGAAGCAGAGCATATTTTACTTTGGCAAATCCTTTTTTCAACACTATATCTATCAAATAAAATGGTAATATGCAAATCAACCATCACTCCATCACAAAGATGGCTGTGCCGAGTCTTCTGAGCTCTGCTGGAGTTCCCCAGTCCCAGGTGGGTGGCCACTGAGACTGGGCAGTGTGAGCAGCCTAGTGCAATGCTTGCTTTGCCACCACGGTAACCAGGTAAGCATTCCGAGCCCGGCCATGGAGGGGTCACTGAGCCACAGAGAGTCTCTGAACAATGGGTATGGAGCAGCCAGGCCCTACTGAGAGCTACTGGCACATGGATTTGTGCTCAGGTTACTAATATGTGTGTGTGTGTGTGTGTGTGTGTGTGTGTGTTTATATTCTTAAATGCACTTTAGTTCATGTGTCTATTTTTGCATTGAAAAATCTTAGTTTTACCCAAAACCCTCTGGAGCAATTAAACCTAGACATGTGAATTTCTTCTGGTAAAAATACAATTTTATACTGAAAGGAAGATGAATATATTTTATATCCTCAGGCTGGTAATTGAGTTTGGATCAGCACATTGATCTTTATTATTCAAATTTCTAGGATAACTGTGGCTAGAAATGTGTTTCATGAGCATAGACAAGTGAACTACAACAATAATATTTAAAACAAAGAATAAAAATAGAAGGAAAGAAACAAAGAACTTTCCTTAAATTAATGGGCCATAAGATATATTTTTTGGAATGGAGTAAGTTGATTAAATAATCAAATTCCACAGCTTAATAAAAATAATAAACCTCCTGAAATCCAACCTAAAAAAAAAAATCCACTTGAGTTTTATTGGAGAGAATTTTATATCCATGCTAAATGAGATGGCAAGCATGCATGAATAATTGTTTTTACTCATTGCTCTCATTAAAGAAAAAAGTGAGTTATCATTATTTCAGTCAGAAGTAAAAATTCTTCCCCTATCATTACCATTAACTTGACTTATTTTATATTAAAAAATTCTTTTAAATTCTTTTTTAAAGGAATATAAGAAATAGATGATTTTAATCAAATTAAAGGGGCCCACTTTTTCTTTGATCACACAATCATCTTAAGTTTTCACCGAGTGCTATACATACTCGATGGGAGGAGCTACATTCAGGCACCATGACCTTTATCCCCACTTCAACTCATTCTCAGAGATGAAAAACCTGCCCACAGAGACGGGAAGTGGTTGGCTTTCTCACCAACAACAAAGGACCAAAAGTTGCCTAAGTGTGAGGAGACCTCACAGCCCCTGTCCTCATGGACCGTGCCATCTCGTGGTCAGAAAAGCAAGGGATTTCTGGACTTTGGTAACATACTTTTGAGTCCTCATTACTTCCCTGTCACTCTTTTCAAAATATGCAGAGACCTCTGCTTCAGGGAGGAAGAAGAGAATGTCCTTTTCCCTACGTCTACTAGTATGTACAACTGGCACCCTGTCACACCAGCCGAAGGAGACTCTGAAAGGTGGAGGGCCAGCTGGCTTAATGCCATGGTGAGCTCCCTCATTTTCTTTTTTATGTCATCTCTGTCCCAGACTTGGAGCTGAAAAAGCCAGCGACACAGAAACACCAATGGGTGCAGGAAATAAAAATCCCCTCTACACCCTCCGGTTCCTTAGAGAAAGGACCAGGAAAGGGGCAACCTCCCGAGGCAGGAAACCAGCAATAGCTCTACTCCAGCCAAGCACCACAGGAAAACCCGTGGCTGCCTCCACTCATGCCACCAGAAGCTAGCAGGAGCGAGGCTTTCACTCTTGTGGGCCGTGCAAGGCACCCTGACTCCCTCACCAGAGCAGGGTCAGGGAAGGTCAGGTAGGGAGCTGAGGCTCCCACCCCTGACAGGCAGTAATGCGGGGCTGGTGGAAGCCACACTGGCCTTTGCTCTTCCACTTGCTCTCAGCAGTACTGAGCTTCCCCTCCTGCCCCCCCTGAGGGGGTGTCCCAGGCAGGCAGCGAAGGGTCAGGACCATTGTGTCAGTGGAGACCATCTGGGACCAAGCACCCCCACCCCATGCTGCAGTCATGAGGAACCCTCCCTCTCAGGCCTCACTGCAGGGGAACCTGGATTTCAACTCGCCCACCTGGCAGCAATGAGGTGCCCCGGCCCTCCCGGTAAGGGTAAATTATTAACTTTTCCCTGGCACCTGAAGGGGAACAGATGTTTCCTTTCTCCTCCCTTGACTTAGAGAACTTGCTCTAACAACTTGTATCGTGGTTTATTTTCCCTCCCCTTTGAGATATATGGGAATATTTTGAAAATTAATGATCCTGTTTTAAAACCCAAGAATCTTATTTTCACATGGGCAGGGGAGTCATTCTTTTGAAATGTAATGGTCAAAAAAGGTAGCACCCCTATCTTCCAGCTTCCATGGAATTGTAGGAGCCTAAATTTCTCAGGGCAACTGCAAAAACAAAACGAAACGAAATACCTCTTGTACTAGAGATATTTAGATAAAGGCAATTAGCAAACACAAGCTGTCACCCTAGTGACCGGGTAAATTAAGGATGAACTGTGTGTGAGGGATGCTAAGTCCTCTTACTTGAGGATTTCTTATGGTTTATGATGAAGACGCATATGGGGTGGACTGCATCTGCCTGGCTGCATGGAAGGCTGAGGTCTGTCTCTGCCATTTCATTCGTGGATTGCTGGTGATGTGCATCACATTCTGCATTAATGTCATTAAGTGACAGAACTATTTTCTACCCTTCTCCCTTTGTGGAGAACTTTCCTGGATTGGCAGGTTTTATTTTGAATTATATTTCTCTATGACCTCAAAAGCAAAATGACTATATCATTATATCAAGATATATAACATCTCTCTATATAAAAGGCTAAGTGACCAACCTTATGTCTGTCCAACCATCGGACCGACCAATCTGCCAATACATATCACGTGCAGTGGCAAATTAAAAATGAACGTTGATTCGTGGTGCACGATACATATAAAGCTCTTGCTGGCACCAATTGTTTTTATATCATGTCCTTGTTGTTGTTATATTATGTTGTTATTGTCTATTTATTAATCAATTTATATAATGTTTTCATATACATTTTACTAATTTTCATCTCTGACACTTCTATTATAGAGAAAGGGTGAATAGTAATATTAAAATATTTCTTCTAATTAATATCCTAGTCCTATATAATAAAGAGGGGATATGCTAATTGACCATCACACCCTCACAAAGGTGGTAGCACCCACAGCCAATAAGGATGGAATACGCTAATTGACTGTCACACCCTCAAAGATGGTGGTGCCCTCATCCACAAGATGGCAATGCCCAGTCCCCTCAGCCCAGCCAGGGCCACAGCCCGCCTGCCTCCAGAGTCTTTCTTCCCTTCAGTCCCCCAGTCCCCCAGGGCCAGCCTGAGGTGCAGGCAAACCTCAGAGGGTGCCTGCTTAACTGCCTAGGGCTGCCTGAGGCTCAGATAACCAGGGTCAGCTGAGACTTGTGCTGCAGGCAGTGGCAGTAGCAGAGGTGTGATAGGGATGTTGCCTTCCCTGGTTGGTGGGTCACCTCACACCCTTGAGGGCTCCTGGACTGTGAGAGGGGGAAGGCCGGGCTGAGGGTCCCCCCTCCAGTGCATACATTTTGATGCACTGGGTCTCTAGTATAATATAATGTAGAACTGATATATACTAAAAACAGCTAGAGTTGAGATTTTTTAAAAATCAGAGACAGAGAAGGACATTATATGATGACAAAGGGTCAATCTTTAAAGAATATATGTCAATCCTAAGTGCTCATAAAACAAACAACGGAGTTGTAACATATGCATAGAGATTATGGGCTAGATTGTATCTCCCAAATTGTTTTCATTTGAGGAAGTGGAAGAAAGGAATATTGAGTTATTTTAATTCATCTTTTGAGAGAGAGAGAGAGAGAGAGAGAGAGAGAGAGAGAGAGAGAGAGAGAGAGAGAAGGTAGAGGAAGAGAGAGAGGATTTGTTGTTCCACTTATTTATACATTCATTGGCTGCTTCTTATATATGCCCTGGCAACTGGGCTGCATGGCCAAGACAAGAGTTAGGAAATATTTTTTGTTTGTTTGTTTGTTAATCCTAACCCAAGAATACCCTTTTCTATTGATTTTTAGAGGAAGTTGAAGTAGGGACAGAGAGGAGAGAGAGAGAGAGAGAGAGAGAGAGAGAGAGAGAGAGAGAGAGAGAGAGAGAGAAACATGGAAGTGAAGTGAGAGAGATATCAATTGGTTGCCTCCCACACACACCCTGACCAGGGCCAGGGGTGAACCTGGAACCCAGGCACATGACTTTGACTGGGAATCAAATTCATGACCTCTTGGTACACTGGCCTACACTCCACCACTGAGCAATGCCAACTAGGGCAAGAGCCCCAGGAGATCTTGATTCTTATGCAAATTGTGTCACTAAGTGACTGCGACCTTGGACAATTCACTCCATCTTCTTAACCAGCCTTGTTTCTCTTGTCTTTAAGATGTGGAGTTAGCTAGATGATCTACAAGTTTCCTGCCATTCTAAAATTCTAGATCTCTCTGAGATCATGACTTTTTAATCCTGGAAACAGGTAATTTTTAGAACAATCACAAACAAGTATGATGATAATTTTTAAAATAGATATTTTTATGTTCCTAAGGACATCAGAAATGGTTTATACACAGAAGTTACTATATAGATGGTATGGGGGGGGGGGGTGGTTAGAAACCAAGGTAAAAAATAAAAATAAAATAAAACAAACCATATTGCAAAACATCTTATTTTGAAGATAGCATACCACTTTTACAACGTTTTTAGAACATACCAAATTGTATTCTTAAGCCTAATGGCCAAATTCACAAATGATTATGTAAATTATTTAAAAGTAAGAACCATGGTTGAAAGAATTCAGCAGACCATATTTTAAGACAAAAATTTGGGTCAAATAAGAGCAATCAGTAAAAATATCAATTGGTTGCCTCCCACTACATAAATAGAAAATAAAGTACATATACTATACAATATAATAGCATCAGAAAATATTACTCTATGTAAAACCTTAAAAAATTATATCATTCAACTCCTACTTTACAACAGTGAGGAAATTAACAACAGAGTTGGAGTTATATAATGAGTAGTTATAGCACAACATAGGGGAATTCTGGTATTTAATTATGCCCATATGAAGGCTATCATGAATACAGACAAATCATAACATAAGGTCGGGCATTAATTTACAGAGTAACTTAAATAGACAGACTCAATTATCCCACATTCAAAACAAATAAACAAAAGAAGCTAGCACTTAAAGAATAAGCTACCTATTCAAATGAAAGGTAAGCAACAAGTAAACATTTTCACAGCAAATATCAAAGCGGATTTCCTGATGTTTCAATTTCCTAAAAAAGACACACAGTTATTACTT
Source organism: Pipistrellus hanaki (assembly GCF_964339955.1). Classification (NCBI taxonomy): domain Eukaryota; kingdom Metazoa; phylum Chordata; class Mammalia; order Chiroptera; family Vespertilionidae; genus Pipistrellus; species Pipistrellus hanaki. The sequence goes on from NC_140513.1 coordinate 61,632,646, forward strand.
CCCACAATAAACAGGTGGGGAAAATAAAGCAGAGAAAAATTAATGGATGCTTCCTTTTCAGTCCTTACAGTGCATCTATTGATTTTCATGGGGCATTGGAACAGATGCACATTTCTTTTTCCGAAAGTAGTTTCATTAAATCTTAAAAGGACACCGTCAGATATTGATGGTGTCCAGCGAGCAAGTCTGTCAACAAGCAGTTTTTGACCACTTAACTCTGCAGGATGCCTTGCGGAACACACCGTGATGTTACAAGAGCGATGGAAGGCATGCCCTGTGACCTCGTGGAGGTTGGGAACAAAGACGAGTGCGTACCAATGATTTTAGAATTTATAATAATCTGTCTTAGCAAGTGAGCAAGGACATTCTTATTTCCTTCACTCAATCAAGAGCTAAAGCTATTCCTAGGTGTTTTCAGCAGTGAGCAAAATGATTCCTTTTACTTGCATTACATTTTTGTAACCATGTTTTAAAAATTCCTCCTGGAAATTTAACATAACTGTTGAAATGAAGGAAGTCTTTTCTCAAATTCAAATGACCACATGGATTAAGGAGGCAGGAGTAAAACCCATGGTTTGGAAGAAGTCTCCCCTGGACCAAACAGGGGGACCGAACACCCCCTCCTGGACTCTGGTCCCAGTTTCCTCACTTGTTAAAGAGGATCATAAGGCCAGTCTCAAAGCATAATTCATCAAATTAACCTACAATGTATACAAGTGCTTGGAATACTTCCTAGTCCATAGTAGTTGCTTAGTATATTTTAGCTATTATTAACATTAATATCAATACTACTATTATTCTTTCTAAAATCTGTCAGAGCATATAACAGAATATTTGTATTTTACTACTGCTTTCACTGTCTTATTGGAATATGGCAATGGAATGGCATCAACGATGACAGAAATGTGCGCCAAGGTTGCCCTTACATACTCCCTCAACTATTTCTTAATGCGCTCTATCCAGTTGTTCAGAATGAAGAGACTACTTAGGGCACCTGATTTATCTGCCTGGATAAAAGACAGACACAGGTGTATTTATTTCACATCCAGTGCAAAGAATATATCATCATGACACTCAAGGAAAAACAAAAACAAAAACCTTATGGTTTGTAGCAACTGATAGCTTTTACAGGCCCTTGAAGTCCCATGAGCAGGCTCACTTCTGTCATATCCATCTTTTAACTTATTTATAAAGGTGCCAGGAAGTCTGTCCCTTTACTGAAAGACAATTTTACTCACGGCTAGAAGATAAAGTTCTCTAGGGGCTGTCACTCAAACCACCGTTTCACCAGCAACCAACAGGCCCACCACATCTACCATCTAAGCTCCTGTAAAACCTAAATGCAGTGAGTTCTCTGTTTTCTAGAATCCCTCCATTATTTATCATGCAAAATGATGCTTCTTCCTCTCCTTTTTATGCCCAAAATCTTGTGAAAATAGATTTAGGTACAGCCCAAGGGAATTAATTTTTAGGCTGCGCAGGTGTTGCCCTAGCCCCTCACTGGGAACTTCCTTCCCCATCTTCTCTAGTGATTCAGCGCTAACCCTCCAGGAGAGCAGCACTACACAACCACAAAGAAAGGTGTGCCAGGCTTCCGAAGCTGATGCTGCTCTACAGCCCTGGCCAGTTTGGCTCAGTGGACAGAGCTTCAGCCTGTGGACTGAAGTGTCCCGGGTTTGATTTCAGTCAAGGGCACATGCCCGGTTTGCATGCTGGATCCCCAGTGTGGGGCATGCCAGAGACAGCCAATCAATGGTTCTCTCTCATCAGAGATGTTTCTATTCCTTTCTCCCTTCTTCTCTGAAACCAATAAAAATATATTTTAAAAAAAGAAAAATAAAGAAACAGCTCTACCTGAATATGCAGAGGCAAGTTAATAAACCACTCTAATTCTATATATCACTTAAAATACTGTCTAGTATTTGGAATGTATTCCGTAAACAGTAGCTATTATTATCATGACTTTTCTTGAAAAATATAGCTCAGATCCCACCTCTCCCATGAACATTTCAATGACCTACTAAATGCAGTGGGACTAGCATTCACCTTTGACCTAGAGTGGTTTGTGAACCAACAGAAACTGTGAGCAAAACTCCACATGCCTGGCCAGATAGGTATGAGTCTTTTTCTGAGGGCATGCTTCAGACCTTCCATTAGATCTTCAAAGGTGACTGTAACACCACACAAAAAGGTCCCGTCTACTGCTTTTGAGACAGACCTGTCACCCAACTACAGCATCTGCTTTGACTTCTTGTCATTTGTTTTATAAACTATCCTAATCCCTTGCTTCACTTTTCTAATTTTGGTTTCTTAATCATTGTATTCTCCTTCAAAGGCAAAATGCATTTCACCCCACCAATGGCCAAAACATAGTAGGTTTATGTTAGTTCCTTTCTTCTCAAGATACCTGAAGTTTTGATTTTTTAGGAGCACTTCTTTTTATTTGACAAATATAAATCCAGTGACTCCTTAATGCCAAACAGAGTTCCAGGACCTGGGGACTTAAAATTAGACAAGATAGTCACATATTCTCCTGCTTTCTAGATTTGCTTAATAATGCAATAGACAGAAACAGAGAGAATAATTAGATTCAATGAGAGAAAAATGATGGGGACATGGTGCATTCCACGGGGTATTTTTGGAAAGCTTCACTGAAGGAGTGAGATTTTAGCTTGAATTTTAAAAAAAATGATATAAAGCAGGCAGAGAATCTGAAACAATTCATCAAAATAACAACAGAGTGAAAATTTTGTTTTAGGCTGAAATGCAATGTTTTTACTTTGTATTAAATTTTATTTTTAATTACAAAAAAAATGTCAATTAGTCGAAACCGGTTTGGCTCAGTGGATAGAGCATCAGCCTGCGGACTGAAAGGTCCCAGGTTTGATTCTGGTCAAGGGCAAGTATCTTGGTTGCAGGCACATCCCCAGTGGGGGGTATGCAAGAGGCAGCTGGGGTCCATGTTTCTCTTTCATCGACGTTTCTAACTCTCTATCCCTCTCAATTCCTCTCTGAATAAAATCAATAAAATATATATATTTTAAAAATTTCTATTACAATTTACATTCAAATTATTTTGTATTAGTTTAGGGTGTATAGTATAGTGGTTAGACAATCATATACTTTACAAAGTGCTCCTCTATTTCCAGTACCCACCTGGCAGTATACATAGTAATTACAATATTATTGACTGTTTTCTATGCTATATTGTGCATCCACATGACAATTTTGTAGCTTCTTAATCCCTTTACCTTTTCATCCACTCCTCAAACCACCTCTCCCCTCTAGCAACCATTAGTCTGTTCTCTCCATCTATGAATCTATTTCTGTTTTGTTTGTTCATTTATATTGTTCTTTAGATCCCACAATAATAACAATATTATTCTTATTGTAAAAATTTGGAACATACAGAATATATAACAAATAAAATAAACATGTCACATAAAGCCTGTTAAAAGTTTTAGTATACTTCCTTCCAGAATTTTTAGATACATATGTAGAAAAAGAAAAAGTATAAAATACCCCACTCTGCACAAGTTTTATTCCTTTTATTTCCTTAATTTTCAGGAGTAACACCTTCACTGTCATTAAAATTATCCCTAAACATGATTGCTAATGGCTGCATATTATTGCATCATGAAAAAGCATTATCTTTTATGTAAATCAATTCCTATGTTGGATTTTTAGGTTGTATGATCTATTTATTTATGCTCTGATATAAAGTTTGCAATCAAAATTTTTATGGAAATATCTTTGTCATTATCTATGTATGGATTCTTAAACTGGAAGTCTGGAAGTGAAATTCACTTTTATCTTAAATGTCAAGATAGCAGAAAGCCTGACTTAGACTTATAAGACTCAATGCACAGTTAATATAAACCAAAATCTTTAAAGAGCCTCTATTTAATCTACCATTTTTTCTGTATAAGTAGGTGTTTACACATGTAAATGTCCAGTGGTCTTTTAAAGACAGACCACTCTAGTCTGCAGGAGAGTGTTCATTAAAGAAGAAAGAACTCTGTGATTTAAAAGATATCTTTAGTGGGAAAGACCTTCAAGAGACTCACTCAAATTATGATTATTAGGGTCTCTAATTCAGATTTTGAGGAAAAAATTTGATTTCTTTACAATTCATAACATAAATTAATTCCAAATGAATGATAACATTTTGGTAATGATGGATATATTGATATTTGTAGTTACAGCTTTACTTTGAACTTCCTTGATTTCCACATGCTTATTTTTTTGTCTTTCTATCTTATCCTGGAGCTATTTCTGCCCAGTGGAGGAGCAACATCAATAAACTACAAGATTTTATTAGGTTTATCCAACAAATGCTGATCTCTCCTATTAGGTTTAATTTGCTGGTCTCTTATCATGGTTGTTCCAATACATCATTTAGTGACCTTTCCTTCTCTATATTACATTAATCCTTTTATGTCCTTACATTGAAGAATGAATTATTGATGTGAGATTGTCATTTCTGATAATTATGGTGTTGTTGATTAATGCATAGGAAGCAGACAAAAAGCTGAACAACCAAGACAATACACCAGAAGCTACAAAATAACAATATTAGGACAATAGGGCAATGCAATTTTGAGGGGTCAATTTGTAAGCTTCCCACTACAGGAGAACAAAGACCAGGAAAAAAACACAAAAAACAACAACTTGCTGGACACCAGGAGTCAGACCATATAAGGAACTGAAACTGTCCTGAAGGCACCTGATCACACATCTGGAGTCGATCCCAATCCAAGCCCACCAGCTCAGCCCCCCAAACCCACTGACAACAAGGAAGTCCCACTGTGACAACATAAAAGGATGAAACTCCACTCCTGGGTGCTGCTATCATGGACCCCATGTCCCCTTGGCTGGGTGCTGTGCAGCCCTTCCCTTTGGTGTCTCTTCCCTCACATCCTTTCCTCCAATAAATTCAGTTTTTCCTTATCCACTGTCTGAGATGACTATTTAGACTGCCCCCGTACAACCATGTTAACCTTTCAAACAAGTCTTATTCCTTTGTCTTCCATTGACTTGGAAGACCAACTTGAACAGGTAACTTAACTTCTTTCTAATAAATAGGCCCAACCATGATGCATCTATGTTAACTGTCAATGGGAATGATGTCCTGCATTGATTCCTTTCTTAGATGATGGAGTGTGTGTCTAATCAAGCTCACTTTAAAACACTTCACAAGTACAAAGGCTATAAAAATACTGAATAAGGTTACTGTGTTCACTGTAGTAAAAAATGCTGTCTGAAAAATATGTTTCTAAGAGAAGGGTTATAAGAAAGGAGAAAAATCTCTCTCTTTTATCCTAAAAGAAGAGGGAGCCACTCTTAGGGCTCTTACCTTATTTCTTCCAAAGGAGTGAACTGAGGAACAAATGTAAAGCTACTGAGATAAGTACAAGATACCTAAAATGTAGTAGATACCTTATTGTTGATGGGAAGCAGTTTGCCAACTTAGAATATGCCTTCTTTGCAAATTTATTTTTATTTTGAGAAAGAAAAAACTCGGAAAACACCTATGATTTGCCCTCAAGAATGTAGATAATGGACCAGCTCCAGGAAGGAAATTGTTATCATAGATAACTGTGGCTTAAAATGAAGTATGTGTGAGGGCCTGGGAGGGACCCAGCCAAGGCCTATTTGATCAAAGTCCTCTCTGTGACCCATTGTTAAAGATGCCCAGCAAACATCTGTTTGCCAGACTTTTATCTGATCCTCATCTACATGTGAATTGACTTTTTCCATGTTGAAGACCCCACCCCTTCTCCTTAGCTCAAGAAGTATACAAGCCTTAACAGCTAGATCTGTCCTGAATCCCATTTTCTTGTATCTATATATGATAAAATTGGTTATTTTCGCCTGTTAATTTGTTTCATGTCCTTGAATTGTTAGTTCAGCCAGAAGAATTTAAAAGGGTGGAAAGAAAAATATTTCTTCCTCACCTCCATTGTCATACAAATATATTAAGCAGCCATCATAGAAAACTGTGCTGGTCTAAAAGTTATCGAACATACCCGCACACATGCACACAAATCCATTAGAAATGCACCGATCTTCCTTTAATATTCTGTTCAACTTAGGCTTCTTATGTACGCTTCATTAAAAATATCTTCTAAGATTGTTTTCTCAGCCTGTTGAGATTAACCACTATATCAGCAGAGACCATTTTCAGAGAGGTTCAGGAATAAATCTGAATTCCATAGCTCTATAGAAGCTGTGAACTACAACACGAAACATCTCTGACAGTCACTGGGGTATTATTTTTTCCCCTTCTCATCTGTATGTTCACTAACTTGCCAACCATACCAAAGCTTCTACAATGTGTATAATAAATCATATCCAAGAGGAATTGCTTTTTATCCTGAAGCCTGGAAGTCTAGGCATGCATTGCTTTAACTTTTCAAACAGTGCAGTGAATATTTCATAAGTTAAGAAATGCAAGTCTTAGGGCAAGAAAATCACAAGAGGATTGGTCCCATACCACCTTTATTTGTCTTTCCTGTAAATGTGTAAGGGTTTTGTTTTTATTTTATTATTTAAATTCTCTACTGTTTCCAGAATTAGTGTGTGTGCATGCACAGTGCATAGCACACCCTGATGAGAAAAAGCTTTGTTCAGGTGCTTATCTGCTCCTCCTGGGCTTGAAACCCGAATCCTAACTAAATCTGCCAGATTGTTGAAAGAGAATATATACAATTTCTTTTTTACAATACCCACAAAGATCCTAAAACGTGGGACTCAATCAGGAAAAGATAAGAATTCGCTGAAATTAACTTAAACCAAAATATATGATTATGGTTACATTGATATTCATTCAGGCTTTTAAAATTGAAAGCTGAATTATTTTCTTTTTCTTCTTCTGCTATGTGGTACTTGAGGAAGAACATGGAAATATTTCCTCCACTTCCTGGCCTGCGTAAGAAGAAATGATAATTTTGCTTTCTGATGATTGTTTAGATTTGAGAGCCATTTAAGGTTTACTGGGGAAACAGAAGAAGGTTTTGAGAGAGAAGGAAGGGAGATGGAGGAAGGGAGAGGACAGAAGGAGTGGCAGAAAGAGCAGAGAGAGACTGATTCACTGAAGGGAACAAAGAGAAAAGGCTTTGGCATGATTCAAGGGAGGGTCCTGAAAATCCCGAGGGTGGGTGAGTGGGGATTGTTCAAGAAGGGAAAGACTAGAAAGTGAAACTCAAAAAAGGACAGGAAGAGAAATCTAAAGGTCTAAAAGCAAAATGGTAGGTCAGTCAAAATGTAGGAACTACCAGCGGGATTAGGACAAGATTCCCTTTCCTCCATCCAAAGCCTTGGCCAGCTGGTCCTCCCTCCACACCTGTAACTAACATCTCACCAACTGACCACCCAGCAAAAAAGATGACTATCTTTTCTACAGACTTTAGCAGAATTTCAGCAATATTGTCTCCTGTGAAAACCCATTTTTTTAAAGAGCCCCAGACTCCTATAAAGAATGAGCAGTATACTCCCATACTTATACCAGAGGTAGGGTGGACCTGACCTAATAACCCTTCAGACTCCATAAGCTCAGAGAGTGGATGGTGATAACCTCAATAGATAATGAATGGGTTCACTGCCCTAAAAAGTGAAAGGAGCACTAGTTGGTTTGATTCAGTGGAAAGAGTGTTGGCCTGAAGACCAAAGGGGCCTGGGTTCAATTCAGGTCAAAGACACTACCTTGGTTGCAGGCTCCTCCCTGGCCTGGGCCCTGGTAGGGGCATGTGCAGGAAGCAACCAATACCTTATTTTCCGGCATATAAGACAGCACTGTGTCCTAGTAAAAAGCCTGCTCAGATTGGCCAGAGTCAGAGAGGCAGTCTATTAAAAAAAGAACTGGTGTAGCCTCGGAAGTGGGGGGTAGTCTTATACAGCGAATATAGGCCTAAACCTATGTTTTAACTGTAAAATTAGGGGGTCATCTTATATGCCGGAAAATACGGTATATGTGTTTCTCTCACATTAATGTTTCTCTCTGTCTTTCCCTCTCTCTTTCACTCTCTAAAAGATCTGGGAGGGAAAATATCCTCGGGTGAGGATTAGCAAAAAAAAAAAAAAAAAAAAAAAGTGAAATAAATCATGAATACAAAGACCATATGCACTATTCAGGGTTGGATCAGATGTAATATATATGGTTGTGTCAATGTTGATATACATTCAATATATATATATAAATTGTTTTAACTAGGGAATTGAGGAAACACAGGCTGAATTGCCTATGGACAATAACTCTGTTCTTTCTGTTTTTGAAAACTTTGTATTATGTACTAAAGTTTTTCTCTGTCCTACATTGCTCCAAACCCTGTTCTGATCTGCATAAGAATGGTGACTGAAGTAGAATTTTTTGGTTTTTTAAAAAAAATCTGATTGGATCCTTTTTTTGTATGTTCATTTTAAATATATCTTATTGATTTTTTACAGAGAGGAAGAGAGTTAGAAACATCGATGAGAGATAATCATCGATCAGCTGCCTCTTGCACATCCCCTATTGGGAATGTGCCCACAACGAAGGTATATGCCCTTGACCGGAATGGAACCTGGGAAGTTTCAGTCCGCAGGCCAACGCTCTATCCACTGAGCCAAACCGGTCTCAGCAGTATGTTCATTTTTATATTACAGTTACAGTTATAGGGGTGACATTGGCTAAGAAAATTATGTCAGTTTTAAGCATACAATTCTGTAATACTCTATTTGTATATTTTATTGTGTGCTTGCTACCCAAAATCTAGCCTCCTTCTATCACTATATATTTGACCCCCCTCCTTTACTGTGAGTTAGAACTTTTATTTTTAAAATATGTTTTTATTGATTTTTAGAGGAAGTGAAAGGGAGAGGGAAACAGAGAGAGAGACATAAATGTGAGAGAGAATCCCTTGCACACGTGATCTTATATTAAATCCGCAACCTGCATATGTGCCCTGACTGAGAATCGAACCAGGGACATTTCAATGCATAGAATGATGCTCCACCAACTGAGCCACACCAGCCAGGGCCTGAACTAGAACTATAAATACTGACTTCAGAGATTTCTTAGCCTCTCTATCTAGGACACTCAGATCCATTGTAAGAACAGTGTCTTATCACAGGTGAGTATGGATATTCCATCTTGTGAGACACTCTTTAGAGGTGGAAATGCCTTGCTGTCCTAGGCAGTTATGCTCCCTCACATCAGGGTGTGGGGCTCACGGAGGCACACCACCACTTTAGATTTTGGTAGAAGAAACATATATGCAAAGAAACCTGCCCCAGGCAGTTCTTTCTCTCCATCCAGATCTATACCTACATGCTCTGGTACAGATGACTGGATTAATTAATCAATCAATTAATGAATTTCCCCCTTTGAAAACAACTGATGCCTCATCCCAGGTTCATCTTTAGTCTCACATTCTGCAATGCAGTTGATGGTTGGGGTTTTATAAACCAAGTAGGTGTTAAGCAATATGATGATAACTTGCACATCAAATCTTGTCTGAGAAGAACTGAGTTACATCCTTTGTGGCACCATCAAAAATTCTCCATCACCATCTGAAGTCCTAGATCTAGTTGTTTAAAATTGTAATGCACAGTAGCAGTAACATACAGGCAAACATAGAACAAGATACCTTAGACCCACCCAACTGCTTTATCATTGGTACCCCTTAAATACTCCATATGTGACCCTCCAGAACTGTACATAGATTACTCTGTAAAAACAGTAACAATATAATACAATACAATCCTATATAATAAAAGCCTAATATACTAAGTGACCGACCATTCATTTGAAGTTTGACCAGTTGCTATGATACACACTGACCACCAGAGGGCAGACACTCTGACCAGTTCAGCTTGCTGCTGATCAGGACTGGGTGAGACAGCCTGACACACCCTGGAGCCCTCCTGTGGTCCCTCCCTGGCCAGCCAAACTTCTGTGGTTCCTCCCCAGACTCTAAAATATTTTTTCTAATTAATATCCTTTCAATGTGCACAAATCCATGCACCAAGCCCTTCTAGTCCCCAAATCATTGAGTAAATTATATAATGGGAATTATACTTGTTTACAATGGCAAGAGTAATAAGGTGTGTGTGTGTGGGGGGGTACTTTCTATTACCTAAAAATGAAAACTAAGAATTAAATCTATCTGAATTAGAAGGGATTTTGAAATCCAAGTAAAGGTAAACTTTATTTTACTTTTGTCCCCAGCCATGCTTGAATCCCACCAGGCATAGTGACATCAAGTTACTAAGAAAGCTCATGTTATTTACATCAAATTTACAATATTTGAATCATTACCTCTATTCTTATATTTCCTCTGCTACATAGGAGATTTATATCCACAAAAATCTCACTATATTCAAGTCTGAAAAAACAAAACAAAACAAAACAAAACTGGACACATAGCTCTTTCCATGTTCCTAGTAATAATTCTTTAGTTTTCAACTGTTTAAATCTATTTTAGACTAAATAGTCACCTTTTATTCCTTACCTGGTGAGAAACACCCACAGAGAAAAAATAACCTGCCTTAATGTTGGATGACATGTTATTCAAGCGAAGAATCATGCAATTGCCCAGGGATGGTAATTATAGACTGCTAAATAAAAAGTTAAAATTTGCTGAGTGAGAGAAAATTTCATATGTTAAGCTGTCATAACAGTGTGCTTTATTATTAGAAGATAGAGTTTAATTGGCAAACTTTGGGCAGGGTGTTAAAAGTTCATGATTAATTTTCTAATTTGGCAACCATCTTGCTAGTAATTATGAACAAGGCACTTAATTATTTTGCTCTATGAATGCTCAGCTTGGCCAGTGTGGCTCAGTTGGTTAAAGTGGCATCTCATGCACTTGATCCCTGATCAGGGCAGATACTTAGGTTGCAGGTTCCATCCCCAGTCAGGGTGTGTATCAGAGGCATTTGATTGAAGGACAATTTGAATTATATATAAAATATATAATCTATGTCAAAATATCAAGCAAAAGTTAGAAAACAAAATATCCAATTGAACATTTAAGATCTTCCTTTTAGAATTATTTAATACTAGAGGCCTGGCACACAAAATTTGTGCACTTGATGGGGTGGGGGTCCCTCTCACAATTCGGGAGCTCTTCAGGGATGTCTGACCCATGGGGAGCAGGCATAAACTGGCTATCGGATGTCCTTAGTGCTGCCTCAGAGGCAGGAGAGTCTCCCATTGTGGCAGGAGAAGCTCCTGCCACTGCTGCTGCACTTGCCTTCTGTGAGCCTAGCTTCTGGCTGGGTGGCACTCCTCTTGTGGGAGAGCACTGACCACCAGGGGGCAGCTCCTGTGTTGAGCGCCTGCCCTCTGGTGGTCAGTGCACAGAGAATGGTTGACCAGTCAACTGTCTTCCCCCTGGTGATCAGTGTATGTCATAGCAAGTGGTTGAGTGGCCTTAGCTTATCATTAGCATATTACACTTTGATTGGTTTAATGGCCAACCAAAGGACCAGACACTTAGCATATTAAGCTTTTATTATATAGGATGCCTGCACCTGCCTTTTTCTCCTAAAATGCCAGCAATAAAAACACTTACCTATTTGAGTTGCTATGAAAATAACTAAGATCATGCTTAAAAATCATGATTTACCAAGCAAAGTACTTGATACCTGATAATGTTTACTAAATTATTTCTACAATTAGTATTTTTTACTTAAAATACCCATACAAAGGATGAAACTTTTTCTGATGTTGAGAATAACTGTCAAGGTAAACCATAGGCTCTGATAACATTTCTACTGTCTGTGAAATAAAGAAAAAAAAATTGAGCCATCAAATTATCCTAGGTATAAAAATGTGATACAAATGGCTCATTCATTCCCACCAGCCTTATCCTATCTAATAAAAGAGTAATATGCAAATTGACCGTCACTCTAAGTCACAAGATGGCCACCCTCATATGGTTGCCCTCATGTGGACACAAGATGGCTGGCAGGGGAGGGCAGCTGGGGGCAGTTTGGGGCAGTTGGGGTTAACCAGGCCAGCAGAGGAGGGGGGGAGCAGGCCTAAAGGGGAGGGCAGTTAGGGGGAGCAGGCCTAAAGGGGAGGGCAATTGGGAGGGGGGGCAGGCCTTCAGGGGAGGGCAGTTGTGGGCAATCAGGCCAGCAGGGAGGGCAGTTAGAGGTGACCTGGCCAGCAGAGGAGGGCAGTTAGGGGTGACCAGGCCAGCAGGGAGGGCAGTTGGGGGCAACCACTCCTACAGGGGAGGACAGTTGCGGGGAGACCCAGGCCTGCAGGGGAGGGCAGTTTGGGATGACCAAGCCTGCAGGGGAAGATAGTTGGGGGGGACCCAGGCCTGCAGGGCAGCTCAACTGGTGGGGAACCAGGCCTTCAGGGGAAGGTAGTTAAGGGGGACCAGGCCAGCAGGGTAGGGCAGTTGGGGGCAACCAGACCTGCAGGGGAGGGCAGTTAGGGGCAATTGGACTGGCTAGGGAGCAGTTTGGCATCAATCTTGCTGTCAGTGGAGTGGTTAGGGGGTGATCAGGTGGCAGGCAGAAGCAATTAGGGGCAATTAGGCAGAGGTAGGTGAATGGTTGGGAGGCAGCAATCCTGGATTGTGAGAGGGATTCCAGATTGGAGACAGTGCAGGCTGCATTAAGGGACACCCCTCCCCTTACACAAATTTTGTGCACCAGTCCTCTAGTCTATACTAATAGCCTAGGTGGTCATCACACCCTTATGCAATGATGCCCTCACGCCATCACAAGGAGGCTGCATGCGTTGTGAGCACACACGGGTGAGTGGAGCCTGGGCGTCCCACAGCTGTGCACACTGCGGAGACAGGGCCTGGGGCCACTCTGTGCTGTGAGGCCTGGTGGGTCCCACGGCTGCATGCCATGGAGGCAGGACTCCCGGCTCCACCCTACGTACCTCTTTGGGGCAATCCACTGAGGAGCCCCAGGGTTCTGGGTCTTGCATGATTTCTCATGCCAGGTCACTAGTATTTACATAAAAGTCATTTATAATAGTTTTTGAGCTGCACAGCTTTTCTATAATTTTCTTTGTTAACATTTTAAAGATCAACCAAATAGTAGTAGTGGTTTAAAGTGATGTTTTGAAGACTATAAATAATCTAGGCTCTAAGAAAAAAAAATGGGGGTACAAATTATCTATTCTGATTAAATGTACTAATTCAACATGAATGTATCTGTGCATCAAAAAGTTATATTCCAACAAGAGAAAGCCCAAAACATTTTAAAAATGTACAGAGGCCCTAGTTTGGTGGCTCAGTTGGTTGGAGCATTATCCCAGACACCAAAGGACTGTGGGTTGGATTCCTGGTCAGGACACGTGACAAATATGCTGCTTACAGGGCTAACTCAGAACCTCCCAAGATATCTTAAAACTTGGCTTCTGCGCCAAAACCAGTTTGGCTCAGTGGTAGAGCGTCAGTCTGTGAACTGAAAGGTCCCAGGTTCGATTCTGGTTAAGGGCATGTACATTGGTTGCGGGCACATCCCCCATAGGGGGTGTGCAAGAGGCAGCTGGTCGATGTTTCTCTCTCATCAACGTTTCTAGCTATCTCTCTCCCTTCCTCTCTGTAAGAAATCAATAAAATATATTAAAACAAACAAACAAACAAACAAAAAACTTGGCTTCCCAGAAAACATCTATTTGCCAGATGCCCTACAAGTCCAAGTCCAATGAATATAAAGCTGAGGTACATCTCTCCACCTCAGAGTTCTCTCCAGATGTACATCCCATGGGTTCTCTCTCATCGCCTCTTGATATGTGCGTGCCTGTGGCCCCTTGAGGGACAGGCAATGGAACAAGAAAGCTGAAACCAAAATAAAGCCCAGATCCTTGCTTTGTGCCTCTTCAGGAACTACAGGGACTGAGGTAAGAATTGGCTGCTGCCTGCGAATCCTCTCCCAGCCCAGTCATTCGGGTCCCTAGTGCCCTGAGAAAGCTGTGCCTGTTATTAATGGCCGCCTCAGAGTAGCACAGACACCATCACTCCAGACCACAGGGCGGCCACAGACATCTGAAAATAAGGGACCACTGGTGCCGCTCTGTACAAACCTGTCACCAAAATACAGAGGACAAGTTGAAGGGCTTTGTTACTCATGACTTCAGAGTGCAGGGAGGAACTGGGAAAAGGTTATTCTGCCAGATTTCCCGAGGGCACAGGAAGTCCTGTTGGTATAGGGAGAGCAAGACAGTACCTTCCTGACAGCCTCATCTGCTGCAGCAGCTCCAGAGGGACTCAGCTTTTATTTCAGAGTTAGGAGACTCACAGTCTTTGAGCTTTTTAAATTTCCCTTTTCTGCTATTGTTGTTTTTCTTGCGGAAGTGTTTAAATTCATTTGGATATCAACCACCCCTGCTTTTTTCCCTTGCAAATCTTTTCCATTTTCCACCTAATCAATGCTACACATACTGCCCAATTCATCTACCCTTATCGCTCCTTTGCTTAAATAAATAAATAAATCTAATTTCAAGCCTTCACATCCACAACGAGTTTCAAATTCTTGTAACCGGTCCTCTAGAATTTGGTATAACTTCCCTTCTAATAACTCTCCTCCTGCCCTTTTACAAGGATCCTGTCTTGTCCTCTGTATTTGTGCTCCTCTGCCCCGGTGCCTTTGCTGATGACAACTCCTAGCCTTCGGTGGCATCTTAATCGCCACCTGATAACATTCCACCCACTTTTTAGGCCTAGTTAGTGTCTCTTCCATTATGAACTCTTCGTGATCATCCCAGGCAGAAACTCTTCCCCGTCTGAACTCTTGATGTAGTTCTCAAATGGCCACACGACTTGTCCTCTGGCTATAAGCTCCGGAGGCTCTGGTTTCCTTCCAGGGCAGGAGTGTTGCTGTGTCTACGAGCACAGGCTCTAGACCCAGGTCACACAAGTCCAATTCTTGGCTCCTCTATTTCTAGGCTCATCACCTCAGGAAGTTATTATTGATCTAATCTAGGGGTGTCGAACTCAATCAGAGAAGGGGCCAAAATCTAAAATCCAGCCTAAATCGCGGGCCGAATGGTTTACTGAACAGTCATAAACTGACAATGTCATAAACTGACAGCGGAGTGCAGTGATGACAGCGCTGTGCGGGCCACATTGCAAGGCCTGGCGGGCTGGATTTGGCCCGCGGGCCTTGTGTTTGACATATGTGATCTAATCTCTCGATTAGTCTCTGTTTTCTCATTGATAAAATAGGGACTTATAAAGGTACCCATTTTGTACATAAGGACTAAATGTGTTAATATTATAAAAAGCACTCAGGATAATGTCATCCACCATGAGTAGTCCCCAGCATTAGTGTCATCTGTGCATAGCACCACCCCATACAAATGTATAGTGCTTTGCATAAGGCGCAGGTTAAACAAATATCCAACAGATCCAGGCAGTTTGAAGATGGGCTCTTGATTTTTTTTAAAGAGTAATTTCTCTAATGGCAATTTTAAAGCAGATGGTATCTGGTTAATGATTTGACTAAAGAGAAATCAAATTTTAAATGAAATTACATAAAGACCAATCTTTAAAGTTACCTGAAGGAAGACCTAAACAATCTAATCAGACAGATTCTTAAAGTCATGCAGGACACTTGGTCACATGTCGCTTTAGAGCAGCATTTGTGTAGCACTGCCACCTTCCATTGGCAAAACGGTCTCAGAAGAAAGTGGAGGTCAAGAAACCAGTGGTCTTAGGTTTTATTCCTGACCTTATCAGTGAGCCCACTTTGAAAACAGTAAGATTATCCATGTTGCCTAAAATTAAACTATGGTGATAGTCTTTTCCAGGATGTTTTCCTGATTTGCAGAATTGGCACAAGGTATAGAGTGAGATCACATTATTATGTTTTAAATCAATTTCCTTTACCAAGTTAATTTAAAGTACATAAGGTCAAGACTACATAACCACTGAACACACATTTGCCCTCCTGGCAAAGTAGAACTACAATACACTCTTTAGGCATTATAGGTCAATATTTAGAAAAGCAATTAGCACTGATTACAACATTCTTCAGTTTTTTTATAATCTACATGGAGGGATTCACTTTTTAATCCTCAACTGAGGATATGATTTTTAAGAGAGAGAGAGAGAGAGAGAGAGAGAGAGAGAGAGAGAGAGAGAGAGAGAACATTGATATGAGAAACATGGATGAGTTGCCTCTCATATGGGCCCGACTGAGGATTGAAGCAGTGACCTGGGTATGTGCCACAGCCAGGAATTGAGCCTGCCACCTTTGGTGTACATTGGAGGCACACCAGCCAGGGTGGGAAACATTTTGGCTCATAGTTTGGTGTACAAGTCCTGAGTGATTTTCTCCACTAGTCTTTTTTTTTAATCACAACTCCTCGCTCCCCTCACACAGCCCAATGTAGTTGTTATACAGATGCACTTGCAATCCCCAGCATGCACCATGCTCTTCCCAGGTGTTCTCTCTCTTTACATGTGCCATGTCTTTTTCCCATCTTTCCTTCAAGTTCCAGTCCAGATGTCACCTGTTGCTCCTTTCAAGATCTTTCTAAGCAAGGTTAAACAAGTCTCTCATATTTTCCTGGTGCCATGATCACACCTCTATTTTCCTACTATTACAATTACTTCTTTCCTGTCTACTTCTTGATTTAACTGTGAAGACCCAGAGCACTAAGATGCGGGTCACCTTACCTCTCAGTGCATTGTACGCAGCACAAAATAGGCCTTTAAAAACACTCTTTCAATGAGCGCAGGGGTAAACAGCTATCCCTTTTTCTCAATAAAACACTAAGCTTTCAGTCTGTGTAAGTCCCCTACAGATTCACTCTACCACACCTTTAAATGAATAAAACTGGCTTTAACGTTAATTTGAAATGGCATGTCTGTCATTTTAAGGACGCTTCTCTTTTTCATTCTAAATTCTCCCCAATAAACGTAGGAGTTTATGGACAATGTAGTTGCTCTCACGCTTCATATTATGACCTTATGTTTGACAGCAAAGGACGTTTTCTGGGCTTCAGCACTGTCTTTTCAATCATAAGTTCCTTCCATCAACCATCCATCTGGTGATTAAATAGTATTTCCACGTGCACCACAGTCCATTGTGCTGCTGTGTTCTCTTTTCCCCAATTGTATCAGCGTAGCCATGCATCACCCACTCACCAATCCATCTCTCCATGCAGCCTTTTAAGCACGACTATCTACCCGTCACTGAGCTCAGGGCTGGAGACCCAGTGATAAAAAGGCAGAACACTTGCCCTCAATGGAGCACGCAGCCCACAGAAGACAGGCCAGAAACAACCGCCACCACAACAGATCACACGGCCAGAAAGGTGCTACCAGAGAAACGTGCCAAGTCCCGTGGGTGAAAGGCAGGAAAGCGGGGCCTCTGATCGTTTGTAAGCAAAGGTCTGCAAGTACTTCCGATGCCATACCTGGAAGGATGGGAAGATACCCCGGAGTCCCCCAGATCATCCTTGCCACGGACTCTGGCCAGGAGACGGGAACAACGTCCTGACCTCTCCACGCAGCTCTCCGTTGTCCTCACGGAGCATCGGAAAGCACTTTATTTGAAAACCTTTCCCCCTCCAGTCGGTCTGTGGAGTGATGGAAACATGGGAGCTGAGCCTATCAGTGCTGGTATCTAACAGCTGAGAAAGTTGTAGCCTGTGAGTCACTGTGCTCCCCCTGTGTTCCCAGGGCCGTGGGAGGAGAGGCCCCTGGTGGGCAGCACTGGCTACGGGCCCCGGGGAGGAGCTTGGGGGGAAGGAAAGATGCAGGAGCCCCAGGAGAGCGGTGCCATCCTCCCACCACTCTGAAGTGAGCATATCCTCGGTGCTTCCACCAGGCCAGGCCTCAAAATAGTGTGAGAGCCAAATCCACTCTTTCCAAAAAATAAAAATAAAGGGGGACAAATAAATTAAGCTTCTGCCACCCACCTCCCTTATGTGCAGCTGAGGAAAATCAAATGAAATAAACAAGCAAATTAGCAGCCGGTACGTGAGCTTCAGATCACAAATATGTTTTGAAGGCTCTGCCAGCCAGTTCTTCCTGAGATGGATGTGCTCTCGTTGGGAAAATAACAATTAGCAATTATACTCCCAGTAGTAATGCTGAACAGCTATGGAAAGTGTACTGTGTCGCAGGCACCATGCTTACAATTGACATGCGTATCCTATGTGGTTGTTACGAACCTCATGAGGTGCTATGCCACAGACGAGGAGTCTAAGGTTCAGAGGGCCCTAACCAATTTGCCAAAGTTCACCTGTGTAGTAGACAGCTGAGCAGACATTATGCAAATTAATACCTTAAACCTGTTGGGCAAAGATGAGGTGTAATGGGGACCAAAAGAGACATTGCTTGGGGAGATGGACACACAATGAGATGTGCAGACAATGTTTTGTTAAGTTGTACACTTAAAAACTGTTTGGTTTTGCAAACCAATGTCATCCCAATTAATTCAATATGTTTTTTTAATTCTAAAAAACCTTGTTGTTCTTAAACAATATGCTTTGCTAAGAATGCATGAAAATATTAATGTAGGATCATCAGAAGCATGAGCACTGTTCCCAATCCCTAGTTATTAAGCAGTCTACAGATTCATGTGATATTCTTACAATTCAGTGACATAGTCCTCTTCATTCAGTCATTTCCCCCTGACTCTGTCTTTGTAGGAAACAGTTAAAAATACTTAGGACTCTACTTTGATGCATCACAGAGGAGAAAATAAATTTTCACAGTTATCCCTAGTTTGCTGAAGCAATGTTTTAGTCAGATCACTACATCTGTATACATACTTTACCCATGATTTTTTTCTGCTAAAAATTAGTGTTTAGTTATTTAGCATAATTTAGAAAGAATTTCTCATGTTTTATAGTAGGACAGATACTTGCGGTGTCTATACTCTGCAGTCTGAAGAGTTCCCGATTAGGGTGGGGGGAGAGTTCTATAAAGAAATAAGTGAGAACTCAGGCATTTTTCATCTAACACGTATTACTATTACTCAGAGACAACACAGAATTTACAAGTAGTGTGTGATAAAATAACCTCAAAGTTAAATTAAAGACACCTGAAGGGAAGGTAGTTTAAATAGCTTCTACCACTTTAATCTCCAGGAATAGCAGTGTTAACAGGAACCAGCTCTGGGGGGAGATCTTAGTGGTTTCAGGTGGGCTAATAAACAGACCATGGAAGGAAAAGGCTCCTGTTTAGACTCTTCATGTTAACAAGATCTCCAGTGATTTCTCAGCACCTAGGTGTGAGACCTGTCAATTCAAAGACCCCATCAGAGTCTGCTGTGAACACCTGCTCAAAACAATGGCAGTGAGGTCTGAACTGTCCTGCATTCTTCTCCTTCTCTCCCCAGGTCACCAAATAGCAAACAGAGCATGGCCTCCACACTTTCTATCTGCACCCTTTCTTCACACATCTCCCTGGTCCATCCTGTGGGAAGCAGCCAAGCTCACTCCTGCCTCAGGGCATTTGCAGTTGCAAATCTTCCTAAAAGCTTCAGAAGGTTTTCTCCTTCTCAACAGCCAGGCTTCAGCTGGATGCCTTCTCCTTAGAGATGTCTCCTGAAAACTCTCCTTCATGTTCCCCCAGGTTCCCTGTCTTCATCCCATTTATAAGCCCCAAAGATATTTTATTTATTTGTATACTTTCTGCAAAAGAACAAAAACAGCCTTCAACAATTTCCTAGCTTCCTTTGTTGTTCCCTTGCCCCTTTGTTCCCACTTTTCCTGCCCCTCAACCTTGATGAACAAACAGCAAGTTGGATATAGACAGCTTTCAAAAGAAATGCTCTGACAGTTTTTCTGAATGGTTTTATGCCAATAATCTTGAGCAAAAGGCCCAACCCCCCCCCCCACACACACACACACAAAACAACACACACACACACACACAAAAACAACAACAAACAAACAGAAAAAACCTCCAACCAAACCGACTGCAAGAGGTCTAGCAGCTGACGTTGAAAACTGGATCCAAGCCAGATCACAGGTACCGGCGCCCCTCTTCCCACTCTGTACAATACAATGCTGCCAAACACCAACCCTCTTCCACTGCTTTCAGATGCTTCTCGGACATACCTGCTGAATAACATCTTTAACCTTTCCTTGAGTCACTTTAATTTATATCTTTTGACATCATTTATTATATGCCTCCTCCATGAAATTTAAACTTCTCCAAGTCCTTAACATCAGGATTGATTTTTCTGGTTTCCTACCATTGCCAAAATTTAGGATGATGTCTCTCACAGGTTAGGGGTTCAATAAATAATTGTGGATAGACTTTTATTTTAAAAGAGAAACCAGTTTGTTTCAAACACCCAATATAACTGGTTCTTGTCTGTCATGTGGGCTGACAACATGTACCTTTGCCCTTGATCTTGGTCCTTGGAAAAGAATGTGTATTTCATATTCACTAGTGACTTTGCTCTTGAATGCAGACCCAATCAATGAGGCTCATCATGATCCCATTTGCATGGTTTTATGGCCTTAATACCATCTAATCCGGTGATAGAAAAAGCAAAGCATAGTGGTTCTTTTGTATAGACCACATGTGTCAAACACACGGCCCGCGGGCCAAATCCAGCCCGCCAGGCCTTGCAATGTGGCCCGCACCGCTCTGTCATCACTGCACTCCGCTTTCAGTTTATGACATTGTCAGTTTATGACTGTTCAGTAAACCATTCGGCCTGCGATTTAGGCTGGATTTTAGATTTTGGCCCCTTCTCTGATTGAGTTCGACACCCCTAGTATAGACCAATGGTTGGCAAACTGAGGCTTGAGAGCCATATGCGGCTCTTTGGCCCCTTGAGTGTGGCTATTTCACAAAACACTACAGCCTGGGTGAGTCAATTTTAAAGAAGTGGAGTTAGAAGAAGTTTAAGTTTAAAAAATTTGGCTCTCAAAAGAAATTTCAATCTTTGTACTGTTGATATTTGGCTGTGTTGACTAATTTGTTTGCCAACCACTGGTCTTTAGACAAATGAATCAGATCAAAAATGTACCTTCAAAAAGGAAGCCAGCCAAAGCCGGTTTGGCTCAGTGGTAGAGCGTCGGTCTGCGGACTGAAAGGTCCTAGGTTCGATTCCGGTCAGGGGCATGTACATTGGTTGCGGGCACATCCCCGGTAGGGGATGTGCAAGAGGCAACTGGTCGATGTTTCTCTCTCATCGACGTTTTTAGCTCTCTAGCTCTCTCCCTTCCTCCTCTCCATGAAATATCAATAAAATATATTAAAAAAAAAAAAAAGAAAAAAGAAAGAAAGCCACAAAAATTCTGGAATCCTTCACTCAGGGAAAATTGTCCCTTAGTATTCTGGTATCCAAGCCTCTTAGGTGAAGGGAAGGAGGAAATAAACCCCAACTCTGGGGCTCACTCAGTAGTCAGTCCCTGCACCTGAATGAGTGGTGCCTGGCATCCCTACTTAGACAGTAATCCTGAAAGAAGCCCTGTACTCTTCTGACATGACAATGTTTAGGCTCATAAGCCAGACACCAGGGTTAAAACCAATTTCCTTAGCAAATGCAGGTGAAGGCACAGCTTTTATTCCCCTAGAGAGCAATGGACAAAAGAGAAATTCCACTTTCCTCCAGATACAGAGCCCCTTCTAATGGCAAACAGGCTGAGCAGGGGCCAGACAAAAGCCCAGGAGTAGAGAAGGAGTAAAATGAATAGATTTGAGAACGAAAATGGAACTGAAACTACTATTTACTGCAGACGATGGTATATATGAATTTATTTTTAGGATGCATATGACTATATGAAATTAGTAGCCAAAGCATATAAAATTAGTTCTAACCATATGTATCCAAATAAAATTTTCTGGAGACGAATTTGTTTTCAACCATTCTCTCTTCTTTCACCATTGAGCCTCCATTTTATTATGCCAAGGGCCATTTCTGAGTGTCCATTTAAAAGAGTAACTAAGGCCAACTTATAAGCATAAGTTTTTCTTCTGGAAATTTGAAAATGCATGATTAATGTTTGGGTTAAACTGGTATCAAGATATATTTGATAGCACGTCCTAATTTGCTCACTGAGTTCATACATAACTTGGAAAAGTCCCCCGTTTTAAATGAGAAGAAAACCATATTGCGCACAGTGCTATAAGAACTGTGTAAATTGAAAATTTTCTTTCATTTACCTCTTCAAATTGGATTTATCTACCAATTACTTCAGCCCTACAAGACAAATTTGCACACATTTTTATTAGAATGCCCTTTCTTTGTAGGCTATTCTTGCAAAGTCGGCACGTTTTGCATAAAGCAATCAGAAGGGGCAGCAGAGTCGCCTGCTCCCTAGCAGATGCCCGACAGGGTGAAATGCAGGTTTCTCCCAGCCAACTTCAGGAGAAGAGCTCCCAGTTCTTGTTGATACCTTCCCTCGGTGTAGGTCCCCGCAACAGTAGCATATGCCCTTGATGAATCTCAGGAGTATTCAGAGCAACTTGAACATGGTCTCTGGAACAAATTAATTAGGTCCTCCCAGGAATTTGGAGTAGATAGAAGTTCCTCCTCATTCAGCAGTAGAGAAAGACTGTTGATTTCTTGTCAGCATGGGTATCTTCATCCTTAATCCCCGAGTCATGTCTATTTCCAAGTCCAGAACACTGGACTTGTCCCGTCCACAGTCTGCTTTCTAAGTTTGCCAGTGACGCCTAATTGTTCCACCTCCCCTACGGCCTCCTTAAATTTCAGTCTCCTCTGTCTCTAGCACTTCTTTTGCCTGCTTCATGCTCCTTTATGAAGCCTATTTCCTTTCTCCATTATTATCATTTTAACTCAAACTCTGCCTCTGGGTTAGTGATGGCACAAGCATGTGTCTTTTGTTATGTACCAGGCACATTATCTTCTATAACATTAATATACCTAGGCAAACCACTCAATTATATCTGAAGTTGGGAGATTCATGGCCAGGCACTGAAATCATTAAAAAACAAAACCCTGAAAATTCAAGGCCAGTATCTTAAAAATATGTACATCAGGTAAAGTGAATAACATAAAAAGAGCTGATTTTAAAAAGTGTCAGATGTACCATTGGTGTTTTGTTTTGTTTTTTTTCTTTCTATTGTTATGCAATATGGAGTCACCATTCTGTTATACAAGAAATCAGGCCAGAGTGGAGAATATTCAAGGCCAACCTGACCCAGTGAGATCAGAGCAAAAAACAGAAAAATTGTAGGTGTATAAAACAATTACACACCCCTACACAAAATGTGGCCTCAAATTCTGACTCAATCTTTACTGTGACCAGATGGGCCAGGAACTTAAACTCTCTGAGCATCAATTTTGATTTATAGAAGATAAACATGATAGTAGGGCTTTTGAACATTAAAGATAAAATATGTAAAGTACTTACTGCATGGCTACAAGTCAAGGGAATGTCGTTCTCTGAGAAATTCGGTAATCTTCACATCAAGCGCCTACTGATTTGGGATATTGGAGGTTACAGGCTTCTCTGATTTTGGCCTTGTTTTCCACTTCTAATCCAGTTGCTTACCATCTTTGCTTAATGTCCTTAGAGCTGCAGTAAGTTGCAGTGTTGGCAAAGAGACCCGCTGTGGTCTCCCATACAGGCTACAGAGACTTCATTGTCTTGGCTCAGCCTTGTCTTTTATTTATTTTTTAAAATATTTTTATTGATTTCAGAGGAAGGGAGAAAGAGAGAGAGAAACATCAATGATGAGAGAGAATCACTGACTGGAAGCCTCCTGCACACCTCACAATGGGGATTGAGCCCGCAACGTGGGCATGTACCCTGACTGGGAATAGGACCATGAAATCCTGGTTCATAAGTCAATGCTCAACCACTGATTCACACAGTTTGGGTGCTCAGCTTTGTCTTTGAATACCATTTCATCCACTACTTCATCTCTTATTGATCCAGATCCAGTTCTTCCTGCTTCATCAGCCTTTCCCAGATTGCTCCATGGCTCAGTTACCTCACCTTCTTCCAAATGTTTATTATGGATGGAACCTGTGACTTGCTAATTCCCTCTCTGAGTTCTGCTCCAGGGATTATCAGTTATCACCAAAGAGTCAACATAGACTCAATGACATGTCTATCCCCTTCTCGTCTCTTCTGCCCCTTCCTCCCAATTTGTCCATGACACTGATATTCCAGTTAGGTGCTATTGCTTCCACTGGGTACCAATGCCTTTGCATGACACCTGTGATTCTTCAGACACTCCTTGTGTGAGTATCATATTACCCAGTGATTAACTGCACCCTCCTGTTTCCCGAACTAAACAGTGTTTCTGAGGTGAAGTGAAGACAATAACTCCATCCTGTTTTGTTCTCTTTCAAGGACACAAACTTTGTGCCTAGTATATTAGAGATATGAGAGTAATGTCTCATGAATATAAATATCTTAACAGATTAATTTTTGGTTCTATGTCACAGTCCTCTCTTCTCTCTACAATTCTCATATGAGTCAGTGGTGAAAGGAAATGTCAGGAACACATTCAAGAGGTTCATCATATCACTCCTCCCTCTGATGACTAAGACTTAGTTATCAGGTCAGGTTTGCCTGCTGATTCTTTTGTTTAGGCTGTATTCTCTCAGGAAGCAGTCTTTCAAACACACCAATTCTGGCAGTTGCCCCAACGAGCTCAGGCTTGCCCTGGTATAAATCTGAAATGGACCAGTGTAGGCATAATCATAGAACACACTGTATTTATATCATTTATGGTGTTCATTTCACTCTTAATTATTGATCTCATCATTTTGTAATTTAGTTCTTTAAGAGGTTTTATCTTGTCTCTGCATCAAGATCAGAATGTTTTTTCAGGACAATGAAGGGAATATAATAGGCCTGAGAAGCACAGCTCTATGTTATGGCATAGTAGATATCTATACTATTAAGAGCCTAAGTGGCCCTTGCACCCTCATGTCATTACAAGATGGCCACCACAAGATGACCAGCAGGGGAGGGCTGTTGTGGCGATCAGGCCAGCAGGATAATGGCAGTTGGTGGCAATCAGGTTGACAGAGGAGGACAGTTGGGGACCATTAGGCTGAAAGGAGAGGACAGTTGGGGGCAACCAGGCCTGCAACAGAGAGCAATTGGGGGCAATTGGGCTTGGAGGGGAGCAGTTAGGTGTTAATCAGGCCAGCAGAGGAGTGGTTAGGGGGTGATCAGGCTGGCGGGCAGAAGTGCCTAGGGGCAATCAGGCAGGCAGACAGGCAAACAGGAGCCAGTGGTCCTGGATTGTGAGAGGGTTGTCTGACTTTCAGTTTAGGTCCAATCCATGCATTGTCAGGCCTATACCAGCAGTCAAACATCCCCCTGAGGGGTCCCTGATTGAAGAGGGTGCAGGCTGGGTTGAGGGACACCCTCACTATGCACAAAATTCATGCACCGAGCCTCTACAT
This sequence comes from Pipistrellus hanaki, assembly GCF_964339955.1. NCBI lineage: Eukaryota > Metazoa > Chordata > Mammalia > Chiroptera > Vespertilionidae > Pipistrellus > Pipistrellus hanaki. Next base: position 61,657,972 of record NC_140513.1, read on the forward strand.
AATAAATATTTTTCTGGGTGATTTTTAAATGAAAATTAAATGCAATGATAACCAAAATTCCAAAGTTACTTGAAATTTTGGTTATCATTGTGGTAAGAGTCAAAGAATGGGCATCTGAAGATGATGCAAAAGTAGTGTGTAGAAAACTCTCATTCATTAATTCAGCAAACATTTATTGGGGAGATACCAAATGTTTAGCAGTTTATTAGGTACCAGACTACACTGTAAATCAATTGCAACAGTGCCCATAAGGAGGTATCGGTATAACTAAGAAATTTAAATATGTTCAAAATACAATTTTGTGTCTTAATGACCATAACTAATATAAATGTAGGGTTATACGAGGGCACACACACAAAGAAACCAAATAACATTAGGAGGTTGTGAAATTAAGGACTTACAAATGAGCACTTAGAACTACTGTTGAAATTACTAGATAACTATAAGATCATTTTTGTGTGATTTCCTTTATAAATAGTTACTTCAAGTTTAATGCCAATTAAGAGAACATCCTTTATGTGTACGGCCTTGACGGTGGTGATGGCTCAGGAGTGTATACTTATCCTCAAACTATCAAGTGGTATACATTAAGTATATACAGATTTCTTGCATGTCAATCATACATCAATAAAGTAGTTTTTTTTTAAAGAAGACATCTCTTTGCTCTTCTTCAGTGTGGAGAATTGAGAGTGGAGGTAAAACACCTGACAGTTGTTAAATGTCAAGGTGTCCTGAACAGTTGGTAATGTTTTGGGGGCAGGTCCTTATGTACCCAGTAGTAAATAGACCTCATGCTCTTGTCCATTCCACAGAGAATGAAAGAATGGCTCATTCTTCCTGCACAAGGCAAGCAATGAATAAGTAGGTAAATGAGACCAATGCCCAGCTTTCTGTACTGACTTTTTGATCGGAAAACTCAAAATGCATGTTTCCCTACAAGCCACTGGGCAGTATTGGAATCTTCTCTGGGATAGTCTTGAATTGAATCAGATTAAGATAGTTAGGTTTTCCAATGTAACAAACATTAATAATAGTAACAGAAACAATATGATGGTTATTATAATAGTCCTTTATAAGAATTTTATTAAATATCCTGCAAACTTTGTAAAGTACCCGCTTTAATGTCTTTTCAACCATGGTGAGAGTTACTAAAAAAAAAAAAAGATTATGCGACTGTAGAGGTATGAGCAGAACAAGGTGGAATTAACACAAAGTATACTATAAATGTCACTCTTTGCCAGCAGGAAGATAAATTTATTATAAGAAAATAATAAAGTGTGCAATTTGGAAGTATTGGCAAGAAATTTTACTTCCAATGTGTCAAATGCAATATTAGAATAAGAATTTTCACTGCAATTGATTTCTAAAGAAAATACGAAGAGCATATTATTTTCTTTTAACCATTAAAAGCCACAGTTGACTTTAAAAACATTTCACTATTCATTCTTTCATAATTTCATTAATTCAGTTATTTATAAGAACAAGTTAAGGGGCTATTAGGTGCCAGACATTTATAAAAACTCATTCAATTATCAGCAAAGGATTCCCATTTGCCAGGTACTATTATAAGAATGATGACTTCTCAATAGGAAAGAATCAATGCCCAACCTTAGGATGTTTATAGTCTGGCAAGGGAAATTTAGAGAGGTAGAAAGAAGCTCATATAGGGGAGAGTGATGTCATAAATAATACACTTTGTTCCAATGTTAAAGCAGATATGGCAGATATTTGCATTCACATCTAAACATCTAGCATTACTTGATTCTGATCTGTGACAGGTTTGTTTCTAAACTTACATTATAAGTGCCTCCCTGGTATATTCAAACCACAGTTACTGGGGTTAGCATGTGAAAAACACGTGCTAGGATCTGTAACAGTTTCCAGACAAGAAACAACATGCCTGTGGGAAAGCCACGCTGAATTTGCTATTGATCTTTATAACTGAAATATTTGGGGGAGCTTCAATGTCTTGTCCCAGAGTTCCACTTAAATCCTGCTCTTCATTCTATCTCACAAAGCATGCCAGACGCAGAGGCTGGGCACTGGTTCACTGGGTGGGATATAAGACTTGGCAGCGAGAAATGTGCTTAATGCATTTACCTTCTGATTATTAGGAGACCACCATTTGAAACAGTCATTTCCAAGATATGGTTCTTTCTTAGTAAATGCAAGATTGCCGAGAACTAGTTATGAGGCACATATCGCAAGGGTGAATCAGCTATAACTCATGGGTGAATGATGAACAGAATTTAGGGCAAATGAGATCAAACTATAATTTACTATCCCTTTCAAGACAATTTTTTCTTTCTTAAGATCTTCTAATCATGTATTTCAGAAAGTCCTGGCTTAATTAAGTGTTCCTTTTGATGAAAGATCGGATGGATAAAACACTTCCCACTTCCCTTCCTCTTGGGGAAGCATGTGTTCATTGTGCTGCAATCTCACACCAGGAAACAAACATTAATATATATATATATATATATATATATATATATATATATATGCCTAAGTGACTGGTCAACCCATTGACCAGTAGCTATGAAGTGCACTGACCACCAGGCGGCAGACACTCAATGCAGGAGCTGCCCCTTGGTGGTCAATGAGCTCCCACAGCAGGAGTGCTGTTCAGCTGACCAACAGGGGCCGGGATCATGGCTCCTGGTCCCAGCATCTGTACTGACTGGGCAGGAGCCTGTGGCTACTTCTCTGGTGCCATGCAAAGAATCAGGTTGTGATGACGAGTGGCTGCACTGGATGGTCTAGGACAGACGTGTGGAAACCATAGTGGAGTGACAGCAAGCCTACCAAACAGCAACAGCAGACACAGTGAGGCTGGCATGAGCAGGAGCAGCACAGTATCTGGTCTGGGCTTGGGCTCCTCCATTGCTGCCTGACATTGCATACTACTTCGTGCTGTGCGGGATCATCATGGACAGTGGGCTGGAGCCCTATGAGCTGGAGGATAAAGCCAGGTTGTGGAGGCATGGAGTACCACTGATCCCCACAGGCCAGGCCGAGGGACCCCACTGGTGCATGAATCTGTGCACTGGGCCTCTAGTGTTGAATAAAAGTTATAAGTTAGCTTAGACATTGTATTATGATAAGTGTACTTCCTTCACTTACATTATATCAGCTTTGATAACCTAATTTACATTACCTATGTCCAGAAGATGCTCAGGAACAGGGAAGGAGAATTAGGTACACATTTGAGAATTACTAGAAGTTGGGATTCTGGGCTTGGAAATTCATTGCTGCCTTTCCAGTGTATCAGCTTTGCTAGCAGCCAACTCTAAAGTCCATGTACAGTGCTTTGAGTTACTGCACACCCATGACATTTCTAATATTTACAGTCTTATTCCCAGTAACTGAAGTAATGTACTCTTTGTACCTCAATTATTACATATAGATTTTTTGTAATACTTGAGGTTCTATTTATTATACTTTTCTCTTGCATGGCAGAACTAGGAAAATTATGTGTCAAGGAAGAAGAATGTTGACATCCAAGACTTTAGATATACTTTACTAAGTCATGAAATGATGGGAACAAACTTGCTTATGGGTACAGCTAACATTGTGAAGGGTTAGTCTTCAATTTTAAGACTTTTTAGATTAGACATCTACATAGAGATGGCATATATGTGATGTTGATGACGGTTTAATCCAAGTAGGTTATACTGGAGGACATTTCCTGAGATTTAAAGCCTAGCCAAATTCCAGCACCATAAAATGAAAATAGATTTAAACCCTAAACTTTTCTATTACAATTAGATTTCAATCTACTTTGAATTGCTATCATTTTTATGAAATCACATTTTTGAGTCACATTTCAATACCATCTGCAATATTTCCAGTGCTGAAGATAGAACTCATATTTTCAATCCTGATAATTTACATCACATTTTCCAGCCCACAACGTTTTTACTAGACATTGTAGAACTCGCTGTTCTTTTCAACCATCCCATAATGTGATTTCATCTAAGTAAAGGCAAGTAGGAGAATAGGGTTTGATTTCCAGTCATCAGAATTGATAAAGAATTATCTGACTCAGTCTCCATATAATTGAGAACAAAAGGCATATACTTGACAGTTATGTGAGATACAGAGATGAATAAGAACTGGTCCTTGCCTTAGAGGACTCCAATTCTACTGAGAGAAATAAATGTAGAAGTATGTTAGGGTCAAAAAAGACAATTGAGAGTTGGACAGATACAAATGGCAGGGTGTGACACACACTGTAAATAGTAATGAGGCCAAATAAGGTGGGTGCACAGGAGGCCAGAGTCTTGAGACACAAGAAGAGGCCCAAGATCACATAAAGGTTAAGTGTCAGAGTTGGGATTCAGTGTAGGCCTTACTTACAGTCAATGTCTAGTAACCTGATAGTATATTTTCAACCACAATTTGCTATAGTCTGCCTCTTCAAAATAGAAGAGGGTAGCTGGCTAGGATGCAGCCTTCCAGCGACTTTTGCCCAGAGAAACCACAGCCAACAGCAAGCAAAGATTTAGAATGTTACTTTTTTCTCTCAAGCATTTGAGGTCTATAAAAATAAAAATTCAAACTTTGTGACATCATGTACTTTATTTACAAAGGCAATGAAACATTTAATGAATGAATATCTGTTTTTTTGTTCCCTTATTTTACATTAAATATTTTATACCCTTAATACTTAGGTAATATTACAGGTCACTATGTGATTTTAAAATGCCTATTACTAGGTAATGGCAGTCAACTATAAGAGAATAAGATAACCTTGGTCAGGCTGAAGCAAATACCAACTGGTCCCTAACAAAAGACAGGTATTTCCTACTATTAAAAAGTTATGATTTTGATCTGAAGCACAAGTTTTGATTTTCATTCATTCATTCCATAGTCAGCTCTGTATATTGAATATGTATGCAGCTCTATGATTACAGTCTCAGAGAAGAAAGACAACAACCCTGGTCTCAATACTGCATTTGGGGGAGTCATAGCTACCTATCCTTGAGTATACTTACTCAAAAGAAATTGTTGGATTTTTCCCAACTAGAAGAGAACTTCTCTGAAAATGGATGACTCAGTCACACAAAATGAGGAGTCTGGTGTATTATTGGGGAGCCTTATGACAATGGTAACTTTCAATGAAATAATTGGAGTGAAAGTGACACTGGGAGTTAGGTGTTTCCTCTGGCAGAGGTGCTCATGTGCTCTGGCTCATTAGAGGATTGTGCCAAAGAAGGCTGGGCTAAAGTTCACTTCCATTCATTTTGTGTCTTTCAGGCTTTCTTCCCCAGTTATTTCCCAAGCTTTAAAGTGTTCCCTATTATTTTAACCAAATGTGCGTGGTGATGGAAAGGACGTGATGTTTTCAGCAGAATGACTTAATTAGGTTTAAGTAAGCAGTAAGTGCCAAGGAGGGTAGGTTTTTTTCTAGCCATAAAACAGTTTGGGCGATGTGCGCTGTGTTCCTGAGGAGGGAGCACATGATTGATGTGCTGGTAAACCGGTGAAGGGAAGGATGAAGCCTGAGAGATAAAAGTCTCCAACGGGAAATAAAGTAGGAGAGCAGATTCCCCCATCTTAACTGAGGCATAAATTCAGGAACAGGAGCTGAGTTTTCATTTGAAGCACATAGTAGGAGAGAATTTAGCATGTGTTTCTGTGTGTTTTTGAATACCTGTGTGTGTACTAGAAAACATGTAAGGCAAATGTGTTTTCATTTTTTCATCCTATGCATGAAGAGTTTTCAAAGTATTTCTAAAAAAAAGAAAAAGGAAATGTTGCAAATGCATAAGTTTTTTTTGTTTTGTTTTGTTTTTAATGATTATTCCTGAGAGACATCTATTTAGTCAGCATTTGGGAAGACACATAGAATCAGGGATGGGCAGGAACTGCCCCACTGCTAATTCAGCAGACTAGAATCATACAACATTGCTACCCTCCCAAAACTGAATACTCTTAGTTCATCTTTTCTTCCTGCAACCACTTGCCTTTCCCACATCCCCACTGTCTGCCGGAATCATTTTCTTACAGTTTAGCTCATATTACATCACAATCATATTTGTTCTGTCCTTATCTGTGTACCCAATATCTTCCTGCATTCCTCCCCACCCTGCAGGACCAGGCTTTTCATTATACAAATATAAAATTTATTTTTATCCCATGGTGACTTGGCCAGACGGTGTCCTAAGCCTAGAATGCCTTCATACCTATTCCCATCAGTTAAAATTCTCCCCACTTTTTAGCTGTGCAGCTGAAATGCCTCTTAGGCCTTGAAGACTTTCTAATACTCTTAGCAGTTTTAGCAGTCTTTCATCTGAACTTCTGGAGAATTTTGCTTGAAACATTAAAATGTCCAGCTCCTTTTGCCTGAGGTAAGCTGTTTACATGCCTGTTTTACTTAGAGTGTGAACTACTTGAGGGCAGGACAGAAATGGATGCTAATTGGTTTCTTGACACCTACTTGACTTACCTCTGGTTGACATTCAAAAACAGGTCTGGAGAGCAAACAAATATGGAGCCAAAAAAGTACTTATGATTTATATGAGACTTTCATGATGGAATCAGCTGCCTCACTATGTTTTCAAGATTTTGTTCTCAGGAGACCTCAGAATGAGATTAGTTGCACAGGTGAGAACATTCACTGCTCTCTGCAAAGAGGAGGGGACACACCGCACACACAGGTGCTACTTAAATGTTTTTATGAACCGCCTTGGGGATGGCATATCCCATTATATGAGGCATGCTGTTATCAGTAGTGCTTTGAAAAAATCTCACCTCCTTACCTGTCTTTATTCCTCTTATGTACATGCTTGAATACAATATAATCCCAAGGTGGGCAAACCTTTGCTTTAAAATGCTTTAAGAAGAAAAAATGCCTTTAAACTAAGGAACATTGCACATTTTTATAGCTTTGTTATGAACTTCTGAAAAACAGAGTTGGGAAATCTTGAGGCTCTTTTTACTTTATGGAAAATCTAGCATGCATCATCATAAAAAACGCACCTGCCATTCTTACAACAAAGAACAAAAATGAATGTAAAACTAATATAAAGTTGGAGGACATAAATTTTCTATTCATTTTAAAAGAAAATATATGAGCTCACATATACTTAACTAGGGAAAGACATCAATTCACTTTAATGTCTTTTACTTGCAGAGGGCCTTCTCAGCCCCGTGTTTTCATCCAGGACAGTGGTACTGACTATGTCTGTGCTCCTACTCAACAATATTCTCTTCAAAAGGCTGTATAGAGAAAACGGAAGCTGGGTTTCCTAATACTGGGGTCAGAAATACTTGTACATTCTTTTCTACATTGATGACTTATACTGATCAGAAAGATGAATTACTCTAAAGAATAAAAATACATATCTAATAGAGGAGAGCATTTTGTGATGATATTAATAAAGAAAAATAATTGTATTATCACACGATTATTTACCTTCAAAATGGATTCAATTTTCTCCCTTTTCCCCTTTTTCTTTCTTTCTGTGTATGGTGTTTTCATATGGGACCCAATGTTCTTCAAAATATTGAAATAAACATCAGGCTGAAATCATTTTGGACTCAGTGAATAAGACTTAAAAGCTTAGCGATATGGAAAGCATTCATGAACCATTCTTGCTATAATCAATTGCTAGATGCTAATGCTATGAAGCGTGCAACTGGATTGAGTTTTATCCCACAAGTATGCCCTGCATATCGAAGTACCATTTATTGACAGATTGGCAAAACTCTCCTAAATGTGCATAACCGACCTTGCCACTCAACAGGACCAACAACCATATACCAATTCAGCTCATTCCTGCCACGATCTGTACTATTTCCAACAAGGTTGAATATTGTGACTACTTCAGTTTTGTATTCTCATGAGAAGTAATTTTATAGATTAGAAAGTCTTTAGGGGATTGGGAAGTGATATTTACTATACTTTAGAAAAATCAATTATTTTCAAATACTTTCAAAGCTCACATCTACATCCAAATAATTATCGTAGGCTATAACTTATTGACTGAGTTCCATTTAGTCTATTTTCAGAAAGTATGAAAACTATAGTTATAAAAAAAACACTTTAAAAGTCAAGTGGCCCAGAATAAACTTCCTTTATTTTTTTCTAAATTAATGCATTTTACTTATATAATTTTTTGTTTCTATATTTGATATTGAAAGAAACTCTTGTTTTGGAATGCATAAAATTCAAACATGCTGTGAAAATTTCTGGCTTAAGGTGAGAGAACAAGAATAACTGTGGTTTCCTCAGGTAATTGTTAATAACAAAGTTAAATTATATCATGAAGAAGGAAGAGAGTTAAAGAGAAAGATAAGAGGATCTGATCAAACTATGGGTAATAGTTAAGAATTATTTCTATAACATAATAGACAAAGGTAGACAAAAAGAGTACCTAAATAAGTGTATACTATTTTAAATTATACAAGCCCCAATAACAATAGAGTATGTCATTGTATCACCATTTTTAATAATACTTAGATGAACAATTTAGAATGATAAATACTTTCAAAAAATAAGAGGCAGAATAATACTATATTCTTCTAAATTAGAGTAACTGTGAAGCATATTTATAAGATCATGTGAATTGATACATTTCTATAATGTAAATATTTAATGGCGACACATTCTCTACTGCACCTTCAAAAGTACAAGTGTTTTTTCCATTGTGGCTCACAGTAGTTGGTTAAAGAGGAAGTCTCTTTAGCTTGCAGTTTTCGGCTACTGCATTAAACTAGCATCCATAGCATTCTTGTGCCTACTTTACACATATATGAAAAGAACTGCTCTTTCCATTTGAGAAAAATGACTCAATTATTACTATTTATATTCTCCTGAATCCAAGGGATCACCATTTTTTAACAATACATTCAGTGGATTTAGGGGGGGAAAAAAGCTGTGTTATTCAATACATCGTGGCAGCACACAAAAACCCTTAGAGCAGGCAATAAATGATCAGCTGTCTCTCTCAAATCTTACCTGGTTTACTCTTCTTAAAAATCCAGCCCTTGCTGTCTACCATGCAAATCTGTTGGCCACTTGCTGAGATCCAGACCGAGTAGTCGATCATGATAATTCCAACATGTCATGGACAGCAGCGTCTCTCAGATTCCCACAAGCCAATTGCTTGAAATGAACCTGCAACAAACAAGGTATTCCTTTATTTTAATGGAAAAAAATAGTGAGCCATGCGCTAGATTCAGAAGGCATGACTACTTAATCAATACAGGAATAGTAAAGAACTGTGTGAAGGGTCATAAAGATGCTCTGAAGATGCTGATAAACATTAAAGCCAGAAGACTGAAGTTTATTTCTCATAAAAGGTGCTTTCTGTTGGGCACATGCTCTTCTTCACCTGATTATGGATCTACTGAAGCTCTCAGTATACACACACATGATTGATATAAAACTCACACCTTTTGTAGTGTGTACCCTTTCACCTTCAGGTAGGTGACCACCGGGAGTACTCAGTATTTTTTACTCTATTTGTAATACTCTCAGGGTCCCTAGGGGATGAGGTTCAACAGGGCAAGACACAGAGGAAAATGAGCATCTAGAAGAAAATCCATACAAAGGTCTACATCCAGGACAGTTTCCTTCGTGAGCTCTGACATCGCAGTCCATGTCAACATTCCCAAAATAAAAATGGCCGTATCTCTGAAGGAGACAGTGCCTGAGAAACTCCTGTGGGGGGCTTATGTGAGGGGCTGCAAACTCTGCAGCAACCATTATCTATATCAAAACACAGACTATAAGACTGTGACCAGTATGAGCATGTTGTAGTCTGAGTCTCGACACAAGAGCCCAGGATTAGATAATTATTTTTGGTGCAATCTACCACCTATTTAATTGTTCAACTATTTATGTTTATATGAGTAAATATGGTGTTTAACCTTCAAAAGCATGTTTAACTTCCATTCAAGGAGAAAAACCCCATGAACCATTAATAACTCTTAACTGTACTCATACCTGCACAAACAATTCTGTTCCATAGACATTTAGAAAGATACTACTGAACAGATTTGCTCCTTGGTCCTTTCAGGTCAGCCTTTAATACCTATTGGAATGTTTTAGCTACTACAACTATATGTAATTCCACATATACAAAAATTATTGTTATTATTTTCTAAGTAGTGCAAAGGAAGTGGCTGAGAGCTTGTGCTAATCTGCATGTGAGTGGCTGTGCTGCAGATTCATGGGCACAGGTGCAAAGACAGATTTTAACAAGCCACAAACTGATGTATTCTTATGCACCTGTGACTAGAGATTCAAGCATCCCCAGGGGTGATGTGGAGATTCGGGTAAAATATGCCACAGTAAGAAATCCTATTGTGCCACTGCAGCAAGAATGGCAAGGGCTGAAGTCAAGCACAAACCTCAGACTAAAATGCAACACAACAAAATAAGTCCTTAAAAAAAAAAAAAGACACATCTATTGGGACACAAAATGACTATTCTGCAATGCAAAACAGGAGTGTTATTTTGGTGTTATTACTGACCCACATAAATAACACACACACAAATGGCTAAAATTTTCTAATTTATTGATCCAATTTCTTGTACTTGTTAAATTAAATTTTAATCAACTTCTGGATGCAAAATGTTTCTTTTCATTCCCAAAATTATTTATTTTCTTCATTAAGGATATTCTGAAAGGTATCAAGTCAATTCCTTTACAGAGTTAATATGTTTCCATGAGTGTTGACACTTTTGGTTTCTTTGCTGCCATGCAGGATATTTTAAGAAGTCATATGGTGGTCAACCAAATGATATTGAAGTGTTTATAAACATAATTTCCAAGCTACCAAACTTACTATGAGGAATTTTTGAAAGCTACTTGCTTTGGAAGCATCCATTCTATTGCATTGGTTTGAAACTTTATTCTAATAACAGATTTCGGAACAAAAGATACTTAAAGTAATTTTTGTTTCTTCTTCTCATATATACTAGCAATCAAATAAAACATGCAGAAAATGCTTTTTGAAATACTCTTAGAAATTAAGCGATTTTCACTAAAATCAATGTGGTTTGAAATTGTTTCATTTTCTTCTATTTTTCTCATCTTATGTTTTCTGAGTCTCTCCTTAATACTGGGTGACTAGTCTAAAATCAAGATCTTGTAACATAGAAACCCACACATGAAACCTATATGTGCAGCTTGACAAATGTCACCCAATCAATTTAATAAATGAAATTAAAAAAATACAAAATAAATGCTATTCTTATTTTTGAGAAACTTGTATTCTTTTAAAAAATGAATGTTCAATAAATGCATTTGACTGTATGTAAATTACACTTCAATAATTTTATTTTTAAAAATTTAATGAAATTTTTTATAATTTTCAAAGAGATTCTAGATGGGGTATGTTATTGAGAACCCATTGGTAAAATGCTGTTGTACATGAATTTTAAACAAAACATGACCAAAATAAAAACTGAAAAAAGGAGAAGAAATTCAAACATTCACAAACTCTGCTTTTTTGTTTCTTGGTCTGGCCTTAAGTGCTCTGTAATTGAGTTACGGTCACATTTGCCTTTCTTTATGCACATGCTACTACCCTTTTAGTTACCCTGGTGCTTTGAAAAAGCTTTACAAAGGATCCCCTCAGCACTTAGGCATTCATTTCATAGGTTATTGATTTGTCCTAGTTGATACGTTGTTCTTTAAACTTTATCTGGGGCATGTGCTTCATCTTCCCCCTGGAGGCATGTTGCATAGCCCTCTGGGTAGCTAAGGTAACTGGAACTGCTCAAAATTCTGTGAGTTTAGTGCATTTGTTAAATGACTGCTTGGTATATTTTGCAAGCTTTGTATCTAATTCACTCATTTGCCTGTATATATGTAAAAAATGTAAACATTAGCAATGCAGCAATAGGTGGGCTATCAATGAGGCTTTCTGTCTTAGAAATTTCACATCTGTCCCCTTTCATTGGTGCCTGGAGTCCTGGTGCACAAATTTGTGCATGGGTGGGGTCCCCCTGGGTGGCCTGCAGGGATGGGGCCAAAACCCACAGTCAAACACTGCCTGTAGCTCCTAGCTGCTGCTCCCACTCATCTCGGGCCCACCGTGCCTGCTATGGACTCTTGCTCAATCAGTCCCAATTGGGAGAGGCTCATGCTGCTACAGCAGCACTCGGCAGCGATGAGCCTTGTGTGTAATGCCCTCTTTTTTATTTTTTTATTTTTTTAATATATTTTATTGATTTTACACAGAGAGGAATTGAGAGGGATAGAGAGTTAGAAATGTCGATGAGAGAGATACATCAACCAGCTGCCTCCTGCAAACCCCCCACTGGGGATGTGCCTGTAACCAAGGTACATGCCCTTCACCTGAATCGAACCCGGGACCTTTCAGTCCGCAGGCCGATGCACTATCCACTGAGCCAAACCGGTTTCAGCTGCAATGCCCTCTTAAGAGGAGTGGCTTGCAGGATCCTAGATTGCAAGAGGGTGCTGGTCAGGCTGAGGGACCCCACCACAGGAAGGCTCCAGGGTGTCTGGTCCATCTTCCTCAGTCTTGATCAACAGAACCCCAGAAGTAAGCTATCCGACCAGTTGGAGAATCTGCTCCCTGCTGGTTAGTGCATATAATAGTGATTGGTTGACTGCCGCCTAGTGGTCAGTGCATGTCATAGTGAGTGGTTGAACAGCCTTAGCATATTATTAGCCTATTGCACTTTGATTGGCTGCTTGGTTGATCTGCCATTCGGTCTATTTGCATATTACCCTTTTATTATATAGGATATTGGAAAAGGGAATGTGCCACTATTTTTTAGCCACAAAATGATCACTTCTAAATTCCTTTTTTTCTTCAATTAATCAGACCTAAAAATCATAGATTATTTCGCAGCAGGCCAGGGTCATCAACAAAAATTGATGTTACCTCTATGTGGCAGTTGCTATCTATTTTATATACAGTTTCTCATTTAAATTTCTCATAAAACACAGAAAGTATGTATTTTAATAATTTCCACTGTATAGTAATGAAAATAGGACTAGAGAGTTTAACTTACTTGCCCAAGGGCATAAAGTCTTTGGATAATTAGTTTGGGACACATGTGTAGTTAATTGATAGTGTGGTACTGTCAATTATTTTGAAGATTACAAATTGAATTTGAGCATTTTGGTCAACTACAGATGAAAATCTGAATTTCAGGAAAATCAGGTAACTTATCAGAGGTATTAAGATCATGGTAGAGTATGGATAAGTACCTTACCCATGATTCACCTTTCTTCCACACTACTCTCTTACCCAGCTTACATAGAGTGGTATGTCTAAACAACTATAGATGTCCAATTCACTTGATTTTAAAGAACCATGTTTTGGGTAGTTTTATTTTAAAAGGAATACCAAAACCAATGAACAAAATAACAGAGGATCTCTGAGTAATCAAATTTAACTGAGCTTAATTTTCTGAAAGCAACAGATGGCATCTTTCTATTTTATAAGCTATTTTTCCAATAAGAAAACAGGCCAACACAAAAAGATACTGTGTGCATAGATAGTGACAGAGCCCATGATTAGATAAAAATATAAATAGTACACTGGTGTTTTGCTGATGCTCCATTATTAGCAATTGCAAACTTGAAATAATCTTCCAGAATATTCATTTAACATTTTTCAGTTCAGAAAAGCAGCAGGGCCCCTTAAGTGTCATAAAACCAAACCTAGGGCAATTCTATTAATATTTGAGAACCCAGGGTCTGATACTCAAACTATTCCCCTTTTTTCCATCTTTGTTCAAATATGCCAAATTCTGATTTTGATTATGACCTAGAAGCACTGTCAATTAAAATAGGTCATATTCCTATTTGCATTTTCTTAAAATGAGAGCAATGCAATTAGTCCTGTTCCCAGATTTTCTACAAATGAAACTGGTCTCCCATCCTTTTTCCTTCCTTTCCTGTTTTCTCCATTCTCCTTTCCTTTTCTTTTTCTTTCCTCCATTATATTCTTCCATTGTTTTCTCTTCCTTCCTTATTTCCATCCTTCCTTCATTTCTTATTTTTTGTTATTTTCTTTTTTGTTATTTTCATTTTAACAAACATTTACATATCTAGTAAGTTCTATATAATGTTCTGGGTTCTGAGGAAAAAACAAGCACAGAAATTCAGCTCATAGTTGAGAAGGGTGAATAGAGAAGGAAGCCAATAGAATATGGAAGTGGGTTAGGGATGCAGACTGCGTTGACTCCAGAATATGTTATCCTTGAGAGTAAAATAGTTCATAATTCCACTCTAGCTTGGATTGGTCAAGTTAGAACTTTGAAGGGATTAAGCAAAAACAACAATGCAAATTAAAAAATGAAAAAACAAATAAAAACACCTCGAACACACATAACAGTATGGTAATTACCAGAGGGGGAAGGAGGGAGGGGCGCTGAAGAGATCACAGGGTGGATAAATGGCGATGGAAGAAAACTTGCCTTGGGCTGGTGAACACACAACACAATATACAGCTGATGTATTATAGAATTATACACCTGAAACCTATATAACTTTATTAACCAGTATCAAGCCAATAAAGCCAATTTAAAAAATTGTCATCATTACATACTTCATATACCTTGAGTTTTCTATGGTTTAGAAGGGGATTCTTTAAATCTTAAAGCTCACAAACTAATGTCCCATGTTCAGCCATGTCACTTAATGTGTGAATAATGTGAATACAGCTTGGTTGACTACAAGCAGGGGTGAAAGGGCCAACAGTAGCCTGAAGAAAGCAGGCTCAGCCCAAGGGCTTTACAAACAACATTCTAAACCTGCCTTTTGCCAGACGGACCACCTTCATGAATTCACTTTGGTCCTCATCCACTTATATGCCATCTCGCTTTATAACTAATGAGGAGCCACTGCCCACTACTATCCAGATATCAGTCGCATTCCTCCACCTTTTGGCAAAACCCATGGTGGGTAAAACTCTCCAAGAAATATTTCCTGTAGGGGGGAAGGCCCTCTGAACTAGATCATCAAAATCACCAAAGAATGTGGTTAATAATGTGGATTCTTGGGTCCCATTTTTGGAGTGAGATCGGGAATTCTGCAGATAGCTGTTCGCTAGGCTACACTTAGACTCAGTGACGTTCAAGTACCACTCTTCTAGAGTAAAGCCCATGTTTGATATTTCTTAATACTTTCTCACAAATTTTAATTTATAACATTTTTTATCTTTTAATTTCAAACACAATAGCCTGTTTTTTTTAAAAACTATTCTTCTGTTTTTAGCATAAATTGAGAAATTCCCAATGACCAGTTAATGATCAGTGTTTTTTCCCTTCAAACGTTTAACTACTCATTTTAATGTTCAATAAAGTGATCCTTACCGCTTTTTAAACTGAATGTGACATTAATTTTTTGATCACGTAAGAGAATCTCTAAGGTTAGTGAGAAGCTATAGAAACAACTGGAAATATTGCAAGTGGCACAGGTTAGTCTTAATGAGAAAGGAGGACTCGAGTGTAAGGGAGCAATGAGTGGTAAAAGAGTAGTGAAAGGGGTATGGTGGCCATCATGACTTCCATTTCCTGAAGAAGAAACTTAATGTCTGCACACACTGCCCGAGTTTGACAGCAATTACTCTCCTGAGAGGATGAAGTTAGCATATCTGAGAGGGTGACTGAGAGCATTCTAGAGAAAAGGGATCAGAAAATGAGAATTTGGCAAGTAGCCATGGTAAATTAACATCTCACTGAGGGCTTCACATACATATTCCCATTTCATCTTCACAACAAACCTGGGAGACAGATGTACATATTTCCAGGGGCTGACTGAGGAGACTTAGGGTCAGCAAAGGTAAGTCTAAAAGGGAGAAATAGGATTTAAACCCCTGACTTCCTGATTCCATAGGCCATGCTTTTTCTGACATAATAAATGCACTGTTTACTTGTTCTATTAATTTGCTTTTTGCACTTCAGAAATGAGCTCGGCTTAACCATTTTTTTCTCTTCTATTTCTAATGCTTCCTCTCCACTAACCACCATATCCCACTTCATTCCAAAATCAGGTACATAGAGATAATATATGAGAGACAATGCGATGTTGTTTGTTTTACTTTGCTTTGACTGAGCAAAAACAAACACACACCTCTGATTTTTATCTTTATTGGGAGATCAGAATGGAGATTGCATGTTGTATTATTAACATAGTAATAATCTTTAAAGAGAAGGGAAAGCCTCCTTTCTACTGCAGTTCAGGAATTGGGGGGAGGGAGAAGGGGGCTTGCATGTGACATAAACTCAGTTAATATGACTTACACTTGGAAACGACACAAAGATTTAATATGCACATATAAAGTAAGACTCAAACTATTGCTAGCTAAAATCCTAGGTTTTCCTGCAGTGTGACCTCGTTTTTATTTCCAGCACCTTGACTTCCAAGGTTCTTGTCTATGTGCCTGTTTTGTGAGAGCCGAATCTCCCTTAGTTAAATTCATTTTCTGCTTAAGGAAACCAGAATCATTTTCCAAAAACTAAAAAATCCTGACACAGAAATTTGCTTTTTAAAAATGATAGAATATCTACTGGGATCCAACAAGGAGACTGACCCAACATAACGTGCATGTATCTAAGAGAACAACAACAAAGAAAGAAAAGCAGAAAAACAAAGACAAAGTTTGAATAGAGAAACTGTGGTTAAAGTTATGATGCAACTAGTAAACTTAGCAATAAAATGGAAAACCTTTACCTAGTTAGGTTCCAATCAGATTTTTTTAGCAAATGTCTTAATTGTGCTATGTATCGATGTTTTTAAGGAAAATGTTGAGAATAATTTCCAGATGTGATGGGCTAGTCAGTACAACTTTACAATAAAGATATATTAAATTAGCCCTCCTGTGGCTTGTGTGGCTCAACAGTTGAGTGTTGACCCAAGAACCAAAAGGTCACAGTTTGATTCCAGGTCAGGGCACATGCCGGGGTTGTGGGCTTTATTTCCAGCTGATGGTGCATGCAGGAGGCAGCCAATCGATGATGTTCTTCTCTCATGGATGTTTCTATCTCACTGTCCCTCTCCATTCCTCTCTCTCTAAAAGCAATAAAAACATTTTTTTTAAAAAGATAGATTAGAAGTGGTTTGCTTCACTCAAAGACATACTTTTAAACCCTCAAAGATGGAAACACTTAATACAGAGCATCAGGTTGACCTGATGGGAACCTGGCTGATGCTTTTCTATCTGGAGCAAGCAGTCAGCCGCACAGCCATGTGGACCCCAGTGTGCGAGTGGATGTTCGCAATCTGACTGCTGCTTTCCCAAGTCCTGTTTTTTGTGGCTTTTCTTTAGAACAAATAGTAGAATTTTTTTATTATGTTATTTTATTTTCTACCATTTTCAGGACTTATTCAGCAGACATATAACTACTGAAAAATAAATTAGGTATTTTGAAATGAAAATAAAGTTACATTACCAATTGTTCAGTTATTCAAAAAAAAATTACTGCATTATTACTATGTCCCAGGTACGTGGAAGGTTCTGAATTAAAAGAATAGATAAAACACTGACTGTCCTAGACCTCACAGAACTTATGGAGCTCACACAATCAGTAAACATCCTTATTGGGCTTAGGTAATTTATACAAATGTGGTTACACTTAGTAGTCTGCCCTAGTTATGTGCTCCTTAAGGCTAACAGAAATTTGGTATAAAAATTGTGAAAAGTAATCTGTCAAATTGTCTCAAGGTTGAATACAATGTTTATTTTATTTATTTAACAACTCATGGCAAATGGCAGCTAAAAAATAATCAAAGAGCCCCAAAAGAGGTTATTTTTTTAATTATTGATTTGAGAGAGAGAGAGAAAGAGAGAGAGAGAGAGAGAGAGAGAGAGAGAGAGAGAGAGAGAGAGAAAGACATCAATTTGATGTTCCACTTATTTATGCATTTATTGGTTCCTTCTTAATATGTTCCCTGACTGTGGATCAAACCCACAACCATGGTGTATCAAGGTTCTGCTCTAGCCAACTGAGCTACACACCCAGAGCTGAAAGGTCATTAATTCATTAACTTCTTACTGTATTCAACAACTATTTATAATCAGTACTATTTTCTGACTTCTGTTTTATACAACTGATACCAAGACTAAAAAGATACTCAATTTCTTGATGTTTTCTTTTCATTAGAAGAAGGCTGATGGTGAAAATAAGATCACTTTGAAGAGTAATATCATTGCAAATATAAAATATGGTAACATTAGCAAAACACAGGACTGGGGAAGCACTGGGTAGATGAGTGATGCGGGAACCCTGGCTGATGAGTGTTTGTGTGTAAGATGTTCACCTAGGAATTGACTATGACAATAAAATGTTAGAGCACACTAAATGCCAACAAATCAGACAACTGGCATTGGCCTTATCCTGTCAGCCAAAACAACTATGAAAGTGTTAAAAAAAAAAAAATGAGACAACAGTTTTCAGGTACTGAATGGACACTGGCTGACTGATATTTGCAAGAAACAAAATACAATGAGGTGAACCTCTGATCATCTCACAATTGCCTGGCTTTTAGCCTGGGGTCATCTTCCTGCCACCAAGAAGGGAGATGGAGATCTGAGGGGGCAGCTATGGAGCTCAGATATCAGTGGCTGGGATGGACAGGGAAGGTACCCAAGAAGAGAGAATGCACAGAGAAAGGGTCCCTGAACTCTGGTGGAGGTTTGCCTTAATTTCCTAAGAAATAAGAAAATATTTTGATTGAATGAAAAAGAAAATATGCCACATCAGAATGTGTGGGTGCAGCTAAGTCAATGATAAAAAAATATATTGATAATTTAAAAACCTCGTATTTGAAAACAAAATTTCTCAAATCAAATATTTAAGTTTCCACCTATGAAATTAGAAGAATATAATCAAATCAAAAGTAAATAAAGGTAAAGGCAAGATTTTATGAAACAGAAACAGATAATAATACAAAACAGAACAAAATGAAAAATGCCAAAATAGCTTCTTTGAAAAAACAAAGTAGATAAATGAAATATAATAAAAACAGAGAGAAAATAGAAATTACAAATATCTGCAGTAGAAAATAGATGTCATTACAGATCTTAAAGACATTAAAAGAATAATAAAGGGACACTGTGAATGATTCTATGATAATAATTTGATAATTTCGATTAAATGGACAGATTCTTATAAAACACATTTTTAAATTCCTCCAAAATACCACACTAATCAAATTGATTATATTTAATAAAGAAAGTTAATTCATAATTATATACAACTATCCAGAAAGTAAACTTAAAATTCAGATAGTTTTATTAGTGAGCCCTATCAAGGATTAAGAAATTCCAGTCTTTCAGAAATTCTTTTAAAAGATCAAAAAGAAACAAACACTTCCCAATATATTTTATGAATTCAAAATAAAACTGTTCTGGTATCAAACTTAATAAAGATATAAGAAAAAATACAAATTAATATCCTTTATGAGGGTAGAGCAAATAACATTAACAAAATATCAACAAATCAAATCTAACCATATGTAAAAAAAGGACACTAATGTGGTGGGTTCCATTCCCAGTCAGGGCATATACCAGCTTTCAGGTTCAATCAAGCTCAGGATATGGGCAGCAATCAATCAGTCTCTCTCTCTCCCTCTCTCTCTCTCTCTCTCTCCCCCCGCCCCCTCAACAACAAACAAACAAAAACAATAAAAAGAATGTTCTAGGTGAGTATTAAAAAGACAAAATAACAACAGAAAAACTTTGAGCAAACTGGTAATAGAACCTAATTTCACCAATTGCTATAGACATGTAGAAACCTACATATGACATTATACTTAACTAGAGGCCCGATGCACAAAATTTGTGTAAGAGTAGGCCTTCCTTCTCCCTGTGGCCGGCACCAGTTTCCCTCTGGCACCTTGGACCCAGGCTTCCCACACATCCCCAGCTTTGTCCAGAAGCTCATCTGGAAGGACGGCTGGTCTAATTAGCATATTAGCCTTTTATTATTATACATGGTGAAAGACTGTTTTTCTCCTAAAATTAGAAACACACACACACACACACACACACACACACACACACACACAGAAGGATTAGCTGCCACCACTCCCATTCAATATTATAATGTAAGTTCTGGCCAGTTTAATAAAGCAAGAAATAAAAGGCATCCATATTGGGAAGGAAGAGGTAAAACTGTCTTTATTTGCAGATAACAATAAAAGTACTAGAACTGATTAATATGTGAATTTAACAAAGTTGCTGAATATAAGAACTACATAAAAACATTAATTGTAATTCTATATTCTAGCAACAAAACATTAAACATCAAAATTTACAAACAAAAACCTCAATACCATTTAAAGTAGTATAAATTTACATGAAATAGGTGGGAATATAACTTGTACAAAAGATCTTCAATACTAATATGCTGAAAACAACAAAACATTGCTGAGACAAATTAAAGAGGGCTTTAAAAAATGTAAACATATACAGTGTTCATGAGTCAGAAAACTCATTATTGTTAATATATCAATTTCCCCTGAATTAATCTATGAATGTATTATTCTATACATTCATTTCTAACTTAAGCAGAATTTTTAAACAAGTTACAAATTAATTCTAAAATTCATATGAAATTTCAAAGAACCTATAATAGCCTCCCTAAAATACTAAAAACTAAGAACAAAGATAAAAGGATAATGATACCTTAATTCAAGACTTATTAAAAGGTCACATTTATTAAGTTATCTAATGTGTTCTGGTGTCTAGACTGACAGGTAGATTCAATAAACAAAACAGAGTCTAAAATAGACCCACATGTTGTTAGATAATTGATTTTTCAACCAAAGTACAGATAATTAAATGAAGAAAGGATAGTTCTTCTGGAATAATTTAGTATTTTTATATACACAAAAAACATTTTTAAGGAAGAGTTTTTATCTCTACTCATGCCATCTATACTAATAAAAGGATAATATGCTAATTAGACTGGATGTCTTCTGGATATCCTTCTGGACAACACTATAGTTGTGGGGGCTGAGGCAGAGTTGGTTAGCAGTGATCAGGCTGGCAGGGGAGCAGTTAGGGGGCAGCCAGGCTGGCACGGGGGCAGTTAGAGGGTGACCATGCTGGCAGGGGAACAGTTAGGGGGTGGCTAGGCCAACAGGGGAGCTGTTAGGGGGCGATCAGGCTGGCAAGCAGAGGCAGTTAGGGGTGATCAGACAGGCAGACAGGCGAGTAGTTAGGAACCAGCAGTCCCGGATACCTGTGGGGGATTGTGCTTAAACTGGCAGTTGGGCATCCTCCAAGGAGTCCCGGATTGGAGAGGGTGCAGGCTAGGCTAAGGAACACCCCGCTCCCCTTGTATGAATTTTGTGCACCAGGCCTCTAGTATAATATTGAAAGTTCACTTAAGGATGATACAATTAAAGCTATAAAACTTGTAAAAATATAGGAGAAAATATGTCTTTGGGTTAGGAGAATACTTCTTGGATACTATAGGGAAAACATGATTCATTAAACATTTGATAAATTAGACTTCATCAAAATTTAAAACTTTATGCTCCATGAATTATGCTGCTAAATGAATGAAAAAGCAGGCCACAAACTGGGGGAACTATTTACAAAGTACATAAGGGACTTGTATCTGGAATATAAAAAGAACTCTCAAAATTACTATGCAGCTGTTAAAAAGAAAGAACTCATACCATTTGCAGCAGCCTGGAGGGTAATGGAGAGTGTTCTGCTAAGTGAAATAAGCCATTCAGAGAAAGATAAGTATCACGTGGTCTTATTCATATGTGCAATCTAATGAACAAAATAAATGGATGACCAAAATAGATCCAGAGACATAGACGCATGAAATGGACTGATGAATTTCAGGGGAACGCCGGAGTGGGGGTGTAGGTGTGTGGAGTGATTAACTGGGGAACTTGCATGCGTATGTGCATTACCCATGGAAACAGAGAATAGTGTAGTAAAAGACTGGGGGTGGGGTTCGTCAATGAGAAAATAAAACAAAGGGGACATACTTTTAACCATAAAGATAAATTTTTAAAAATTGAACCATAAGAAAACAATTTAACTAAAAATAGAATTGATGCTCACTAAAATGATGGCAAACCAGCTCATGAAACAATGTTCAATACCATTAGTCCTTAGGCAAAGGCAAAAAAAGCAAACTTGAGAGTTTTTGCACAGCAAAGAAAACCATTAGCAACAACAAAGACACAAACTTAAGGTACACTATATTCCCATTAGATTAGATAAAATTAAAAAAGTGTTGGCAACTGTATGAAAGAACTCAAACTCTTAAGCAGTGCTGCTCAAAATGTAAAATTGTACAATTATTTTCTTTACAACTTCCCTGAGGTATAATTGACAAATAAAGTTGTAAGAAATTTAAAATGCACAACTTGATGATTTGATACAGATATTCATTGTGACAGGATTTCCCCCATCAAGTTAACTAAAGCCAATCATCACATCACATATTTTACTTTTTTCTGTAAGTGTGAGAACTTTCAAGTTCTACTCTCTTAGCAAATCTCAATTATACAATAGAGGGTAATCAACTGCAGTCACCATGGTAATCAGTAGATCCTCAGGTCTTATTTATCTTTTAATTGAAAGTTTGCACTCTTTTACCGACCTCTTCCTATTTTCTCTACTCTCCAGCACTTGCCAATAGTGAAAAGCAGTTTGAAGTTTCTTAAAAACTATTGATCTAGTCATTTGACTACTACATATGTTTTATCCACAAGAAATGAAACATATGCCCATGCAAAGACTCCCACACAGCTGCTCAGAGCAGACTTCTTTGGTTTTAGCCACCAGCTGGAAACTGCCTAAATGTCCATCAACAAACAAATGAGTAAGTAATGTTATCCCCATATAACTAAACTCTACTGTGCAATAAAAAGACATAAACTTCCATACTATAACACATTGGTGAACTACAAAATAATTATATTGAATGAAGAAAATCAAACTTCCCCACCCTAAAAACATACAAGCTCTTTGAATCCATTTATATGAAATTCTGAAAAATAAAAATTCACACTAATTACAGTTACGGAGAGCAGTTTAATGTTTGCCTAGTGTTGGGGAGAGGAGAGCAAGAAGAATTAAAAATAAAAATAAAAATTTAATACAACGTGTATATTCATTACCTTGACTATGGTGATAATGTCATTAGTGCATGTGGCATGCTGAACCATAAAAAAATAGTGTCCACTTTAACTATGTGCAGCTTATTATATGTAAACTGGTGGGGAGAGAGGGGAGGGGGGAAGTCCCTCAGCCTGGCCTGCCCCCTCTCACAGTCCAGGATCCCTCGGGAGATGTCCTACTGATGGCTTAGCTCTGCTCCCGGCATAAGCTATAGTCTGGCTCCCTCTGCTGAAGGCAACTGGCCAATCAGGGAAAGGCACCGCCCCCATCACTCCACCACTGATGCAGCTGCCAGCCATCGCAACTGCCTGCCTTTGGCCCTTGCAGCCTTTGGCTTTGTCTGGAAGGATTCCAGAAGGACATCTGATCTTATTATTATAGATTATAACTCAAGAAAACGAATTAAAAAACATGGTATAGCCGAAACCGGTTTGGCTCGGTGGATAGAGCAAAGACCTGCTGACTGAAAGGTCCCAGGTTCGAATCCTGTCAAGGACATGTACATTGGTTGTGGGCACATCCCTGGTAGGGGGTGTGCAGAAGGCAGCTGGTCTATGTTTCTAGCTCTCTATCTCCCTCCCTTCCTCTCTGTAAAAAATTCCAATAAAATGTATTTAAAAAACATGATATAAATATGAAATTTCATCTGACAAGCTCTTTGAGATTAATTTCTTCTATCAGTAGTAATTGATAAATAAATTTGTCCCATGTAGGCTCAACAAGAAAATTTTCTTGAGCAGAAAAACTCTCATCCTTCCAGGAAGAAATTTAAAATCCTGATAAAATGCTTAAGCCATTTGTAATACACTTTAAAATATAAGGTCTTTTCTGAAATTAAGTATCCCCACATTGGCTATTAGTCAGGTGACAAATGTTCTTTAACTGGTTATCCTTTTTTTCTTATAGCCAGGCCCCAATGATTATCTATCAATCATTTTACTTTAAAAGTATTTTTTACTGAGAATATTTTTCACTTGGCCAGCTTACTCTCTTCACTTACAGATTTTGAAATATAACTGTGACATAGGCTCTTAACAAATTTGCCTGATTTTTTTCTTCTTAAGTTGTGAATCATGTAATTAAAAAGGAGGAGGAAAGAAATAGGTGGGGGAAAAAGAAACAGAGGGTGGTTCAAGGGATTGGGAAAATGATTAGTGGAAGAAGAATAAAATTTTGAGAAACAAACACAATTTTAACATAAAAAAATTAAAGTGGATGATTAAGGATCCGATTTTTAAATGAATGGTAACCTGCAGAGTAGCTGAGTAAAAGGATTACAAGGATAAATTTATTAGCATGCATAGAGGACTGTGTAATATTAAACTGTTTTATTTTGATTAGGGGACTTTGGAGTATTTACAAAATTATTTGGTTGGTTTAAATAAGTCTCTCTTCCTTCTACCAAAGACTTATTTCTGCTTTTACAGAAGACAGAGTACAATTAGCAAGGTTTTGAGAAAACTTTAATAGTTTTGTTAACATGTGCAAATGTGAAATAAACTCACAAGCAGTTGTTTCCATTTGAAATAATCACTTAACATTACTCCTCCCCTCTCTCCCCAGCCTTCCCTCTCCTTGGCCCCCAGGAGGTTGCACTGGGGAAGAAATCACCTTGTGTCTTTACAGTTAATCGGAGCTCTGCTGTGTCAGGAAAAAAGAAAAACCTGACCTTCTTGCTTTTAATGACCCAAAGGGAATTATCTATTACATTAAGTGCCATGACAACTCACAAAATATAAAGGATTTAAGGCAGAGACGATATATTATCCTGGCTTTTCATACAGACTGATTAATAGTCTAGGAACCAACAAAAAACCAACAGAATAATCCTCACACCTCTTCCAAGGACTGATGGAGAAACTATGCTGAATGGAAGTTTAATCACGATTTCCTATCGCACAGCCAGGTTCCTAACAAGATCACATAATCACATATCCTCGGCTAATACATAATTATATCTGGAAGCGTCACTACTAAACTGGGAAATTGAATCACTTCAAGAGGGTGCTTTTCACACACAAAATAGGCATATAGTTAACAAGAGGGACTCTGGGCTTCTGTTTACACCTTTAAAATCAGAGATATACTTTGAGAAAGGTCCAAAAAGCCCAGTGAAAGGGTTTGGTACTTGGTTGAAGAATAATTCAGTTGGTAAGATGGTATATAATGCTTTGTGAAGGAAGCTTTTTGTTAAGCTTCAACTCTAAAAGGATCATTAAGATTTTGGGAATAGTTGAAATTATTCATGTTTAAAAAGAAGGATTCAAAACCCAGAAGTTGCACAAGTAAAGATGAGGAGAAATTGAAACCTGTCCGTCACGGCCACCCTCATCTATCTCTAAGGCAGCCCATTCTGAAATCGGTGCTCTCAGAATCACCTTCAAACATTTCTATCTCAAAGTCTGTTTTTGAAGAAAGTTGCTTCTCAAGTGGAAACTTTTACATAAAATCAACGTTAAGTAATAAATGCTTTCCCTAATGCAAAGTGGGGACTAGGAGAATGTAAGGAGCGCCAATGAATATTAACTAGAAGTCCTATTCATACTGCCAGTCAGCCTGATGGTGCCGCATGTGCCTTGTTTGAAAAGAGCCTTAAGACGTGGCTGGACAGATAAGGAGGGAACATCTTGAGAACTTCAGACATCATGACCAGTGAGAAGTGACTTTTCATCTTGCTCAGTCCTACGTAAGACGAGCACTAACTTACTCACTTGAATACAGCTAGATCCATGGCTACGAAGAACAAAATGTTGATCACCAAATCCTCAAATCTCCCAACTTGAAATTAAAAAAAAAGCTTTAGAAATCAGAGCGTCATTGAACTTTAGGACAGTAGAGAAACCTAATGACACACTCTAACTCCTCCTTCCCTCGTTTCTCATGTTCCTTTCTCATCTTCCTTTCTCAGGAGGTCCTGCTATACCTTCTATATTTAAGGCACTGAATTTATTTTTCAAGATACAACACCCGAAAGAGTACAACGGTTTCCCCAATGTGATTTGCCTAAGCTGGGCTTTTCTTTATGACCTTCAGGAAGCTGAGTTCTGCCACTCTTTTTTCTCTGGCTGTGTCACGCTACTTCACATTCAAAATCATTGTTTATAAACTCAGTAGAAATGAGTGGAAAAGCATAAAACATTGAAAAACAAATAAAAGAATAGAATACTTTATGATATTCCAGTAATGCCCAAACAACCAGTGGCAACACTATCAGAGACAGATCAATAGAGACATACCTTGGTCCAATGTAGTGTGACTTTTCATAGAACAAACATTTATGTCCTAAATTTGTTTCCCGTGTTTCACATATTTCTGGAATCTCTCTAAAAGGATAGCTGTTTATTTTACTTTTTTATTTTTATTTTTTAGGAATGTACACTATTTTTATCATTTGAAAACATTACACTGGGTGGGGCAAAGGTAGATTTACAGTTGTTCATATGGAAAATATTGTAATACAATAATTAATAAGTAATAACAAAAGAATAAATCCTGTGTTTCATGCACTCATCACTGTAAAGCTATTTTCATCCCACTGGCACTTATATTGCCTAGGTTTTAATGAAGAGAAGAAGGAATGGTTAATGGAATTTAATGCAATGAGTATTGGTTGGATTATTTACTGCTTTAGATCATCTCATCAGTATTACCTAAACTGAGTGTGTCCCTCCCAAAGGTGCATATGCATGTCCTCTGGAGGTTGGGAAGAAAATTCAAGAACTTCATTTATATATTTTATTTTATCCTTTTCAAATTTCTATTGTACAGTATATACATTTTTAGAGTAAAATCTATGAATATCAGCTTCAATGTACACAATTATTTTTACAGGGTAATAGAGGCCCAGTGCAAAATCCATGCATGGAAAGGAGAGACCACGGGAGGATGGCCAGCTGGAGGGGTTGGGGTGGGGGGGAAACCATGGGAGTTGGCCTCACAGGCAGGAGGGACTGCAGGAGGTCGGCCAGTGCCCAGCCACCTCACAGATCCTCCCCTCCTCCCCTCCTCTTTCCCTCACTGCTGTTGGCCACCACAGGAGCAACTCCCAGGGAAGGAAGAGGACTAGAGCAAGACAAACCCTTTTGTTGAGGACTGACTTTCAATAGATAACAGCAAGGGGGCTGTTTGGCTATGAAAGAAACTCCAAACCCAGAAGCAGGTCTCTATGAATGGTTTAGCACCAGGGGCCTATGGAGGCCAGCTGGCTGGGGAGATGGGCCATGGGAGGTTGGGTGTGGGAGAGCACTGACCACCAGGGGGAAACTCCTGCATTGAGTGTCTGCCCCCTAGTGGTCAGTGTGCATCATAGCAACTGGTCGCTTAGGCTTGATAGATAGATAGATAGATAGATAGATAGATAGATAGATAGATAGATATAGATACAACTATAGATATGTATAGATACATATAGATATGTGCATATAGATAGATAGATAGATAGATAGATAGATAGATAGATATAGGTAGATAGATAATAAGAATATATAATTCATAAAGATGCAGAGTAGTTTATGAGTTAAAGGGCATAGGTTCCAGGGCCAGTCTGAGTTTAAAGTTTAAATGGCTCTCTTGCCTATCACTAGCAGAATGCATAAAAAAGCTGTGGTACATTTATACTATGAGTACTATGCAGTCATAAAAGGAAGGATCCTTTACCCTTTGAGACAGCATGGAGGGCCTGGAGAGTATTATGCTAAGCAAAATAAACCAGTCAGAGAGAGAGGCAAGTAGCACGTGATTCCACTCATATGTGAAATCTAATGAACAGAGTAAACTGACAAACAAAAAATCCAGAGACAGGAAAGCTTGGAACAGATCTCAGAGGTGGGGGAGAGTTGGTGGGAAAAGAGAGATCAACCAAAAAAATTAAATGCATATTTGCATAACCCATGGACGTAGACAATAGTATGGTGAAGGCCTGGGATGGGACGGGAACCTGGTGGAGGGGAAGGAAAGGGGGAAATCGGGGGCATATGTAATATTCTCAACAATAAAAATGAATTAAAAATAATAAATAAAATGGTTCTCTTACTACTTACCTATGTGATTGTTGACCAAGTTCTTAAATCTTTCTTTGCCTTAAATTCCTCTTTTATAAATAAATACTATTATTTCTAATTTTATAGGATTGACATAAACTTCAAGTGAGCAAATATACATGAAGCACTTAGTATAGTACTTGGCAAAGTGTGTAGTTTTGATAAGGGTACACAATTTAATTCTCTATCTTAGAATGTGGTGAGGGAATTAAAAATTAGTAGGACACAAATCTCATCTGAAAGGGTTTAAGTTCTTACAGGAGTCAACAATAACATCCTAAGAAGAGTTAAATAAAATATCTACAAAAGTGGTTGAAAAAAAATGTTTCTATAAGTAGATTAAACATGTTGCTTTGTACCTTTGTTAGTGAAACCTTTTCACACCAACATTAGAAGTAAAATAGCCATAGATTCAGCTAATCTAGGTGAAATAAGGTTGAGGTAGGCCATGAGAGCTTTAGGAAACAAATTTAAAATTTCATACTTTGCAAATCAGAAGTTAAGAGGGAAAAAAGAGAGATTTTTCAACAGGCTTTTTTTTTTTTTTTTGTGGCTTCCCTCTTTGGCTGTCCTTGTTCCCATAAAAGTAGGTTATGGCAAAGATGAAATATTGTTTTAATTTATACACAGTACAAGAACAGCTAGCTGTGTTAGCAGTTACTAACTTTCAAAGGTTCCCAGTCTGCTAATTTAAGTCACAGTTTGGCCTGCCACATAGAGTGTGGGCCCACTTTGAGAGCCTCAATAATGCAGACCAGTCAAGCCCAGCTCTAGCCTGCGTTGGAACGAAGCAGATCAAAACAAGAAGAGATGAGAGAGAGCTTGGATGGCAATTCTCTCGGACATCTGCGCAGTGAGTCACATCAGAAGACCATCAGCAAGGGATACACATATGCTGCAACCATAGAACAAGCAGCGGAGTTGAAACAGGTACCCAGCTCTTCATCCCACTAGGATTTCCTTTTCCTTTTAAGGCTCACTGAGTTAATACCAGGCCACAACTAGACTAATGTGATGCACAATAGTAACAAAAAAAAGGCTCAAAACACTTCGACCCTCATAAACACCCAAGGGATGCAAAGGATAGCATTTCTTTAATTTCTCTGTTCCTCAGGACACCATAAATCAAGTCAGAATCCTGCATTGCAAGCAAGCATTTGGAAAAGTTCGGTGCAGAGCACAAACATCAAATTATATGCATATTTCCATTTCCACGGGTTTATTCATGGGGGAGTATCTTATTGTTATTTAACTCTCCAAATTTCCTTTTTGTTGGAGACATTTAATGTTTGCCAAGTGTTCCTCTCGGTAGAAGTCTCTTGGGAGTTGGAGATTATTCTGACCTGTTTCAAAAAGAACCAGTTGTGTGGTCAAGGTCACAGGACTGCAACTATGAGCAGTAGCACAGGACACTGGTATGGCTGCAGTGAAAGCTCATGCTTGTCCATGCTACAGTAAAAACTGCGGGTTTAGGTAACAAGCTTCAAAGGGCAAAAGACTGACTCCTCTCCTGAAGGGATTCTGCCTGTGATTATTGACATGTGGCATGTAATTAGTGGGTGTGTCCCACTAAGGAGACCTGACATTGGAAAACATGAGTTCATCAAAAGCTCCATTTGGAAATGTTCATGTTCTTAAAATGGTAATAAGAAAACCATCATTTCTTGAATGCTTTCTGTCGGCCAGGCACTGTTCCAAGCAAACATATAAGAAAATATTATTTCACTCAATTCTCATAACAACCCTTATTATTCCCCCTCTTACACAAATTAAACATGGAAGCTTAGAGAAGCTCAGCTTCTTGCCACGCTCACATGGTCAGTGAGCAGCAGAAGCAGCCGTAGAATCCAGGCTGACTTAAAAGCTTGTTTCTCTAGTTAATAATTTAAAACTCCTTACAGAGAGTGACAATTTACATATTTATTAGGAATAATTAAAAGTATTAATCACCCAACAAACAGAGGGAGAAGAAACATTTAAAGCAAGAGTCAAGAGATGCAGATGAATTCAAATTGAACATAACACAATGCACAATGGGAAATCTCATAGATTTCAAAAGTAGGAACACTATTCCTTGATCTGTGGTCCTCTTCTCCTCCATTTTCAGAGCCAGTAGTGGTGGGTTGAGACCTTCTCATGCTTCAAATCTCTCCTCCTTCCATTTCATCTATACCTACTACAACTAAATAAGGTTCTCTCCTTTTCAGGGTCTATATGATTAGATTGGGCCCACCCAGATAATCCAGGACAATCTTTCCATCTCACGGTTTGTAATCTTAATAATATGTTCAAAGTTGCTTTGCCAGGTAAAATATTTATAGGTTCCAGGAACTAGAGTGTGGACATATTTGAGGTGGGAGTGAAGTCATTCTTTAGCCTGTTCAGTAATAAAAGGAAATAAACTACTGATATGTGAAACCTGGGTGAATCTCACATACACTATGCTTAAAAAATGCTGCATCCTGCATGATTCTATCTATATGATATTTGAAAAAGGCAAAGCTATAGAGACAGAAGACAAATCAGTGCTTTACAAAACTGAGGAAGAGAGGCAGGGATTGGCTGTAAAGGAGCTGACAAAACTTATTAGAGTGATGGGAACATTCTATATTTTTCTTGTGGTGGCAGTTATATTACTATATGCTATTCAAAATTTATAGAAATAAACTCCAAAAAGAATGAATTTTACTCTGTGTAAATTTTACGGTGTTCAGTAAACCCAACTCCTGCCCCAACCCAGATAGGAAGGAAACTACTACTAGTGGTACATTGAGTCACCTTCAATCTGACGACGCAAGAAGTTTAAAACTAAAGGGCAGCCCTATTAATGAAATATGGTAGCAATCATACTTGGGTAAAAACTACTGTTTGAGTTTTAACCCTACTATTCTGACTTCGACTTTCACTTACTTGCTTTGTTCATTGCGCAATGGG
The DNA here is from genome assembly GCF_964339955.1 of Pipistrellus hanaki. Lineage (NCBI taxonomy): Eukaryota > Metazoa > Chordata > Mammalia > Chiroptera > Vespertilionidae > Pipistrellus > Pipistrellus hanaki. The sequence continues at coordinate 61,689,036 of NC_140513.1, forward strand.
CTTAGGGAGGATGAGTTCAAGTTCTGGGCAAGGTTACAGGCAGAACTTTCTTTTTCATTAAAGAGCCAGCCCTATGTACACTTAGTGGTTATCTCGATGCTGGCCTCGAAAACAATGCTGTTCTATCCAATTAAAAAAATGCACCTGGCATGGTATTGAGACTGTGGGTATATCTGGTCTCTGGCCTTCAAGGTCAGACAGCTAAGTTTATCTTCATCATTCTTCAAATGGGCTAAAGCAAACTAGAAAGCAACATTTTATCTAGGAAGAACAGCAAAAAATTCCAAACAACAGTTTGTTGCAGAATGGGGGTTTTCCTTCCCAGAACCTTGAAAAATAACTACCTGCCCCTAAAGCCTCACAGTCGTGTAGGGTCCACCTGCGTGTGGTACTCTTGCAACTGCCCTGGCCAGCTCAATAAATCCTTGTTTGCTTTTTTAAATAAATTATCAGCCTCCGGTGGTCTTATTTTGAACCCAGGGCTCGACCCCACAACAATTAATATGGTATGGCTATATGTCCCAAATTTTCTGAAGTTTCCTAATTTGAAAATTCTTCTGAATATTTATTGTAAATAATTTTCCTAATATCAAAATGTCTCCCCAAACTGGTTTGGCTCAGTGGATAGAGCTTTGGCCTGCGGACTGAAAGGTCCCAGGTTCCATTCCATTCAGGGGCATGTGCCTTGGTTGTGGGCACACCCCCAGTAGGGGGTGTGCAAGAGGCAGCTGATCGGTGTTTCTCTCTCATCGATGTTTCTGACTCTCTGTCCCTCTCTCTTTCTCTCTGTAAAAAATCAATAAAATATATATTTTTTTAAAAAGTCTCTCCAACTATGTTAATATTTTAGTGGCAAAATATACTTTTTACACCCAGGGAAAATCTCATCACATATCAGTTGTTCCAGTTTTGGATTAGAAACAAAATTGTCATTATTCTCAAAGGTCAAGTAGCCTATTTTCATAATTTTAAAGCGGAACAAACCAGTGAGATTGATCTGCTTGAGGTTACATATCTCATCAGCATGCAAGCCTGAAGTAGAATTCAGGTTTCCCAGCTCCAGTCTAATACTCTATCAGTGAGCTGATACAAACCTAAAGGAAACTCTAATTGCGTCAATGCTTACACCTAAGCGTTAATGAGACACCTGTGCAAACCACATCCATTGTGAAAAGCTCTGAAGTTAGCACACATAATTGGAAACAATTTTGGCAGTTACATTTACTTTTCCAGATGTGTATTTTGCCGTTAGACCCTGGAGGAACAGTTATACAGCATTAGACGTCGGAATTAGTCAAACAACCAGACACCTTTCTTTAGCAATGGGTGGGGGGAAGGTAACTTTGGCACAGGGAACAGAAATAGAAAAACAGAACCAGTGATATACTGCACCGTTTAATGAGTACAGCCGGATCACTTTCTCTGTGAACGACAGCGTTGTCCCCTTCAAATGATCTTTTCTAAAGATGCAATTGGACAGAGGACTCTCACCCAGGCTGAGAATAGGGTTTGTTTACCTGCCAACTCCTTTGTACATCTGTTCTCTATCTTCTTCTTTCTTGTCATTAAAAGGCCCTGTTTTCATCCTGACAGGACAGTGAAAGGCAGGGAGCACTTTCAGCTAGCTCTAAGAAACAAACAGATTCCTACAGTGCAGAGTTATGGCTTGATCTGATTGACAACATCAATAATGGTGCGTACATTGTGTCTCTGCCAATCCGTGGATATACAGGATAGCTCACATTTATTAGGATGAATGGATTTAGGTTGCTTTAATTTTTATTTCTTTAAGACAATTTTAATAAGAAGAAATTTATGCATTTGCACTCATTCACACCCTCCTCCCACTCAAACTAAAACACTCCCTTGGATGAAAGAAATGCTTCACAAAAGAGTTGAACATGAACTCTTCCATGTGTTTGTTTATGGCTGTCTTGAGAAAATACCCAAACAAATTGCCCACTGGCATTTAAAACTCAAGAAGCCTGAGATTTCCTCGGGAAGCAAAACATTTGGCAAACTTGTTGTCTATAAGTAAGCTATGGGGATAATTCAGCCCACAAGAGCTACTAAGAGAAAACTGCTGGTAGCCAAGCAGACACTACATAAAAGCCACACAGAAGCTGGTTTAATAAAGATGGACATGAGGAAGCATGAGTTCAGTTCAGTTCTACCATTAATCATAACCATTACTGAGAGCCCACTACATGCCAGGTAATTTATGTACCATAAAAGTTAAGGTTTCCAGGTGCAAGCAACTGAAATGGTCACTGGCTAAAGAAAATGTATTGGGGATGTATTAGGAGCTTATGAACTCAATCAGAAAGATGGGGAAATATTTCAAAATAGGCAAGAGCTATGGATAGGACCAAGAAATAAAAATATCAGGATGTGCCTATTCGTTATGAACAGACATCAAACATTTTCAGTGTAATTGTCAATATGTCTCATATCCAACTTGCAGACAAGAAGCATAACCTCAACTTCTCTTAGGACACGTCCTAAATTGGGATAAGGTTGAGGCCCACCCAACTACATTCACCAAAGAAGATACAATTTCCCAAAAGAAATTCCAGTTAATGTTAGGAATTCCAGATATAATTTCCCAAAAAGGAATTCCAGTTAATGAGGAAAGGGATGGTGGTGGGGGAGGGGATTGGGGGAAAGGAGAGGAGGGAGAACGAAAACCAAAAACAACTATATAAACTAATTCATGATCCTTCACATATCTATTAATGAGATTTATTTTGTAAATGAAGTTAAATATTATCATTCCAATAAATTCCCATTCTACTTAGAACAATCCAATTGGCTTACCAAACCTCCTCTCCAATTTTGTCTTCTAGAATTTCCCCTTTTTAAACACTGACCTTGAGACACACTGATATTTTTCTTCCTCTTTAGACATACCAGGCTTGTCTTGGGCCCCTTTATCAATAATTCCTTTTCCAGGAATGTTTATCTCTCCTTAATTTAAAATATATATATATATATATATATATATATATATATATATATATATATATATATATATTATTGATTTCAGAAAGGAAGGGAGAGGGAGAAATAGAAACTTCAATGATGAGAGAGAATCATTGATTCCCCTGCCTCCCACATGTCCCCTACAGGGGATTGAGCCTGAAACTCAAGCATATGCCCTTGACCGGAATCAAACCTGGGATCCTTCAGTCCTCAGGCAGATGCTCTATCCACTGAGTCAAACCATCTAGGGCATCCAAACTAGCTAGGACTCCCTTTACTTTTCATGGATGAATTCTTCTTTTCATTTGGACCTCAAACATTTTCTCCTCAAAGAGGTCCTCCCTGATTGTCTAACCTAAAATTACCCAGTGACTTTCTACCAGGTCACAGGATGTTTATTCACTGCTTTAAAAATAGATATGTATTATCCGTTTTCCCAACTAAATCAGACAATGCCACAAGAGCTGGAACCTCTTTTCCTATTGGGTAGTTCCTGTACAGCTAGGCACTCAGAGTGTATGTATTAGGTCAATAATTCTCACAACAATCCTGTGCAATAGTCATTCTATCTCCATTTTTAGAAGAGAACACCAAATGTAATAAAAGTAAAGAAACTTACATGTGAGAAGTTTATGTATAGTGTAATTCAAGTTCAGCTCTGTTTATATTGATCCTAGGTGTGATCTTTAACTTCAGCATATATTGATTCTGTACTGTGCAATTTGAGGTGTCTCACAAGTCAGAAAAAAAGATTTTCAAATTTTCTGCAGCAGAATTTTGTTATCTCTAAATGAAATTCCATGTACAGGAGAGAGAGAGAGAAAGAGAGAGAGAGAGAGAGACAAACATTGATGTGAGAGAGATACAATGATTGGCTGCCTTCTGCTCAGGCCCCAACCAGGGTCGGGATCGAGCCTGCCCTTGACCATAATTGAACCCAGGACCCCTTCAGTCCATGGGCTGAAGCTTGATCCACTGAGACAAACCAGCTAGGGCCTCCTTTGTTTTTAAAAGTTATAGATGAGAGTAGGAGGATGCTGGAGGGACATGCTCCCAAGAAAAAGCTGGAATTACAACTGAAATACAGAAAGGCTTCCTGAATAATCAACAGAACACTCACAAGAGACAACTCCAATAGCCAAAGACCGAAGGTGGAGACTACATAGAGACTGGTAGGAGGGTTGGGGGTGCTAAAGGGCTGCCCTGGCACCCACAGACAACAACTGAAGTCCCAGAGAGATATATCAGCTGTGTGTGTGTGGAGGAGGTGAGGAGTGTCAGTGAGAACTCTGGACTGGGGCTTCTAATCCTGAGCTGGGCTCCCCAGCAGAGAGCATCGAACTGAGGAGGGTACCCACTTAACATCTAGCTATGAAAAGCAGTGGGGTGCTGTCTGCCAAGGAGTGGCAGCTGAAAGTTCAGGCACCCTCTTAAAGGGCCAATGCACAAAAATTCCGCCACCCACCTTGTGCTCTGACAGAGGGAGGTGAAGTGGACTGGAGCTGTGAGAACAGAACCCAGGCCATGGACTTGGGGGATAGAGCTCAGAAGGCAGACACCCTGTTTCCTGGGCTGTTATTCCCTTGCACAGTGGAGGACATCTTTCCCACAGAGAAGTAATCCTGTATTTAAAGATTTTTAATATTTCCTACAAATTTTGTAAAACCATACTATGTTAGTACAGTTTTGGTAATATTTTTTAATATATTTTATTGATTTTTTTTATAGAGAGTAAGAGAGAGTTCAAAACATCGATGAGAGAGAGTCATCGATCAGCTGCCTCTTGCATAGCCCCCACTGGGGATGTGCCTGCAACCAAAGTACATGCCCTTGACTGGAATTGAACTCGGGACCTTTCAGTCCGCAGGTTGATGATCTATCCACTGAGCCAAACCGGTTCCTGCCAGTTTTGGTAATATTATTATACTTAAAATCCTTTCTTGAATAACTGGTATTTATTGCATGTAACATTATTGCATGTAATATTTAAAATTTTTTTCTTGAGATATGTTTATTGCATGTAACATTATTATATATAAAATCATTTTTCTTGTAATAAAAAACTGAAAATAGCCGAAACCTGTTTGGCTCAATGGATAGAGCGTCGGCTTGGGGACTGAAGGTACCAGGGTTCGATTCCGGTCAAGAGCATGTATCTTGGTTGTGGGCATATCCTCAGTAGGGGGTGTGCAAGAGGCAGCTGTTCAATGACTCTCTCTCATCGATGTTTCTAGCTCTCTATCTCTCTCCCTTCCTCTTTGTACAAAATCAATAAAATATATTAAAAAAAACCTGAAAATAAAATAAAATGATAGTTATAAAGACTGAATAAACATTGGAAAATATTTGCTATTACTTTGAAACAAATCACATGTACAATGTCATTAAATTGCTCATTTCATATGGGCAAGGATATAATATTTACTTATTATGAAATCAGCTAGTGAAAATATTAATGTCCTGAAAAATATTCATTTTATTACCTCATTTTGGTTGCACATGTTGAGGAAAACCAATGAATCTAAATACAGGAGCAAATAGTGAGGGTCTATACACTGACCTCCTTAAAATCTCAGGATGCTCTTCAATTGGAGATATGATGGGAAAAGCTTTTCTCCAATTGTGCCCTGCGGGCAGTTGATCTGAAAGCAAGTGTCCATGTATTGTTGGTCCCTAACATGTTAAAATGTGATGTCTAACACTGCTCAGAAGGCTGGTTGTCTATTATTACTTCACCCTCTAATATATAGTTTTTATAAGATCTATATGTAAGAAATTATTCTGGAATTCCTAAAACATCTCCAAGAAAATTATAGTTAAACATCGGTGGGCCTAAAGTTGCCCAGAATCACCTATGACTCTCGTACTCTGTAGTCGAATTCCACATCTTTTCATATAACTAAATTCACGTTGATAAAAGAACATAAGAAGCAAGCCCCAAAGTAGTCTTGAAATAAGCTGTCAATGCTCCAGGGGAGCCTCAAAGCCCTTGTGCTCCCAGAGCCCAGGGCAGGACAAGGACCAGGGCAACGAGCAGTCTCAGCGAATCAGCACTGTCTGCTTGAGAAAACAGGAAGCTCATAGCATCCCATGTCAGAACAGGAGAGGGAGGAGGATAACCAGATACATGCTTTGTAAAGAATCTGATAGAAATATTTATGGCATTATAAAAATAGATACTTATAATGAAACAAACAAGGAAACTAAAGGATACAATCACTTTTTTAAGTGTCTTCCTTTCTTTGTGGATTCTATGGAAAGACCCAAGCATTTATATAATCAAAAGCATTGGTGTGATATATTGGAAAAATATTTGTCTAAAAGCAAACAGACGAGAGCGCTGAATAATTAGTCAGAAGGGATTAACCATGAAGCTAAGGAAATTTAGGATTTAGAGCCTCTTGCTGGCTTGAGGCCTCATTAAGGCTTAATTTCTAGTTTTGTACCAAAAAAAAATTTATTTCTTTTATTAATAGTATTCCCTCCCCCAATTGTATAAGCTTCAGGCCCCACAAAAGTTGAATCTGCCTTCTCTTCTCCTCCTCCTCCTCTCCTCCTCTTCCTCCTCCTCCTTTTCTTCTTCTTCTTTTCTCTCTCTCTCTCTCTCTCTCTCTCTCTCTCTCTCTCTCTCTCTCTCTCTCTCTCTTCTCTTTCTCAATTTGTCTCATATGCATGATCTCTCAACTCTTCCGCTTTCTTCTCTCTCAATCTTTCTCCTCTTTCTGTCTTTCCTTCCCTCCCCATTCTCTGTCATGTTTGCTAAGATTTATCATTTCCCTCACCTTGACTAAACTTTAGATAGTAAAGTTGGGCAGTAAAGTTCTTCGTAACTCTAGGTCCCTGACCTCATTAAAAAAAAAAAAAAAAAAAAAAAAAAAAAAGAGAGAGCATTTACCTTAGAAATCTTGCAATTGTAAATTCTTTCTCTGCACCTTTCCAATGTCAATCTTCTCCCAGCCTGCTCTTCAAGTTTACAAGTGAGAAGGTCTTTCTCAAGGGCCTGGGAGCCATCTTTATGAAATGTAATTATCAAGGAAGATAGAGCCCTATCTCCTAGTGTCTGTGGGAGGGTAGGAGTCTAACCAGCATCAATTAGAAAACACAGATGGCCTAATCACTCTGGCCAACATCCTGCCTAATGGCCTTCAGTGCTTTGCCACTAGCTCACCCCAAGGGAAAAAAAAATTCTCCTCCCCTTTTATTCAATGAGTTAAATTCAATCCCCCCAATTGCAACAATAATGAAACAAATTCATCCTTGCCTATCTGGCTCCATCCAGTGCAAATTTCCTTTGACAACATATATACACAACCTATTTCTATAATGCTATAGGTAAAGCATCCAGTTCTAGGGCTTCCCGATGTCTTTCTTCCCCAGAGCCCTTAAACTTGTTCTCAGAGCCTCCTCTGATTCTTTACTTAAATCTTACTTTGGCAGTTCTGCCTATAAAAACTTAGCCTTCTACGCCACTGCACCTTGTTTGTTTCTTAGATAACTTTTACCACAATTAGTAATTATTTTTTGTTTATCTGCTTATTGCCTGATTGTTATATTAGACTGTATATTCTATGAGATCAGAGACTATATTTGAATCGTTCTCAGGTTATTTTTATTATCATCAGGACCCATTACAGTGTCCTAATATATAGTACCTACTCAATACATACTTTAAAAATAAAGTAAAATGCATGAACAGTATTTTTCTGTTTATAAATTACAGCCTCTGTGACCCATAAATATTAGAAAGGTTCAGTATTCCCTTGGGATTATATTCATGAGAGAATTGGTACAATATATAGATCACATTTTGTAATGTGGCATACTGACTGCATGGTTCATTCCTGGGCCCATCGATGCCATCACTGAGAAAGGCACCAGGGGAAGCTAAGGGACTCCTTCAACAATTCATGCCCAACGGTCTGCTGCCTCTTTTTTACCCACAGCTCAATCATATTACAGGTAGAAAGAAAGAAGCTCAAGACTTCTTGAGGAAGTCAGGCCTGAGGAAGACACTAACATGAACAAGAATGTTTATTTGAGCTCATTTTGTGAGTTAAAGTATATATATATATATATATATATATATATAATATATATATATATATATATATTATATATATATATATATATATATATATATATAATTTTTGTCTCCCAAGGATCATTCAATATCCCTTCTCCCTCAGAGACATCCCTGAGGACTCTCCCTCAGAGTTTAATAACAACAGGCAATTATTCCTTTAAAAGTCAAACTAGCAAGTTTTCTCCCAGAATTTTTCATTCTATTTATTTATTTGAAAATAGCTGAAATAGACACTTTTTCTCTTGTCATCCTTGTGTTAAGTCTACACTGATATCAGAGTTTGTGTGGAGGTTCTAGCAGGGGAGCACAGCTACTCGTATACCCTTGACCGAAGACCGGTCCTCTCCTCTTGGGGGAAAGTCGTCCTCTTTGACCGAGCGCGCAGCTTCGGGAGGGACGCACATGGATCGGTGAGGGAGGAGGGGGACACCCGCCTAGCCAGCCAGATCAGCGGAATCAACCCTGGCGATCAATGGGGTGACAGATGTTGCAGCCAGATCGCCCTCACATCCTACACTGATATCAGAAAGGCATAGGCTGTGTATTACAAGAAAACAATTTGTTAATTTTAGTTTCCTCTGGTAATATGTGCTGGCAGCCATTCTTACACAGCCATGAGGACAATGCAGAAGTCACTTATGAGTAGCAAGAGTTATGTCAATGCCAGATACACACTCTCAGCAGCCAAGGTCCCAGACATTTCTTTCAAACTTTCTAACTCTGTACACATGTGCATCTAAAAGCTCTTGGCAGAAGAACAACAACACATGTGAAGTGAAAGGAAACACAAGGAAAGATCCTGAAGAAAGAGGAAAATCACATAACGCAGTGGTTCTCAACCTTTCTAATGGCGCGACCCTTAAATACAGTTCCTCATGTTGTGCTGACCCCCCAACCATAAAATGATTTTCGTTGTTACTTCATAACTGTAATTTTGCTACTGTTACGAATTGTAATGTAAATATCTGTAGGTGACCCTGCTAGCAGTTCTCAAACTGTGGATCATGACACACAAGTTGAAAACTGCTGCTGTAGAGCCTAAGACAATTGGAAAAGACTCTTAAAAAAAAAACCACAAACAAACAAATATATACATATGACTTATAAATATATATACTTTATATATTAATTTCAGAGTGGAAGGGAGAGGGAAAGAGAGATAGAAACATCAATGATGAGAGAAATTATTATATTAATGGGCTGCCTCCTGCATGCCTCACACTGGGGATCGAGCCCACAACCCAGGCATGTGCCCTTAGCTAGAATCAAGCTGGGGACCTTTCAGTCCAAAGATTGACGCTCTACCCATTAAGCCAAACCAAACCGGCTAGGGCAAAAAAAGACTCTTTAGTTCAGAGGTTGTGTAACAGTTACAACAGTTCTCAGGTAAAATGATAAACAAACGTTTGAAGGAAGGTTACTTGACTTTTGATGGGTAGAGAATGAATATTAACAAGAAAGTAACAAGAAATAAAAAGGGCTGACAGTGACATTACTTATGCTGATGTTATGGAATAGTCCCATGTGTTTTAAAAACTAGTTCAGAATTCGATGTTAAAAACAGGACAAAACTAAACAGACAACAAAGGAAATGTGTGAGATAGTTTCACAACACAGGCCTTCAGAATCCTTGTGGAATATGTGACTTTTACACCTGAGGAGATGACTATTGTTTTGAGAACCATAGAAGGCAGGATACATTTTTAGAGAGATTAGAAAAGGACAAAAAGCCATCTTTTGAAATGGAAAAAAGCTTTAAAAAAAAAAAAAGCAAAGCAGTGGCAGCAATGATTTGGAATGCTAACCTTAATTTCAGACTTGGAAATGGCATGAAAACAACTCATTAGGAGCCGTAAGGCACATCAGGAAAATTATAGTATGCCAGTTCACTTTAATTTTCTTCATCAAGGAAGTATCACAATGTACATAAAAGCACCATATGTAATCCATCTGAACTTGGATAAGTTATACAAGTCTGTGTATTAAATTTTTTTAGTAAGCTAAAAATATCTCAGTATCATACAGGTGAGTAAGTGATTGTTTGGTCACAGTCCAAGGTCTAACAGATTTGTTGTTCCACTACAAAAAAATGTGAGCAAATTTCCACTGGGATTAATATTAATGCCACTTGGCAAAACCAAACATCTAAGTAAGATCCGGGATTTGTTGACTTAGGTTACCTGCTTTGAATCAATTTGTGAACACTATTGGAATAAAATGAATGGCCTTGACTCAAACTTCTCCAGCTCTCATTCCCATCCATATCACATTAGGCTTTCTCTCTTACAAATTCATTCCTCCAATATTTCTTTGGTTTCTCACTCATGCTGAATAATATTGCTAAGTGAAAGAAACCAGTCTAAAAAGGTTATATATTGTCTGAGTCCAACCATATGACATTCTGAAAAAGGCAAAACTATGGAGATAGCAAAATGATCAGTAGTTGTCAGGGATTGCGGGAGGGAAAGGAGAAATGCAAAGAATTTACAGGGCAGTAAAACTACTCTTATCCTATATAATAAAAGGGAAATATGTGAATTGATGCTAATGGTGGAAAGACCAGAACAATGGCTCAACCAGTCACTGTGAGGAGCACTGACCACCTCTTGGCCCCTCCCCTGGCAGGCTCCGATTGCTGAATGGAAAATGAGGAACTGGGGTGGGTGGGTGGGGGGTGGAGCCAGCTGTGGGCAACTGGGGAGGATAGCCCTGATTGCAGGCCAGGCTAGGGACTGTACCTGTGCATGAATTTCATGCGCCAGGCCTCTAGTGATACTATAATGGTGGATTTGTCCAAAAGCCCAAAATATACAACTTCAAGAGTGAATCCTAAGGCTAATTATGGACTTTGGTTGATGTGGATTGTAACGTCAATTGTAACAAATGTGTCATTCTGGTGGGGACATTGGTAATGGGGGAGGCTATGTGAGTGTGAGAGAAGATGGTATATGGGGAATCACTGAAATTTCCTTCCCCTCACTTTTGCTGTGACCTTAAAACTATTCTAAAAAATAAGACCTTTACAAATACTAACCAATACATTTTGGAAATATTCGTCAAGTATTATATTTAAAAGGTAATGAATTCGATAGAGCACCTTTGCTTTGTTAACCGGGAAACAAGAGATTTATATCTTAAGGGCCTGCTCACAGTTATCTGGCCTATTGGTTGCTACCTAGTTACCGTTATAGTTTCTAGTTCAAGCCACCACAATGAGCTTCCTCTTCTAAGGGTGCCCCACCTGATACTCACACCTGGGGTTCTCTGGCGGTAAAAACAGAACATTTTCAGTGGTGGGAATCTCTTCCAAGGGCATTTCTCAAACCATGCTACTGCAGTACTATCTCAGTGGGCCCTTTTGAAATGGGATAAAAATTAAGTACTGAAAGGACGGAGGACGGGAAAAGGTTTTAGTAACAGCCAACTTCAATACAGAACTGTGTTCTTATAAAAATATGAGGGTTTTTTCCATCCAAAGAGAATAAAACAAAAGGAAATGAATGGATTTTGATTAAAACAAGCGTCTGATTTCCTCATAAAAGCTTGGATCATGCCTAGAGGAATATTTAAATCTCTAAATAGCCCTATTATGGAAACCTGTAAAACTCTGGCCCAGGAAAGTCCACAGGAAGTACACTGTGAAGGCACATATTGGCCTGGGGGACTGTCCAACTCTAAGACCTCTTGTGTCTTCTAGTTCTGTCACCTGATGACTAAACACCATCAAGCAGAAAATGAGGGTGAGGTAGACGAATTCACCTGTGAAGTTTAAAGCTACCTATTTTAACAGAAAATAAAAATGTCTGATTCAGAGTTATTTATGTTTCCTTTGTGCAGTTTTACTGATCAGGACCCAGCTGGTCTCCTCAAAATCAGTCAGTGGGAAGTGGGGTCCTCCTCATAAGTCATGAGTTAGGTAAAAATAAGAGGGATGGAGTTAGGCAAATATTGCACCCCTGTCTTTGGGTTTTAACAACTGGAGGCAGATACTTCTATTTGGGGATACTCATGATGGAATAGGAAGACCCCTTGATTTGATAGAAAATAACTGATGCTGCAAATCTTCTTTAATAGAATGAGACCGTCAGGGCAGGGGTAATTAATGTAGGTCAATCAGCACCAGAGACTTTTAAAGGGCAGCCTTGTGTAGTTAATTGAGGTGCCAGGCTAAGGTACACTCAAATGTCAAATACTGAGGCATTTAAGACCGCTGCCTGGCAAACAAAAGCTACACCAGTAACTTGATGGCACCATTAAGGGAAGAGACTTTTCCCCCTTCCAACCCAATGCTGACTCACTCTTAACTTTCCTAGGATATCAGATGAAAGCTACTCATTACTACTCAGGAAATTAAACAACACTGAACATCAGCCAATTCTCAAGTGTTCACATTAAGGCCGTGATGTACTCTGAGGATATTGTTAATGAACTTTCAAAATGTAACCATGCCAGGGCCTTGCTCTATCCGTTGGTTTATGGGTATACAAATCCGTGTAACCAACACAGACACTATGTTAGACATTCTAAAAGGGTATCATCCTCACTCCATGTTATTTAAAAAGTGTACATGAGCAGACATCCTCTCAGGGCATTAAACCGAACATGATATCCATTTGAAAAGAGCAAAGGAAATGAAAATATTGCTTACAAATGACCTTGTTATATGATTTTGTCAGCTCGCTGTTTCATAAAAGAAAGGGAACCATTATATTAGAGCACGGTAACATTATCAACATTATCAAGGATTTATCTAATGCTGATCTGCATTTCAGATTGGAGGGTATGATTACAGGCTCCCTTGGTGCTGCTGAGGGATTCGGTTCTTTGCAGAAGGAGGCACTGTGGCCCCGAAGCCTTGTTTGAACAAAGTAGTTGTGCTGGCAGACACGTGCTGTGGGTGCACACACACAATGTGTTGCTTATGGCAAAGAATTTAATGGAGTGTAATAAGAGGACTACCTGAACACTTTCTATCCTTTTAGAAAATTAAAAAACATTAAAAAAACATTAAAAAAACAACAACATGAGTGAACATTTTCTGTTTTTATAAACTATATTCATTTCTTTATTTATATAGCCTATATTACTTAGATGGAGGATTTAGCAAGCTAAAAAGCACTATAAAATAAATACCATTGAACCAGTTAAAATGTACATTTTTAATTGTACATTTAAAATGGATAGTAGTTAATGAATATAACTGGCAAAATAACCACAAGATATAGTTCAATTAAATAGTGTAAGTTTATCTAAAATTATATACTAAACACTGTGCTTGTTTTCTCCTCTAGGAAATGGAATATAATATCTACCACACAGAGTTTTTTAAAATATATTTTTATTGATTTCAGAAAGGGAGAGGGAGAGAGAGATAGAAGCATCAATGATGAGAGAGAATCATTGATGGGCTGCCTCCTGCATGCCCCACACTGGGGATAGAGCTTGCAACCCAGGCATGTGTCCTGACTGGGAATTGAACCAAGGCCCCCTGATTCATAGGTCAATGCTCAACCATTGAGCCACACCAGCTGGGCAACACAGAGTTTCTGTGAGGATAACTGAGTTACTAGTGATAAGGTACTTACTTAGATGCAATACCTGGGATACAGGGCTTTTTAACTAAGCATTTGCCTTATGGGACCTGCTTCTGGTAGGGTTGGGAGGTACAGTGGTTAAATGAGAGGTGCATGTGGAGTCTTTTGTCTGGCTTTCTGGAAGCATGAGTATTTGGGAAACCTCAGAGGGAATGCATTCATGTGCCTGAAGGAGCTGGCTTGCCCTTCCATGCCCAGTGTAAGGCACCGGAGCACCACGGCTTGAGCCTGCCAGGACCCTGAGTGTTAGCAGGGCAGGCACTGTGACAGTGTCCTGATAGCTACGAAAGAAGGCCTTCGCAGGACTTAAAACACCACAGTTCCGGCACAGAGACAGAGCAGGGGTGGGGTGGGGTGGGGTGGAGGGAGAAGTCCAGGAATGACTGAGCCAGAACTTTTCACCAGTGAGATCAAGACCGGGAGAAGAAGTTAGTTTAGAGATAATGAAGACAGTTGGTATTCGTTTGTCTATGTTCATGGAATGATCTTACCAGGACAGTTGTCATTATTTTACCATCCCCTTCTTCCTCTAGCTCACGCTCAGATCTGCACTCCCAGACTTCTGAGAGGAGAGCTTGCACGGAGGCCCAGGAGGCAGAGCCCGATCACAGTCCCAACTCATGCCAAGTGGCAGATAGAGAAATGACAAAGGGCATGGCCAAACTCCACACATATCTGTGCCAAGGCAGTGCTTTCTTTCCTACATTTTCTTGTCGAAAAGGAGAATAAACAGAGAGGAGAGCACAAAACATCCCAGGGATCTGGTGTAGCCCTCAGACACTTAGTACTTCAAGGAAGACATTTCATCATAATAATTTGCTATGTGTCAAATGTATATGTGAATTTCACATTCTACTACCAGGATATTCATGCTTGTTTAATGTGAAAGTGAAACTCCTCCCACATGCCTGCTACCTCAACTTTTCAAGGAAAACAGATACTCCAGTAAGTGCTTATGCTATAGATTTCTATACTCTTGAGTGCTTGACTGGGGATGTCTTGACTGTCATGTTAGCCCAGTTTGAGAGGCATGCTTTTTGTTTTCCCCCTTAAATACTATTCATTACATGGTTTCCTTAAGTCTATAGAAATGATACATGCTAAAGGTTAACGAGCTGAAAAATAGAAAGAAGGACCAAACAAAAAACTCAAAGGAAAAGTCACGGTGGATGCAGAGAAGTCTGTGATCTCTGGGACCTAGAGGAAAGTCAGGGCTGCCATTTCTGCATGCAATTATTTTTAAAAACGTCCCTGTGGATAATTCTAAGAGATGTTCTCCCAGCCACAGATTCCTATAACCAGCACTGCAATCAATACCCAGGCTGTTCCATGATACCACCCTCCCTTTCCACAGACCCTGGCAACACCCAGGTGACCTCTATCTCTATAATTGTGTCATTGCAAGCATCTAGCAATATGAGAGTTTTATGATATGGGCTTTTTACTTTCTCTCTCTGTAAGATCCATCTAAGTTGTTGCAAGAATCAAAAGTGTGTTCCTTTGTATTGCTGAGTATAATTGGCATGTACCACAGTTTAGCTGTTCATCCACTGAAAGACATTTGAGTTGTTTCTAGTTTCTGGCTATGGCAACTTAAGCTGATGGGAACAGTCATGTATTGGCTTCTGTGTTAACATACATTTTCCTCGGTGTAAAATAAGTGCCTACGAGTGCATTACTGGATGTGGTAATTATATATTCACATTATTTTTTAAAGAAACTGCTATACTAAGGGTTATAGCATTTTACATGCCATTTTACAGAGCTCAAAGTAAATCATTGTGAAGATTTATGTCTTCACATCCTTGACAACACTTGATATTATATTTTTTAAATGTATTTTTATTGATTTCAGAGAGTAAAGGAAGAAGAGAGAGAGATAGAAACATCAATGATGAGAGAATCATCTATTGGCTGCCTCCTGCACACCCCACACTGGGGACCAAGTCAGAAACCCAGATGTGCCCTGATGGGGAATGTAACTGGGACCTCCTGGTTCATAGGTCAACATTCAGCCACTGAGCCATGGGGGCTGGGCTGAATGACTTATTGTGAGGAGAATCTGACCACTACATTTAAGAAAACAAAAGGTATTACCTCAAGGCTGATGTTATCCTATCTAATAAAATATTAATATGCAAGTTAACCATCACTCAGCCAAAATGGCAGCGCCTAGCCACAAGATGACAGCACCCAGTCCTCTCAGCCCCGCTGGAGTCCCCCAGTCCCAGGGAGGGCTGCAGCTGAGAGCCAGCAGCATAAGTGGCCTGGCAGAATGCTGCCTAGAGGTCCTCCTGACCCTTTATGAAAAACAAAAAAAGATTCACTCCCCATGGAGCAAACGCCTCTTATCAGCAGCCTGGGGTGTCAGCCTGTGAGACACCCACACCCCCAAGCAGCTATACCCTCCCAGTGGCAGCCCAGGGTGTCTGCTGGGAAGTGCCCACACCCCCATGGAATAATTCTCCGCCCCCCTTCCCCCATACACACCTATAGCCTCAGGGTCTCAGCCTCAGAAGCACCTGAGACTGGTCTAGTGATCCAGCCCCACTGGCAGCCTAGGGGAGTCACCTTGGAACTTCCCTTGATCCCAGTTGAGTGAGTGATTGGAGATGGAGGAGGGGAATATCTGGGCAACGCTGCCCAGCAAACCTCTCTCATTGGGTAGAAACTTCTGACCAGGTTAGGGAGGTAAATGGGTTTTGATTAAAATCTTTACAAACTGCAATGGAAATGCCTGAGGTAGGGTTTCACATAGGAAGTAACTTAGAACTAATTTCTGAAGGCAAACAGGGACATTGCAGTTACATTGCTGGAGAGTACCCTGAGGTCTGGAGGTTGGCTCTACAAGGGCCATGGTGGGTGCTCCCCACCCTGGTTCCTCAGCACCTTGGTCAGGGCTTGAGCCCACCCAGGAAGGCCTTTTCTCATCAATGAGAGAGAAATATCGATCAACTGCCTCCTGCACATTCCCTGCTGGGTATGTTCCCCCAACCAAGGTACATGCCCTTGAAAGGAGTTGAACCTGGGGCCCTTGAGTTTGCAAGCCAATGCTCCATCCACTGAGCCAAACCAGTTAGGGCTGTTGAATATGTTAAAAAGAAACAAACCCTATCTAATAAAGAGGGAATATGCAGGGGAGGGCATTGGGTGATAATTGGGCTGGCAGGGAAGCAATTAGGCATTGATCAGGCCAGCAAGGGGGTGGTTAAGGGGTGATCAGGCTGGCAGGCAGAAGCAGTTAGGGACAATCAGGCAGGCAGGCAAGCAGTTGGGAGCCAGCAGTCCCTGACTGTAAAAGGATCAAAGGATTGGGCCTAAACAGGGAGTGGAACATCCCCTGAGGGGTCCCAGATTGGATAGGGTAGGCTGGGCTGAGGGACACCCCTCCCCCCAGTGCACAAATTTTGTACACTGGGCCTCTATTAGCTGTTTCAGTATAAGTATATTGATACCTTATTGAAGCTTTATTTTGCATTTCATTAATGGCTAATGATTTTAACATCTTTTCATGTGCTTATTTGCCATTCATATATATTTATTAGTTATTTAGTAAAAATCTAGGTCTTTTTTTACTACTTTTCAATTTGATTATTTGTTTTTTATATTGTTGAGGTTAGGAAGGTCTTTATGCATTATGCATATAAGTCTTCTGTTGGATATAAGATTTGGAAATATTTTCTCCCAGTGACTTGTCTTTTTTTATAATATATTTTATTGATTTTTTTTACAGAGATGAAGAGAGAGGAATAGACAGAAACACTGATGAGAGAGATACATCGATAAACGGCCTCCTGCACACCTCCTATTGGGGATGTGCCCGTAACCAAGGTGCATGCCCTTGACTGGAATCAAACCTGGGACATTTCAGTCCACAGGCTGATCCTCTATCCACTGAGCCAAACTGGCTAGGGCCCCATGACTTGTCTTGTACCCTCTTAACAGGGCCTTTCACTGAGTGAAACTTTTTAATTTTGATAAAAAGAAAAATTTATCCACGTTCAATGTTTTTTTTTGTTTTTGTGTTTGTCTAAGAAATCTTTACCTAACTAGGTCATCAAATTTTTCTCTATCTTCTTTTCTAAATGTATTACAGTTTACAATTTGCATTGAGATCTATAATCCACTTTTGAGCTAATATTTTGTTATAACATATTAGTTTTTTGTTGTTTCATTTTGGGGGATTATGGGAATTTAATTATCCCAGCACCATTTATTAAAAAGACCCTTCTTAATGAAACACATTTGCACCTTTGTAAAAATTCAGTTCAGTATATTTATGTGCATTCATTTCGGGGTTACGAAGCATGATGGTGATAAAAGTAATCCCTAATAGTGTAAATTGTGTCCATAAAACCCAATTTTGTATAGCAATAGATTTAAGGTATTTTGCTTATATTTTTAAAATGATAAAATTGCATACTTACAAATTTCACAAAAGACAATTTTAGGCTGACCATACAAATCGCAGAATGACTTCTATCAGTAAATCTTTAAACAGCTTAACTATTCTAATGTAATAAAATATAATCTGATTTATTGAATATTTCTTTGTGTGTACTTTTTTGTATTTTACAAAATTTACACAATGCTCATCTATTACTTTTTAAAATGGGAAAGAATCATTTAAAAATAAATGCTAGGACTCAGTTGGAAAATAATTCTCTAAATTAAGATAAAAACTTAAGTTTAAAAATAAAATACAGTAAAACAAACAATTCTGTAATTCTACTAAATTAGTAGGGTCCATTCTTCATTCATATTCTTTCTCTTTCTCTCAATGTCTACTGAATATCAACCATAATCAAAGTATTTTCCAGGGTTTTGTGAAACAAAGATGCAAAGGCCTGATGGTTCTCGGAGGTTGGAAACTAAAATGTTCTTTCACCCTAAATTCAGAATATTTTTTTTCTAATTTTTAATGGATGAAAACATGTATTTAAAACTACATTAAAAAAAAAGCATTGAAAAGGCAAGTGGAAACTACAGTATGTAACTATTAGTATCTAAACATGGTTATTAAAGGATCATTTAAAAAATACTGAAGTTCAACAACCATATGATTTTCTCTTCAGCATCTTTTTATGATATCTTGTAAATGGTTGAATGTCCCAGTTACCTAGTGACTATAATATCTACCTTCCATTAAAAAGCAAAAATATATTAATTGGATTAACAATGATTCATAGTAAGTTTACTTTAATTAACTGTATTGGGGTGACATCCTATATAATAAAAGGTTAATATCAAATCAACTTAATGGTGGAATGACTGGTCACTATGATGCACACTGACCACCAGGGGGCAGACGTTCAATGCAGGAGTTGCCTGCTGATGATCAGTGCACTCCCACAGAGGGAGTGTTGCTCAGCCAGAAGTTAGGCTCATGGCTGGCCAGCATAGCAGCAGTGGCAGAAGCCTCTCCAGCCTCTGCAACAGCACTAAGGACCCCTCAGGAGATGTCCGATTGCTGGCTTAGTTCCGCAGTGTAGGAATATTGTGCACAGGGCCTGTAATTGGTTAATACAATTAATTAGGTTTCAAGTGTGCAATTCTATGATATACCATTTGTATATTACTTTGAGTGCTAACCACCCAAAGTAAAATCTTCTTCATTATCATATATTTGATTCTCTTTACCCTTTATTATCCCTCCATCCCACTTTTCTCTAGAAACCACAACACTGCTATCTGTCTATATTTTTTTTTGTTTTTGTTTATTTGTCTTGTTTATTCATTTGTTGCTTTTAGTTTTATATGCCACATATGAGTGAAATCATATGGTTTTTAAGTGTTTTTGTCTGACTTTTTTCACTTAGCATGCTATTTTCAAGATCAGTAGTGCTATGGCTCTGGGCATTTTTTTGTGTGTGAGAAACATTTTAATGTCAACACATTTTCTGATTTAATTTTTATAGGTCCATTAAATAGTAATTTCACTATCTATTAACTGAGAAAATATTTAAAGGTAAAGCTCTGAATTCAATGATGCTTTAAAATGAATTTGTATTTTAATGATTATAATAAAATCTGTATGCAAGTGAAAATTGTTATAACATGTATTGCTTCCAGGCAGTGGCTAGTAGATGTGAGAACTTCCCTTCCCTTTGTGTCAGAGCTGGGAAGCTCCCCTCATTGCAGTGAAAGGTACTGGGCAACCGTGTTGATTGCTCTTCCCTATGTTCCCCCCACTGGCACTGGAGCCTATTTATTCACAGGTGCCTGCAGGCTCTACCTTGCCTCTAAGGGCCTCCCAAAACCAGGCCTCTTGCTCTTTCTTTCCTGTTATTTTTTTTCTTTTTCTTTTTCCCCCCCTGGCCTCTTGCTCTTGGTCAGCGTCCTTCCTAGCTATATTCTGCTTTGAAAAAGACCTGGTCAGTAACTGCAGCTCAGTCCAACGGGAACAACTGTAGACACACTATTGATTCACCATCAGGCAGGATTCTAGCAAAGAGCAGAAATTCTGCTATCAGGCAGACCCAAGGTAGAACCTGACCACAGGGAAACTAATGTATCTCGGCTCAGTTTCCTCACAGATATAAGGTGGACAATTCCTAACTCACAGGACTAGTGAAGATTCAATGAGATAGATGGTACAAAGCTCTCTAATGCCATGTCTGATGTATAATAAGCCTCCCCCCCCCACTGATTTTGTACTTATTAAAACAGGCAATAACTCAGGAGGGCATACTCTTCATGACATGCACAATACTTGAAAACACATGACACACCTTCTGAATTCAGGATAAAATATTCATAAATACCCAAACACTGGTTTGAAGTCAGAATAGTGTTACTCCAACATACATCACGCTGAAATAAATGGCACAATGGTTATTTTGGAATTGCATGAAGAGGAAAGAGAAGTTTGTGAGCAAGTGGCCTCTCTTATTGCCATATTCTTGCCAAGCTTTCTGAACAAGTGTGATGTAGGAAAGGGCTCCCCTTTGGTGCTTTACTTAAACTCAGATAGTGGATGTAACTAAGAAGAGTCAGGCTAATTTCTAAGCAGTTCAATATGATTCAAGGTAAAAAGCAACTTCGTGAAACAACAGCTCATCTTTGGTGCATGAAGAGTCACAGGTTTCTGATGCTCATTATAGAAAATATGTAACCTAAGGAGAACATATATCTATATATAAAAAAGCCTAATATGCAATTTGTCCCTCCAACCATCTGACCATTCGACTAGTCTCTATGACATGCACTGACCACCAGGGGTCAGATGCTCCAACCAGTAGGTTAGCTTGCTGCTGGGTTGGGCCATTAGGGACTGGGCAAGATGGGCCAAACAAGCCCTAGAGCCCTCTCATGGTCTCTCCCTGGCCCCTGAAATATATATTTTTCTAATTAATTCCCTTTCAATGTGCAGGAATATGTGCACTGAGCCTCTAGTTTTGATATAAAAATTTGTTATTAGGCAGCTCAGCATAGTAATAGATGAAGTAATCACAAGGAGATTTTAGTAACAGAATCATTCCTTCCTGCCATTATTGTGTCGGAAAATTTAGCAATAAGTTTAAGAGCACAATGCAGCCCTTTCCATTCTTTTTAAAGGGCAAATAAAATGCATAGCAATAAAACAACCTAACGAGTCTCTGCAGAAAAAAATGCATCATGACTTATGAAACAAAAACGAAGGAGAGCAAGGGATAATTTCTCATTAATATTGTTATCTAGATGTGTAATGAACAATGAAATTTCCTATAAATAGATCAAGTAAGTTTTCAGCTGAGATAAATCTTTCCTTAACCAATACAATAGGTATGCCTGGGCCAACTTCAAATCCATCTCCATCACACACAAAAAACTAGAACTTGTAACTTTATTTTTTTTTAAATATGCTGACAACCCAGATAACTAGAAAAGGTGTTTTGGCAATCTAATAAAGGACCGAGGCTAGAGACTCACTTCTATCTCATATGTTACCCGTTATTTCAGTCATATGTTACTGCTATATATGCTAGCAATCATTTGAGTCATGTGTTTCTGCTATATTTTGCTATTCAGACTCACTTAAATCAACTCTTTGCTGTTGCAGTAATATTGTTCTGTGAAATACAATTCTCTGGCAGTAACTTCTGAAACATAGTGCAGACTGAACGTAAGCCAACAAAAGACAAAAGGGCACACTTCATAGTGATGGAGATTCAGTTCTCCCCAGGAAGCAGCTAATAAAACAGGTGGAGGAAAGTACAACAAAAAACTGTGCTGGCAATTAATATATTTAGAAAAGATAGCACTTGTATAGCATTTGCTGTTTTCTGAAGATAATATTCAATACCTAAAAGAATAATAATTATGAGGTACTTCATGCTTTAGCACCTTATAAAACCATTTTCAAAATTTAATCATCTTTACATATTGTGTGAATCATATGGCATATTGCTTTCTCTAATTCTCATGCAGTAGACAAGTGTCTGGACTGGCTTCCCACTATAAATCCTTAGCTCTTTTCCACTCTACCATGAACTTCACATGAAAGGTCAAGTTCAGGGTCCCATCACTGCCACTGATTGAACTTTCCCACATACCCCAAAGTGAGTAACATGTTTAAGTTTGGGCCAACCTCAGATTCTCCCTGTGTCTGATTACACATTTACTACCCTCTCTTCTTCCCCACAGGGTAGAGTTAGAGAGAATACTGAATAAGTTGACTAGAAGGGGCAATCCCTCTCTATAACATAGTTCCAACTGTCAAAAAAAGAAAAAAAAATGTTTCCAAAACCAATAGTCAAGAAAAGCTCTACTTCTTTTGAGCCTGTATATTTAGGCCCTATTTCTCTGAGAAATCCTAACTATAGAAATTCATAGTCTCCAAATTCTTGGATTCAAGGATGTGCAAGGCCAACTCTGCAACAAACCAGGGCTCCCTACATGACTTATCTGTCTGTTCTCTCTGTGCCAGCCTTATTTATCTTTGTCTTCTCATCCATATCCTTATGTGTCTTTCATTTTTTAATGTGCATGTATATTCCCATTGTTTAATAGCCAGTTCTATTATAAGGTATCTCAAATGATATATATGCAAATATACAAGGATGGGCAAGAGTAGGCTTCCAGCTGTGAGTACAAATATCACAGAGTTTATTCTTGTATTATTATTTACTAACCAGAGGTCCTGTGTACAAAATTTGTGCAGTGGGGTGGGGGGCGGAGGGCGGGCTCAGCCTTGCCTGTGCCCTTTCGCAGTCTGGGAGCCCTTGTGGGATATCCAACTGCCAGCTTAGGCCCACTCCTGCCACCACGTCTGTGCTCGCCAGCCATGAGCCAGGCTCAGGGCTTCTGACTGAGAGTTGCTCTTTTGGTAGGAGCACACTGATCACCAGAGGGAAGCTCCTGCATTGAGCATCTTCCCTCTGGTGGTCAGTCATGTCATAGTGACTGGTCATTTGGCTGTTTAGTCAGTTTGCATATTAGCCTTATATTATATAGGATTATTGTATTATTTTCCATATGAACAAAGCCTACCCTTGTGTATATAAATCCTAGATATATAGTGCAGTAAACACACAAACTTCATCCCTATGTGCTATTCCCACCCTTTCAGACCCATGCCAACCAGAAAGGTACAATTCTGGTCTCTCCAGTGCAGCAGTGACTCAACAATTGGTGGTACTGGAATGGAAAACCTGCTGTCAGGTCTCCCCTGGGCTGCTTTGTAGTTTTAGGCCTTGGTGAAATTCCTCCCTCTCTGTCTGCTTGATTTTTCATGTAAAACTTTAGAGTTCAATTCAATGATATCAAAGAGATTTTTTCCATCAGAAAATAACCTCAGGTTAGCACTATATACAAGGAGAAAAAAACTGGCACTAATTAAAGCATATTCTAGGGGACGCTGTGTCAGAAAAGGACACAGAAATGCAGTTTAAATATAACCAATATTGCTTGCAAATGACTATGCATGGTTGAAACAAAAGTCTTTCTCCTCCTTCAGTAAAAGGGACAGCCAGAAAGAAGACCCTCAGAGACTGAGCATTTTCTCCTTATTTAAAAAAGCAAAACAACCCTGCTCCCTCCAACTGGCTAGAACTGGTCTCCTTGCTCCTGCTGATCAAATCCTTCATTTGTTTCAGGTGAGCGGTTTTATCAGGGGACAGTTTACAGCAGAAAAAGGTTTCTACTGGGTGAATGGTGAATTCCAGGGGATTGCAAAATGACTGTAAAGATCTGCTCTAATCACAGCACAGAATATCTATATGGTCATTTTATAAACCATATGACAATTACTTTCCATCAGTGTTTCCCACAGAGACTTGCAAAATAGAAAACCATGAGGTAAACCAAGAAGGTAGTATGTGTTTGGAAAACCAGAATATCATTCAGCCTAGTCAGAGGAACAGGAAATATAACGAAGGATTAAAGTATGATGATGGTAGGTTCAACTTATAGTTTACTTATAGTCTATAGATTAATTACCAATAGCATCAAATCCTGTTGATAGAAAACACACAGGCACACACACACACACACACACACACACACACACACACACAATGTATATCTCTCCCATTTCTTTGACTGCAGAGTTTGGATCACATCCTATATAATAAACACCTAATAAACAAACTGACCCAATGGTAGGACAACTGGTGGAACGACTGGTCGCTATGATGTGCACTGACCACCAGGGGGAGACACACAATGCAGGAGCCGCCTCCAGCTTTTGGGCCCCAGGCCAGCTAAGGTGGGTGCCAGCAAGGGGTCCCCAATTGCCCTACCAGTCGCCAGGCAGAGAAAGGTGACCAGCAGTGTCAGTGGGGGACGGAGCTGGCACATACACACATCATTCAAAAAGCATAAAAATAGAAAACTTTGAAGCTTTAATAGAACACATTGAATAGTTACTAATGAACAGAAAAATCTGGAAAATTCTGTTGGCCATGAAAAATTTAAGTTACAAAATGTTAGTTCCAGTTAAAATGCCATTGAAACAAATAAACATTACAAAAAAGACAGAACATTCAAAAGCTATTCTCTCACAATAAAATTAGATAAAGGCTTTTTTTTTTTTTTTTCAAATGAGTTTTATAAAACTTCAAAAGAACGAAGAAGTACCAGGCAACTTTAATTGTTTTAGAACAAAGGGAAGCAAGCTTTTACTAGGTGATAATTAATATAGTGGGGCCCTGGTTGGGTTCTCAGTTGATTGGTGCATCCTTTCTTATGCCAAAAATATTGTGGGTTCAATTCCAGTCAGGATACATACTTGGGTTATGGGGTTCAATCCCCAGTTAGCATCCAAATAAGAGGCAAGCCATCCATGTTTTTCATATCAATGTTTCTATCTCTCTCTCTTTTTTTTTTTAAATATATTTTATTGATATTTCACAGAGAGGAGGAAGCGAGATAGAAAGAGAGTTAGAAACGTCGATGAGAGAGAAACATCAACCAGCTGCCTCTTGCACACCCCCTCCCGGGGATGTGCCTGCAACCAATGTACATGCCCTTGACTGGAATCGAACCTGGGACCTTTCAGTCCGCAGACCTACGCTCTACCACTGAGCCAAACCTGCTTCGGCCAATGTTTCTATCTCTTAAAAAAATCAATAAAAAACCATATCCTCTGGTGGGGATTAAAATGAATGAATGAATTTCTTAGAGGGCCACTGAGTACACATCTCTGCTGCCATAGGATGCAAGTGCACACTTCGAAAGGAAAAACAGCTAAAATATATAGCTTATGTGATTAACTGAATAAAGCAGATTGTAAAATGGTATAAACCATTTTTTTAAAACAAGTAATGAGACATGTATATTGTCCATTCATTTATAATGAGTAAAAAAAGTATCAATATATACATATACACACAAATATTGATGCTTTTTACTCTGGAATGGTGAAGATGAGATTATTTTAATTCTTTTCTGCTTTCTTTACTGCAAAGAATGGAATTTGCTTACATTGACTTTTATTCTCGGTGATAACAAAGGCTATTCAATTTTAAAAATAACAAAGAAATGGCACCAATATCTGTTCTCTCAAACAAAGGTAGATTTAAAATATAGATGGCTTCAGCTAATAAAGACTCAAGGGTTTAGCAATTAAACTTACAAGCGATCCTTTCTTATATTTTATTGCCCAACTTTTGATGTAATGAAATCCAGAATATAGGGTGCCTAATTTAGAAAAGTTTACCTCCACAGTTCCCCTCCTGCATTAAAACATCAAGGCGCTGCACCAATCTTACAAAGACACCATGGATTGTTTTAAAATGTGAAAGGAAATACAGTATGACACTTACTAAATACTGTACAAATGATTAGCTAATGGCAGCTCACAATCTCAAAAGTATACCTTGTAATCTTCCTTTTGGTGATGTCTTATCATTATGAACCTGCATTTTAGTGGTTGATAGGATGAAAAGCAAGTGCCACTTGAGAATCAATTTGTACAGAAAATGAATGTGATGACATTCAATCTGATTCTAAAGTTTGAGATGCTATGTAGTGCCCAACAGGCACACACACACACACACACACACACACACACACACACACATCTGGTTAGTAAGTGATTGGAAAGCCACATACCAATGAATGAAACTAGACTGTTGTTTGTTTTCATATATAAAAATTAACTCAAAATTGATCAAAGACCTAAATATAAGACATGAAGCAATAAATTACATAGAAAAAAATATGGTACTAAACTTATGGGTCTTCACCTTAGAATTTTATGAATTTGACATCAAAGTCAAGGAATGTTAAAGCAAAAAATGGGAATATATCAAACTAAAAAGTGTCAGCATAGCAAAAGAAACCAAATGGCAGAAGATAGTTGCAAACAACAGTTCTGAACTAGGGTTAATATCCAAAATATATAAGGAAGTCATAAAACTCACTAAAAAAAATCCAATTAAAAAAATGGACAGAGGACAAGGATAGACACTTCTCCAAGAATATATACAATATCCAACAGATATATGAAAAGATGCTCAACTTCACTAGCTGTTAGGGAACTGCAAATCAAATGTACAATAAGATACTACCTCACAACTGCAGAAATGGCTATTACAGGTAATAACAATGTTGGAGAGATGGTGGAGGAAAAGGAACCCTCACTCACTGCTGGTAAAAATGTAAGCTGGTATAGCCATTATGGAAAATAGTATGGAGGCTCCTCAAAAATTAAGAATAGAATTACCATACCACCCAGCAATCCCTCTTCTGGGTATCTACCTGAAAAAATGTAAAAACATCTATTTGCAGAGATATATACACCCTTATGTTCATTTATGGTGGCCAAGACAAAGAAACAACCAAAGTGTCCTTTGATATGGATTGGATAAAGAAGATGTGCTATATACATACAATGGAATACTACTCAGCCACAGAAAAGATGAAATACTGCCATTTGTAACAACATGGATGGATCTTAAAAATATCATGCTAAACAAAGTAAGTCAGATAGAAAAAGTCAAGAACCATATGATTTCACTCATATAGGGGAATGTAAAACTGAAAGCAAGAAATAAACAAAGAAGACTTACTGATGTGGCTCAGTGGTTGAGTATTGATCTATGAACCAGGAAGTCACTGTTTAATTCCTGGTCAGAGCACATGCCCGGGTTTCAGGTTTGATCCCCAGTAGGGGATGTGCATGAGGCAGCTGATCAATGATTCTCTCTCATCATTGATGTTTCTATCTCTCTTTGCCATTCTCTTCCTCTCTGAAATCAATAAAAAATATATAAAAAATAAACAAGCAAAACTCATGGACACATACAGTACTAGTATATGGTGGTTAGAAGAGGGAAAAGAGGGATGGGGATGAGAGGGGTTAAGTGTCTGATGACAGAAGGAGATTTGATTATGGATGGTGAACACACAATGTAATATACAGGTGATGTATCATAGAATTGTACACTTGAAACCTGTATAATTAAAACTATAGAATAAAAAATGAAATAAAATATATTTTCTTTTAGCTTATTATTTTTTTTCAACTTACTACCAATGTTTTAGGATGCAGATACTTATAAAGTTATTTGAGTTTAATAAATTTGTTAGTAAATAAAATCACTAAATATATTTTTTGTCCCATTACTGAGAAACTCAGGGCATCATGAATCTGGAAAGCTTGGAATCTCATCCTATCTAATAAAGAGGGAATATACAAATTGACCATCACACTGTCACAAATATGGCCACGCCCATAGCCACAAGATGGTAGCACCCAGACCCCCTAGCCCCACTGGAGTCCCCCAATCCTTTCAGCCCAGCCAGGGTGGCAGCAGGTATACGGTGCGGCCGGACCTGTCCTCAGCCCCCCTCACCCGCCCAGGGCCTGCCTGAGGCACAGGCAAGCTTCTGATTGTGGTTTCCCAGCCACCTAGGGCAACCAAGGCTTGCGCTGCTGGCAGTGGCAGCAACAGAGGTATGATGGGAGCATCGCCTTCCCCTGATCGCCAGGTTGCCTCCTGAGGGCTCCCAGACTGTGAGAGGGGGCAGGCCTGGCTGAGGGACCACCCCCCTCCAATGCATGCCTTTTCATGCACCAGGCTTCTAGAAACTTATAAACATCAATCTTCTAGTAAACTAGAGCAGTGTTTCCCAAACTTCTCTCATGATGAGAATCACCTGGTGGAGTTGTTAAAACACAGATTCCTGAATCCCAACTAAGAAGTGCTAAACTAGAATTTTTGGGAACATATAGGTAAAATTGCATACTTAACTAGTGCTCTAAGACAGATGTTATATACAGAGCACTAAGTTAGGTATGCAATTTTACCTATATGTTCTCAAAAATTCTAGTTTAGCACTTCTTAGTTGGGATTCAGGAATCTGTGTTTTAACAACTCCACCAGGTGATTCTCATCATGAGAGAAGTTTGGGAAACACTGAACTAGAGAACCCATTCAAGTATTGGGTAGCCCTCAGCAGCCAAGTATCAAATTATTAGGCTTAGGACAAGCAGTAATTATAGACAAACCTGACCATGATTAATTACATGGTGTTGAGATGTTTAAGTTTAATTCCCCTAAAATTCATCACAGCGCTCTCCCTCTTGAGTGCATGCCTGCACTTTTCCTGTCCCCTCTGCTTTCTCCCGGGCATGCTACCTTTGCCCTTATCTCTCCTAAGCTCCAAGGACTCCTCTTCTGCTTCTGTAATTTGTTCCCTGAGCCCATGCAGCCCAGCTAGCTCACTTCTACTACTTTTGAAACTTTCTAAATAAACTTTCTCTTATAATCTGAGAAAAATTATATATAATTCCATCACAAAACGAGGGCATTTTGGAGGGTAACTTTCAAAAGGAAACAAGGTTAAATGAAGCCCTAGTTTGCACTGAAAAAACGTTTGAGATTTTCTAATACTCTTTCACCAAAGCTAAACTCTTTGGATTGTTATTGTTATAATAAAATTCCTAATATGGGCCGTACACTTGAATCTCAAAATATTGTTCATTCAGTATAAACTTTGAATCCTTCTGTGACTCTTGAGACTTTGCCAGTTGTTTAATGGTGACAATGGGGGTGAATTATTAAAATAGAAGTCTCCTAAACAGAAACAGCAAAATACTTCATGTAAACAATTCCCCATAATAAGTGTATCATGACTAAAGTGACAATTAAATATTATAATTTATTGTTTAGATTATAAATATTGATAGGAATAGGTTCTTTAGACAAAGAAATTATTATTAAATAACTATACGTGAAGGCTTCTTTCACAAGTTTCTGATTTATTAGAGTAACTTTTGTATATGCAAAATATATAAATAAACTTCATATTGTTTCCAAGGGAAAATATATTTCATTATATACCATGTTAATCTATAGTTATACTTAAAATAATAAAAAATAAAAATCCCTACAAGGGTTTTATAAAATACATAACTTAGTAATTTAATTCATCAAAAATCATTAAATTTATCAAAGGAATTATTGGATATTTTTAAAGAATCCCTAGAAGACAATGACTAGATAGGCACATTAATTACTACAGACTTTCAGGTAGGTCATTGGAGTGGAAGTAAGAGATATGCAAGTCAAACTTCTTGATATACATACTGAAAAGTAAGCTCCATAAAGATAAAAGAACTTGTCCAGAACCAGCTGGCTACCTATCTATCCATCTACCCATCTAATATTTACTTAGGGTCTAGTTTGTGCCAGGCATTGAGTTATTCACCAAAGACGAGTTCCTTCTGCCATTAATGTTACAGTGAAATGCATGGTTTCCTTGGTTAGATGCTTTAATAAGCAAGGTTACTAGGGTTAGAAAATCTTGATCTCCAGATCCCACTCTGAGATTAATTAAATTAGAATCTCTAGAGTGCCACCCAGGCATCAATATTGTTTTGTTAAAAGTGTGCAGTCATTCCAATGTGCATCCAACACTGAGAACCACTTGAGTGGAAAAACAGATACTGATGGAGTAATTACAAGTGTTTTGAGTGCTTAGTGTTACTACTGAGAAGTGTGAAGTCCCCTGACATCTTGAAGCTGTTTCTACTATATGTTGTTCCTCTCTTGAGGTAGCTAAACATTATCATTTATGGAAATACCTATTAGAGGAATTAAGATGTAAATATGACATTGATCTTCAACATATTAGATTACATTATTCTCAAAAGCATGTTTTTCAAGCCTCTAAGTAAATAAGTTATGAGATTATAGGTATAGTAAATATAAACCAGGTTTATAATCTAGAAAAATATTTTCACAAAAAGGCAAATACTATATGTTGTTCACATCATAAGAATTCAGATTACAATTAAGATGTGTTGCCTTGGTTGGTATGGCTCTGATGGCTGGGTGTCATCCCCTGCATGGAAAGGCTGTTGGTTCAATTGCTGGTCAGGGCACATGCAGGAGGCAGCCCATCGATGTTTTGCTCTCATATTGATGTTTCTCTCTTTCTCTCACTCTCCCATCATCTCTCTCTAAAAATTAATAAAAAATCTTTTAAAAAATTAGAATACGTCATGTTTTTAAAAATATATAGTATTTCTTTTAGGAGGGTATTGATCACACCAATAGCTTTAGGAAGTACAAAAGTGTTTAATATCAATTTTCATTAATATTACTTTGCTTTATTTTATGGTAAATATGCAAATATGTTTAGCTTATTACATCAGAAATACAAAGCAAATATGACTGGCCAATAAATATTTTACAAATACCATCTACGGTTCTGAAATGCGTATGAAAAAGACTGTGTATTGGCATTAGAAGTTCTAAAACTTCAGAGCTCTAAATGCAATTTTACTTTTAAATTTCTCCAAGTCATAAATGCAAAAATCTTCAAACAGTAGCATTTCCAATGAAATGTCAAAACTCCTGCTCAAGACAAACAGGGTGCAATGAGTTTTGAAAACAATATTTTGCAAGTTTTTTCCCCCCCTTTCAATATCCTCAGTCCCAGAAAACAAACAAACAAAAAAAAGGACACCATCCACAATTTAGCCTGCTTTTTGATCAAATAGCAAACAAGTTAAAGGCTTTTTGACAGTTGTTTCTTTGAATTGTCCTGCCGGATACAAATTCAAGTTGAAAACTCTTTTAACACAACTCCACATCTCTCATCTCCTATTTCACAACAAATTCGATACAAGGTATGTTGTTGTTAGCAGCTAAATGCAGCCAAACAGACTCTAATAATATCATATAGGAAATGAAATGCCAGCCGCACCTGAACAGCTTCCCATTTGAGTTGCTGAATTTGTGCTTCACGCTGGAGCCATTTTACAGGCAGCAGCTCTGACCTCCATTTCACTCACATCCTAAGAGAAATGCACTAACTTCTTGCCAACAGACCTATGGGAGAAATGCTGAAGCTACTTCTGATAGAAAGAGAAAGTCATTCTAACCATAGCCCAAAGAACACCGATCTTCTCAACACATCAGTCTAATGCACAGACATCTACAATTTCATTCTTCCAACTTTATGTCGCACCCATTTCTTTTTCTCATTGTTCCAAGATTCATTACAAAATTCAGACACCAAATGTGTCTTTCTGTGTGTATACGCATGTGCGTGTGCTGTTTTGGAATAGGCATCTTTTCCAAAAGAACATTTGGCCCCCAAAGTAAACTGCTGAATATTTTTGTAGACACTAGTCGAAACAAACATCTATCTACCGTGTTTCCCCGAAAATAAGACATCCTCCGAAAATAAAGACCTAGCGCATGGAAAGATAAGACATCCCCTGAAAATAAGACCTAGCGCAACTTTGGGAGAAAAAAATAATATAAGACACTGTCTTATTTTCGGGGAAACAGGGTATTTCCACTTCTGGGGTAATAAAAGCTTTCTGGAGAAGAACAAGGGAGAATGAATTTTCAAAATCATATGAGGAACCTTTCTCCCCCAACAGAGGGACCGAGGCCTCTAGAGGTCTGTATACTTCTGTGGAACTCAGTTCTGCATGTTGGTGGGAGGACACCAGGAGGGTTCTCAGGGAAGGGTGGAAACCCCAGGCTAAGAAGGATTGTTTTCCTGTAGTCTCAGCATGTCCTTCTCACATTGTACTCATGGGACTTGTGGCCTGCACAAAGCCATGTGCCTGTGTGCATGAACAGGAAAGATGCATCAACAGAGCTTTAATTGATCGCCACAAGCATGAGAACCATTATGCAACAGGGGTGTGCAAAAAAACCTTTACTGATGAATGTGGCCCAGGAGAGAGTGATAAATATGAAAAAACGATTATGTGATGGGAAGCAGATTCGCAGAAAATTACAATGGTGTTTATAGCATTTAGTTAGATATTTAATTACTTCTAGCATCTGTAAAGAGCTATTGATTTAGTGATAGATTATGGAATTATCTCTGAAAGGAAGCAATCAATTGTAAATCCCTCATCCATGCAGTTGTTAAAGTGTCTTAACTGTCATACATCTGTTACAAAGATATTTTTTTTGACTGTGATAAACCAAATATGTATGCATCGAAGTGGCCCAATGACAATACACATTAATAAGTTAAAACAAATCAGTCAAGTTCATTTCTTAATCATTTTTCTCTGTGTCCTTTGAAAGATATGAAACCCTCAGTCTTTTTTAAAAAAAAATATTTTATTGATTTTTTACAGAGAGAAAGAGAGAAAGATAGAGAGTTAGAAACATTGATGAGAGAGAAGCATCGATCAGCTGCCTCTTGCACACTCCCTACTGGGGATATGCCCGCAACCAAGGTACATGCCCTTGACCGAATTAAACCTGGGACCCTTGAGTCCGCAGGCTGATGCTCTATCCACTGAGCCAAACCAGTTTCAGCAAACCCTCAGTCTTTAAACCCAGGCCCAATCACATTATGAACATCTATTACACATGAGATACTTTAGCACATATGCTTTCAAATTGCACCACTCAGTTATGTGATATTGTTCTTATTTTGCAGCTATAGAAACTGTGAGAAAGCTGTATAAGTGCCTTTGGCCACTCAGCTGGTTGATGGCAGCAAAGACCAGATTCCAGATCTATCTAATCTTTCATAAAATTGGTGCTTTTATTTTATTTTTAATATATTTTATTGATTTTTTTTTTATAGAGGGGAAGGGAAAAGGATAGAAAATTAGAAACATCAATGAGAGAAAAACATCAATCAGCTGCCTCCTGCATACTCCCTACTGGGTATATGCCTGCAACCAAGGTACACACCCTTGACCAGAATCGACCTGGGACCTTTTCGCCTGCAGGCCGAAGCTCTATCCATTGAGCCAAACTGAGTAGAACAAAGTTGGTGCTTTTAACCACTACACTATGCATTGTTTTATCATGGAAGGCAATTTAGGGCTAGACAAGAATTTCCACAATCAAAATAAAAATCATAGTCGTAAAAAAAATGTAAAAGTAATTTAATCAAGTGCCATAGAACATCAGTTATCCCTGTTACCACATCCCTAAGTGATAGCCAATCTCAGTCTGAATAATATCCCAATAACAGGTGGTCATACTGTTGGACATGGTTTTTTAATCTTTTGAGTGACACATCATGTCTACTTATTAGAAATGTCAATATTTTCAACAATAAGCAAAAATGATCCCTTAATATTTCCAAATTTTACTACTTTCAAACTCGACTACAAACTCACTGAAAAAAAAAAAAAAGACAAAAATCTCTTTGTCAACAAAGACTTGGAAATTATCAAACTAATTTTACAATTAATTTAAAAATACAAAGAAACAAGAATAATTTAGGACCAGGATGAATTAAAACAAAAATACCTGAAATATTTCCCGGACCAGATTTAAACCATATCTTGGGCTACGTAACCCCCACCCCCACCCGCACCCCAATCCAGACCAAACAAAACCCTGATCACACCTAATGTTAGAATGTCCTTAGGGACAGCTCTAATTATCAGTTAGATGATGGAAGAATGAGCTTTCTGATAATTAAAGCTGCTGGCAGAAAGAGTTTATCTTTCTACCAGCAGCTCTTACCCACTAAATCCCACTTCTTACCAGAGAATCACTGGATAAGAGGATTTCCTCTTCTACTAATTTAGGACATTATATCTTGGAACAAAAATGTGGAAGGGGGTACAAAAACTGCTTCAAGAATTTTGTATGTGCGATACACTAGCTTCAAAGTAAAATTATATTTAATTATTTAAACATTCATTTCTGGGCTCCTATGCAATCGATTTCCCTAAGAGAATATGGCACTATGCATTCCAGTCAGAATAATCACTTGTCAGGGATTCCAGAAGCAGAGATCTTGGTGAGCACTTGGTATGTATGAATAGCAGTTAACAAACACATGAAGTACATTAGAACTTCTAAAGTATGGTTCTTTCAGGCTTGCAAAGGGAATTAACTTTATTCATTCTACAGCCTTTAACCATCTGTAAAATGGGAACAATTAGAAAATACGGCCTTTTACTGGTTAAACCTCTTTCAGCTTCAGAAGTTAAGCAAAATAAAAATAAATAAAATAAAATAAATATTTTACTTAAGGGTCAGCTATTCCTTGTTCTTTCCAGATATTTGATTTCATTATATTGTGCATATTGTGATTAATTTAGGAAACCAAATGCCCAGTGTTAGAGACACTGCATATAACACTCATCATAAACATTTTCACATATGACAAATATTCACCCCAAAATATAATCTTAAATCTATTGTTTTAAAAGTGAGACATCTTTTTGATTATAAACAATTATCACCATTTTATATAAGCAATAATTGGAGTATAGATATTCATATGGCAACATTTTTACCTTAGATAATGATATTTTTTTACAATGAGAAGTTAAACTGCAGGGATATAGTAAATGATATTTCAATTAATAATGAGTACAGAGCTATAGCAAAATCAGTAAACTTGATCAGAGAGCTATAGAAATTATCCAAATAACTTACCTATATTCTACCAATGAACAAGTGGAATTTGAAATTGAAAACATGTGCCATTTACCAAAACAAAATATTTAGGTTAAAAATAATAATGAGAAGCATTTTTCTTATATTCTATAGCATCACTTACAGAAAGGCTTATTGCTAACTGTAATTTAGGTTAATGTTTTTAAAAAGACATCAAACATATGATAGTTGTAAAATAGTCATGGGAATGTAAAGAACAGCTTGGCAACTATAGTCAATAATATTGTAATAACTATGTATAGGGCTAGGTGGATACTGGAAATATAGGAGGAAACCCTTTGTAAAATATATGATTGCCTAACTGCTGTGCTGTACACCTGACAATAATACAAAAAACATTGAATATAATTTGTAATTGAAAAAAGAAAAATAAATCCAGTAGGAAAGTCTCATAGAGTAAGGATTCTATAAATTTTTTGCAATTTTTTTTTCATTTACTGTTGCCAGCATACATATTAGCTATATTAATTAAGTCAATTAATTAAATCAATTAAGCAAATTAAGAAATTTTAAAAAGTGTCCATGCATTCCTTGGCTATCAAAGGGTAACTTAATTAAAGTCTTTAAAATTTAAAGTTATTTAAAGTTATTTTATTAATGATTTAAACTCAACTAATTTCACACAAAAATGATTGATTCAGAGTAATTTATTTCTCTATCTAGAATATTAAAATTACATCAAAACCATTTTATATGTTTTTAGCTTGAAAAACAGAGTAGTAATAACTTTACTAAGAAAAATTATTGAGTTCTGATTTTGTGCCAGGCACTATTTTAATTGATTTGCATTAATTCACTCATTTAATCCCCTAACAACACTATGAGGAAGGTATTGTTATTATCTCCAATTTTAAGTGAGAAAACTGAGGCCCAGGAAGGTAAGTTATTTCTCCAAGGTCACAAGTAGCAAGTGGATACTAAGCCCTGAAGCCTGACTCCAGGGTTCACCTCAGCCATGAGGCAGTGTTTCCTGTAAAGAACAGTTTATCGGATACTTAAGAGTTAGTTGCCTGGGATGTGATGTGATGACATGTATCCAGCCCTTCCCAGGAAGACAGCACTTTAGCAAAGCAGCTCAGAATTTAAAGATGCACCTTGCAGTCCTTACTCTGCCAGGTATGAGAGTTGTAGTGGTTGTGCCCTTGGCCCCTGGGTCAGCTCTGTGGGCCACAGGCAGAAAATGCAACCTCTCTGTGCTTCAGTTTTCTCCTCTATAAAATGGGGAAGATGAGGATGAAGTTGGTGGCAGTGGTGCTAGCCATGCCAAGAGGTTGATGTGAAGGCTATACAACAGGCTTGATAGAAACACTCTGTAGATCTTATTCCTACAGCTCAGCTTCCTACCAGACTCCCTTCTAAGTGCACAATTGCTCCAAGCCAGGAAATCTTAATCATTCAAAAAAAAAGACATTATTTGGGCTGGTTTGCCTGTCTTCTAAAGGTTGAATCCAATCACTGAGAAAGGGGAATCTGTTCATTCTCATTAGACGATGTCAAGGCTTGCTAATTCCAGATTGTTTTCAGACACCAGGGAGGAGGGGGAGAATTACAGAATGCAAATCTCCATGTGCTAGCTGCCCTTGGAAATCAGCAGTTCTGTTACCTGTTTCCTCCACCCAATCCCAAGCTCTGCTTCCAAAGGCATGGACTGCAGAGCAGACATTATAATTTTGGATGAGGGTGAGCAAGTCGCTCTCTGCCAGGTAATGTGCGGGGTAACTAGGGAACAAGACCCCCAGATTCTCACAGTTCTGACAGCCAGTCCCAGCTGCCTCATTGGTTCATTTCAGGCCTCACAGAACACACACAGCAAACAGATTCTGGACAAGTTGTCCGGAGGACATTACATTCTCTCCAAGGAATACCTCCTTCCACATAACCCAATTTCTGAATCCAATTAACACCAACTTTATTGACTGCCAAATGTAAAACAAAACAAAACACAAACAAACAAACAAAAAAAACACTGGCCCCCAAATAATTATCCCTTTCGCCAGTTTCCATCCCTACCCTGACCCTGGCTCTGAAACTATAAAAATCTGTGCAACAATTCATTTTTTAACTACATTCCCTGTACGATCAGAAATACGTTTTTTAGTGGGATACTCTTTTTATCTCAATCACTACCATTTGCATGACAGGATGCAAATAGATTTATGAAGCATGGCACAAAATTAATATTTAAAGGAGGAAAGAATAAGCAGTAAGTTCCCCCACCCCCAACTTCCTTTAGAATCCACAGAGGAAAAAGCCGCAATGAATACACAAGGCATAGAGTTAGAAGATGAAGATGTGAAATTGAGCCTTTTCGGCAGAGACAGTGAATTAATGCACAGCATTTTCCTTTAGCTCAATTGCTCGATTTTGCAGGCAGATTTACCTCTTAGAACCAACGGCCTGAATGGCTGTGACCTCTTCAGACCATTCCTCGGACTCTGGCTCACTAGGAGCTAAGGCAGTGTGGGGCAGCTGCCTTAGAGACTTGGGTGTGGCTTGTGCTATCACTTATTACCTTTTCTTTTTAATATTTATTGTTGAAAGTTTGACACATGTTCCCTTTTTCTCTCCCATTGACTCCTTATTGCCCGCCCTTGCCAATCCCTGTCCCCTCTGCCCTCCCCCACCCCAGGCCTCCACCACCCTGTCGTCTATGTCTGTGGAGGATACATATATGCATATAAGTTCTACTCTCAAGGAATGAGGTTAATTATTCAATCTCTTTGAGCTTCAAGAAGATCCTATATGAAGGGTGTACACAAAAACATTTCCCCTAGGGATCTAGAAAATAAGAGACTACAGTTGTAACCTACTTAACACAAAACTTAGCATATAATATGAGCTCACAAAACGATGCTTATTAAATAACCACTAGATAGTTCTTTTAACTATTTCTAGCTACCAAGTAGGGAACTATTTTTTTTAAATGAGAAAACATGAAGTTCACAGCTCACTGTCAGATGTGAGAGTGCTACTCCTTTACCTTACGAGACGAGAAAGGCTCCATCTTTCATTGTAACCTGAGATTCGGTTCCAGTAGAGGTGAGCAGGAATGACTAGCTCATACAAAGCTCTCTCTTCCCTCTGTAGTGTGGTTTACAGTTCAAACACCCTGCACACAGGAACTGGCAGCACACCTCCTCCCGCTTTTGAGAATCATTCTTCCAAATAAAATGGCTCTAGAAATTCTCTCTTCATGATCTCTAGTGCCTTCCACAAGACTCTTGAGGGCATTAGGATGCATATATTCTCCTGCCTTGCCCCTCTATATCCCAATTCCCTCACACAACCTCACCAGTGGGTGCTGTCTGCTGGAGGCTCTGCTTTGTGCCCCACTGGCACCCCGTCCTTGACCACTATCTCACCTCCTCCATTCCTAAAGCCTTAAATACAAGACAGACTATACAGGGTAGGGACACAGGGTAGCAGAAAAACAACTGGATTTAAATATTCAACATCTTATTTTAATTCTACCTGTAGGCAATGTTCCTTGATATTTTCTATCCTGCCTTAGCCTTTCGAATCCTGTCCTGTCCTGACCTGCCCTTCCCTATCTGGTCTTTTTCTGTCCTATCACTTGCTAATTCTATCCCAGCAATTTCAGTCTAACTGGTCTGTTTATAAAATGCTGGCGCTATGCATACATGTAAGCCTAATCAATGGACATAGGGGGGTGAGGGCATGAGTGGAGAGGGGGTGGAGGAGTAATAGGGGGAATAAGGACACATATGTAACATTTTAATCACTAAAGACATTTTTTTTAAAAAATGCTGGCACTGCCATCATACTGATTTCACAATCCATTAATGAGTCAGGACCTGTGATCCAAACAGTCTTCTAGAATCCCCTATATCTAGTCCATCTGGAGCAGTCAGAGGTCACAGCTAGAGGGCCTTGATTTTCAAACTACAAAAGCTATCTGTCTTTAAAAAGTCACATTGCTCCTTTCCTAGGTTTTGAAACTAGATGACCATTTAATTAAAAAAAATATTTTCGCCGAAACCGATTTGGCTCAGTGGATAGAGCATCAGCCTGTGGACTGAAGGGTCCCAGGTCCGATTCAGGTCAAGGGCATGTGTCTGGGTTGTGAGCACATCCCCAGTAGGGGGTGTGCAAGAGGCAGCTGATCTATGTTTCTCTCTCATGATTTTTCTATCTATCCCTCCCTTTCCCTTCCTCTCTGTAAAAAAAATCAATAAAATATATTAAAAATAAATAAATAAATAAAATATATTTTAAAAAAATACATTTTCTTACTGTTACACATATTATTTAATTTGTACAGCAACTTTATGAGTTATTTAAATCAGAAATTTACTGATTCCTATGTCTTTTAAAAATGAAGGAACTGGCCAAGACGGTGTGGCTCAGTGGTTGAGCATTGACCTATGAACCAGGAGGTCACTGATCTATTCCAGGTTAGGGTACATGCCCAGGTAAAGAGAATGATCCCCATTACAGGGCATGCAGGAATTAGCCAATCAATGATTCTCTCTCATCATTGATGCTTCTCTCTCTCCCTCCTCTCCATTCCTTTCTGAAATCAATAAAAATGTATATTTTTAAAATGAAGGAACTGAATCTTAGGTAGGTTGAGTGATTTTCTAAGGTCCCACAGATAGTGACTGGGTCTGCTTTAGAAGCCAGATGAATTTCTATCTCTTGCCTGATATACTATTCAGCCACAGCTTCTTCAAAGGTGGCAGAGTATTACCTAAATCTGGGTCTTTTTGGATGAAGAGTATTTTCTAAAGAAATATAGATTTGGGGCTCTACCCTGATCTATAGAATCTTTATGGCTGGGTGTGGGAATATGCAATTTTAAAATGCCCCCAGGGAACCAGTATAGATTAAGTGGATCATTCCCCCTACATGCTCTACATTGGAGAGGGAGGGAGGGAGGGAGGGAAAGATGAGGGATCAATGCTAGGACTTCTGGGAACATAAAAATCAAATATAAATGAAAACTGTACAGTCATAGATAAACTAAGAACAATGAATGAGAAATAGAAGAACCAGAGGAACTAAACCTGAAGAAGTCACTTATCTTTGAATTGGACTCTAAGACGTAAATAAAAGTGTTTTGAAAGGTATTTTTTTATTCTGACAATATTAATTTGGTTCTATTTTCCCCAGCACCAGAGCAAGAGAAGAAATGTCTGTTGCCTTTTCATTTTCTAAATCAGAACCCAAGGGAACTACTTATGCATAAGGTCACAGTGTTTGGAACTCACTTTGGGTTCCCTCCTCTCTTGGTCTGGGGTGCCGATGAAGCAGATTTGGGGCCTACATTGCTTGAGCAGCAACCTAACCCAAAGCCGATTTCCTGAGAAACTCAGATCCCTCCTCTACTGATTGGAGTGTCTGCCCTTGACGGTCGTTTCACCTCATAGCTACTAGGCAAATGGTGGGACAATTGCTTATATATATAGATTACTCACAATAGGCAAAGATATCCAATCATATATTCTTTGCAAAGCCATTAGCACAATTATCAGCACTTAGTAAGTGCTAAGAAAAGTTTCTTCTTTTCCAAACCCAGACCCTTCTCTGCCATGTGACCTGTGCAGTCTCCTGGCTCCATGCTTCTAGCCCAGATGTTCACTGTGCTGCAGCACTGCCTTTATCTCCTAGGAGGAGTGGCTTTTTAGTTAACAAAGCTTGAACAAGGAAATATTTGTTGTAATTATGTTTATTAGGTACAAAAATGTGAAGTATTTTGTGTATTTGCTCTTTGGGTAAATAAAGATAGGGATGATCCCTGTTGGTCCTATGAGTCACTGGGAGCAATACCACCCACTTCCCTTCTCTTCTCTCCTAAAATTGTAGTGACTCTAGCTCCCCAAGAGTCTGAAATGTAGACTCCCTGAAGGCTGTGAAATGCAGACTCCCTCTGAAGAGATGCTTGACAGGATTAGAGGTTGATTAGAGGTTCTAGCCTCTGAGAGCAAAAGACATGTTGTAAGAGACTGACTAGACATACGTCTTCTTTTTGCAAGAGTTTGGATTTGGTTCAGATGCTGCCTCTCTTTCTGAGTACCATCTACCGCTGTTTGCTTTACTCTTTCTCTATATTGCTTTCTAACTGGGGTACAAGGTAGGATGAACACAGTCCAAATGGCCCCCTGCTGCTGAGGCTGACATCAAGCACTCCTGAGGGGCCTCAGGAAACAGTGTCACTTAGTTCTCTTTAACATCTAGATGTGAAATCTGGCAAGGCACCTGCCATTTTCTACAACTCCCCAATCTTCCTCTTTATTAGCTGTCTGGCACCATCATCACACTGCCTGCTTGGTTTAAATCCTGCTCACTCTTGTAATATAAAAAGACAAGAGAATGTCCCCGCAGATATAAACTTAGTCTCTCATACTCTAGACAGTTATTTTATTTTCAATGTAATTTTCCTTGGAACAAAAATTCTTTTATATTTCCACAGGAAAAGAAACTATCTTTCTGCCTCCTAAGTAAATATTTTACATGACAATTGTCCAGATGTTCCAGATGCCTACTGAAGCTTTCTCTATTTAACGACTAATCCTTTAGATCTATTGTTTAAGTGGCAAAAGCTAGAGTGTATATTTTTACTCATTTACTTATTTATTTTATTTATTCAAATAACATTTATTGGGTTCTTGCTGTGAATCACACACTCTTCTATGTACTGTTAATACATGAAAGAAGAGGATGCATTTATTTGAGAAAACAGGTAGGGAAGATAAACTCACAAACTCATAAACTATAACACAACATGGTCAGTGTTATGATATAAGGATGAGTCAGATGCCCTGGAAACACAAAGGGATTCCTGTCTACGTTTGTATAGGGAATGGCCAGAAGATATCACAGAGGAGGAAGAGATATTTGCATTCGCATAGTCAGTTGCACAAAGAGGAGGTAAGGGGTAGGGACATTCTTATGGGATGTGAAAAGCCTAGTGTAGCTGGAAAGAGGGAGATTGGCAGGGGAACATCAAGACTGGAGTTTGGAGATGCCCCTTGGATCAGAATGTGAAAAAGTACAATAGTTGGAATGAATTGGAGCTAATTGCCTAGGCATTGGAGGGCCAATAGACATATGGCCTACAGACCTGGATCTGAGCTATAGAAGCAGTCCCTATCCTCCAACAGGATGTATGGTGACACAAAGACCATGACCAGAAGGAAAATCTGCAACATCATCTGAAACAAAACCAGCCACCTACACCCCTGTTCT
Organism: Pipistrellus hanaki; assembly: GCF_964339955.1. NCBI lineage: Eukaryota > Metazoa > Chordata > Mammalia > Chiroptera > Vespertilionidae > Pipistrellus > Pipistrellus hanaki. Next base: position 61,731,245 of record NC_140513.1, read on the forward strand.
AAAAGGCTTCCGGCTGGCCTGGGTGGGAGTAGAATATAGGGGTAGCAGGTTAGGAGAAGGAGATAGTTGGAAGACTTGGGAGAAAGCTCAGCTGGGGAAGGGAGGGAGAAAGAAGATGAGGCCCTAGGGCAGGCCAGGCCAGTGTGGCTCAGTGGTTGAGCATTGACTTATGAATCAGGAGGTTATGGTTTGATTCCCAGTCAGAGCATATCCCTGGGTGGTGGGCTTGATCCGATCCCCAGTGTGGGGCGTGCAGGAGGCTGCTGACCAATGATTATCATCATTCATGTTTCTATCACTCTCTCCCTCTCCATCCCTACAAAAAAAAAAAAAAAAAAAAAAAAAAAAAAAAACAAAAAACAAAAAACAAACAAAAAAAAAAAGATGAGGCCCTAGGAGGTGAAGAATGTTTATGGTTTCTCCACCTGTTTGGGGGCTTAAACTTCCTCAAGAGTGAAAAAAAAAAATGAACAGAGCTAGGAAGTGCAAATCTCCCAGTTGTCATGGTTTGTTTGTTTGTTTCTTCCCTCTTCTTCCTGTGGGGAATTTACAAAGTATGAGCCTAGCGCAGGAGGAGAAAGCAGAGTGCTGAGCAGGGGGTGTGTACAAGGCAGGGCCTACCCGCGCTGGACGAGGACAGTACTGAGTCCAGGGGAAAAGGGGGCCTGACACCGCCCTTCCGCAGGAGAGCACCTTGTTTTCCAGGATAATGCTAGGACCCACTCTCCCTACTACGGGGTCTTTCCCCTTTTCCACAGAGTTACATCTGTGGTCAGATTTGGATCAGAGTGTTATAATTCTACTGACTCCATTCTCTTGCAGCTTAAAGCAGTCATAGCCTGTTGCTGTCCCATAATCGCTGCACCTGCTTCCTAGTGGTTTCAGTGTATCTGGAATCGAAACAGGACACGGCATCATCCCGTCTGCAGGAAAAGAGGACCGGGCATCTCCTGGCTGACTGCCCAGTGCGAGAATCTTCTCCATATGTTGCCCGGGCTGTCCGGTCCTCAGCCTATGTTTGAAAGACGACGGTGGAAGAACCCACAAGTCTCCTGTGCCGAGGGACAGTTATGCTTTACAGTAAAGTTCCTCTTTATTGAGCTGGGTATGCTTCCTGGAGCCTCTGGCTCCTCTTATCACTTGGACCAAAGGCTTAATTACATCTGTCTTCCACATGAGGCTGCCTCACATACTTGAAAGCAGCTCACTCATTTCTCAGACCTCAAAGAGGGAAATGGAAATGGATGGTGGAGGACTCACTGCTTTGTGGCAGACATTAAGCTGGGCTCATGCACCTAACATGGTCCCTTTTGTAAGGAAAATCAAAATCAAACCCAACAAATAAACCAGGGGGAAAAAAAAACACAATGAAAAAAGAATAAGTTATTTTCCCAAGTAAGTGGTGAGGCCAATATTTGAAATAGAGTAAATTGCAAAGTGTTTATATTAAAAATACATTTACACTTATTTCTATCAAGGTAATATAGCTTTATAATTTAAAAAGCCAGACATTGCTATAATAATATAGTAATAGGCTAATAATAATCATCTGACTCATCTCCTGATTCAACTAGAAGTGAATCAATCCATTGCTCTGTCCACCATCTTGCTGCCTCTGCCCAACTCTTCCATCAAGAGTCTAACTTTGAGTCCATCACCACCCTCATTACTGTACATGCATGTATGTAGACTATATATGACTGGGACAAGATTTACTAACATTTTTCACAATCTATCTTATTTTAAAAAAATTATCATTGGAAAACCTGCAGAATGTGCCAAAATGGTCTTTGAAAGAGTTAAGTGAATATTGGAATTTCTCTTTAATTAATAATCATCTAACCTGAGCTGCTTTGTATGACACTCTACACAGAAGCAGGGCAAAATAGGTTGTGTATAGCCTTCCAAATGCATGGTACTCAAATCTAAACACAACCCTCTCAGTGTGAAAATATTAAACAGCTCTGACATGGAAATAAGAGCTACATTCAATTTTCAAATACACAGAAAGGACGAAAGGAAATTAGATTCAAAATCCATAATAAAAGGAAAATTAGTTTTCTTATTTGTAACCTTTCTTCTTTACTTAAAAAATCGAACCCATTCATTCCAATATTTAACCTCTGGGCCTTCCTTGCTATCCACCCATAGATACACTCATATTTTCAATAGGCATTCTCTCCTCTCACCAGTCTCTCTAATGGTTTGCAAGTCATCAAGCCCAAGTAGTTCCAGCTAATGAAATTGTATAGAAGTTTCTTTTTTACCATCTCCCCTCACTCACATCATATAATATATAGATATGCAAGCACTGTTTGATTTTGATACAGTATTTCTCCACTCCTGTAGCAGTGTCAGAAATAAGCAAACAGAAACAAAACTACACAAGCAAACAACCTAAAACCAAAACAAAACCCAACCACCTTTTGTTCTCATGTCATCTTGAGATATTTCTGGGTCTTACACAAAGAACCTCAATGCAATTTGTTGAGCTGAAAGGGAAGTAGGGGTTCAGTGTTCTTCACAAGGTTTAGAATCAAAATAAACTGCACACTATTTGTCTGGAACTTTATAAATTCTATATAATAAAGAGGTAATATGCAAATTGACCATCACACCATCACAAGATGGCAGGTTGGGGCAGGGGGGAGGCTAGCCCAGCTGCTCCATAAGCCTGCCACCACAATCCCCTTAGCCCTGCCAGGGGCCTCAGGTCCTCCTGCACCCTCCACTGGCTGAGGCTCAGGCTAGCTGGGCAGGCCGAGGTGAAGGCAAACCTGGAATGGCAGCTGCCCAGATGCCCAGGGCTGGCCGAGGCTTGTGCTGCTGGCAGTGGCATGGGGGACATCACCTTCCCCTGATTGCTCGTCGCCTCCTTCCCCTGAGGGCTCCTGAACTGTGAGAGGGGACAGGCCAAACTGAGGGACTGCCCCCTCCAGTGCATGAATTTTCATTCACCAGGCCTCTAGTATGATAATAGTACAAAGAAATAGTAACCATGAGCTCTTTCCATAGGAACTCATGGTGTAGTTTGGGAAGTAAGAATACTTAAGAAGTGCTGAACAGAAGTGATAAATAACAGATTCATGCAACAGGATGATATAGTATGCAGTGTTTCAGAAAGTTTTCATTCCAATAAAAGACCTTCCTATCTTCTGAGATGGCCCAAGGCAAGGAGGGAGTTAGATAGTGGGATTGTGGTCTCATTTGGTCTCTAGTGTACCCCATGGCTTTGGATAGTTTGCTTAACCTCTGTAGGCTTGAATTTCATTATTTGAAGGAAAAAAAAACTTAAAATGAATAATAGTTGCAATATTTTTTAAATATAAAAATCTGTAACTGAGATATCCTTTCATGAGAAGGGCCTGAGTGTACCCAGTGTGGCTAACACAAGCCATCAAAAACATTTTATAGAGAGCACACACGCACACACACACACACACACACACACACAGTACCCGTGTACATTGTAGGGATAAATTGAGTGTCACAGGCATATTTAAGTATTTTTGGAGGTGGGTCAGGAGCCATCAAGATTTTCTTTTTCTGTTAATTTATCTTTACCACTGTACTTTCACAGCTGGGGGATAATGAAGCTTTACCATTTATCTGTGGAAAAGTGTGGAAACCATAATTCCACTTCAACCCAGTGATGTTCAGACGTTCTGGATGAGAACCCTGGTCACAGCAGAGTTGCAAGCCCTTCATTCAGACATGTTTATGTATCAATTCAGTTGTGAATCTTGCTGTCTCGGAAGTCAGGTTAAAAATGTTTAGTACTATCCTGCTGTAATTAGATTATTACATGCCTGCAATTTCTAATACCTCAACTTACAAGTGCCATTTCCTACATTGCATCAGAGAGGATGGCTGTCCCACACAAAGTCTACGTTTCCCATGTGCATTCTTGTCTGGGATGATAGCAGGATGAGTCCAGGGGCCTGTTTGTAAAGCTGGCAAGGCTCCCTTCCTTGTATCATCAACCTTGTGGGTTATGGAGGAGCAGTGCCTCACTCAGGGCAGTCAGACAGAATGGAGTGTTTTCACAGGGATCCCTGGCCTTTGGGCTCACGGAAAGCTCCAGAACCGGGAGGCTGCTGCTGGAAGGCCTTTGCATACGGATGACCGGGGCTGAGGCCACTGGGCAGACTCAGCTGAAGCAAGACTGTCTTTCCTCATCTGCTCTGAAACACGTGGACGATACACATTCACAGCACTCTACAGATCTTGCCAAGGGAGGGACTTGAGTTCCGACCCTTCACATGGCTCTCCAGCCTCCCCTTCAGATTTCCTATCGCTCTCCTGCCACAGAGCATGGCTCCCACCTTTCCGAAAGGTTTCCTCTCGCCCACTGGTCTGCAGCCATGCCTCCATCTCTGGTCCTCACATCGCCATGAACATAGGGGCTCTGCCCACAAAGGCACAGACGATGCTAGATTCTGTCTGAGCAGGTTGGAAAGTTGGCACCAAGCCTCTTTGTCCAACTCCCTCCTTGCTAGGCCTGATCCAATTTTACTCTTCTTTGTAATCACTCAAACCTCTTATTTCCCTCACCGTGGTGATAGTAATCAAAATACTATATTCAGAAAAACTGTAGATGCAGTTTTCTATGATGCAATGCCATAGTTTGATAAACAATTGGATGGATATATATTATCTATATTTTCACATGGAACAAAATCTTACCACATAATAGCTACCTGATGGTGAAGTATCAAAGATCAAGTCCATGAGAGAAGGTTATTGCAGGGGAGATGTTACCTGCTTCTAACAACAATGCTTTACAATAACAGTAATAAGAGCAAGGTAATAATAGTGACAATTATCATTCATTGCTTTTTTATAATATGTCAAAGTTATTGGTAAATACTTCATCTTATTCCCCAAAGACCTTAAGAGGCAAGTCCTTTTATTTCTCTCTTTTTGCAACTGAGAAAATCAAAGATTGGAGATGTTAGTATGCTGACCCAACAAATAAATACTAGATGGGTAAACAAGATTCAAATTCTGTCAATTTGATTCTAGAGCCTAATTGCTAAACCTCTACTCCCTGCTTCCCTGTAAGTATTATAATCAAATAGATAGATGACTGAGACAATCTGGACTATTTTCGATTGGATTAGTAAAATTAAACTAGATTGGCAGACAAACACTAGAGTCCTTTCCCAATCATGACAGTTATATTCCTAAAAACATCTCTGGTAGCCGAATTTCCTGTTGAGGACTTCAATTCTTTTTTTAATGTATTGGAGAAAATCAAAGATAGTAAGAAAACTGAAAAAGCCTTTTTAAAGTAAGCATAATTATGACATTAGAACAAAACAGCCCTCCCAATGAAAGCAATATTTATTCACCTTAAGTTAGTATAAGGAGTACTCTGTTGTTAATTTCCATTTAATAGCTCCCATAACACATTTGAGTCTATCCATGACATTCATTCAAGGAGCCATTTCATGTGTGTCTGAAATGCTTTGCTTATTCTACAATTTATAATAATAACAAGCCTGTGCTTGATCAGAAAATCTTAAGATGGCTTTAAAAGGTCCAGGGAAAGAAGACCTGTATGCTAGAATCCTGAGGAAGGGTAACTGATGTTATAGATTACTGTATCTAAATATACTGCTACACTATGCTATCATAATCTCTATATACTAATATATAGTACACAAAAGTGAAAGACATTACTCCATTCATTATTATATAGAGAAGAGTCCTTTCCTTATAATCACATTGATGATTTTCTCTTTGCCTCAGTTATTTGGGAGTAGACATAGCTGAACCCATATCAGCTGAGCAATGTTGTGGAAACACAGCTCATTTATCAGATACGGCAAGTTAAAGTGGAGACTTGTGATGATTGGTGAAGGTTCATTTTCAGAGACAGCAAGAAGGGGTGGGAACAGGGGTGGGTTAGAGAACATAGGGGTGGGATAGGGATGGGACAGGTCAGCCAAAAAAAAGTATGAAGAGGGGAAAGTCAGGTGATAGGGCCTTGCCCACAGTATGTGTGCAATACATATGAACTGGAAAAAAAAATGAATGGTGGATGGATGGAATGAGGAATGAGTGATGGACGGAGTAAAAACAATATTGAATATTCCCAACTTCACAGTTTGGTCATGGAGTAAATGAGGTATTCTAGCTGACAGCTATATTGCATTCTGTTATAATCAATGTTGTACTTTTCCACCCACGAGTGAGAAAAAAATGAAACACAATGTCCTCTAACCACTGTCTGTGAAAAGCTAAGGACATGTTTTGCTCTGCTCCTTTCATACTCTGTTTCATATTAATGAGAAGCTTTACAAATCATGAAAAGTACCAACCTTGAAAGCTGCCTTCCGTTTTGCTCATCTCACCTAAAGAAATGTAAAAAGACAGAAAGAAAAAGAAAATTTAAGTGAAAGCCAATTAAGGCAACACAGTTAAAAGAACATTAAAATAAAAACCACACACACCTTTATCCATTTTCCCTTGACAAAGGAGACATTTAACTGTGGAGAGAAAAATACCCTGATGGAACATCGCCCACTGAACTGTTTTTCCCCCCAAATATTTTGTGCTTTTTGTATTTTGTGATAGTTTGCTTTTTAAAATTTATTGGGTGCACAGTCATTATGAATGACAATGAGTAGAGGTACAGAGGGGATGTTTAATAAAAATGATAAAACTAAATTATACATAAAGAAAATTTATATAGGCAGCACTTAATCAACCCAGGGATATATCCATCATGATAAGATTTTTCACTAACGTCAGACAAGAGTATTCTAAGAGGCTGCTATAATTTATTCTCAGGATCCTTCTACTCTCAAATGCTGATTAGAACACAAGATTTTGCTTCTGTTCCCTCCTTGCTCTCCCAATAATCTGTTCTCCCTTATGGACAAAAGTGATTATTGTCTTGTTTATAAGAACTGTTCTACATTCCTTATGGAAATTGTAATTAGGATGCTGAATATTCAAATGGCAAGCCACTTTTCTCAGGGAAATTGTAATTATGATAATGCAGTATTTACCCAACCAATGTTTTCTAGCCATTGTTCTCTTTGAGGAGTGAGGAGGTCAGAGGAAAACACTGAAATAAAACACCCTGTTGGATCTCAGATATGTATTCTGGAAAAGCATAATAATAGCAGCTGATATTTGCTATACAGCAGGCACAACAATCAGGATGACATGTATATGACACACATACGTATTACCTGCAGGTATGTGTCAATTACATGTTTCTCACTTCATCTCTACTAGTATACCACCTAAGGTAAGTAATATTATTATTCCAATTTTTTGAGGCTCAGAAAAATTGAGTAATTTGCCTAACATCACGCAGCTAGTAAATAAGAGAGTGGAGGTTTAAACCCAGCTCTGACTATGAGCTCATCGTTAAAAGCCTCTATTTAAATCACTGGCTCCATGCACACTGAGTGAGCTGATTCAACCACATCCTCTCTTTTCTGAAACCGGAGTGTTTTTCCACTCCCTAAGCAGTGTGGTTTGCTCCTGGCAGAGAGACACTTGGCTGTGACCCTTGTTCCTAATGATGAAATTTCCACCATTACCTCTCTGAATGGAATAAAACCTCTGCTCAGGATGAGATTTGATGCAATTTGGCATTATCCATTGCGATTAAAACTTTTTCATGACCTCTGGTCCAAGGGTCCCACTTCTAGAATTGATGCTAGAAGTATGAGAGCATTCATGATAGCATTGTATTAAATAGTGAAAGCCTATAAAAGTAGCCAAACATCCACCAAATACTTTATGATACAATAGAAAGCTAAAGTTATTAAAAATCACGTGTTCATCCTGTGTCCTGGGAAAATACCCATGAGACACCATGACATTAAAATAGCATTCTGTGAAATAGTATGCAAAATATGAATGTGCTTTTGTTAAAACGTGAATTATTATGTATGTAAATATATCTGATTTTTGCCTAGAAAAATATCTAGAAGAACAGATACAAAATACTTAATGTAGTGGCCCTGGCTAGTCTGTCTCAGTTGGTTGGGCATCATCCTGAGCACCAAAAGACTGGCAGTTTGGTTTCTGATCAGGGCATATGCCTGGGATGCTAATTGATCTCAGGTAGAGGATGTTCAGGAGGCAGTCAACCAATATTTTGCTCTTACATTTATGTTTTTCTTTTCTTTCCCTGTCCTTTCCTCTCTCTCTCTCTCTCAAAAAAAAATTCAATAAAAATATTTAAGAAAAAAACACACAAAGATTTACAGTGGTTATCTTTTTGTAATAGGTCGAGAAGAATACTTGTCCCCCAGGATAAATGAATACCCAATAATCAAAACGTTTACAGAAAGCATGCTTTTTTTTTTTTTTTTTTTGATAGGCAGAATATTTTTTAATATGTGAAAGAATCAAGGACATCCAAAAATAAACCCATGGATATTATGCTATTTCAAAAAGAAAACAAACACATACAAATACAACCCAAGTCAGCCACTGGGACCTATTATCAAGTGAGCCCTTGGGTAGGAAGGAAAGGCATCTATCTCACCTGCCTGCCTTACTTACACTTTGTCAGTTCTCTACGGCCCTGTCCTTTCCTCCTTAGCTCAGCAATGAGGGTTTAGAATATTATTTTTAATATTATGAAACCAGGATTGAGCATCTATCATGTACAAATACTTATTTACTTTTAAAAAAATCCCATAACTCTGTAAGATAGGTATTTTCATTTTGATTTTATAAATAAGAAAAATGAGCCTCAGTGGAGTCACTTTTTTACACAAGCTTTCCAAGTTGGCCTGTGTTCTTTTAATTTGGCAAATTTACTAGTTTTATAAAGAAAAAGGAACTAAGATTTTAAAAAATCTCAGGAACTAAGAGCAAACAAAAAATAAATTAAAAAATGCAAGAACAAAAATGCATAAATTAGTGAGTTTTAGTAGACTACTTTTAAACCACTGGCTTACCATCTTATGTAGTTTGAGAATAGCTTATAGGATCTGTTCTTAGTCACTCTCTTAGCTTCACTATGGTTCTAACACCCTCCCCAAGAAGTTCCATTTTTCCCCTACATATTTTGAAAGCTTTAGAATAGCCTCTTCCACTCTTTCAGTAGGATCCAGCTATTTCATATATATATATATATATATATATATATATATATATATATATATATATATATCTGATGAGGCTGATGAGCTGTCCAATCTGATGGGACCAGGAACCAGTGCTGTGCCTTAGTTTCAGCACTATTTTGTGGGGAGATCAATCAGCCACTTGATGGACAGCTGATTGTGACACTGAACCTCTTCCACCTTAGAAGAACCAGTGATTCATTTTGACCAGAACTGGAACAGATTCCAAATAAGGGTTTGCTTATTTGCCTGTTCAACCTTGTTCAGCATCACGATCTGAAAGCCTACAGAGTATTTGATTCATCTGGACACAATATGCATATTATCAGCTCAAACCAATAGAAATACCTTAGAATTCAACATAATCATGAGATCTGTTCATCCCAATACATACTACATGACCACAAAGCTGCTGGTGTGATAGATTGATGGGGCAGCCTTTTAAAGGAACAGCTGAAGCCACAGCTGGGAGATGATACAAAGAAATGATGGAGTGCCAGAAAAGTATGAGGTAAATACTCTAAATCAATGACCATATTCTAGTACTGCATCCCTAGAATATATTAGTCTAGGAACCAAGGAAAGGAAGTCGGAGTGGTTGAACTTAGCATTATTCCCAGTGACCTAATTGAGGAATCTGTGCTACCTGTTCCCACAAATTCAGGCTTTGTGGATCTAGAGATCCTGGCTTTCAGAAGGCGAATACTTCCATAAGAGGATGCAGTAGGAAGCTCATTAGACTTTAGGATGTGTCTTATATCCAATATCTTTGGGATCCTTGTGCTATGAAAGTGATTGCAGGGAGAGATGTCATCGTATTGGCTTGGGTAATTGAATGGACATTGGGAAAAGCTGCTGTCCCACAATGAGGTCAGGAAAGAACTTCTATTACCCTGGAGATTCCTGGGATATCTCTAAGCATTTTCCCATCTACTTTTCAAAATATATTTTTATTGATTTCAGAGAGGAAGGGAGAGGAAGAGAGAGATAGAAACATCAATGATGACAGAGAATCACTGACTGGCTGCTTCCTGCATGCCCCACTGTGGATCGAGCCTACAACCCAGGCATGTGCCATGACCAGGAATTGAACCGTGACTCCTGGTTCATAAGTTGATGCTCAACCACTGAGCCATGCCCGCTGGGTGTCCCATCTATTTTTTTTATAGGAAATGGATAAATACAGAAGCCCTGGCCTAAGAAAGAAATGATGCAGCGGGTTTAAGGCTTATCAGTAATAGTCTGTGTCACCACATAAGGCAGGCCGCATAGATCAATAGTGGCACAGGCCAAGGATGAGGGAATTCTAGAATGGCAGTACAAGAGGCAAGACAATAGGTATCAGTTGAGGCATTGAGACTAGCTGCACTGGCAGGTGGCTATATTTCCATTGATCTTCCTCTCAGAGGTTTTGTCAGAAAAGATGACCTACTAGAATCCTGAAGAAGCTGTTGCCAGTTGCCCAAAGTGTTGGCTTCCAATGGCTCCCAGCTAACTCCTCTGGGAGTTTTCCTCCTTCCACCAAAGAAAATTGCCTTCCCCAAGGGTATTCACCCTCCCACAGGCAGATCATGTAGAATGACTGAGCCATGTAGGGGTACACTACACTGCTTCTCTATTTGGGACATTTATAACCATATTGATCCCATGCACACTCCCAATAAACTTCCTGCATAAAATATTCTATTTCAGAATCAGTTTCCCACAAACATTGACCTTAAGCAAGATTTCAAAGTTCAGAAGTTATGAAGCTGAGAATTGAACACAGATATAAGTGACTCTGAGTCCACATCCTAGCCATCATATCTTCCTTTCTCCCATAAAGAACAACAATTTATTCTAATTTTAAACATATTTTTTTTCTAGGCATAAGCAGTCAATAATGAAATGTTTAACCCTGCAAGTCAGAAAACATTCTACAGTATTATACAATATCTACAATTATATTGTCACTGGAACATTAGACTAATGTATTTATAGCTCTTGAAATATAGACTGATATAAATGAGTCTGTATTTAACTACACATACATAACAATTTATAATATTACATTAAAATATATGTCCCAAAATATATCTCAAAATTAATTTCAATGTTAGTTTGACAACAATCTCTAATTATGCTAGCATATTTTCTAAGTACAAAATGATACTTTTAATCATGCTATTTTCTAGGACAAAAATTTAAGACCTCTCTGTTTCAGAAAACTTACAAGATTAGTTACAGATCAAGGACTTACATTTTCTACCATAAATGTAAGTATTTTATCAGGCGTGAAATGCAGTCAGAACAATTTACAGCCCAGTAAAATATTTCTTCAGGCAGTCTTTAGAATAAGAACATAGAAGTTACCTAATTCCATGCAATGTTGAGAGAATGCTGTTAGGATTTTACAACCAGTGAACAGTCAGCTAAGTGGTAACCACCTGTCTCTAAACTCTTGTCTGTACCCCTTCATTCTGTTCCTGAAGAAATTCTACATCCCCTGTTTCTTTGTTTCATTTACCAGCTCTTAACTCTGGGTCACATAATTATGCTTTTCTATTTAAACATATATAGCATCATTGGTATAGTGATGTTATCCCACACTATACTAAATTAAGGACTTCACGTGATAAATAAACACAAGGTGTCAGATAAAATTCCTTTGGCAGAAAACTAAGATAAGAAAATTCCAAGAAACATATCTAACCTGTGCACACTGAGGCAAAAAATAAATAAATAAATAAATAAATAAATAAATAAATAAATAAATGGTTGCCACACATTAAGAAAGAGCTTACTAGTTTTAGTTGTATCTTTTACTTGTCAAAAGATTATTTAAACCATTTGGGGAGAGAGGGTTTTTTTTTGAGAAGTTCTTAAACATCAGATGGATTTAAAAGGTTCCAACTGGTAGAAACTAGGACAGGACCTGCCGACTGAAGCTGTACTGTATGCCCCATGTAGAGACGTGGGTCAATAAAGCAAAGCAAAAAGCACGGGAAACACTTCAAAGGAAGGACGAAGCTAATGGACAGGAGTTCCTACCAAGACATAGGAGGCTTTCCCCGGTGTAATCTACTCAGTAAGCTTTAAGGTACAGACTCTTCCAGACCTCCAGAAAAACCTTCATGAGAACATTGTCTACCTCTGGGGAGAGCTGTGCATCGCTCATCTCCAGAAGGGACAGGCTTCCTAAACTTATCCTGGGGTCATTTATTTTTCCTCAGCAGAGTTTACATCACAAAGAATGCAACACAGGTTTACATCTGTTCGTTTATTATTATAACTGGGTTATAATAATAGGAGCCATGACCTACTCATGAGGAGCTTGGACTTTTAACAGTAGTACATTTGGCATCAGCAAATGGCTCCCCAGTTTCTATTCAGTAATATTTTCAGATTCAGGAAAGAGAGTTAATTTTTATTTTTGTACATGACACTTAGAACTGGTGTAGCCAATTGACTGTCAGTACACTAAGTTACTGGTAATACTACAGTTAACATTTCAATGGTATAGCTAAAAAAGCAGACCAACAAAAAGATAAAGACTGACATATACAGGCATGAGATTAACTTGGTGACACAAGATTCTCTTCAGGAAAGATTTACCAGATGTTTAAAAAATTTTATTTTGATGTATTTTTAAAGAATATTTAAAAATTAAATAGCATAGGGGTTGGACAATGTCATAATTTTCAGGGTAAATTCTGAATAAACTGGCATTGGCATAGAGCCAGAGTAATGGTTTGGAGATGAAAAGGCAATTTATGAGGACTACTGAGGTAGTACTTGCAAGAGAGTAAGTTTTATGTTTGTTTGTTCTATGTCTGTTTGGCGAAATCCTATATCGATAGGACTGCTAGAATAGTCTGTGCTAACTAATTTAAAATCATGCTTATCTTCCACTTTGGGGAGGCAGGGTGGGGTGGATAAAAAAAACAACAACACTGGATAATAAATCAGGAAAGCAGGCTTAGCCTACTCTGTGGCTCCAACTGGTTATCTGTTTCTGGGCAGAATTTTCTCTTGACTTTAATTAACAGTTAAATCTCAAAAGGAAAGTTAGGACAGGAAAGGTGTATAAGTTGAGGTTGTCCAAATCAAGAACAGGTGGTAGGTGGATCCAAGCCAATGTTCCTGAAGGGGAACCAGAAGGAATGTTTGGGAAAATAAGACTTAAATTGAAATATAAAGGAGGAGAAATGGAATCATAAATATCAGACAGAACCAAATCAGGGAACACGGGGAACAGTGGACCACGATAACATTATCTTTGGACAAGTGAGGAACATCCTGGAGATTATCTGGGATAGTAAGCAATGTAAAATGTGTGCTGATTATTTAGGAATCCCATGGTTCATTCATTGTTTGGCCTGGCATCAAGGCAGGCTATAAGCTCCATGCAAAAGAGATGAGTCCCACCCCCCCCTTTTTTTTTTCACGATTGGGTGTCCAGTGCCGGGCATAGTAATGGACACTTGGTAAGGAATCAATAAATATGTTAGGATGAGTGGACAAGTGTATACATGAACAGGTAAAATAAAACAAATAAATGAGTGAACTCAAGGTAACATGATGTATTGCATGAGGATCATTATAGGCACTCGATTACTTTTAAGCCAGTCCTTGATAACATCTTTTAAAAGAAAATAACACAGCAATATAGTGAAAAATATGAGATTCTGCACTTGGCTCTCACCCTTTTACTCCCAAAACACAACTTAATATACAACAGTTTAGACAAGAGTATAGAACTGAACTAAAACTTATGAATCAACAGGAAACGTGCTGTGTCTCCTCCCTGAACACACCAATGCTATCTTAGGCTTTAATTTTACACCTGTAGTATATTCAGGAGAGGAGGAAATGATCCTGTTTTTACTTCACAGTTGCATTGTCAATATGGAGCATTGTTTTTTTTTTTGTTTTGGATGCCAGATTTTATGAGATCCATAAACAAATGGAACACAGTTTGGGAGGAAGACTCAGTTAATATAAGGAATGGCTGAAAAAATTAACAATGACCAGAGGAAACATGCATATTGTTTTAGAATAACTGAATAAATATAATACAATTTTAGCTAGAGAGATCTGAAGCAACATGAAGAAGAATCTTAAAAAAGTCTCAAAAGGTCTTGTTTTTCTTTAAGACAAGAGCTGCCAAACTACAGCCTGTCAAATCTAGCTACACTCCTTATGTTCTTTCTTTATTTATTGTTTATGTCTACTTTCCTAATACAATAGCAGAGTTGAGTAGTTGTGAGAGACCATAAAGTCCACAAATATATTTACTATATGATCATTTCTAGAAAAAAAAATTGCTAACCCCACCCCTAAGAGAAAAACAAGCATCTATTCATTCATTTCGCAAACCCTTTTCAAGCATGGACAATGTTACTAAAAATATCAGACACTGGCAATCTTATATAATAAAGAGGTAATATGCAAATTGACTATCACACCATTGCACAAGATGGCCACCTCCATGTGGTCACAAAATAGCCACCACAAGTTGGCCAGCAGTGGAGAGCAATTGTGGGTGATCAGGCCAGCAGGGGAGGGCAGTTGGGAACAACCAGGCCTGTAGGGGAGAGAGGGCAGTTGGGGGTGACCAGAACTGCAGGGGAGAGCCGTTGGGGGCAACCAGGACAGCAGTGGTGGGGAGTTGGAGACAACCAAGCCTTCAGGGAAGGGAGTGCAGATGTGGGGGACCTGGCCTGTAGTGGAGGGCAGTTGTGGGAAATCGGGCTGGCAGGGGAGGACAGTTGGGGGCAACTAGACCTGCAGGGGAGGGCAGTTGGGAGTGAATAGCTTGCAGGGGAGGGCAGTTGGGGGCAATTGGGCCAGCAGGAGAGCAGTTAGGCATAGATCAGGCTGGCAGGGGAGTGGTTAGGGGGTGATCAGGCTGGCAGGCAGAAGTAGTTAGGAGTAAACAGGCAGGCAGGCAGGCAAGCAGTTGGGAGCCAGCAGTCCCAGATTGTGAGGTCTACAGGGACTGGGCCTAAGCAGGCAGTAAGACATCCCTCCAGGGGTCCCAGATTGGAGAGGGTGCAGGCTGGGCTGAGGGATACCCTCCCTCCCAGTGCACAAATTTTGTGCACCAGGCCTCTTGTATAGAGATAAGACAGATCTGTACCTTAGCCTAGGTATCATTTTCTTCCCTGTCACAGACATAAACTAGATAACCATTAACAGAGCATATTTTGTCCATGAAGCAAATTCTTGGACTCAATGATTTCAAGATTTTCTTTGAAATGCAATATTACTATTATCATTATTAATTATTATTATTAGTTAATCCCCACTCAAGGATATTTTTTCCATTGATTTTTAGAGAGAGTGTAAGGGAAGGGGAGAGACAGGGAGAGAAACATAAATGTGAGAGAGACACCCCAATAATTTGCCTCCTGCATGTGTCTCCACTGGAATCCAGCCTGCAACCAAGGTACCTTCCCTTGACTGGAGTCAAACTGAGACCCTTCACTCTTTGGGCCAACACTCCAACCACTGAGGCAAACCAGCTAGGGAAACTGCAAGATTCTCTAAATGGGGAAAGGCCATGAAGGAAAAGGTCTTGGAACACTGGTGAATGGAAGCAGATGGAGAAATAAGAGGTGGTTCCTTCAGTTATGGAGAAGTGTCAAGGACCTTGACTCAAAGTGAGTGATCATTGAATAAAGACAAGTCAAGTTGAATAAGCATGTATGGTAGGAGTGAGGATGTATAGAGGACGTATGTCTGAAAGGACCAGAATAATCATATTACGAGGGATATTCTGTGTCAAGCTTAATATCTTTCAGCTTATGTCAGAAAAAAGAAATCTATGAAATCTTTTTTAAGAGGGGAAATATAAACAAAGTATAATTCTGGGAAGATCAATTTGACAGCTCTTTGTAAGATGGACTGGAGATGAAAGATGAAACAGTTGTAACCAGGCTTAAAATAAGGAGAGCACGAAACACTAAGGATTGGATGGAAAGAGAGAAACAGAAATGAATGTATATTTTGCATGAATGAGACATGTTGGATCCACAGACGCATGGTCTGTAGGAAGAATAGGGATCAGGTGCTGGGTGTGACTAGGGCCTGTCCCTATACAAGAGGGCTAAGGGCTTCCTTTATTCAGAGCCCAAAGAACATGGTAAACTCCATTCTGATTTTATAAAAATGTACCTTTGTTGTTGAATGTATTACAGATATCCTCTTCTTCTTTCCCTCCCAATTGCCTCCTCCATCCCACTCCAGACCTTCCCCAGGCCTTCCCCACACTATTATCAGTCCGTGGGCTATGCATATATGCTTATCAATTCATTTGAGTCAATACCCAATGTGTCCTTCAGAACAGGATCCCTGACAGTGATGATAGCTCTGCATGGTGGTGTAGGACTCTCAGAGTGGGAGCAACCAACTCTCCCAGTTAAATAATTAGGGCCAGAATAATTCCTGGCCCCAGCTATTGGTGGTAATGAACTATGCAATTAGGAGCTGGGTGTGGTTGTTCATGCAGGTAGCAGATATCAGGGAGCACAGGCACTTCCAAGGGGATAATTATAACTATTTTAATTATAACTTTTTTGTGGGAAATCCAATTATGTCCTTTGTAATTTGGGCTGGAGTATACTTGCATGTAAATCAAATATATAAGACTAGAGGGCCAGTGCACAAAATTTGTGCACATTAAAAGGGAATTAATTACCGGTAGAGGAAATGTTTTAATATTGCTATTTGCCATTTCTCTATAATAGAAGTGCCAGAGATGAAAGGAAATTAGTAAAATATATATAAAAATAATATATAAATTTATTAATAAACTAGGTGGGGATGCACACAGGCAGCATCACATCCCAGGCCAGGGACACAGGCAGGCAAATTCACCTCAGTGCTGGGCAGGGATGCACATAAACAGCACCAAGTCCCAGGTCAGGGACACAGAAAGACAGTATCACGTCAGCGCTGGGCAGGACACATGTAGGCAGCATCACGTTAGCACTGGGCAGGCCTGAACCCACCTCTCCCAAGGGCCAACCCTGTGTGCCTTCACTGAAAGCCACCTCTGCTGGGGGCCACCCCCAGCCTGGGCGGCCTCTGGGCTGGGGAGCACAGAGGGCCTGCATGCACCTCTGCTAAGGCTGCCTCCACCAGGGGGCACCTCTAGGCTGGGCAGCCTTCTGGCCAGTCACACAGTGGTCATCTCTGTCGGGGCCCACTCCAGGCTGGGCCACGCAGAGGCCCTCATGGTGATGGCAGATCTGCTCACTCCCTCCTGCTGTGCATGCCTCCTGCTGAGCGGTTGTGACATTAGGACATCCAGGACAATTTGCATATTCCTCTATCATTACATAGGATGATAGTTATGTCTGAGTGGGCACCATCAAGAAGAAAAATGGCAACAATATTTTCAAAGAAGATCAGCTATTCATAAAGTCCCTCGCTATTCTTAGATGATAAATGTTGCTTTAAAATGCAATCTTCCCTCTCTGCCCATCATCTATCTGATTGTGTCTGATAGAGGTATTTAGCTTGGAGAAAGTGGGTCATGTATTGACAAATGAGGAAATCACCCAGTTGTCAATCTGTTTACTTCTAACCTAATCATCCTATTGTACAGAAGAAGCTAAAAGCTGTGTATTTTGGGAAGATTTTTGGCCACATCATTAGATTGCTGCCTGTTGGGACAATAGGCTCAGGCCATCACTTACATTTTTTATCTCTAATTTTTCTTTTTTTCTGTTTATATGTCCAGCTGTCTGCACACTTTTAATGTGCCACGTGTGCCTCACACAGTAAATATATAGCAGTGGATGGAGCACAGTTTTTGATTCATATGTAGAAGACTAGTGGTCCGGTGCATGTATAAAGGGGAAATATAAACAAAGTATAATTCTGTATACTTATTGGTTTCTGCTTATTCACAGGAAAATCAGTTTCCTTATCTATAAAATTGGGATAATTATACCTATCCCAAGTTTCGTTTTGAGAATCAGTAAGATACTACACAGATAGTGCCTAACAATTATTAGACACACAATTAATACTACCTGTTCCACTTCTTCTTTGATATTGTTTCTGGTTAGTAAGCTATATCAGCTACTTGCATTTATCACCTGTGACATTTGAAATATGAAAGCATTATTACAACATCTCCAATGTCTAGCATTCAGATAAAGGTGTGTGCATACTGAGTGATTCACATGGAAAAATTCACATGAAAAAACTCAGTGGATGTGTCTCTGCAAAACAATCATTTCAATAAACCATAAATTAAATGAGTTTAGTTAACCACCCACAACACACTCTGGACCATTAATAGGTGTTCATTTATATTACAGACAAAAATGATATCCACTGGGAGAGGTTGCTGACTACCAAGTAAATGCATTTTCTATTTCCTATACTGCACATCAGCAACATTTAGAGCACAGCCCTGAATCTCATGGGGCTCATTCACATGCAGCCTGCAGCTCTTTAATAATACCTAAAACCTCATATAGGAACATGACAATTAAGCTCTGCAGGCCACACTGCACAATTCAATGAAAAGCACTAACACACAGTGGTTACTTGCTCTCTTTTTAGAAAGCAATGACATAGCTCTTCAAATTCTGTGTGATCCTTGATAAGTTATTTGATTCCTGCGCCTCATTCTCCTGATCTGTAAAATGGGGATGGTTATAAAGAATATCTATCTCATTGGGCTATGATGAGGATTAATTGATAAACTGCATTTAAAGCATTTGATACATTGAAATCACCAAAATAAATAATATCATGACAATTCACACCATTTCCCAAATAAGCATGGTGACATACATGATGATTAGAACAGAAGGAACAACAACAACAAAAAAAAATAGGAATCCCACATTAAAGTTGATAGATTTTTAGGTGGGGTTTTCCACTCTGCTAATCTTTCTCAAGCCAATGCAGACTCAAGCCTCGGTGAATCCTGCATTCGTGCCTCATCTACACTAATAAAGAGGCACATGCAGCAGAAGCTGGTTTGGATGAGTGGTAGAGCGTCGGTCTGCAGACTGAAAGGTCCCAGGTTCGATTCTGGTCAAGGGCATGTACCTTGGTTGTGGGCACATCCTCGGTAGGGGATGTGCAAGAGGCAGCTGGTCAATGTTTCACTCTCATCGACATTTCTAGTTCTCTATCTCTCTCCCTTTCTCTCTGTTAAAAATCAATAAAATATATTTTAAAAAAATAAAAAAGAGGCACATGAAAATTGACTGTCCTTCTGCAATGCTCACCAGCCAATCAGGAGTCAGTATGCAAATCAGCAGGACAAAGATAGCAGAGGCCATGAAGCCAGCCAGAGCCTGTGGGCAGCAGGCAGCACACAGAGCTGTGGGGCAGGTGGGATGCCCTCCTGCCTGTTCAGGGTCTGGGGACACTGGCCAAGTTTCCTGGGTGAACAAGCCTGGGCCAAGAAGCCCAGGACACTCAGCTGGGGATCGTAACCCACAGCTAGTGAAGGAGGCCTGAGCTGAGGCGGAGCTGCCCTGGGGATTGTGATCTGCAGGGTTGTGAAAGAGGCTGGGGACACCCACCTGCCCTCTGTATACCAGGGGCAATGCAGCAGGAGTCCTCAGGACCCGCCTGCTTCAAGCCTTTGGTTAGTGTGCCCCCATGCTGTCATCGAGTGGCTGGGTCCAAGGACGCCACTGGAGTGTTGTCTTGTCAACCTGGAGGTTGCTGGAGTTGGCAGTCTTTTTGGTTTGTGCAGCTCCCTGACTGAAAGCAGAAACCAAGAGCAAGGGGAGCACCAGCAATTCTGGGAATCATAGTTCTGGTAGCAGAGGAGTTGAGGTATCTCTTAGACACTAGAGCAAAGTGCGTCTGGAGCAAGTTACTGTTGTGGTTCGGATGGAGGGAAGGTAAAGGTGACAAACATAACTAAACTCAGAGTGTTGAGGAAAAATTAAAAGGAAGATATCCTACAACTTCTAGCAAATCTCCACCAATGGAGCAAACAAACAAACAAAAAAAAACACCTCTATTATTCTGTGAGCACCAAACCAAACTGGGCTGGAGTCTGACAATTTGCTCATATGATTGTAAACACAGACAGAAACTCCAAGATTGGAGAGGGTTCCCCTGAGGGCTCCCAGATTGGAGAGGGTGCAAGTTGGGCTAAGGGACCCTTCCCCCACCCTACCACCCCCTTCTCCCCTGTGCATGAATCTTTGTGCACCAGGGCTCTAGTCCTGAATAATAAAAGGCTAATATACAAATCGACCAAACACAGAACGACCAGTCACTATGATGCACACTGAACATCAGAGGGCAGACGCTCAATGCAGAAGCTGCCCCCTGGTGGTCAGTGTGCTTCCACAGGGAGAACTCCACTCAGCCAGAAGCTGGGCTCACAGCTGGCAAGTACAGCAGCAGTGCGGGGAGTCTCTCCTGCCTCCATGGCAGTCAGACATCCCCTGAGGGCTAAAGAACTGCAAGCGTGTGCAAGCCAGGCTGAGGAACACCCCCCCACACCCCCTCCCCAGAGTGCACAAATTTCATACACTGGGCCTCTAGTAACCTATAAAATGAAGGCTGTTCACACTGTATCTATTTGAGGCCTTCTGTGGCTGACCTCTGACCTCTGCCCACCTTGCAGGCAGAGTTCACTCTTTCATTTCCATGGAAACACTATAGATATCTTTTTTTCTACACAGTATCCTAGATTTTTGCTCTGCCTCTTGTCTCCATATATAGCCCTTTCTCCACCTGAAATGCTTTCTCCCTTCCTTAATCTTCCATAAATGGCCATATGCCAGGGGAAGGTTTAAAAAATGAAATCTGTGGACTTGTTGGAAGAAGGTCACCCAAAAAGGCCAACCAGTTCAAGGCAGTGGAGGCTAATGGGGAGGCCTGTGGATTCTGAGAGCAGGAAGTCCAGCTCCTCAAGGGATCCCCACCTGGGAAGGAAGCACACTCTATAGGAAATCTCCTAGGGCAAGAAGCCATTAACACAGGCAGGAATT
The DNA here is from genome assembly GCF_964339955.1 of Pipistrellus hanaki. Classification (NCBI taxonomy): domain Eukaryota; kingdom Metazoa; phylum Chordata; class Mammalia; order Chiroptera; family Vespertilionidae; genus Pipistrellus; species Pipistrellus hanaki. Next base: position 61,752,318 of record NC_140513.1, read on the forward strand.
TGGAGGCGAGTGAAAAATGAGGGGTGTCACCTCCAAGCTCCAACCACTAAATTGATGTTAAATGTTGACTTATGCTAATGACACTTAGTAATGTAATTCTCTGTAAGAGCATCTGTACTATATTTCAGATATTCCCAGAGGTGCTTAGAGAGAGAGAGAATAAGTCAACCAGATAATATTGTGTGAAATTAATTAAACAGGGACTTTAATATAAGGAAGCTCTGAATTGAAAATACATCTGTTTTATGTAAGCATTTTCTTCCACTTCAATTGTAGTATTTAGTTTTGCCAAGAAATCTTGCAGTAAAATAATTTGAAGTAGAAAACCTATGATCTTATGCTGATGCATAAAATAAGGTTATAAAACTTGAGGGAAGAATTAAACCTATGAAAGCCCTTTTATATGTTTTCATATTCACTAGTATATATTATAACATATGTGGAAATTTACAAATATTTTATTAGTGATAACAAGTATTATACTGCTGACTTCAGTTATAAACTTAAAGGAAAGCTCTACTTTGATAACTAGTAATTTTTCAAAAGGTAATAAGCAAAACCACTGTCAAAACACAAACTAGGAATTGACTATATGCTCTTCCTCAACCCAACATATGAATCTATTTCTTCACACAACTGGCATTTGGAATTCCGCATTTATTATTTCCTTCCCTTTCCACTTTTACAGTATTATTGCATCTATAAGCATTCATACAAAACATATATATTTGCATGTGTGTTTATGATATTTTTAACTCTGAAAAAGTAATCATGTTGTAATCATTGAGGCTCTTTTTTCTAGATAGCATTTTATTAAAGTTACAAGGGGCCCAGGGCATGAATTCCTGCACCCTGAAAGAAACTATGGGTTGTAAGGCTGCAGTGGGCTCAGGGGAGGGTCTCAGCACATCCTCGATGCCCCCACCTAGGCCTCCCACCACGGCCCCTGTCCCCTGTCTGCCAGCAGCCCCACTCCTGCCGCCCCTGCCCACATGCTGACAGTGCTGGCCCCAATTGGGTTTGCTCACAGAGCAATTGGGGCCAGCACCAGCAGTGGGTGCGAGTGGGGCCTGTGCTGTCAGTGGGTGCCAGCAGCAGCTGCTGCCCTGATCACCCTCTCAGGAGCAGGAGGAGGTTGAGAAGCCCTCAGGGGCGATTGGGGCCAGCAGCCACTGCTTGCACTCACTGACAATGTCAAGAGATCCGGAGTGGTGCTGGGTGCCAGCAGCTGGTGCAGGTGGTGGCTCTGGCACCAGATAAAGGTACACATGGGGCTGGTGCCAGCAGTGGGTGTTAGCAGTGGCTCCAGTGCCAGCAGCAGGTGCAAGTAGGGCTGCCTTCAGTAGTGAGTGCAAGAGTCAGCTGTTAGCCCAAATCACCCATCAGGAGCAGGGGGAGGTGAAGAAGCCTTCAGGGGCAATCAGGGCCAGCAGTGGGTGCAAGCACTGGATAGAACCACTGAGCATGGGAGCAAAGAATGTCCAGTTACCATCAGATTATGACATGGACCAGCACTAAACCTTCGTCTGGTGCCGAGCTCACTTGCTCCACTATACCTCTGCAGCCAATGCCTGCCATGTGCAACCCCTCCCCAGCCCCCCAGTTGTCAGTTCACGTCATAACAACAGGTTGTTTGATTATTCTGCTGTTTGGTCTATTTGCAAATTAGCCCTTTATTATATAGGATTGATATATTTATATCTACTTTTACATTTTTTATTCATTTCAATTCTACATTATTTTTATACTTTTAAAAATAATTTTCTCTCTCATGTTTTCCACTAATTTCCCCCCCCCCATTATTGATACAAATACTTCAGCACATAGCACATTCATTCAATTCCACTCTCCAAATACATCTCCTGCTACAATCGTTCTAGATATTAAACTTTGGTATTATGATGGTATTATAATTCTAGACACTGAATTGTGTATTAGTTTATGTATGGTTTCTGTTTTTAATTGCTCTTAGCAATTTTTAAAATATATTTTATTGATTTTTAACAGAGAGAAAGGAAGAAAGATAGAGAGCTAGAAATGTAGATTAGAGAGAAACATCGACCAGCTGCCTCTTGCACACCCCCCACTGGGGATGTACCTGCAACCAAAGTACATGCCCTTGACCGGAATCGAACCTGGGACTTTTCAGTCCGCAGACCTATGCTCTACTACTGAGCCAAACCGGCTTCGGCGATCTCTTAGCAATTTTTAAAACTATAGTTTTAAACTAACAATAAATTTTTTAAAAAAAGTACTATACATTTCTTGCAACATCTCCTAAGATCTATCTGTTTCCTTATTGAAATACTTTAACCTGTTCCCAGGGCAGGTCTGTGGCAAAGTGTCATGGTAGGCTAAAGAATACCTTGCCCTGACACTTAAATAACAGGGAACTGAATATAAAATTCTAGGTCTTTTGTACTTTTAATACATTGAAAACTCCATTGTTTTCTTGAATCTAATGCTGCAACTGAACCTGTTGTTATATGGATTCTTATTTCAACAATGTGATCAATTACCACCCAATAAATTGTTTTCTTTTATTCAATTAATATTTACTATATGCCTTCTTTATGATGCACTCAGGCACACAAAGTAGTTGGGGCACTGGGGATATTCCAGGCCTAAGTGCGCAGGTGCAGAGTGGCCCTGGGTAGAGCTGGGGAGCGGGACACCCACCTGCTCCGAGCCTGTGGCCAGCATGCCTGCTGGCGCCAAGCAGCCTGGGTTCTGTGGACACCACTGGAGTGCCCTGTCCTGTCAGCCCGGCTAGGGGGAAGCTGGAGTTTCAAGTTATTTTGGTTTCTGCAGCCATTGAACTGGAAGCAGAAATCAAGAGTGCGGGGTACACCAGGAATTCTGGGAATCGTAGTTCTGGTGACAGCCCCTGACCAGAAGCAGAAGCCCAGAGCACTGGGAGCACCAGGAATGATGGGTATCATAGTTTCGGTGGCAGATGTGTTGTGGGATCTCCTAAACACTAGAGCAAAGTGAGCTCTAACACTAGAGCAAGTTACTGTTGCAGGTGGTGGATGGAGGGAAAGCAAAGGTGAGAGACATAAGTAAAGTCAGAGTGTCTAGGAAAATTAAAAGGAACATATCCTGCAACTTCTAGGAAATCTTCACAAATGGAGCAAAGAAAAATTAAAAAAAAAAAAAGACCTCTATTATTCTGTGAGCACCAAACCAAACTGGAGTGGGGTCTCAGACAATTCGCTCATATGATTGCAAAGACAGACACAAACTCCCAGATTGGAAAGTGCTCCTCTGTGGGCTCCTAGATTGAAAGAGTGCAGGTCAGCTGAGGGACCCCCCCCCCACCTCCGTGCACAAATTTAGTGAACTGGGCCCCTAATGTATGTATTGTATATATACATATATACATATATACACATATATACATATACACATATACACATATACACATACATATACATATACATATATATATATAATTTATTATTTACAATATTACAGATGTCCCCCATTCCACCTCTTCAGTGTCCTCCTCCACCCAACCCCACCCTACCCCAGACTTTCACAACTCTAATTTCTGTGTCCATGTGTTATGCATATATGCATATATGTTCTTTGGTTAATTTCTTCCCCTCTCCCCTGCACCTCTCCCCTCTGAAATATGTCAGTTTGTCCAATAGCATCCATGCCTCTGGACCTATTTTGTTCATCAGTTTATTTTATTCATTGATTTCCACATATAAGTGAGGTCACATGATATCTATCTGTCTTTTTCTGATTGGCTTATTTCACATAGCATAATAATCTCTAGGTCCATCCATGCTGTTGCACAGGGTAAGAGATCCTTCTTTTTTACAGCCACATAGACATGCTTTTAAAGACTATTTTAAAGAAGCATTACCTTCCTTCATTCTCTTAGAGACTCTGCTCAAAATCTCTATGTCTCTACCATTTGCTTTACCTGAATTGCTACTTCCAGTTCCAAGCTCCTGCTAGATCATCAATAACCTCACCTGAAATGATTTAAAATTTACTTGACTTACCTACACTCAGTTGTTGTTTTTTTCATAGCTATTGAAAAGTTATACAGAAGTAAATTCACACAGAGGTCAGTTTCATATAAGGAGAACCACAATCGGGGTTGTGGGGAAAGGTTGCTGTATTCAACATCGTGTCTATTCTGAATTCTGAATTGAGAAATGCAAGGAAGGTACATTAGTGTTATGCTTCAGAACACTGTTTTCCCTTCATAGAAAAATAAAATTAGGCTTTGTGGCCAGAAAGAAGCTTTGCACAGCTTAGGGAAAAGTATGAAGCAGGAGGAAATGAAGTGAACAAAAGATAAATATTCAAAATATAATCTTGCCCTGGAAGTCTCACATGTACTGAATCCTCTATGAATTGTGCTTCTTTCCATAAAAAACATAGACAAATATATATGCCTGTGTTTCATTAGCATACTTTCCTGGGTAACTGCAACAAGCCTTAGCCGCACATTCAGAGAAGGAGGAGGACAACTGGGATTTACTAGGGAAACCGGAATATCCTTGAGAGCTGTGTAAACTTTATTTTTAATGAAATAATGCAGTTCAAGATATGTCTTCTTACAACACACCATTAATAAAATACTACAGTTCCAGGTCTTCTGGGAACTCAAACATGATCATTGACTTCCAGCGGAATATCAACCAGCAGGAACTCTCTCTATTCTTCCAACTAAGTTAGATTTTAATATTGGAAACCATACGCATTAACACATGGCTGACTTTTATCCTTCTGCCTGGCTGAGGATCTGTGATTAGCAAGATTTTATCAGCTCCAGGGTAGCTCTTCTTAAAGGGAAAATGTACACCGAATTTTCCTAGAGAGCAAGGGCTGCCCAAGTTGCCCTGCTGAAGCTGGCTGAGTCCTTTGGACAGGCCAGCTTCCCAGGTAGCACCTTCCTTTGCTACTCAAACACTACCCTAGAAAGAGTGGCTGGACTCCTGTGTGTTCACGTCATTCCCCTGCTTCATACTGACCTAAAGCTGCACATACCTTCTTCCCACTCGTAGCAATTAAAAATATATCTTAAATAATTATGGAGCAAGAACATATCAATATGTAATTCTAAAGCTGAAGGAATCAGTCTTCAACCAATAAAAATTTAATACTTTGGGAACATCATAGCTGGTCACCTCAGCACAGCAGTACTTTGAGATTTTTTTTTTGTTTTAATTAAATTGATTAGGGGACATTGGTTAACAAATACTACTCAGCTACAGGAAAAGATGCAATACTGCCATTTCGGACAACATGGATGGATCTTGAGGATATCATGCTAAGTGAAATAAGTCAGCCAGAAAAAGTTAAGAACCATATGATTTCACTTATGTGTAGGACATAAAACTGAAAGCAACAAGCAAACTAACAAGACAAACAAAAACTCACAGACACACAATGGCATATGAAAAATTTTGTCACACATTCTTCAAGGTGGGGCTTCTAATTTTAAAAAAGCAAATAAATCCAGATAGTCTTGTTATAAGGTAAAGGTTCATTTGAATAATTCATGATCATGAATATGTAGAAAAACATTGCAAATAATTATCTTTATCTCAGCAATGATAAAGGGAAATGTGAAGCTTTTCTATTTTATATTGGGAATAAGAAGGCTTATCAGGCATGTTTTTAGTCTACAGAGTACATACATATTTTTAAAATTAAATATTAAATATACAGTAAGCATGTTTATAAGCATTTTGGGGGGATAAAGACTTACAATGTAAGGAGCACTATGTACCTACTAGCAAGTTTAAGCAATAAAAATGCCCATTACTATAAGGACCTCTCAGGTCCATGACTGAGACCAGCTATTATCCCTCCTGCCCAGAAGGCAATCACATTCACCAGTTTTAGTGTTTTAGTATGCCCTCACTTTTCTTCACAGTGCTGCCACACTGGTTTATATGCCCAAACATAATATCCTACTTTGCATGTTTTCTCTCAGTTTATCCGTAAGGTAGATTTGCGTCGCTGCATGCCTCTGCAGTTTATCTACTGTTACTGCAGTATAAGCACTACATCATGTGAATATGTCATATTTTCCCTTCTGTTCTATTAGGGGTGGGCATTGGAGATTTATCCAGCATGCTGCTGTTGTAAACATTGCTGCTGCTAATAATTATGCATGTGTCTTCTGGCTCCAGAGTAGTGGAGCAAATAAGTAATAGTTTCACTTAGGTTTGTAGCTAGGAGTGGAGCTTCTGAGCAACATGCATGCATATGTTCATCTGCTCTGTGATATGCCAAACTGTTCTTCAAATCTGTCTGTTTAAGCAAGGGACATTAAAAAGTTCCACATCTTTGCCAAACCTTGATAATATAAGACTTTTAATTTTTGCCAATCTTGTATCTCACTCTTGATTTTAATGTGTATCTCTCTGGTAATTAATGAGGTTGAAGATACAGGATGATTCTCATCTGTGACATGCCTATTCAAGGCATTTTCTTGTGTGTTTTATGATTGGTGACTTTAAGTTCATATTCTTTGAAGCCTTATCTGCAGGGATTATCTGATGCCTAGACCAAATGTGGGCTCATCCAAATATAATTAGCATTTTCTCCAGCCACTTACTATAAGCTTTAAAAAGCTGTAGCAACTTTAAACGTTTGGCTTGAGAGTTTATTTGGATCCCCCAGGAAGAACGAATTCAGGCTGTAAACCATACATGTGGGCAGGCTTATTATTACTAAAATGTTTAGGGATTTTTTTCTCTCTCCACTCAATGTCTCCACTAGCTTCAAGGCAAGTATTCTTTTAAAAATATGTTTTTACTGGTTTTAGAAAGAGATAAGGGAGGTGGTGGTGGTGGGGGGAGAGAAACATTAATGAGAGAGAAAAATGGATAGGTTGCCTCCTACTTACCCTTTACTGGGGATTGAGCCGGCAACCAGGGCATGGGCCCTGACTGGGAATCAAACTGGCAAACTCAGTTCATGAGAGGACTCTCAACCAACTGAGCCACACCAGCCAGGACAAGGCAATTATTCTTGCTGTCACCTAGAGTGTAGATGGGCTGCTGGTAATTTAATTTAAAACAGAGGTGCAGCCTTTTAGGTTCCCCGATTCCTGGGAATGATGACCATGGCACAGAGATATCATTCCCGTGAACTCAGGATCTCTAGACATCCACATCCCAAACGTTCGCCCATCTCCTAGAACCGTGGTCGGCAAACTGTGGCTCATGAGCCACATGAGACTCCTTGGCCACTTGAGTGTGGTTCTTCCACAAAATACCACGGCTTGGGCGAGTCTATATTGAAGAAGTGGTGTTAGAAGAAGTTTAAAAAATTTGGCTCTCAAAAGAAATTTCAGTCATTGTATTGTTGATATTTGGCTCTGTTGACTAATGAGTTTGCTGACCACTGTCCTAGAAGATTCCAGCTCAGCCCCAGTCGGTGATGCATCACCCCACAGGGAGCCCAGCCATCTTCCTAGAGAACAAGCAAAGCAAGCATCTCAGCTTCATCCACTACAGAGAAACCCTCGCTGTGATGGGTTTGCAATTGGAAAATCTAGAAACAATTTTAAATTCACCAGAAAGATTAGCTTTTGTTGTGTAGTTGAGTAATATTTCCATTTTCCAATACATATGGAGGGCACCATACTTTTCTAAATCTGGACTAAATAAACTCTTAGTCTATCCCTTGGCACCATGTTCAACATTTCAAACTCCCCTTCCTCTCTCCCTGAGCCAGGAATTGGAACATTGCTAAATTTCCCTGAGTATTTTGATAAGTCACATGGAGAATATTTTTATGTTCTGGAAAAATTTATGTCTCTTCTAACTGAGCAATCTGTTTTCTATTTTTAGTAGAATTAAACTCAATTTTCATAGCTTGATGGGCCACTTTGCTAATAATAGTTACCAACTTTTTTGTGTCTACTATCTGCCAGACAACATGTTAGTGCTTTGCATTCATTTATCTAATCTTTACAACTCTTCCTGGTGGCCCCGGATTGCCTGGCTAACTGCCTGGGCGATATTCCACCTCAGGTCCCAGCTTCCACCGTCTCTGTTGCTGGCTTACACTGCATAACACTGCCTTGCATCATGAGCAAATAGCCTCCTCTTTGTTCAAATCCAGCAGGTGACTACCGCATTAAACTACTTATTTCTTCCAGCACAAACAGGTTTCAAATTGTTTGGCAAATAACAATGGAAAATCCTTTTACTGCAAAAATCTTAATTCGCATCCATGCATAATGGGGTTTTACCCTGAAGCCCTGTATTATTTCATAATTATCTAGTTAAATCACATTATGTATTAATCTATCAAGTATGGGATAAAGAAACGGCATAGCCAATATCTCCAGCTTTGAACAGCTTCCACTGCTCCCCTGCTATTAAAGTGTTATAATATGCACACAGAATAGAAAAATATTTCTTTTGACTGTCATATAAATAAAAGGAGGGGGAAACCTTCACAAAGGAGGTCATGACCACAGCCCCAGTAGAACTTGATATATACATATTTTGGCCACCTCCTAAACTTTCTTAGCTCCAGTTTTCTCCCTATAAAATGGGGCTCTTACACATTTAACTTCTCTTGGGTAGAAACAATTTAATGAAGACATGTATGCAGAGCCATTTGGTTACTTCAGAGCTAAGAATTGTATAATCAAAAGGCATTATCCCGATGCTCTTGTTATTATTCATCTGTGCTATAAAAACCTCCCAAATGGAGCCAGAGTATGAATTCAGCCTAGCACATCATCGAAAAAGCTTTTATCTTCTTTGCCTTTCTATCTTAGCAGCATTAGTTTAAAAAGTGTCTGATAGACTTGACAAGTCAGAAAGAAGTATTGTTACAGAGGGAAGAGGAATCTATTCTACTTGCAGGCTCCATTCCAACAGTATGTGATTTTCAGAGATGTAGAACCACGGAAACATAGATGTAGGAAATTGTCAGGGTAATTTTAATTCATCTTTAGTTTGCTTGCTTATTGACCCATTTTATTCTTAAATTCCATTTTATTTTCAAATCAACTTTATATTGGCATAAATTATGTATAATACAATTCACAGAGTTGAACTGTAAAAAACAAAACAAAAAAAAAAAAACAATGCACTGTAACAAGTTAATAATTTCAAATAAAAACTACCACATGGATCAGCATATAGAATATTTCATCCCAGCAGAAAGTCCCCTTATGCTTCTTCCCACAGACCCGGTTTTAGCTCATTGGAAATGATGTCTGTGTAGAAATAGATAGCATTACATTGTAATAGAAAATCCAGTGCCTGAACTCTTGCATGGGGGATGGGAGTGGAACAGTTTGGAATCATTTATTGTTGCGTTTTTTATGAGTTATCACTTCCTCAAAAAGACTATCCCCAAATAAATGTATTATTTTCACTTGTCACACTCTGCCTGGACTTTTCCTTTATCCTTCTTACCACAGTTTTTAAATTATGTATTTGTTTGTGTATGTGAATATGTATGTGTGTGTGGGTGATTTGGTCCTTTCAGAATTAGGAATCATGTTTTTTATATTGCTAATATGTTCCTAACTGATGCCTGATACTTCCCTGGCATATGGAGGTGCTCAATAATTATTTTTTGAATATAATAAATAGCTGGTTCATTCATACAATATTTATTAAGTACCTGCATTGTACTGGAGGTCTAAGGGTGAAAAAATATGCTTAATAAGGAGATCCGGCTCTGTAGAATCCACAATTATGTGTCTGTAAAATAATACCTCAGCTATTACCATCTTTAGCCAATTAAAATATTTTCTCTTTTAATTAGGGTCTAGTGGACAGCATGTGTGAGGGAAAGAGGACTCCTCTTTGAGAGAAAGTCATGCTCTATATTCAACGCATTTTGGAGAGAGAGGACTGGCTTTCGGTCCTGTGTGTGCTCTTCACTAGCTCTTTGTCCATGTAATCCCCCTGAGCTGTCATTTCCGAATTTGTAGAAGGGAGATAATAACAGTTCCAACCCCATTTGGATGATGTAAGGTTAAATGGCTTGTAAATTAGGGTTCATGTTATCTGAAGAGGAGGAAATAATTGATAGCCAGTGTGAAGGATTAAGCATAAACCTTGGCATCAGAAAAAAAACAGAGCCCAAATCTGAATCTTTTTATGGGCAAGAACTATGACCCTGAATAAATTAATTAACATATCCATGCTCATTTTCCTCATCTCTAAAATAGGAATAATCATCTCCTATGATTGATGTAAAATGACTTAATAGAGACTGCCACCTAGCAGGAGCTAAATAAATGTAGTTATTTTAACTAGTGTCATTATCATTAACATCCCACTATATGCATGGTTCTGGACATATATTAATTTAAGACTATTTCATAAGTAACCACAGATATGCCTATAATAAATTTTTATTATCCAAAGCTATGTTCTAAAAATGTGAATAGGGTAATCAAATACAAAATTCTACAGTGAGTTCCTTTTTATTAATTCAGAGCAGAATATCAACACAATAGAAAGATTCCGACTGTATTCAATTGGAAAAATGTGGACTCGACTATTAGAATTTGAATGAGTAGTTTAACAAGTTATTTTTCTTAACCCTAGATGTAGAGAATATTCACAAGGATGAGACTGTGCAAGGTGTTGAGGGAGAATATGTCATTAGAGCCAATCTTATTTCTTAAGACACCCATGTAAGAAAGATATTTACTAATGAGTGTCTCAGAAAAAGTCTCTTAGAAAGATTAAAACGTTGCCTGAAATCAAGCAGCCAGCAAGTAGCTGGGCTTATATTTGAACTAAATATCTATGCAAATGTGGACCTTCTTTTTTGAGTATTTCTTATATCTGTGTTGTTCCTGTAATAAATATCTTTCATGAACTAGGGACACAGCAATAAACAACATAAACCTTGCCTCATCAAGCTCACATTCTATAATGTAGAATAAGAAGACTGATATTTGGTAGATCACACTTTTTCTCTATTGTATTATTAAGCCCTGCTCCGGGAGTTTAACAGGGCAAATGACATTATCCCTATTTCATAGACAAGGAAACTGGAGGCTGAACTTGGGTTACTAAGATACTAAACTGAATATTCAGCCTACATCATCTGACTCAAGATTTGGTATTTTGCTGATTGCCAAATCAATAAAAACGTCTAAGGTCATCCTAAGTCTAGGGCTGGGGTGATCAGATTAATAGAAATAGAGTGAAATACAAGTCCAGACTAAACATTTATTCTTAAGAAGGTTGAGGTGATGGTTGGTAACAAAAAGCCGATACAGAGCTACAGAGTGGAATGCAAGGCAATCTATAGTCAGATGCTGGCATTAAGCTTTAGCATGTGGGACACAGCAGCCTGAACAAGGGCCCAGCAACTCCTTTCCTCTGCTCAGCAGTTTTCTTTGGAGAGTGCAGAGGCTCGGTGTAGAAGGGCAGGCCAGAGGTGCCATAAATAAGATCTCCTTCCCCTTCCCAAGCAATCTCCAATTGACAGCTAATGGGAGTCAGTATATCTGTAGCCTTTGCCTCTTGGTGGGAATAACTATGAGGAAAGGGTTCCCATGCTGACGGCCAGAGTTGCCCACCAGGACTCGCTCCAGATACCAGGACGGCTCACTTGGTTAATATCAGCCTTTGCTATCTCCCTTCTTTTCATTGTCTCGCTTCTCACTCCCCTACCAGTGATTCTTTGGGTTAACAAAGTAAGGGCGCCCCACCAGGAGCCTTAGAATTAATGGGTCAGTATCAAAGCCATATCTAATATATTCAGAAATCTCTTGCCAATGGAGTCTTTATCATTTTGCATGTGGACTGTGCGTCACAGGCTGCAGGCCTTTTTCCTTTGAGGACCTCACCATCAGTATTCTCTGATTCTGAATGCTCTCAGGAACAGGAAAGGTAGTCTCTGCTTACAAGACAAATGGAGATTGTTTCCTCCATCACAGAAGCAGCATCAAGTCACAGTGAAGAATGCCTTTCTCTCTTTCTTTTCCTACTGCTATTACCACCAATGTTTTCTCTATCTCCTCTGCCTCTTCCTTTCTACCTTCCTGCATCCCGTTTTCCCTTCCTCCATCTGTCCTTCCTTTCCTTCCTTCCTTCCTTCCTTCCTTCCTTCCTTCCTTCCTTCCTTCCTTCCTTCCTTCCTTCCTTCCTTCCTTCTTTTCTTCCTACACTACACACAAAGTACCTAAATTATAGCCATTTGGAAAGAAGATATTCCTCTGGTTAAAAAGGTAGGCAGATATAGGATCGCTGATTAATGTCATCTTTCCTCCCTTGATGTCTTTGGTTTTCTAAACCTCTTGGAAGATTTATAGAGTAGGCAGAGGTACCAGGTAAGGAAAACATTATTAGTATTGAGCTGTACCTAGAGCTCTTTTTTATTACTCAATACAATACACATAGATTCTTATTAAGAAAGAAAATCCTCTGTGAAGGAAATAATCCATTTCATTTTCTAAATGAGCATAGTGTAGCTAAAAGAAAGAACAAAATTAACAATGAAATTCACAGTCCAAACCCCTTGTCATTTCTTTCTTTAGTAAAGTGAACAGAGGTGAGAAGGTATTGATTTTATTAAAAGGTGAAAGAACTAAACTCACCCCATCTTTTTGCATTTAGTCCCCCTTTGGCATGAGGCCATTCCCATCTCACTCATTATATTATCAGAACTGAAACAACCGCCTAGCTTGGCACATGGGAACAGAGCAGACTTTCTTATTTTATTAAAACACTAGAGGCCTGGTGCACGAAAATTCATGCGATGGAGGGAGGGTCCCTCAGCCCAGTGTGCCCTTTCCCACAGTCCCAGAGCCCTCAGGGGCAGGAGGGGTCTTGGCAATCAGGGGAAGGTGATGCACCCCCTGCCCCATCACACCTCTGCTGCTGCCACTGCCAGCAGCACAAGCCTCTGCCAGCTCTAGTTACCTGAACCTTCGGCAGCCTTGGGCAGCTGGGCTGCTGCCATCTAAGGCTTGCCTGAGCCTTGGGCCAGCCCTGGGTGGCTGGGGGATTAAGGGGATTGGGGGACTCAGGAAGCAGGTATGTGGAGTGGCTGGACCCACCTGGGGGTGCCATGTGCCTGCCACCCTGGTGGGGTTGAGGGGACTGGGTGCTATCATCTTGTGGCTATGGGCGTCACCATCTTTGAGGGCATGGCAATAATTAGCATATCCCTCCTTATTGGCTGTGGGAGCCACCATCTTTGTGAGGGTGTAATGGTCAATTAGCATACCCTTTCATTATTAGATAGGTTTCAGATTCATTGGAATAGGAGACAATATTTACATGTGTTTTATAAAAGTTCTCTTGGCAAGTCAGTCCCAGACCATGATCACAGCAGGTAAGTGTTCACACTTGAAGCACACAGGTGAAAGCCCTTTCATTCTATCCCTTGAAGTAAATTCTAAATACAAAATAAAACAGGTCAATTGAGCACTAATAAAAAATAAACAATATAACAATGCTCAGATATGCAAATAACATATTGACAACCTTTATTGATTAAATTCAATGTGAGGTGAGTTAGAAAATGTTATCTTATTGTGATATTACTCACTCCAAATTGATATTTTTTTCTCCTTTTCAGTGCCAGTATATTTGAAATTTAAAAGGGAAAATAAAAACAAAAAACACCACACACAACATGAATTCATAGCCAAGAAGGTGGATATTGTTGCATAAAGTGTATTTCCAAAGCATTCCAACTCTAATATGGAAGAGAGCCATCTTTACAATAGCAGAAGTTAAAGAAAATCTAGGTCTTTGCTGCCCAGAGTTAGTCCCCTGGTGTCTATGTGTATAATAAGAAATATGCAAGTTAACAGACAAGGTGCATGGCCTGGAATGCCAATTTTAATTAATAATAAATAACTTAGAACATTATTTATATACTAGAGGCCCGGTGCATGAAATTCATGCATGGGGAATGAGGGCTGTCCCTCAGCCTAACCTTCAACCTCTCTAATCTGGGACACCCTCGAGAGATGTCAAACTGCCTGTTTAGGCCCAATCCCACTGGACATCCCTAATCCAGGACTGCTGGCTCCCAACTGCTCACCTGCCTGCCTGCCTGCCTGATTGCCCCTAACTGCTTCTTGCTTGCCAGTGTGATCACCCCCTAACCACTCCCCTGCCAGCCTGATCAATGCCTAACTGCTCCCCAGCTGGCCCGATAGCCCCTAACTGTACTTCCTTGAAGGCCTGGTTGCCCCCAACTTCCCTCCTCTGCTAGCCTGGTCACCCCTAACTGTCCTCCCCAGCTGGCCTAGTCACCCCTAACTTCCCTTCCTTTTCGCCCCTAACTGCTCTTCCCTGTCAGCCCAATTACCTCTAACTGCCCTCTCCTGCCAGCCTTGTCACCCCCAACTGTCCTCCCCCTGCAGGCCTGGTCCCCTCCCAACTTCCCTCCTCTGCTGGCCATCTTGTGGCAGCCATCTTTGACCACATGAGGGTGGCCATCTTATGTGTTCGAGTGATGGTCATTTGCATATTACCTATTAATTATATAAAATATAAGCACACACAAAATGACACACATTTAAGATTTAGATCATAGAAAATTCTACTTCTGATATTAATTCATATATTATGATAAACTAGGCTGCAATGAAAAAATCAATTCAAAGTTATAATAAGCTCAATGCAAAGAAGTTTATTTATCATTTAAAAATACATAGAGCCCTGGCCAGTATGGCTCAGCTGGTTGGACATCCTTCTGTGCACCAAAGGGTTGCTGGTTCAGGGCACATGCCCAGGTTGCTGGCTCGATCCCTGGTAGGGGATGTGTAGGAAGCAGCCAATCAATGTATTGCTCTCCCATCAATGTTTCTCTCTGTCTCTCCCTCTTTCTCTCTTAGAAAAACAAACATATACAATGAAAAGTTGAATGAAACATTTTAATAACTTCTTGCTATAAAGTATTAGCATTCAGTTAAGTTTTATGTTTGTGATAGGTCCCTTTTTGGTATTGTACAAACCTCTGTAGGTAGTTTACTTCTTTGACATTAGGGGTACATTTTTAAAAAAAAAAAGCCTAACAAATGACTTATAGAAGTTGGTATTAATGCTTATAGTACAACAAACCTTTTCTGTTGGCATGTATAAAATTAATATTACATCTTAAATGTGGCCCTTTGGTCACTAATATTTAGTTTTGTTTGATAAAGCCAAAAATGTGCCTTGCATCAGATTTCTACTTATTTGTCTCAGTTAAAAAATACTGAGAAGTGGAATAGCCATTCAGCAGCAGAAGTCTGAAGAAAGGGTCAGTTAACTACCGTAATCTCACTGAATCTGGGGTCATATAACAGCAACTAAGGATCCCATCCAACCAGGTATATAGCATTTCACTTCTGAGACTCCATTTCCTCTCTGAAAATATGGTAAATTAACTATTTATTCAGCAGACATTTACATAGAAATTACCAAGTGCCAAGCGCTGTTCTAAGCACTTTGCATGAATTGATTCCTTGAATCCTATGACAAAGTTCTGAGGTATAAGTGCTATGAATAATGTACAAAATAAATCTAAGTAAGGAAATAGATATAGAGGGAGATGAATATTACAGATAGTCTGGTTAGGATTTGTTCTTACTTTATTTAATATTTCATATGTTATATCTGGAGTCAATTATTTTAGATAGGAAGTAACATTTGGATAGTCCTGGCTAAATTAAAGGGCCATCCATGTAACTGTCTGGGAGAACACATTTCAGGCAGACAGAGCAGCAAGTGCAGAGGCTGTGAGATGGAAATATGCTTGAGATGCTGAAAATGAACAAGTTGGCCAGCTTCTGGGAGAGGAACTAGCACAGAGACAAGAGGAGTAGGAGGTGATATCAGAGAGGAAAAGAGTTTAACTTTCTTGTATTTGATGGAAAACCAAACTGAGTGGTCCTCCTAAGTTAATTTTGCATATATTTTCTTAACCTAGGCTACTCCTTTATATTATCATAAAATAAATTTACATATATAAAAGATACTACATTTTTAACAATGCCATAATCCCATTATCTCTGTTCATACATTCTTCTGGGGAACATTTGTGTCTCCAGCAGCCTCATCTTTACATCCTTCCTCAGAAGCCTATACTTAATTTTCTAGTAAGTGCCCTATCACATGACATGTAGTGATTCTATATAATGTGAGTAATTCATCCTACCTAGTGTGGAAGGGGCAGAAAATCAGAATAGGATCTATAGTCTTCAGCATCCTCTTAACTTGATAAGATACCTAGAATAAAAACCTTAGATCTCTGTGATGCAGAGTCTTAGCATAATATGAAGGACCTCACCTAACACACCACAGTGACATAATGCATTCCATTACTCAGGTTGCTTCCACATTTACAGGGACATTCTGTGGTATATAATCTATACCAGGTCATCTCATCTTTAATCCCTTTTTCTCAACTAAACAGAAGAAATAAAAAGGACAGATGTGGACCTGTGACAAAATGGATTCTAATCTCAGCTCCAGGGTCATCATTCCTTCTGACAGGCATTAAAGTCAAAGTGCCAAGGGCAAAAGTTGTTTTAATATCAAAAAATAAATAAACAAACAAATAAATAAATAAATAAATAAATATCTAGGATCAATATGAAAAAATTGAAAGCAATAAATATTTAATTCAATGTCTTCAAAATGTATTATGTTTATATATAATTATTAAATTTGTTTTTCATAAAAATATTATATGACTGTTAAGTATATCCCAGAATTTTTGATAAATCACAGCCAATCATAAATGGAATAGAATGCTTCTAACTAAATAATTACATTAATAAACTTGAAAAAATCTTAAAAGTAATATAGGAAATATTCTATTCAATATGATATGTAATAATCGTATTTTACTTTACATCATATAATGAGGATGGGTCCTTCAAATGGGAAGTGCGATGATGTATTTTGTCTTAAAGTAGCTTTCCAGGACTCTTAAAGGTGGATGAAAGTGGAGGCATCACTTAACTTTTCTGACCTTCTTTCTCTACAAAGTGGAAATAGAATTTTTGCCTTATTGGGTTATTCTGAAAAATAGAAATAAGACATGAAGATCACTTAAAGTGTTGTCTGACACCTACCAGACCACTCACTAACTGATTCTTGCTGTTTTTATTATGTCTCTTTCCAGTATATTTGCCTTATGGTTCCCTTAAAAGCTGTCATCTTATCAAACTCTGGGACTTTTGTACCCCTTCATAACCAGGTTGTGCTGTAACTCATGTACTCACCTCAATTGGCTTCAACAAATACCATTTAAATCGAGTGTGAAAGTCATAAGTTGAGAAAAATAGAAAATGGTTTTTGGAGTTAAATTTGAATATTAAGAGCAGCTGCTGTAAATGCCAAGCTGGAGTTTGAGATAAAAAAAAAAAATCAGTCAGTGTTATGCTTATCCACATACGCTGATCAGAAGTCGGAAGGAGATGATGTGCATGGTCCATGTTACCTAGAGGCCAGACTATTTCATTTCTGGCTTATTTAGGACAGATGATGTGGACAGGGCCTGTGTTGCCTAGCAGAGTACCTGAATGTAGAAGATGTTTAATAAATATTTGGCATTGTTAGTTTCAAAGCATTAATGGCAATTTAATATCCCAAACTGTTCATTGTATTTTATAGCATGAATTTAGCAGAAATGCTTTTCTTAATCTAATTGCAAATAAATATTTATGTAGTTATTTCCTTTTTTTGGTTCTTTCCCTCTCCCCCACCCCATAAATTTTGCTAAGATAATTTGATTTGAAGAAAGAGTTGGCTTAGGTATAGTTTGGATAAAATGTAGAATATGCCTGCCCAGTCCCGTATTTAAAATATATTCAAATATATTTCATTAAAACATATTAAAATATGTTCAAAAAGGATTAAGTTAATTGATAGGAAGAAAATGGAGTGTTTTTAACGCAGTTGAAGGGAACACACGATTATAAAACCTCAAAGCATGGTGAGAAGTGGAAACCCACAATAGAGGAGCAGCAGCTCGCAGTTTGTCAGAGCAGGTAAGAGGCTGAGGACCAAACGGAGAGACAGAAGGCCTTAGAAGAGTGTATGTACCTTGCATCAGTCTTTGTTTCTACAACCTGGGCTTTTTTTTATATTTTTATTCACTTAGGAAATTTCTTCCTTGACTTGATGGCATGCAAATAGTATCTAAGAGACTGAGTAAATTAAATATCTAAAGGACTGTCACTTTCAACGTTCTGATAATCAGATTATGGTGATATTACTGGTAACAATCTTCTCTTAAATTTCCTAAGGGACAAGTTCAAGGAAGCTGTAATTCCACCTCAATTCTTTCCGTCATGGTCCAACATTCAGAGAAGCAATCATAGAGACTCCTCTGCCTTTGAAATAACATTATTCATCAGCATTTGTGTGAGCTTTGGAGAGCTTAGCAGCATCTTCTCCTCTTTAATTGTTAGAAGGATTAGTTGTTCAGATATCCTACCCAAGGAGAACCTATACCAACACAAATTTTCTAAGACTGGACACAAAATAGTGACTAGTTACACATCCTTCTGCAGATAGGAGAGCCAACAGATGGCTACACTGGCCAACTTTATTGCTGAAAACCTAGGCAATATAAAGCAAAATCCCTAAATGCCCACATAACATTTGACTTAAGTGAACATCTGCAAATTTATCCTAGAGAAATAATAAGAAATAACTACAAAATTTTAGAAATCACAACGTTAATTATAAAAGTGAAAAACTGGAAAGTATATAAATATTGGTGAAGGTGAACTGATTAAATAAATTATGGCTGACTTATAAGTAAGTTCCATTATAAGATATGTACTCAATAGAAGTAAAAAGTTATTTAGCTACTGAAAACAACTATAAACAGAAACATGTAAAACATTCATTAGTAGAAGAAAGATACAAGTGACCAGAAAATCTGAGTAAATGTTTCACCTAAGAGTAATAAAAAAATGCATATTTAAACTATAAATGATACCATTTCCATCCCAAAGTTGGCTGTGAAATACTAAAAGGTTAATGCTTCCTGTGTGGGCCAGGTTAGATTTCTTATTGGAACTGGCAGAGAATATTATGATGTCTGAGAAGGAGGGAAGATTCTACTTCAGATATATTTAGAGTGGGAAAATGGGGCGGGGATCATTTCCATAATGAACATATTGAAGGTATCTATTAAAGAATCACTAATATAATAATTTCACAAATATAGAACCAGACTTAGATTATAGTTTAGTTCATAAAATGGAAACCAATGATCTATAGTCCAACAAAAGCAGAGTTTAATTTATAGCCTTATTTTCTTGGAAGCCAGTAGTAGTGGCAGGTCTGCCCATGTGGTCTACTGACTGCATACAGACACAGTGCAGCTGGATTGTAGAATGAAATGGGGGTAGCTCAAACAGAGTGGCTCTATTGTGATCCATTGGCACTAGAAGGCCAACCTAAGATATATCATTGAATGACAGTCTATTTTGTGAAGAGAATTTATTCGGAATAAAGAAGACCTGGATCCAAATGCCAGCTCTTTCTTTCATCATGGTGGGAGCTCACACAACTCATACATTTTCCTGGATTTCAGTTCTAGTGGTGTGCAGGAGCCGGCTCAGGCTGGCTTGTAGGAGCTCACCATGAACACCTCTTCCCAGACCCGTGTTCAGTGACGTTACATCAGTAGCTTGAAATTAGGCAAGATGGATATTTTTATATCACAGAAACCAGCAACCATTATAAACTAGGACTCCTCACATTCAGAAGAGCCAGTTGTAAGGCTTTTATCCGTACACCACTGGTGTAAGCAAAGGGTTGTTAAACCATGTGACAGAGGGATTTAAAAGTACCTTGTGAAACATAACGTGTTGTGAGGTTTCGTTAATACTATCATTCTGTGCATAGTGTTTTGATAGATGGCACTTTGAACAGAGTTATCAAAGGCAGCCTTTATGTTTAATGAAAGAAAAGGAGTTGAGAGAAGAGGGTAATTAGTGAGAGCTGGAGTAGGCTTTCTGGAACGTAAAGCTTTAAACAAGTTCAGGAAAATATGAATCAAGAATGGGAACTAAGAGAACAAATTAGGTAAAGGGAACATGTAAGATGATCTGAGGGGGGAAAAAAAGTAGGTCAAAATATGAGGACACAAATTTTAGGCAGAACTGCAAATAGTATGAAAGACATCTTTAACTTTTTTATGTTTTAAAAAAGTTAGATGAGATTTTTTTAAAGAGAATTTTTTTCTCTTTTTATTTCCTTCATTGATATTGGATTGAGGTGACAGTTCTTACCAATACAATCAATAGCTGGACATGTGCTTGCATTATTAACAATCACATATACAATGTTTACACATGAAAAGAAAAACATATAATATAGGGATATTTTATACATAACTCTGTGTATAAAGGCATGTGATGACAAAATAAGGGTAGTTAAAATTTCAAATGTTCTTTAGGCTGAAAATGTCTGTTGAGGGTCAAAGGGGAAAATTGAAGAGTTTGGCACTTAAGTGACCAAAGGTCTCACTCACTAGGGCACCGTAAGTAATTCTAAAACCCCATCAATGTGGATGTGATAGCATAAGACAGCCTGGACACCCTTTGTATATATTTTCTCATTTTATAATCACTTTTAAACGTACAACTAAAAAATAAATAAACACGTGATATCAGCATTATAAAACAAAGACCAATTTCTATTATTTATAATTCTTCTCCCATGCCTACATATTAAAAAAAAAAAGTTAGAAAGTATGTGAAAAGAGGAATAGTCAGAGGAAAAACATATTGTATTGAACATAATGCAGTCCAGGAGATTAAAAAAAAAAAAAAAAAAAAAAAAAAAAAAGCAGTTTTAAAAAGAGAAATTAGAGAGCACTGAGATCATCAAGGTATAAAAAAAAACAGTAAGGAAATGGTGCAACCATCCTTCCTTTCCTTCACTCTCCCCTCCAACTCATCGTCTCTAGTCAACCCAGAATCCCTTTTATTTTTTTATTTTTTTTAAATATATTTTATTGATTTTTGTACAGAGAGGAAGGGAGAGAGATAGAGTTAGAAACATCGATGAGAGAGAGTCATCGATCAGTTGCCTCTTGCACACCCCCTACTGGGGATATGCCCACAACCAAGGTACATGCCCTTGACCGGAATCGAACCCGAGTCCCTTCAGTCCCCAAGCCAAGCTAAACTAGTCCCGGCCAGAATCCCTTTTAAAAATGTCCTTTTATAAGGCACCCATCTGATTCTAACACTCTTGATTAAAAACATTATATAATTATAGGCACCGTGAGAGCCAAGGCCCTTCCAACTGCATCACAGGCTATTTTCCCCAACACATTGCTTCCCTCTTCTTCCTCAATATACCCTAAGCTTCAGCAACATAGTCATGCAATTCCCAAATGCCTTAGACTTTTTATTTATTTACTTTTATTTCAGAGAGGAAAGGAGAGGGAGAGAGAAATAGAAAGATCAAGGGATAGAGAGAATAATTGATTGGTTGCCTCCTGCACAACCCCCACTGGGAATCAAGCCAACACCCAGGCATGTGCCTTTGACCAGAATCGAACCCGGGATCTTTCTGTCCACAGGCTGACACTTTACCCACTGAGCCAAAATGAAGAGGGCCAAATGCCTTAGGCTTTTGTCCTCCAATAAAAAAGAGGTAAACTGTGTAGAAGAAGAAACGGGGCTTTGGCAAAAATTCACATGGAATCTCTACCACCGAGCAGTTGTGGTGTAAAGGGTAAGTTGTTTGACTTCACATTTTCTCCAACACTTAGTGTGTAAAATAAATACAATAGCCTAGCTAAGATTATTGTGAGAAATAAATGAGATGACATATGTGAACTGTCTGTTAAGATATCTTCAACTTTTAGTTATTGGTAATAAGAACCTCTGAGCTGGATATTCCTCCTTTATCTCTTTGTATATGTGCCTTCCTTTTCCCACTTGCTATACATCCCAGGAGGCCTACATCAATAATCAATAATTAGAAAGAATTTGATTCTTTTGAAATACTCCAGGGGCCTTTGCAGCAACTGAGTGTTCCCATTCTGGCTACATTTTTACAGTCACCTCATTAGGTAATCTCACTTTGTGTAAAGCCAACTTTGTCACTGTAGATAAGGCAAGCTGAATCATTTCATCCATAAGGGCCTTGCAGTGACCTCTGGAGTAGAAAGTGACCTCTGGAGTACATATGTAACAACATAACTTCTAAAACAACAAGCTGAACTGCCTTGTGTGCATGTGTGTGTGTGTGTGTGTGTGTGTGTGTGTGTGTGTGTGAAATTTCAAGAGGACTACGCCTTTGAACTTGGCCTATGAAACTCAGAACTGAGGAATTTCATATGGAGCAGAATGAAGGAGATTTAGTTGTCAATTAGATTAAAATAGGTCTAAATCAGTGAGTACCAATATGTTTTTCTCTTTATGAGACATAGATAGGCACCACTCCAAAACAAATCCCTGCCTAGGAACATTATATAGAAAGTCAGAGGAAGACAAGAACCATATGATTCCATTCACATGTGGAATCTAATGAACAAAATGAACTAACAAAAGAAAAAACCTAATGGACATGTGCAACAATGTGGTGAATGACGAGGGGAGGAAGTGGGGGAGAGCTGCAGGGGTGTACAGGGGGATAAATGGGGATGGACAGACACTTGACTCAGGGTTGTGAAAACATAAGACAGTGTACAGGTGATGTGTTGTGGGTTTGTACGCCTGAAATCTGTATGGTTTTGTTAACCAGTGTCCCCCATTAAATTCAATAAAAAGAAAAAAATAAGTTATTGGTTAGGTTTGCTGATAATTTAAAATTCTGTGAGCTTAAAACTGTCTAAGAATGCCAATGCATATTAAAATAACTTATATATTTAATTTAAGCTATTTTATTTTTTGTTCTCTCTTGGGCTTTTGAAACACAGCATTATCATTCAACATTATTATATAAATATGTGTCCTCTTAACTGAAATAGAATTGGTTCTTCAAAAAGACTAATTCTTCTGAAACCTCCATTGCATTTATCTCTAAAGCTACCTCTCCATTCTTGTTTTCTCAGGGGAGTTCATGCCCATCACCACCACCAACAGGTCTCATGGTCACCTCTAACTCAATTTAACTCATTATTTCTATCAATAGTACCAAGCTTGCCCACTCATTCCAAATAGTCTTTTCTCTTAAGAACTAAAAAAAATCTATTATTTATCCCTAGCATTATTAACTTTGAAGCATTCCTGACAGAGTATAAACACAAACTGATTCTCTCTCTTCCTCTCTCTCTCTCTCTCTCTCTCTCTCTCTCTCTCTCTCTCTCTCTCTCTCTCTCTCTGTCACACACACACACACACACACACACACACACACACGCACACGCACACGCACACACCTCATAGAAATAAAAAGATGAAAATAAAGGAGAATTACTGCATTGCTGTGCTTATTTTAATTACCCAGTAATACCAGTTTTACAGACAATTGCTTTTAGAATAGAAGGTATTTCTCTTTCTACCAAGTTTTCAGTCACTGGCAACTCCTTACTTCCCACATCCCTATCAATACTTATCTCCCCCATTTTGTTATATGAATGATCTTTCTTCCTTTTTATTTTTAATTTCATTAACCATGTATAGATTAAATGTTAGCTGATTACTTTATTCATTCAATCTAACAGCATTTATCACATGACTTCTACTGGCAAGATATCACGGTACTCTGATTCCTAAGTATGCCAATAGCTTCCTAATTATTCTCCATAAATATACCAGTAATTCCTCCTGCACTACCTGCATTAAAACCCTTTTTATCTTTTCTATTTCTTTGTTTCCAAATGTCAGTGTTGTATTATTACCCATTGGTATTGATTTGTATTCAACATTTCTGTATATGAACCCACAACACATCACCTGTACACTGTCTTATGTTTTCACAACCCTGAGTCAAGTGTCTGTCCATCCCCATTTATCCCCCTGTACCCTCCTGCAGCTCTCCCCCACTTCCTCCCCTCGTCATTCACCACATTGTTGTACATGTCCATTAGGTTTTTTCTTTTGTTAGTTCATTTTGTTCATTATAATAGATTCCACATGTGAATGGAATCATATGGTTCTTGTCTTCCTCTGACTTTGTCTTACCTGCCCAATATTGCCTCCCATGACTGCCAAAAGTATTTAATCAATGACAATTTCTGGCCAGATTTATTAATTTGATACTTTCTGTATAGACCTTCTATTTTATAATTTTTGAACAATAAAGATATATTTTCAAATCAATAAAAAACAGGTCAAAACACATTCCTTACTCTGTTTTCACCCAGTTGTTGCTATGTATACTTCAGAAGATATGCTTTGGCATTTTTCAACAAACTCGAGGCTATCTGCAGCATTCCCCAAGAAAAACATGTTCATCTTGTTATTTCCTATGTATTCTTAATGTCCAAATCAAATATATAATTAGGATAAATATGCTTTCATATTAAAAACATCACCAACATTATGATATTATGAAGGAACTATTTTAATACCCCCCGCCACCCCCCCACACACACACAATAACAACAACGACATGGACAATCAGGATTACCAGCAACAAACTCAATTAATCTCTTTACCTTCATAATGGGTGCAGTTACTCAATCTATAGTTGCAGGGTCAAAGTATTATAACAGGATATGATATTTGCTATATTTTTGTTTCTACCAGTATTTGTTTCTATAGATCTATGTAATAAAGAGGTAATATAATAATTAACCATCACTCCAACACACAAGATGGCTGACCCCATGTTGTCAAAGATGGCCACCCCCATGTGTACACAATATGGCCACCACAAGATGGCCGGCAGGAGAGGGCAGTTGTGGGCAATCAGGCCAGCTGGGGAGGGCAGTTGGGAGAGACCAGGCCTGCAGGAGTGGACAGTTGGAGAGACCCAGACCTGCAGGGGAGGGCAGTTGGGGGTGACCAGGCCTGCAAGGGGAGGACAGTTAGGAGTGACCAGGCTGGTACGGGAGGACAGAAGGGGTGACAAGGCTGGCAGAGAGGGCAGTTAGGGGCAATCAGGCCAACAGAATTGCAGTTAGATGCTGATCCAGCTGGCAGGGGAGTGGTTAAGGGTGATCAGACTGGCAGGCAGAAGCAGTGGGGGACAATCGGACAGGCAGGCAGGTGAGTGGTTTGGAGCCAGCAGTCCTGGATTGTGAGAGAGGTCCCAGATTGGAGAGGATGCAGGCTGGGCTGAGGGACACCCCCCCTTCTCCAATGCATGAATCTCATGCAGCAGGCCTCTAGTACATATATAATAGACTATACATTCCAACATGCATTTATGGTGGATTATAATAATGTATAAACTATCAAGTAAAGATACATAGAAAAGAAGGAAAAATAAGAATACAAGAAGAGAAGAAAAATAAAATACAAAAGAACGAAGGGACAGTGGAAGAGAAGTTGAGGATAAGAGGGAAAATGTAAATGAGTGGAAAAGTAAGATGGAGTTGGACCCAGAGTGATATCATAGAATAAATCACTTCTGATATAGAAAATTAACTTCTTTTTTAACTCAGCTAGCTGGGGCAGAAAGGCTAACCTCCCATGCTGCATAGGATGCTACACAAAGATTATTATTTCCCTTTACTGAAGCATTCTACTTGGGGGCAAATGATGACAGTAATAAAAGGCACAGGTTCAGATTTTACAGCTCACCTGGTTCCCTGTGCCAAGTTGCTGTTTATCACAGAGATATTTCTGAGGCCATAGCACAGCAAAGAACTTGAGAAGTGAAATTTGGATTTGTTGTCAACACTTGCAAATTTTCTTATGGGTTCCTGCTAATTTGCAGCCCAGAACAATACAAGTGCAAAAGTGTGAAATGACATATGCTGGAAAGAAAGGTGGGAGCTGGCCAGAGGTAGTGAAGAATGGTTCTATTTTAAGAAGGCACTAAATTTCATTATAACCACCTGTTAGCCTTTTCTTCACAATCTTGTTTACTCAACACTTATTTCCAAATAAGTGTGTGCCTGACTTTCACCCATACACCCATGAGGGCGTGTAAGATGCACGCTAAGGAAGACTTTTTAGTTGGCCAAGGCATCCTAACAGAACAAAAACTTGTAAAGCAACTGGCAGCCCAATCCTTGATTGGTACAAATAAATCATGATGGATTATTGGGGGACAATGGGGGAGGAAAAGAGGAGAAAAACAGAAAAGAGGATCTGATTATTTCACTGCCTTGCTTAAAATGCTTCCTCAGCCCTGTGCTCTATAAATGGAGACAGTGCTGAGTGGGTATTGGTTAAGACCAGCACATGACTTTGGCAGTAGACGGGGTTCTTTATATGTAATATTATAAAAAATATTATAAAGATGTACCTTTATATGGTTGACCAGCTAAAATCGTTTTAGTTCAGTGTATAGCCAATAAGAAATATTCAAAAATCTTGAGTATTATCATGATTATTAATAGGAATGTGGAGTGGTAGATTTAGAAACACTTTTAGAGGATTAGAGGATTATTTTTTAAATTTCCAGATGAGAGCACTCGGCTCAGGGATGTTTCCTAATTCTCTCAAAGTCTCCAGGTGGGAAGCTGTTCCTTTGTTCCACAGTCCAGAGCCCTTGTGTATATGACAAAAGAGAACAGCGTGCTTTGAAGTTCATAAAAGATAAACACTTAGAGCATTTGCCTCATGGGTGGTGCCAGAATTTCTAACATTTGCTCAAAAGATTCTGTAAACCGTATTAGAAATGAATTATATATGTTTAATGCCATATTCACTATATTACTTGATATGAGGAACACAGGACAGGCCTCCCATAACCAGCCTCTTCCTCATATCACCTTAACTCCCAATGAATTCATGTCAGCAACATTATTTTCATGGAGTTATTTTTTCCCATAAATAGTGGTCATGTGTTTAAATTAAAAATTTGTTAAAACAAGTGGAAAAGTTCTGGTTTTGGGCCAGTCATGCACTGATGAGATCATTTTCTTGTCCAAGTTCTCACTCACCTGATATTTTCCCACAGAGTTCAGCCATCTCATCTTTCAGAGAGGCAAGCCAACATAATTTTAATATCTACCTTCGCTTTCCTCCTGAAAGAAGAAAGCAGATGCAGCATACTCATTTCTTACATAAGCATGTGCACGTGTACATTTTACCATTCATATGGAACTTTGAAGCTGACAGTGGTGTCAGTGACTCATTGATATTGAATCTAATGTATTTTTTAAATGATGTTAAATGGTTAAATATATCCATGAATGAAATTCTATTGTATAGAATTCAGATTTTAATAGTTTTACAATTCGGATTTCTTATTTTATTTTTTAATTCTTTTTTTTCTGCCTTTTTTAAAAAAATCCTCACCTGATTCCATTGTTTTTTAGATAAGTGGAAAGGAAGAGACACACAGAGAGAAACATCAATGTGAGAGAGACATGTCGATTGATTGCCTCCTGCACATGCCCGGACCAGACCTGGGGATCATATATGCAACCAAGGTATGTGCCCCTGATCAGAATCGAACCAGCGACCCTTCAATACTAGGGCTGGCACTCTATGCACTGAGCCAAACTGGCTAGGACAAAGCTTACTCATCAGATGTGCAAGTGGATAAGTGTGCGTTTGTGCGTGCGTGTGTGTGTGTGTGTGTGTGTGTGTGTGCATGCATTTGTGCTATGTTTCAAAGCCATTGCAAAAGGTAAACAGAGCACTGAAGAAAGCACAGTAACAATGCCCAGGACACACTGAACAACAGTGCATGCTGGTATGGTTGCTCCCTTCTTCTGAACAGACCACTAGAGCAACGGTCTCTGCAGGCCAGAACGGTGATGCCAAATTAATTATCTGGCCCATTAATTTCATTCTAGTAATGATAAAACCAAGGCCCCTGGAGCTGCAAATCATACATTTAGAGAGAGAGAGAAAGAAGGAAGGAAAGAAGAGAAAAGAGAAGAATGGAGAATACAGAAGAGTAAAAAGCATTATATAATGTGATTTAGCCTTCTTAAAATTTTATTTTTCATCTTATATTATAATATGTACATAATTAAATTACAAACCAGGCAAGCTAGGAGTCACATGAAGCAGTCAGAGTTGAATAGTTGTTTGTTTTATGGGACTTTTCTGCTAAAAAAAATAACAAGACACTTCTCATATTAAAATAAAAATGCTGAGAGTCATTAACAGGACCGCACAGCCATAAAGACAAAAATGCTCCCTCCAAACCAGCGGAAGGGCTACGTAGACTTTTACTCAACTAAAAACAACAACAACAAGTTGCAATAAAACAAAACTAAATGATAGCCAGAGCTAGGACGTTCATGAGATTTCCTATGACTTATGCCCTGGCATTAAAGAGAAAGTGAGGCGGCCTCTTCATAACTGCCCGTGGCTTGTTATGTGCAAGATAAAGACCAACAAAATATAGAAAAGGAAAGTTTGTTCTTGATTGGAACCTATGTTTGAAAAATACTGAACAACAAAAACAAGAAGTAGGAAATACATGGTATGTGTTTCCCTGTCTTTTTATTGTGATACTAGTAGTCCTGCGCACAAATCTGTGTGCCAGTAGCTCACTGCCGCCCTCCAGTAGCTCTCCGCCCACTGCCCTGCCCTCCTGTAGCCCCACCCCCACCCCCTTATCGCCCTCATAGCTTGCTGTCCGGCCCCCTCCTGTAGCTCTCTGCTGCCCACTTGTAGCTCGCTGCCCTACCCTCCTGTACACTTGACAATGTAATGACCATTTATGTATTACATCCTCATTATATAGTATAAGCTCTCAAGTCTTCAAATTCCTATCATTTTTCTTCCGACAAAAACCTGAAAAGTCAATTGTTGGGCAATAATTTCACATTTTCCCAAGAATACTTCTGAAATGAATCAAACATGCACAGAGTCACAGTAGTTAGTTGAGAAGAAAAGGTCTGGGTCTCTTACAAGCCTCTTTCCTCTGTGTCAACATGTAGGACAACCCAAACGTTGGAGACCCAAGTAGCTACTCAGAGTTCACAGACACACACCTCTGAAAGCTGCCAGTTGCCAGAACACATCCTTATGCAAGCTGCTGAACTCTGGACATACTTTTATCCCCTTCCAATATGACAACACATCATTATAAATCAGGTATTAGGACGAGCATTCTAAAAAACAAATGCATGAATTTTATAACTGAGCTGTATAGAAACAGGCTAAGATGAGTTATTTAAAGACGAGACACTCCTGGGAACATGATATTTAATGAACTGCATGCTCCTTTATTAGGCTTCATTTCAAAAGTCATCAGGGATCTTGAGGGCAAGATAATTTTCTCCTCAGCTTTTTTCCCACAGAGGTTTTAATGTGTTAAAATACACATAACATGAAATTGATCTTCTTGGCCATTTTTAAACCACTTTATTGAATATGATTGCTATATAAAGAACTACACATGTAATCTATAAGACTACTCAATGAATTTGGGGATATATATATATCCAAACATAAATATGCAAACATATCCATCACCTCCAAAAGTTTCCTGCTCCCTGTATTATTATTATTGTGTGTGTGGAAAATAAGATTTGATATAAGATCTACTTTTTGGCAAACTTTAAGTCCACAATACCAATTTTAAGTGAACAGTTCAGTGGTAGCAAGTACATTCATATAGCCGTGCAACTATCCCCACCATCCATCTCATCATGCAAAAGTGAAACTCTGTGCTCATTCATCGTAACTTTCTATGCTCCCAGCCTGGCAACCACCATTCTTCTTTATGTCCCCATGATTTTGACTAAGTACTTCATATAAATGGAATAATATAGTATTAGTCTTTTTGTGACTGGCTTAATTCACTTAGCATAATATCCTCACTGTTCATCCAGATCGAAGCATACGTCAGAATTTCCTTCCTTTTTAATGCTGAGTAATGTAATATTATATTTATCTCATTTTGCATATTTATTCATCTGTTCATGAATACCTGGGTTACTTCTACATTTTAGTTATTATAAATAATGCTGTGATCACGAGTGTTCAAATATTTATTTGAGATCCTCCTTTCAATACTTCTGATTTTATATATATATATGTGTGTGTGTGTGTGTGTGTGTGTGTGTGTGTGTGTGAAATTGCTGAATTATACAGTAAACTTATTTTAAAATTTTTGAGAAACTGCCATACTGTTTTTCCAAAGTAGCTGAACCATTTTACATTGCCAACAACAGTGCATAAGGGCTCCAATTTCTCCACATACTCACTAATGCTATTTTTTATATAGTAACTATCTCAATGGGTGTGAGATGGTATTACATTGTAGTTTTGATTTGCATTTTCCTAATGATTAATCATGTTGAACATTTTTCATCTGCTTATTGGGTATTTGTATAGCTTCTTTTTTGTTGTTTTATTTTTTATTGTTCACCTTATAAAATTTTCTCCTTGGCTTTTTAATAAAAAAAAAACAAACAACTTTTTAAATTGTTTTCCAAAATAATTATGTCCACTTTGGAACTGGATTGTTTTTATTGTTGTTGAGTTTTATGAGTACTTTACGTGTGATGGATATTAATATAATTAACAAATATTTTTTCCATCCTATACATTGCCTTTTGCTCTATTAATGTTGTTTTTTATGGAATTTTTTTTAATTTCATGAAGGCCAATTCATCTACTATTTCTTTTAACTGTGCTTTTGGTGCCATATTTCAGAAGTCATTGTTAACCCAGAGCTGTGAAGCTTTTGTCTTATGCATTTGTCTAAGAGACTTATTATTTCATGTCTTACATAAGCCATTGATCCATTTTGAGTTAATTGTTCTAAGTGGTGATAGGTAAGGGTCCAACCTCATTCTTTTGTAGGTGAATACCTAGCTTTCCCAGAACCATTTGTTGAAAATATGGTCTTTTCCTATTGAATAGGAGCCTTTGAAATATCATTTGACTACACATGTGAGGGGTTATTTCTTGGGTCTCTATTTTATTTCACTGGTGTTTTTGTCTGTCTATACCACGCTGTCTTGATTACTAGTTTATAGCATATTTTTAAATCAGGAGGTATGTGTCCTCCAAATTTGTTCATCTCTTTTAATATTGTTTAGCTATATGACGTTCTTTGAGATTTCATATGAATATTAGGATGGATTTTTTTTTTAATTTCTTCAGGAAATGACATTGGGATTTTGATAGAAGCTGTGCTGAGTTCATTGATTTCTTGGGTTATAGTGACATTTTAACAGTTTTCATTATTCCAAAACATGAACATGGATGTCTTTACATTTATTCATGTCTTAGTTATGTTCAGGAATGTTTTACAGTTTTCATTGTATAAGCCTTTGTCTACCTTGGTTAATTCCTAAATTTTTATAATTTTTTATAATTCATTTTATGTTTTTAATATTGACACCATCACAGATGTTACCCATTTCCCCCCTTTTGCCCACCTCCACCCAGCCATCACCACCCTCCAACCCCCACACACAATCTTTACCGCACTGTTGTTGTGTCCATGGGCTATGCTAAATATTTTACATTTAAAAAAAATATATATTATTGATTTTTTACAGAGAGGAAGAGAGAGGGATAGAGAGTTAGAAATATTGATGAGAGAGAATCATCGATCAGCTGCCTTTTGCACACACCCTACTGGGGATGTGCCCGCAACCAAGGTATCAAACCTGGGACCTTTCAGTCCGCAGGCCTATGTTCTATCCACTGATCCAAACCAGTTTCAGCAATTTTACATTTTTAATGCTACTGAGAATGAAATTGTTGTCTTACTCATAATCAGAAGTCTCCTGACAAAGAAAAGCTTTGAACTGATGACTTCACTGGTGAATTTTGCCAAACACTTAAAGAACTGCTAGCATCAATCTTCCTCAAATTTTTCCAAAATTTAAAATAAGAGAATACTTCCTAACTCATTCTATGATTCCAGTGGTGTCCTGATATCCAGCCAGACAAAGACAATACAAGAAAACTATGGACTGATTTCCTTTGTGAAGATAGCTGCAAAACCCTCAAGAAAACTGCATTCAGTAGCATATTAAAAGGATTATGTGCCACAACCAAGTGGGATTCAACCCTGGAATTCAAGAATGGTTAAACATAGTAAAGTCAATCATGGTACTAGACCTCATTATAGAATGAAGAAAAAAGCAGAAACAATCTTCTCAATTGATGAAGAAAAACATCTGACGAATTCAAAACCGTTTCATGATAAAAATACTCAACACAGTAGATAAGAGAAGCTGCCTCAACAGAGTGAAGGCTGTACATGGAAAACACACAGCAAACCTCAGACTCAATGGTGACAAACTGAAAGAATTTTCTCTAAAATCAGGAATTAGGCAAGCATATCTGCTTTGGCTACTTCTAGTCAACATAGCACCGAAGCCCTAGGCAGACCAATTAGAAAAGAAGAAAGTTTTGAACCAAGTTGTAAAGGAAGATGTGAAATTAAACATGACCACAGATAATAAGATTTTATATGTAGAAAACCCTAAAGATTACACAAATACAAATAAAACTTAGAACTAAAAAAGTGATTTCAACAATATAGTAGGAGTAAATGTGAACACCCAACATTAGTTTCATTTCTACATAGAATCAACTAACAATCTGAAAAGGAAATTAAGAAAACATCTTAAAAGAATTTACATAAATATATATTTGGAGGCAAAAAAAAGAGGAAATGACATGGATAACAATAATGGACATTAGAAAACTTAAATTTTCATTTAAAATATAACTTTCATAAAACACTTTCATTTTATTTTATTTAAATCTTTATAGTTTAAATGTCATATGTACCCCCTTTTCTTCCACATTGACTCCTTTGAGCCTGCCCCCACCCTCTGCCCCGGGCTTTCACCACCCTATTGTCTGCTTCCATGGTTTATGCAATGTGCATACAGGTTCTGTGGTTGACCTCTTCCCACCCATCCACCGACCCTTGCCTGCCATAATAAACTTTTAATTCATTTTTATCTTTTTCATCAAATGACAAATAAATGGAATACTTAAATTTTAGATATGTTTGGGCTTATCTACAGTTTAAGCCTCCTTTTAGGGTTACGATAACTTTCCCAAGTTTTTACAGCTATGTCTTTGTTTCTATGTATATGAATAAAGTGCATACAGATAACTACATAACCAGGTAGTTGAAGAATAATGAAAAGAGAACTCTATTAGGCACAAACAATTTTCCTCCTTCGCTCTTTCCAGGGAGTTTTCTGGTAATGGACAAATGGATGCTTTTCCTGGGCTTGATTTGCCTCATCTGTAGGAAGAATATGAAGGTGTGTGTCATCTGGCCTGCACAGGTTGCCACAGAGATTTTCCAGCTGTTCTCCAGGAGGCTAAAGGGTCCCACAGCGTATGCGGGGTGAAATGTGAGGACTGGAGGCTTGAATGTGGGTAGGTTTGTGGTATCATTCGCTATGCATGGGGAGCCTGGACTGGCTGTTTCTATTTCTCATACATAAACACAGGCTAAGCTTATGTTTGTGTTATAAATTGATCCTCAATTTTAAGATTCATTTGACATCAGTATTATACCACTAATGCTGATTATTAAGAAGATTAAAAGGACTGGTACTTTGGAAAGAGGTTTTAAAATATAAAATGTACTAATATTATAATTTAATAGGTATTAATTTAATAATAATTATTTAAATCCAATATATTACAAGTGTTTCTTAATGAAGTGAGTCACGAAAGCACCTCCTGTAAGACATACATTAGCACTGAATCTGAATTGTGCATAAGCAGAGCAGCAGCTTGTCATTTTTTTAATAAAATATTTTTGGCAAGTGAGGGGGGCAGACTCCATAAGCTTTCTATTCAGGGCTTCTTATTCTAGATGTTTAGCTATCAAATATTAAAAAAAATAAGACTTTAAAAACAATGCTTTGCTAATGATCTGGGGGTAGAGTCCTGGTTTTACAGAATTTCATTTATTTCCAAGATCCACAGAACAGTCTAGTTCACCCTATTTATTCTGATCCAGCTCTGAAAGCAGGTGGAACTTCATGAAACTCCTGGTGAGCTGAAATGTGTGCGTATGTGTGTGTGTGTGTGTGTGTGTGTGTGTGTGTGTTTAAAGAAATATCGGCAAATACTTTCTACCACCATTTGAATACTAGCCATTAAAATCTGCTGCAAAACAGACTGGGTGGCTTCAAAACAAACATTTATTTCCCCATTCTGGAAGCTTGAAATCCAAGATCAGAGTGTGGGCATGGTCAGGTTCTTAGTGAGTGGCTCCCCCTGGTTTACAGAGAGCTAGCTTCTTTCTGGGTCCTCACACGCTGGACAGGGAGCCGGCTAGCTCTGTGGCCTTCTAATAAAGGCACTAATCCCAGTCAGGAGGGCTCCACCGACATGACCTAATGACCTCCTCAAAGCCCACCTCCAAATACCAGCACTTTGGGATTAGGGTTTGAATATATACATCATGGAAGGACACCAGCATTCAACCCATTGCAGGAATGAAGGGGTTAATGTTCAGTAATGGTTTTCCAAACAATGGGCTGGTTTAGAATAAGGAGATCCCAGAAAGTGCACCTTATCAATTGTGAGCTTAATATTTGCAGGTCCAACCAAGTGCTTAAACCCCGAAATTCAGCTAGAATGCTAAATTTGAATCCTCTTCTTTTCGGAGTAGAGGCAAAGATGGAGGGGGGCATTGCCCTGAAGTGTGGCAATGAGTCATTTATTAATGAGGGAACCCAGATGACTATTCTAGTCTCATCTGCATTAGGCTTCACTGTTCTGTGGTCTTTGCCACAGAAATGATGGATGCTTGCCTCTGAGGAAGCAATGGTTTTGCACCAAAAATATATCCTCAGGAAATCATTAAGTATATGCAGTACGATTTTGTGAGTAGAAAATTATTGAAAAGTTATTTATTATTTTAGAGCACAGGAAACAACTCTAGAGTTAAAAAATAAGGGGGTTATTTAAGTAAATATATAGTATGTCTAAAGAGTGAAATTTTGTATCTAAAATATGATGCTGTAGAAAATTATTCAAAGGCATGGGAGGTTAGTCATTAATTACACTGTTAAGTGACAGCAGCACCACAATGCATATACCAGGAGAGAGAGATAAAACCTAGAGCAGACACGAAAACCTAGATATGCACCCAAATCCTTTATAATAGCAAATTTTTCAAAATGTATTTTTCAAAACGTAAGTCAATTTACATGCCAGTTACTTCTGGTTTTCTGCCTGTTTCCACTTTTGCAGTACTGAAGAGCTTTTCTAAAGAGAGTCAACCTGGCATACAGGGTGGGCAAAAAAAACCCCAAAAAACAAACAAACAAACAAACAAAAAACAAAAAAACCCCAGAGTTGATTCCTATATTACTCTTTATTAATTATTGTATTATTTTCCATATGGTAACTGTAAACCTACATTTGGCCACCCAATACTTCAAATGAAAATTGGATGTTCAGAATTTCCAATACCTTTAGCGCCTTCCCATTACATGGACCATAAGCCATGAACTCTTTAACATGGCCTGCAAGGCCCTGCGTGAATGGCCCTGCCCTGTCTGCTGTCTTTCCCAGGATGCTCTCCCAGAGCTCACTCGGCTCCAACTGCACTCACTCCTCCAAGCCTTTCCCAGTGCAGGGTTGCTGAACGTGCTGCCCTCCCTACAGTACTCTTCGGGGGCTCAGTCTTCAGGTCCCAGATGAAATGCCATTTCCTTAGATACACTCACATTCTCACCTAAAGCAAGACATGCTGTAGCTTGTATGATTTTTTCTGTAATAGTATCTTTACCAGGTTTTATTTTCTTTATCTGGCCCTTTACAGAAAAAGAAAAGGTTACACAATAAGATTTGTGAAAGTGATAATTATGTCTGCCTTTCTCATTACTATACAGTGGCTGGCATATACTAGGTACTAAAAATATGTTACATAAATGCATACTTACATGAATTGTAGTTTTAATCTCTGTTATAATCAGAATGATCAGCAATAGTCTGAGATATTAGTTATTCAGGTCTTAATATTTATAGAATATAATATACACTATGTAATCAAGGGCTTTGTGCAGCTAGTTCCATTTATTTGTATAGTTTTTACTTTATCAAAATATGATTTTATGTACTGTAGATTTTCATGTTATCTAATAATTTTTATGAAAATCTTAGGCCAAATGCTCATCACACCAGTCTCAAATGACAGGAGTAGTTATATCAGATATGTAAACAATCTGGCTTGTCTGCTTACACAATAAAGCAATAAAATTATATTCTTTTAATAAAATTAAACATTTTTGGTTAAATAAATACACTTCATCATTATTCACTTTAATTAAAGATGCTAGATTAATAAACTTGGACAGGAGTTATCATTATAATCTAGACCATTCCTGAAAAGGAATAGAATTGCTATGATTTATCTCCTTTATTTAAGACATTCACACACACACACACACACACACACACACGTGCGCGCTGAGAAACAAAACCTGTTTCTCAGCATATTTGAGCATCTACCATTTACTACAGTGTGTTATCAACTCTTTCTCACTTAAAATAGATTTTTAAATTAAATTTGCTTCAAGAGATATTACCTTTTGTGAGGCATTAATTATTTCTAGAGAGAGATAGGAAGACTCAAGATTACAAAGTGCTTCAGATGAATTACAATGAGTGGATGCTTTCTATCCCAGCATGTGCAATTCCAAATCCCATTCGAGAAACCCTCAAAATGTCTATCAAGAAAAAAATGTTGACATGTTATCTCTTCACTGTAAGTATCTTAGAAAAGGTCAGAACTGTCTTGAAAGCAATGAACAGTGGAGTGGTTTTGCCCAAAGAGCTGCACAATCTAAGAAGTTGCTTTTATTAGATTATATTTAAGCTTTGTATGTTAAGATAAAGGCATGAAGTATAGCATAAAGTTAATTTGTATTTTTAAATACAATCAAATGCACACATTTTCTTAATGTATCTTCAGAGATCAAGAATTATATATATGTACTCAATTCTGTGCACTAGTAAAAGAAATATGTGGGCATATACATGTGTTTATATATCCTCACTACCCTTTACACGTACACAATTTGTTACAGGTATTTAGTATATAAAGGTGTAGGCTACCACTGTGGATTTGTGGGGAAATAACAATTGCTGATAGAAAATTTTTCTCACCATACAGAATAGGTTCAGATAAACCTCCTCTTTCAATTACACACTGATATGAAATGATTAAAAGAAGTCAATTGTGAACATGATTAGTCAGTGAAGGACTATAGCAAGGCCAAATTGCCCCTGATTTTTAGGTCATGGAATTGGAAGAAAGAGAAATTTCAAGTTAACAAGTAAGTTAAGTCAACCTCTATTAAGAGTGGCTGTAGTTCATAGAAGTTCAGTCTCATTCCACTAAGAGACAACATTATTAAAGCCAATAGATCCTAGGCTTTGCTTTTGTAGAGATGAAGTCTCCCACTCTGGTATGAAGGCTTTTCCAGTCTCACAGAGAGATGTAAATATAAGAAGATAATTACAGTGCAATGTACCACATAATGAGATAGAGTTGGAATCTGAAATTGGTTTGGAAAGATAAATTAGAGATTGAGGTATAAACTTAGCACTAAGAAATACGTTTTCAACAATGGAGGAGAAAAACACTTATTTTTTCCCTAAAGGGTTGGTCTGCATAGTTATTTATACAAGGCTTTTAAGGAGGCAAAGAACATTAGATTAGAGGATAGCAACAATGTATCCACAAATTACAGAATTGGTGAAGAAATTCTTCCACTTTCACCTTATTCATTCCAAGCAAGGAAGAAAGTTAGAGAAGGAAGAACACCAAAAAGTTAGATGCTGGCGCATTTCAGTGATTCCAAGAATGACAAAGAAAAAAAAATACATTTTTTGACATAATGCTACCAAACCTTTCTTTTCTTTGGACTTCATCATTAGTAAGGAAATTTTAAAATACAAAAAATCACATTATATTCATTTTTAGTTGGCTATTATGGTTATGAAACTCATGAGGTGACACACGTAGTCCTTATTGACATTTTCAATGCCAGTGAGAGATCTGCCTTAGTGATTTTAGAGTTTGGTGTCATATAGGATAACAAATTTATTATAGCTGGAATCCTAGGGCTTGGCTTTAATATATACATTTTTGAACTAAAACTCACAGACTGACCTAACAAGTAGATAATCACCAACATGCAGTGATTTCCAGCATTTATATTTTTCATGCATTTTATTTACTCTCTTCAAGTTATTTTTTTTTCTTTCCCAAGCAGAAAAGGGAATAAATTGATAAAAAGAGATATAAAAGGAAATAAGGAAGAATAAATATTCAGATTAATTTGATGATGAGCTATAAGAAAAATTGAGAGAGAAACTCCAGTTCCACTTGGAAGAAATCATGAACAAGGACTTGATAGTGGACCTGTTTATTCATGAACTAAATAAAAAGAGAAGAAAAAAAGAAATGGAAGGCTCTAGAAAATCATCGTAATCATTTTCATCCATTTAATAACTATTTATTATAGGTAGTGAATGGCTCAATGTTTTCAAACAGAAATATACAAAAGGAATTTGAAGGCTCAGTATCCATACTCAGAAGTTATAAAGCGAGGCCAGGGTAGCTCAGGCACCTGCTCAGGGGGACTCCGATGTAGAGGTCCACAGGCCACACTTAAAGAATGCTGTGTAGAGCCATCGTTTCCCTCACTTAGCCCTTCTAAATACAGCAGTTGAGTGGTAAACATTTTTTAAGGGGAAAGTCATCTCTCCTAACACAGATGTGTCTATCGCATTTGAAGCTGGCTAAATCTTCCCTCATTAATATAAAGCGATAAATTGCTGGAACAGTAATTATATATTTTGAAAAGCATTCTCCATTATTTTATTATTGGATTGCACTTGTATAATATTCATGTATGTCTAATACTAAATCTTATTTAATACAAGACCTAGGCTTAGGCACCATGAAAGAAGGTACAGAAAAGAAAAAAGGGAAAGAGAAAGATATGACTTGAAGTTCCACTGCTTAGTTCTTGATTAAATGACCTTCAGTAGTTCTCTAACCAAAACCAAGAAAGTCAATCACATAGTCATTCTAGATCCCTTCCCAACCTTAATTCAATAATTATGTTAACAATAATCCAAGACATCTTAAATATAAGTATATTTGTTTAGTTAGTTAAATATTTATAATTATTATAAAATATGTTTACTTAAATGTGGTGCTATAGTTAAATGCCATGTGAATAAAATAAAAGCAGGCCATTTTAACATATTTCACTTGTGCTTTATGTCATAGTAATTATATCTAAAATGTGGTATTGATCTGAAAATGATCATTTGATCAGTTTGATAATATAGAAATTCATATATTACATAATTATCAGGGAATGTTGATTTCATAAGGAAGAAAAATTTCCTAATGATTTTTGGAGAGGAAAGGAGAGAGAGAAAGATAGAAACATCAATGATGAGAGAGAATCCTTGATTGATTGATTGGCTGCTTCCTGCACGCTCCACACTGGAGATTGAGCCTTCAACTCAGGCATGTGCCCTGACTGGAAATTGAACTGTGATCTCCTGATTCACAGATTGACTCTCAACCACCAAGCAATGTCTTCCAGGCATGTTTTGCTTATTTTAAAAATTTATTCTTAATGCCTTGTTTTTCTTAAAATGTATGAGCCGGGAACACGAAGAAATACATATATATATGTGTGTGTGTGTGTGTGTGTGTGTGTGTGTGTGTGTGTGTGTGGTTAATATGTAAAGAGTCCCCTTGGGAGTTCAACCAGGCGTTCAATTGCTCTCTATGATGTGCCCTGATCACCAAGGCATAGCGTGCAATGAAGAACCTAGCCAGCAGCCAGCAGTCAGGAAAGGAAGACCCCAGCCGGCAGCCGGAAGGCCCTGATCAGTCCTGATCGCAGGCCATGCCTAGGGAACCTATCTGTGCACAAATTTTTGCACCAGTCTTCTAGTTTATTAGATATTTATTGAGTGGTAGACACTGCACATACATTATCTCACTTTTGCAATACCAATCTCTAGTTAGTATTATTATCCCCATTTCTTAGATATGAAAACATATTCAAAGGGGTTATTTGCTTCAACTATACATAAAAAATTGATAAGCCATAATTTAAAAAAAATGTATAAAGTAATTCCATTGTAGAAAAATTAGAATCTAAATAAAACATTTTAAATCATCAATACAAAATTACACATTTGCAATTCGGCCACAGTATAAGTTAAAAGTTAAGAAGGCATTGGGTGCAAATTGTAAAGTATATAATTCAGCCCTTCTATGTAATTTCTTATAGTTTTCTCATTTTCATCTTTGTAATCTCAGAAAGAAAATTTCGCAGCCCAAATAAACTTACAACCCCAGAATAGCCGAAGAATGACGTGTAAACATAAATCATAGTGGTGAAATACTCTAGAAGTAATCTTTTATTTTTTTAATCTGCCAAATTTCTTATTTAGGCCTTAGCACTAATAACCCCCTTCTTAATTACACAGTCAATTTAGGAAGCATCATGTGACATTTTCTTCTTGATAATTAGCAGCACTATTTTACAGTCAAGACAGGAACATTCCTTCAGGGTTACATGATTTTCAGTTTAAACTTGTAAAGTCACTCTAAATTCTTGCTTCATCTACTGTATATACAACTACATTTTCTTACACAATGCTTCCCCACTAGCATCCATATGTCATTGTTTGTAAAAGAGACCAAAGGAGGCAGAGCAAGGGGATTATTTGTATTCAGTGCTATGGGTGAGGTGGGGGGAGGGGTTATTGTGGGGCTATAAGCCACAGGCCTGTACTTCAGTATTGCTGTTCCCTATAAAGGAAATATGAACCATATGCAAAGAAAAGGTGTGTAAAACCTACTATCTTTATCTTCTCCCCTTTCCTCTCCTTTGTGTCCAGACCCATAGGTTTGCACAAAGTGAAATGGCCCTGCACTGTAACATTTATCAGGGATAACTCATTTCACATTTTTCCCTATATTCATCTTTATTCTATGGCCTTATTGAGAAGAAATAGATTTTCCCATCTAGTAAATAAACTCTTTGTGCATTAAAATTTTGAGCGAATAATGCTAGAAGAATACTAAGTGTTTATCAGAGATTCTAGAATGGTTGAAGAAAATGTATAGTTGGTGGGATATACATCATCAAATTGTAATTTAATATTTTTATGGCAAACATCAAATGCCTTTTTTGTGCTCCAATTTTCCTTATCCCTATGAATAAATTTTCTATAGTTATAGAAAAATACATAGTTCAGAAAAAAATTTGGAGATGAACTAGCAAACCATGAAAATCTTTGTAAAGCTTCCCCCTTCTCACTAAAGCTTGAAATGGAGTAGACCCAGCAGTATAGACAATATCCTATGACTCTGCTTGTCACAACAGACTCCAGGTTTTCCAAATTAGGCTATGGCACTAGAAAAGAAATAGAATATCCAAGCTAACCAGCAAAGACCTAACATTTTTAAAACAGAAGATTAATCTTGAAACCAAACTCTCAATGAATGTCCTTCCTGGTTTTCAGCTTTGTGTACAGAATTGCATAAGAATCTTTGACAAATTAAATCAATTAATGGTACTACCT
Source organism: Pipistrellus hanaki (assembly GCF_964339955.1). NCBI lineage: Eukaryota > Metazoa > Chordata > Mammalia > Chiroptera > Vespertilionidae > Pipistrellus > Pipistrellus hanaki. Next base: position 61,793,878 of record NC_140513.1, read on the forward strand.
ATAATTAAATTAGATGATATAGTGTTTAAAATAAAATTTCCAGGATGACTATTGAAATGGTTTAAAATTCCCATAGATAATTCTGTGAGGGGATGAACCTTATGAGAATTGCACATATTTATAAAACAGTCACATGAGAAGAAAGCTGAATTATGCAACATTCATTTTTTCCTACTTTTTGCTTGTTTGTTTTACAGACATAGGGTATCTGTTTTAGAGGACTAACCTCACTTGACCAAAATTTATATGCTTAGCAGTACTTCTTCCTGGGTTGGGAAAGGAAGATATAAAATATTTACAGATTTTCTCCTTTTTAGGATGTAGTTCCCAGAAATAGCATTAAGTGTTTTCCCCCTCTTCTCTTTCAAGCATTAACTTCTAAAGCAGACACATGGACTGTCCTATTTCTCGGGTTACATTTTAATGGAAACATTATTAAGTGCCTGGGCCAGAGGGGAGCTGGCTCTCTTTCCCTTAGCTCCGGCAGAAGTGCTCATGGGCCCATTCCTCGGATTTTCATCTTTTCTGTTGCCAGCCAGTCTAACTTGTAAGAAAACTAAGCCACTGGGCTGTATCAATCCCACATAAACCCTGGTAGATTGACAAAAGGGTGACAATCCTCCTCAGTGCCTCTCATCAAGAAGAGGAATGTCTTGCCTCACCCTTAAAACTGGGCTGGACTTTAAGTTACTTTGTTTAAAAGAAGGGGAAGGAGATGAAATTGTGCAAATCCTGACCTTTGAACTTGAGCCCTTTCTTATATTGCTGTCACCTGTGAATAAGCCCCAGCTAGCATCCTGGAGATGACACCAAGTGTGAGAGAACCAACACTCCTCAGCCAACAGCCAGCAACTTGTCAGGTATGGAGGTGACACCGCTGGGGAGAGTCACCTGCCCACTTAACCCACTAATGGTCACACACGGTAAAGCCCAGTGCCCCGTTTACCTGTGCTGATGTCAGTTCCACATGTAAGGACTGGGATTACACAAAGGACAGTACATGCACCTGCTAAGTGGTCAGGTCCTAGAACTTCATAGGCCTTCTGTTGAACCTTTCCTATCACATATGGGTTCTTTGATATTAGATGAATGAACTTCTTAATTTTTTTCCTTTATAAAATAAGATAACTAATACTAACTTTATAGACTTATAGTGAGGAGAAAATAATATAGCATGCTTAATGTTTCATGTGTAGTAGGTATTCAATTGAATCTTATTTTTAAATTTTCTAGCACACTGCAGTGGTCCTTATGTTTTTAATTAATATATAATCACTATATTATTTCAATTCCTTTAACCTTCACAGCTTCTTTTTTTTAATGCCTTTGTATTCTGTATCTACATAATAAAATAAAATAAAAATAAAAATGTAGAGTTTTCTATGCGGAAGAAGCTATTGAATGTGCTCTCAGTATTATTATTCCATGATGCCCATCCTTTTCTTTTTATCGTGATCTGTGATCTGGAACATCCCTGACATGTGGTCACATTGTTAGTGGAGCTCTCCAACATTCTAGCCCTTTTATTTTCTTATTGTTTGGAATAAGGATTAGCCATTTTTTCTAGTCAGGATATAAAGGACTTTTTAATGATTTAGAACAATAAAATCAGTGATCATATCTACTAAGACATCTCCAAAGAGTAAGACCTTTTTAAAAAAACATGTTTTTATTGATTTTTGGAAAGATAGGAAGGGAGAGGGATAGAGAGATAGAAACACTGATGAGATAGAAACATCACCAATTAGCTGCCTTCTGTACACCTCTTATAGGGGATAGAGCCTGCAACCTAGGCCTGTGGCCTGACCAGGAAGCAAACTAGTGACCTCTTCGTTCATGGGTTGATGCTCAACCACTGAGCCACACCGATTGGGCAAGGAGTAATGTCTTAATGCTCAATGCACCAGTGGCCCATAACCTGTGCTAATAAAATATATTGTTGCAACAAGAGGGCTGCCCAGAGAAGTCAAAACGGAAACTCTTTCAAAGAACAATTTCTTTAGTGTCAGACTATCATTGTTTGCTATTGTTAAATGCAGATAAATTACTTTCTTTTTGAAATTACTATTCAGCCTGCTTCTTTTTGAGATCCACTTTAATCATATTTTCATTTCAAGATTAAATTAATCTATAACTAATTTTCTTTGTGTTAGGGGAGGGAGTCATCTGTCTTGAACTTAAATACATTTAAGAAACTTTGAACTGTATCAACTAAAATCATTTACTTAAAATGAAATTATCCTTTGCCAGTATGAAGGTCAAATAAAAAATTAATATTCACATGCTATCATACAATAATAATAATCAGTCCCATAAACAAAATATTTTGAAGAGCTTAAAAAACATCCTCCAAAATAAAAGTGCCTACATTTATTTGACCATATTTGAAATACATATCTTAAAATGTTATACATTTGAGTATTTATTTGCATAAAATGATGGATGGATAACTAGTTAACTAGCTAGAAAATACATCTGAAGAGTTAACATCAATTCAGGGATTCACAGTACCTGCTCCTAATTTTTAAAAGTGAATCTTGGAAAATGACTACAATTGTACATGGAGTTCAGGTGTCCGATCACAATGAAATATGAAGTGTAATAAAAATCATATAAGTCACAGTCTTGAAATATAAGAATAAAATCTACTCTATAAGCTGGATAAGTTACTGTCCAGCTTATTTAAAAACCAAAAACAAAAAACATCAAAAAACCACTTTCATTGAATACCTGGCCAGGTGGCTCAGTTGGTTGGAGAATCGTCTCATCCACCAAAAGGTTTTGGGTTTGATTCCTCCCATCAGAGCACATACCAAGGTCTCAGTCTGACCCCAGTCAGGGTGGACAAAAGGGGTACATCGGAGAGGCAACCACTGATGTTTCTGAAACTCTCACATTGATATTATTCTTTTTCTCTCTCCCTCTTTCTTTTCTCTCTGAAATCAATAAAAACATATCCTCAGGTGAGGATTAAAAACAAAACAAAGCACTGTTATTTGAAATATACATTCCTGGGACTTGTAATAACAGGACTGATCTCATATATTTGAAAAATAAATAACTTTCTTATTGATGTTTCTAAATAAAACTGTAACTTCAGTCAATCAAAAGTTACATTTACAGCCATATTAATTTGAAAGGTGGAAAAGATGGGAGTACTCTGTACGGAATAGCAGGACTATGACACCCTTGCTGGAAAATAGTTCAGAAGAAGGTTTTGTTTTATTTTGTTGTTTGTTAGTTTAAAAGAAGCACTGCCAAATTATAGTATGTTATGATATATTTTTTAAAATATATTTTATTGATTTTTTTACAGAGAGGAAGGGAGAGGGATAGAGAGCTAGAAACATCGATGAGAGAGAATCATCGATCAGCTGCCTCTTGCACACTCCCTATTGCGGATGTGCCTGCAACCAAGGTACATGCCCTTGACCAGAATCGAACCTGGGACCCTTCAGTACACAGGCGAACACTCTATCCACGGAGCCAAACTGGTTTCGGCTATGTTATGATATTTTTATATCATTTCCCAGGTATGTAAAAGATAAGGTTTGGGAGAGGCTGCTCTGAAGAGGCGCAGGAGTGGGATGGAGATTTAAGGTGCATCTCTAAGAGGATGAGGCTGTCCAGAGTGTTTGAATGAAGGCAAGCTGCACCAAGCAATTTCTTTCTGCTTTCATGCTTAGAGCATTTCTGTTTTTCTTATCAACAGGAGCAGAGATGATTACCTACCTACCAAACTTGTTAGCAATCCAGCTGCAACTCGGAGGGAACTTCTTCCATTCTGTCATCAATGACCTCATAGCAAGAGGTGCAGATTTTTATTGGAACTTTTATTATATGTTGTTATATTTTTTTTAAAGGTTTCACCTCTCTCTTTATCTCCCTATCACTCTGGCTCTCTCTGCAATATTAGTATCCCTTCAGAGGCCAAGGGCATTACATTTTCATCTCATTGAATCATCCATTTATTCAACAAATATTTGTTGAGCATCTACTATTCGTCAGATACTGCACCAGTTGGTTGATAATACAAAAATAAGAAAAAGCCCAGTTTCCACCATCAGAGCCATTGTTCCTAGTTGGAAACACTTACCAGAATATATATGATTATTGTCTTACCTCATATGTACTATGAAGAGTAAAGTTCTATCCTACCTAATAAAAGGGTGGTATGCAAATTAACCATCACTCCATCACAAAGATGGCAGCCTATTGCCACAAGATGGCGGCACCCAGTCCTTTCAGCCCTGCTAGAGTACCCCAGTCCTGGGAGGGCAGCAGCTGAGTGGCAAGCATTCTACCCTGGCCACAGAGGGCCACTGGGCAGCAACAACAAGACAAGCATTCTGCACCCAGCTGCGGATGGGCCTCTGATCAGGCCAGGGCACAGAACACTTGTGTTGTCACCCTGGTGACAAGGCAAGCATCTACACCCTGCCACAGATGGGCCTCTGGGCCATGGAGAGCCTCTGGCAGCAGGTGTGGAGTGGCCAGTCCTTGCAGAGAGCTACGGTGCATGGATTCATGCACAGGGCTACTAGGGAGTTCATAAAAGGAGAACCTTACTATAGGATTAGAGGGAGCAAGAAAGGTTTCTTGGAAGAAAGGGCATTTAAGGTGAGTTTTGTAGGATGAATGGACAGGCAAAAGGTATGTTGTAAAGGCATGGTGGTGAGATAGAGCATAATCAGGAAATAGAAATGAAATTCATCATGGTTGGAAGTGTACAACGAATACCCATGGCTTTAACACAGAGTGTGTTTGCAGTAGGACCTTGGTCAGTGCTGAGTCAAGACTAGGTAAAGCTATGAGAACAAGGCTGCGTGGCTGACCTATCTACAGAATGAAGCATCAGTGCATTTGGTCCTAGAATTTGGGGACACAGAACATCAGCAAAGGAGTTTGTCTCTTGTGATCACTCAGCACAACAATGTTAACCAGCAAAGGCTTTTGGTGCTATGTCAAAGCATGCCCTGGCTTGAGGGAAATGGGGTCAAGAATAGCCTTGTCCATCAGCAGTCTTCTTAGTTGTCACATTTCATAAGTACAGGAAGACTGGCACTTAACACTTGAGCGACATTTTAGAAAACCCACTCTCTGGTTCCTTATCTCTTAGATGCTTTGGGATTTAAAGGATCATGTTATCCTTTCCTATGTATTCCTTTTTTCATTTAAAAACTACACATTAATCCCACATGCAATCATTATGCTAGATACTCAAGGGATACAAAGATATTAAAAACAAAAAGATGTAGTCTAGAGGAGAAACTCATTAAGAGCTCCTTTCTTTCCAGGGCTCTGCTATAGTGGAGAGCAGAAAACCTGAATGGTTCCTTGCAAGTTATGCTGTTATACATGTCCCTGGTCAAGGGATGTATAGACCAGGTACAAATGAATAAGATCACATTGCTACTCAAATACAGAACATCCAATATGTTCTTTGAAATTGATGTATATTATCTCCTTAAGCCTCACCATAACCCTATGAGGTAATAGTCTTTACTTTTACATATGAAAAAAAAACAAAAGCTGTGTATTTATTGCCATTTGCTTAAATTCATGCAACTATTACGTGATAATGACAGATTCTGAAAAGGGTTGTCTTGTTCTTAAAGCCTGAATTTTGAATTTCCATCCAAAAATTGCATTCTTGAGACACATGTCATGATCCTATTCCATGTAAGTGAATGTAAAAGCAATCCATGATAAATTTCACAATATTACATTCTAGACCTCAATTCTAGATTTCCCCAAACACTAGCACATCTGTGTTTTATTTGCATTGACTCAGTATGCATAATACAGTTAAGTCTACCCAGGAGAGGCGCAGTAGAAAATACATTACAATCGATTCCCCAGGATTTTTTATCAGGGCAAAATATCCCTTCATCATAAAAAGGTAACGGGTTGAAACCAGTTAAAGCCATGCATCATTTCCTGATTTAAAATGATGCCTCTCCTAATAATGTAATTTCACAGAACAATAAACAAAACAGCCATCTAGTTGGTTTTTATATTTCATCTCAGGATCAGGAATAGGGTGTCTGATATTTGAGCGGATTCTAAGGGCAATCTTTGAGAAAAGTGTTTAAGAAAATCACAGTGTGAATAATAGGCAAGGGAAACATGGGGATACTGTCTACATTCACCCTCTGGTTGATAAAGCAGAACAGCTACTTCTCCATAAAGGAACAAAATGACAGGGTTCTGTTAGGCTGTTTTCATTTTCAAAAAATTGGGTTATTTTCGTGTGCAATCAATTCTATGGTTCATCAGAATGGTTAATTGTTGAGAAAGTCATCTGATCAATGCAACTGGACCTTATCAACCCTTGCCAGTGCAGTGGGGTTTCAGTTGTTGACCTCAATTGACTAAAAAATGGGTGATTTATTCAACTCTAATCAGAGCAGAGAGGCTATTATAAAGCTTGACTCTGCTTTTCCTCAGGGTCATGGTGGACTCAAATGTAATTGTCATTGGTTATAGTAGAAGGGGCACATGGTTTGGAATCAGATGTGGATTTGAAACCACTTATGTCACTTATAAATGACTTTTGACAACTTACTTGAATTTTTCAGGAATGTTCTCTCTCATCTGTATACTGATAAAATTACTATCTACTGCTTTTAGGTAGAGTGTAAGATAGTATTTAGTATAAACTATTAGTATATCCTAGTTCTCTTCTGTTGTCCTTGCAATCAAAAGGCACTACTGGCAATATGAATATGTATGTATCTGGAAGGAATATGATTCTTTACCTTGCCTTAACTGTCTAACTTGCTAAAAAAAAAAAAAAAAAAAAAAAAAAAAAAACAAAAACAAAAAAAAACAAAAAAAAAAAAAAACTTTGGTTGACATAAAGCACTCAGTCTCCTTATATAATTTTTAGACAACTGTGTCACAGCAGTGGAAAATGGAAACAGTACTATTCTAAATAATTTATCTTAACAGCTCAGTGAGATTTTAATGTTGGCTTAGCACTTTTATCTGTTTAAAGAAAGACGAGATAGAAATAAAGAGTATTCCGCTATTATCCTGCCCCTGCAAGCTTGCAGAGCACACTGCAGAGGTACTGGGCATTGAGAATACATTGTACAGCTTGGACTTTTTTCTTCCCAAAACTTCACAGGAGATTTAAATGTTAAAGCAAAAATGTGAGAGTAATGATAGTGTCCTTCCTTCTTTCCACTATGGGCTAAGGGCAATGCGTTAGTTCCATGGATATTCCCTCAGGTGATGAATCATATGAAAAGCTTGCATCAAGAAACACTATCCTTTGGTGGATGAGTCCATCTTCCTTTAACCATTCTTTAATATGCAGTGGCAAACTAATAATACAGAGCTCTGCATGACTGATGACATATGTGGGGATATTCAGTAGGCCAAGGTCCTTGGACTTTTCCAATTGAGGACCCTGAAATGGCAGAAAGTTGTGATAAAGCAGTCTTCTCTAGCTTTAGAGTAGAAATTGGTGTTAAAAATAATCTCTAAGTTTCTTACACAAAACTAGTTAAATACTCTTTCTACCATGACTTAACTGTTTCCACTTTTTTTGCTTCTGTCTGTTCTCTGTGACTCCTTAACCTTATCAAAGCTGCTGCCATGGAGTTCAATTGTACAGAAATTCATGTGTTTGTGAAGTAGAGAGAAGCAAGAAATTTAGGACAGCTAAGATAGGGTATGACAAGATTTGCTGTTCAATTCAACAAATATGTATTGAATCACTCCTTTTGCAACCCTCTGAAGTACCTACAAAGATAAGTTAAGTCTATCTTCAAATTGCTCTCATTGAGTTAGATATGCATATTTGATTCCCAAACACTACCAGGAAGGACCCTGAGTAAGTAATTCCCATGGTGGGAGAGGAGGAAAGATGCTTTCCGTGTGTGTGTGTGTGTGTGTGTGTGTGTGTGTGTGTGTGTGAGAGAGAGAGAGAGAGAGAGAGAGAGAGAGAGAGAGAGAGAGAGAGAGAGAGACAGAGAGAGAGACAGAGAGAGACAGAGACAGAGAGAGTGAGAGAAGAGAAAGAAAGATTTTAGGTAGCTTGTTACAATTCTAGAAGGCTCAAATATCTATATTTCATTGAATGCTGTTTGATGGATAGATAACAGCTGCCTGGAGTACAATGTAGATAACGATTCTAAGGTTGCTTTTAGGCTTGAAAGGAGAGGGGCCTGGTCAGAATGTCAGTCTTGTGAATGAGGTTGGTAAAAGGCAACAACTAGGTTTTCAATTTATCATCCAAAACCCTAAGGACAAAATCCAAGCTGGCACAGAACACAAGGATGACCAAGTACTTATGGTTGTTTTATATGCCATATTGTTTCACATCTTAGAACTCTTTTCACACAGCTTCCTTTTCCTGGAATAATTTACCTCTCATCTCAGCATCATTTTCCTAGAAAAAAAATCTCCTTAAGTTTAAGTATAATCTAAAAAGATTTTAGATGCAACTCTATCCTAAATAGATCTGACTTCTTTTGTTTCCCCATATTATTTTACAGAGGACTTTAGCATATTATTATAATAAATGGGTTTGTACACCTTCAGTACCATATTAATGAGCTATTTCTGGGCAGCAAATTATAATAGCTTGAACAACTAATGTCAGTTTCTTACAATTTCTTTATGACAAGAACTCAGGCCTAACTCAGTTGATGGTTCTGGCTCAAGGTTGCTATTTAGGTTATGGTCAAGGTGTCAACTGAACCAGTGGGCCTCTCTGTTGGGCTTCTTATGAAATGGCAACTTGCATCCCCCAGTACAAGAGGTGTAAGTAAAAGAGAGAACTCCTAAGGCAGAAGCCAGGCTTTGTAATAACCTAATATTAGAAGAACAAAAACAGATCCAAAGACAGAGAAGCATTGATCAGACTGTCAATCCTCAGAGGGAAGGTGGGGGAGGATAATGGTAAGGGGGAAAGATCAACCAAAGAACTTGTATGCATGCATATAAGCCTAACCAATGGACTCAGACAACAATAGGGTCAGGGCCTGATTGGAGGGGCTTGGCGGGGGGTGGGGGGTGGAGGGGCAATGGGGAATAAGAACACATATGTAATACCTTAATCAATAAAGAAATGAAAAACAAAAGAAGTGACAGCCCATCAGTCATCACAAGACATAGAAACAAGTCCATAAGTTAGCTGGCATTTATGAGGAAGAGATTACACAGGGACATAATTGCAAATCATCTCAGAGTCAGCTTATCCTATCTAATAAAAGATTAATATGCAAATTAAACATCAATCTGATATGCCTACAAGGATGCCCAACAGCCAATAAGGAGTAAGTATGCAAATTAACCCAACCAAGATGGCTCCAGCCACAGAGAGAGGCTTGGGTTTCCTCTGGCTATGGAGGAAGCCAAGATTTCCACACACCTTGGGTTGCACAGGACTAAACTTAAGGCTGCAAAGTTTCAATTATAGAGGATAAATAAATCCCAACAAAAATTGCTGTGGCCAAGGAGCAAGCAGGAGGCTTGGCTCTGCTCAAGGCTATAAAGTTTCAATTATAGAATATAAATGAATCCCAGATACCAGGGTCTCTGCTTGGGTCACTGGGAGGTGTGGCTGGCCTGCAAACTACCATAGGCCCCTTACCCAGGCTGCCCCACACCCTAAGGGAACCTTCATTCCGATTTGGGACACCCTTCAGGGCAAACCACCTGGTCCCCACCCATGCAACAAGCCTCTATTTTAGCTAATAAAAGAGTAATATGCAAATTGACCATCACTCCAACACACAAGATGGCTGCCCCCATGTGGTCAAATACGGCTGCCCCATATGGACACAAGATGGCCACCACAACATGGACAGCAAAGGAGGGAGTTGGGAGGGACCAGGCCTGCAAGGGAGGGCAGTTGAGAGCAATCAAGACTGCAGGGGTGGAGAGTTAGGGGTGACCAGGATGGCAGAGAAGGGAAGTTGGGGGCAAACAGGCTGGTAGGGGAGGGCAGTTAGACATCAATCAGGCTGGCAGGGGAGTGGTTAGGGGGTGACAGGCTGACAGGCAGAAGCAATTAGGGGCAATCAGGCAGGCAGGCAGGTGAGTAGTTGGGAGCTAGCAGTCCTGGATTGTGAGGGGAAAGTCAGACATCCCTTAAGTGGTCCCAGATTGGAAAGGGTGCAGGCTAGGCTTAGGGACACACCCCACCTCATGCATGGATTTTGTGTACTGGGCTTCTAGTCTATATGTATAAAAGGCTAAGTTTCTGTCTGACTGGTAGCTATAACACACAGTGACCACCAGGGGGAAGACACTCACTGCAGGAGCTGCCCTGACAGGCACTGACCATTTAAAAATAAATGGCACCACAGAACTGGCACCGACAAAGCAACACTCAGCTTCCTCCAAGTGGGACACAGGCCCTGCCACCATTCTATAGTGACACCCCACCAAATCACAGCCAATGCTGCCAAAACTCCATGGTGCAAAATGTGGCTCACAGCCCACCCTAGCCCATCCCATCCTGGAAATGTCTGCTATGGACTCCAAGTAATGATGTCACATAGCAACACCCAGCTTCCTCTCCCTGGTGACTAGCCTCCTAGTTCTTCAGCTCAAGAACTCGACTTAGCCGGGTGCAAACATTTCACATTTTAACCAAATGTCTGTGAAGCATTTTCACATGCATCATCTCATTTGATCTTCATAGAAGTCCTGGAGTAGGTACATAGGAGACTGGGTATAATCTTATTTTCTTTTCATTAACCAGAAAATGGAGATTTAGAAAGTTTAGAACTTAACCTGACTGAAAAGAAGAAATGGTGGACCTTGAAAATGACCAGGTTTTCTCACTGTGCAGAATATAGTCAACAACTGCTGCAGTTAAATATTTTACCATTTGTTCTCCCTGTGTTATCTACTATAATAATCTGCTTTGTGTTGATATTTATTGCCGTGTCGCTGACAATTACCTGAAAGAGAAGTTGGGCTGCTTCACTGGGCTGGAAGAAGTTTAGCTAAATCAGAAATCAGGTCTAATTAAGCAAGTCTACTATCTATCTATATAAAAGCCTAAGCGATCATTGCAACCGAATGGACGACTGAACAGGTTGTGTGGGGTGACCAGGCCAGTGGGGGGGTTGAAGAAGAACAACCAAATGACCGAGCAGCAAGCTGTATGGGGCAACCAGGCCGGCAGAGGGAAGAGATAGTGAGGGGCACCAAACAACTGAGCAGCAGGTTGTATGGGGCAACCAGGCTGGCGGGGGGGGGGGGGGGGGGGGAGGCTGCATGCAAGTGAGGGGTGACCAAATGGCCAAATAGCAGGCTGTGTGGGGTGAACAGGCAGGCAGGGGTGGGTAGTTGGGGGTGATCAGGCCAGTAGGCAAAGGCAGTTAGGGGTGATTAGGCTAGCAGGGGAGCAGTAAGGGGTGACCAGGCTGACAGGCAGAAGCAGTTAGGGTGATCAGGCTGGCAGGGAGGGCATTTAAGGGTGATCAGACAGGCAAGCAGGTGAGCAGTCCCAGATTGTTATAGGGATATACAAATAAGCAGAGTCCTAATGTAGATGGTCCAGGATTGGAGAGGGTGAAGGCTGGGCTGAGGAGAACTCCCCCACATGCATGAAATTCACGCACAGGGCCTCTAATCTACACTAATAAAAGAGTAAGAAGCAAATTGACTGTACCTTTGTGATGCCCTCCAGCCATTTAGGAGTGAGTATGCAAATTAACCGATCAAAGATGCAGGTGCCCAGCAGCCAGGGGCAGTCACCACAGTGACATGCAAGCCTTCCACACTGCCCCAGCCACTCCAGGCCTCTCAGCAGCATGGGAAGGCGGAAAGGTGGCTCTCGCTGGAGAGAAGATGGTGCTGGCAGCCAGGGGAAGGAAGGCCCATTCTTCACTAATCTTTTTGCATCAGGCCTCTAGTCTCTATAACACAAGCCTAAGCAACCATTATGGTGGAATGACCAGAACGACTGGTCGCTATGATGGCCATTGACCACCAGGGGGCAGGCACTCAACCCAGGAGATGCCCCCTGGTGGTCAGTGCACTACCACAGGGAGGGAGTGCCACTCAGCCAGAAGCCAAGTTCATAGCTCACAAAGTGCAGCACTAAGGAAGGAACAGCAAGCAGGCAGACAATAAGAGGCATGGGGTCCAGGACTGCAAGAGGGTATAGGCTAGGCTGAGGGACTTCCCCCAGTGCATGAATTTCATGCATCAGGCCTCTAGTGTATGTGTGTGTGTGTGTGTGTGTGTGTGTGTGTGTGTGTGTGTGTGTGTGTATAGTGTGTGTGTATATATATATATATATATATATATATATATATATATATAGTGATACATATAAAGCTCTCGCTGGCGCCAATCACCCATGTGTGTTTCAATGTGTTACTTTCTATTGTGAATTGGTTGACACTTCTAGTAAGAGAAAGGGCAAATAGAGATATTAAAATATTTATTCTAATTAGTTTCCTTTCAATGTGCATGTATCCATGCACCAGGACACTAGCACTTACAATATATTTCTCTTAACCTAACTTCTTTGTATTTCTCCACCATCTTCAGAGTGACCAGCATAGTAAATATTGAAGAAAGGAAGAAGAAAGGGAGGAAGAAGGAGTAGTAGGTAAGAGTCGGTAAGGCCAGATTATAAATTAAATCCGTTAAATAATTGGAAAAGACCAAGATATTAAACCATTATTTGGAAAAAAATAAACACAATTTTAATATCTTAGCCAAGATTGAAATTACATGGGCTTTCTAGAAATGTGATTCTTTTTTATGACATTCAATAACAACAAAACATATTTGTAGTTTAACAGCTGTTATATAGGTCTGGAAACTAATTTTTGAAGTTAGAAAAAAAAAAAAAGACCAATTATGTTCTTTCTCCTCATTCCTGGAGACTCCTTGCAGTGTATTTTGTGATTCTTCCAAAAAGCCCTGTGGCTGAAACACTGACGTTTATGGATGCAGTTTTCTGTAATAAACAGGAGTTCAATTATCTTAAATGGGCCATCTTAAATGTTTTATCCAAAGTGAGTTCTAGTGGTTTCCTCCTTATCAATTTATTTTTTAATTAAATTAGTCTGATTTCTCCTCAAATAAGAAATAAAATAAAAGTGTCCAGTCTCTTCTTCAAACCACTTGATAATGCCTTTTCCCCCCCCTTTGAAATATAGCTCTCACTCATTCATGCCCTACCTCTCTTCCTAAATATATAGGTGATGGAAAAACACAAAGATTAAGATCTGCTTGCAGAATCGAGTGTACCAAATAACCATCATATGATGTGAACGTACTGTAATGTGAAATAACTATCCTATAATGTGAATATGCGACCATGTGAATGTAATATAAAAAATACTAAAGGGTCACAGGGAAAGGGTGAGGAGCTCTGCCTGGGAGATGTCAGAAGGTAACACAGAGAAGAGATGATACAGATCTTTAATGATGATAAAGAAGGTATGCAATGATTTGCCATCTTTTTAAAAAGAAACAAGTACTGGGAGGAAGATAAATTTAGAATGAGTCAAACTTTTTGAAACATATTTATTGAATTTTACTAAATACCCACTCTGTCATTCAATGACAATATTTGAGCTGAAGTTGTATTGAATTTTAATAAATTATTCTGTCCTTATCAACATCAATTCCATCTGTAATACAGCAAAAGATTTACTATTAGGCGTGAAATAGGAGCATTGCAACGGCAATGTCAGGGAAAGGAAAAGGGAACGAATGATGGAAGGGTCCCTGTCACTGCTCAGAGAGGCAAGTATAATAGTTTCCAGTTCGGTTTAACTGTGATTGATTTTGTGGCAATTTAAATGTACAAACAATAAATTTATCCACATGAGTTAATGTGGCTGCAGCTTCAGAGCCAATAAAGGACAGTTTGAATGCTTTCAGACCTGAATTCTGTCTCCATTATCTTTGCACTTATGGTGACATTAATCATGAAATTAGAAAAGGAAAATGTTTTCTAAGATACTTGGACTATATTAATTGCAGTTTGAAGACAAAGCATGTTGATGTTTATATTTAATTCTGATTAATTTTCATAATATAACACTGCAGATAAGAGAAATGTTAACTTCATCTTAACCGTATTTTCTATTATCAGCCATATACATGAAAGATCAATTACATTCATAGAAAATGAATGTTGTACAAAATCTTTTTTTAAGTTCCATAGAGAATGGAACAGGTGGGAAATGACACTATATTACCCCGTAATAATAATACAAATTTTTTTTTATCTCTATCTGGGGTCCTCTTGAAAAAATATCTGGTGTCAGAAAGTCTAGACATTATTTAGCATTCTTAGACATAACTTTTCAGTATTCAAAATGGTTATCCTCTGAAAAAGCAGTGGGTTACAAATAGGCAGAATAGATAAGAGGAGGTGTGGTTTTTGGAGAAAGCACCCATTCATTGTATACAGTTTACAGCTTGAAAAAGTATACACTACATGGTCATGCAGACAGACTTCTTAAATTTAAAAATTCTAGCTTGACATGCCTCTTCCCACCTTTAAGCTCCCATCCTCCATTCCTATATATGAGGGAAGTTCTAGGCCCCTGGATAAAGATGGGTCTCTAAGGCTCTTTTTTTTTTTTTTTTTTTTTTAAATTCATTCTACAGATATCATTTGCAGATCTTCTATATGTCAGATATTGTGCTGAGCCAGAAAAGCAGATGAATAAAAAATGGCTTTTTTAATGTAAGCTTTTATGATCCAGTAAGTGGAGACAGACCTCATTAAGCCTAAGATTGTACCAATGAAAAAGAGGAAATCCATTTAAACCCTATTTTTAAAGGTGAACAGAGAAATCTTGATTAGAGACTTCAGCAATGCCATTTTTCCTTCCTGCATTTAGCTTATATCAAGGTGGAGGCCTTCCATTTAAACATTCTCCATAAATGCCTATTCTCTCCTACTCTCTGGTCCAAAATTGTCATCGCCATTTCTTCAAAGGAGAAGGTTGAAACAATCATATATGGATGTTTCTCTTTCTTCCCCCTCTAATCCATCATTTGAACCCATCTTTTCTTAAATTCTCTAATCTATTCATAGCTTGAAGAGATAGCCATTCTTTCCTATCATTTTTGAAATGTTTATTGACCTTTTTTTCTATGCAAATGTTCTATCAAGAATAACATATTTGTAGAAAAGTAAACGGAGGGGGGAAAACATTGATCTAATTTACAGAGAATATATTTTACCATTTTATGAATAGGTTATCCCTCTTCACGCTCTCTCTTGATCTAATATAATTTCTACATTTTCCTTTTCTCACACTTTCATTTACTTTTAAATACTTAGAAAATGCTAGCTTTTGGGCAGATTAGATTTTGGAAAAAGGGGAACATACCACATGCAGATTTTTTTTTAAAAAATAGTAAAGAACATAGAGTGAGCATTCAATATATAAATGTTAAGACAAAATTGCTAAATCAGTAGGTGCTAGAGACCAAACCTACAGTGCATACACACTAAATGCTATGACTTAAAGGGCAAACATTTTAATTTTTTTGTAAAGTAACTCAATTTTTACTTATTAGTCACTTTAACTGTATTTGATCTAGAAGTTTTAAAACTGTGTAAAGAATCACATCTATCACATCTATGGTAAGGATACTATGCATAGGAAGAAGGATTTTGTGCTTTGCTGCCAAGAAAAGTCATAAAATAGGAAAAGCTGCAACTCCTCATATTCTAAGTCTAAAGAAATGTTAATTGAGATAATGACTAAAACAGTTGCCTAGGAAAGTTCTAATGAGCTCAACAGTAAAATCAGATACCTCCCTGACATTCCATTTCACTTCAAGATTTCTGCAAAGGACTAATAATCTTAAAGAGAACGTAATGGAAGACAAACATATATATATATATATATATATATATATATATATATATATATATATATATAGAGAGAGAGAGAGAGAGAGAGAGAGAGAGAGAGAGAGAGAGAGAGAGAGAGAGAGAGAGAGAGAGAGAGAGAGACTGCCTGCTGGAATTCAAGTGTACATATCTGTGCCTTGATATTCATTTCCAATTTAGAGTTATAATCAGAATATACCTTCCTCTTTTGTGCACAAAACAGCTCTCCCCTTGCAGAATGGGTATCAGACTAAGAAGGGAAGCAATACAACAAAAGACCAAGTAATACTGCAGATATTATGTGCAATGGGGTCTATTGAGTAATAAAAATCAATGTAAAAGATAGAATGAACAAAATTTGGAAAATCCTTGGATAAATCGATCAAAATAGTGAATTGGGAGCATGTGAGGTTTTAGAGAAGTAAATATTTACTCACTGATTGATATGTTGGTTAACATTCATACAACTTATTTAATTCCTAGGACTTCTGTGTCTGCCAGCAAAGATTCACAGTAGAGAGCAGTTACCAATGTTCTCAACATGGAATTTTATTAATACTTCATTAGTCCCTCTTTCTATTAGTAATATAATAAATAGTCCATTCTACAGTATCTCAGAAGCTTGTGCATAAGTTATCTATAGCAATAACATGCAATTGCAAGAATTATAAATATGTTATTTTATCTTTTGATAAAGTCAGGATTTAAATCCACTCTTTATATAATAGTAAATGCTTTAGAACCCCAGGAATATGAAATCTTAATGAAGATTAGTTTTTGCAAAGACCTTTGTAGACTTATAGTTTTTTTAACCTATCTTTATTGTTGAAAATATTGCAGATGTCCCCCTTTGTATCCCCATTGACCCTCTCATCACCACTCCCATCCCTTCCCATGCCTTCATCCCACTGTTATCTGTGTCCTTGGGTTGTGCATATATGCATATAAGTTCATGCATATAAGGTTGATCTCTTCCCTTCCCCCACCCCAGCATGACTTGTCCCTTCTCTCTGAAAATTCTTAGTCTGCTGCATGTAAGACTATTCTCTCGAGTAAGGTTATCATTCAAAAATGAGCCTAATAGTTTTTATTATTGGTATTGGACCAAAACATATGCCATAGCACCTGGAAGTAGTGACTGAAAAAGTCAGGTCTCTGATAGGACACGGACAGGGTAGTCTGTGAGAGATGAATAAGAAAAAATATATATATTTATAAAGATATGGCAGCAAGGTGTGAGAAATAAACACAAGATGGTGCAGTACTCCAGGGCCAGCAAAAGCAGGAAGCCCTACCACTGCAAGGTCTGAAAGAGAAAGGTGAAGGAACGTTATTGTGTCCTTCAAGGCTTGCTCTATGAAAAGTGCCACAGATAGGAACCGTAGCCTTCCATAAAGAGATGAAGCCATCCTGTGGAGACCTGGTAGGGAGTGAACTGGGGATTAAATATCCCAATCTCTCTCTTCCCTTTTCTCATTGCTTTATGGTGCCTTCTTCTTCAAAACTCATCAGAAGGCCAAAGGGCAAGGGCCACGCATTTTAGCCTTCTAGGTTCTACAGAAAGGTAAGGAAGGATGATGGGGGCTTCTGAAGCAGAAACTACATATATGGTAGAGAAAACCATTTCATCAGTTGCCAAAGCAGCATAATAAACTGTGAAAGCCAATATTAATTCATTTGTCTACGGATTATTTTTAACCATTTGAATTTCATTGTTTACACTACAAAGCTAATTACCTCCCCTTCCCAAATATATTTAATACAATAAAAATGTTTTATTTTTATTTCAAAAATTATAAGTGATATAGGACTATAAAGTTGGAAATACTGGCTTTGGTTCCAGTAATCCAGTTTTCTTTTCTTTTTTTTACATTTCATTTTTTAATACATTTTTATTGATTTTTAGAGTAAAAGGAAGGGAGAGGGAGAGGAAGAGGAAGAGAGAGATAGAAACATCACTGATGAAAGAGAATCACTGACCATCTGCCTCATGCACACTCCCTACTGGGGATCAGGCCTCCAATGTGGGAATCCAACCAATGACCTCTTAGTTTATGGGTTGACACTCAAACATTGAGCCATATTGGCTGGGCTAATTTTCATTTTTCAATTACAGTTTACACTCAATATTACTTTGTATCAGCTTCAGGTATACAGTATAGTAGTTATACAATCATATACTTTACAAAATGTTACCCCCAACATTTCCAGTACCCATCTGGCACCACGCATCCCTTTCATCATTTTAGGGAAGGCCTAGGGTTTCATGACAATCTCCTCCTCATCATATTGACCTCTATCGCTATTGCAAAAGGATATCATCAAGCTAGTCTCTTTCTCTCCCAAACTAGCTAGAGGCAAATCATGATGATGATTTAAGCTTATAAATCTCTACTAATGCCACTGAAAGTTATCATTTCAGAAAGCCAAATATGGACGATAATTTTGATTTCTGGAAAAGTAAGAAAAAAGGAAAATATTGTACAAATGCCCAGTAAACCAAGCTCCTTGTGGTGGTCATCGTTCTATTTATCAAATATTGGTGGTTCACCTTGGCATACGGTACCATTGTACCTCCCTGCCCATTGTGGTTAGATATGATGTGACCTGCCTTGCACAACGATACGAATCACTTCTGGCAGGAAAATTTAAGGTTCAGTGTATGGTTCATATTGCTATCCCCTTCTCCCTGCCATGGGGCCAAGCAATGATATTGGCTTCTTTGACACCCAGGATCCTGAACTATATTTAACGATGTATATATGCCATCAGCAAGCAATGAATCTCAGTTGTTTTCAGACTCTGATATTTTGTGTTATTTATTATCATAGCATAACAGAACCCATACTGACTGATACAATCCTCAAGGGGTTCATTTGTAGCATAAATATCTGATCTGTACACTATGATACTCTATTTCCCTCATAATGCTGATTTTTATTATTTTTTATTTTAAGAGAAAAATTATACTAAAGATCATGTGCATTTTGTGAATTGCTCCATCTGGGATATGCAGAGCTCAAGAAATTTCTGGCACATTAAATATGCACCCTTTAAGTGATTATATTTCATAAGTCAAAGATAAAAATGTATGAACAGTATGATTTTATAAAGAAAAAGACATACTTTTAATGGAACACACAAGGACACTTCTAAAAGTGTGTTCTAGAAAAATATCTTATAGCTTCTCTGAGAAATTTGGAAATATTCCTACTCTGGAAAAGCAAATCCCTAAATTATGAGGCTGGAAGATTCCCTCTGATGTGCCTATACTATTGGTCACATGAGATTTCTTTTTCTTCTCTTTTGGCTTCTTAAACCTTCACAAGCATTTTAAATTGTAGTTATGACTTTTAGAAATACCACAGGAGAAAAACAAGAAAACAAAAACCCTAAAAACAAAAGTAATTTACCTTTGGGTATAATAACTAAAGGGCAAAAATATTTCAGAGAATGCTATTCTGTTTCAGCCAGGACTCTCTATGGAGTATAGAGAGAGAGAAAGAAAAAAAAAGGATCACTATAAAAAAAAAAAAAAGTTAATCAACTGAAACATACTACATATGCCTCAGTGATTAACAAGAATGTTTTATTTCTATCAGTTATGCAAATAAGAACAAGGTATTTTAAGGTTTTCCCAGTTCACATATTAATTCAGAATATGTAAAACCATTTGAATGAAAATGACCTAGAGGTATATCACAAAAAGTCTGAATACAAATACAAGATTATCATTGCCCTTTTTGTGGTATATTATTAGCCCATCTTTCTCTTTAGGAAATTTACACATTAAACTAATTTTTAGCTCAACAAAGAAACTCTTTACTTAAAGAGAAGTATGATATCTACCTCCTTGCTAATATTTGATTAATTTTAGACACAGTTCACATTAGATGTTTTGAAACTTCAGTGGACATCAAATTTACCTTGGGTAATTATTGAAAATGCAGATTCATCTGTGACTTCAGAGAGCTTGGTTGGTGGTCATAGGTTAAATTTCCCAGGTAATTTCTGATGAGTGTGGTTTAGACACTACCCACTGAGAAAAACTGCCTGAGACAGGACCCTTACAAAGGTATTCGACATCGATCTTCTCTGTTTTCATCATGCAATTATAGTTATCAGGTTTCCCCTAAATAACTTCTCTGACAACAAAGGGCAAAATAACATATTTTTCTATTGACTTGTTCCCCTTGATGAAGTGTAAACTATTCAATATTTATTAAACAAGTAAATCATTTATTATTCAAGTCACTTATTTATTTGTGATTTATTATGAGCAAGAACTCTCTAGAAGTGTCTTGCAAAATTAGGCTGTTAAGACTTACTGTGATTAAGATTGTGTTAATTGTCTCTGACTTCCTTGAATTCAAACACCCTATTTCATCCACTGCTTTCTATTGAGGATATACTTCAAATTGTCCATTGATTAAATGACTTTATTACTTTTATTGTTAAATTAAATATTTCCTGCCACTTGCAATGCTTTTGTAAGTGCATGTTATCCTATTTGACTTGTATTAATTCTCTAGCCTCTCTCCCTCTTCCTGATTTCTCTGAGACATTTTCTGAACATAATAAATAACCAACTAATTGCCATTTGTCATCTTATTTTGAATAAGAAATACATTGTAGAATATTTGTAAATTAGCAAAAAATAAATGAATGACCACTCAAAATTAAATCATTAAGATATAACCAATATTAATTTTTGGCTTATATGCTTTTAGAATTTTTATGTTAAGTGTAATATAATTAAAGTAATAAATGATCAGTGCTCTACATCTATTTTTTTAAATGTATTTGTATTGATTTTAGAAAGGAAGGGAGGGCAGAGAGAGACAGAAACACCAAAGATGAGAGAGAATCATTGACTGGCTGCCTCCTGCACACCCTCTACTGGGGATCAAGCTAAAAGAGATGTCTGAGACTTCATTGCCTATGTTTCTTTCTAGGACTTTTATAGTTTCATGACTTCCATTTAAGTCTTTTATTCAGTTTAAATTTATGGTGTAAGTTGGTGATGTTGTTTCATTTTTTTTTTTTTTGCATGTACCTCTTCAGTTTTCCCAACACCATTTATTAAAAAAGACTGTCTTTACTCTATTCTATACTCTTGATTCCTAGAGATTCTCCTTTCAAAAGCAACCAAGAGATTATGTTCATAGGAGGTAGTGTCTCTGATGAATAATAAAAAGTAGTCTACATTTTTTAGTCTCTAACACTATGCTTATGTGGATTCTTGTGTCAATAATATATATCTGAATTATAATTTAAGATCTTTCCTTAGTTGAGATCATAAAATATAAAAAAATATATAAATTTTGTGGTAGAGAATTTGTTTCTTTTGGTGGGACTTAATTACTTTAAATATACTTGATATTAAAAGTATTAGCTTGGCCAATCCATCATGGGTCAATAGTTGAGTACTGACCTATGAATCATGAGGTCAATGTTTGATTCCCGGCCAGAGTCCATGTCTGAGTTGGGGGCTCAATCCCCAGTGTGGGGCATGCAGGAGACAGCCAATCAATGATTCTTTCTCGTCATTGGTGTTTCTATCTCTCTCCCCCTTCCTCTCTGAAATAAAATATATATATATAATTTTAAAGAATTATTATCTTGAACAATATTGTTTTTATGTTTGTTTGTTTTTGCAAATTGAGGATTTTTGAAGATGGTACCTCAACATGTATGTACTGATAAGCTTAAAAGTAAGGACTCCATCAGTTATAATAATATGTGGAAAACAGAAGAGGAATGATTGGTATGCTAATAAATCAAATACAAATATGAATGTGTATATGGAAGAGAAGAGACAAAATGGTAAAACATTATTAAAAGGTATGCTCCTTTACAGGTACCCTTCTTCCACTAGGAGCCCAGGACTGAGCTCATTAAAGGTCTGGCTGGGTAAGTGCACTGGAGTAGCAATAATAATATTAACAGCTAACATTTCTTCAGTGCTAACCATGAACCAGTCACTGTACTGAGAGCTGATGGGTCATGCTATTTAAGTTTCAAAAACAAAACAAACAAACAAACAAAAAACCAAACAACAACAACAAAAAACTTGTCTTTACCTCTTTTGAGTTAAGTAAGTTGGCCAAAGTCAGACAGGTAGTAAGTGATGGTGCTAGAAGCCAGGGTCTAGAGCCCATGATCTTAAACCACCCCACCGTGAAAATATTATCAATAATTATGTAATTCTTAAAATGCTGTTTTTAGTTTTTACTTTCAGAGCCTATTATTAGTTCTTTATTCACTCAATTCTGGGCCCCTTGTCTACAGAGATGATAAAATTTCTGTTCTGTAAAATGACTTATTACTTCTACCTTAATATTTGCCATATTCCTAACAATGTTGTTCAGCAATAGAGAGTCATAGTCCCATCCTGACCACATTGAAGACTGCCATTAAAGCCACAGCACCAGCATATCTGGCATAGTTTTGATTTGCCTCTGTTGGAAAGGGAATAAACTGGAGAGAAAACTATGAACACAGTAGTAGGCTTGTGAAGGAGATAAAACTATGTCACCATCTGTAGTGCTCTATAAACATTTAAAATAATTACACATATTTTATCACCCATTTGCTTCATCTCAATAAAGTGTGTAGTGTCCATGTGCAAGTACATATAAAAATATAATACAGTGCTATGGAGGAAAAGAAGATGTACACTTTGGAAGCAAATCCCATATAATAAAAGCCTAATTCATTGCTGTGGAGGAAAATAAAATGTACAGTTTGGAAGCAAATCATATATAATAAAAGCCTAATATGCAAATCGACTGAACAGCAGAATGACTGGTTGCTATGACATGCACTGACCACCAGGGGACAGATGCTGAATGCAGGAGCTGCCCATAGCCCGCAGGTCCCAGAGCAGCTAAGATGGGTGCCAGTGAGGGCTTCCCAATCTCCCTGCTGGTCACACCACAGATCAGCTCTGATCATCGGCCAGGCCTAGGGAACCTACCTGTGCATGAATTTGATGCATGGGGCCTCTAGGCTAAAATAAAAATGTAAGGATGTACAGGAGAAAGGTGCACTCCATGCTGCCTGATGACAGTTACCTCTTGGTGGCAACATTTTGAAGGTGCAATTCTGTGGCTAATATTCTCTTATTATCTTTTAACCAAGAAGGGGAAAGACCATGATAATAGGTTATGATTTACTACTTCACATTACTAACTACATTTGTATTAATAAAAAAAAAAAGGAGACTTTCTACCTGATCGCCGATGTAATTAATTCCCCTGATCTGGGAAAATTTTCCATAGTATTGGAGAGGAAATATCCAAATTTTAGTATTATTCAATAAGATAGAAAGTTGTACATAACATATATAATTTTATAATTCGGGATAAATTTTTTTTTCATCCAAGTTTCCTGGGGAATATTTAATTTTCATTTTACCTTGAATAACATCATTATGATTATTTTTTGCTACTGTTAGATTATAGAATGATAAACGTACTCTCAGGCTACTCTGAAGAGTCACCGCTGCAAATTTGGAACGATGGAAGCAGAATCTGTCCCATGATCCATTTCGCACTGCACATGTCTCAGCAGTAGATGTCACACACCTCCACGCATCTATATTGCAGGAGTTATGTTGTGAATTTTATATTGTAGAATTTCAAATACTGGAACACTGACCAGTTCAGGCTGGGATACAGAGGAGCCGGATATTAAAAGCACAGATTTTGACCAAGGTCTAAATCCCTAACACATTATTTGTCCTTGGGCGACTATTTAACATCCACCCAGTGGGATAAGTCTCCCTTTTTCTTTTTCTTTTTTTTCTCATCACCTCATTCAATTTACCAAGTCTTGCCAATTCTATTTCCTAAACTTCTCTGGAGTCCATTCCCTTGTCCCCTGTCCTTTATGTCATGATCTGCTCCAAGGCCCTGTGAGCTTTCTCCTTCACCCCTGATAAAGCCTCCCCATGGGCATCCCTGTTTTCAAGTCCATTCTGTAAAGAGCCACAGGAGTAATCTTTACACAGTGCAAATCTGATTATAGTTCATTCTGAATTAAGCCAGGCACACTACAAACAAGCCAATGTGCCTTCCGTGTTCCTGTTCCCTTTAGGCGAAAATCTAAAATTAATAGGTAGCCCGCAGGAAAGCTGTGTAGGATTCAAAGTCTCCTTTCCCATGCTCCCTCTCACTCCCTGCACCACAATCACACAAGCTGCCTTTTATTTTTAAAAAGGAGCCAGACTCCTTTCCCATCTTAGGGATGGTGGCAAAGGTTCCTCTCTTTGCCCTGAGTAGCCTGCTCTCCCCCTCCCAAAGCACTGCCAGCCTCCCCTGGGCTGTGTCACTCTGATTCTTCAGGACTCAGACGCCTGCCCTGACCCTCCAGTCTGGATCAGGATGGTATGTTCTATCACCTCCTACACCTCTGAATTTCTCTGTAGCACTTTTCATAAGCAACCTTCGGATTTGCTCACCAATTAGTTGCTTAGGATTTCTCCAGTGGGTTGCTGGAAATTCCACCTCTCATCAGAACCTAAATTCAATGGGATTAAACGGATTAAAATAAAGTTTACTTTTTTGTTTTCTACCTGAAGAGAAACAAATGATACAGAGCACTAAAGCCCCGATCTCAAGAAAGCCCGAGGCTCCAAGGAACCTCTAATCATAGCAAGTAAGATGAAAGAACAGAATTCTCACACACTGTTGGAAGTAGAATACTTGGATCCCATGGGATATTCAGTTTTGTATGAAAAATAGGTTCCAGAGAGAAATATAGATGGGAAACAGGATATATTACATAGTCTACTCTAGAAGATTCCCAGTGAACATGAGAATTGAAAAGGCTCTCGCTATTCTTGGAGAAAAACAAAAGAAGCCTATTTGATTTTATTTAAAACACCATTTTTCAAGGTGTTTTTGTTTTGTTTTGTTTTTTTGTTTGTTTGTTTTTGTTTTTTTAATTTTTTTATTATTATTTTTAAAAATATATTTTTATTGATTTTGTACAGATAGAAAGGAAGAGAGATAGAGAGTTAGAAACATCGATGGGAGAGAGTCATCAGTCAGCTGCCTCTTGCACACCCCCTACTGGGGATATGCCCACAACCAAGGTACATGCCCTTGGCCGGAATCGAACCTGGGACCCTTCAGTCCCCAAGCCAACGCTCTATCCATTGAGCCAAGCCGGTCTTGGCTGTTTTTGTTTTTTTTTTAAACCACAGTATATTTCCTACTCTCTTTTCCACTTGTGACACTTGTTAGTATCCTGCAGAACAAGGAGTATTCTTGGAGCACGGTTTGGGGAATAAGTAGCTCAACAGAAGCATGAATTAAGCAGAGTGACTGCATACAAGGTGAAGTGGTTACATCTGGGTCAAGGAAGCATTCATAAACATGGACAGGCATAGGGTGTGACTTAAAGAAGGAGTAGAAATTGAGAGAGAAGGAAAGTCTAGGCAAAATATAAGGGCATGTATGAATGCCCAGAGGTGTGAACCAAAATGGAATATAATTGGGTAAAGGGGATTAGTATGAGTTCAAACCTCACACCTACCAGAATGTACTTAGTTTGAATCAGGGTCTGTTACCCCTCCCTGAAAAAAGCACTCACAAACACCATCTTCAGTGAACTAAAACAAAATTTTGACAAAGGTTGTTATAATCTCTGCAGAATAATGTATTTGAAATATCAATGAGCATGAAGAAGATGTACATTAGAGAGCAGAGTCAAGATGATGACATCTATAACACAAGTAGGTGCTCTGGTTATTTGGGATATAAATAGATAGATAGATAGATAGATAGATAGATAGATAGATAGACAGATAGATATAGATAGATAGATGATAGATAGATAGATATATTGTATAAATTTATGTATACATATATATTATATATACATTTATATATATATATATATTATGTATAAAATTTTGATCATGAAACCAATATAAATACACGATTTGAATAAAATGAAATTCAATTATTTAAAGCAATGCTACAAAAGGAATCAATTCAAAGCACTGAATTATCACATCTAATTCCTTTAAATAGCTTTTTGCACATGCAGAATCACAGAAAATGGATTTCCTTCCAAAATAAAGTATTTCAAGCATTTCTAAAATGTCTTTTTTTCCTTTGGGACAATTTTAGTACAGATGAAAGAGCTTCAGATGAATGAGTTAATGAAAAAAAAAAAACAAAACAGTACTTAAACACCTGTTAGAACAAAATGTGAAACATATTTGACACCTGTTAGCTTTCTTACCTGAATTTCAGACTGAAACTAATGGTATTAAGAACAAGCACCAAGGATTTCCTAAAATTATTTTGTTCTTATTCTTGATGTTTCTAGTATACTGTCAGATCCCTTCCTAACTTCTTTTAATTCTTTTCCATTTCCTTAAGTTTAAAATTAAAGGTCCCTTTTGTTTGATATATAGAATATCACCATGCTTGCCACATAGAGAGAATATGAGTTAGAGAAGAATCATAGTGGGAGGCATTGATTTAGGAACAAAAGACATTAACATTTGAAGTTGTTCTGAGTTCACAATTTTTCAGAATATAACTATTGCATTTCTGCTGATCTATATTGGATTATTAAAGTGTTCTATTTTTGTTCCACCAGATTAAAAGTGAATACATTTTAAATATAAATCCAATATATTTTATTTTTTTAATATTTTTTTTATTGATTTCAGAGAGGAAGGGAGAGGGAGAGAGAGATAAAAATAGCAATGATGAGAGAGTATCATTAATCATTTGACTCCTGCACGCCCCCTACTGGGGATTGAGCCTGTGACCAAACATGTGCTGTTGGCCAGAATCAAACCTGGGACCTTCCAGTCCAAAGTCCAATGCTATATCCATTGAGCCAAACTAGCTAGGGCAAATCCAATATATTTTATAAGAAAAACTTGATTTACAATCTGAACATTAGCATGATTTCTTATCTAAATGCCCCTGTGATGACAATAAAAAACAAATATATTCTTTCTCTAATAAGCTTACAGGTAACTTATGCTCATTTAATAAGCAACCAAAATGGGTTTGTTGTTAAATGATAAACAACCAAGACAGATAATCAAAACCAAGGCATGAGTGTATGATGCAATTAAAGTCAGGAATCAAAGAGGGGAAAACATGGGAGTAAATATCAATGTGGGTTTAAATAAAATAGCTCACGAACAATACTCATGACTAACTTATTTCATGAGTATTCCCAAATGTCCAAACAGAAAGAAAAATGAAAAAAAAAGACAAGAATTTCACTACAAAATATTTTTTTAAGATGGGACCATACAAAGAGTGATATATTTATTATATAAACCTTTGTTCTCATAACAGTCAGAGAGAATAGCCATATTACTATCTGGATTTCAACCCATCAATATCAGTTTACTGCCGAAATTGGTTTGGCTCAATGGATAGAGCATCAGCTTGGGGACTGAAAGGTTCCGGGTTCAATTCCAGTCAATAGCATGTACCTTGGTTGCGGGCATATTCCCAGTAGGGGGTGTGCAGGAGGCAGCTGATCTCTCTCATCCTTGTTTCTAACTCTCTATCCCTCTCTCTTCCTCTCTGTACAAAATCAATATATATATATATATATATATATATATATATATATATATATATATATATATATATATATATCAGTTTACTGTCCATAGGGACAGGTGCAAACTACTAATATAAAACACTATTATCTTCTTGAGACTGTTTTTACCTGTTTCTGAAATCTCAGCTCCCACCGCACATGCTTGCACAGTATACTCCTGCAGTACTAAGCATTCTGTAATTCTCTACTCACACCATGGACTTCCTTACCAGTGAGCTATTCTCCCTGCTCATGCTGACCCCTGTATCTGGGACCCTGTATCCTTAGCTGCCAGACAGACACATTCATCTTTAAAAGCTCAACTCAGCAGACTAGTACTTCCACGTTCTATATTCACTTTGTCTTTCCTTCCCTTTCTTTGTAATCAAATTTTTGTTTTCAAACAATAGCTAACATTTTTTAGTACATTTCATTCATGTAATAATGGCCTGCATTAAGTGCTATACAGGCTTTATGATATGCATTCACCACACAACTTTATTAAGGCAAATGCCATTATTATGGCCATTGTACCAATGATTTACTATTTAAAACTAAAATAACTTGTTGAAGTTACATGCTGGTTAAGTGCTATGATCAAGATGTAACAGAAATGTGATTTAGAGGCTGGCCCAACTCCTCAGCCCATTCATTTACTTCTACCTGGGCTGCTCACTTACAACCTCCCCAGACTTTTCGGCAAGTCTCTTGTCTCTACATGTCTTCTATCCCAGAGGCATGATATTACATTTCTTCGCAATGCACAAAGACATCTACAGGGAGGAAGAGGAATAAATAAAAATTTGGAAAGAATGCCTAGAGAGAAACTTGGACTTTCTAGAGTCCCCTATGTCAGAGATTTGCCCTATTCTGACTGTTCACTCCTAGAGTACAGACACATGAGTGTTTCAGAAGTTTTCTGAGAACTGCCAGTGATATATACATTGGAATCAGGGCCAATTTATCTGTTAATTCAAGGTATCACCATGGAGACCCAGGAAGATTCTTTTTTTTTTTCTTTCTGATGTGTATGATGCAAACTGGACATATAAACATGTGAAATATTTGTTAATCTAAAGCTTCTGATTCAAAGAATACCTGTAAAAATATAAGAAATAATTTGGATCAATGATTACTTTTAGAGAAGGTTCACTGTTCACATATGCATGTAATGTTATGAATCAACTTGTATTCATTCCTCATGGGCATTTATTTAAAACAATGTTTTACTCTTTCTCCAATAACTGTTTTCTTTTCCTCATCACATCCTTAGTTTGGGGGCTTCCAGAATATGGAAATAAGAACAATTTTCTACAATCTATGGGAGGGATAGTCCTTCTCTAAAGCTGCTAAAATACTGTTGCATAGCTATTTGAATTGTGGGAGAACATATCTATCACAGAGCAAATTCCTGAAGCAAAATAGACAAGTACAGAATCACGGAGATGGATAAAGAAAGGAGATAAGAGAGACCTGTCATATGGTTAAAAATGTGCCCATGATATCTAAATATGATCTTCTCATAGAAGCACAGAACCTTCTATCTTGCACAGGAAGGCGCAGTTACAAGTCTCATCATGTCTATATATATAAAAGCCTCAACGACCAAACAACCGGTTGACCTATCGCTATGACATGCACTGACCACCAAGGGGCAGATGCTCAATGCAGGGGCTGTCCCCTGGTGGTCAGTGTGTTCCCACAGCCAACTTCCCACGTTCCCTCCCCTGGGCCAACTTCCCACAGCCCTGATTGGCCCTGATTGCCCGGCAGGCCAAGGGACCCCACCCAAGCACAAATTAGCACTGGGCCTTCAGTAGTGAAATAAAAGAATGGTTTTCAAAGAGGACTGAAAAGTTTGTAAGCACAGAGTAAAGCCTTCAGATATATTAAATTATTCTAAATTATACACCACAATTTAAGTGCTTAATATTGTCACGAAGTCTCAAAGTTTTAATGTAAATACTAGTTCCAGGGATATAAAAGTACCTTTCCCACCAAGGGGTAAAAGAAAGAGCAAAAAGGCAACATTGTACATGGATTTCATATTAATGGTTTCCTTTTCTCTTGTGTCATCACTACATTCTTTGCTTCTTGAGGAAAAAGCTGTGGGGAGGCATAAATTTTGAATAATAATACAACTCAGACAAAGCATTCATTGAAAAGAATTAGCAATCCAGACAGGGTACCATGGAGTGAATCTTAATAAGAATATTTTTACAAGACAAATTACAAAGGAGACTGTAATTATTAATTTCTCTCAATGCTGTTCAAGTTTATAGTATGTGGGGAAAAGCTACTGGGGAAATTAACTTGATATAAATTTTAAATAGGCAGTATTACTTTTAAGAGATGAACAACAGATTGCTTGTTAGCCTTAGTTCACATAATGTAACAGATGTCATATATCTCTAGAGCAAACACATATTTTGTCGCAAATAATTCTCTGAACATTTTCAAATAATTATTTTATTTAGCAATAATAAAAATGATATTTCTACAACTGTATTATATGTTTCTTAAGACTCTGTGTTCTACTACATTTTACACCACCCTATGCCTGTATTCAGTGTGAGACAGGTATTCAGAGCTCAAAACTATTTGCTGATTAATTAGATTTTTTATTGTTTTTTCATTCTTGTTATTTGTCTCATAACAATTTTCACCTCTGTTTACCCAAACAAGCATATTTTATTAATCAACAGGACAAATGCCCTGCATTTCAGTTATAGTAACCAAATCACTGTTAATATATATTTTCTTTAAAATATATATATTTGGTGTTTTCAGAGAGGAAAAAAGAGGGAGGGGGGAATAGAAACATCGGTGATGAGAATCAGTAATCAAATGCTTCCTGCATGCCCCTACTGGGGGTCAAGTCTGAAACCTGGGCATGAGCCCCCACCGGGAATTGAATGATGATCGGTTTCATAGGTCGATGCTCAACCATTGAGTCACACCAGCTGGGCTATCTGTCTTTTTTATATAGAAATATTGCCAAGAATTCAAAATCTTACTGCCACTGACCCTAATAGGAACTGAAGCTCCCTGACCCTTTGCTCCTGGTGTCTATTGGATGACCACTGCCAGGATCACCTAACTCTTCTGAGATGAACCCTCAAATTCTCCTCTATCCTATTGCTGAATGTTCTCGGACCAACTACTCACTCTTGAAAGTCTACCCTGACTACAAATACATACCTCATCTTGAACTCTGTCCACAAATAATTACTCTAAAATCTAGAAAAGAGCAAACGCCAAAAGAAGCCACAAAAAGTCTAAAGTGGTACAGGCCTATCTTTAGGGGATTTTGAATGCAGGAACAAACTGTTAACTAGACATGGAGCCCCAGTATAAATTGTATGTCTTCATTATAGAATTCCAATGCAACAGCATGATCTATTTAATAATCATCCATAAAATTAAAACCTGGAATCACTGAATATATATTCTAGTACAACACACCCATCACTACAACACAAAATTATTTCTCATTAATTTTCAAAGAAGAAAACGTTAAAAAGCAAATGATATTATCCATCATGATGTTCTGGCTCTTTTATCTGATCCTCTGTGGAGATATTCATATATACAATGGGATACTACTTAACCATAAGCAAAGGTGAAATATTGCCATTTGCAATAATATGGATGGACTTTGAGAATATCATGCTAAGCAAAATAAGTCAGACATAAAAAATTAAGAACTATATAGCTGAAACCGGTTTGGCTCAGTGGTAGAGCGTCGGTCTGCAGACTGAAAGGTCCCAGGTTCGATTCCGGTCAAGGGCATGTACATTGGTTGTGGGCACATCCCCAGTAGGGGGTGTGCAAGAGGCAGCTGGTGGATGTTTCTCTCTCATTGACATTTCTAGCTCTCTATCCCTCTCTCCTCCTCTCTGTAAAAAATCAATAAAATATATTTTTTAAGTTAAAAACTATATGATTTCACTCAATGTGGAGGAATAAAACTGAAAGCAGCAAATGAACAAACAAAAAAAAATAAACAAACAAAAAGCTCATATACACAGATGACAGTATGGTGGTTGCCAGAGTGAAGAGGGATTGAGGGATAATAAAGAGTAAAGAGGGTCAAATATGTGGTGATAGAAGATGATTTGACTTTGGGTGGTGGGAACACCATGTAATATAAAATGATGTATCATAGAATTATATACTTGAACATCATATAACCTTATTAACCAATGCTACCCCAATACATTGAACTTAAAAAATAAATAAAAATCAACATATAGCTATCTCTGTAAAAATGTGTTGCAATATGTCCAAAAGAACCCAGCATCGGACTTGCAAAATTTTATTTTTAAAAGGGATATGCACTCATGTTTTTCTTAAACACAAAAAACTAGATATATATTTATTTTTTGGTGTCTAAGGGATTTACTTCAATATCACAATAATTTGATCTACTGCTATTATGTCAGTGGTCCCTTTTTGACATTGCCAGTGCTTCTGGCTTAAACACATTCTCTATATCTTTCTAATTCTCAGTAGTCTGGAAAAGCAGATAATAGAGCCAGCTGCAATCACACTTACTATAAGAGCAAAGATATTATGTGCAAAAACCCACATGAGGTGTGATATCTGTTCTCAAATCTCAGAATCCTTTTAAGATCTTAGTTATTTTCTTGATGGTTAAGATTGAAAAATAAACAACCTATGGATAAGAGAAAGATTGGTGTGTTTGCAAAACTATTAGAAAAATATGCTCTTATGCTAACTTAAACATATTTCCCAATACAGAAACCTCAGCCTTGCAGTATAGCAAGGCTTTTTAGTGTGGGTTATAGACTGTTTGCTAGAAGTGAAGAATGGTTATTAAAGTTACTCATAAGAATAGAGTGTAGTAGGAGGAAAAAGGGGAAACTGAAAACCCTGATGCTCAATAATAAGTGTTTTTTCCAATGAAAAGATACTATGTTAAATACATATGGTTAATTCAAACAGGAAATTTAATTTTACTTTTCTCTTTGGGATTAATTATTTTAGTGTACAGATATTTGAAAAGGAGTTTTAAGGTGGATAGTATTAGACAGTAATATATTTTCCATAACATATTTCTCCCATAATATATTTTCTGAAAACAAGTTATATGACATTATGAAAAGAAAAGTGAGAAAGGCCTTAACTAGCTTGGCTCAGTGGATAGAGCATCAACCTACGGACAGAAGGATCCCAGGTTCGATTCTGGTCAAGGGCATGCACCTTGATTGTGGGCACATCCCCAGTAGGGGGTGTGCAAGAGGCAGCTGATCGATGTTTCTCTCCCATTGATGTTTCTAACTCCCTATCCCTCTCCCTTCCTCTCTGTAAAAAAATAATAAAATATATATTTTAAAAAAAGAAAAGTGAGAGGGTTTTTAAATGTTGAGACCCCATGTCTCTTTTCATTTTAACTTTAATTTTATTAATTTTAAAAATTAATGAATTAAAAAAATTAATTGCCAAAGGCTAAATGTGACTACATAGCATTGCAACTATAACACAATTTGGAACACCTGGGCTCAGATCCACTCCTGCTTCTCCTTCTTCATTATCATCATGTTCTTTTTCTTCCTCTAATAGCAAGATAAAACTACAGTTTGCCAAAAATATATGATTCACTTTTATAACAACATAAAATGATAGAAGACAGTACTGTAAATTGAAGTTGATTCTAAAGGAGTACAAATCAAAATAATGTTCCAGGTCGGCATTTGGACACATATTATATATTATTGAGACAATAATACAATTCTTGATCTGTCTTAGTAGGAACCTTAAGTGCTACAAAAGCACTCTCTTCAAAGACCTGAAGTTCTCCCCTTACCTCACTGTCAGTAACTTGGGGGTAACTTGGGGGGTTTCCTGGAGAATGTGTGTTCCAACTTTGCAGGGCACCTTACCTTCTTTATTTATTCTTTCAAAGATAGCAACATATTTTCTGTCAAGTAAGGGTATCATGACTTAGGCTAAGCACATACCCTTTTGTCTGGATTAAAAAGACTAAAAACTCAAAAATACTGAAAAGAAATGTTGGAGTCTTAGGATGCAAATTGCTCTAATGAGAATAACACGTTTGGCACTGGTGCCCTGAACTATGTGTGAGCTCTCACCAGCTGTCTACCAGTTGGGCTGACATCAGAATAGCGTGTGAATCAGTGCCATTAATAGTTTCCCTTGGAGTGTTGGTGAGCAGGGAGAGGTATTGGGGATGGTTTATGAATCTAATTTAGACAAAGATCAGGAAAGACACCAGGATCCTAAGACATGTGGTTGAAGTAGTAGTTCTCAAATGCATTTGTTCAAAATTCTCAGGCAAGGAAAAGTAAATGATATAAGACCTATGAAGTTACAATGACTGCGACAGTTCTACTTACTTATCTCATTTTCTCAAGTATTCTGTATGTTAGATGTCAATAGCCCAATTTATGAGTGAGCTAAAGCTTCAAGAGAATAAACAACTTGGTATGAGTTTATAAAGCCAATCCAGTAGAGCCACAATTAGAAATATGATCTGTCTACTTCTCAAACTTAAATTATCTTCCACAGTTATCCTAACCTTAATCCTAATTTTATATTTATCATTGCTTAACTTTAGTCCTAACACATCCTACCTTTTTATCATATCCTTTTTATCAAACTAAATGGAATTCCAAGAGAACCTAACACTACCCACAGAGAGGACAATTATAGAGTTACCATTATTATCAAAAAGCATTTCAGGGTTTTCAGGGTCTACTTTAAGTGTAAATAATGCAGAATTATTACAGATAACATGATTTAAATAAAATTTTAGGAATGAATAAAACAAAAAATAGTGCTCTTATTTTCATTTAATGATCAATAAATGTGACCTCATGCTCCACTACTGAACATTGTAGATACTACATTTTCCCTGCATATTCATGCATTGTATGGAAAACATTCATCATTTTCTAATAAAAAGTGGGAGGAGATCAACTAATGAACTCATATGCATATATGTATACAGTTCCCCCCACCTTTTTTTTTTTTTAAATAAATCTTCATTGTTGAAAGCATTATACATGTCCCCTTTCCCCCCCGCACGGCCCTCTCCCTGTGCCCCCCATCCCCGCTGCAAACTTTCACCACCCTGTTGTCCATGTCTATGGGTTATGCATATACGCATATGAGTTCATTGGTTGATCTTCTCCCACCTTTCCACCCTCCCCTGCCAACTTTCCCTTTTTATCCATGAACTAACTTTTAGTGGGTTTCCACTACCCAGAGTCAACCATGGTCCAAAAGTATTTTTTAAAATTCCATAAATAAATAATTCATACATTTTCAATTGTGTGCCATTCTGAGTAGTATAATGACATTTCACGTGTTCTCCCCATTCCATCCAGGAGGAGCATATCCATGCTGTATACACACCCCATCCATTAGTTACTTAGAAACCATTTGGGTTATCAAATGGACTGTCAGAGCATCATAGTGCTTGTTTTCAAGTAACACATACTTTATCTCAGTGTTTTTCAACCTTTTTTGGGCAAAGGCACACTTGTTTCATGAAAAAAATCACGAGGCACACCACCATTAGAAAATGTTAAAAAATTTAACTCTGTGCCTATATTGACTATATATAAAGTAATTCTCTTGAATAGGAATCAAATAAACACAAAGAAAGTATTTTATAATTACTTTATTATGAAATATTAAGTAAACAAAATAGTGAAAAATTATAAAATTCTTGTCTTGTTTGCACCTACGGCACACCAGGCAACATCTCGCTGCACACTAGTGTGCCGCGGAACAGCGGTTGAAAAACGCTGCTTTATCTAATAAGGGCCCAAAGCTCATGAGTAGCGATGTTGGCAATTCGGATACCCCAAAGGGAAACCATACAATGCATGAATATGCAGGGAAAATGTAGTATCTACAATGTTCAGTACTACATGTGATTTCAGGTATTCCCTGGGGGTCTCAGAACATACCCCTATGGATAAGGAGGTACTACTAAACTCAAAGTTTCAATGGCATCTTACTTTTAACAGAGACCAAGCACAGGTGGAGCATGAACAAAGACAATAAATAAGGGAAATAATAGAATTGGAGATTTATGTCATCTTCCTATTCAACTATTATTAGGGGGAATCTAAGAATTCACAATTGTGCATAAATGAATTCTTTAGTTTTTGGTGTTATTTATTGGGAGCAAGCAAGTTTTTCATAACTCAGACTCATAGAAAATTAGTGCTGGAAATATAGTTAGGCATTATCTATTCAATTAATCCCCCCCCCCCCACCTACCTCTCTATAGACCAAGAAGAACAGGCTCAATGAGATGATGTGGAATCATAAAGTAACATGGTTTTAGAGTATAAATTAGAAATGAGTAGAAATAAAGTTCAACCCATTTTTCCAAGGGACCACATATTAAAATAACAATAACTCTAATAATATTAACCACATTTTCTATACTAAAAATTGGGAAATTGCTTATCCTGGGATTTCTAAGTCATTTCTGGGACACCTTAACAACAGTTCCATACATTTGTTTTGATATTAAGTTTTGTAAGATAGCAAATGACTGAAAATTGTTGGAACCACATCAAGGATTGAACACTTCAGCCTAGGACTAGAAGGTGGCATTTTAGGTTAAGGGAAAGTCACAAAAAATCTGAATTTATACTTTAATCCCCATGCAATTATAAATAGTGCCCTTTTCATTATTGAGGATTTCTTTGTTTAGACAACAAATGCTATGATCACACAAATTTTAGAATAAGAAAATATTACCTCTAATCTATGTCAAGAGAGTCTATAATTACTTGCATAGATATGCAATATTTCTTATTAAAAGTAAATGCCATTATAGAGATTAACTGTTACTTCCAATTTAATGTCAAGTAATGTATTAAATTATTTTTATCTGAAATCTAAAATATAATCTATAATAATAAAAGGGTAATATGCGAATTAAACCAGAAATCTTCCAGACGTCATTCCTGATGTCCTTCCTGACAAAGCCAGGCCAAAGAAAGCCAGCCCGGGGCCCTGAATGCCTGTGGGCAGCTTGAGGGAAGCCAACCTGGGTCTTGGGTGCCTGCCAGCCAGAGGAGGGAAGCCCGGGTCCTGGGTGCTGGAGGGAAGCTGGTGCCAGCAGCTGGGGGAAGGAAGGCTTACTCTTGCATGACTTTTCATGCATTGGGCCTCTAGTTAACTTATTAAAGGAGTTAGATGGAAGAACACAATGACACTGGGTCATAAGACAAAACAAACAAAGAAATCCATTGCAAAAGGAATAGAAAGTGAAAACAAGAAAAACATTGACCTATCTTCCAATTTTCCCTATGAACAGTCAAGATTATAGATATATTTGTACCTTTTGTTTCGATGGAGAAAAAGACCAAGTTAGAGGAATTAAGTAAAAGGGATTTAGCCTTGAAAGTTAAGAGAGAATGGTCATCTAAGCTGCCATAAATGAAAAATCATGACTTTTACTTTCAATGACACAGACAAATCTATGCGTGTGTATGTACCTGGGTCTGTGTAGTTGTGTGATACAGCTTCGGTGAAGGGGGAGAAGCCAAGAGTAATTTCCAGGGAGTTTTATTATTTAGCAAAAAAATGAAATAAATGAAACACATAGATATTTAAAGAAACTGGGTTAAGCCTTTGTTAGCTGTTTTAATTGAATACATTTGACAGGAAAACAACTCAATAGAACATACAAATTTAAACACCTTGTATTCATTCCTTCCTACCATAATAAAGATTATTATTTTTATTTTAAGTTTTAGGAAATGAGCTCATTTTTATCTTTATATATTTCACAGTATGCTTCTAGAAGGAAAGAATCCATCAGTGATATGGTATCAAGAATGTTGCTATGAATTTTCCAGAGTAGTATCTTATTCAGATTTCTACTGAATTCATCAAGACCAAAAATTTCTCTGACATTTAAGGTTCAGAAAAAGGTGTAATTCTATGCAGAGAAGCTTATTTCACCTTATTATCCCAATAGTTTATGCCATGAACTCTTATTTATTAGCACAATGTTTAGATATTCCTCTTTGTAATTAAATATATAAAGCCATTTCTATGTACCATAAAATCCAAGCTTTAGAGTGATTGGCACAAATTCAATTCCAATGCTGTGTTATAACTACTATCACAAATAAAACCAGAAAGGCTTTCCATGTTCAGATTTCTTGAAGAATAAACATGCAATAATAGAAAATAAACGTAAGCTTTATGTTATAGTTGTTTGGATGAATGCAAATTCTGCTTTAATAACTCCCACTGAGGAAGACTTTCATTTGCTTTACATGACAATTATGCCCATGATATTTGTTGCCAAAGAACATGTTAATATACAGCTCACTTCATGGATAGCTAATTACAAATGTTCCTATTGTGAAAGCCATGTTTGTGGGAGAAATCTGTAAATGACATTGGGAGCATAATCTTGGGGAAAATAAACATGCCTAAATGAAAGGATCATAATCTCCATGTTATCTCTCAATTATTTGTACTCTTTTGTTAAAAAAAATATACACTCTTTTTGAAAATGCCATAATTGGCTTTTTAAAGTGTAGGATGTGGTGATAATTAATTAGTCATAGCTCCCCACCTTGGGATTTACAGTAGAGCATTGATTCTACTATCATGATTACTTAAATTCCAGGTTTTCTTTCTTTTATTAAATCTAACTGAGGGCATAACATTACTGAAACACCTATATATCACAGACATATTGCTTAACTAAGGGAATGGTGCTAACATTGATTTAAAATTACTTAAATTATTGCTTATATAGAATTAACTTCAAACTAACCATGGTGCTAAAACACAGGTACAAAATGGTGGATTTGATCTATCAACAAAAATAACTCTAACTTAGTTGACCCTTCACCTCAGCTCTTTCCCACTTCAATCATATATCAGAGTAGCAAGCAATATAGTAGGAACAACATTGACAGGAAGGCCTTAATGATTCTAACCTTTCCTATGATGACAATTTTATAACATCTTTAGAGTCACTGAAGTTATTCTATGTCAAAGCTGAAATCATGCCCAAAATAAACCATAATTCTTTAAACATGATAATGTGCACTCTCCCTTCAAAAGTGGGATTATATAAAACTGTTTCATATTTGAACATAGAACTGATTAAAACTAGAATAGAATTTAGGTAAATAATATTGTTACTTTATACTTCTTCTGAGCAGAAACTGGTTAATCCATTGGAACTTTTTTTTAAACAAAGACTAATTCAATAAATTACTTTCTGGCAAATACAAATAAAATATATAGCAAATTAGTTTCCCCTTTGAAACAACATAATATTACATTTACAAAGCATTTAAATAAAACTTAAGAAAAAATGTAATCAAAAGTGGGTAACTGGGGGATAAATGCTTAAGTAAGACTTGCCTTTGGGTGGTGAAGTCAAGATACAATATATAGATGATATAGTATAGGATTGTGCCCCTGAAACCTATGTAATTTTATTATCCAATCTTACCTAAATAAAGTTAATATTTTTTTTTTAAACTGTGGACTAGGAAGCTCTAAGCAATTATTTTCCCACTGGGGAGGCAGGGAACTATACATTGACTAAAATAACTTTATAGGAGTTTGTGAAACTAGTCAATGGTTTACAAAAAACCAGCAGATGCCCAATCAAGGAAAGGCATGTTCAAAATGGCAGAAAATCTCCTGGTAGTTTACTCACACCTGCACCATCTTTCTCCCGTGCTGGGTTGTACGGTTGGGAGGAAGTGGCCCAATTCGTAGTTCCCTCTCTCAGGCCAGAAAGAGCCAAGTAAAACATAGTTGCAATGCCCTGTCTGTGTGCTGACTTACAAGGAAACTCATACAGGGAAAGAGCAGCCCAGCTTAGCTTACAAGGGAAGTGTGGCAGACATATAGGAACTGCAGGGGCAGTACAGATCTGTGGACACCTGGGGGTAAGATATAATGGGCAAAAGAATACAATAGAACAGCCAAGGCACCGAGAAGAAGTTGAGTCTTTGGGAAATTAAGACTTTAAAGCAGTGATAAGTGACATCAGCCTTAAGTTGGACTAGGAGCTCCAGGCTCTCGTACCCCACAGAAATATTAAGTGAACAACTATAGATTGACAAGGAGCCTTGTGGGAACTCTGAAAACAAATTAAAGATCTACAGTGTTTATGGGATAGAAGAAGCATGTGAATCTTTCTTCTCAAATGCACAAATAGGACACATACCCAGAAGAGTCTGAATCTGGGCTTATTAATTAAGGTCTTCCCCTGAAAAAGCCAGTCTACAGAGTGGAAAAAGTGACTCATTTTTTAAATGCCCAATTTTAAACAAAGGATAACTTGTTTAAAGAAAAAGAAATGTGGCTCATTAAGAGAAACAAAATAAATCCAAAAAAGGTCCCTGAAGAAATACATACATCAGAGTTCCAGATGTTAAAAACAATTATCTTACATATGCTATAAGAATTAAAGAAGAGCATGGATAAAGCATTCAATAAATTATTTAAAAAAAAACACAAAAAAAACACCTAGATATATCTGGACAAAATGGAAATAAAAAAGTGATAGAAAATTTTTTAAAAGAACCAAATAGAATATTTTATTTATTTATTTATTTATATTTTTTTAATATATTTTATTGATTTTACACAGAGAGGAATTGAGAGGGATAGAGAGTTAGAAACGTCGATGAGAGAGAAACATCAACCAGCTTCCTCTTGCACACCCCCTACTAGGGATGTGCCCGCAACCAAGGTACATGCCCTTGACCGGAATGGAACCCCGGACCTTTCAGTCCGCAAGCCCATGCTCTATCCACTGAGCCAAACCAGTCTCGGCCCAAATAGAAAATTTTAAAAATATAAGTTGAAATATTCACTTTTGGGGTTCAACAGCAGCCTCAAATAGGAAGTGAACAGAATCAGTTAAATGGAGGGCAGGTTATTTGAAAGTATTGAGTCAAAGGGGAAAAGATACTGAAGAAAAGAGTACAGAGCATAAGGTACTTGGGGACAAAGATGTATGTGCTTAGAATTACATGTACTTTATGGAAGTCTCAAAAGAAGAAGAGACAGCAAAGAGGAAAAGAGATTGTATGAAGAAATAATAGCAGAAAGCTTCCCAATTTTGAGGAAATAATACAAATCTACAAATGCAAGGAGCTCAACAAATCCCAAGATGGTTAACCAAAAGAAACCCACGATGAGAAACATTATAATCAAATTGCTTAAAGACAAAAACAGAGAATCTTAAAAGCAACAAGAGAAAAATAACTGATCACATACAAGGAATTCTGTTAGGTCAGTATACAGTATTTCTCAATAGTAGCCTTGTGTGGCAAGGCAGTAGGATGAGGTATTTAAAGTCCTAAATAAAAATTAAAAAACTATCAACTTAAGTTCTATGTTTGGCAAAACTTTATTTAGAAATGAGGAAAAATTAAGATATTCTCAGACAAGCAAAAGCTATGAGTTCTTTACCTTTAAACCTCTAATTCTTCCCTACAAGCAATGTTCAAGGGAGGTTTTTTGTCTGTCTGTCTGTTTGTTTGTTTGTTTGTTTGTTTTGTATTGAACTGAAAAGATGCTAGACAGTAATTCAAAATCATATGAAAATATAAAGTTATCTGGTAAAAGTAAATATACAAGTATAAATAACAGCATTATTGTAATTTTGATTTGAAATTTCACTTTTCATTTTCTACAAAATTTAAAAAGCACATTTATAAAAATAGGTATAAGTCTATGCTACTGGGTAAACCCTAGATATAAAGGGAGGAGGAAGCTGTTAGGAGAGGAATGCTTGCATGTGATTGAAGTTGCTATATTAAAAAGTTATACAGCTGGATGGTGGTAGCCGTGGCACAATGGTGTGGATGTGTTTATTACCACAGAACTGTACACTCAGAAATGGTTACAATGATAAACTGTATATTATGTACATTATATTTCAATAAAATGCATTTGAATTTGACTATTTTCCCCCCCAGATTTATTGAAATATAACTGACAAACAGCCTTGTATGAGCTTCAGGTGGACAGCATACTGACTCACCTTACATATATCGTGAAATGATTACTCCAGTCAGTTTAATTATATCCATTATCACATATACATACAAAAAATACATTTTCCTTGTCATGAAAACCCTCTTTCAAATATACCATACAGCAGTGCGAACTATAGTCATCATGTTGTACATTATCTCCTCAGTTCTTACTTATGTTACAACTGGAAATGGGTGCCTTTTGGCCACTTTTGTCATATTCCCCACCCCCACTCTCTGCCTCTGTCAACCACAAATCGGATCTAGCTAATTTCTAATGACATGGTTTCATTTTTAAAAGTGCCACTTGACAATCCAATATTAAATTACTCCCATCAACATTGTCTCAATAACATATCAGCCACACGCTCACACTGTGTAGAAACTAATAGTACTGGAAGCCAGTGAACCACTCCACAGCACACAAGAAGAAACGCCTGGGGAAGTGATGGAGCCGTCACACTTGCTGCACGGGCGAGAGCCCTAGGCCCTTTGTCAACATCATGCTGCTCTCCGGATCCTTTTCATGCCTAGAGCCCATGGGCCATCCCTAGTTCCCAATGGCTGGACAAATAATTAGTTTTCCCAGCACAGGAATGGAGTGTGCAATCA
Organism: Pipistrellus hanaki; assembly: GCF_964339955.1. Taxonomy (NCBI): domain Eukaryota; kingdom Metazoa; phylum Chordata; class Mammalia; order Chiroptera; family Vespertilionidae; genus Pipistrellus; species Pipistrellus hanaki. The sequence goes on from NC_140513.1 coordinate 61,835,974, forward strand.
CTCGCCTGCAATAAACTCTAATCACCAGCATTCAACTGAGTTTGCTGTCAGAAGATTGGTTTACACCCAGTGAAACAAGACAAAAGTGATAGATTGCAATGCATTAATTAGCTAACTGGAGAGTGAACGTTGAGCAAAATAGATACTAAGTTGAATTTAAGTTGAGTGAGATGGCCGGGCTTGCACACATTTAATTACATATGTTGGTATATGCTTTTAAATATGTTCCTATGTAAAAAGGAAATTTAGATCCCTTTACAATGAATGTCCATTCAGTGGCGGTGAATAAAGCTACCAGTTTTTTTTTCCTTTTTTCTTTTTAATAGATTCTCTGAATTTCCCTTCACTTTTACTTGGGATTTTCTTAGGAAACTGTTGATCAGAGGTAGTAATACCACCTTTACTAGTCATTATGGAAATGTTGATTAAAACCACAATGGGATACCACAACACATTGGTCAGAAAGACTAAAATAAATCTCTGGTCATCACCAAGTGCTCCTGAAGATGTGGAACAATTAAAACCCGTATACTCTGCTAGTGGGAATGTCAATTATTATACTAGTTTGGGAAATCGGCAGTACCTACTAAAAAGGAACATAAACGTCACATATAAGTAATTGTATATCCCACAGAAATGTGGACATACCTGCCCCAAAAGATATGTATGGTAATGTATGAGTAACAAACTGGCCAGGATGGAATAGTATTAAGCAATGAAAATTAAATCATTGCTATACATAGAAATCTCACAGAAATAATACTGAGAATAGGCTACATAACAAAGCAAGTACATTCTCTATTGTTCCACTCATATAAAACAAAACAAAAAAGTGAAACAATGCATAGTATAAGACTTTAGAAAATTGTTTAGCATAGGTAAAAAGATTGGGATTCAGAACTTTGAAAGGAAAAAAAAGCATTTTCAATTTGGTTGGTTATGTTTATTTTCTAAACATAGGTGCCATATTTTGTTGAATAGTGAAAATTCATTGAGCTGTTCATTTGTAGGTTTTTCTTGGTGTCTATCGTTCTTAATTATATTTCAATAACAGTCTTTAATTAACCAATAATATGTCATTATTTTATATGTCAGAACACATAAATGAGATTAAAATTGAAAAACTAAAAACTCAATTATTGTAATAGTGCATTACTTTCAATTATTTTTTCTGTGTATATTTAAACATGGACAATCACTCAGCATTGACAGTTTTTCTAGGTTAACAAAATTACCAAAATTGTTTAAGGAAAAAAACACACAAAACAGAATAGTCCAACTTTCTAATGTCTAGAAACATGAAGCATTAGAATAAAAAAAACTATCAGAAAATAATAATATTTTTCTCAGTTTACCATTAGATTTTTTTTAACTTTTAACTAATTAATGAATAAAAAATTTCCAAGCAATATAAAAAAATCTCAGATTTTAGCAAATAAATTCTAGACTCATAAAGCCCTTTCCATTTCCTTTCTGAGCAAGATCCCTACCCCTTTGTGATTATTTAATTAGTGCTTATCTTTTATTTATCCTTTTTTTTTAAAGAACAATTATCCACATGTTTGATTCTTGTTTTCCACATTGGTCATTTTCTCTCACTCATCATTTTCACTGATTGTCTGTGAGCTCTACATTCCAGGAGTGTCTTCAGTTTGTTTTCTACAGATCTGTATTATCTGTTACAGATTTGTAGAAAACAAAGGCAGTTTTATTCTTCTGTTACTTTTTCTGTTTCCTTTCAGTCTTTTACATTTAAATCTTTTCAACCTCTAGGGCTTTTATTTGTAAGTCAAACAATGTATATGTGAATATAACAAATTTTTTAAATATATTTTTTCTGGTTTCTGTATTAAGTCATTGTTCTATTGATATATACATTTTACCTTTGAGGCTTTAATTTCCCATGCCAAGTAATCATTATCCAAATCATGTTTGGCTTTGATGGTGTGGTTGTCATTGTTTGTTTACTGACCTGAAAACATGATAAAATCTATTGAAGGGAAGTGTATGAATAAAATAGAATCAGAGACATGGAAACATGGAACATTCTGATGAATCTCAGAGGAAAGGAGGGAGAAGAGGAGGAGGCAGGAAGAGATTAATCAAGGAACTGGTATGCATACTAGAGTATGCATGGGTAAGGTCCCTAGGCCTGGCCAGCAATCAGGGCCAGTTGAGGCCTTCTGGCTGCTGCCTGGGGCCTCCTCACCCCTACTGCCAGCTGCTGGCCAGGGCCTTCCTTCATTCCCTGCTGCCCCCTAGTGGTCAGCACACATCATAGCGAGCTATCAAACTCCCAGTCTCCCAGTAGAACTCCCAAGGGACACTTTGCATATTAGCCTTATATATATATATATATATATATATATATATATATATATATATATATATATATATATATGTATAAATATGCACTGACCATGGACATAGACAATAGGATGGTGAAGGTCTGGGACAAGGGGAACCTGGTGGAGGAGAGCAATGGGGGTGGGGGTTCAAAGGGAGACTATACAAGATCCCTACCCCTTTGTGATTATAATTTGTAATACTCTCAACAATCAAGATAAAAAAGACATTTCAGGAGACTGACCCTTAGCCCTTGTTCATACTGATAACTTGGTTGTTAGCAAAGAACATCTAAGCTTCACAGTTAAAGAGTGGGTTGTGTAAACCTTGGGCACTAATTCCAATGGCTAACAGGCATTCAAATAAAGCATCTCTGCTATAATGTTGACGGACCATCTTTTCCCCCCATTTCTGCTCTTCTGAGCCTGATTTGACAGGGCAGCAATTGTCAACCTTTTTCATCTCATGGCACACACAATTTAATTACTAAACTTTTGTGGTGCACTAAAAATATATTTTCTATCAATCTGACATTTTTTTTTTATTTAGTCACACCAGATGGCTATTGTTGTGTTGCTTGTTGTAATTTTTTAATTTGACAATATAAGGGAAAAGAGGTCAGTGACTCTGACTAAACAGGTAGGTATTGCATGTTTTAAAAATTCTTGCATAACACAACCTGAAAATAGCTGTGATAGAGTATTGTTACAGAAAAAGAGAGAGAGAGAGAGAGAGAGAGAGAGAGAGAGAGAGAGAGAGAGAGAGAGAGAGAGAAAGAGAGAGAGAGGGGGAGAGAGAGAGAGAGAGAGAGAGAGAGAGAGAGAGAGAGAGAGAGAGGGAGAGAGAGAGAATAATTTCCAATTCCTATTATTCCATTCTCAACAATGATTTTTGAGACTCTCTCTCTCCTTGGTGTCATGCATTTCCCTAAGTTCTTCCTTCCTCTCTTTTCAGTGGGAAGAGAAATATGAAGGCACTGACTAAAGAGGGTCGCCCAGATATGTCTGCCTAACTTTCTGAGTCATTCAAATCTTGGATCTGTGAGTCAAGGGGCAGAAAGTAAGTGAGGAACACAGAAACTCTCTATATTATTTCAAGCCATGGATTTGCCCTACTTCAGATTGTGAATTTCAATGTAGCAATGTGGAGAGCAGCTAATAATAGATTGGCTGAAAGACTCAGTTTTGAATGTTGTCATAAATTTTCATCTTTCTCTGTGCCCTTGTAGCCACTTTAAGCTGATTCAAGCACTAAGAGAGTAGAACTTTCAAACAACAACAAGAACTATTCCTGATATTTTATACTATAATTTTTATAAACCCTATAAGCATCATTTGAAGAGAAAAAAGAATCTTCCAATAATATTTCCTCACAATCAAAAGATATTCCTGAACATTGGTGCAATATTACTTTGCCAGAGATGGTAAAGAAGCTATTAATAAAATAGCACTTGTAAATATTTGGATCCATTTCATCAGTAGGCCTTAGAAATTCACAAAACTATCTCACCGTGTAAATTTTCATTGCTGGCTCAATGTGCATTTTACTTTGCACCAAAAGCACTGCAATTTTCTTTGGTAGTTTTTGAAATGAATAAGTTACATTATTTTCAGGTCCCTTCAGTGAGGTGGTTCGATGAGTTCATTTTCATTTCATAACTAGCCAAAATCCAATTTTATCGCTTAGGATAATGCGAGGCCCATATTCTGTTCTGGGGAACTGACAAGGCTCAGACTCTAAAATATAACCTAACTACTCTTTTAAAAAAACAAACAAAATAAAAACAGGATAGAAGAAAAGCATATCTTGAGAAAGTATTTCAATACTACGGCACATATCACATGATTTAATTATTGATTTCTTACACATATCTTTAAAAGAAATCATCTCCAAAAGCTTCCCACTGTTTTTTCACTTTTTTCATGCCATTGGCTTCATATAACTCTTTTATTTTATTTTATTTTATTTTATTGATTTTTTTACAGAGAGGAAGGGAGATACAGAGTAGAGAGTTAGAAACATCGATGAGAGAGGTCATCCATCAGCTGCCTCCTGCACGCCCCCTGCTGGGGATGTGCCTGCAACCAAGGTACATGCCCTTGACCGGAATTGAACCTGGGACCTTTCAGTCCGCAGGCCAACACTCTATCCACTGAGCCAAACCGGTTTCGGCTCATATAACTCTTTAAAAATGTCTGGCCATTGTCAGTTTTCTTGCACTTGTTCCATGTGAACAATTTGGAATTTGATCTTCCTGTCCCTTGGACCATGAACCAGATTTCTGGCTGTATGTTGAGGTGCTATGGAGTAAATTGAATCCATCTGGACTAGAGATCGAAGATCTGGATCTGCCTCATACAGGGTGTGCAAAAGTAGGTTTATACCCGTGAGTAGGGGAAATACAGAGCTTATTCCTGTATTTTTATTTATTTACTATTGTACTATTTTCCATTTGAACAACTGTAAACCTACTTTTGTCCCACCCTGTATTAGCTCTATCAGTGCTATTCAGTTTACTGTCTAGGCTGGTGTCATGGTGCAGATGCTAACTGAGAGGGGTATAGGAACTCAGAGAAAGCATTAGAAACGTTCCGACCCATTTCATAGAGTAATTCTGTACCTGCAGAATAATAGAAAATAAGAAAAATGTAGAATTGTGTCTTTAGTGACTGCTGTTCAATCATTTTATTTCTCTAGTAAGTAGTTTTTAGTCATTCTACAAAAACATTGCACTGGATTAAAAATACACTGACACTTAACCACAGTCTAAGAAGCACTGAGCTCCAAAACATCCAGTGATCTAATTAACCTCTGAGACCTTAATTTCTCCATCTGTAAAATAGAAGCAATGTCCCCTACCTTGTTTTCCACAACAAGTTTGTGAATCCTAAATAAAAGCAATTATTCATAACTTATTTGCAAACTATAGCACCTCCTATAAAATATAATTATACCCTAAGTAGCAATCATTTGGAAAATAGCATGGCATCTCAGCTAAAAAGAAAAAAAAAGTTTGTCATTTTCAGATATCCAATAAATGTTTGTTGACTTCATGAATACATATAAGAACAGAAACTCTGCCACCAGACACACCTGTCTCAGGGAGCAGCGTGCGTTTTAAAGCCAGTCCAATAATCTGTCAATAGCAGTGTTTTCATCTGTAAAATGAGAATAAAAATCGCTTCTACCTCTAAGGTTTATATTCCATAAAATAATGCATTAAAGTGTTTAGCATTTAATACTTGGCTTTTAAATGTATTCAGTAAACAGTAGACTAATATCTTTACATTCTATTTCTATGCCAAGGAAACTACTCGATTCTTTATATGTAATATTTTGGTTCTTAGGAAAACATAACAAGATAATTATTATGATCTCCATTTTAAAATAAAGAAAGAGTCAAAGAATTAAGCAACTTTCACAAGGTCGAATAGCTACTTTAAACCTATTACTGTCAAGAGCAGATTGGTGGCTTTTCCCAAAGAATACCAACTCCCCAAGGTCTTCCAAGTAAGGACCGTGAATTTCATAGGCACTCTCCTTTGAGAGGCACTCCCAATTTGTTGGTAAATTCTGATAATTGTAACATAGAACAAGATAATAACTGATTTAATGACACAGAGAAAGATACCAATGCATTCCTTGTTCCACTTACCAGTTTGACTTGGGGTCCTCATGCTGGTGGTAGCCAATTTCAGTGTTTCACTCTGGACTTCTTCGCAAGACCTTGTTTCAAAGCTGCAAAATATATTAAAAAAAAAGAAAAAGAAAAATGATATTTGCTTCTAGAAGGAAAAGGAATCCCAGGGACAAAATAGGCCAGTTTAGGGACTAAAGAGGGGAAGAATACATAGGTGAGGCTTGGACCTGCCAGAAGGCATAGAGTCACAGAGAACCAGGAAGAAGGAAACACACTTTCACACTTTCACAGAGGATGGAGAAATGTCAATAGATTCTGGAAAGAGGAAAATGTATTTTCACCAGAGATAGAGGAATGTTTCAAGATAAGGGGGAGAAATGACGGAGGGGGGGCGGGGAGGGTATTGCACAGGTTTTGGAATTTGAAACTGATATTCTATAAAAGTGTGACCAATTAAAACATAGGGTCATTGAATGGGGAAGGGGTCCAATTAGAAGGGAGCATGAAGAGACAAAGAGCTACAGCTTGTATAAACCTGAGACAAAGGGACATGACACAGATTTTTAGATTTTTTTTTCTTTTTTTCTGTGTTTTTTTTTTAATTAATTAATTAATTTATTTATTTTTATTCCATTAGAGAGAGAGAAAGCAGGCTTTTCCCACTTGGGGGTTCATCTCAGGGGTTCCATTTTGGGGTCACCCATGCCCAGATGGAGTTTGTATATGCTTCCAATAAATTTCTACATTTTTATTAAAGAAATCTGTTAGTCCATTAACTTATTCTTCAAACTTCATGAGGACAAGGACCCACAAGAGGAAATGCCTGCACCCCACACCCCATGATTCAGAATGATCTCTATATTAATGACCACAACAATAATAATTCAAATTTACATACCACCAGCTTTATAAAGCTCTTTGTAAAACCAATCTGGATTAACCAACTTCACATATTTGGGGTTTGCATCTTGAAAGGAAGTACATTGTCATGTTTATCTTTAAATTCTTAGAACATGACAAGGTAAATATAACCCAGGCATTTACTAAATTACATTCTTTTTCATTAAATAGATGATTGAATAAACTCATGTCCAAATATATTCATATATTTAAAGATTTTCAACCTTTGAATCCAGAAGGCAAAATAGTATTTTTTTAAATTGTGGACGAAAAAAAAAAAAAAGACACATGCTAACCTTAGCAGCAAAGTCAAAGACCTAAGGTAACCACAAAGGATGGTCTGAAATTGAAACTTTAATGGAAAGCAGTTTATACTGAGTAGTCATGTCCTAGACCAGTGTCTTCCCTGTTGTCATTTTGCAACTAAGATAAAATGCTTGTGAAATGTCAGGGTAACTTATAACTAACTTCTCTTTTTCCAGACCCCTCAGTGCAAAACCAAATGTGCCTGGACTCCAGGACAGGGATCATAAATTCCTTCATTGTTATCGTTATCATGTTAATTATTGACTGCTAACTATCCTGCACCCACCTGGGCAAAAGAAGCATGTATCTATCATTTTACTTTTTATCCAATCCCAGAGGTTTCTCTGCCTCCCTTATCTATCACCAATAGATTTTATGTGACCCACTTACTTCTCCCCCTTTGATTGTAATGTATAAAAAGAAGGTGGAAGACTCGGAGCATTATCGCAATAGATTGAGATTCTACTTCCTGGCAATTGTCTACAGTTTGACTCCAATAAAGTCACAAAAATTCTTTACAGGTTTGAATGTTTTTATGTTAACATTATAATGTTTGCGGAGAAGGAGAAAACGGGCTTGAAAGAGGAAATATTTTTGCTGTGTCTAAAACTGTCATTTCAAAGGTTAAAATTCCACAATGACATCAACAGATAAACCACAGATTAGTCTTTGTAATCTCAGTATTTCATAATTACATGTATCTGAAAATGTGTTTATCAAAAACAGTTGTGGTCTATTTATACAGGAAACTTTAAATACAATCAATTAAAAGCTTGAATTACTGTTGAAGTAATTTTAATGTTGAAAATGGGAAATGAAACATTCTTTCTATAGAATTACAATATGACTTTTCCATTGTCATAAGGATCCTTTTCCTTCTAATGTTAATTCCCAACTCAACCCCAGCCGTCCACTGCAATGCCCCCCCAAAAAAGAAGGATAAAAGAGACAGAGAAAAATAAGTTAACACAAAAACGGTAAAAGCTATTCTATGATTGTTTTCATTAACTCAGAATAAGTATAATAAAGTGAAATACTTTCTTGTTTTTCTTTTTTTATTGAGATATAGATTTTAACATTGTGAAAATTTAAGATGTTCAACGTGTTAATTTGACACCAATGGATTCTTTGAATAATGATAATGTCAACCACATTCCAAATTTATATACCAGATTATCTCCCTGACATTGCTATTTCTGTGACCAATGATTATACCAATAATTATTTTGTTCCCAACAGCGTATCAGAAACTGTTCTTATCATTTTATAGACATTACCTAAATTAATATTTATTTCAATCCCTGTAAGGTAAGTATTACTAATCTCTCTATTTTTAAAGATGAGAAAACAGTTTAAGTAAATGATTCAAGATCCAGAGCTACTAGTCAAAATAATATCGATAGAATCTGAAACTTTCCCTGAGCCCATTCTATAAATCTCCAAGGTATCTACTATCTTTCAAACTTAATCCAGACTGGATCTCTTGATTGTCCCCATATACCTTTCTAGGTCTTTCACTTCCTGGGAGTTGGTCCATTGGCTTTGTACTCACTCAAAGCCAGAAATGTGAGGCTCTTCCTTTTCCATAATTATGTGGCAAATTAGCTAGAATTCATGCAGCTCTTTTCTTTCACCAGTTCACCATCTGCCTTGTAGAATACATCAAAAGTCTTCTACCTATTCTCACTGACTCCACTCAGGACCTCTTCTACAATCCATTGCTCACATTCTAGCCACGGTAGACTTTTTATAGTGTAGATCATTTTAGTCTCCTGATTAACATTTTTCAATGGCTTTCTATTGCACTTGGAACTATCTAATTTTCTTATCATGCCCTATAAACTATGACATGAGCTGACTACAACCTACGTATGAAATGCTATTTTACACAGATTTTTTTTCTCTCTCATTTTTATTGATTTCTACATATTATTTCTCTAATATACCATGGTCTTCAGCACGTAAGGACTTTAATTTTTAGAAAATCAAAACCTGAAATGCTCTTCATTGCATCCTTTTCATGCCTTAGGTCTCAGTTCAAATGTCACTTTCTCAAAGAGGTTTTCCCTAATCCTCAAGGTGTTCCCTAAAATATTTAAAATGTATTTGTTAATTATCTCTCTTTCTGGAATGTGGGATCCATGGATAGGGACCAAGCTACTAATAAGGTTTTCTGCTTTATAAATATATGAATAAATTAATATATATGAAAGTATATTCTAATTAATTATTCTTCTTTGTCTATATTCATTCTCAAAAGAAAGACAAGATAATCTTGGATTTAAAGAATCAGCAAATAGAACACCAACCAGCTTTTTTGAGATATTAAAACAATTTTAATTAGGAAAATATATTTTCTTTATATAGATAGATAGATAGATAGATAGATAGATAGATAGATAGATATTTTTTTCTTAAGAAGTACAGTAAACCTGTAACGGTACCCTTTTGGCTCTCTGATGAGCACCAGGCAGTCCACAAGAACAAGCATCTTATGAAAAATGACAAAAAGGGAGCAAAAAAAAAGTGGCTGACCCATAGTTTAGGGAATATTAGTGTGATGTGAAGGTACTAGCTATGTTCAATATAAGGAATATTGGAAAAACAATAGTCACCAGAACTCAAGGAAACAAAATTGCATCTGATGGTCTTAAAAATCAAAGGTCATAATTTTTAAGAGAGCCTAGCTGGTCTGCAGACTGAGGAAACTGCATTTAGAAAATTCAAGCTAACTCCCTAGGATATTTAGGGCAAAACTACCTAATTTCCATGGTCAAGAAATGGCAACCATGATTGCAGTTTATGTTGATGTAAAGGCTACCGATGATTATTTGTTTTATCTATTCTGTGTTGGTTTTTCTAAAAAATACAACAATCATTTTCAGAAGACCTCTTGTGCTCAGCATCAACATATCCATAGAATCTGGAAGATGATGGAAATGATAACCTGAGAGATGCAGACAAATGACTTGAAAGAAGTAGTCAATAAATTGACTCCAGATAGACTGGAAAAGACATAGAAAAGGCTGGCCAATCTATTTATTCACTCCATAATGTCCTAGTTAAGTCAAAATGCTGAAGAAGCCCACTTTTGAATTGGGAAAACTCATGGAACTGCATGGTGAACGTCACAGTTGTGGAAAAGCTACTGAGGGTGAGACAAGTGCTAAAGTTGAATGTGCTGATAGGAGCCCCCAGTCCAATAATTTATTTAAAATTCATACTTTTAATGGTGACAAACAAAAAATCCTATTTGTGAGCATCCTCCTGATATGTTAAAGTTGTGGGTTCAATCCATGTTCAAGAAGCAACCAATAAATGCATAAATAAGTGGAACAATAAATCAATGTTTCTCTTTCTCTTAAATCAATCACTTTTTTAAAATATATTTTTGTTTATTTAAGAGAGGAAGGGAGAAGAGGAGAGAGATAGAAACATCAATGATGAGAGGAAATTATTGATTGGTTGCCACCTGTACGTTGGACTGAGCACACAACCCAGGAATGTGCCTTTGACCAGAATGAAAACTGGTCCACAGAGCAACGCTATTCACTGAGCCAAACTGGCTAGGGCACTTTTTTGAAAGTGTCCTAGCTCTAACATACTCAATGTGGCATGCAGTGGGAAATAGATGCTAAACATATACAATTAATTTTGGACTTGTGCATGAATTTTTTTGAGTTTGCATAGGCCAGAGTCAAATATTTAGAGGTTTTTAAATCACAAGTGTCTTAGCTGTAGCTCTGACAAATAGGCCAAAAGGTAAACAGCACTGAAGTAGTTTGAATAATTGAGGCACCAGTATTATATTCAGGGCATACACTTTGGTTTTGTTCACACTAATGAACAACATATAAAGACTCTAATAAACATATAACAGCATGTTGTGTGTTTTTTGTGTGTGTGTTTTTTTTTCCTATCGGAACCATTCTGCTACAATATGAGCAGTCCAACTCAGCTTTGTTTCTGGATTGTTAGTATTTTTGTTGATGGTGTTGTTGTTGTTTTGTCCCATTTAGTTTGGTTTGATTTAAAAAACTGACACAGACAACAACTTGGTGATTGTATGGGGGAGGGGTGCAGGTGCTAGAGGATTTAGAGGGGATAAATGGAGATGAGAAAATACTAGAACAACAATGACAAAATACTCAGGCACATAGAAAAAAGATGAAGTGTGTATGAGTTAGATGATATTTATGTGTACATTAATCGAACTGTGGATGTTGGATTCAGTGGGTCTAGGACGAGGCTCAGAGTCTGTACTTATCACAAGCTTAGGTTATGAGGATGGTGCTGACCCACTGACCACACGTGGGTAACAACAATTAAGATGACAGATAGCAGTTCCAAGTGACTTAAAAATGACATTTTAATATTTCATGGTATGTGTATTTGTGTGCATTTTCCATTTGCAAAATTTTATAACTATTACTAATAAAGGGTTTTTAAACTTACATTTTTCATAAAGGTGCCATTATTTTAAGATCGACAACAGTAAGTAAGCAGTTAGCAAATCTTACACACTTCTGCTTTTATTTATTTTGTAATTTATCAATAATTCAGAATAAATAAATATTTCACTTGCTTTGAAAATAAGTGTGAATCTTGATATCACCTAGTACAGTCTCCTTTTAATTTAATAACACATAATGAAATATTGGCTTTTTGTCACGGATTAATAAGATTTGAGATAACTGCTTCTTCACTTTTTCCATCTATTTCCAATATCTGTTATCTTACAAATTTTAAATTCACACAATCCTAGGGATGTGTGTTTATATAATTTAATAAATGCTATATTATCTCATTAAGTTAATAACATTAATGTTAATAATAATAGTAATAATTTTGTGGCACTTACTAATGTCCAGGAATTGCATTACTATGTTAAACATGGCAAAACTGAGATTTAAATTCAGGTATGCTATTATTTTTATAATCAAGAGAAAATTAATATTTTTCTATGATTCAAGTAAACATCTTCCCTGATGGAAGATAGTTTAGGCAGACGATGATATTACAGAAGATAACATAAGACAATCTCAATGTTATATACATATATATATATATATATATATATATATTAAAGGAAATATTTACATCAAAATTAGTATTATTTTTAATAGCATAGGAAATATGTAAATTGTATAGCATACTGATTCTAATCTTTGTTTCCAAAATTCAGCAATGAGTTATTTTATTTGCTAAATGTTTCTTGGATTTACTACTGATGGAAATCTATATGCATAACTTTTATCCCTTTTAAAAGGATAGAGAAAATATGACTAGATATTAAAAGAAATAATTTTTATTTTTAAAATGATGTACCCATTAACAAGGATATGCTTATTTCTGACATTTTCAGCCAAATTTCCAAATAGCTATATATTATATTAACTTCTTTCCTAATTACATTAATAGCATGATCATCCATTGGTCATAAATAATATTGCTATTTCTCCCATTATGAGTACCATTAATATAGCATATCTTAACTACTGCAACTATCACACACACACACACACACACACACACACACACAGAATGTTTTTTGAAATTGGGAATCTAATACACTTTGGGAAAAACTTAGCAGAGGCACTTCCAAAACAAACTTTCAACTCACATACTAAATTACTTTTGTCCAGTTTGACAGATTATGTGCTGTTATGATTTCATATGAGGTTCACTTAAATTTCCAAAGATTTGAAACTATAATCATTGTAGGTTAATAGTGGTTTCAATTGATTCAGTAAGAAATCAAGAACTTTGAAGAACACAGACAAGGTATAGTCTCTTTTCCATAGATTTGTATCAAAACAAGTTTAACAAAAACGGGCAGTGTTCTTTCTTACTTCATTATTTCTGAGAGCCAACCTATCATTTTCTTTGCCTGAATTTCAAATTCATGTTTGACCACTTTTTTCTTTCTCTTTCTTTCTTTCTTTTTCTTTCTTTCTTTCTTTCTTTCTTTCTTTCTTTCTTTCTTTCTTTCTTTCTTTCTTTCTTTCTTTCTTTCTTCTTCCTTCCTCCTCCCTCCCTCCCTCCCTCCTCCCTCCCTCCCCTCCCTCCCTCCCTCCTTTCTTTCTTCTTTCTTTCTTTCTTTCTTTCTTTCTTTCTTTCTTTCTTTCTTCCTTTCCTTCCTTCCCTCCCTCCCTCCCTCCCTCCCTCCCCTCCCTCCCTCCCTCCCTCCCTCCCTCCTCCTTTCTTTCTTTCTTTTTCTTTCTTTCTTTCTTTCTTTCTTTCTTTCTTCTTTCTTTTTCTTCTTTTCTTTCTTTCTTTCTTTCTTTCTTTTCTTTCCTAAAGAAACACTTACATGACTCACAGAATAAGGTATATTAACTCTGAATATGTTTTCAAATCAATTATTCAGAAAAGTTTATTCTTTTAAAAAGCAGATGGGAAAATGGTCAGGAAAATTCTGGTGAAAGACACAAGCCCTGGCTGGGTGACTCAGTTGTTTGGTGCTAGAAGCCATATCACAAAGGGCGGCTGGTTCCATTCTGGCTGGGCACATACCTGGGTGCAGATTTAATCCCCTGTTGGGGGCGGGTACTGGAGGCAACTAATGTATGTTTCTCTCTCATCATTAATGTTACTACTTCTCTCTCCCTCTCTATCTAAAAATCAATAAAATAAAACAAAACAAAATTAATAAACTTGTCCTTGAATAAGGATTAAAATAAGAAAAGAAAAGGTAGTAAAGTGCAGGATTGAGAGTACCAGACACAGTAGGGGTTTTGAAGATCAGTTCATCATAGTTTGGGAAAGATTTGCTCATGTCAATATAATTCTATCATCTGGTGGTAGCTAACTTATAGATATATTATGTAAGAAGAATTAGAGAGCTTCAAATATCGACTCTGTGATTCAAAACTACAGTGCTGCAAAGCATCCAAATCTTATGTTAGCGATATAAGTTTAGGATAGATAGATTTGTTTAATATTAAACAATGTTGTTTTTTTTTTTTTTAGAAATAAAACTATTTCTCCTTAAACCTATTACCTGCATTTGTCTAGATCTCCATTACCACAGAGAACTTGCTGATATTTCTTTCTCCATAACACTATCTTGACAAAGTGCTTTTTAATGTGCTACAGGAATTTTGGAAATAGCTCTTGGATCAAACTAAATGAGTTCCAGGATAAATAGAGAAGCTGAGACTCTGCAGGTGGCACTCAGCAAGATATTGGTGTGACAGCTAGAAGGATGCAACATGACCCTCTGCAATTGCTGTTTTGTATTGACAGGTCTAATGAAATGAGTTCTACCATGGAACTTGTGTATTCAGTGAAATCTGTATTACACATCAATATGAGCTTTGACTGCTGCTTTCGTGAAATGAAAAAAGGAAATCAAACTATAACTAGAATGTTAGTTTGAATCACATGGAAACCTCAAAATAACTGTTAAATATGTACTTTCTATTCTAATAAAGGTAAGGAGTGAAAGAATATTCATATTATATATGTTGCCCCGCTGTGAACATTATATTCAATACACTGAAGCATGGCTTTATTCTAAAACCTCTGGCACATTTTATGTCGTGATTTATTTCCTAACACTTTCAAAGCTGGAATGCATTGAATTATACTTGTTTCATATAAGCCAACTTGAATATCTACTGCTAACCTAAAAAGATTGGGAGACAAGGCTTTATTTTAAATATATTCCACTCCCCTCATGTAGACCAATGCAAAACAGCATCCTAAAAAACTATATTGTTTCACTGCTTCAAGAAAAGCTTCTCATCTGGTCACTTAGGCAGGAAGGAAGAGGGCCACCTCATGATGACTGGCTATGCTCCATCTGCAGGGTGGTGATTAATCCAGGGATCCAGTGTCAGCGGTGGCTTCTAATAGCACGTTCTTTCATGTAATGCTTTTTACCTGAGCGAGGTGAAAGAACTGCTGAATGAGATTTGGTTTTCGTCCATTTGGGCATGGCTCAGTGACAAATAATCATGCAATTTTTAAGTCACAGGTGACTCAAACTATCTCTCACTCAATATGGTGGCTTTTGTTGATCAGGGACCAACCACTACAGCTCCCTTGGCATCAACAAGAGAGCTGACACAACAACTCCAGCTGCTGGAGAAGTTTGTTTATATACAGTGGAAACAACTTCCTGTCCTTGTCACACATCAGTCCAAGTTTGCCCTCTGGAACTACTCAGAAAATACTGGATTCTCGTTTCCCCTCAACAAGCTGAGCAACCTTAAACAAGTCACTAATACCTGTGGCTGCTTTCAGTTTTCTCCTTCTTGCGGTGGTGATTTTACATGCAGACTTGAGTATATCATGTGCTCATGTGAACTATCATTTGCCCATGTAAGAGATTTTAATATTTTAAAACTACATGCTTGTCTGGACTTCTATCTTTGATTATGATTTAGCCCAGTCTTACCTTCAATAAAATCTGAGAAAATACTATGCCAGTTCCCAAGTCTTTGCATTCACTTGTTGGTTTGCCCAACAACTTAGCTTTGTGCAAAATATGAGCATGGCATAGTGTTTGTTGATGTGAATGAAACAAAGGGATATAATTATGTATCTTTCCCTTGGAGAACTTACAGTCTAGTTAAGTAAATAAGATACTACATTTCAAAGCAGTAAAATATGAGGGTCAATATCAATTAGAAATGGTAATGGAAATCAGGAAAGTGAAAGACCATCATAGCCTGCATTCATAGACTCATCATAGCTGAGAAATACTTCATGAAGGAGATGGAAGGAGATAGGGCAATGGGTGAGGTAGGGTTTTGATATCTGGGATAAGGGAGTATTTGTATACTTATCAAAGTGATCAACTTTTAGATAAAGAGCCCTCTATTGTTCTAGAAACAATGCAGCTACTGCATATACAACTCTGAAGCATATAATCACTGGATAAGCATGAAAACATAAACAGGATTTCAGCAACCCCTTGTACACACAACATCCCACCCTGTTTAGTTAACAGGACATAACAATAACCAGGAAGTTTACCACCTCTATGGGTCCTGTCCAACAGTAAGTATGAAAGTTAGGAGATTTGAGAATAGGAGAAGCCCTGATATCTACTTTTGTGGCATAAAATATATATTCAGGATTTAAAATAAGTTTGTTGCCAAATCATTGTTCTCACCAACTGGTATGACAGAGGTTTCATGACAGTAATTATGGGGCCAAGTGACAATATTCCTTTCTGACTACTTTTTGTGACAGGAGCAAAGTCAGGAGCCTTCAGAACCAATCAATTCTAGTTGGTCTGGAAAGACATGAAGTGAATATGGATGAGGAGAGCTGATGATATGCTTCTGATGCTGATTAGGAATCCAGCCCAATTGAACCATTTCCAACAATCTGCTTGAGGGCAGTTCTAGTTGTTTTTCAGCCAAACAATCTTTTTAAGAAAACAGGCACAGTGGTGACAAAGAAAATATTCTGTGAACCAATTTCTTGCACTCAAGTGATGTAACTATAGGCCTGTTATGAGAAAGAGAGTCTGGAAATTTGTGTGTCATGAATGGCTGATGCAGAGTAATAGGTGGTCAGTAAATATTGAATAGTTGACTTTGATACAAAAGTAGAATTGTTTGTTTTGTATTCTTTGGAGAAGAACTATATTATTACAATCAAGAAATTATCCCTGGAAGTTTCCTCCAAGCCCTTATTTCCCAAAATAAAACACATACATACATAGGTATGTGTATGATGTGTATGTCTGCTCATGTGTAAGTGTGTGTATGTATCTGAGAGAGAGAGAGAGAGAGAGAGAGAAAGAGAGAGAGGGAGAGAGGGAGAGAGAGAGAGAGAGAGAGAGAGAGAGAGAGAGAGAGAGAGAGACAGAGAGAGAGAGAGACAGAGAGAGAGAGGCTAATACTATTCCTGAGTATTCCCTCATGCAAAGGGAAAATTTTCTGCTTTTATTCTCAAGTATTCTCTGGCCATATCAGGTCTGCAAACAAATCCATATTATTAAAGGCCTGAGGTCATGATGTCATTATGGCATCATGACCAAATGAGCCTTGGGGAAGGCGGGGCGAGTTGTGAGCTACTCTCAATGGAAAGCTTCAAGGGGTGGAGGGAGGGGTGCAAGCTACAAAAGGTGATGGGTGGGGTGGCCAGCTGAGGCAAGCAGAAGCAAGTTACTCCTGCATGATTTCGTGCACGCTGGGCCTCTAGTATACTTATAATGTCACAAAAGCAACTTTGGCTGATTCTCCTTTAACTCATTTAACAAAACACCAAGTTCCAAGGAATAAAATGCTAAATATAATTTTTAAAGAAATAATCTGGGGGCAGGAAACTGTGCCTATAGTTATTCCATGAGGAGTTGAGTATAGAGCCAGAATCCATTTTGTCAGTTGCTAGTATTCCCTGCCTGAAGGGCACTGACTTAGCTGAGACAAAGGGAGAATCCATTCCACATGCGGAGGGCCAAGCAGAGGCAGGAGCAGTTCCAGAGGAGGGTGACCTCAGTCAGCGTAATAAGAAGTGGACACGCCAGCAGTGTGTACGGTGAGCTACAGTCAGTGGAGTTCTACCTTAGGAATGAGGTTTGTTTCCTCCTCCCTGCCTTTCCAGCTACCTTAGCAGGCTGTCTTTCAGGAGCCCACAGAACACTGAAATATTTTGATACAGGTTCTTTTGTTCTGCTTCTCCCACCACAGCTATGCATTTAGGGGATGCAGTATAGAATTAGTGGTACCAACTAATTACCATCAGGTAATCCGAGAATGTAGGTAACATGGTTTGGCATGAGTCAATTCTATTTGAAGATGGCTGATATTATTATTTTAGAAGCTACTAATTAAAGTTTGGGCCATATGTATGATAATTATCATACAGAAAATTTTAAGGAAGTGTATCTAAAATATTTGAAAAACAAATTTATGAGAGCTAATTCAATATAATGAATTCTCCCATGAAACACCTCTGCTCCTTCTCAACTCTCTTAAAATTTGCAGAAAATATCACATTGTCCAGCAGAAGTTCAAGTAATGTGTATACAAATATCCATGATACCAGTGACCCAGTGCACAAAATCCATGCACATTAAAAGGGACTTAATTAGAGGAAATATTTTAATATTGCTATTTGCCCTTTATAATAGAAGTGTCAGAGATGGAAGAACATTAGTAAAATGTATATAAAAATATTCCTCCTGTCAGAGTCTGCAGTGTGCCATGGGAACCAGAGTCAAGTCCCCGCCCACTCACTTGCGCCTCGAAATCCTGAGAGACCCAGACCCGGCCAGGTGGGGGATATGCCCTTTCAAGCCCCAATCAGGTGTGTGTGTGTGTGTGTGTGTGTGTGTGTGTGTGTGTGTGTGTGTGTGTGGTGGCGGGTGCTCAGCCTCAGTGCCACGCAGCCTCAGGTCCCTGCTGATTGCTCATTAAGGTTCCTTACAGGAACTCAGCCACCACTGTAGGCATAGCCATCTTGTTATAGTGTGATGGTCAATTTGCTTATTACCTCTTTATTAGATAGGATATCCATAAGAAAGATAAATATCGCCAAAACTGGTTTGGCTTAGTGGATAGAGCATTGGCTTGCAGACTGAAAGTTCACAGGTTCGATTCCGGTCAAGGGCATGTACCTTGGTTGTGGGCACATCCCCAGTTGGGGGTGTGCAGGAAGCAGCAGATCGATGTTTCTCTCTCATCGATGTTTCTAACTCTCTATCCCTCTTCCTTCCTTTCTGTAAAAAAAAAATTATATATAGATCTTAATATTTCCTGTACTGTGAAAATTCAGTTCTGGGGATGCAGCAAGCTGGGCTCAGATTTGATCCTAATTTACTAGTATTGCTGATGTGACATACATGTTAAATACTGCTGATGCAGCCATTAACTCATACTCGTTAATTAGGGAGGGAAATGATGTACAATTTTTTTCTGCTTAATTTACCGAGATGTTCTCAGTCAATATAGGTTAGCTATTTAATGTGGTTTCTCAGCTGGTAAATTAACCCAAAGTGTAAAAACAAAAAAAACGAAACAAAAGAGTCCTGGCTAGCATGGCTCAGTTGATTGAGTGTGGTCCAGTGAAATGAAAAGTCGCTAGGTCCCTGGTTGGGGAGTGTACAGGAGGCAACCGATTGATGTTTCTCTCCCACCCCCCCCCCCTTTTTTTTCTTTCCTTTCTCTTTAAAATCAATAAAAATATATTTTAAAAATAAACAAAACAGAGAAAAAATTGGCTATTACTTCTATATTTCCAAAGTATACTCAAACATATGGTCTGAAATTTATGCTCATAAAGCATGGTTCTGCAACATGTCTTTTGCATAACTATACATTCTCTTCACCAAGTCAAACAACATCCTTTTGTTCAGGTAGAACTTCCTTCTACCTTTGCCTAGGGGATGTTTTTGAGTAGTGTAAAGCTATATGAGACATGAGGGTGAAAACTATAGGTGCTGAAATATCAGTATGAACTCTTGAGGTTTTTGTGCTTTTAAATTTTAACAAATAATACCACAGACATAAAGAAATATCCTTCGACTAAGAATTCTGATCAATGGCCAATATAAAATCTGTATCTTAAAGATTCATGCCTTGATTATTTTCACAAGGGTGGATAAAAATTAAATTCTCAAACAACCTTGGGTTGTATAAATTAGTTCAACTTTCTTGAAGGACAATATTCTAGGATCTACCAAAGCTACCAGGTTATTGTTCATAATCTACAGTCTAATAACTCTCCTTCAAGAAAATCATTCTATAGATATGCCTTTCGGTATATTAAAAAAAATGTCTAGTTTATAAGTACCAAACTTATGAGCTGGGTGATAGAGAACATTTTATAAACTTACCCCAAAGTCAAGGGAAGTAAAGCCAACATTTAATGAATGGGACTATATCTAACTGAAGAGCTTCTGCACAGTAAAAGAAATAGTAAACAAAATAAACAGCAGCCAACCAGATGGAAGATGATATTTGTAAACAGTAGCTCTGACAAAGATTTAATTTCCAGAACATATAAAGAATTCATAAAACTCAACACCAAACAAACAAACAATCCAATTCAAAAGATCAAAAAGTGGGCAAAGGACGTGAAAATACAACTCTTCCACGAAGACATACAGCCAATGGATATATAAAAAGTTGTTCAACCTCACTGGCGATCAGGGAAATGCAAATTAAAACTACAATGAGATGCCACCTTACCCCTGTTATTGTGGCCATCATCAACAAGATGCTCAACAAGTGCTGAAGAGGTGGTAGAGAGAAGGGAGCCCTCGTTCTCTGCTGGTGGGAACGTAGGCTGGTGCAACCACTATGGAAAGCAGCCTGGCTATTCCTCAAAAAATAAAAACAGAGCTACCATGGACCTAATAACTCCACTCTTGGGTATATACCCAAAAAACTCGAAATCATTTATATGCAAAGATACATGCACCCCTATGTTCACTGCAGCATTATTCACAGTGGCCAAGAGTTGGAAACAGCCAAAGTGCCCTACCATAAAGGACTGGGTAAAGACGATGTGGTATATACTGTACACATAATGGAGTACTATAGGGCCATAAGAAAGGATGCAATAGCATCATTCACGACAACATGGATGGACCTTGAGAACATTAAGTAAAACAAGTCAAAGAGTACAAGCTAAGAACTATATGGTGTCACTCATATGTGGGATATAAAACTGAAACGTGTGAACACAAACAGCAGTGTGGTAGTTGCCAGAGAGAGGGGCTGTGAGAAGAAATGAGTCCTAATGTGAGGTGACAGGAGAAAATTTGACTTTGGGTGGTGGCATATGGTCCTATATAATAGATTTTGTAAATTAGTAACCCATACAAGAAACCTATATGTTCATGGTGAGTAATGTCTCCCCAATCAAATTTTTTAAAAAAGAAGAAAAAAAGCCTTACATATAAAACAAACAAACAAACAAACACAGATTTATTTTAAAAATCCTTACCCAAGGACATACTTAGAGGAAAAGAGAAAGAGAGAGAGAGAGAGAAGAGAGAGATTAACCTACTGCTTTGGTGAGTTAACCCACTGCATTGGTATAGCTATAAATAATGAAAAACCCAAACAACTCTGACAGATAGAGACTTATTTTTCTCAAATCCCTTGGCTAGTTGAAACACTCAAAGATGGATGTTTTTAAAAATAAGCAGCCCCTGTCCTCCTGATCCATAGTCCCCATGTTGTGGTCTTGTCCTGTTATATTTTCAAGCAATGATTTGCATTTCTAGACATCCAGAACAAGAAGTATCAAAAGAAAAAAAGGAAAGGGGCTTCTTCTGTCTATGAGGTTTTATGATTGTTGGTATTTTCACCTGCATTGTTTTGTTTGTTTGTTTGTTTGTTTTTCACCAGAATGTAACACATGGTCATCTTTCTTTGCAAGGGGACCCAGGGAAAGAAGTATTTATGGCTGACACATTGCATTTAAAATAAATCTTGGAGTTCTGCTAGTAAAGATGACAAATGAGAATGGATATTGACTAGGAGAGAGAGAAAGAGGGAGAGGGAGAGAAAGAGGGAGAGGGAGAGGGCAAGGGCGAGGGAGAGGGAGAGGGAGAGGGAGAGGGAGAGGGAGAGAGAGAGAGAGGGAGAGGAGAGAGAGAGAGAGAGAGAGAGAGAGAGAGAGAGAGAGAGAGAGAGAGAGAGAGAGAGAGAGAGAGAGAGAGAGATGAGAGAGAAACAGCTATCATTTGCCTTCACTTTGTGCCCCAACCAGGAATTGAACTGGTGACCTTTCAGTACTTGGGATGACACTCAACAAACTGAGCGCTTCTGGCCAGGCATTCCATTAGGTGCAGTGTGCCTCACATGGGCCAGTGAGAATAGGTGGGATAGGGGACCATGTCTGATCAATCTTCATGAACTACCCGGCCTCTCAGTTCTAGTGTCTCAGGAGGAAAACTCATATTCCAATCAAATAACATCAACACGGAGCATTGGCTTGTATGCTGAGAAATTAAAAGGCTTGTGCTGGCCTGTGGCACATAAAAAAATCCAAAATTACTGTAAATTAGAGGAGTATAATATAAATACTGTCACCATTGTGATAAAGAATATGCTTTTGGCGATCTGGAACTGTATGATGTAGCTTCGGGTTACAATAAAATACCATACAGTCCTGCCAAGCCTAATTTTGTTGTTTTAAAAATCATTTTGGGCGTTCTCCAACATTTTACTAATTCCTGGAATACTGACAGCTGTTAATTATCCCCTCCGTTGGAGATGTGTAGATGGCTTCCGCTAAGAAGGCCCATAACCATCAGTGAATCTGAATTCCCATCAGCACCTCCGGGCCTGGTAAACACTGCTACCACACAGAATGCAGGGAAAGGCCCTCTGCCTTTCCTGGAAGGAGGGAAAATAAATGCTGAACCGCAAAGAACCCCTAAACAAAACAAGCAGCGAACTACCTCAACATTGAGCAAGCATCCTAAAAAATTATTGTGGCTTCCCTGGTTTTATAAATTCATGTAAACATTAACCCTCTATAATGGTTAACTACAGTAATGAAAAATCCAAACAACTCTGACAGATACGGACTTACTTTTCTCAACCCCCTTGGCTGGTTGAAATTGCTCAAAGATGGATGTCTTTAAAGGACATAGGCAGCCCTTGTCCTCCTGATCCATAGCTCCTATGATGTGGTCTTGTCCTGTTATCTTTTCAAGCAATGATCTGCATTTCTAGGCAGCCAGAACCAGAATTATCAAAAGGAAAAAGGCAAGGGGCTTCTCTTTAGAAGATTTTGAGTTTGTTAGCATTTCCATATATATATATATATATATATATATATATATATATATTATTTTCACCAGAATATAACACATGGTCATCTTTCTTTGCAAGACGGCCCAGGGAAGGAAGGATTTATGGCTGACACATTGCATTCAAAATCAGTATTGAGTTCTGCTGGTAAAGATGACAAGTGAGAATGGATATTGGCTGGGCATTCACCTGAGCATATCCCAGCAATCTAATGTAGGTCTGATAATACATTTTTGGAGGTATATGGGAAGTGCATTACCTCCTCTCAACCCCTTCTTGAGACTTCACTAGCCATTTCAGATTAAGTAAATTTAATAATATAAATAGCCTGCATGGAACTTATTTGAAAATCACTCAACCAACAAATATGTAGCAAAAATATATTATGTGCTAGAATTTTTGAATTCATGCGGTATTCAATTTAGAATGAGTTTTATTAGATATTCTGGCTAACCTGGTCGGTTAGAAAGAAAAGAGAAAGCAGGTTGAGGTTCTTGATTTGTTTTGAGGTGGGTACAAACACTAATTAGTTATAGATTTTGGTAGAAAAATAAAACTTTTAAAAGTTTTAAAAAGTCTAAGAATTGCCACCATTAAAGAATAGAAACAGAAAAGAAAAATAGAAACAGGATGAATAAATTATAAACCAACAAAACAAAAACAAAAGCAAAAAACAACAACAACAGAGCAAAAACACTCCATACACTCCCTTAAACTAACATCGCCAAGGGGAGAAAAGAGAAATTAAGTGGGAGCACAACAAAAAAAAACAAAAAAAACAAACAAATTAAGCTAAGGTACCAAAATAAGTCAAAGGATTTAAATAAATACGCTGGTGTGAATTTGTTAAGTTTTCCTATTAAAGGCCAAAGACCATCAATTTGGGGAAGGAAAGGCAGAAAAATAAAATCCAACTCTCTACCTATGTCCTGTTTGCAAGAGGCATACCTAAGGAACACATATACCCACATCATGCACATAGTTGGTATTCATACTAGATGACCCCTGATAATTTATTTACTCCAAATGTATACAACCTGTTTTACAATCCATATTGTTTGTCCATTTCCCTATGGATATAGAAAGTAATGGATTTGAATG
Source organism: Pipistrellus hanaki (assembly GCF_964339955.1). Lineage (NCBI taxonomy): Eukaryota > Metazoa > Chordata > Mammalia > Chiroptera > Vespertilionidae > Pipistrellus > Pipistrellus hanaki. The sequence continues at coordinate 61,860,001 of NC_140513.1, forward strand.
CACGTAAATTCACAGAAGAAAAGCAAATTGCCAACAACATACAACCCCGTGAGTAAGAATATAATTAAATTGAGATGCAAAAAGAAGAAAGGAAGGAAAGGAGGAAGAGAGAGAGGGGAGAGAGGGAAGGTGGGAGGGAGGGAGAGAAGAAGAAAGAAAAATGGTGTTAATACTAGATTAATCCTTATTCAACATTTGACTTCCTGTTATACCATCTTCAAATGACTTCATTCATTCCTCTAGTTTCAACAACTGAAACTATTACTTCCAACCTAGATCTCGCTAATGAATTTCAAGGTTTTTCACCCAAATACTCATTCACTAAAATCTGAGAAGATCCATAACTAAACTCAGTATGTGAACATTTGAAAATAGATTTAATACATATTTACCACTTAAGCCATAAAACAAACCCTTCTTAAAGGTATGGAATATTTATTTTAGAGGGCTTAAATGATTACCTCACACTTATATGAATATTTAAATGATACCTGTTTTTCAGCATGTTCAGATTGACAAAATTCACTTTAAAGTGAGAAGTTAGTTAAAAGAACTAAAAATGCTACCTAGTTCTTGAATCATAATTTCTTACAATACAGCAAGCCAATACATGTAGCCATAAAAACGGTCCTTGATACACAAAGTGCTATAAAAACGTACTTTGGGGAGAGTAGCACATTATTGTTTAAGTGAAGCTCTTCATTAGACAGTATGAGAAAATGAGGCATGAAAGGACGATGGAAAAGCCTCCTTAATAGTTCCTGTGCAGACAATGTAGGCCAAAGACAATCAATAGCTATGCCTCATTTATTTTATGTTCATGAGCACTTAGAGGCAAAATGTTAGTGTTGGTTTTCCCGTTGGCTTTCTTTGCTCTGCGTCAGTAATGAAATAATAGATTTACATAGTAAGGTGAATTTTTACAAATTTGACTCAAACAATAGGCCGTTATTGTTAACAAATATGGAAAGAGATGCAGCTGATAAATATAGTAAGTCTCCAAAATGAGCCAATCAATACAGAAGTTCATAAGTACATTATAGAAATGTATTAAATGTACATAAAATTGTTACATAAGAAATGTAAAAGATGTCACTATAATTGATTAAAGAAATCCTGAAATTAACATATGTCAGAGCTTATAGTTATTAAATGGCCCACTGATGCTGTATCCAGCTGGAACTCATCTTTAGGCATCATGCATAAAGGGTCCACTTAGCATCACCTCTAAGGTGAGGGAACACTGAATTTGAATACATTCTACTAAGAGTCAGAAGGCTTCTTTACTTATTACTGTTATATTAATGGGAGCAGAGATAATGAGATAGAATCTTGGGAAAGTAAAATTTTGATGATAGAATATCTGTTTTCCATTCAAAGAATAAAATCTAAATGCCTCTTAAAAATAGATCAATATTAACTTTTATATAAAACAACTAAGTGTTAAACATTTATGTTTTAAACTAAGTGTGTGTTGGTATTAGTAAAGAATGAGTAGTAAAGACCTTCCATAAGAAGGCCAGAATGCAAATCATAGCAGGAGGAATTCCTGGGAACACTGTGATGACAGTAAAAGGGAAAAAAAGAAAAGGGAAAAGAAAACAATACAAATTATAACCAGAAAGATAAGCCAATAAGTAAGACATTAGGAAAGGCAGAACAGGAGAAGGCAGCTTGGTGCAAACATAACTTGGGGATTCTCCTGAAATTCATTGGAGAATACAATGGCTGCCCTCTACATTCCAGTCTCCAAAGTAGAGAACAGAATAAGGCTCCATGCAATGGAAAAACCATCATTAAAGCTAAAACTGAAAGGATTTAGAGACAGGAAAAGGCAGTTAGGGAAGGGCCCGTGGGAGAAAATGCTTACTTGAGGGACAGAGACAGCTCTAAGCTCCCATAATGTTTACCCTACATACAGAGGACAGAGAATGTCACAAGATAAGGGGAAAAGTGGGGGAGGGCACCAGGGGAGCTTTGAAACTGGTCCCATGCAGGGAAAAGGGGGAAATTGGCCAATTAGGAAAAAACACAGGGGACACAAAATGAGGAAGGGATCAATTAGAAAGCAGCACTTACAGACAAAGAAGCTTCCAGCATTTATAAACCCTGAGACAAAGAGACTCAGAGAAGGGGTTTTCTCATCTTGGGGACCCCTCCCTAAGGGGGAGTTTGTACAGGCTTGCAATAAATTTCCATGCTTTTGCTTAAAATCTTGTAGTTTGTGAATTTTTATTCTTTAAACTTCATAGGAGAAGAACCTGGAATCCAGCTTGCCATTCAGGGCATCAAAATCAATAAATGCTTACAATTATACTTCAAAATATATTTTCAGGAAAGATGTTATTATTTTTTTGTTTTAAAAATAATTTTAATGGTTCTTAGAGAGAGAGAGTGAGGGAGAGGGAGACAGAGAAATATCCATAAGAGGCAGAACCATCTATAGGCTGCCTCCTGCACACCCTCTACTGGGGACTGAGCTGGCAGCTAGGCATGTGCACTGATGGGAAATCAAACTGGGAGCTTCGGTTGTTGGGACAACACTCAACTAACTGAGCCACACTGGCCAGGGCTAAAGCTTATTTTCTTAAGGACTCAATTTCAAAAATAATAAATATTCTGAATAGTATAGTGGGGGGGGGGCGGGGAGAAAGGATATTTCTTCTACCGTTTGTCTATATTTTCATTAGGCTTTTATTATATAGGATTTAATCTATACAATATATTTAATGTTTAAAATGTCTTGAATTTCTATTTAGCATTTCCATTAGAATTTTAATTTAGATATATTTACATTGCTATTTCTAAAACTGTAGTATTAATATAAGTAGAAAAATACAACTTGCCATGATATATGAGACATGGTGTGGCATAATGCCTCACAAGAGGCCTACTTCTAAAAAGTGACAAATTTACCAGTGTGCATATAAGGCTTTTAAACTAGGAAGATAAAAAAAAAAAAAAAAAAAGCCCCTACTGTGCCATGTCTATGTTGGCACAATTTTAATGTGGTTGATTGAAAGGTGTTCTTTTATCTGTTACTAGTCTCACTGTTCGTTAGTGCAAGGTTTTTTCTACTAATTTTTTTTCTGAATATATATTTAGTATCATCACAACATAGTTTCACACTGTTATTATAATATGTATAATATACCAACTCTCTATATCTATTTACATACATATTTAAATAGATATAGATGATAGATAGATAGGTAATAAATAGATAATGTGCCAGACATTAAAAATAGACACTGTTGAAAAAAACAAAATATGTAAAAAAAATATGTAACTGTACGTATCAAATTGTTTATCAGTTAGCTGAGAAATAATTTTGAGAAATGAGGAGAGAGTGAAGAAGTAGATGTACCTGATGGAAAGATGATGTGGTATAAGCTCAGGTGGCATTAGAAAGGAGCGTCCAAACAGGATCTATGGCTTGGAAAGAGGATGCAGGGGGCCCTTCTATGTAGAGGAATGCCATGGGCATAAAATGACACCAGTAAGACACAAATAATTGAGTAAAGGATTCAAGTTAGAGAAAGATGAGAAGATTGTTTTTAAATGGAACATGTTTTGTCCTCCTTGGGCATTTATATTTCCTTTTTTACTTTAGGTTAGCAATCACTACATTTAGCTACTAATATATAATCTTTATTAGTAAACCCTCGTTTTGAGGCTAATATTAGGAAAAATCAGTCTAACATAATTTTTAGATTCTTTGTATATCAACCCATTATAATTTATATTTAATTAATTCTTGCATAAGAAATCAGATATTTTCTAATGGTCTCTCTCTCTCTCTATATATATATATATCTAATTTTATTTCTTCAGAATAACAGAAAAAAAGATAGATTTTCTTGGAGAAAAAAAATTCTTTGTTGCAACTAACTACCATCCAAAATCACTGATTACATCATTTAGGTAAACATCATTCCTCATATTTCCTTTTAAACTTTCTAAAATATATTTTTATTGATTTCAGAGAGGGAGAGAGAGTGGTAGAGATAGAGCTATCAATAATAAGGGAGTGTCATTGATTGGCTGACTCCTGCATGCCCCAAACTGGGGATTGAACCCTCAACCTGGGCTATGTGCCCTTGACCAAAATTGAACCTGAAACCCTTCAGTCCACAGGCTGATGCTCTAGCCACTGAGCCAAACCATTCCTCCTATTTTCTAACTGAAGGGAATTACTCATATGCAAGGATTCTTTTTTCTATAATACTTCTGGGTATAGCAGTACAATTTCACTAGTTGTACTGACCAGTGGGAAAATGCATCCCCTCATTAATAATAAATAAAAATATGAGTAACAATATACAGAATAAGGAGCTTCATCTATGAGATCATCACAACAATACTCTATCTTGGGCAATTATAATTTTCTTTTACACTCAAGAAATCTAAGGTTCAGTTGATACTGCTCCACACTATACTAACAAAGCTTCTTTAGGCAAGTAATAACTTGGAGGCTCAGTTTCTTTATTTGTTAGATGTCACTATTACCCTATATTAGCCTGATAAATTGTAAGAATAAGTTTTGATGAATTATTAATGAAGTAACATCCTGAGATTGGCAAAAAAATGACCTTTTTCTAGTTTTAATTCAGGATTTATTAGACCAAATAGATATATTCTGACTGTCTTCACTCATTTTAAACATATTGACTCACACCACATAAAAATGTCTTTGCTTATACTATCAGTTATAAAAATGTTCAGTCCCAGGGACCATGATTGTTTTCTCGGTGTTTTGGCTATGGGGAAAGTTCAGGGTATGAGAATTGTTGTGTTGGTCACTTGCAAATGTGTTTCTCCCAGGGATAACCAAATCTAGCAATTTATTACATCATCTTCTCTAGAGCCATTAGGCAATTTTTATATATTTCCCTATAGCGAAGTAAAATTCAAGAGAACTACAAAGAAAAGAGAAAGCTCTGTGCAATGGAATGTTCATAAGATTTGGAATTTAAACAAACAAAAAGCTTGAATCTCATTTTCACATTTACTAGTTAAAGATTCTTCAGCATCAAAGTCTAGGCAGGTAGCAGAGAATTATACCTTAAGAAATATTTCAAAGGAGATGCTCTATGAATGGCACCTCTAGCTGATTCAGGCCTTTTGTCCTGGATAGCTCAGTAGGAAGCAGGAAAAGATCTTAATGCATTTTGCAAGACAATAAGCAGTTAAAAAAAAAAGCAAAAAACTTGGCTTTCTTTGCAATAAAGAAAGAAAGCCTTTCCTACTCAAAAGTCTTCTGTATTTAGTCAAATCCTTCAGGATGGCTGGGCATATTCCCCACTCTGTTGTAATAAACCACCATAGCAGTGAGAACTCAAGCTTCCCATCCCAGAAGCATTCATACTAACTAGTTCTGTCTCCTGAGCACCAATATTTTATATATACAAATATATACACACTTTAATAGCTGATAGCTCAATTTTGAAAATGAAATGTACTTTAATAAGCATTGCCTTTATAATTGTTTACAGTGTGTTTATACATTTTTGGAATACCCTATATGTCCTACTTAGCAACTCTCTTGGATGTCTAATAAATAGCTCAGATCTTCATGTGTAAAACTGAGTTCCTGATCCTCTCTGCCCCAGAAAATGAAATTGTATAATATGTGTTGATGGCAAAGACATCCAATACATTTTAGTAAAGAAACAAGTCATGTTCCAGAACCATACATAAAGTAGGACTCAGTTTTTATTAAAATAATGCATACATGAAATTATATACACCTATATATGTTAATATTTGTTTGGAAAATATCTGAAAGAATAACCACTCAAGTGATAACAGTGGTATATCCAGAATGAAGAAATCCAAAGGCTATAATGCCCTACAAAATATGAAACTCAACTATTAAACATGTTTATAAAGAGACACTAATCCTATATAATAAAAGCCTAATATGCTAAGGGTCTGGTCATTTGTTCACCAATCAAAGCACAATATGCTAATGATATGCTATGTCGGTTCAATTACACGCTATGCTATGTACTGACCACCAGGGGGCAGACAGTTGACCAGGCTCCAAAGGATAAGTTAGCTTGCTGCTGGGGTCTGGCTGATCAGACTGAGCGAGATAGGCCAAACAGGTCCTGGAGCCTTCCTGACGTCCCTATGTGGCTGGCCAACTTCCCACATCCCTCCCTAGCTCCAATTGTGCACTGGTGGGGTCCTTTGGCCTGGTCTACACCCTCTGGCAATCCTGGACCCATTGAGGGATATCGGAGAGCTGGTTTTGACCAGATCCCACAGGCCAGGCCCATGGACTCCCACTGGGCCTCTAGTATTGTTAAAATTAAGAATTATTAACTGGGAAACTGTAGCAAAAGTAGGATTTGATTTTATTTGTGGATTTTATTTTGTGCTTAAAGCTGGTCTAGGATGACAGTGAAGGATTCATTGTAAAGGATTCATTGACTAGATTTTGTCATATTTCAAAAGAAAAATGACAGGTATTTAAAATCAAGGTTTTTTCCTTAGTGTGCAGATTAAATATATGTGGGGTATTCTGGACCCATGGCAATCCTTGTAAATGATTTAGAATTTATAAAAGTAGACTTGCCTTTTTGAAAACACTCATTTATTTATTAAAAAATAATTGACATGAAACTATCAATACATATATTTCCCCTCATATTACAATAGTCTCTAGCATTGTCCATTTGTTAAAATTTCAATAATTTTATTGCATCCATTTGTATGCCAGACGATTGCAGCTTTAATATATCATTATCCACATCAGAAAAGAACATTTGTCAAGTGCTCATTTGCATGCGCTACTCTGTAGGGCTCAATAGTTGAGTGATCTTTAACTCAAGAGACTTGGAAAAGCACATTACTATGTCACCTTCAGCCCTTCAGGCATGTGCTAAGTAGTAAAGGAACTGAAGAGCTGAGACCGGTTTGGCTCAATGGATAGAGCGTCGGCTTGGGGACTGAAGGGACCCGGGTTCGATTCAGGTCAAGGGCATGTACCTTGGTGGCGGGCATATCCCCAGTGGGGGGTGTGCAAGAGGCAGCTGATCGATGACTCTCTCTCATCGATGTTTCTAACTCTCTAGCTCTCTCACTTCCTCTCTGTACAAAATCAATAAAATATATTAAAAAAAAAAGGAACTGAAGAAATGAAACTCTTCCTATCTTCTTTCTTTATTTTTCTCACCATCCCTTCTTCTCTCCCTTTGCATTCTTTCTTTGTTAATGTCTTTTTTTTCTTTTTTTTTTTTAATCTAGCCCAAGATATTCTGTGTAATTATTTTAATGCCTTTTTACACTTTTATAACTAATGGAGTTGGGCTTTTATTAACCCCTAAATTATATCCTGAATTCCAGAATATACCCTCTTCTTTATTTTACTAGTAAGCAGAGGGTTGGTTATGAGTTCTCTTTTTCCTTGGGTGGGGGGTGGGGGAGGGAATAGTTGTATGACATTCTATGTAATTCTGCTTGTATTTAGTACAGAAAACTCAGGCAGTGGAGTAGAAAGATATGAAATTTAACAGACAGAAAACAGGTTTGCTCCCTATCTTTGTTGACTTAATACAGGAATGCCCTTTGGGTTAGTTTCTTATTTTACCTGAGCATTGAGGTCATCCTCTGTCATGTGCAAATGATATCTTTATGGAGTTGTTGTGTGACTTATAGGGAGTCATGTGCCAACAATCTACCTGAGTCTGTGATATTGTACTGCACTTTTCACACCCTAGACTCATCCCTGTGGTCTACTCAGCCTCACCTGGCCTGCTTGTGACCTTGCGCTCTTGATTGCTCCTCTGAGTGAGATTCTAGTTTTCATGTCAGTCCTAAAATCTAAGTTTAGCTTAATTTCCCCTGGTTGCATTTTCATTAGACTACTACCTTTGGAATTGAGGCTTCTCATTCCGTCTCCCACACAAAGCATTTTAGATAATGAAACTCAGCCATTCTGCTTTGATCTTTATGCCTTAAAACTGCCTCTTACTGCTTTATCTTCTGTAGGCTTGCTGCCCTTAAAAAAATGTTTTCAATGCTTTTAGAGGGAGAGGAAGGGAGAGAGATAGAGAGGAACATTGATGTGAGAAAGAAACATTGATATACTCTGACTAGGGTGACCTGGGATCAAACTCTCAACCTGGGTATGTGCCCTGAACAGGAATAGAACTTGCAACCTTTCCATGCACAGACAACATTCAACCAACTGAGTCACACCAGCTGGGGTGGCTTGCTGCTTTTTTTATTGAAGAACTGACCATTGACCACCTTTTGCAATGCTGCCTGAAATATTTTCCTGAATGGACATTCTTCAAACCACTGGTTTGCACCCATTGTGCACACTGAAGATGCGTAAGAGAAAACATGGCTCCACATGTACTGTTTGGATGGAATTGTGTTTCCCCAAAATTCATATGTTGCATGCTTAACACCCAATATGACTGTATTTTCAGACAGGGCCTACCACTGGGTAATAATAGTTAAATGGGGTCAAAGGATGAGCTTTAATCTGATAGGGTTGGTGTCCTTATAAGAAGAAGAAACAGCAGAGAAACTCTGTCCTCATGAGTGAGGAGAGACCATGTGAGCCCCAGCAAGGAGGTGGACAGCTACAGGCCAGGAAGAGAGCTCACCAGAAACCAACCCTGACAACACCTTACCCTTGGACTTCAGCCTCCAAAAGTGAGACTATTGTCCATTGTTTCAGCTGCCCAATCTGTGGTATTTTTTTGACAGGCCAACATGCCTACTCTGGATTTTGGTTGCTCTAATAGTTTAACAAAACCTACATTATTTTGTAGAGAAATAAAATAAATAGAACTATAGTCAGTTCACAATTATTTCATAATTATAATTGATATAGTGGCATTTACTCAGCCTGCAGTGTGATAGGGAAGTGACAATTGTACTCAAGTTGTATACTATCCTATCCTATGAAGCACTGAACTATTTACGGCTTGGAAATGTAGAAAATTAAATATATTTAGAAAAATTGAGAACATGTTATTGATAGAATTCACTGAATTTCTTAAACATAGTTATTAAAGTATGTAACACTTGTGAAATATTGTAGCTTTAATGACCATGTACACATTTTATTTGTTGCAAAGAGGCAAATAAAAGTGGGCAGAAATGGGTATTCCTATCTTGTCTGGCAATCAAACAATCAATTTATATTTATTCCATCACTACTGTGAGTTAACTCCAGCTTAAGTTGTTAGATTATATCACAATTAATATTTTTAAAATAAAATGTGTTTAGGACAGTACTTTAAATCCACAGTGTTTCCTGTAAGAATTTCATTGCACATCACTTTTCAGGGTACATTCAAATACAGGGTGCCCCTCAAAAATGTATACACACTTCAAAAGCTAACAGTTTCATTTTGAAAATAAATTGCATTTTAAAAAATACTGCTTTTATAATTTTTCAAAGTGTGTGTACACGTTTTGGGAGACACCCTATATTCTTAGCTTCTGTGATCCCTATTTATACTGAAGTTCATGCAAATGACAGTTACAAAGTCTGCATTTTAACTACAAGTTATTTATATATTTTTATTCATGATAAAAAAAATCTGAGTAAATATTTGTTTTATTGTCAGTTGAGGTCTACAATGAAATATTATGTTAATTTTATTCTTATATTTGGACACAACACTGTTTTTCTTGGTTTTAGCCTTTAAAATGCATGATCTTTATTTTTACAATCAAAAAAGTGTTTCTGTAATTTGCCCTCTAAGTAGTTTGGACACTGAGAATAACAAGTGCTGGTTGAGCCACAGCTGGTTTGGCTCAGTGGACAGAGCATCGAGCCTGTGGACTAAAGGATCCCAGGTTCCATTATAGCCAAGGGCACATGCCCAGTTTGTTGACTTGATCCACACCCCCTCCCCACATAGGAGACTTTCAGCCAATCAATGATTCTCTCTCATCATTGATGTTTCTATCTCTTCCTTCCCCTCTGAAATCAATAAAAAATATTTTTTTAAATGCTGGTTTATTCTAATTTTGCCAATATTGTTTGTAAATAATTCAGACAGTTTTCCTATAAAATTTAAATGAAAATAGTCTGTTTTCCTCTTTATGTATATGTTCTCCCCAAACTACACATACTTTGGAATAGATAACTAATAAAGTATTTTGGCAAAAATTAGAGGTTAATCACATATGAAATCTTTATAAAAGTATATAGCAATTTCATTGATGTTTATACAGGAAAATTTTATGTTTATTAATTCTCCTCCCAAATAGAGGGAGCTTCCTGTAGAGGTAGGATCATTTCAAAGTAATTTTGAGATACCTAACCATCTTCATGGAAAAGAGACTAGAAACTAGATGTAAGCTCCAACTGGTTGTTTTGGGAAATGAGAGAGAAGGGGTACAGCGTCCCTGTTGACTAAGGCAGTCTGGGTAGTGATGGAACCACAGGTGGTTCTGAAGGTGCATGGCATGTCCTGGGGCCAATCACTCCTGGCTCCACTTCTTCCTGACCAGAAGCCCTGAGGAAGTTAGTAGGATTCTTTTCCCCAATTTAAGGTAGTGATAATAATAATATCTGCCTCATAGACATGAATAAGGATCAAAGGAAAAGATGTGTAATAACCACTGAGGAATATCTGAAACTCATTGTTTGCTTATTGTTAATGACACTCCTCCTGCTGTCACTACTGTTTATTCCAAGGCATCTTAGATTTCAATGTCTCCTCAGTAAGGTTTAGAGCCTAGATCTGATGACATGTCAATACCCTCTTTTTTTTCTGTCAGATTCTGGATGGTATTTAAAACAATGAAAAACAGTAAAATCTGTTTTAGTATGGTTCCCAGTTCAAAGTAATGTAAGTATGTTAGGGGCAAAGGTTGTCAGCCAGAGTCTATGGCAATGTGTGTAACTCCATTATAAAGGTGTTGGAACAACTTAGCAGATATCGCTTAGCCCTTCATGCCTGGTAGGCAGAATAACTACCTCAATTTTTCAAGGTGATTAAGCTGATTAAGTAAGAACACTGTGATTCTTCATTCATTTGTCTTCCCTTAATCATATGGAAAGGTCCTTTCTACAAAGAAATCTAAGTGCGTGACTCAATTCTTCTATTCTTTTTCTTACCCCCAACCCAGCCACTACCCTTTTTAAGAAAGGTGGATTTTTAACACTAATTCTAAGACCCTCATTTCAAAACTGTGAGGTCCCCCTCCTTTCTTTTTAACTGAACACATTTAACAGACTTTCTAAGAAGTAAATGCTTCAGCACAAACCTCTGAATGCCATTTAATCGCTCCTTTCAATCAATTCACATGTTTATTTATGAGAATTGCTGTACCTGTTAAGTACTGAATTAGAAGAATTGGAGGGGAGGAAGACACTATTTGGAAAACCCAGAAAGTAGTTCTACCTGAAACGTTTATGAAAACCTATTGCAAACACACTTAAAACATGGCAAATTGCATTTTAATTATTTTGTAAATGCACTGAAATTAAAGAGCATTTGGAAAGCAATCATCTAGAGTTGAGGAGGTATAAATTAATCACGTGGTCATACTGAATATTTAGAAACTCAGGTATCCTTAATTGAGCAATAATAATTTGTAAGCAACATTCGAACTTTCTGGCACATGCTCAAGACTGCTGGGAGCATTTTTTTTTTTCATGCTGAGGAAATGTTTACTCTACCCAGCTGCCTATTTCCCCAAGAGAAACACAATGGAAATTCAAACACAATAAATCATCCCCAAGGTACTGAGATTCAAATGCCACAAGTGCTTTGATTCACTTTGCTTGAGGCGCAGAATGTATAAATTGAAGAACTTTTAAATTTGTTAGAACATAGCACTCTGGAAATGAGAAAAGCAAAGCCAATTGGATTCTGGAATCTTATTTGTGTGTCACTCTGCATTACCCTTGGCAGTAAGGCACTGGCATAGCCCATAGGTTCCCAAAGTGCCATGCACGCCACAGGGCACAGGCCCCAGTTACGCACTGGATCTCCAGTGTGGGGTGGTCAGAAGGCAGCTGATCAATAATTCTTTCTCCTCACTGATGTTTTCAACTCTCTCCCTTGCCCTTCCTCTCTGAAATCAATAAAAAATATACTTTTAAAATGGGAAGAGGATTTCAGAGATGAAGTGAATTAATTCTGGCTTTCCAACAGTTAAAACAAATCAAAAAAAGAAAACTCAGTTTCAGTTTTCATTCCTGTCCACAATTTAATAGAATATACACAGACCACTTTGCATATGCAAGGTGATATTTCTACCTCTGATTAATGAATCACTTGCATGCATTTGCTTAATTTCTGTTGCACTTTTACTTTCCTTGTACTATGGTGCACTATAAATTGTTGTGTTTTTAAAGTGTATTGTCAAAAGATTTTTTTATTTTATTCTTTAAATTATTTACTGTTGAAAGTATTACATATGTCCCCTTCCCCACGCCCCTATTGACCTCTTCCAGCCCCCACCCTCATCCCCACCCCAGACCTTCACCACCCTATTGTCTGTGTCCATGGGTTATGCGTATATGCATACAAGTTCTTTGGCTGATGTCTTCCCACCCACCCTCTTCAGCCTTCCCTCTGAGATTGCACAGTCTGTCTTTTATTTTCCTCATCTCTTCAACATGTTAAGTTAAATAAAGAGCTATTGTCACCAACATATGGTTATTCAGTAGTTTGGACTCTCATTTTTTTGGAAATGCTGAGCTATATATAGGTTTTAAGATGTTAAAGCAATTGTAGGACAGTCTGTGTTCTACTCAATAAATTACTTATTTTTCATGTACTACTGTGGTTGCTACCATCAAGTTTTCATGTTTATGGAAACTCAGGATACTACAAAAATATAGCGCAATAAATGAAGATTCTGAATAATAGAACTCCAGGAGAAGAAATGTTACTTGCGTTGTACAATCTTCACGACAACCATGATTTTCATGAAGACAAAGCTAGTTACAAGCCAAGTCTATAGTCTTTTCATCCTCATTATATGGATTTTGTTCAGAGCAATAGCTTTTAATTTGGTGAGGTGAAATTGCAAAGCTTAATGGGATATGCTTTTGATATCAAGTATAAACTTTTGAATAGCCCTAGATCTTCTATTTTCTGATGTTTTATGATTTTGTTTTATACATGTATTTTGGTGTATAGCAGTGTTTCCCAAACTTTTGACATATGTGTACCCCTTCTATAATTTTCGTAATGCTGAGTACTCCTCGTCAAAAAAAAAAAAAAAAAAAAAAGGATGTATTAGGCACAGCTAAGCACGGTGCAGTGCATATCCCCACCAAACTCTTCCTGTACCCCTGGGGTACGCATACCACACTTTGGGAAACACTGATGTATAGTATGAAATTTGGCATAAAATATTATATCAAGGTACAATTCCAAGTTGTTTTTTTAAATTAAGTATAAGAAAGCTATTGATTTGCATATTTTAATTTGTTTTATTTCTTTTTATTGTGACAACATCAGTTAATAACATTATATAAATTTTAGATATATAGCATCATGAATCAATATCTGAACACTCTATTTCATGGTTACCACCAAAATCTACTTTCTGTTTATCACCATATATTTAACCCTATTTAACCATTGCCCTCCTCCTACCCACCTTCCCTATTGGTAACCACCATTCTGTAGGCTTTATCTATGAGTTTGTTTCTGTTTTGTTATTTTGTTTGTTTTATATTCCACATGATTCTTGTCCTTTCCTACTGACTTGTTTTTATAATAACCTCAAGATCCATCCTTGTAGTTGCATATGGCAATATTTCATCTTTCTTAAGGTTGAGTATTCCATTGTGTTGATATATATGTGTGCGTATATGAATATATATATATATATATATATATATATATATATATATATATATATTTCCTTTATTCATCTATCCATCAATGGACACTTACATTGTCTCCATATCTTGGCTATTATAAATAATGCTGCTATGAAATTGTATCCCACAATATCTTTCTTTATTATTATTAGTTCTAAGATTTTATCTTTAAAGTCTTATAGATTATCAATATACATACATAATATAGAAATAAGCTTTACCTCAACTACTTGATTATTATATCTCCCTTCCTATTTCATTTTTTAGAATCTCAGCAGAATATTGAATAAAATCAGAAATAGCAGGTGTCTGTATGGATCCTGACTTTAAAAGTATTTCTCCAATTTCATTATTAATCATAATATTTAGGTTTTTATAAGGTAAAGCATACTAGGCATATTTATTTTTCAGTCTTTGTTAGATTGTTTCATATAATTAAGTTCATTGGGAGTAAATTCATATTCAAAGTATTGGTTTGGTTGGCTACCTTTCTGAGAAGACTTATTCATTTCTTAGGAAATTTTGATTTGCAGGTTTGACTTTGAGGTGAGGTATTTTGTTTCTTTTTCTCTCTGTGTCCCTTTTTGCTCAAGCTTTCCTGCCTAACAGGTTTATCACTCATCCTCCTGAGTACAGAGCTAAAAACTAGTCTGGTAACCAAGTTGTCCCTGTCCTCCCAGACTCCCTAACTTCGTAATTTCTTGTCAAGCAGTGCAGCTGCAGTGTTTGTATTCCTTTCACTCCGTAGGAGGTGAGCCACATCTGCCAAGGCCAGCTTGCAGGCCAGGTGTCCCGGCCGGTCCTCAGTCACCACTTCATTTTTTCTGTTTACTTTCTAGACCACGGAAGTGTTAGTTTTCTGTTTTATGGTCTAGGTATGACTTTGTTTTCTCTGCTCAGATTTTACCTAACTTTCGTATACATTGGGAAAAAGAGTGTACATCAGAACATACAATGCTAACTTGCCCAGAATAGTCCTATTCTCTTTAACCCACTCTGAACAGGTTTTTATCCCCCTAGGAAACTTCTGAGAGTGGTCACCTGTAACACATCTAACCTGTCAAATCTAATGGTCAGTTCTACATCTCCAACTCAACGGTGATAGATACTAGTGGTCAATTTTTTTTTGTCAAGTTATTTTTAGGGCAGTCTAACTGCCTATTCTTTCTAACTTTAACCTTGGTTTCCTTGGCTGGCTCTTCATCTTTCCTTTGAACTTTAATTGTTGGAAAATCACAATGTTCTGCAAATATTTTTCCTACTCTATCCATAATTACTGCCTATGTGATCTCATTTAGTACCATATATATAAATATATATACTTTATAATATATAACATATAACTACATTAATATATACTTTATAATATATAACATATACCTACATTGAAACATGTAAATATATACTTTGTAATATAAGTTACATAATATATGCATATAAACATATACACATACTATATATATATATATATAGAGAGAGAGAGAGAGAGAGAAAGAGAGAATGTATCACTAGTTCTTCCCCCCTTACCTCTAAAGTCATCCATGCACAGTCTTTTTTCACATTTCCACTTTGATACTAAACAGTCATCTAAAACTAATACAGCTAAAGCATAATTTTGATTCCCTCTAATCCATACCTCTCTATCTTCAGACCTAACATTCTACTCCACAACAGCATATTCTGTCATCTATGTTCCTACTGTAGCCTCCTAACTGACTTCTTGCTTCCACCATTGTCTCCTACACTTTATCTGTAACTGGTAGCCAAATAAATCAGATCACATCATATTCATGTAGAAGACCACCCACTTAAAATAAATGTACTCTTTTTTTTTTCATGTCCTTAGAAGCCTTAACACACCTCATAATTATCCCACACTATGGTCTCCTTTGCGCAATTCACTCTAGCAGCATTTGCATTCCTATTATCCTTTGAAATATTTATTACCCTGAACTCAGAGTGCTCTTTTCAAAAATCTTTACATAGTTCACTTCCTCCCATCTTTAAGTCTCTATTTAATTGCTACCCTTTCAGAGAGATGTTTTATAAACACCCAATAATCTGGCACTCTTCAAGTCCTAAATTTTCTTTGTAGCACTTTTAAATTTTTTTCAGCTTTACTGATGTACAATTAAAAACTAAAATTATAAGAGATTTATAATGTACATTATGATGTTTTGATAACATATACATTGTGAAAGGATTCTTCTGCATCTATTTAATTAATACAATCTTCACTATGTATTTGTAAAAATTTTATATATATTCTACTCTCCGCAAATTTCAATTATACAATACAGTGTTTCAACTATAGTCACAAAATTACACATTGTTCTTCATAACATACCCTTAATACTTTATCATTACTTCTTATTTTAAGATTTATTATTGACTTGTTGCCTGCTTATCTCATCCATTGGAATTCAAGTTTCCTGAGAGCAGGTATTTGACTACTCTTACTCATCATTGCTTCCTGAGTAGCTAGAAGAGTGCTTAGTATTGCCCAATATGCATTCAATAAATATTTGTAGAATTAACAAGTTATGGCATTCCACCAATGATAGGGGACCTAATTGGATTAATCATCTAGCACTGCTCCTACACTGAGGAAGTAGTGTATAGTGTATTTTTAGATTTAGTAACCAGAAGCATAGAGGGGAAAACATTTTTTAACTCTTTCCTTTAAATCTCATTCACTTGTGCTCTAGAGTAAGAGTACAATGAACTGTCATAGACAGTCAGCAATGAAGGCACTCACACAACACTGCATGCATCGCCCTTTGATTTCGTTTTACCTGTGCATTTTGGATTTTCAGCTTCTTGATTCCCAATGGCTGGATGTGTGTATATGTTTAAATACTTATATTTAAACTAGGGGTCCAGCGCATGAATGTGTGCACCTTGAAAGGAAATGGGGGCCATGAGGCTGTGGTGGGCATAGCGGCAGGTCTCAGCCCATCCTTCATGCCTGGACCCTTCCCCTAGTCTCCTGTGTGCTGGGAGCCCAGCTCCCAATCCCACCTGCTGACTGCACCAACCATACCTCAGCTGCAGAGGGAGGTGGAGAAGCCCTCAGGGGCAATCAGGGCCTGCAGCTTCATTAACATCCAATGACAGTGTTGAGCAAGCAGGTGTGAGCAGTGCAGCCTCTGGAAGCAGGTGTGAGCACTGGGCAGGGCTGGTGTATGGGAGCAAAGACTTTTCAGTAACCACCAGAGTCTCACCCTGATGACAGCCATTGGCTCCCCACATTAGTCTGATGCCCCACTCATCTGTTCCACCATCCCATGGAAGCCTATGCCCGCCATGTCCAATGTGTGCCTCCTGGTAGTCAGTGTATATTATAGTGACCAGTTCATTTGTGCTGTCATTCAGTCTATTGGCATATTAGCCTATTTTTTATATAGGATTCTAAATGTAAGTATTGCCCTCTCCTTTGATATTTATGCTTAGTACAGTCTAAAATTTGTGGAATACTAGACTTCTGAATTATTTGTTGTGACAGGAATATCATTTCATTGTAGGCTCTTTTGACATGTTTAACATAATCTAAATTTAAAGCTATTCAGGATATTCAAAGAAAGAGACCAATAAGTGCTTCAATTCTTGGTAACTAAGAAAGCATTAGAAACATCAGCTCTGAAATTCAGTAGTCAGTCTAAGAAAGTCAGTTTCCTTTCAAACTGTTTAAAAATGTAGCGAGGGTATGAAGGATTCTCCCTTAGTTGAATGCTCCAGGAGGCCAACCTCACCAGTATAGTGAGGGTTCCTATGTAGAATGCCAAATCTGGAAATAAATCTGGGAGGCCCTAGAGATGCAATCTGGGAACCACTCAACAACATTGAACATTGTATCAAAACTGAAGGATATAATATGGCAGACCTGTGACAGTGGTGAGTTATGCATTTTAACATTTATCCTTCTGAAAACTGTAGCACAACTAATAAGATAGGAGAAAAAAAACAACCATAAATTATGAACATTCAGTTTATAGAAAGAGGCAAGAATCTTCAAATGTTATGCAAGCTTGGACATATATAGTATACTGAATTGAATACCATCCCCTAAAAGGTCATGTTCACTCAGAACATGTGAATTTTATCTTATTTGAAAACAGGGTCTCAGTAAATGCACTCAATTTAAGGTGGGGGCATACTACAGTAGGATGGGCCTAGACTAATGACTTGATGCTCCAGTAAGAGGGAAGTTTGGACACAAGCGCATATAGAGGAAGGGCAGCCATGTGGAAATGTAGGCAGAGACTGAAATTATGCAGCCACAAACCAAGGAGTGCCAAGGACTGCCAGTAACCACCAGTAACCACCAGGAGCTAAACTGGCATGGAAGGAAGGAACCTTCTCTAGGTTCACTGAAAGAAGCATCTCATATCTGTGGGAAATCATAACCCTCTCCTCTGCTGATGCTGGGATTTAACACACCAGAAATAGGCTTTCTTGGACATTTGAGAATATGCCAAATTGATTTAAAAATTGGCACATGATGATTTGCAGTGTAAAGAAATTCACAATTTAGTACTTGGGGGTTTGTCAGAAGCTATCATTCAGAGTTAAATTCCCATCTGTGATTGACTGAAGGAGGTCTATGATTTACTTAAAAAAAAAAAAAAAAAACCAAACAGAAAACAATAATAACAAAATCCTCAGCACCAACATAAAAATTCATACATTCCAGGCCAGTTATTACACAGGCTAATTTATCATTCTTTCTCAGCTGGAATTTGATACGACAGTCAATAGATTCATTCAGATCTGAACTTTTATTTTCTCACTGGAGCATGTTCTCTAATTGAATACTGCTTACACTTTGTATTGGGAAGGGGAAACACTCCAGGAGGTCTTTTTATTAAAGGAAGCTAAGAGGTAGTGTTACATACTTGTTTTTGAATTGCATTACAAATAACTCTATAGGAGATACCAAAATTTGCCCTCACTATCTACAAATCACTAAGATAAATAATGTTGACATTCCAACTACTGTTTGAGACAAAATTGTGTATCTATCTACCTATCTAATCTCAAATTATATTATTTGGTCTTGTCATGGGGAAAAATAATTATTTTCTCACACAAATCAATGCCTGTTTTCAATACATCTTCATTTCTCTTGTTCACTATGGATTAGATGTTGTTACAATTACTGGCAGGAATAGTCCTCTAGTATTCTTTTAGGTTTAGCCCCTGTGCCATTCCATTCAGAGTAATTCTAAATCTACGGAATGGCTTTTGAAAGCTCCTCCTATTTCCTCCTAACTCTAGGAACTCTATGTTTAGCCTGTCCACCAGGCTGGCATTTGGAAAATCTAAAGTCCTTAAATATTGCAATGATTCCTTCTTTAATATTACATTGGACTTATGGGAAAGAATAGAAATAGAAGAAGTAATTAATGCAAGCCTCTTTTGATTTTTAATTAACTTTTATTTATCTAGAATGGTATTTAGCATTAAAGGGACAAGGATTAAATTCATCTTCTTTGACATATCAGTTGTATTACTAATTTAAGGCTCAGTTTACACATAATTAAACAATTTTGCATTTTAAATGTGAGATATGTCAAAAGTCTAAGACACTGTTTCTCATTAATGGCTCCTTAGTGGCTCATTATTTTAGCTCTTAATTAATTTCTTGTGACCAACAATGTCCCATGCCATAGTGTAGAGTTAAGGCAGACATCTTTAATTTGAAATGGGAGCCCTTCCTACCTACACTATCCCTTCAGGCAGCCATTAAAATCAATCACAAATGAAATCACTTGCCATGCCAATTCTAGCTAATCAGTTTACTGCTCTGAGAAATATAAGAGTTCGAAACCTGATGTCTGTTATTAAAAAACTTGAATCTGGTTGATTAAAGAAATAACAAATACAAAATGAAAAAAAAATAGTAGTAAGGTTAGATACCAGGTCATTTTCAGGTTTACAAGATGATAAATATAAATCCAAATGAGTAATTTATAGATGAAATGAAAAAGTGGGGGAGAGTGGAAAGAGCTCTAAATTCACAGGATGTTAAAAATATCCTACTTCATCCCTCCTTCCTCAAACAGGCTGTTCAGTCTCAACTCCATTTGTTAACCTCTGTGGGCTCCAATTTCTTCCTCTTTAAAATAACAGATTACATTTGACATGATGTTTTCCAACTCTATCATTAGGGCTGGAGAAATCA
Source organism: Pipistrellus hanaki (assembly GCF_964339955.1). NCBI lineage: Eukaryota > Metazoa > Chordata > Mammalia > Chiroptera > Vespertilionidae > Pipistrellus > Pipistrellus hanaki. The sequence goes on from NC_140513.1 coordinate 61,880,010, forward strand.
GTAGAAAATGATGCCAAGATTTGGGGAGAGAAAGGGTCCACAGAGCATGTGAAATGACCAGCGAAAGAAGAGTTGAATTCGGGGGAGGAAACACAGGTGAAGATGGCATTGGATGAGAAAATATCTTGAGCAATGGCTATTGATCTGACAATTCTAGACACATTTAAAAGCACGATGATGGTGATGATGATGAAGATAATGCAAAATATATTAGATTAGAGCAATACCCTCTCAGGCACTAACTACACTTGCCAGATCTTATATAAAATGTATAAAACAGTTTTGCTCAAATAAAATCCATCTAAAATTGGAATACCTTTGTCCCAACTACAGTAACAAAAAAGCATGTAATCTTCATTAATATGTTAATTTGTCTATTTCCCATCAGATTGAACACAAAGGTCTCATCCACAGGTTGACCCAGTTAACAACACTATACAGTGGTATCTTTCTTACTTTAAAAAGTTCCTTCCCCAAAACTAGTCTTTGTAAAGAATGAAATCTGGAGGGATTTAATATTTCATGAGGAAATGGAATCCAAAGAATAGACTTAGGAAAAGGCTGCTTTAACTACCACTTTTAATCACTAAAATAAAATTCAGTAATGTAAGAAATATGTTTCTTATTTATCTTCATAGAAAAGAAACAGCATCTGGCCAGGTAGCTGTTGAATTTCCCCAGAGCAAATAGGATGTGTGGGTGAGGAGAGGATGAAAGCTGTATACGTGGCTGATAGTGCATGTCCTAGGGAGATTCCCCTAGGTCAGTGGTCAACAAACTCACTAGTCAAAAGAGCCAAATATCAACAGTACAATGATTGAAATTTCTTCTGAGAGCCAAATTTTTTTAAACTTAAACTTCTTCTAACACCGCTTCTTCAAAATAGACTTGCCCAGGCCGTGATAGTTTGTGAAAGAGCCACATGTGGCTTGTGAGCAACAGTTTGCCAACCAAGGCCCTAGACAAAGGGAGGTGGAGGCAACTGGAGAAGGCCCCGCCCATGTTGAAAAATAACCCAATGGAAGACAGCAAGACCTAGGCAACCTGTTAGGAAACAGGTGGCCAAGTAGTCCTCAGCCAATGAGGAACTGGAGAAGGGTATAAATAAATAGGCTATGGCCCCTGCCGGATGTGTGATCCTGTATAGCAGGCACCCGCTCTCCAGAGTGTTATTAAAAGTCTCATTCTCACTATGCTTCTGTTTCTAAGTCCATCATTTGAAATTTGGACAGGTGAGTCATTTCTCACAGTAACACATTACATAAAGATAACATTAATGACACAAACTACGTTTTATTTATTTAGTTTTGCTTTAAAACCTATTAGCTTTTAAAAAATATTTATTGTTGAAAGTATTACATATGTCCCCTTCCCCCACTTACCCCTTCTAGCCTGCCTGCCCTCCCAGCCCTTGCCCCCCTCCAGCCCCAGACCTTCACCACCCTATTGTCTGTGTCAATGGGTTATGCATAAATGCATACAGGTTCTTGGTTGATCTCTTCCCACCCACCCACCTTCCCTCTGAGCTTTGACAGTCTGGCCCATGCTTATACATTTTAAATAATTAATATTGGAACCTTCACTATTGATTTTCCTGTCAACTTGTTTGTTTGTAATTGTTTAATACCTTTTTAAAAACATTAGCTTTCTCTCCCCATAGCAGGTTTGAGATACAGTTAGTGGGGACCTTCCAGCCAGAACCTGCTTTTCCCTGACCTTCTACACATCCAGCTGACCTACTGGTCTCTCCATAGGACTGTAGCTCTCTGCCCTCTCTGCTCATCCACCAGGACTCTTGAACTTGCAAACACACACACCTATCTTATGACCATGGCCGTGTTAAATTTCTCAGGATTCCTCTTCTTCAAAATTCAAGTCTTATATTTATCTGCCATTTTTATTTGGAAAACATTATGGGTGAATAGCTGAATAAATGAAATAGTACATTACAATGGTAGTTATTGGTATCTAAAAGCATAACTAGCTAGCTAGCATCTACTTTATTGTGTATTAAAAGCATCTTTTTCTATACTTTTCCTAATTTCTTATATCATTCTTCATAATGCCCAATAGCCATCCTGCTATGTTCTCAGAGATGTACAGTGATTAGAGTTACTAGATTTAGCAAAATGTAGAATAAAATACAGAATGCGGCCCTAGCGGAGAGGCTCAGTAGTTTGGGGCATCATTCCGTACACCGAAAGGTTGTAGTTTGATTCCTGTCAAGGCACAAACCTAGATTATAGGTTTGATCCCTGGTCAGTGCACAACTGATTGATGTTTCTCTCACATTGATGTTTCTCTCTCTCTCTTCCCCTCTTTCTCTGTCTCTCTCTTCCTCCCTCTCTTCTACTCTCTCTAGGAATCAATGAGAAAAGTGTCCTTTGGTGAGGATCAACCAAAAAAAAAAAAAAGAAATTCAGGTTGGTATAAAGAAAATTTAGTTTAAATCTTAAAGGGAAACAAACAAACACACAGCTTTCTTTTGTTAAAATCAGAACCATTTCAATACAAAACTTCAAGAAGTACTGAATTATTTATTTTTATTTGGAAAATATTATGGGTAAACAGCTGAACAAATAGAATAGCATATTAAAATTGTAATTTGCACTTAAAAGCATTAAAATGGGTTTTAAAATGCTGTGAGAGCCTTTTGCCTTATTTTACAAACTAGTAATATTCCAATTAAGAGTCATTCAAATTCACAAAATTGAAGCAAGTATAAGTGGCACCATACTAAACTGAAAATAGACTCTTATTCTAATTTCTTATACAAGCAAAAGCCAGATGACTTTTAACAGAAATATCCTTCCTCTGTTTACTCATCTTAAAACTAGAGGTAATATCTTATCAGGGAGCTTGGGCTGAGAAAAAGAATGTGGAATAGATTTTTCCTACTTATTCTTTCTCTGTCCAAATTTTACCCATGACACTGGATTTAACACTTCCAGCCTTTTCAGAAATAAGGTCTTGAAGGAAGGAAGGTATGCTGAGTGGAGGGAGGAGGGAAGTCAGAGAAAGGAGAAAGGAAGTTTGATTTCAGTAAATCAGAATAAGATCTACTCTAGTCCTTTCCCCATACTCAGCCGAAGAAGGTGAGAAGAGCTCTGCTGCATGTTGCCAGTTAGCAGTACGTTCCTCCTGTAGGTGTCAATCACCATTCCTCAAGAACTGGGAGGCTGGACGGGTCAAGTTTGCTTCATGTGATGGCAGAAGCCCAAGAGAAAACACGCAACATTTTTTGAAGACTAGACTTGAGATTGGCAGACTATGGTTTCAATCTACCTATCACTGGCCAAACAAATCACACATCTAAGCCCAAAGTCAACAAATGGGACATTCATTCTTTCCAGGATAGGTCACAGCAAGAGTGTGTGGATGCAGACTGAGAAGAAGGCTAGAAGGGTAGGATCCAATCATTCAATCTGCTCCAGTTCCTTGTCTTCATTTTAGAGGCAGTTCACTGATTTTACCAAAAACATGTAAAAATCTGACCCAGGAGTATTTTCTGGATCCTACGGAATTTTTCTTTTCTTTTTTTTTTTTCTTTTCTTTTTTTTCCATTACACAACAAACCAATGCTTGCACTGTAACAACCCTCCCTTGATTTTCCCATTTCTCACTAACACACTATAATCTTGTCATTCTATTTTACATTCTTTCTAACAAAACTTAGAAAGTTCAATTTCCTTTTTTTATTTTTATGCAATGCTTCTTACTTATATTTGCTTCCTTAAAAGGCCCATATACTAAAAATGTAGCATAGTATAAAAAGTCATTAAATTATCCTACCCTATTAAACAGAAATTAACATTGTACCACCACCAAAATGTTTGTATGTATACTTACATCTTAGCCATACAACAGCGTCAATGCAGCTGAATTGCAAGCTTTACTTATTATTCATGGCATAGTATTATTGTATTTGAACAAAACATTTGAAAAGCTGTTCCATTATTTTATATGGATTAAGTAAAATTAAAAACTAACACACATATGCTTTTAAAAAATATAAATATAGCAGAAAATAACATTATGCATCTAAAGCTTTAAGAATGGCTTTATTATTTGACTCAAAAGTTCTACTTCAAAGAAATTATAATAGGGAAATAAGTAGATATGGACTTATATATTTATTTTTAAGAATGTTACTTGCATTTTTTATTATAGTAAACAGAAAAGATCTAAACTTCAAGAATTTAGGAATTTTAATGTGAATTTCATCATATTCATACAAGAAAGCACTCTTTGAAAATGTTAAGTGGACAATGGGAATAATCTTATTTGAAGGAGGATAACACATTTTCAAAATTGTACTCAATATTTTTAGAACTTTGCAGGGAATCACATATTTTAATGATATTCTTATAAAAAGCTATAAACTATTTAAGACAGATGTACTAATGTATACAAACAACAAAATGGCCTGCAGGGTTTTTTGTTTGTTTGTTTGTTTGACTTTTGCGGGGGGTAATTCCGGAAGACATTTTTGGGATAGAGGGTAAAGGAAACCTGATATATTACACTGTTATGATTTCCTTAAAAAACAATCTGTATCTAGTTCTTTATTTACAAAACTTGTTCACACACATATAAAATGCTCAGGAACTTCAGCCGCAAGGAGGGCAAAGATTTTGCAAATAAATCTCCTTTCTGTTGCAAAAACAGAGAAATGCTGAATAATACCAAGTCCTTATACACATTTACAAAGCTATATTAGAGAACAGCATTTAATTGGGGGGGGGGGGGTGACATCTGCAGGTGTAGAAACAAATGGTAGCCAAAATCTAGAAGAGAAATGATCACTGGCATTACAACAGTCTGTTGAAGTTTAGAGGAAGATCTGAACTGTACCCCTGGTTTTTAATGGTCTTGTGAATAGAAGATGTGACCTGTGACCTGTGACCTGAGAAAAGCATGAGAACCAGACCTGAGACTACTGCACAAAAGTCTTCCAGGACCAATGGATTTTTTAATTTGGGGGAATCTGGTCACTCAGGACTCAGGGATTTGGGATGTTCTTTTTTTAAAATTTTTTATTTTTATTTTATTGATTTTTTTACAGAGAGGAAGGGAGAGGGAGAGAGACTTAGAAACGTCGATGAGAGAGAAATATCGATCACCTTTCTCTTGCACACCTCCTACCGGGGATGTGCCCACAACCAATGTACATGCCCTTGACCAGAATCGAACCTGGGACCTTTCAGTCCGCAGACCGAAGCTCTACCACTGAGCCAAACCGGTTTCGGCAAGATTTTGGATGTTCTTGACCAAGGACAGATATGTAGGTAAGTGAGTAGACTGTGTTCTGAAACAATAGACACCAGAGCCTGAAGATGTACATTGTAGATAACAGGTTTTAACTGCCTGTGCCTAAATATGTGCAGAGAATTTAGAGATGAGATATCCAATTTCACATAATGTCTAAGTTTTACTAGAATACCTTTCACTTCTGCCTTCCCCCAAGTAAATCAAGAGCCCACAGATACTTATTGGTTAGAGACAAAAACAAACATGTGGTTTTCTCCTGGAAATATTTTCAGTGTACTCACAATTTTATCCGAGCATCTTCAATATTTCCCAGTTAAGTTAAAAGTAAAAGTAAGGTTGCTGCAAAAATACAGCTGCCACTGTGAACCCAGTAGAGCTGAACAATAATGTGTGAGTACCTCCCTTTGCCCAAAGCCAGTCTTTAAGAGAATCTTGAATGAATGAATACTGTACAAGCAAGAGAGGGTGGTTTATGGGTCACTGCAGAGCTCACTGTGATTGCCTTAACTACCAAATCTGGTCACTCAGTGTCTTCAGTGTCTTCTAATTCAGTGAAAATTGGTGATAAATATAAACCTGAAGTCAAAATCTAATCAAGACCCCACCAACAAGCAATTGACTTGACAGAATTTAAATAAACTATGTACCAAATAACAAGGCTGGCTGATAAAACAATGCAATTGATACTATATAACTTTTATGGCAAAATGCTGACTAATATAGGAGTGCTAAGCATTGTGATTTAGAAATCCCAGGTAGCTATAGAAATGTGAGAACTAATAGAAATACCTTCAGAAGTAACAAGGGTGGTTTTTATATGTGGTTTAGGAACAGTCTCCTTATTTATAGCCATTAAATCACCAATTGTTCTGGAGTCAAACTGACTGAAGTTGAAATCCATCCTCTTCCTCTTACAAGCAGTTTAACTTTGGACAAATTATTTATTTGACTTTCAATTTCTTCATCTGCAAATGAAAGTTACCATCCTCTTTGTCCCAGGGTAGTGTTAGTGGTTGAAAAAGGTTCTTCCTGCAGTGTTGGATACAATAATCACTCAGTAATGTGAGCTAACTTCAAGTGAGTTCTCTGAACTTTATTATATGTATCACATTATTCTGCTCTCAGTCATTGCTAAAATGTTCTTTATTCCTTTCATGTAAAACTATATAAATTTCAGGGATGACTGATGTGAGAAGAAAGTACTTCAAGAGATACTAGGTCATCCTGGCACACACTTCTGATTAGCATTCATTGAAGAAGCAATTCATGGTAGGCAAAATTGTGCTCAGTATATAGTAGGTTAATTTTTATAATATAACTAGAGGCCCAGTGCACAAATTTGTGCACAAGTGAGGTCCCTCAGCCTGGCTTTTTTTGACCCTGAGATCGGGCCAAAGCAGGGGTTCCACATTATGAGAGGGCACAGGCCAAGCAGAAGGATCCATGAGTGGGGCCGGGGAGGAACAAGGGAAGTTGGCCAGCAGGGGTGGGATTGTGGGAGGGCTCCAGGGTGTGTCCAGCCCATCTTGCTCAGTACCAATTGGCCAAAACCCAGCAGCAAGCTAACCTACTGGTCAGTGGATCTGCCCTCTGGTACTCAGTGCACATCATAGCAACTGGTCAACTGGTCAACTGCCCCCTGATGGTCAGTGAACATTGTAGCAACTGGTCGACATGTTAATCTCTTCTGGCCCTTCCCCTCTTCCCTTCCCTCTGAGATTCATCAGTCTATCTCATGTTTCCATTCCTGTGGTTTCTGCTCCTGTGTTTCTGCATCTTCCTCCTGGTGGTTAGTGCACATCATAGCTACTGGCCATATGGCTGGTCGGCCGGTTGCTTAGGTTTTTAAATAGAGAGATATGCACAATAGTGATTCTCTATGGAAAGAACAGAGAGAATAAGGAGAGGCAATATTCAAAGTATAAATGAATAAAAGTGATTCATAACTGAAGACACAAACCTGAAGCAATGCAATGAGTATCAAAATGGTTAAAGAACAAGCCCATATTTCAAAGTTTCATTTAAAAAAAATCTTACTAATATAAAAGACAAAACTCCTAAAATCTAAAAAATAATGTATATTACATTGAAAACTTTACAATCAAGCATATTGACAAGCAATGCCAGTCAAAGGAAGAGATAATTTGCCACACATAGGTCTTGCTGAAAGAAATATAATAGAAGCATTTTAAGAGAATGAAATTTAACTCAGAAAAAAGATCAGTATAAAATATAATAAAGAACAAATAAATTAGTGAATGTATTGTCTATAAAGAGCATAGATGATAATGAGTAAGTTTGAAGGCTTAAATTCAAAATATAGACATAAAAGATGGACAGATTATTTTTTTTAAATTCTAAGGTTTTGTATTTTTTTGGGGGGGATAACAGAGATATTCATTAAATTAAACATGGTTAAGATAAGTATTTGTTAAGACAAGTATTAAATCATTAAATCTAATTGAATTTTATTACTTTCATTAAACAAACATATAAAACTGTCCCTCAGAATGATAATTGCATTGGTATCATTTCTTGAGACTATATAGAGAAAAAGGCAAAGAAGAGTGGAACATGGGACAAAAGGTAAATTCATCATGGATGTAGCCTAAAGTGATGGTTATAAGTAAAAAAAGTAAGGTAAGAATTCTGTGTTTTAGTCTTATCAAACTAAGTAGAGGAGTATAAAGGAAATCTGACTAATAAAGAGTGAAAAAATAATTTTTAAGAAAGCACAGTTTAGAAAAAACACACACAAAATTAATGTGTCCAAACATATTAGTCTCAAAAAATGTAGGTGAATGAAACTTCATTATTTAAAATCAGAGATTTTACAATTGAATTTTTAAAGCTATAATATGCTGACTTAAATTTCCCTTTAGTAAAATTGAAATTAAACATGAATAGAAGGTATCAAGTTTTCTTACAAAAAGGTTATATGGTAATATTAAAATGAGGTAACATGGATTGTAAACAAAATATATTTATAAAGTGGGTTATTATTAGCATATTAGCTATACAAATGTGGAATATTTTTCTGCTGTATTGAATATACAATATATCCTAAGTGTCTAGAATAGCACCTGGAACATAGGTGCTCAGATGTGTGTGTTGAATGACTATCAAATAAATATTCATATAAAAATTATCAATGAGTTAGTACAATTCGGAATCTATATGTAATTAATAACCTCAAAATATAAGTGAGTACACCTCTCATTACATGAATATAATTGGGTATGTGTACACATGTGCACACACACAAAAAAAAATTTAGAAAAAGGAAAAACAAAACAAAAACAAGAAAAGCAATTAGGAAGAAACTATAAACCTTGCAAAGAAATTCTCACTACCATCTGCCAGACTGTGCCACCTGTTTGAGCTAGACAATGTGAAGATGTGACGATGTGACTGCTAAAGTACAGATACTGTGACTCATACCAATAACACTGTTGGGTAATATCCTGCTTGTAATATATATTTGTTTATTTAATAATGACGTGAAGGCACAGATAAATCAGTCATCTTGTTAGCTGTCCCTGATGCTAAAAGGACAAGGTGATCTTCAAATTCTGTTTTCAGTGTGATTATGCTGCTATCTCCTCCACATTCTTAAATAGCATCTGGTGAGCATGCAATGTGAATTGTTAATTCACTCTAGCTGTAAAATTGGTCCAGGTTCAGCTGAGAGTGTAGGAGCAGCTGGTAAACAATACGAGATCCCACAGGCTTCGCTAGCTAAATATACTTCAACAAGATGCCTGACTCATTTTTCCCCTCATGTTTCCTCTTATCCAGTGATGCTGAAAAATTTGGCAAGGGTTTCTAGACAGAGAGCTAGGGTTATGGTGTGTTAGGGGGCAAGATTCCAAATGCAAAAGAAATAGCACTGCTCTGAAAAATAGTTTCGTAAGACTGAAACACAGAACTCTGATTTTATTTATTTTCTTGTAACTAGCATATGTGGTTACACCTATGATGACCTCATGGTACCCCCTCTGTACCATTTTTCAGTCCTCTATGCCTCTCTCTTCCACATAGTATAGAAAACACAATGCCAATGTAATTAGCACTCTCAATAAGAATTTTATCTTTTTGTTTGATGAAAGAATAATCTAAGTCACTGAGACTTAGCTAGCAAATATGTGTAGGTACCATCATCACCCCACCAGGCTTACAGTTTAAATATAGATTAGACCAGATGAGATCTGTTTTGCAATCATGAAGTATTCCACTTTGTTTACGTATTGTCTTTGCAGTGTCACAGGCTGGAGTCGTGCCCAGTGGACACCTACTTAACCTGTCAGGAAGAGCTCGGAATCCTCATTAACTGTTATAAGGCTGTGTGTGCGTGTGTTAATTAAAAACAGTCTTTTTTCAATTTAATGATTTTATTTTCTTACCTTAGAGTCAAATCCATATCAATATACTTATTAAATTATTTGAACATATTTCTGATATCACTTTTTCATATTTTTAAAATTTTATTGTTTAAGGTCGTACAAATAATAGTACATATGTCTCTTCCCCCCCCCCCCACTAACCTCCCTTCCCCTACCCTCTGGCACTTGCCCTCGTCCCCCGCCTCCAGTGTCTTGAGTCTGTTGGTTGTGCTTATATGCATGCATACCAGTCCTTCCGTTGATCTCTTACCACCCCAACCCTCCCCTACCTTCCTTCTGTAGTTTGACAGTCTGTTCAATGCTTCTTTGCCTCTATTTTTGTTCAACAGTTTGTGATATTCTTTATTATCCATAATGTGGTATTTATCTTTCACTGACTGGCTTATTTCACTGAGCATAATGCTCTCCAGATCCATATCACTTTCTTTTTAAAAAATATATTTTATTGATTTTTTTACAGAGAGGAATAGAGAGTTAGAAACATTGATGAGAGAGAATCATCGGTCAGCTGCCTCTTGCACATCCCCCACTTGGGATATGCCCACAACCAAGATACATGCCCTTGACCAGAATCGAACCTGGGACCCTTCAGTCTGCAGGCTGACACTCTATCCACTGGGCCAAACCGGTTTCGGCCCATATCACTCTTAAAGGCAAGGACCACTAGATAATGCTAACATAAGGAAAAAATAAATAATGAAAATGTAGTTGTTAATATAGATGTAATGTGGTAGGGAAATAAAAACAGCTCCAACTATGCAGTATTTCCCAAGAGAAAACATTTTCATTTCATTATCTAAGGTAGTGTCCAGAATGCCTTCAAAAGGAGCTTTGTGGTTCATTTACTCAAGAATACTGAAATGAACTTTGTGATCTTTCAAGACAGAGAGTACCAATTGCTCAACAGAGAGATTAAAAACCAAGACTACTCTCAAGGAGAGACACATTTCTATCGCATGCTATGCGCTTTGGTGAAATTACCAGGACCTCCTGAGGATGTCATAATTAATTCGAACTCTATTTTAAAAATAACATCCACTAGCAGAATAGCTTCTCAAGACAACAATATGAAGAGAAAAACAAGGGCAATTTTATCAGAGACTCAACTTCCTGATGTTTGGTTATCTAGTTTTAAGAACTTTTAAGAAGTCTCAGAGGACACATCCATAACTTATGCAAAAATCAAAGTAACAAGAGTTGGTGAAGCAACAAAAATGGTCTCATCTATTTGAAACAAAATGTACCAATATTCTTATTAAAACCCAAACTGCATCTCCTTGGGGCACCATATAAGTCATGGCAATGAGTAGTTAGCCCAATTGGGATTAAAACATTAAACCAAACTACTGGGTTCTGGAACATGGAAAATGAGCCCCAGAGCTGAATCTTGATTAGCGTTCAAATTAATCACATGGGTACTGGAATTGTCAGGGTGATCACTTGGTAAGGTATAAACATGTCTAACCAGTATGTTGTACAGCTGAAACTGATATGTAATTTATGCCAACTGTAACTGAAAGACACTTAAAAGCAAAATTAATTTTTTTTCTGTATTCTAAAGTAAGACAAATATTGGAAACAGGATAGGTATCTTCATGGTTTGACAGAGGCCTGCGGGTCTAAGAAAGACTGTTTTCAGAGTACGGAGGAAGCCTGCATGATATTATAGTGGATCACCACTGTTAAAGGTTGGGTTCTCTGGAAGCAGATGCTAAGATGAGTCTAGGATACCAGATTTATTAGGAAGCAACACCTGTGAAAAGAAGGGTACGAAGCAGGATAAGAAGAAGGAATTGTTGACAACAAAGCCTCAGGCAGGGGCCTCTGGAGTGATCATTGCTTGTGAGAGTTGTCTTGTAATGAGCTGAAATGGCCGTTTTCCCTCCAGGAGCTGGAAGGGTAAGAGGCAGAGCTAAGGTGCCCGTCTGGCTAAGGCAGATCCTGCAGACCTGGCAGCTGCAAGCAGTCTGCTGATAAGGCTCCTTACAGCTGGAGAGCAAGGCCTTTCTTGAAGCAGAATTGGGCAGGGTCCTGTGTTTACCGGAGAAGCCTATGGAGAAAGTGTCCCTCTAAGAGATTCCTGTGCAGTGAAGGTCCAGAAAACGTCAGACATTGCTGCCAAAGAATCAAGTTGGTATCATTTCACATTTCATGGTTATTCACATAGCTGGTCCTTTGCCCTATACTGACTGATGAACCCAGAGGAGTTCTCTTAGTGTTCTCTAAAGAACACTAAATTTAATTTTAGTTAGAATTCATTACAAGCACTTGTCGAGAATAAAAATGATGAACTGTGATATCATGGAGTCTGGTTCCTGGGAATAGTAGTGAGTGCAGGGCTAGCATTTTTGCACATCAGCATCGCTGACCTGAGTGATATGCTGCTGGGGTTAGAATAGGCAGATGGAAAGACATGAGCCTGAGAGGCTGGGAGGGACAGCTGGGGATTGGGGGGAAGTAAGTGTGAGATGTGACAAACTGAAAGTAGACAATGGAGATGGAAGGAGCGATTCAGAGCCCCTCCAGGATGAGGTCTAAACTATAGCTTAGCACATAGTCCTGGGTGAAGGAGCCTTGTAGCTTAAAGATGTTTTTTTGAGACACAAGTGGAGAGATGATAGCTCCTTGCCTAGAGGCATTCCATCCTAGGGCTATAAACCCTCTAAACTCCCAAATATGGGGCACATGGTTAGGTCTCAGCCAACTGAGCTGCCTGCTCAGGGCACTTGGTTGGGTTTCGGCCAGCTGAGCTGCCCATTCAGGTCCTATCTGGAGTGTATTACTTTCCTTGAAATAAATCCTCACCTGATTTTGCTCTTATTTGTTGTCTCTTGTTTGAATTCATTCCTACAGGCAAGACAAGAACTGGCCCAGAGGTTATCTCTGGCCAGAGACCCCCTTGTCCATGGCTGACACCGGTACCATGCCCTGGAAGGAAAACATCCCTAAAGCTTCAGTAAACCACTACATACAACAGGCCTGAGCTTCAGAGTCTGGAGGATGAGGCCTTGTCCAGGAAAAGGCAGGAAGAAGCAAAAATAGACCTCCCCTGCAGAGCACCGCAAACAGGAGTTAGGAGGCGAGGACCAGCAGGCGTCAGGGGCAGTATGAACAACTGTGTCTTTGACAACTGTTCCAGGGTAGATGATCTTTGGGAGAAGAGAGCAGATGCTTCTAAAAACACAAATAATGTGCCACGGGATGCATGTATTACATCGGGCAATGACAATTGCATATAAAAGGGAAGGGAAATATGAGACTTCAAAGTATCAGTTACCAAGTGTCTTTAGCTGATATAACAAGCCTCAGGATTTCCCACTTAACAACGTGGTCAGCATAATACATGTCTATTTAAACCTATCTTTTACTTAGCTTATAACCAATTCTTATCATGCATATCTAAATATAGAATAGTACAGTACTGGAACCAAGAGAAAGTGTTAAGGACTACTAGTTACCTTTCTTTCAGCAGCTTTAAAATTTTCCATTCATTATTCAAAAGACAGTTCCGTATTATCAAGCATTATACATCTTCATTTATGCCTTGTGAATAAATTTGACACATTTATCTATAGCGCTGAATAATTTAGTGAACTGAGACCATTTGAGACTGAGCAACACTCATATTTGGAATGCCTAAAGTTTTATGGATTATTTAGATTAAACCCAGAAACAGTGACAAAAATGTATTAACAACCAAAAAATAGAGATGTGTGAATATTTAATAACTGCTTTATTTTCCATATTTAGCAAAAGTCTACATGCTTTTGATATAACACCACACACAAAATATTTGAAATACTTAAAAGAATGCAGGACATTCATTTTAAATAAAATATATTTTCTTGCTTTTAATCAATAATATTTTAAAAATGTGTTGCTTCACTAATCTCAAACTGGTCATTCATATATTAGAAAGTAGAAAGAGGTGGTTAGAAGGCACTTAGTGACATGCTTACTTTAATATGACCTTGTTATTTTTGTTAAATCATATAAGTTATGATCCTAAAATAATTTAATAATGGATGATTACAACATGATTTTGATTAGCTCATTTTTATCAAATACAGCTGCCTGCTTGTTACCCATGGGAATTCACAAATTAAAAAGAACTGTATCTGGGAATCTTCCATCTACTGCAGTGACAGCTCTGTTGAGTGGCTTCCACTTAGCTTGTTATCGGTATGTCTGCACTGGTCTGAGGCACTGGAAAATCACACTGCCTGGTGGGCTGGGTGCAGAGAACCCTTTCCACAGGAACCACACATTGTACACTCATGCACTTCCGCTCCATCAATGATACCATCCACCGAGTCAATTTTGTATATAAAGGACCTTCCAGGGAGCCTGTAGCAAACACCCCCACTATATTAGTGTACTTCTCTTTATCCTTATCTTCTAGGTAAGAAAGCTAGACATTGTTAAAGAAAGAAACATAGAAAACTGCATTATCATATGGCATTAATGTAGTATTAAGGAATACACTGAATATAAAGTAACACGATATATGGGAACAAAGTATATTATGTTATCTTATTATATTTTATATTATATTATTATATATTATATTATTATTATATTATTATATTATGATAGAGGCCTGGTACATAAAATTTGTGCATGGGAAGGGGCATCTCTCAGCCTGGCCTGCACTCTCTTGCAATACGGGACCCCACAGGGGTCAGGCCAAAACTGTCAGTCAGACACCCCTCTCAAAATCTGGGACTGCTGGCTCTTAACAGCTTGCCTGATTGCCCCTAACTGTCTTGGTCTGCATGCCTGATTGCCCCTAACCAGTTGCCTGCCTGTCTGATCACCACTTCACCACTAACTGCATCTGCCTGCCTGATCACCCCTAACCAATCCACCTAACCCCTCTGCCTGCCTATCTGATCACCCCTAACTGCCTCTGCCTGGGCCCCCAGCACCACAGCTACATCTGGAAAGATATCTATAATGACATCAGAAGGTCAATTGGCTGCCTGGTGTAATTAGCATATTATATTTTATTATTTATATTATACTATATTATATTATATTATGTTATATTAATTATACCAGATGGCTGATGCACAAAATTCATGCAAGTGTAGGCCTTCTTTCCCCCAGCTGGCAGCACTGGCTTCCCTCTAGCATCTGGGACTGGGGCTTCCTTCCAGCCGCCAGCAGGCATCTGGGACTTGGGCTTCCCTTGCAGCCCCGGCTTCATCCGGAAGGTTTTCCAGTCTATTAGCATATTACACTTTTGTTATTATAGATTATGTTATTATTTTATATTACACAAGAGACATAATGCTTAAAATATAAAATTGGAAGTTCCATGGGTCTCCTATCATCTTTGAGCAGGAAAGAGGTCATAGATGATGATTACCTAATCTCAAGGAACACACTGGAAAAATTAGGTAACAGACTCAGAGTGGTTGTTAATATCTATAGATTACTTACTTTGGATCAGGTGTTGTGTTTATTATTTTATATACATTCGTTTATGTCATTCTCAAACTACCCTATGGGACTTGTTATTAGTATATGAGAATTACTTCCTTCATCTTATAGATGAGCAAGAAAGTCTTGACAAAAGTTATTCAGTTATTAGCTGTAGAGTTGAAAATCTGTGTTATATAAAAACTCACTTTTTCTGCTTTTTCAGATTCAGTAAAGGGTCCAATAAAGATTTTAATTAAGTTGAGGGGAGGCAAACAAGGTAGTGTTCATTTATGTTAGTTTTAATTAAGAGAGGGATTTACAGTGATAAACTCAATGACTTCAGGGAACAGGCAGGAGACCTAAATATGTGAAGTAATAATGGTTATTGCAGTGCATTATGGATGTCTTAGATTACCTAAAGTAATTCTCATTTAATTTTAAAAAATTGGACTGACCCAATACAGCATATCTTCTGGAGGGCTATCAATTTGCAAGATCTGGAGGAAAGCAAAGACAACAGATCTACAAAAAATAAATCTGGAAAACATCATTGGCTTGAGATGAGGGCACTATAATATGTGGGAAAGACACAATTAAAGAGATAAACAATAAGGGTAAAAATCTAGGGAAGCAACTAGTTTAACCATATCAAACAAATATTTATAACTAGAGGCCCAATGCATGAAATTCGTGCAAGGTGCTAAGCCCTCACAGCTACAGCTTCATTTGGAAGGTCATCTGGTCTAATTAGCAGATTATGCTTTTATTATTATAGATAATAAAAACTTAATATGCTAATTAAACCAGACATGCAGGCAGGGGCCGAGGCAGAGGCTGGCAGCCACTGCAGCAATGGGAGCCAGGGCAGCATCAACTGTGGTGGGGGCCAAGTCCGTTGCACGGATTTTGTGCATAGGGCCTCTAGTTTACTTATCATATATAGAGGGAGGGCAATGAAAATAAAGAGAGAGAAGCTAAGGAAAGAAAAGTTTTGACTGGAGTTCTTAAATCCTAATGTGAGTATTTGAATTTTATCAGAATGAGATAGGATCACACTTAGACATGTGCCAAAGACACCTCCTATCTGTGGTAGGCATACCTTCTGTGTATTATTGTAATTACATCTTCCTAAGAGCCTTTACACTTTAAATATTGGATAACAGTGCGAGTAGGCAGAAAGTGGGTGAGCCAAAATTCAGACCACAACTGTTCAACTTCAAAAAGAAACCATACCACACGGTTTTCTATAGGAAATACTAGATCTGAATATCAGAATACAAGTAAAGGACTTCTGCAATTGGTCAAGGGTTGAATGGAGAAATCCTTGGTTAAGATGGTGACTAGGAGAACAAAAAGGTTGCATGTTATTTAAAATAACATTAAATATAATAATAACACCACTCTAAATACTTGTCATATAATAGCTAATTTTACCTTAAAAAAAATCTATTGAACAAGTACTATAACTAGCATCATTTGCCAGTTTTTAGATAAGAAAATTGAGGCCCAAAGACTATATAACTTGTTTAAAGTTAAGCAGATAGAGATGATAAAATATGGATGTTAAACCTTAAAGCAAACCAATTTCTTTGATTTATCAAACACATTTCAAACCTTTATATCAAACCAATTTGTTATCCAATATTTAAAGTGTAAAGGCTCTTATGAAGATGTAATTTTCAGAAGGCATACCTAGCACAGAGAAGAGGTGTCTCTGGCACATCACAACAAAAGTAAAATATGTTGATCATCTGAAATCAATAGGAAAATGGTAATTTTTTGTTTTCATAAGGTGCAATAGTAAACACTATTGAAAATGGTGAACTAAAGTTACATGAATCAATATAAAGAGATCTATATAAAATAATTTTTAGAATATTATTGGTTAAGAAATTTAGTATGTAACTGATTATAGCAACTTAAAATATGAATTAATGCTACATTTATGTGCATTAATTTGAACTAATGTCATTGCTTAGGATTACATATTCATGTGATACAACTTTAAAGGTATACACAAGAGTGAGAAAAACCAAAATCAGCAGATACTTCTGAGGGAGAGGAAGTGGAATGGGATCCAAGATAAATACATAGGAATCTAAAGAGTTTTCAATTATTCTCAATCTTTAGAGGGTATTATTGTTCAATATAGTGTTCTCCATACATTTCTGCATGCTAGAAATATTTCTTACTAAAGCAATAGAGTCACTGACTAATTAGCCTCTCTTCCAAATATAACCGAAGGTAGAGATAATCATTAAAGTAACTTCTGTGTTTATATTTTAAACTTTTAGTAGATCAATAAAGTAAAAATAGAATATCTGGAGTAGGCTTAAGTTTCCATTAGAATTTAGTACCTGAAAACCCTAAACAACCATAGAAAAATGGGCAAAAATCCATGAGCTAAAAGTTCAAAGAACCATAAATGACCTTGTATCTATATGTCCTTCTATATAATCCTATATAATAAAAGGGTAATATGCAAATTGATCCTAACAATGGAACAACCAGAATGACCACTCAGCCAGTCACTATAAGGCACACTGAACACCTCTCAGTCCCTCCCCCCAGCTGGCAGGCTCTGGCCACCTGATGGCAAACAAGGAACTGGGGGTGGGTGGTGGCTGGGGGCGGGGCCAGCTATCAGCAGCTGGGGAAGATGGCCCTGGTTGCAAGCCAGTCTAGGGACCATAACTGTGCTGAATTTCATGTGCCAGGCCTCTAGTATATTATACTTTACTATAAAGTATATATTTATAATTATCTACACATATTTTATCTATATCAATATATCAAGTTAGAAAGAAACCAAACTATTATCAGAAACAATTTAATAGAGATTAGATTTTAGGTAATTTTTTTAATTTTATTTTTTAATTCTGTTTTTCCATGATTTTTTAAAAATTTATTTGAGAGAGAAAGAGAAACACTGATTTGTTGTTTCACTTATTTATGTATTCCTTGGTTGATTCTTACATGTGCACCAGTGGGGGGATGGAACCCACAATCTTGGTGTATTGGGATGATACTATAACCAATTGATCTACTGAGCCAGTGCTAGGATTTTAGGTCATTTTTAATTTGTAATTTTCAAAAATAAATTTTAGCAAATAATAAAAACAAAACAAAAACAAAACCCAACTCTTAGTAATTTTATCCTAGTTTAAAAAATGCTGCACTGTGACCTCCTTTCTCTTATTCCTTGTGGGTTAACTTTACCCTTTCCTGCCTTATTGCACACTAATAGTGGTGTTCTCATGAGGTACCCACGTAAATCAAATAAAACCCACTCTATGGTGATTTGAATTGAAATCAATGTCCCAAAAGTAAAGAAATTGAAAAAAAAAAAATAGATACATAATACATTTGCAAACTCTCATAATACATTTGAAATCAATGCATTGATTTCTTATTTTTAAAAGAATAATTCAGGTTGACTGTTGTTGAATATAAAAGTTGATAATGTTTACCAAGTTGTTTGCTTTCTTATGTGCTTATGCATTCACTTTGCAAGGAGACCAATTCTAAAAATTGTCCTCAAGAAAACACTCAAACACTGTCCTCACTTAATAGGAAGAGTTGCCAGTGTTTGGTCTGGCAGTTTACTAACATTCTTTAGGAAGGAACTTTCTGTTTTTCAGTTTCCAACTCACAGTCAAGACTCAGAGCTTCAATCTGAAGTTTCTCATCCTTACTCAGAAGTGTCCTCTCATTGCCATCTGTGGATATAGGTTACACTTTGCCAGGTAGAAAGATGCTTCTAAGTAGTGAGTGAGCATTTTTATTTTTGTCTATTTGCCGTAAGTACCCCGTGTAGAATTTCATGCATAGCCAGATACTGACCATGCTTTTTGTTGTAAGTACAATAATATATAATAACTTCTTCCAAAGCCCTATGGGACATGAGCACTGAAGCTCCTAGTGGCTTTTGGTATATGACTATGTAATAATGGAACCTATTTTCTTGAGGAAACACTGTGTAAAGGCTTTTATTCCCTCCTTCCAATGTATATAACTTACAAAGTCAATAAAATAAAAATTTTATTTCTTTTGTTACATAATTTTTATTTAAGTACTATAAATATTTCTCCATTTTCCTATTAAAGTGTTCTTGCTGTGTACAACAATGTCCTTTTCTGCTTGTATTTTTAAGTTGTTTCTGGAAAACATTTATATTCCAGAATGTTTTTCAATTCATGATTAGGCTAAGCTAAGGCATCTCAATTGACTCCAATGCTGGATTCTGAGAGAGAATGAAGATAATCCAGGGACTCATTTTCACAAGTTTTAAAAAAGCATAAAATCATTCTTTCTACTGTCTGTAACACCTGTACACAGAGGAGAAGAATAGCAGAAAGGACTGGGAAAGGCCTATCCAGCCACATGGCCCATCCTACTCAAGGCTGTTCTTTGTTTTTCTTGACTGTATCCCTCAAGTGAACCAGCCATATGTAGAGGAGGGGGAAAAAGGTTCTCTGAATATAGCTGAGGTTAAAAAAAAAAAAATCTCACCGCTACTAAAAGAGTAACCTTTACCCTTTCTCTCTTTTCAACACCTTTTGGGGCTTGTTATGGTTAATTCTATGTGTCAAAGCCATGGTGCTCAGATAAGTGGTCAACAATTCTTTTCAGTATTTTTGTGAAGGTATTTTTGGACAAGATTTATATTTAAGTTGGTGCACTGTGTGAAAAGCAGATCACCCTCCATAACCTGGATGGGCCTTATTTAATCATTTAAAAGTCTGAACAGAAAGAAGACTGATCTTCTCTTAGAAATAAATTCTCTGGCCTGACAGCCTCTAAGATTGAATGATAGCATGGCCTATTTCTGGGTCTTTAGCCTGATGGCCCATTGCATATTTTGGGTTGTCAAAACTAACATATTCTCTCTCTCTCTCCCTCTTCCTCTCCCTCTCTCTCTTTGAAAACCTTGACTAAAAAAAGGCCTAACAGGTACTCTGAGGTCTGATTCTAAGAAACTATAACTTTAGTGAATGGAAATACTGTGTGCGGCAGTCATCTTCCCAGACACATTGGTTCTCTGTAAAGTTCCACAATGGGTAAGCACAATAAGAAGTGCCGATCTTCCTGAAAGAATCTAAAGACTGCGTGAACACAAAATAAATTCCCAGCTCTGTAATTAAAGTCTAAAAGGAGAGGAAAGAGAGAAGGAGGGATGCATGATATGATACCTCTAAATACTCTGATATGTTTTAAAGGGCTATTACATAATTTTTTCTTACCATGGGGACCCTGCTATCCTACTTAATTCCAATCCCCCTTTAGAGATCCCAACCAGACTGTTAAAAACAAGTACACATTCTTAAGGCATCAGCCTGATCTAAAAGTTGGGTACAATTACCGTTTCAAAAAAAAAATCACTCAATACTATTTAGAGTCATTTGAAAAGAAATAGCTCTGGCTACTACAAGATACGGATGTGGGTAACCCTGGGACTCCATGAATGAAAAGTGTATGAATGAAAAGGAAACAGAGGAGAAGGCTGTAGGATTTCAGCTTTATACTCCCACAGAGTTACCTTCCCACAGTGAGAGCAAGGCACTGCACACGGATTTGCAGTGTGCTAAAACAAGCTAATATGCACTTAATGAGACTCCCAGCTGACTACCTTTCAATGCATACTCACTGAATTAACTTAGAACACCCTCCTCTACTGCAAACTAATTCAGACACCCCCATCCTCTTTTCTTTCTTTCTTTTCTTTTCTCTTTCTTTCTTTCTTTCTTTCTTTCTTTCTTTCTTTCTTTCTTTCTTTCTTTCTCTCTCTCTCTCTCTCTCTCTCTCTCTCTCTCTCTTTTCTTTCTTTCTTTCTTAAATATGTTTTATTGATTTTTTTCAGAGAGGAAGGGAGAGGGATAGAGAGTTAGAAACATTAATGAGAGAGAAATATCGATCAGCTGTCTCCTACACAACCCCTACTGGGGATGTGCCCTCAGCCAAGGTACATGCCCTTGTCCGGAATCGAACCTGGTACCCTTCAGTCCAGTCCACAGGCCGACGCTCTGTCCACTGAGCCAAACTGGTTTCAGCCATCCTCTTTTCTTAAAGTATCTGCAATAGCTACTTTGAACTTTGCTGGTATGATAGCAAATGGCCCCATACAGTGGGCAGTCTATACAGACTGCAAAAGAAATACAAAGAGGATATACATCAAATGGTGTGTTAAGCAGGGAGATAAAATTCTCTGATGATGAATCAAGGCTAGCTGGTCTTGTTAGTGCAATAGGATTCCAGTTTTTCATGTATGGGAAGACTTCCTTTCAGAAAAACAAAGTTAGTAATGAACAGAAATGATTAAACTTCAGAAGACATTGTTCTTATTTCTCCTTTGGGGGATTTATTCTCAGTCAGCCAAAGCGTTCCTGACCCCAAAGTTTCACCATATTCCCACCTAGCCATCTCCAAACCCTATAACCTAAAGTCAAAAGGAACTCCAGAAACTCAATAGTCTTGAAGAGGAAATGAGCAATATGCATTTACTTTCAAAAAGAAGGAAATTGGTTCCCATTAATCAAATTTTCAGCAAGAAAATGCATCTTTCTTTCACATAGATATGAGAAGATAAATTTCCACCAAGCTTTTATGTGTCAGGCTAAAAGGGTTATCGATGAGGTTATAAGGTTTACAATGTTAGAGTGGCAAAGAAAAATGTCTTTGTAAGGAGGTGAGCTCTTTTTGATGTTGTAAAGGTGCTTTTTCATTTCTCACCTTCCCATCTTCTTGAAAGATCAGCCACTTTAAGAATAGTTTGTGAATTCTTAAAGCATCTTAAAAGCAAAGTAGCTTTTACTGTATTTTACATATAGTTATAATATTTAATGATTACAAGCCAGTGGCGGTATTTGCAAAACTTCTTATCCTTGTTTTTATAGTTGAGAAAACAAAGGTTCAGTGAGGTTAGACATTTTGACCAAGATCCCATAACTAAGACTGGAGAACGCCATGAATTAAACCAGACCTCTCATCGCTTTTCTATACAATCTCCTCTCTGGAAACACCAGCCACTTAAAATAGAGTTTTCAAAGAATTTTCAAATGGAAAAGCAAGTCTACAATATAAGGCTTTCTATACTTTGTGGCCAGAAATGCTAAACCCATCTATTTATGCCTAAATCAAAAAGCTATTAGGCCAATAAAAGAATAATCCCCTCTAAAGACACATTTTGGCAAGGAAAAATGCAGTGCAATTTGCTAAAGGCAGAAAAATAGAAACACATGTAATCTCAAATTAGCTGGCTTTGTTTTCTGCTGTTCTATGCAAATGCAAACACGCAAAAGAACAAATCTTTGAAAGAGAAAAAAAATGAGCATGTTGGCAACTGGTTGTCCTCGTGTTTCTCTTAATTGGCGCGTGCCTTCCCTGCTGGAACTCCTCAGACTGCTCAGATTCCTGGCAGTAGCTCTCATCAAATCTCATCTCCGATGATATATTTGTGGAGATCACGGTGCTCCATCAGACATTCTGGCTCACACAGGAGGCTGCTGAGCTGACATTCAGCGCCCAGAACCTCCGTGGCTGAGCCAAGCAAGCCACCTCTTGTGTGGTTCCCTGCCCAATTTGCAGTATTTCTGCCAACGAGTTTTCTAGATGGCGAGAACACCCCTAACCTGAGTGTAGAAGAGAGCCATGGAGGCGCAGGAAGGTCTGAGCATGTACGGGTGCTGTGATACTACCACAGGTGAGCGCTGGCGCTGGGAGCAGAACCGGTGTCTGCCCGGGAATGCTCACAGCAACTGCATGACCAGCAGCTGCTTCCTGAGAGGCCATGGCTGTTCCCAACTTTGTTTCAGGCACTTACCCCATGGTAGCTCACAGTCACACTGCAGAACTGGGCAGGGGGGGAAGGAGAGTAAAATAATAAAATTGTTCTCTTCTGATGGTTTGATATCATACAGGGCAACAGTCATGCGCTGCAGAGAAAACACACCTACATTATTGGAGCATTTGGCTCTTTGAGAAAGTAATCACTGTAGGCAGTCCCCCAAGATTAGAGCCATCCATGGAATTTAAAGAAAAGCCTAAATCTGCAAAATAGATGAAGAGATGTAGAGAGGAGGTAGTTCTTAATAAACCCATCTAGCTTTCTTAAAATATATGACCCATTTTCTACAAGACACCTCTCTGCATTTTGGCAACTCTAGACCAGTGTTTTTCAACCTTTTTTGGGCAAAGGCACACTTGTTTCATGAAAAAAATCACGAGGCACACCACCATTAGAAAATGTTAAAAAATTTAACTCTGTGCCTATATTGACTATATATAAAGTAATTCTCTTGAATAGGAATCAAATAAACACAAAGAAATTATTTTATAATTACTTTATTATGAAATATTAAGTAAACAAAATAGTGAAAAATTATAAAATTCTTGTCTTGTCTGCACCTATGGCACACCAGGCAACATCTCGCGGCACACTAGTGTGCCGCGGAACAGCGGTTGAAAAATGCTGCTCTAGACTATAGTTACCAATTGCTAACTGGGTTCCTAACTTGTCACCCACCTCTAGTTTACCATTCACACCAGGAATAAATGAATCTACTAAAAGCACTACATATTTTGTTTACATCAATACCCTGCTTTAAAATATGTATGCTTCTTCTGCTCCCATTGCTGCAATCTATAACATGCACATGTAGATTCTTTAGCCTGACCACTAATGTTCTAATGCCCTTTCCTTCCCTCCCTTCCTAACATAAGTTTTACATTCCCACTAGTAAACTTGCACTGTCTAATAGAGTTGCCACTAACAATGTATGGCTACGTGAAACTAAATTTAAATGAGATAAAATGAACAACTCACTTCCTGTGTTGCACTAGCTGCATTTCAAGTCCTCAGCAGTCAGGTGTACCTGATGGGTACTATGCTGGACAGAGCCAGCTGCCCACCAATGCAGGGAGTCCTACTGCATAGCATGGCCATCTACTTTACTCTGGGTCCCTGTGTACTTTGCCCAAAAGTCCTGGTATAGCCATGCTCTCCTGGTGGATATGCTGCCATTTTGTTCACCCTTCCACATTTACATACAGAATTTCATACACCGCCAAGGTGCAGGCTACAGTTCACATTTTCTATCTCCACATCCTTAAATATTCCAGTCAAAAATGAGCTCCCACTTTCAGACTCTAGAATTTTGTTTATAAAACTCATATGATAATTCCAAGACAGCTGCTTTATTTTTAAAGGTTTTTTGTTTGTTTGTTTTTAATATATTTTATTGATATTTTACAAAGAAAAAGGGAGAGGGATAGAGAATTAGAAACATCAATGAGAGAGAAACATTGGTCAGCTGCCTTGTGCACACTCCCTACTGGGGGTGTGTTCGCAACCAAGGTACATGCCCTTGACCAGAATCAAACCTGGGATCCTTCAGTCCACAGGCCGACTCTCTATCCACTGAGCCAAACTGGTTAGGGTGCAAGACTGCTTCTTTAAAGAAATTTAGGTAAAATAATTATTTTCTTACTAATTTGGAGAGAGAGAAAAGAAAAATTAGAGGAAGAGGAGGAGTGGTGGAGCTGAGGGAGGGGCAAATGGGAGTGAAGCTGTGTAGCTGTGTTTTCTCCCTGACAACTTGTGGATTTTAGCCACTCAATATATAAATAACAAAATGCAATTTATATTTTATATATATTTCTTCATATTATAAAAAACATCATGTTGTCTAACTTTTTTATTTATTAGGAGAAAACTCAGAACTAATAGCCAAACTATGTATCCAGCAGTGTGGCACCAACCCATCAGAACGGAAGTGGCCTTAGCGGCCCTGCTCTTTACTTCCCGAATCTGGGAAGAGCCAATGAGTTCTACAAAGAGCTGGGACAGCCAGGGAAACACCGGGGGGAGGGGTGTACTTTAGGGCCTTAAGACTGTAGATATTTATTCTTCCAGGATGGCAGTGTTTCAATATTTTATCAGTGAGCATCGCTATCCCTGCACTTTCTGAACAGCGATCCTGATGTAACTGCCCCAAGTCACACAGGCAATAGAATTTGTCAAAAACTAAAATTAATACACCTTTTCAGGAACATGCATACTATGTCACATGAGACACTCACCTTTTGGGACATTGACAATATAACTTTTCAACTACCAGATCAATGTGTGATCCTGACACCCTTGGGATAATGTCACATGCATTTGTGTGCAGATTTGAACATTCCAGAAAACTGCTCCCTCCGATGTCATATTTGGGTATTTGATGCTGTAGGCTTAAAAATCTTAATAAGCTGACACTTTTATTTTCAGAAGTGCCGGCAAGGGATGCAATTCTGGGGGGAAAAAATTACATTCCAGCCTGGCTGATTGGTTAATAAAATGAAAGCAGTTTGTTATAAATAAACAAGTAAAGGCTATTGCATGCCTTGCATTGCCTTTAACATAAGTGGATAAACCACTTCATTTCTTTCAATAAAACATCTTGCACCTAAAATAAATGTTTTATGCTTCATGTAAAAAGTTGATAGTTGATGACTTTTTGTAAGTAGCCAACCATAGCTGTACAAAACCAATAGTTGATATGATATAATTTGGGGCCCTATTCCTACTTTAAGTAATGTTCAGTTTATAAGTAAATACATTACTTCTTTATTGATTCTTCTTTATAAATAATGTAAAGGAACTCCACAAAGAAAACAATAAACATAACTGACTTATAAAGTTGTCTATATTCCAGTGGTCATTTCATATTCAGTATTCTTTTCCACTTAAAAACAAGCTATTAAGTATTCCTAGATTAGAAACATGAGAAGTCTCTGGGTATCTGAGCTTTTCTTTAAAATTCTCCTCTTACCCAGTTCTTACTCTGAATATACTTCTATTTTAGGGTCAATTTGAACAAGTAAAGCTGATTCCCCAACTCACAAAATAAATGATTCAGAAAATCACAAGATAGTGGGGGACTCCTACAGATGAGCCAGTAAAAATGGATAGCAGCAGCAGTTAAACTTCTGGTGATAGAGAAGACTGAGTAAAAAGAGATATTAGTAAGCAGAGAAAAGAAATACTTAAAAAAAAAAAAAAGACAGCAGAGACAATTTAGTGTAGGAACAAAGAAGCATAACTATTTTGATAACTCCATTGACAATACAAAATCTTAATTAACCTTATTGTCACCTACCACTTCTTATAACTGGACAAAGAGGATAAGGCTTATGTAATTTCCACCACATCACAGCTATTATGGGACTTTATTTATTTAAGATACTAACATTTCTTTTCCTCAAAATGTTTTAAAGACATTGGCATTGTAACCTGAATATTATGTAGAGCTACAGTGTGAGACATCTAATGTTTCCTGAGCTGTGTGGTGAAGAAGGCAAAATGCTCTCAGGAACAAAGGTGAAAAAAAATGAAGAAAATCTTGTATTAGTGGTTATGCAGGTAGGGACAGAACCTACTTTGATGTCTTCAATTTCCCCTCTGAATGTTGACATTCTTACTGTTTCAAGTTTTATCAGCAGCATGTGTCTTAGTCCATTTGGGCTACTCTCACAAAAATACCACCGACTGTGGCTTAAACAACAAACATGTGAGTCTCACAGTTTTTGGAGACTTGCAAGCCTAAGATTATATTGCTGGCAGATCCATTCACTGGTGAGGACACGTTTCCTGTTTCACAGACAGTCTTCCCAAAGTGGCCGCACATGGCGGAATGGACAAGGAAGCTCCTGGGGGGCTTCTGCTGTGAAGGATCTAATCCCATTCCAAAGGCCCCACCTCCATCTACCAGAACACTAGGGTTAGGTTTCAACATTTGAATTTGAGAGGGCCACAAACATTTGGGCTGTAGAGCATGCAGTCTCTATGACTCAATCCAAAACGCCTTGAAGCAATTTCCCCAGAACTCACTGTGGAATAAGAGACTAACTATTGTTGGGATTAGTTATTACATTTGGGATTTTTTGTTGTGGGAATGCTCCCTACCTTAGCATATCTATGACAAGACTGCCTCTAATAGTCAGGACTGTTAAGGTTTAGCATTAACAACCCATATGAGTTATTATTCGATTTGGCCAAACATTAAAACACCCACTTACACACATTTCTCAATGGTTTTCATGCATGTCATAAAGCCATGTCTTCTATGTCAGGCTATGTCTTGGGAGGGTGGTGCAGGCTGCTCCTCTGCAGATTGAATCACATTCACTAGCATGTAGACTACCATGTGCTCAACAAGGTCCTTCATTTTAAATTAACATCTAATCAGCTGAAGAAAAAGTTCTAGTGATAAACAATTATAAAATAAAATGGGGAAAATAAATTCAAGTGATAAAAATTAATAAAAATATAGAACCAGTGGATTAGATTGATAAGATTAAACCAGAATGCATCATTGTAATGGTAGAAGAATATTAGATAAATAGATGAATTAGAAAATGTGAAGTAATCTTAGCAATTTGAAAGCAAGAAGCTATATAATATGAAGGAATAAAGAAAGACTCTAAAGGGGAAGGATGAGGGAGCACTAAACATGTTTAAAAACTTGGTAAATTCATTAAAACAGTTACTTTCTTAACAGCTGCTGACATAAAATAAAAACAAATATTCTCCTTCAGAGGCTCTCTCCTTAGAATAAATAGGCTGAAAATCTGTAACATTGGTGGTTTTAACGCCTTGTCCCACACCAGGTTGGCTGCGCATAAAGAGCAAACATAGTCATAAGAGATTTGCTAATAAGAAAGTACTTTATAAACTTACACGTAATAATAACTGCAACCAGATGCTGAAAGTCCTCTCACAGCCGACACTTTATGCACATAATCTCTAATTCATAAAACAATCCTGTGAAATAGGAATGATAACAATCCTAGTACATACATTAAGAAACTGAGACTCAGGTAAGTTACATAACTGTGTAAGTTTGCACAGCTAGTTGAGTGACAGATTCAAGATTTAAACACACCTATCATAAATGGTTTTCAATAACTGACTTCATATAGATGATTATACTTTGCAAAGACAGAGGTTATAAAATACCATTATTTTATTTATTATGGGTTTGGCTTATCATTTGTGAAATGTTTGTAACTACTTATAATGTGACATTGTTCTATGTGTTGAAAAATACAGCAAAAATCTAGATAATGTCCCTTGGATTTTAACTTATCTTGGTTATTATAAATAAAGCTACAATGAACATGGGAGTTTGTCTATTTTTTCAAGTTAGTGCTTTAATTTTCTCAGGATAAATAATTAGAAGTGAAATTGCTAGATGATATGGTAGTTCTAGTTTTAATTTTTTTAGAAACCTCCATACTGTTTCCCACAGTGGCTGCACCAATCTAAATTGCCACCAACAATACACAGGGTTCCCTTTTCTCCAAATACTCACCAACACTTATTTCTTGTCTTTTTGAAAATAGCCATTCAAACAGATAGGAGGTGATGTCTTATTTGCATTTTCCTGATGATTAGGGATATTCAGCATCTTTTCATGTCCTTGTTGCTATGTTTATATCTTCCTTTAAAACAAACTTCTATTTAGTTATTGTGGTTTCACACCTTACACTAGTCTTAATCCATTTCAAATTTATTTTTGTGTATGAAATAACAATCTAGTCTTTCTTTTTAGAATGTTGCTGTCTAGTTTTAAAGATATTATCCTTCCCCCTCTGTATATTCTTGGCTCCTTTGTTATACACTTATTGACCATATATAACCTTGGATTTATCTCTGGATTCTATTCTGTTCTGTTTATCTATGTGTCAGATTTTATGCAATATCATATGTTTAAAATACTACCACATTTAAATATAGTTTAATATGTAGTATATTAATATATAGCTTTGAAATACAGTCAAAAGCAATCAAAGCAGGGTCAGACAACCTGATGTTTTTTGTAAGTCTACTACTAACTGGTTTGTGAAGCGTAAAAACAAGGCTGCTCTTTATGATATGTGCCTTGTCTTAAGATGCAAAGCAATAGGTGTGATCACTACATAGGTTATAATTATACATCAGCTGACCTGCAGTGAGACAAATTCAAAATTGAAGGCTTTAAGGGAGGATGGGATATCTATTTTTTAGCTTTCTTGAATAGTCAAATGCCCCATGATCCGTCCTTCTCTGTGGAGGGCTCTCTGACAGAAACTTCAGCTCAATAGCTTCCTAAGAACTGATATGCATAACTTAGACTCCTACTTGACTACTTAGTGCAATAATTAAAGTCCAGTAAACTCTACAAAATAAATATATTAACTTTATTCAAGGAATACCAGACACCAAATATAATACTGCCTGTTGGAGTTCATGATTTGAGATGTGTTTGAAAGTAGGATTAATTTATATGCATAATCCATGGACACAGACAAAAGGGTGGTGAAGGCCTGGGGCAGGTGGTTAGGAGGTGGGCTTCAAGGGGTCAATGGAGGAAAAAGGGGGACATATGCAATATATTCAACAATAAAGATTTAAAACACACACATATCCATGTGCGCATGCGCACACACACACATACACACACAGACACACACACAGACACACACACACACAAACATGTCATTTTACTGCCTTTAGTATCTAAACCACCTTGGCCATGACTCAAGACATAATCACTGCATTTAATCTTGTTCCGGTATTTTACAACTCTCATATCCTAAAAGTATATTCTATAGCAAGTTTTTCGGTATTTGCTGGCAAAAGGGGTGACTAACTGAATGGCACAGGTAAAGCTGAACAATCTTAATTAAACTTAATAAAATTAAGGCAACTTATAACAATGCAGATTATTGATGTATGAATAAATTCCCTTTAGTTTTTCTATTTTTTATTTACAAAATACAATTTTTATATGTGTGCACAAGTTCTAGCCCACCTTGACACCTTTCAATTAAAATGCACAAAGAGCAGCCTTATACCAAGAGTCCAGAGTTTTGCTACCTCAAAACTTTTAATTAAACAAAATTTCCTGAATTTCACAAAAATATGCCAATATTCATGTCAATATGCCCTGCAGGAATATAGCTATTCCCCTGAACACTATAGTATAAAGTGCAACAGGCCCTACACATTTAAAACTTTTTGTTGCATTATTGTTTTCTGCTAGAAGCTAAAATGATGGATAAGCTTATTTCATAGCTAGAAATAATCACGGCAGAGGTATATTTTTGGATATTTTACTATTTGTTTTTTTCCAAAATAATAAGCAATTCCTACCTATATTCTGGGAGTCAGAAAACAGATAAATCACTTACTTGAAAAGTGAAGTATGAAAATAAAGAACTACAAATCTTTATAAAATCCACTTTTGATGTTAAAATATTGCATCAACAATCACAATTTTTTATGAATAGAACAAAACAAAAAGTACACATTACAAAATAGTAAAATAAAATATGAAGATGTGTTTTAGAAGAGAAATGATCAGCTATTTCTCCCTCATAGCTAATTTTTAAAATCACCATTAACATAAAAATTAAAACAATTGTCTTTACAGACTAATAGCCCCCTTGAGCCCCAGCCAGTGTGGTTCAGCAGTTAGAGTATTGCCCTGCACACCAAAGGGTTTTGGGTTCAATTTCTGTTCAAGTGCCTATACCTGATTTGTACGTTAGATCCCTACCCCCATTCTGGGTGTGTGTGGAGGAAACCAATGCATGTGTCTCTCTCGCTGTTTCTTTCTCTCTCCTCTTTCTCCCCTTCCTTCCCTCCTTTCTGTTCTCTCTGAAAAAGCAATGGAAAAAAATATCCCTTGACTAACTGATAGATACAAAATAAATATCTGATATTTATATGAAAATCATAGAGAGAAAAAATGGAATGCAGCTTTCACTACAGATTAATCTGTGGTCACAAAATAAATATATGGTTAAGACAGAAGTCAGAGAGAGAGAGCGAGAGCGAGAGCGAAAGCGAGATGGGTGGGGAAAAACCAAGAGTCACTATGGGTGTGCCTTAACCCCCAGCAATTATATGCTAAATTTAAACTGTACAATAATTGAATTCCAATAACAAACTTGGGTCTGAGGAAAGGTGCATGGTTTTCTTCAGATTCTAAATGGAATTTGTGAATTACCCAAATTGCTAGAAACCACTTTACATTTCAGCCTTTTGTTTCTTTCTGTACATTACAAGTTATAATGGAGTGTGTAATTACCTCCTCTGGGACTGCACTTTACAGGCTCGGGTCCCACGTTGGCTGAGGAAGTGATGCTGTTTTGTGTTCAATTGTAGCTGCTGCTTGTGGTGTTGGATTCCTGGATATTATGATCAATTATAATAGATCAATTCAGCCCAGGCTGCCGGTGCCACGGGAACCATGGAAGTACACTTTCTTGGGAGATCACCGTGAAGAAAACCCAATTTTGTATCCATTATTTTAAAAATA
This sequence comes from Pipistrellus hanaki, assembly GCF_964339955.1. NCBI lineage: Eukaryota > Metazoa > Chordata > Mammalia > Chiroptera > Vespertilionidae > Pipistrellus > Pipistrellus hanaki. The sequence goes on from NC_140513.1 coordinate 61,911,457, forward strand.
TATTCAGGTGAGTACCCCAGAGCTATTAGCTATAAAACTTCCTGTAACTATGCTGAGATTTTAAAAGACAGTTACATAAATTCTCAAAACATTTCCAAATAAAGGTCTGGAATAGACCAGAACTAGTTGTCATAACACTTGAATTCAAATTCTAGCTCCATTTCTACCTTCTTGAGGGACTTAAGACAATTGGCTTAACAACTTGGACTTTTCATCATTATCACACACACACGAACACACACACACGCACACACACACACATTAACTAAGTGAAGTGATGGATGTGCTAACTAATCTTATTTTGGTAATCTGTTCACTATACATATGTGTATCAACTCATCATGCTAGATATCTTAAATTTATATGACACAGTCCGAAGACTTGAAAAAAAAATGAAATGAAAATTGAGGCATGAAGCCTTTTAAAATAACATTTCAAGACAATGTAATGTAGTAGTCAAGATAAGAAGTTGGGACCCACGAAATTTTCAATTTTTTGGACTGTTGTAAAATATTTTCATGATTAAATTTTGCACGCAGATAAAGAGCATTTTAAAAGCTCAAGATAAATAGATGCAATATTCACTCATTCCTCAAAGTGAAACAGAACCCATAAAGACCAAGTAACGTAGGAAATATGGAGACAACAAAGGTCAAGTTTCTCCTCTGAGGATTTCAGTATCTAATCAGGAGACAAACTTGGGAACCACTTTTTGTCAGCTGCTGTGGGAACACAAAACATGCAGCTCCTCCGGAAGGAAGAGAGAAGCTGGTTCAGGCTTTTCAGAGAAGGTGACCGCCTATGGAAGAAACAGGCAATTCGGGTAATTCACAAACTCCATTTAGAATCTGAGGTGGGGGGATGAATTACAGGGAGTGGAAATAGTAGGCAAAAGGCCAGGAAAGCACCTCAGGGCCTGCCCCACATTCAGGAGGGTGGTACAACCTTTGGTGTGCTTGTGATGGAAAAATAATGGAAAGTAATGGTGTGAGGTGGGGCTTCCAAAGGCAATCTGCATGTGATTGAGAAGCACTTTGTTCCTAAAAGAAGTGTCAGAAGCATAGAGGTGAATTCTCAAATGGCTCCAGATTGGTGTACACAGTACAAGGAGGGGGGAAAAAAAGGCAGTAAATTCAGAATCTGCTTGCCTGAGTATCTGAGAAGATTTCATTCATTTTGTTGTCTGATTTAGGAATTGAATTAAGTTTACCCCCCCAAAAAATTGTTGCCTATACTTGATTCTTTAATTTCAGAGTATGATTATTGTACAGTGGCTTTATAGTTATAGGTTAAACATGACTGTGATAGTATTATATGTTTGTACTGACTGTTTCTGTTTATTTTGCACTGTGTAATTATTGATCAGAAATAAGACTTCCCTTACAAAGCCCAATTTATAACATGGCGGTGTTAGTGACTAGGAGAAATAACTTCCTTGCTTTTAAACCAGTGCATGTTCCTACTGAAAAAGAAACCATTTTAACTTAAATTAGGAGAATGTCCTTCTGTTTTCGGACATTAGAGTTATAAATTCTGTTGCAACCAACTGCTCCACTCTAAGTATAAAGATAAATCTTTGTCTTCCTTAGGTTCTTGGTGAATGCTCATTAACATTCCTCAGGATAACCTTAAGTGTAACTTGCTGGTCCTCTGTGAAGGTCAACTATTTTAGGAAAAATATGAGCAAATCCATAGTTCATTTAAATGCAAGCATAGCCCGTTTTTAAAAAGTGAAGATAATGGTTAAGGCTTGGAAATTAAGGGGTTGTTTCCTAGCTATGACACTTCATCTACATAATTGTGTCTAAGAATGACATCACATAAATGTAATATATATATATTTCACTGGAATGGTTTAGGTGCTAGCTGTCCACTATACCAAACTGTGACCCTATGAAAGGAAATTTGTGAGGATAAGTAATAAGTCTTACAAACCATATCTGGGAGATAAGTGGGGAACACAGTTTGGAAAGAGTCTAAATATTTTTAACAATTGTATTATTTTACACAAAATATTAGATGACCTTGTCCAAGTTATTGGACTAAAACTTTTCAATAAATTAAGGATTCACACAAAAACACAAAAGCCATCAAAGTGAGAGGTGATAGATATAATATACATCAAGAACATTAGTGGACCCAGTTCTCCATTGTTGACCCTCATGGAGGCCCAAATCAGATTTCGTTGAACTCTGTTTGGCTTTCTAATATCCTTTTTCCATAAATAAGGAGGAACTACTTTGGAGGAGAAAAGGAGATTGGTATGGCAGGAGAGAAAGGATCAGCAAATACCAAGCATATTCATATCTAAACATTACTTGGTCTTCTTAGCCACAGAGGGGATGTGCCAAAGCACATAAATGTGATCATCATCACTTCTATGAAACTAGGTAGGCTTTTGACACCACTCCAATTCACATGGGGTTGAGAGGGTTGGTCTTGGCTTTTATAGGATAGACCAGTGGCTGGCAAACTCATTAGTCAACAGAGTCAAATATCAACAGTACAATGATTGAAATTTCTTTTGAGAACCGAAAACCAACTTCTGTGCATGGGCCACAAAGTTTCAATGGCACTGTACGTGCGCACCCGCACGTGGTATTTTGTGGAAGAACCACACTCCAGGGACCAAAGGACCGAATGTGGCTCTTGAGCAGCAGTTTGCCGATCATGGGGATGGACAGACCTGTGGAAATAGCCTAATTGCATAGCAAAAGAAGCAGCACAGAATGTGAGCATGCCATTGAGCCCCAGGGAACAGAAACATTCATCAGAACTTATTTCTTGGTTTTTATGAACCTACGGTAGTTACTGGGGAGAGGAATTCTAGAGTGGACGGAGCACTGAATACCAGCACAGAATCCAAGGCTCCAAAATATGTTAGGAAAAGGGAAGGTTAAATCCCAAACACGTGCTCATTGCTTTAGTTTGGCCATGTGAGGAACAATCGCTGTCTGTATAATTATCCTCGAAATAATAAATAAACGATACGCTATGAAGTTAGGCCTCCAAACATACAATGTTAACAAAGTCTTAAAAGTTACTTTGATAATGTCCACATTTAAAAATAAATTTATGTGATGCTCTAAAACCAGTTTCCATTGACCAACATGCCCTCCCCATGCCCCCTGCCCCTCCCACCCCTTCACACACATACTGAATAGATACCCTACAAGTTGGAGACTTCTATGGGAGAACCATGCTGGTAAGTCTCTTTTAGCTCTCGACCACTTGCTGCTTTTGGTATAAAAACTGTTGCTACCATGGGAAAACAGTGACGCATTAACTGCAGAAATAAAACGTTGTATGGTTATGCTACCAGCTAACTCTATGGACATGCACAGCACGTTTAAGGTCAAGAACGCCCAGCACTTTGGCAAGCAGTCCTTTAATGGAGGACACAAGAAAATACATCTTATTATATTCTGATGAACAACAATCAGCAGGCTTTGGGCAGCAAGAAAGAAAAACAATTTGCGACTTTGAGAAACAAACTGAGCCGTGACTTATGGGATACTCCATATACTGGTCTTTTTCACTCAGCAGTTGTGTGTCAAGATTGTCCTGGAGTGGCACTTTAACCTTTTCTGAAGTAAACATTATTTTCCCTTTAAACAAAACAGGTCGCTGCTGCCCCTTAGACGCTCTCAAGAGATGAATACACCAACCCAGTGGCTGGATAGGCAGAGAGAAAGAATAGCAGCATACCCCCTCTGTTTTCAGAAACTGGAAGAAGGTGGCGCCTTGTGACTGGGTAGGTGGTAAAAAGGAGAATTTGAGCAGCTGGCATTTGTTGATAAGTTCTTGTAATGAATTTCAGTTATTTTGCTACTTTGAGTCTATTCACCCAAAGGACATATTATAGAAGTTTTTTGGTTTTTGTTTTTTTTTTTACAACTAGGAAATATTCTGTATTGTATATGCATGTTGACCAAGGATTGCATCTCTTACCACAGAATTTAAATGGGTGCCCAATCCACTTCCTAAAGGTAAAAAATTTGCAAGAAAACCTGAATACTTGTTAGTACAAAGTATCTGACAATACTAGCTTTATCTTTTTTGTAGGTATCTACAGAAACTATTAAAGATCAAATCATTCACACTGTAAAAAGCGAAATCCAAAGCTAAACCCAAAATTCATGAAAATTACATCCTATATAATAAAAGCCTAATATGGTAAATGTCCAGTCATCTGGTCATCCATTCAACCAATAAAAACATTATACTCTAATGATATGCTAAGGCTGCTCAATAACTGACCACCAAAGGACAGTCACTATGACGTGAACTGACCACCAACTGGTAGGTTAGCTTGGTGCTAGGGTCTGGCTGATAGGGACTGAACTAGACAGGCCAGACACACCCTGGAGCCCTCCTGTGGTCCCTCTCCACCTGGCCAACCCCCTGCATCCTTCCTGGGCCCAGATCATGCACCAGTTGGGTCCCTCAGCATGGCCTGCACCCTCTTGCAATCTGGGCTGAGGGACCTCCCCCTCCCCCCGGCAGAGTGCACAAATATCATGCACCAGGCCTCTAGTAGTAAACAAAATAATATATACATACATTGAAAGTAACATACAAATGGATCTTTAAGTAAAATTTATATGTGATCATTCTAATATATGTGAATGATTACTTTTGTTGAGTCTTATACTAATGCATTATTTAAGAATTATTGTAAATAGACGCTAATTATGGTGGAAAGACATGGACAAACACACAAGTATTAAAAATACATCTTCTCTGACAACTGATACACAATGGTTCCCTGTAACTTCAAGGCAGTTTCCTTCTGGTGATAACACTTTATAAATGTTCACTTGTTTAATAGGACTTCTAAAAATTAGTTTTCATAAACCATTGTTTGGTTGTTTTGTGCCCAACATAATCCATTTTTATTTCTATGTTTTTCCTTTTAAAAAGAACTCATAAGCATGTTATAGTCACTGTGTTACTTTTCACTATTATCTTCTAATTTTACTTTATAATCTTTCAGTTTCACAAGTATAAGTACACAATCATTAGTTTCACATTAGTTCTATTACTTGGGTTGCCAGACCTCCTGTACAAAGATGACATGTTCTATTTTTAAATATTTTGTCTTGTACCTCCTTAGGGAGTTTGTTATGCAAATATCTGGAATGGAGTTTTTTTTAAAAAATAAATTACTTAAAAATATCTCTAGAGATGCATAAATGACTTAACTGACAACACTAGGTAAAACTCACACCTCCTTTGGTTTAAAAAAGACAAAAAGAGAAGCTTACATGTTAAAAATATGTATTTTTCTTATTCCAAAAAGAACAAAATACTGCTGTTTGCATAAACTTCCAAGTCAGAGATATGTTCTGCTCAGCTCACATGCTGTGAAACTCAGCCAACCAGGACACCCTTGGTCCAGTCGTCATGCTTCTGAGAGTCAGCCATCAATAGGAGCTTCACTCCTGTGAGCGCCTCACAGAGCTACATTCCACCAAACCCTAAACATTCCAGCTTCTCAAAGTCTTCCAACCCCTGCACGCCAGGTTTCCCAAATGTTTATATAAAATCAATGTGGCTTCACTGCAAAGAACTGTGCCTTACAATCAAGCTCTCCTTTGCAGTCAATGAGAAGTTTGCATCAGCTTTCAAGTTCAATCATTACTAGTTGACAACCCGTTCAATGGCTTACTCATGTTTATGATAAGTTTTAAGTTGGACTTATGAGTTATAATCACAATGATTCTTTGATGTGAGATTATCATATTACATTCTCTCAATGTTTGTAGTAGTTGGTATTATCTAATTTTCATGTGTAAATATATAAACATAACACAAACCTTGTCAAAATGCAAGTGTAAAATTTGTGATGAATAGTGGACAATTATTAGATGAGGAAAAAGAGCTTTTTAAATTATCTGCACATTATAAACTTTTTCAATCAATATAAAAATGATGAGTATTCAGATATATGCCAGTATATAATACAGCTAAGGAAAAGAGATGTATGATTTTTTTAAGTAGTAAAGAAATTATTAATAACAAAAGTCAAAAGATAAAATAATCACAGTAGCAGTTGCACTGGCCTCCTACTATGTATATCCTCAGTGGTATAGTGCAAATGATTATATACACTGCTACCAGAAGCATTTTTCATTTAAAAATTACAAGCAAATTTTCAAATGTCAAAATGAAATCTACTACAAAACAGAAAAATGCTATAGCTCCTTTTACACTTATAGACATTATCAAAGATCTAAATGCCTCATTTGTTACAACATAAACACATTATCACAATGCAGAAAAAAAATTTCCCATTTGTTTGTGCCGTATTATTCTCCCGAAAAAGCCTTGCTTAGAAGCCTTGCTAATGCAAGGAAAAGCCAGATAAGAATTCAGAAACAATAGCCAGATTTTTGCAAATACTCTATGTTGAATTAGGAGTTAATAAGAAAAAGCAATATATTGCTCTTTGTGTATTTAACACAAATATAAGTTTGCTGTATGTTTATATAAGTGTTTGCAGACAATGTTTATTTAAAGGTGAATCAAAATATGAATGGTTCGTGGAAAATGTGGGCTGTTGCGCATACTCTGTATTGCACTGCCCAAACAGTCTTCTGTTGTCTTTCCTCTTGACACCGAACTAATTGTAATCACATTTTTCTTACTTCATTATTTATACTTTTCAAACTGAGGAATTAAAAGATTTTGTGATTTTGTTTACATTCAATAGTATTCAAATCTCACATTCAGACCTGGCTGGTTCCCTTTAACAAATGCACTTGAAAACATCTCAATTTATTTGAAGCACTGAAATTATACTTTTATTCTGAAAAAAGGCCCTGATTCTTAACATTTAAAATAATACAGTGAATGAAGCCTACTTATTTCTTGTTCATAGTTCTCAATATCTTTTTGGTGAATTGAAAGAAAATAAATGTTATTGAAATATTTTCTTTCTTAAAATAGCATATTTGTTAAAATGAAAAAGGACAACGATTCATTCCAAGTGTCAAGGCTGTTATTAAATGGACACTATTATTGCTAAACAGGAAAAGAAATCCCAATTTGAATGAGTAATTATTATGGTTCTTGCCCTGACTTCTGTTTGGAATAGATTCCATTCAATAAAGAATGGAGTTTTGCACATGCACAAGATTTTTTTACTAGCAGGAATCTTCCTGTACAGTGTTAAAAAGGAAGGAAATAAATATTTATGGAAATATTAATATTTTTTGTTAATGGAAAACAATTTTTAAAAGCCATTGATAACTAAATTAAAGGAATACTGAAAAATGAAAAAGCAAGTTATGCCTTAAAGATGGCATTATATGTTTCAAAAAATTAAATTTGAAGAACAATTCTCAGAGTTATTAATTTTATGCCAATAAATGTTCAATCCACTGGCTCATAATGCTAATATTGAACATGTTTTATCATTAATCAATGTTCAATGAACAAAATAATTAAAGATAGATGTGACCACTGTAGAGATATGCTACAATGTAAGTGAAACATTTGTAACTGCAAGAAATTTTATAAAGTATGCAAAACATAAAACTGTCAAGGATAGTCAAAACTCAGGAAAATATAACCAAGAAAAAGTATGTCGTTTAGATACTTATAACTTTTTTCAGATAAACAACAAATAATATATTAATACTAATATATCTCTGTCTGTATCTTCAGGCAAATTAGTAATAATTCTTACTTTAAAAAGTGTGTACCCTACATTCTATTTGCTAAATCTGGCAACACTGACTAGGGAACATGATGGAAGTGGAAATATTTTAGTGTTGTTTCTTGGATTGGGGTTTCATGGACTGAATAATGTACAATTAAAATTCCCAGGACTCTAAGGAGGGCTACAGATACTGATTAGGGAAGACTATTTCTGTTAAGAGTATTACTTTTTTCCCACCAAGTCTTAACAAAGATAGACTGCATTTTTTCTTGGTTCTCTTAGCAAGAATTCATCCTTCCTTTGAATTGAAGATTGTCAATTTTGAGTACTTGACTTAATGTGGGGGCCAGGGGAGGGGAGAGGCCTCAGCTTCAGATCACACGCTTGTCAAGTTCAAATCCTATTCAACAGTGGGGCTGATAACCAGTAAATCTTGACATTTCTGGGCTGGGCACACTTAGAGGGCAACCTTGGCTTCTGAGTAGAATTTCCCACTTTTGTTGTATTATTTATTTTGTTTTTGTTTGTATGCTCTTTGTGTATAGTAGTAGTGATGGTAGTAGTACATGGAGAATTTCTTTTACATTCTTGTGAGCTCAATAATTTAAAAAAAATATATATATATATATATATATATATATATATATATATATATATATATATATATATATATATATATATATTGGTTCTAAATTATCCAGTATTTGGGTGTTTTGCAGTAGGGAAGGGGTTGCATTCCAGAACAGCTGGTCTTATTACACCACATCAATGGACAGTTTATAAAGCCCATTTAAAATAGTAGACTTAGCATCAAGCTTATTTGTCTCTCTTAAGAGCCCAGTGCTGTCTATGTCTCTGCTGTATGTGGAATATCATTCAAGAAGAGCCTAGAAATCTGGTGAAGAGGAAGGAGGGAGTTCACTTCAACTGTTAGAGATGGACTGCTGTGGCTTCTTGAAGGTGACAGGGACCCGAGGAAGGTTGACAAGATTCATGCATATTCACTTCCATCTTAGATCCATTGCTCCTGCACAGATGCCATATTTATTTATTTATTTATTTTATAATGATGTATTAAGAAGAGATCCAGAGACACAGAAGCATGGAATAGACTGTTGAATCTCAGAGGGAAGGTGAGGTGGGTGAGTGGGAAGAGATCAACTTGTACACACACATATATGCATAACCCATGGACACAGACAATAAGGTGGTGGAGGCCAGGGGATGGGAAAGACTAGAAGAATCAACGGGGAAAATAGGGAACATAAGTAATATTTCAACAATAAATATTTAAAGTAATAATAATAATAATGTATTAAGGAAGACTACACATCATACTATAAACCATTCAGGGGTCTTCAATGTGAGAAAACAAGCAGTAGGAATCTTACCCCAGGGCCTATCTGAATGTAACTTTATCCTTCTTTTTCACTACCTTGAACTTTGTGTAGTTGTAAGGAGATGGAATCACCAGGGCCTCCTGCAGTGAGAAATCCTTTTCTCAGTTTCCAGAAGGGTAAGCGTCAAGAAGCTTTATAGTTTGCACATTTTGGAACCGATAGCTTCGCCATGGTTAGAGAAGAAAACTGTGGCCTTGTATCTGTTGGTGAGAAAATGCTGCCACCTGCCCCCCAAGGTCCCTGATGGAGCTGGGCAGCCCTGCCCTGCTACTCCCGCCTCTCAGCTCCTCTGGTTGAAAGTTAATAGTCCAGCCCATTCCCTTTGTCATGTGCACGTCAAGCAGCATAAAACGTCCATCTCTGTGGTGGACAGGGGAGCAGCCAGGGGGGCTGCTACACGGCCTCTTCACTCCATGCTCAATGGTCCATTCAAGGTTATAAACCTTCCCTTCCTCTCTCAGCCTTTGTCAGGGTACAGGGAGCTTGGCTTGACAAGTACAGGTGTGTGACTAATTGTGACTTTGGATAGCTGACTGAAGGACGCTCTGGGCTAAGGTGGAGTGGTTGTGGTAAACCAGAATCCTTTAATTTTCTTCTTTTCCATGACAGTCAGTGTCACAAAGCAGCAGGGTGCTATATGGAAATCCCCTGGAAGGCAGCAAGGCTGTTTGTTAGACCTCATTTGATGGTCTGGAGGTTTCAGCATCTAATGTCATCATTGTCTTTTAGAAGCTGCAGCAAGAGACACTGGTGTCCACACTTAGCATGAGGCTGTAGCAATACCTGCCTTTAATAGGACATATGAGCTTTGAAATGAGCATCCTGGTTGCAACCATAATGGACTGAAGGTCAAAGCCTCCTTCTAAGGTATTCTAGACATTGTGTAGCAGCTAAAGATGAAGAAGGGCCCCCATTAATGACAGATATTAGGATCTTCCCACCCTAGTTAATGGGCCGTAGTTTAAACTACATTTAATGTAGCAACATGAAGTAATGCAATATTTCTGTACAATAGGATTTGGAAGAAATTTATGCTGTTACATTTATTATCCAATTTAGCCTTTATAATTCTTAAAAGTGGGTATTACTAATTCATTTAGAGGGAGAAAACTGAGACACTGAAAAATTAGTATCGTTTAATGGGAAACATAAAGATGGAACAAGGGCTGGAAAATCTCCTTGGACTCTAAGGAAACATTTGGATGTAACTGGCCAAAAAATATGATCTAGTTTGCTTAAACAAATGAGGAAGGCAGGGACACGTGTAATTGGGAAGTCTGTGGTAGGGCTGTTTCAAACCTCAGGGTTGACATAGGGACTCAGTGTCATCAGGATGAAAGTCCACTCCAGTGGGTCACATACCCCTCCTTCCATCAATCCCTGTGGCTGGGAGCATGAGTGTTGTACACAGGTGTGAGCCATGGAGAAACTTGGGGGAAGTGCATCCCCCTATATACGTGGAATAAGATTTAAAAACATGGGTTGTTCCTCCAAAAGGGTACACTTTCCAGAAAGGCGAATACTAGATTTCAAAGTGAAAACAAAACAAAGCAGATATCTGTCCCAGCCTCCTGTCAATGCCTCAGTCCTGGCCATTTGCCCTGCACCACGCATCTACTCATAACAAACCATGTGATCCAACAGAACTGTGCTCTATTGAGGTGAGAGTTGGATCTTTCACTCACTTATCATCTTTGCTATCATGTGCGGAGGTTGACTGGCTTGAATGAATAGGCATCCATCCATAGTTATTAACAACAACTAATTACGTCCCCACTTCAGGCACAATCTCTATTTCTTCTATTAGACTGTATGTTTCCTCAGGAGATCAATAATTCAGTTAAGCTTGCCTTATTCTGGAACTGTATTTTAAAGGAATGGCTATATATTCTGTTACTTGATAAAGCACTGAACTGTTTACAAAGTACAGAAGAACAGTGCATGCCAGGTACACTATTTCACAACTATGTAATTACACCACTAAGGCTTAAGTTAATGAGTTTCTTAAGAGGCTTTGGGATTCGCCTTTGGGTTGTAAACACACATACAATATACAGATGGTATTTTATAGAATTGTACTCTTGAAATCAATATAATTTTATTACCCAATGTCACCACCATAAATTTAATAAAAAGGGCTTTAGAAGAAAGATCAAATATGAAAAGCATAGTTTGGATAGGTTAGAGATTATGTAGTCCATCAAAGCTTCATCTCAACTATTTCAGAAAGATAGTTTTATTTAGTATTTTCAAAAACTGCCCAAGAAAAAGATGCCAAGTTAAAATCTTTATGAAATAACAATCCCCCAAAAGATTCTATTACTGATTTTTCAAGTGTGAAATAATGTTTGTATCAGTTATTTTCTTTAAAATATATATGGTTTCATTTGAAGATGACCTATTAAGAAATTCTAAGGGTGAGTTCACAGTTATTGCCTGAAAACCTATTTAACCCTGTCATAATCAGAATAGATATTGAGGAGCATCCATAGTCAGCATTGGTTCCAGGAAACCAAATATTCCACTGTTATCTGCCAATGCTCAGATGGCCTCAGGCTTCATACTTATCCATTAAAATGGAAAAAGAAAAGAATCTCTCAATGGTAGAGGTATGGAGAATAACTATGGGAAGCTAAGAGGATGCCACCCAATACTAAAGAGATGGACACTTCTTTTTGTTGTTGTTTTTAAATATATTTTTATTGATTTCAGAAAGGAAGGGAGAGGGAGAGAGAGATAGAAACATCAATGATGAGAGAGAATCATTGATTGGCTGCCTCCTGTATGCCCCCTACTGGGGATTGAGCCCACAATCTGGACATGTGTCCTTGAACAGAATCGAACCCAGGACCCTTCAGTCCACAGGCCAACAATCTATCCACTGAGCCAAATAGGACAGGGTAAGATGGACAAGTTTGAAGGAAGAAATGCAGAATATCACTCTTCACTGGTTTTCTATTGTATACATGGAGCCCAGGCTTTTCAATCCAGTGCCCATTTGTCATCCACCCCATCTTCAGATTATGGGTGTTCTTTAGATAGCCTTACTAAATAAATTTATTTACTAAGATGATTGTTTCTTTCCTCATAACTGCAAATGTTTCTGTTAGGACAGAAAGAAACCTTTTCCTAGCCTGGATATTCCATTAATGTCTAGGGGTTTAAGAAATGCATTTTAGCTTGTAAAGTCTTCGCTGTAAAATTTTACAATTGATAGGGTTTGCAGCACTTGTAACACTAAAACACTAATAGTGAGTGTCAATAATTGCCTATTGATCATGATAAGTAAAACACAATTTCTCTCTAGGGAAAGAAGTAGTGCTTATTATAGTATGAAAAGAGATGAAGTTGAAGCAGAAACTTGGAAAGTAGAATCACAATAGGGTGAACCTTAAATAAAGTTTTGTGGGTTTTTTTTTTCCATCATACTTTCTTGCTCCTGTATTTGTGTGTTTGCACAAGTTTTTGTAACCAGCTAATGGCTAATGTTAAATCATGGTATTTCCAGATGTTCAGGCTACCACATAAGATATTAGCTAAAATGGAATACTTTCACATAAAAATACAAAAGAATGCATTTTCTTTAAAAAACATGAATTATTTTATATAGCTTTCATTTGCATACCATCATATATGCTTTTGCATACATACAGTGAATGCTTATAAAATTAAACCAAAATCCTCTATTGTGTACATAGCTCAAAGACACAGAAAGCTTAATTGTACTTTTAAATGTGCTATCATGACTTTTGTTGAAGTATTAAAAATAGTTATATACTTGAGACTGAAGGATCTTACAATATCTTCTTCACCACTGAACTTGGCTATTGCTTTTCTTGCACCTGATATATAGGACAGAAGTTTGTATCCGGATACTGGGCTTCACTTTCTGTGCAGTGTGAAAGGATACCCACATCACTGTCTTAGTCCTAAGGTCCCTGCGAGCACTATCAATGGACTTAATCTATTCAATAAGCTGACTAAACATATTTCACCTGATTATAAAAACTGTGCTATTATTAATCATGAAAGGCAACAAAAATTCATGTTTTTGCAAATCATAAGCCAGCATTTTACTCTTGCAACAAGCCAAGAATTTATCAAGGCCACGAATGGCTTATACCTTAAATAGAGCTATGCATTGAGAGTAACTCTAGTAACAGCCCTCTAAGAGCTTACTCACCATCACTGATATGAGTTGCAGCTATTTATCAAGAAGCTCAAGTACCACAGAGAGAAAGGACTCTTACCAAAGCAATCAGATATGGAAGTGCAGTTTCCAAAAGCTAGTTTGTTGAAACTTGATAATTACAATTTTTTAAAAATTTTAACAGCCTTTCAGTTAGAATTCAACAGGCTAATAGACATCTATGATGACCAACAACTTCAGAACCACAACACTTAAATGCAAAGAACACTCCCTCAAAGGAGACTAAACAGGTGGTAAACATCACACACACACACACACACACACACACACACACACACACACACACACACAAATACTGTAAAAAGAAGTTCATACATACAACTTACACCCATTCATACCTTTTTCTCTTAAAAATAAAATATTCTGACTCCAACTCTTCACAGTTCAGAAAAAGAGAACTCAGGTGGATTTAATCATCAATAAGTACGTGCATTCACTTGGGGATAGACAGAACTTATTCATTGTATCCAAAAAAAGCAAAATAATCATCTGGCTTATTTTAAGTGATTTCTAAACTCAGTGGAAAGTAGAAGGTGCCCTGGGGCCTGCCAGGTACACAGTGGGAGGTTGGGCAGCAGGGAGGACAGCTCAGGCATGCTTCCAGTTCAGTGGAAGTGATTAGCTCTGGGGCCAGGTGTGTGATATAAATACTAGCCACTCCCATTCTCATCCTCTACTTCCCAAACTTCTCTCATGATGAGAATCACCTAATGGAATTGTTAAAATACAGAGCACTAAGTATACAATTTTAACTATATGTTCCCAAAAATTCTAGTTTAGCACTTCTCAGTTGGGATTCAGGAATCTGTAGTTTAAAAATTCCACTAGGTGATTCTCATCATGAGAGAAGTTTGGGAAAAACTGCTCTACCAAATGGTGGAGCCTTTGGCTGCCTCGCCTTTGGCATCCAGGGATGCATAATGAAGTTCCTGGCCTTCATTCAGCAAACTATTCACTCTCTTCATAAAGCCAGACTTTAGGGAATTCTATTTTGGTCTGTTTCTTCACAGTGGTATAGACGGAGGTATTGCACAATGAGCAATTTTTCAGCCCTGATCCTAAAAGGATCAAGAGCAAAATTTGTCTCCAATAACATCCCTTCTGAATAGGATCCTTCCATCAAAGCTCAGAGACAGCTTGCCAAACAGTTAAGTTTTCAACAAATTCTTATTAGATATGTTGGTATATAAATAGTTATTGCTACGTCTGTTGTATAGATAAAGTCTGCTTATTTGAAGATTCTATAAGTTTCCCTTCTTCTTTGGAAGAGATGATAACAGAATCTTTGCAACAAGGCTCATAAAGGATCTTCGCTCTGTAGGCCTGCTCAGCACTTGTCCATGAGGTTCTGAAACGTGGACCCTATTGATGGCTTCTCCATCTCCTCAGGTTGTGAGTGAGTGGGATTGCTCCATCATGAAGGCAGTTGAGTATCTTATATACATGATTCCTGCATTATCCATACATATAAAACCCTAATATTAAAATAGACTGAATGACTGAACAGCCAAACAACTGGTCGCTATCATGTGCGCTGACCACTAGGGGGCACACCTGGGATATGGTTACCATTGGCAGTAGGCGGCAGAGCACAGAACATGGCGGGCATCAGCCACAGCAGATAGCGGAGCAGGTGAGCTGGGGTGCCAGACCAAGGTGGGGGCACTGATCCCTGTCATTGGGGCCAGCCTCTGGTGATTACTGAAAATTCTTTGATCCTGTGCGCCACAGTCTTGCTGGGTGCTCAAACATGCTGCAGGTGCTGGCCCCACTCCTACCCGCTGCTGGAGCCACCACTCGCACCTGCTGCCAGAACCCAGCACCAGTCCTGATCTCTAGGCGTGATCAGTGGGTGTAAATGGCTGCTGCCAGGCCCGATTGCCCCTTAGGGCTTTTCTACCTACCTCTGCTCCTGAAGGGTGATTGGGGCAGCAGCCACCATTCGCACCCACTGATCACTCTGCTCTGTTATCCCCTGTGAGCAGGGCTGGTGCCATCAGCGCATGGGAGCAGCAGCAGTGAGAATGGGGCTGCCTGCACAAGGGGGACCAGGGGCCACAGCGAGAGGGGCCAGGCAGGGGTGCAGAGGATGGGCAGACACACATCCCTATGCCCACTGCAGCCTTGCAGCCCACAGTCCCTAGTTCATTTGTATTATAGAAAAAAGTTCGTACAGTGTTGAATTATAATCTACATCTAATATGGATTAGTATGATTGCAAAGTGCACAAAAATACACCCAATAATGAATTTGTTATTATAAAATCATTAGGTAACTGGTGTTTTAAATGCCTTTTATTGTGTAAAAATCCTTGGTGCATTGCTAAATAGGTGTTTTAAAATGTTTTAATCAGACTGGAAAAATACTGGTTGTTGTTTTTGTATTAATGGAGAACAAGTTATTTCTCCCACTATGTTAAATAATGAAATATCCATTGTGTTTTCAGAAGTAAACTAGATTTGAACAATTAAAAAAAAAAACATTGTTTAAGCAGTTTACCCTTCTGTAAAGAACTTTAATAATCTTTTACTTTTTTATCTGCAGGGCCACAATTAGATGGATTTGTTTATTCTTTTGTGACTAGTCCCCAAAACATTTGCTCTGATTAATTATAAAAGCAAGTTTAACTGGACTATTAAAATAAGACTAAGATTTATTTACAGAAAAGTGGTGTTTGGTTTGTTTTGGTTTTTTGTTATTGTTGTTAAATAAGGATCATTTCAGTAATTAAGCATAGTATTAGCTCTGAGTTTCTTTTTAGCCAAGGTAACAAGGGAAATGTATGTGTCAAATAATTTTGACTGTCTGATGAATTCAAGCTTACCAGCAAAATTTGGGTTGGAGCAAATTTCTTGACACTAAATGCATTTATAGTAACTTATATTAATACAAAATGCTTTTGAAAATGACAAAATTTATACAACTATGTGTATCACTGGATTCCATTATAAACAGCTAGCCTTATTCTATTATGCCATTGCTATTAAAAAAGATAATCATTCAACAAAAATACTGATATTAATGTTCAGTTTTCCAATGAAACTCTATGGAATGAAGAATCAGTTTATAATTAAAAGGTGATGACTTCAGGAAAGCAGATTTCTTAAAAACACACCGTAACAAAAGTAAAGGTTTAAGTTGTTTTCTCTCTGTTTGCTTATGTTTTTCCCCAGTAATGAGGACAGATTCAGCAAGGCATGAAGTTATCTTGATGTCACCATGTTGACATACCAATGCTGCATTCAAGATAAGTTGACATTTACATGTTTTCATTGTTAGATGTTTATATCGAAGAGTCCACAACAATTTTAGTGAAGATGTAAGACTGTTTTCTGTAGAAGGGAAGGAAAGCAGTGTGTTCGTGGTATGGAAATGTTATAATAAGCACCGCCAGCCATCATCTCTTCAATCACGTGTATGTCACAGAAGCATGATAACAACAGTTTAGGAGGAAAGCCTATCTGAATGGCTAGAATCATGCAAACAGTGCTTCCTGAGAAACAAAATAGAGTCCACTTAAGAATATACAGTGGGTCAAAGTGAGCTGGAGAGCAAGAAGTTGACAAATGCATTCTCTAGGGAAGCAGATTTAATGACCTAACTAATAACAAACAGTAATTAGCATGCTAGCTAATTGTGAATACATACCTGCCTCTGAAGTGCTTCAGGGCACTAGAGCATCCTGTTCCCTAATCTAGTTTAAAGATTCTCTCACCCTATTTTGTTTATAACACTGATTTACTCTCTGTATGTAAAAAAGAAGGAATTTTACATAAATTAAATAAAGATAACATGATCTCAGGCCACACATTTCACACAGTGGATCCTAAATCCATGACTCACCATAATAGAAATAGCAGAAACAATAAAAAAAGAAGAAATGAATAAGTTTGGCCTCAGAGTAGAACACGTTTGTTCTCTGCAAACTAATCACTTGCAATCCATTAAGCTTTGTGGAGACGGAAATACACACAGCAGGGCACTTAGAGCGTATTTTATTTACACAGATATCACAGCTCATAGCATATTGGGGTTGGGGGAGGGGCACACATTTTCATATTTTCTCCTACTGTTTTTGAACTACACGCACTGCCACCAACCTCAAAAAGCTGGGATAGTGGAGAGCTGAAGCTTGCTGTGGAATCATGAGTTGTGACAACACATTGTGTGAAAAGATTCCCGAAGGGACATTGGCAAGTGTGTTGCATAGGTTCAAACTCTTCCCATGGAAGCTTACTTCTGGAAAAGGAAAATTCCTCAGCCTACTAAGTAGTCAGATACCCACCGGTCCTGAAAACCTAGACTTCTGGCCCACTTGTTTTCCTTCCTTGGCCTCTAGCTGACAAAGGTGTTGCTTCTCCTTACCAGTTTGGTGATGGGGACCTGGAGGAGGGGGAGGCTCAGGGTGAATAGGGCTTGATGTGTTTGCTCTCTAATCAGTGTCACTCAATCAGAGCGTGCAGCACAATTAGCATCTCATTACGGTGTTTGCTTTCTGCTCTTCTTGTGCTGCATAATTTGGCACTTTATTACACCAGCTTTGGTTCTTTAGCTGCTCCATGTAGCACACACTTATTGGGAAGTTATTTCTCAGAAAAAACTCTAAAAGAGAAAACTCCAGTTGAGGAAGATACAGCTATCTAGGGAAAACCCACATCCTCCCTCATTCAACTTGACACACAAATCTATCAAGCCTGCTTTGTCTCTCAGTAGCACATCAGAAACAGTGAGAAGGAAGAACCTGTGAGGTGCTACATGGGGAAATAGTTACCAAGGCTAGTGGACAAAGGCATAGTGAGAGGAGCGAAGAGTAATAGCTGACAGTGTTGGAAGAGACAGACAAGCTATAAAACCCAGGGAGGAAAATATAAACGCCACACGTTTTCCTCAGGTTCAATTCTCAGGACACTGATTCTGAAGTGAGGGTTCCAAGTGCAAGTACTTACTAAGGAAGCTTTCCCTGGAGAAATGCTCGAGGGCAGTGTTTCCCAACCTTCTCTCATGATGAGAATCACCTGGTGGAGTTTTTAAAACACAGATTCCTGAATCCCAACTAAGAAGTGCTAAACTAGAATTTTTGGGAACATATAGGTAAAATTGTATACTTAACTAGTGCTCTAAGACAAATGTTATATACAGAGCACTAAGTTAGGTATGCAATTTTACCTATATGTTCCCAAAAATTCTAGTTTAGCACTTCTTAGTTGGGATTCAGGAATCTGTGTTTTAAAAACTCCACCAGGTGATTCTCATCATGAGAGAAGGTTGGGAAACACTGCTCTAGGGAGTGGGGAAGCAAAACGAAAATGGTAAGAGACCAAGCCACGTATGATTTCAGGTCAAATTCCAACCTCAGCCTCACCTTGTGAGAAGCTAAGCAGACTATTCTGCACCCCAGAGTCTGTCCTTTCTCAAGGCAAGGAACCTCTGCTTTTGTGTCCCTTTATCCACTGGTGTAGCGCCACTGATGGGGGTTGGGGGGTGGGGCAGTGGCAAAAGGGAGCTGGATCCTGTGTCCCAGGAGTCCAATTGGGGAAGAAAATCACCTATGCAAGCCATTCACAGCACAGCACACAGACACAGGGGGATGGGGTCACAGTGCCCGGGGAAAGGGGCCTGAGGGGATCTCCTTAGGCAGCAACTCTATTCATCTCCACATGACTGGTCATTTAATGCCCCTAAGGATCACTCCAGTCAAGAATTATTCCTTTTTTAGTATCAAAAACAGCGGCCTGTGGGCAATAAAGTTGTTTACGTTTATAATGAGCAGCCGAGTTAATTTAACTCAATAAAGGTTCACCCCTACTTTGGGAGCCAAAATCACAATGTAGGTGGAGTGCAAAGACCATAGGATTTAGGAATGAAAGGCTCTAGTCCTGTCTCTGCCACCCTGGATGCCTAGGTGGTCTCAGTGTGTGTCCTGAACTCACCTTGATGACGGGAATGGCCTCTTTATATTCAGCCAGTCCCATCCAACCCCAATAACCCACAATAAAGTGTCAAAAATGAGATAGTACCTAAAAACCCCCAGTCTGGTAAACAGGAAATACTAAATGTTAGCAAAAAAAATACATAAATGGCTTTATCCAATATTGCTTTTGCCTATTAATAACAACAAGTCTGAGGAGAAAAGAGACACATATCAAGAGCCTGATGTATTTTCAGTCACAATATATGTTTTTTTCTCTTACATTTCTGAAATTGTCCATAAACATATCAAGTTGCCAGCTTAAAGTGTAGTCATGTTTTCTAATAGTTTAACAATGTATACATTAAAGTGAATGATTGTTCTTTCAATTGCCTGCATATTAAAACTGTGTCAGTACTAAGTGGTTATAATTTTCTAGAGAAGAGTAAAGATTAGTAAAGGCATACACACACACAAACAGACACACACACACACACACACACACACACACACACACACACATATATATATATATATATATATATATATATATATATAGTGTCTATTTTTTTTATTCTGCAGAGTTGTGTAGAAAAAATATTCCTTTTCTAATGTATTTGCCAGTATTTTCAGAAAGATCTATGTTCAGATTTTTCAAGGCAATCCTGTATCTGCATACAGACAGCTGAAATGATCATTTAAAACAACAAGCCCTCATCCCTGGTGTCACAAAACAATCATATAATCTGGCAAGATTAAAAGGTTTGCTAATCAGAGTTCTGCAGCTGAGAGCCAAAGGCGGGCAAGCATGTTCGAGTTTTCTGCCTCATGCCTGCAAAGAAAGACTGGCGCACAGGCCATAGACAGTAGCGATTCTCACACAATTTCAGTCCAGAGCAATATTGGATGAAGAAATCGTCCTTTGTAAACAATGCTAGGCACTGGAGTTTTCTGGCTGGCAACATTAAGTCAAGGTTTCTGATTTTACAAATCTGTGTTTAAAATGAAAATATAAGATGCCCTATCCTATATGATAAAGAGGTAATATGCAAATTAACCTTCATGCACTCACAAGATGGCTGTCAATGACCAAGCTAGCAGGGGAGTTAGTGAGGGACAACCAAACAACTGAACATGCAGCTTTGTGGGGTGACCAGGCTGGCAAGGGGTTTAGTGAGAGATGACCAAATGACTGAAAAAGCAGGTTGCATGGGGTGACCAGACCATCAGGGGTGAGGGGCAGTTAGGGGCAACCAGGCTGATGGAAGGGTGCAGTTGGGGTGAGCAAGCCAGCAGTGGAGGCAGTTGGGGGCACTTAGGCTGGCAGGAAGGGACAGTTAGGGGTGGCCAAGCTGGCAGAGAGGGGCAGTAAGGGGTGATCAGGCTGGAAGGGGGGAGGGGGAGTAAGGAGCTACCAGGCTGGCAGTGATGGGGTAGTTGGGAGCAACCTGGCCAGGAGCAGGGGGAAGTTAGGGTGATCACATCCGCACACAGAGGTAGTAAAGGGTGATCAGGCTAGCAGGAGGTGGGCAATTAGGGGTGACCAAGCAGGCAGGTGAGCAATTAGGAGCCAGTGGTTATAGGATTGTGAGAGGGATGTCTGACTGCCGGTTTAGACCAGGGATCTGGCCTAAAATGGCAGTTGTACATCCCCGGAGGGGTCCCAGATTGGAGAGGGTGCCGGCTGGGATGAGGGGACCCCCCCAACGCCCTTGCATGAATTTTGTGCACCCTGCCTCTAATTTTACATAAATTGGAAAATATTTTAAATGGTAAAAGCAATTTCTTAATGAATGTCTACATGAAATTAGCAAAAAATGACAGGTGTTTTAAGTAAACCATCAATAATAATAATAATAATAATGCAAAATCATTTGCCTCCTTGTAAATATTCTCCTGACAGAAATCTTGTTTTTGTCTTTGTCTCTACAGTCCATGGTCCACAGTTGGTACTCAGTCAGTACTTTTACCTGAATGAATGAATGTTGTTTGAATAAATAAAAAAAAAATGTACAAATGCAAAAGGATTGTGTTAAAAAAAAAAAGTCTAGGAATCATAGTAATTTATGCACTTATGTCTCTAGAATACTAGAAGTTGTAACCACATTACTATAAATAATCTGTCAGACCAAAGGGGAAATATACTTTAGTATGTCAATTATTTTTTAAAGGCACAATTCTTATTGTGCTATGTGAAGTGCCTAATTATAAATCTTGCATTCTCTCCACAGCTGACTGCTTTGGGGAAAATATAAGAGCAAAACACATTAAGGATGGGATTCTAGTGGCACAGGTTGGCCTCACTGACCCAGAAATTTCCTAATTTTTACAGACTGGGCCAGTGTTCGGGATCAGGCTCTGTCAATGCAGGATGGCTTTACTTAACTCTGCTCTTTGGCACAATTCCTGTTGCTTTAGATGCACCCCAGAAATGTCGACTTTCATTATGAATTTCATGAGTATTTAAAATATTTTCTCAGGTTATGTAAACTATGGCATCCTATATTTTCATTTTATACACAGCTTCAAAATATCCTGCTTTTTTCATGTATACTAAGTACTGAATGAAGACTAGTTAGAATTACCTGCACCTACTAGAAAAATGGGTCTTAAATATTTTTTTCTTTTTATTTGTATACTTCTTTATTTTCTTCTTATAGTAATTTTTATTGTCTAAATCTATAAACATCTACCTAATAAGAAAGTAACATACTAATTGACTGTATCTTTGCAATGCCCAGCAGCCAATCAGTAGTGAGCATGCAAATTAGCCCAACAAAGATTGTGGGTTAATTGGCATATGCAGGCTCTGAGTGGCCAGGGTGGGACACTTGCAACTATGCCATGGCAATGACACAGGTGTTCCTCCCCACCCCTGGCAGCTCCTAGCCTCTGAGCAGCGTGGGAAGGCAGAAAGGCAGCTCTGGCCATAGCGAAGGCAGTACCAGCAGCCAGGGAAAAGAAGGCCCATTCTGGAATGAATCTTCATGCAACAGGCTTCTAGTTTTATTATAAAATTAGTAAGAGTTTCAGTCAGTGTTTATATTCTGTGTTGAAAACAGTTTGCACAAATACCATTTGGTATGTAAAAATACCAAGACTATGTTGTTCTTTTTTAAAAATTTTAAATCTTTATATTGCTGAAAGTATTACATGTTTCCTTTTCTCCCCATTAGCCCCTTGTAGCCCACCCCCATCCCCTTGCCAGGCCTTCACCACCCTATTGTCTGTGACCACGGGTTATTCACATATTCATACAAGTTCTTTTGTTGATCTCTTCCCACTCACCTACCCTCACGACCTTCCTTCTGTGATTAGATAGTCTGTCACATGTTTCCATGTCTCTGGATCTATTGGGGTCGGCAGCTAAGTAATTGCGGGTTTCACACATATATGGCTTCAGTTGAATTTTTAGGTTTGCAGACGTAGTACAAATGTAAAACACATTTTGTTATTTGATAGTTGGCTATTCAGCTGTTAATCAGTAAAAAAAGTTTTTTGATCTGTTTTGTAGTTTTCGTTTGGCGTTCATTGAAAAATGGAAAATCAAAAGGAACATTTTCGTCATATTTTGCTTTTTTATTTCCACAAAGGGAAAACGCATCGCAAGCTCATAAAAAGTTATGTGCTGTTTATGGTGACGAAGCCTTAAAAGAACGGCAGTGTCAAAATTGGTTTGCCAAATTTCGTTCTGGTGATTTTTCACTCAAAGATGAAAAACGCTCTGGTCGTCCAGTTGAAGTTGATGACGCCCTAATCAAAGCAATAATCAATTCGGACTGTCACGGTACAACACGTGAGATTGCAGAGAAGCTTCATGTATCACATACATGCATTGAAAATCACTTAAAACAACTTGGCTATGTTCAAAAACTCGATACATGGGTTCCTCACGAACTGAAAGAATCACAGTTAACGCAACGCATTAGCAGCTGCGATTTGCTAAAGAAACGTAATGAAAATGATCCATTTTTAAAACGACTGATAACTGGCGATGAAAAATGGGTTGTTTACAACAATATCAAGCGGAAAAGATCGTGGAGCAGGCCAGGTGAACCAACTCAAACAACATCAAAAGCTGATATTCATCAAAAGAAGGTTTTGTTATCAGTTTGGTGGGATTACAAAGGAATTGTCTACTTTGAACTCTTACCACCCAACCGAACGATCAATTCTGATGTCTACATTGAACAACTAACAAAATTAAACAATGCAGTTGAAGAAAAGCGGCCCGAATTGACAAATCGAAAAGGTGTTGTATTCCATCATGACAATGCAAGGCCACACACATCTTTGGTCACTCGGCAAAAATTAATGGAGCTTGGTTGGGATGTTTTGCCACATCCACCATATAGTCCTGACCTTGCACCATCTGATTACTTTTTGTTTCGATCTTTACAAAACTCCTTGAATGGTAAAAATTTCAATAATGATGATGATGTCAAATCGTACCTGATTCAGTTTTTTGCTAATAAAAACCAGAAGTTTTTTGAACGTGGGATTATGATGCTGCCTGAAAGATGGCAAAAGGTCATTGATCAAAATGGGCAATACATTACAGAATAAAGTTATTTAGTTCCATGAAAAAATTGTCTTTGATTTTCTTTAAAAAATCCGCAATTACTTAGTTGCCGACCCAATATATTGTTCATCGTTTTGCTTGTTAGATTCCACATATGAGTGAGATCATGTGATATGTATCTTTCCCTGAATGGCTTATTTATCATAGCATAATGCTCTCCAGGTTCATCCATGCTGTTGCAAATGGTAAGAATTGTTTCTTTTTTACAGCCTCATAGTATTCCATTGTGAAGATGTACTACAGTTTTTTAATCCACTCACTACTTATGGGTACTCAGGCTGTTTCCAAATCTTAACTATTACAAAATGTGATGCTATGAATACAGTGGTGCATATATTATTTCTAATTCATGTCTTAGAATTCTTAGGATATATTCCTAGGAAAGGGATCTTTGGGTCAAATGTGAGTTCTATGTTTAATTTCTTGAGGGAACTCCATACTGTTTTCCACAGTGGCAGCAACGGTCTGCCTTCCCACCAGCAGTGCACTAGGGTTCCCTTTTCCACATCCTCTCAAACATTTATAATTTATTAATTTGTTGATGATAATCATTCTGAAAGGTGTGAGGTGATACCTCATTGTCCTTTTAATTTGTGTCTCTAGGTTGATTAGTGACTTTGAGCATTTTTTTTCCATACCTTTCTTGGCCTTCTAAAGGTCCACTTTGAAGAAGTGTCTATTTAGGTCCTTTGCCCATTTTTTAATTGAATTGTTTGTCTTCCTTTTGTTAAGTTGTATGAGTTCCTTATATATTTTGGATATTAACCCTTCATCAGTTGTATAATTGCCAAATATGTTCTTTCATACAGTGAGGTCTCTTTACATTTTATTGATGGTTTCTTTTGCTGTACAAAAGCTCTTTATTTTGATGTAGTCCCATCAAAGTATTTGTTTATTTTATCCTTAGTTTTCTCTTTCCTGGGAGATGTATCGGAAAACATATTGCCATGAGTGATGTCTGATATTTTGCTGCCAATGATTTCTTCTAAGATTTTTATGGTTTCATCAGTTTCATTTAAATACTTTACCCATTTTGAACTTATTCTTGTGGATGGTGTATGTTGATGGTCTAATTTCACTTTTCTGCATGTATATGTCCAATTTTCCCAACACAATTTATTGAAGAGATTCTCTTGAATCCATTGTATGTTCTTGCCTCCTTGGTCAAATATTAATTGAGAGTATTGGCTTGCATCCTTTTCTAAGGTCTGTTCTATTCCATTGGTCTATATGCTTGTTCTTATGCCAGTATCAGGCTGTTTTGAGTATAGTGGCTTTGTAGTATATCTTGATATCTGGTATTGTGATCCTTCCAACTTTGTTCTTCTTTCTCAAGATTTTTCCATATATCCATTTTTAGTTCCAAATAACTTTTTGGAATATTTGTTCTAGATATGTGAAATATGCTGTTAATATTTTAATAGAGATTGCATTGAATCTGCATATTGCTTTGATTAACATGGATATTTTAAATTATGTTGATTCTACTAATCTGTGAATATGGTACATTATTCCACTTATTTGCATCTTCCTCTACCTCTTTTTTCAACTTCCTACAGTTTTTCCTGTACAGGTCTTTTACCTCCTTGGTTAAGTTTATTCCCGAATATCTTAAATTTTTGTTGCAGTGTTAAGAAGTATTGATTTTTTAACTTCTCTTTCTGAGAGTTCATTATTAGTATATAAAAATGCCATGAATTTCTGGGTGTTAATTTTGTATCCAGTTACATTGACAAATTCATTTATTAAATTAAGTAGTTTTTTGATGGAGTTTTAAGGATTTTTTATGTACAATATCATGTCATCTGAAAATAAAGACAATTTTCCTTCCTCCTTTCCAATTTGGATGCCTTTATTTTATCTTCTTGTCTGATTACTATTTCCATGGCTTCCAGCACTATGTTAAAAGGAGTCCTGAAAGTGAGCATCCCTGTCTTGTTCCTGTTCTTAGTGGAAATGGTTTTATTTTTTGTCCATTGAGTATGATGTTAGCTATATGTTTGTCATATATGGCTCTTATTATGTTGAGGTATGATTCCTCTATTCCCACTTTGCTGAGAGTTTTTATCAAAAAAGGTGCTGGGTATTATTGAATGCTTTTTCTGCATCAATTAATATGATCATGGGATTTGTATCTTGCAATTTATTTCTGTGACAAATGACACTTACTGATTTGCAAACATTGTTCCACCTTTGCATCTTCAGAATAAATCCCACTTGGACATGCTGTATAATTTTTTTAATGCATTGCTGGATCCAATTTGCTAATATTTTGATGAAGATTTTAGCATGTATATTAATCAGGGCTATTGGCCTATAATTCTCTTTCTTTGTAGCATCTTTATCTGGTTTTGGACTTAGGGTAATACTGGCCTCATAGAACGAGCTTTGAAATATTTCTTCCTCTGGAATTTTTTGGAATAGTTTGAGGAGGATAGTTGTTAGCTCTTCTTTAAATGTTTGGTAAAACTTCCCTGTGAAGTTGTCCTGATCAGGGCTTTTACTTACTGGAAGATTTTTTTGTTTGTTTTGTTTTGTTTTGTTTTGTTTATTTCTGCTTCAATTTAATCAGAAATTAATGTCCTATTCAGATTTTCTGATGCTTCCTGATTGAGTTTTGAAAGATTGTATTTTTCTAGGAATATGTCCTTTTCATTCAGGTTATACAGTTTGTTTTCATATAGTAGCACTTAGTATTTTTTAATGATCCTTTGAATTTCTGTGGGGTCAGTTGTTGCTTCATATCTATCATTTCTGATTTTGTTTTTTTGAGTCCTTTCTTTTTGTTGCTTGATGGGTCTGGCTAGAGGTTCATCAATCTTGTTTATGTCTTGAAAGAATCAGTTCTTGGTTTTATTAGTCTTTTGTAATGATTTTTAATCTCTATATCTTTTATTTCTGCTCTGATCTTTTTAATTTCCTTCCCTCTACTTCCTCTGGGTTTTTCTTGTTGTTCTCTTTCTAATTCATTAAGCTGTAGCAGGGGTCCTCAAACTTTTTAAAGTGGGGGCCAGATCACGGTCCCTCAGAGAGCTGGAGGGCCGGACTATATGAACTACTAATTCCTACTGTAACACCTTGGCTGCACTCACTGCCCAAAAAACCTGGCGGGCAGGATCAGATCTCCTGGGGGCTGCATGTGGCCCGCGGGCCGTAGTTTGAAGACCCCTGCGTAGGGTTAGATAACTTATTTTAAGTTTCCCTTGTTTTCTGAGGTAGGCTTGCAGTGCTAAGAACTTTCCCTCTTAGGACTGCTTTCATTGTGTCCCATAGATTTGGGGTTGTGTGTTCATTCTTATTGTTTCCAGGATTTTTTTTTAAATTTCTTCTTTCATCTTTTTAGTAACCCATTTGTTGTTTAACAGAATGCCATTGAGCCTCCATGTGTTTGAATGTTTTTGAGTATTTTATTGTATTTGATTTCTAATTTCATGCCATTGTGTTCTCAGAAAATGCTTGATATGATTTCAATCTTGAACTTCTAGATACTTGTTTTGTGTCTTAAAATGTATTTTATCTTTGAAAATGCCTCATGGACACTTGGGAAGAATGTATATTCTGTAGTTTTTGGGGTAAAATGTTTTTTAAAATGTCAGTTAATTCCATCTGACCTAGTGTGTTATTTAGGATAGCGGCTTCCTTATTGATTTTTTGTCTAAAAGATCTATCCAGTGGTTTCGGTGGGATGTTAAAGTCCCCTACTATGATTGTATTGCTTTCCATCTTTCCGTTAAAATCCTCCAGAAGTTTTTTTTTTTGTGTGTGTGTGTGTGT
Source organism: Pipistrellus hanaki (assembly GCF_964339955.1). Lineage (NCBI taxonomy): Eukaryota > Metazoa > Chordata > Mammalia > Chiroptera > Vespertilionidae > Pipistrellus > Pipistrellus hanaki. Next base: position 61,938,997 of record NC_140513.1, read on the forward strand.
GTGTATTTGGATGCTCCTGTATTCGGTGCATATATGTTTACCAGAGTTATATCCTCTTGTTGTATCGATCTCTTTAGTATTATGAAGTAATCTTCCTTATCTCTTGTTATGGCCTTCATTTTGAAGACAATTTTGTCAGATATTATTGTTACCACAGGTGTTTTGTTTGTTTGTTTTTTTGTTTTCATTTGCGTGGAAAATTCTTTTCTGTCCTTTTACTTTCAGTCTGTGAGAGTCCTGTGTTCTGATGGGGGTCTCTTGTGGTTAGCATAAATATGGGTCATGTTTTCTTATCCATTCAACCACCCTATGTCTTTTAATTGGAATGTTTATGCCATTTACATTAAAGGTTATTTATTGTTGGTAGGTGCTTATTTATTGCCATTCTTATTTTTTATGCCTGTGTTCTTCTCTTTCTCTCTCTTTTTCTCCTTATACCAGTCCCGTTAGCACTTATTGTAGTGCTTATTTGGTTGTAATAAATCTGTTAGCCTATTGTTATTATTCCTGTTGTTGTTTTGTCTGCAAAACTCTTTATTTCTCCTTCCATTTTAAATGATATACCTGCTGGATAGAGAAGTCCTGGATTCAGTCCCTTGGTTTTCATTACCTGTGTACTTCATGCCATTACCTTATAGCCCGAAGTGTTTCTATTGACAAGTCAGTTGACAGTCTAATGGGAGTTCCCTAATAGGAAACTTTCTCTTGCAGCCTTTAAGATTCTTTCTTTGGCTTTAATTTTTGCCATTTTAATTAATATATGCCTAGGTGTGTGTCTTTTGGGGTTCATCTTGATCAGGATTCTGTATTCCCTGAACTTGAGTGACTTTTTCTTTCACCGGGTTAGGGAAACTTTTTTGCCATTATTTCTTCAAACATATTCTCTATTCCTTTATCAGATTCTGTTCCCCCTGGAACTGCAAAAATGCAAATGTTATTACATTTCATGTTGTCCCAAAGCTCCCTTAGACTCTCCTCCTGATTCCCCCCACCCCCATTTGCTGCTCTCAGTGGGTGTTTTTTCTATCTTGTCTTCTTTTCAATGATTCAGTCCTCACCTTTTTCTAGTCTGCTATTAAATCCTTCCAGGGTTTTATTTATTTCACTATGTTACTCCTCATTTCCAATTGACTATTATTTCAAGCTCTCTTTCAATGTTTGTGTAGCTCACATTAACAATATAATTATCATTAAGTTGCTTATAGTTTCTTATTTAAAGAGTCTTATTACCATTACTCTGAATTCTTTATCTGACAAATTGTTTACCTCCATTTCATTTATTTCATTTATTTTTTAAATATATTTTATTGATTTTGTACAGAGAAGAAGGGAGAGAGATAGGGTATTAGAAACATCGACGAGAGAGAGTCATCGATCAGCTGCCTCTTGCACACCCCCTACTGGGGATATGCCTGCAACCAAGGTACATGCCCTTGACCGGAATCAAACCTGGGACCTTTAAGTCCCCAAGCGGACGCTCTATCCATTGAGCCAAACCGGTTTTGGCTATTTCATTTTTTGATGATTCCTGCTTTTCTTTCATTTGGGGGTTGTTTCTTTGTCTCTCCATTTTTTGTTGTCTCTTTGTTTTTGTTTCTATGAATTAACTTGAGTTGCTATGGCTCCCAAAATTTGTGGGGTGTTTTTATGTTGTAGGTATTTCGTTAGATCCAGTGGTAAAGTCTCTTAGATCCCCTGAGCTGGATGCTCTATGAAAGCCCTTTACTTTAGTTATTGGTGTTCTCCTGTTATAGTTGAGTCTTGAATGTTATTGTCCCATTCATGGATGGAGTCTCTCATGCTGGCTGACTATGTGGCTCACCACTGACTACGTCATGTGAGCTGTTTTGAAGGGCTGACTGAACAGAATGAAATACAACACAACAAAACATGAAACAGAAGAAATCCAAAATGTATACAAGACCCCTACAGCACTAAGAAAAGCAACTACAAGAGAAGAATTTGGGAAAAGGAACGAGAATAATAATAATAGATAAAAAATAAAGAAAAAATATAAGGATAAAAATAAAACAAACAAAATAGCACAAACAAAAAAATAATAAAGTGGGGGGGGGGAGAATGTATAGATGCAAAGCTGTAATAGAGAAAATAAGAATAATGAATTAAAGAAATAAGGGACAGAAAATGGTTTAAAATAAAGGAGGGAAAAATAAATCAAAAGACAAGAAAAAATGAGAGAGAAAAATAGAAGAGAACACAGATAGATCTAAAATAAGTAAAAGTAAAAAAGATGATAAAGCAGGAGAAAAAGAATAGAGAGAAAAATATTTGCGTAGTAAAAAAAAGAAACAACAAAAAAGTTGATTAGGAAAAGGGAAGAGTAAAATTAGATATGTGAACAAACAAACGGACACTAGAATAATAACAAATCAATAAAGAAGATACATAAATTTAAAGAGGGAAAAAGAATGGAAGAGAAAAAAGAAAAGAGAAGATAAAAGGGAGGGGGGGAAAGGGGGGAAAATGGGGGAGAGAAAAAATGGAAAAAAATCAAAGTGGTATTCATTTAGTGTCCCATGGGACCTTTCTTTGGACCCCACTTTTCTGTTCTGTCTGCCAATTCTGGGCTTCCTGCGAGGTACTTAGGACTTGTCCTTTGGCTTTTAGCAACCTGCTTGTAGCTCCAGGTGATCCACTGACCCACGGTTTGTGTGTGTCTCCACAGGACTTGGTGCCAGCAGGAGGAGCCAATCTGCCCTCTAAAGTTTTGTTAGCAGCAACGGAGCTGAGGATGGGTCAGCAAACTGCCTCTGGCTCCACCTCTGCCAAACTTTGCCTGTTAGCCAGCTAAGACTACATTCTCTAAATATGGGTTGCTAATAGCTTTTATTTATTTATTTATTTATTTATTTATTTATTTATTTATTTGTTTGTTTGTTGACACTATTATAGATGTCCCCCATTCCTCTCCACCATTGCCCACCTCCCCTCTGGCCCTCATTACACCATTGTCAGTGTCCATGGGTGATGCATATATGTCCTTTGGCTATTTATTTTTATCTTCTTTCATCTAGTCCACTCGTCCCATCTGCCCTCTGACAGCTGCCAATCAGTACTATGTATCTGTTCCCCTGATTTGATTTGATTCATCTGTTTATTTTGTTCATTAGATTCAACATATATGTGAGGTCATGTGATATTTGTCTTTCTCTGACTGGTTTATTTCACTTAGCATAATTATCTCCAGGTTCATCTATACTGTCACAAAATGTAAGAGATCCTTCTTTTCTAGTAGTGCATATTTTTATACCTCTAACCTTTACTCTTTTTAGTCTATTATTTCCCTTGAATTATATCCTTTTTTGTTTTCATACTGCATATTTTCATTTCTGAATATTAAACCATGTAAATCCTCTATGGCCTTTTCCAATATGACTTTCTAGGTACAACTAACTAAATCTCAAGTGGTGGGATAGAATAACAAAGAAACTCTCAAACTTGTCATGGTTAGGTCTAAGTGCTCCCATTCAAAATGTATGCCCTGGCATTCATTGTTAAACAACAATAAGAAACCAAATACCAAAAATTAAGACATCAAAAAATATAAGGTGACCACATAATCCTCAAACCCAAAAATCACCCTCTAAATTAATTGTGCCCTTTCAACTGTGTTTCTTGTGAGTGAAGGAAACCTAATCTCCTTTCTTCCTAGGAGCTCCCATTCAATTTGAATTATCTGTTAAGGAGATGAGTCTCCTGAACAAGGTCAAAATGATAGTCTATTTTAAATTAAGATTAGAAATAATGACATTTTGTATTCCCTATCATGTGTTTTTAACAGATCATTATATAAAGGACTCCACGATTTTAACATTTAGCTTATTTTCAAAAAAGGATAGGAAGCATTTTTATTTAATAGTGGTGGCACTCAGAGGCAAAGAATTTCATCTGAAATCTAGAATCATTGACTGTTGTACTTTTTTGCTATAAAATTAATCTTCAGTGAGTATCCATAGGGAAATAGTTCTTTGAAACAAATATCTTTAAAATCCTTGAATGAATGTAGTTTGATAAGAGTGTACTAATACAGTCTGTTATATGTAAAATTGTAATGAATTCAAATATGTACTAGTATATACAGAAAGACCTAATATAGGAGATTTAAAAGAGAGATACTATTTGTTGTTAGTAATGTCATATATCACTTGAGCCCATTGAATGTGCCAGACACTGTACTGATCCTTTTCCAAACATGCAGGTAATTGTATTTTCATCTACATTTTACATATGAAGAAACTGAGATGTGGATATGCTCAATAAGGAGTGGATTTAGGGATTCAACTGAGGGATGTCTTAATCCAAAGACATTCCTAGACACTAAATTTCCACTGTACCATATGATAGCTACCTCTCACATGAGAAATGTGGCTAGTTTAAATTAACATGAGTTGTAAGTAGAATGTGCATATTAGATATCAACGATTGGTATGACAAAAATAAATATCTAATAATTGCTCTATGGATTACATAAAATGACAATACATTTGATATATGGGTTTAAATAAAATATTTTAATTAACTTTTACTTGTTTTTTTTCATGTAGTTACTAGAAATTTTAAATTACAAATGGAGTTCTTATTCATAGCTTCACTATATTTTTATTGAATCATTCTGATGTGTTAAATCATATAGGCTCCATTTTCCTTTGAAAAATTAGAGAGGGACTTAGAACTGTTAACTACTGCTTAGTGAGCCTCTGCCTATATGTCTTTCATGGAAGAATTTACAGTCTTCATTTTAATGTAGTTACTTCATTTACATATCATATACAAATTATATATGTAATAAACAAATGATGTATATAATATATAATCATATATAAAACATAATTATGTATATTTTATATATATATAAAACATCGCATGTATATTAAATATTATATGTATCATAATGTATATCTTTTACTAAAATATAAGGCCCTAAAAGTCAGGCTCTGAGTGTTCATCTTAGGAAACCAAAAAACAAGATGAATGAATCTCTTAGGCTTCTAGCCCTGCCTGCCTCTCTCTCCCCATAGTCTGTTCTCTGATCACCCAGGATAGAGCCAGGAATTCCCCCATCAGGGGTGGACAAACTACAGTTTGTGGCCAAATCTAACACATTACATTTTCCTGTTGATATAGTTTACTGGAACACAGTCACATCCTTCATTGATGTACTGTTAGGTAGTTCCCCGGAGACCCATGGCCCTCAAATTCTGAAATGTACTACCTGCCTCTTTATAGAAAACATTTTCCCGTCTTGAAGGAGCTGACACCACCATGTGGAATGATCCCTTTCTTCCAACCTTACATCTCAGGGAACAATTACACTATAATCACATTACAACTGGAGGGAATACCAAAGCCTTTGAAGCTCTTTAAAGATATTACCAACTCCAATTTATTTCATATTATTTTTCAAGGATACTTACAGTTTAATAATCACTTCTGGAATAAGCTTACGGGAATCATAAGTCTGTGTGATTGTTTTCCTGTTAAGATACTAACTGAGAAGCAATTTTGACATGTCCTCTACCCTAACACCAGCTGAGGCCTAGAGAGTTAAAGATTTCAAGATGCATAATGGGCATGACCAAAATAGCTGCTATCATGCTTCTAATGACAGAAAAGTCACTAGAGAAAATGAAGGCTACTTACCGTACTTTCTGGGGAATGGCCTCTTTAAAGCTACCTTACTAGAGTAAAGGGTGAAGAAATCAATGCAGATATAATACCATTATTAATGTGGCCTGTCCATACAAGGCTATTTTGCATTTTTTTTTACATGTAAACCTACACTAAGTGAATCATTTGAAGGTCATAGATAGTGAGGGGAATTCTAATTTTACTTAAGGGCATTTGTTTTTCTTGATAGAATCAATTGACCTCAATTTCCCCAGATGTGGATGATCAGATTAAATTAAAGTCATTCTTAAACAAGGCATGCTTTTCACCAAGGCTAGCATAAGGAGATAAAGACACATTTACTCCTTACTGATGTTGTTACAACTAGCTATCATCAACATTTTAAATAGGGTCTTCATATGAACACCTGTGTGATAAGTACTGACCAGGCACTTATGTAAAATTTAATCATAAAACAAGTAAATAGGATAGGATTATAGAAATCTTCAAAATTTTTATCAAATTGTGCAATGCATGTTTCCATGTCTGTGGTTTCTACTCCTGCGTTGAGTATCTGCCCCTTGATGGTCAGTGTGTGTCATAGCTACCGACCAGTAGGCTGGTTATTTAGGCTTTATATATATATATATATATATATATATATATATATATATATATATATATATATATATATTCTTAAAGCTGGCTAAAGCACAAAATGACCCATTTGGGTGCAAAAAACAAACAAACAAACAAACAAACAAAACAAACCCACTAAATTTGCATTAAAATTATATATATATATATATAGATATAGATATAGATAGATATAGATATAGATATAGATATATCTCAAACTTTACTAATATTGAAGTATTGATTGATATTAACACTTTCACTCAGCCCTATAGCTGTATCTCTCATCAGAACAGGTTATCTTGAAGAAAAATTGAGAGTTGTACAATGTGTTAACATTGCACCTTCATTCATACATTTGCCTTAACATCTTGCAATATGTGGTTTTATTTCATAAATACATTTGTTTTATTCATCTAGATATTTAAAAGGGTCACAGTGCATTTTAGTTGCAAATTATTAAAATAGGACTCAAACTACTTTGAGAAAAATAACAGCCTTCATTTGTTCACTAACTTGAAAATTTAAGGATGAAACAGGCTTGGTGCCAATGTATACAGAGACCCTCACTCCTTTCTCTACATTTCCATGCCTTGTCACTGTTAGTGTCTTTATATTGCCCTTATTCTCTCATGCTATACACAAAGTTTCTTCCCACGATAAGAAAGATGCCCACCGGCCAACCAACCCTATACCTTACAGTTACCAATTCTGAAGAGAAAGAGCAAAAAGCTCCACCTTTCATGTGTTAAATCTAATGGAAGGAAACTTATTGACCCGGATTTGATCAAAACAACTGTTGCTGCCTGTGAATCTCAGGATACATGAAAATAAAACATCTCCGTTGCATTGCATGTAAAAATCGCAATGAATAAAAGAAAAAATATATCCAAATGAAAAAGTTTTGCATAAGCTTATCCAATAAAGAATCTAAGCTATTTGCATGCAAAATTAGGAATCTTGGAGGGGATAATTATATATGTAAACAATATGTAATATTGTTTTCACTAATTACATTTTTAATAGCATGCTTTAAAAAGAGAAACAACTAATATTGTCATTCAGATATCCTCCTCTGAATATTATCAATCAAGTCCTATGAATTTGATTGATAATATTCCAACTGTTTCATGAAAATTTAAGGTAATTTATTTAGAATACAATGGCATGGATTTCATATGTTTCTAAATTATTTTTATTAAAATAAATTTCCTTCCTGAAATGGATAGTTATCTGAAAAATGAAATGAAATAAAAAGTTGAAATTTAAAATGTAATATATTTTAGAAAATATCTATAGTCTCTTCTAATTCTTAATTTCCCATGTCCATATAATTTTTAAAAAAATATATTTTATTGATTTTGTACAGAGAGGAAGAGAGAGGGGTAGAGAGTTAGAAACATCGATGAGAGAGAGTCATCGATCAGCTGCCTCTTGCACATCCCCCACTGGGGATATGCCCGCAACCAAGGTACATGCCCTTGACCGGAATTGAACCCGGGACCTTTCAGTCCCCAAGCTGACGCTCTATCCATTGAGCCAAACCGGTTTCGGCCCATGTCCATATAATTTAGATTATTCTTCTAACATAGAGTAAGTGCATAAAATTATTTTTTAATTGATTTAGAGAGAGAGACATAATTTGCTATTTCATATGTTCATACATTCATTTGTTGCTTCTTGAATGTGCCCCGATCAAGAATAGAACCCATAACCTTGGTGTATGGAGACAATGCTCCAACAACAGAGCTACTTGGCCAGAGGCTAGAGGGCAAAAATTTTAACCAGCAAATACAATTCATGTTCACTCTTTAAACAACTTTTAAGTGTTTCATTATATAAAGCCCCCAGAGGGCCTTTGCGGCCTGTATTTTCCCAGATATTACATGAGTAAATAGCATAAGATTCCTCTTTTAAAATACATGAATTGAGAAACAGGTTTGTTGAAGTTTCATTGCCCTTTTTGGTCCATGTGAATGTCCAATATTTCCTTAAGCTACTTTCCTGGGAATTAGGAGAGTAAATCTTAAGAATTCTCATCACAAAAAATCCTTTTTTCTTTTTTTAAATTTCTTTTTATTGTATCTATATGAGATGACAGATGCTAATTAAATGTATAGTTGGAATCATGTCACAATATATGTAGGTCAGACCATTATGCTATACATCTTAAACTTACACTGTGCTGCATGTCAATTATATCCCTGTAAAACAAAAACAAAAAATCATATTTTTGTGAGACAGACCCTTTTCTAAATGAAACAATTGATCATTTGTTTAAAATTCTCTAAGCTAAAACAAACTGTATAATTTTAACTGGAGAGAAGTAGATTTCAGACCATGGATGCCATCAAGATTTTATGTACATCATCACTTGCTCTTAAAAATGGGAAAAGCTATGAAAACTTAAGTGGGTTTGGCATATTCAGTTCATAAAGTATGTCACTTAATGCAATTCACATACACATCCTTTTCTTTCAAAAAGTGAAGGATGTATTTTTTTCTCAGCATTTTCATTTTTGGATAGATTTTGGTAAAGCATTTGGAAAGAAGAATGTCCTTAGAGTAGCTATAGTTTAAGGATATTTCAAAATTCAATACAAGCACATACATTTGTAAACCCAAACATTATTTTTCACTTTTATGAAATGTAAAATAGCTATTTAGAGACAACATTTGAAATTCAAGATAAAGAGGATTTTTTTTTTTCAGAACTGTAAAAAGAATAGATGAAAATAAAGTGCTTACTTTAGAGTCTTTGGTTGGGAGTATCCTTTCTAAGAAGAAAACATAGAATCATATGACCGACATATTTGATCATAATATGATGGGGAACATTATACCTTACCCAATGTTCCAAGATATGGAGAAAATTTTCAGCTCAACAAATGAGACACATACTATATACAAGTTCATATGAATCAATTTTTAAAAATCAAACATCCTTAAGACTCCTTAGTTGAATAAAAAAAAAATATATTGGTAGGCAGTTCATGAAAACAGAAATAAAAGTGGCCAATAAACATTCAAAAAGTTAACACAGTCTAACAAAAACAATGCAACAGGATTTTCACGTTAGGTTGAAATGATAAGACAGATGGTATATAGTGCTGGGAAGGGTATAATATAAAGAACCATCTCCTATACTCATTATCTGAGTTTAACCTCTGACAGTCTATGGAGGATATGATCATTCAAGTTATCAGATGCACAAGCTTTGAACCAATAATTTTTTATTGCAGAGACTTATCTTAAATTACACTTTCATATACCTGCGTTTCTTAACAGTTTAAATTAGAAGAAAAACTGGAGAAATGATTGAAGGAATTCAATGTGGGAGTGACTAGGTAAAATGGTAGGCCCACACTACAGAATATGCAGCACCTATTAAATGATTAGTATATGTCTATTGACTTGACATGGAAAGATATATTTTGATATATTAATACTATCGCATGAAAAAAGCAAAATTTAGAACAATGCAGGGGTTAGCAAAAATAGGTTACAGTTGTGAGTATGTAAAACTCAAAATTTATTCTTGTATTCTTATTTATTTATTTATTACTAGAGGCCCTGTGCATGAAATTCATGCACAGGGGCTGGCAGTGTCCCTCAGCCCAGCTTACACCCTCTTCAATCAAGGACCCCAGGAGGGATGTCCAGTGAGATCTGGCCTAAATGGGCAGTTGGACATCCCTCTCCCAATCCAGGACTGCTAGCTCCCAACTACTCGCCTGTCTCTGCCTGAATGCCCCTAAGTGCTTCTGCCTGCCACCCTGATCACCCTCTAACTACTCCCATGCCAGCCTGATGGATGCCTAACTGCTCTTCTATCAGCCTGTTTTCTTCTAATTGCCTTCCCCTGCAGGCCTGGCCCCCCCAACTGCTCTCCCCTGCAGGTCTGGTCCCCCCAGTTGCCCTACTCTGCAGTACTAGTGTCCCCCAACTGCCCTCCTCTGCTGACCTGGTCACCCCTAACTGCCCTCCCCTGCTGGCCTGATCACTCATAACTGCCCTACCCTGCAGGCCTGGTCTCCCCCTACTGCCTTGCTCTGTCAGCAGGGTCACCCCTAACTGCCACTCCTGCTTTCCTGATAGCCTCCAACTGCCCTCCCCTGTGGCTTGGTCCCCCCCAACTGCCCTCCTCTGCAGGCCTGGGTCCCTCACAACTGCCTTCCCCTGAAGGCCTGAGTCCCCCACAACTGCTCTCCCCTGCAGGTCTGGTCCCCCTCCCCTCCAACTACCTTCCTTTGCTGGCCTAGTCACCCCTAACTGCCCACAACTTCTCTCCCCTGCAGATCATCTTGTGCCGGCCATCTTGTGTCCATATATGGGCAGCCATCTTTGACCACATGTGGGCGGCCATCTTGTGTCTTGGAGTGACAGTCAATTTGCATATTGCTCTTTTTTTAGATAGGATTGAATTATTTATTTTGTTTATTTGTAACTAATACAAATGTCACTGTCCCATTGTGACATTCTTTTGATAAAATGAAGCTATTATAATAATCATAAACTACATGTACTTTTCCATATGGGCAACTATAAACCTTCTTTTGCCCACCCCTGAATATTATAAACTAATATCACTGCTATAACTTACGTTATATATGTTTAAAACATAAAATATAAAATATTGGGAAGAATATGAAGCAAAGTGGCTATTCCTGGGGGAAAAGAGACTGAGTTAGAGAAAAAAAAATTCATGTTACAGGATTTTGTAATAGTTTGGATTTTATAATAGAAACATGCTTTGAAATACTTGCAAAGTTTTAAAGGAATGATATAATTTGCTGCTAATTATAATCATTTGCTTTTAAAATGTGAATAGATAAGAATAAATGAAACAATAAATAAAGGTTTTATTGGGTGAGAATTCTCAATGCAAGAAGCCAGTACAATAAAAGCTTCTGTTTGTTTGAAACACTAAAGGCAACTTATTTCACTCTGCAATTATCACAGTCACATACAAAATTGCAGAAAACAGACAGAGGGTGATAAAGCTGTTTGTATGAACTCTAAAACAAACTGATCAGTTAATCATTTCCCCAAATCTTGAGCAACCTTTCACCTTTTTTATGGATAACAGATCTCTAACTTTTTTTCCCAGCCTTTGTGAGTCAATCATGCTATAATATCGTAAATCATATTAAGATAAACATATATAGCCAAAATTACACATGAAAAGTCGATACTGAGTAAACATTTGAGGAACAATATGCTAACGAAACTGTTTTAGGCATCTTCTAGGATGCTTGCTGCAGAGCTGCCTGACATACCAGGAGTACCTCCTCACGCTCTCAGCTGTGATCCAGGGTTCTTTGAGAACTGATTCTATTCCTTTTGCCCCTAAATAAATGACCTCATGAGGTCAAAGCATCTTTAAAAGGGTTAAGGCTATCCTTTTAAATTAGCTCTAAGGTACTGCGTACATATACTTGTGGGAGAGGCAATATTAGATGTCCATTAAATTAGATTGCAGGTAGAGTTGCATGGGAAATATGGGGAACTTATGGATTCTGGAATTTTAATTCCATATCATTTTTAATGTCAAAATATCATTATCATTTTCAGTAGTTATTAATATAACTGTTAATCTTAGCTCATGGGCTATTCAAAGAAAGGCAGGGGGGCAGATCTAACTCATGAACTGAAGCTTGTTGATGCCTGAACTAGGTTACATATAATCCTAGTATACGGAAATACTTTGCCCTAGTTGGTTTGGCTCAGTGGATAGAGCTTCAGCCTACTGACTGTTGGGTTGCAGGTTCAATTCCAGTCAAGGACACATACCTGAGTTTTGGACTCAATCCTCAGTAGGGGGTGTGCAGAGGAGGCAGCCAATCAATGATTCTCATCATTAAAGTTTCTATCTCTCTCCCTCTCCTTTCCTCTCCCTTCCTTCAATGAAAATATTTTAAAATAAATTTAAAAATGGAAATACTGTTAACCATTATTTTGGATTTCTGTGGTATGGTTAAAAAGACTGCATAGCATCTATCTATCTATCTATCTATCTATCACACACACATACATATACATACCTTGGTAGTTATTATGTTCTTTAAAAAGTTGCATCAGAAGCTATTTGCTTTTTTTTTTCTTTTTAGCTATATTTTTAATTATTGATGGTATTACAGATATCTCCCATTCCCCCATATTCCCTTCCTTACAGTCCCTACCCACCCCCAGGTCTCCACTATCCTATTGCCTGTGTCCATGGGTTATGCATAAGAGTAATTGTGTACATGTACAAATTCAAAAAGCATTTTTGTAATTAGTTAAAAGTATAGACAATGGAAAATGTTAAAATTTTCAAATTATATTGAATATAAAGGATAGTTTTCTTGTAAGAACATGAGGAATCAAGTAAACAAAAATGTACATGGAGAATCTGTACATGAAAAGTAGGTAAGCATTTTCCACCTCATTCCAACAACATCCACTTTCCAGTATTTGTCACAGAGGACGTCATGAGTGAATAAAAATCTGATGAAGATCCAGAATTCAGATGAGCTAAAGGTGACTTCCAAAGCTAAATGTGTAAACTTTCAGCGTTTTGGTGCATTTGCCACGCAGGTAGATTTTACTTGGTATATAGGTAAAGGCACATATCAGAGAAATTTTTAATTGTCTAAAGTTTTACATAAGTCTCCTTTTTCCACAATTGACCCCCACCTCCCAGCCATTCCCACCCTGGGCAAGCCCCCCACCGCCCCAGTATCTGTGTCCATTGGTTACCCCCAACACACACACACTATTAATAAAAATTAATTCATTCCTCTAGACTGGGATATGATAGGAATATACAAGACACACTAACTCTTTGGCCAATGGAAGTATTCCGGTTTTTACATTATGATGTTATCCTTGTTAATTTGCTGGGCATAGATCTTAATAGTGAAGTCAGGGCTTCCATTCCGTTGGGGTCAACCCTATCTTCAGTTGCAAGCACAGCAGGCACAAAATGTGCTAATGTGCTACCTGTGGTGGGTTTGCAGAGGCTTCTACCAGTCTCTAACCCTGCAGAGTCCTCCAACAGCTCATTCAACATTGAATAAATATGACTTTAATGGGTATCGTTCAGAACTCTCATTTTTGTCTTCTGTGTGCAGCAAAGGCAACATTAAGGGAGGCTAATTTAATTCTTTATGTGGCCTGCATGGGGGAACCAATCTGCCAGCTGGTGGAGGCAGAAAAAATGAAAGCAGAGAGGAATTTGGTGATGCTAGTACCTAGAACATCATAGTATTTTGACTTGGCTACTTCTCAAAATCACCGTGGATATAAAATGCTATAATATGTACACTATATGCATTCACTTAGTTTGTTAAAGATTATTTAAATACCACACCTTAACTTTATGAGAAACTAGCAACTAAAGGATTTAACTAAGACTCCATATCTCTGAGCAAGTGCAGTAAACAGATCTCAGGGTTATAATTCAAAGCATTTGTGCAGCGTAACAGAAAGAGGGCTGCAATGTAAGGTCCCTGAGAGCAGGGACCTTACATTGCAGCCCTCTTTCTGTTACACTGAGAGCAGCAGCCCTGTTTGTCTTCATACTTTTTAATCCCCAATGGACTGCACATTGCCCCACACAAAACCAGCACTCGCTAAATATTTTCTAACTCAATGATAAATCATTGAATCCACAAGTCCTCCCTCAGTATCTGCAGGGGATTGGTCCAGGAACCCTCCTGGACTCCCAAATCCACAGATGCTTAAGCCCCTTATATGAAACTAAAGGCCTGATGCATGAAAATCCATGCACTGGAGGGGGTGGTCCCATAGTCCGGCTGCCCCTCTCACAGTGGAACCCTTAGGGGTGGAAGGCGACCTGGCACTCAGGGGAATGTGACATCCCATCACACCTCTGCTGCTGCCACTGCTGGCAGAGCAAGCTTCAGCTGGCCCTGGTTACCTGAGCCTTGTGCAGCCCTGGGCGGCAGGGGGTTGAGGGGACTGGGGGACTCCAGAGGCAAAAACTCGGAATGGCTGGGCCTGCCTGGGGGCAGGCCTGGCCTTGCCATGTGCCTGCCACCCTGGCATGGCTGAGGGGACTGAGTGCCGCCATCTTGTGGCCTTGAACACCACCATCTTGGAGGACATGATGGTCAATTAGCATATTCCCTCCTTATTGGCTGTGGGTGCTGCCATATTTGTGATAGCTGAGGGTCAGTTAGCATATCCCCTATTTATTAGATAGGACTAGAGGCCTGGTGTATGAAATTTGTGTACTTTGGGGAATGTCCCTAAGACCACCCTGCACCCTCTCCTGATCCCTTTGTGGGATCAGGCCTAAACCGGTAGTCAGACAACCCTCTCACAATCTGAAACTGCTGGCTTCTAACCACTTACCTGCCTGCCTGCCAGACCACACTATCTTTTTCTGCTTGTTTCTTTTTAACATCTAACTGCTCCCCTGCGGGCCTGATCTTGCCCCCAGTTGCCCTCCTCTGCTGGCCAATTTATTTCTGATTGGTTGGTTTCTATGCCAGTCAGCATCAAAAGCTCCGCCTCCTATGCAACCATTGGCACCTCACAGTTGACCCAGATTTGGTTCTGATTGGAAGGTTGTATGCCAGTCAGCATCTCTGGGCCTATTAATGGGGCCTGATCAGAAAAATAGGGCTGATCAGCAGCCCCAATGGAGGCCTGGAGAGAAATGGAGGCATTGCTGCTGACCAGGTCCAGAAAGAAAGAGAGGCAAGTGCTGACCAACAGTTGCCACAGAGGCTACAGATCAGACCCTGCTTCTCTCTTCTGGCTTCTCTCTGGGCCTGATTCCCAGCCCCCACATAAGTCAGTGCTGGGTCACCACAGCAACCCTGCTCTGACTGCAGGACTGAATTCTGGTTGGTCGAGCCTCCTGGTCATTGCGGATGTGAGAGACTCAGGGTTTTTATATTTTAGAATGGTGTAATATTTATCTACACACATCCCATATACTTTAAATGGTCTCTAGATTATGCATAATGCCTAATACAACATAAATGCTAAATTTGTTATACTATATTGTTTAGGGAATAATGACAAGGAAAAAAGTCTATATATGTTGAGCACAAACCCATTCATCAGATGCACAAAAAAGGCCTGACTACATAGTGCATGTCAGCAACAATTTGTCATTAAAACATATATATAGTTTTATATATAGTTGATCTATGGTTGGTTGAAACTGTGGATGTAGAACCCATAGCTATGGAGGGCCAAATGTACACAAAAGCCATTAACAAATCCCATATAAATAAGGCAAAATATATTAACAGGTGAAGTATAAGGCATGTAAATGGCTAATAAAAATCAACTAATGATACTGTGTTTTGCCCATCAGATTGGCATTTTTAAAACATTAACGACTGCCCACTGTTGATGAGAGTAGAAGAAAACAAACATTCTTTGGGCAGTTTTTGGAATAATTGTTAAAGGTTTTCTAGAGGGAATTTTCTACCAAATTATAATGAAACAAATAAAACAAACAAACAAACAAAAAAGAACTACTATTTTACTAAGCCACATGGATGGATCTTGGACACATGTTGAAAAAAAAGTCAATCAAAAAAGAACACATACAGTATGACTCCATTCATATAAAGTTCAAAAACTGGTGAAACTAATATATGATGTTAGGAGTCCAGCAAGAAGTTTCTATTGGGGTGATAGTGATGTTCAAATTCTTCATTGGGCTGTGCTTACATATTCAATTTGAAAATGTTCATTCACGATTTGTGTACTTTTCTATGTGTATGTTGTACCTCAGTAAAAAGATTCTTTTAAAAACAAGTGCTTATAATGATTTCTCCCTAATTGGTTAAAACAGACAGTGCATATAAAACCATGAGCTTGTAATCACTGAAATATATGGCTTTTAATAAATCAATCGTGTTTGGCTCAATCAAACCTGTTTGGCTCAGTGGATAGAGCAGAGCGTCGGCCTGCAGACTGAAAGGTCCCGGGTTCGATTCCGGTTGAGGGCATGTACCTTGATTGCGGGCACATCCCCAATAGGGGGTGTGCAAGAGGCAACTGATCGATGATTCTCTCTCATCGATGTTTCTAACTCTCTATCCCTGTCTCTTCCTCTCTGTGAAAAATCAATAAAATATATTTAAAAATAAATAAATAAATCATAAGCAAAGGGTGTGTTCTTGTGTGTGCATGAATACAGATGTACACACACTCAATATGCAACATTTTCTGTACAGATACCCACTCATTGTGAGACCCCTTGGCCTTGAGCTTTATCTGACCTACATCAGCTGTTATCAAAACAGATTGAAGTGAAGTGTCTCAAGGTGACAGAAGATGGTTGAGGTAATCACTTTACAAAGACTCTTAAGTAATCAGCCGCCAGACCTGCCACAATGCATTACTGAAATTGCAAGGCATCTCTGTAGTCAGAGGCCTGCATAGAGGGCACACGGAAATGAAGGCCCTCTAGCCACATCATTCTTTGCACATACAGAAATGTACCTCTCTGCCCTGATTACTGTCCCAAAATAAAAACAGACAGAACTGGAGACAAGTGCACGCTTTTAGCTGCATGGACACTGTCAATCATCTGGACTGGACAGTACAGCAGTCTGTCATCTAGTCCAGAAACAAAAAATACAACTCAGAATCAAAGTATCTCTGCTATTGTAGATGGTTTTTCGAGTTAGTGGGATTTCTGGAGCTTACCTAAGTGCATTGGCCTTGAACTTCATATATATATATATTTTTTTTTTTTTTCTAAACAAGATACTGCCTAAATTGAATCTTAATATTTACTATTTCTTTCTTTATTTATATTACACTATTACAGATGTCTCCATTTCCTTATCCCCCGCCTGCCTGCCTCCATCTTTTTAAAGTTTCTGCTTTTATAATCACAGCCAAAAGCCATTTTTGTCACTCAACTATGAATAAAAACTAGGTCAGCTTTGGCATATATATATAGAGTGACAATTTTTTTTTACACAGAAAACACATTTCATTATGTTATGAGAACATGATACTTATGAACCTCCTATTATATTTTAGAAGTAAATTAGCCATGACATAAATATTAGGTGTAGAGTAAGTCCTTACAATTATGAAAGATAGAATTATAGAATTTCACTAATATACTAAAATGTCTTTCCACACTTCTGTTAAGAACAGGAATAATAGCATACAAATATTCTGTCTGCCTTTCTGCTTTTCTCTTTTTCCCATTAGTTTATTCTAAAGCACATTTCTAATTAATTAGTCAGTCATTTATAATTCAGAAGCTACACATTTATGCTCTTACTAATAAAGTTCTTCACTATATCTTGACCCTGAAATGACAAACCTATCTCTCTATTTTTCTTTCCTTTTATTAAAAAAATGTTTTTATTGATTTCAGAGAGAGGAAGGGAGACATCACTGGGTTCTTTCCTTTTTTTTTTTACACAATCAGATCAGGACCTAACATAAAACTGTGACTAGAATACGGATTATAATTTTAATAGGACACTTGTGTTTCATATTAACTTTCCCCCCTTACACGCTTTAGATTGCTTCTTGGATTACATACTAAAAATCTATAAATATATATAAAGAAACCATCAACAAACCAAAAAGGCAACCAACCAAATGAGAGAAGATGTAAATAAGGTACTATAATAAATGTAATTCACCTAGCACCATGGTTTAATATGTCACTAATGGCCAAATAGTAAAACTTTCTCTCTATTAAGTGTCACAGAAACAGCCCTGGGAGCAGCCTCTGTACTTCTATCCTTGAGTTAACATGAGAGCCTATACTGATTTTTATCATTGTTTATGCTTTCCTTTATTTCTTCATTCTGTCCCTGTGGGTGCCAGTGCAGCCATACTGTCTACTATAGGTTTTAGCTCACAGATCCATTTTATTGGTGTTATTCACAAATATGCAGTCTTCGTTAGTAGTGACATTTAATTTGAAAACACAAGGCCAAAATGAATAATAAAATGATGGCTTACAGGGAGGGGCTATCTAATCACTTTATTTTTAAGTCCTTTTGGTAGTTGTTTTTTTGTTGTTGTTTTTTGATTTGTTTTTTTTGTATTAAAAAAAATGCTCTTGGTCCCACACTTGCAATGAAAACTGGAATGCAATATGCCTAGTATCCTGAGCAATTTGAACTTGAATTATTGCTATGGTATATTGAACTCACTCTAAAAACTTTAATGTGTTTCTGCTTCGGAGGCTTGCCTGTGTACAGGTGCATAACTGCACTGTTACAATGCCCAGAGAGCAGACTGTGTTACTGAGAGGCAGCCACGGTCTTCCCACAGAGAGAGGGCTGTCAGCGGTGTGCGAGCAGCTTTCCCCTAAGTGATGTAAATGCTCTCTGCAAATTGTTTTTGTCCCAGATGACTCCAGCTGCAAGGTAGGCGGCTAGGACTCAAATGCTGGAAAATAGAGGAAAGCAAACTGTGTCATTGTTCTAAGTCTTAGTCAAAATGTGTTCATCAGAAGCAGCGTTAAAATAATAGTCCAAACAATAATTTGTAAAAGCACATGCTTTTCCCATACACCCCTGTTCGGCATCGGGCTCCATTATCTTCCTTCCATATTTTTATGCTTCAGATCTTCTTGAGCATATCATCACTCATACCTAATGCATAACACCCAGGCCTGTATATGAAAATCGTGTGCACAATTGCACTTGGCCCTACAGGGGAGCTAGGGGAGTAGTCTCCGTCTGTAATATAGCATCGATTAACTTTGATGTCAGGGAGCAAAGTTTTCTTCTCTTTTCCTCTTTTCTCCCAACATTACTGAGGAATAGTTGAAAATATGATTGTATGAATTTTAAGTGTACAACATGCTGATTTAACTTAAGTATACATGGTGGAATAATTACCGAGATTGAGATAGTTAACTCATCAGTCACCTCACATTTTTGTGCGGGTATGGTAGAATGCTTAAGGTGTGCTCTTGGGACCTTTCAAATGTACGACATTGTATTACTAACCAGAGTTACCATGTGGTACATCAGATGCTCCGAATTTATTCCTTTTACAAATGAAAGTTTGTACACTTTGATCTGCATCTTTCCACTATACCCTCCCCTTTAACTTTCCTTATGAGCTGCTATTGGGCAAGGAAAACACAAACATAAGTGATGTATACAATTTTTAGTTAAAAATATAAGATAGACCTGGTAAATGTAAATTGCCATAAATTTCTAAAAGTCCATTTGGAGGTAGATGTGAAGAACATTAATATTCAAACCCTTTGACTCAGTAATTCCATTATTTTTTTAAATATATTTTATTGATTTTGTACAGAGAGGAAGGGAGAGAGATAGAGAGTTAGAAACATCAATGAGAGAGTCATCGATCAGCTGCCTCTTGCACACCCCCTACTGGGGATATGCCCGCAACCAAGGTACATGCCCTTGACGGAAATCGAACCTAGGACCCTTCAGTCCCCAAGCCGACGCTCTATCCATTGAGCCAAACCGGTTTCGGCAGTAATTCCATTATTAAGACTTTACCCTAAAGAAGGATGCAGGTAAGTCTCAAAACAAAATATTAATTCTCCTTACGAAATACTTTTAATTATATAGCATAAAATGTATACAGTTATATTGATCTGAATGGGGACATATAAAGTGGTAATGGTGAGTACCACTGGGTATAAAATTATGGGTGGCTTAATATATTGAGGCATAATTAACATAAAACAAGAGTGCCCCTATCTTAGGCAAACCTTTCAGTGGCTTTTGACATAGATTACCACACCATCATCAATATATAGGGAATTTCTGTCACTCCAAAAAGTGCTTTTCTGCCCCCATCGCAACAACCGCAACCCTAACTAGCACAGGGAACTATTGCTTTGCTCTCTGTCACTACAGATATTCTAGAATTTCATACAAATAGTATAGACACTTTTACATACAGATTCATTCACCCGGCACATTAAAGACATCCGTGTCCTTGGAGTTTGTGCATGGCTCCTTTCCACTCAGCACTCATCTGAGATTTGCCAATCATGTTGCATATGTTAGTTGTTTGTTCACCTTTGTTGCTATGTGTGCTGAGAAGTATTCTATTGTGTGATTATACTACAATTTATTTATCCATTTGTCTACTGACGAGCATTTGGGCTGTTTCCATTGTTTGAGTATTATAAAGAATGCTGATAAGAAAATTTATGTACAAGCTGTTGTGTGAACACTTTTCCTGGGTAAATGCCAAGGAGGGAAACAAAACAACACAATATTAAAAAACAAAACAAAACAAACAAACAAAAACACTGTCATCTCTCTTCACAGGTGTGACAACATCGAAGAATTCCACTTGTTTCATAAAGGCTAAAATTTGGTATTGGCAGGCTTTTAAATGTTAACCATTTTTAGTTATTGAGAAATGGTACCTCAGTGGGTTTTCATTTTGCATTTCCCTGATAACTAAAGATGTTGAATGTTTTTTCACATTATTATCCATTATTTTTGTATAAAGTTGTCTGTTCTAATATTTTTGCATGTTTAGCTTTAAATTGGGCTATGTGTCTTATTGTTGAGTTGTGAGCATTTTATATATGTTTTATATATACAAGATGTAAGTATTGTATGCTTTTCAATGTGTGGCTTAAAATTTTATTTCCTAGAGAAATATTTTTAAAAGTTGATGTTTTTTATTTTGAAAAATGTTCATTTATTTCATTTATTATTTACCAGTGGCCCAGTGCACAGATGCATGCACATTGAAAGGACATTAATTAGAAGGTGGCCTGCAGGGCAAGACGTGGCCAGAGGAGCTGGACACACCCTTGAGCCAACCTCCCACAGTCCCTCCCCAGCCGGCCAAACCTGTGGGGATCAGGCTAAAACTGGCAGCCAGACCTCCCCCCAGGGGTCCTGAAGTACCAGATGGCACTCTGCAAAGTTGCTGTGGCTTGGAAGCTCCTGCCTTGAGCATCTGCCCCCTGGTGGTCAGTGCATGTCATAGTGACCAGTCATTCCTGGTTGTTTTCCCAGTGGGGTCTATTTGCATATTACCCTTTTATTATATAGAATGCTTCATGTCCCCTATCTGAAAACTTGCTGTCTACCCCAAGGTCATGAAACTATGCCACTTTAGTTTTTGTGAATAGCATAAGTTAAAGTTTTAGGTTCTTAGGCTCATTCTTTGATATGGATATGAAATTCTAGCATTCATTGGTTGAAAAACCTTCCTTTGACATTGAATAACTTTCACACTTTTGTCAATAATCAATTACCATTTATGTACTGTTCTCAAGACACTATCATACTTCTTTCAGTATTTATTTTTCTTTGTGCTCCAATTGAAATGGTTTCTAGTGGTATGTATTGAAACTCACTGAGTTTTTTCCTTGTAATATCTTCTCTGTGCTTATTCCCATCTATAATTTTTTTTTCATTTGAGGTATTTTATCTTTCCATTCTAGAAGTTGCATTTGGTTCCATTTTTAATGTCTTCTATTTATCTCCTCGTGTATTTTTTTTTTTAATACCTTGAACATATTTATAGTTGTTTTAAACTTCTTATCTACTAATCCCATCATTTGTCATTTATAAATATGTTTCCACTGGCTGATATTTTCTAGTTGTAGATTCCATTTTCTTGATCTTTTCATTGCTGGTAATTTTTAATGAATGTCTTTGAGTTTTTAACTTTTCTGTCTTTCTTTAAAAATCATTGGACTTTGTTTCTATAGGCAATTAAAAGTTTTGAAGTTGACTTTATCCTCTCAAGGCTGTTTACAGTGGCCTTTATTGTAGTCACCTTTCCTTAAGGTGAGGCATTTCTGTGGTCTCTAGAGAATGTCTCAGTTGTTTATAAAGGTCTCTCTACTCTGACCGGACAGATCTCCTGAGGCCCTCAGTCCTGAGCAATCACAGAGGTATTTGCCTCCCATCTCCAAAGTGGATCTCTTCTCAGCCTTGTAGGACTTCATCATACATTTATGCATAGCTGAGTTTCCAGTAGCAGATTCCACAGACCCATATGTGTATTTTTGTAACTCTCTCTGCCTACCTCCTGCTCTGTGAATTCTGCCTGCCGTATCTTCCTATATTTTTATCTGTCTTTTCAAATGATCAGTGCTTCTCTTACGGTCCCACTCCTTGCAGTATATTCTGAAAAATACCTCCCAGCATTTAATAAATCCCCTCTTGTTCCTTTCCATTCTCTTTGAATCACAGTCTACTCTTGCCGATGGTCAAATGTTTCATATACTCAACCACTGTTCTGGCTGTTTAGGGTAAGAAGCTAAGTCTAGTTCCAGTTATACTAACATGACCAGAATTGGGAGTTCCAATTTTTATAAATGTGTGTGTGTGTGTGTGTGTCCTATATAATAAAAGGCTAATATGCAAATTGAAAAAAATAGCTGAAGGACCAATAACTATAACTCATATACTCACCACCAGGAGGCAGATGCTCAATGCAGGAGTTGCCCCCTAGTGGTCAGTGTCCTCCCACAGGGGGTGCGCCACACAGCCAGCGCCAGGCTCATGACTGGCCAGCACAGTGGTGGTGTAGCCTCTCCTACCTCTGCAGTAGCAGGGCTAAGGATGTCAGGCTGCCAGCTTAGGCCCACTTCCTGCTGGACATCCCCGAGGGTTCCCAGACTGCGAGAAGGCACAGTCCAAGCATGGGGACTCCGCATCCCCAGAGTGCATGAATGTCATACCCCAGGCCTCTAGTGTGTGTGTGTGTGTGTGTGTGTGTGTGTGTGTGTGTGTGTGTTTATTCAAAACTGTCTGTTTGGAACATGAAATATTTTTATAATTGAAAAATTGGTACTTCTGCATCTTGACCCAAAGTGAAGATGACACTATAATATTAAGATAAACTATCATATATTTTATTTTTCCTATTGTTGTTAGGCATTAGAAAGTTTGACCTTGGGGACATATGGCTTTAAATTGTATATGATAGATTAGAGGGGAAAAAAACTTTAGCTATGCTTACTAGGATGGCTAAAATAATTACTGTCTGCTTTCTGATCCTATGTCAATAGTGCCACTCTTCATGGCTGTAGTACCCGTGTTTATTTGTGGAGGTATGAAAAATGCAGGCTGGGCACCCAGGCAGATAAAGAATGTTTTCTTTGAAGCCGAATCTCCAGTGTGTGGAGGGATCGTCTCAAAATCATGCAGCAGGTTCCAGGACAATTCATAGCTACTGACATTTTATAGACCAGGAAGGTCCAAGCCTAACTAGCATAGAAAAAGCAATATGTTTCCTTCCTTTTGTAGAGAGCTGTGTATAATATATCTTTGAAGACAGAGTTGAGATTATCACCATGTTCTTCTCTGGATGAATATGGGAGTTCAGTTTCTGAGGCTGTGGCATCGTTTGCAGGCAATAAATTCACATAATGGCAAAAAGAAAATGCCACTTGTATTGAAAAAGCATGAATAGTGTGCATTTCAGATCCATGCACTGTAGTGTGCTGATTTACAGAGATGGTTTCTCAGCACCTTACACCTAGCAAACTCGTATTTCCTGTCCCTAGACTGTGGCTGATCCTCTAAGGGTGAGATTTATATTTTGGAGGGTGTGCCCAATACACAGTAGGTGTGCCGAACACACATAGTATTCTTCTGATGGGTGAGTGGCATTGAATGACAGAGAGGTGACAAGTAAGTGCACCATGGCTTGATGATACCTACCACATCCCTTGGCATCCAGTCTTCTGATTTCTGCCTTCATAAAGTCAGTTTAATTTTTTTTTTTCTGCACAATAAAATGTGTCTCAATGAAATTAGTTCCTGCAATTATCTTCCTCAGCAATGATGAGCCAGCAGTAATGTGGGGGTTTCATACTAATAGCTGAAAGTGTGGTATCAGCTAATGCCTCTTGTAGAGATGCTAGTGTGTATAGGTCCTTAACTAGCTCCTCAGGCTAGTGGATAAATCTCTGCAGATTTCCAGAGTCCAAATAGCTTGACCATTCATATAAGACAGGTGTGTTACTGTATTTTACACAATAAGTGGCATTTATCGAACATTTACTATGTGGCAGGCATCGCACTAATATTTTATATACACTCTATCATACTGCCATGGCAAACCTTCAGGCAGTCACAACACTGAGCTTGCATGAGACCGTGAGAGGAGAGTGTGTGCTCATTTGAGTGGGGGTGCAGGTAGCACTGCTGATGCCATTGAACTGATAGACTCATTGGCATGGGAGACAGTGGGTGGTGCACAGCTCCTCACTCCCCCTCCCCGCCCCCAAATCTCAGTGGTTTCTGAAGCCATCTTGAAAATGGAAGGGATCTTGCTCGACAGCTTCCAGGATACAGAGAATGAATGATAAATGGTGGTGAGGTACTTGGCAATGTTCTTTGGCAAGTTTGCTTGCATCACTTGAGTAGAAGAAAAAAACAAACAAACACATTTCTTTCCTCTTCCTTCTTTGTACCAAAAAAGTAATATTTGCACAGTTATATAATTCTCTACTTTTTAGGAGAAAGGGTGAGTTGGCTTGGTGGTACACACAGGTTGCTCCATGACAGAGTCTGAATTGGCCATTTTTTATGTTATTTCTATTGGTAGCCAAATAGCTAATAAAAAAAATGAGAAGTTAAACCCAATGCCATTTATCAAGCACAGAAACTAAATCTAAGAAATGTGGTTTTCTGGGTTGGAACGTAAAAATAAATAAAATGCAGATTGTGTCCTCAGTATGCTTCTAATTTGGCAGATGGTAGCAGTAGGGCACAATATAAAACTAATTATACTTTAAAGAAAAATGTAAGAAAATCCATATACATAGGCTCAGAAAAGAGAAATAAAAATATAAAAATCTTCCTGTTGATGAATTTGGAAACTCTTTAGAATTGCATTTGAAATGAACTTTCCAGCAGTGAACATAGTAAGTTAAATCATGGAGCCTATGAGGGAAAGTGTATCAGATGGAGAGAATGATGTGAATACACAGATTAAAAATTGGAAGGCATTTTCAAAGAAATATATCAGCAGCCACACATGTTTCAGATTTATATAATATGATTAATTCTTTTCTGATTGGTTCATCTTGCTTTCTATCACTAATCCTTCTAATTCATCCTAATTAGTCCTAGCTTGGCAGACACACTCAACAAATTGATCAGTCTGAGAACAATTTTATTGTTTGTCATTGTTGAGTTTTTGTTTAAAGTGTCTTGTTTACATGGTCCTACATTTATTATATTGATGTAAATATCAGTCATGATACAACCAGAGCTCCTGGACCAGGAAAACCACAGCACACACAATCAGTATTTATCAAACTGTCAGATGATGTTATTCTGTCCTACACTTAAATATGGTGAAGCTCCTAACACAATGGACATTAAACCTGAACCACTAACAATGGCACATAAAGCTTGCAAAGATACTTGGAAGATATTAGTTAATCAAATATCTGTGATCACCAAAAATACACTCTAAAATATCAAATTTAGATCATCAAATACTGAGGGTATGCAGACCACTCTCTGTAGCCCTCAGGGCCAAAAGGACATGTACTCTTAAGATTTATTGTCCATGAAGGGGGTGAGGTAGAGGAGGGCAAGAACCATGATTTCATTCACATGTGGGATATACAGCAAAAGGTAACAAATGAACAAACAAAACAAACATTTACAAACAAAAAATAAACTCATAGAAACAGACAACAGGATACTGGTTATCAGAGAGGAAGGGGTTGGGGTGAGGACTAAAAGGGTAAAGGGAACCTAGTACATGGTGAGAGTAGATTAGGCTTGGGCTGGTGAGCATACAGTACAGTAAGCAGATGTCATATTATGAACCTGTGCCCTTCACATTTCTCTAATAAAATGAGTAAAATTTTTAAAAAGCATCTCTTCATGGATAGTGTATAATATTCACTTTTTTTTTTGTTAGAACACATGGATGGTTTTAATATTATATTGCAGTTAGAAAAGATAATTGGGGAAAACTGGGTGAAGGGTATAAGGGAATTCTCTGTATGATTTTGTGACATTCTGGAAATCTATAATTATTTAAAAAATAATTTTAAAAAATGCAATATTGATCCTCCATGGATCAATGCTAAATTTTACTAAAGAAATTCTGCTTAAATAAATAAAAACCCACTGTAATCTTCTTCCATCACCTTTTGATCTATAAGAAATGGTGGGTTCTGGTTAAGATGGGGACTGATTCCTTTCACTCCCTGTGGTTGAGGATATTATTTGAACTGCTTACTGCACATCCCGGGGGAGAGTTATTTCTTGCTAGCTTTATTTCTTGCAGCATCTCAAGAACACTGCTTACTTTTCTCTTTCACGAGAGTGCTCGGGCTATTATCTGGAAAACTTACCCTCCATGGCAAGGGCACAGTGATGGGCAAAAGCTAACCTCACAGCCTGAGTGCAGAGCTAGAACAGAAAAGCAATGGCACTTCCTAAAGGCATATTAGGCACTTTCATGACCTTAGAATTCTTTTCCCTTTCTTTTGCTTCAACATCTCAGGGTCTGTCATGCTCAGTGCAGTTGCCAACATACCTCCTGAAGCGAGCAGGCTCAGAGCTAACTCACATCTCAAGTGTTGCATTCTCGTCTTTAGCGCTAGATCCTGATCTGTCCTGGGAATTGTGGAAACACTTGAATTGGAAAACACTCTGGAGCCCTCACCAAATTTGACAGTGTGGGAGCAATGCTCTTTCAAACGTTTTTTCTAAGTATTTCTTGAAGTTACCTCAAGCCGCAGGTGGTGAGTAGCTATTTATTAACACATGTCACATTCTAAAAAGTGTATAAGCATTATATCTGATGCTTTGGTGAGGAAAGTATTAAATGTCACCTTTCCAACTGCATTTTTACAAATGGCACAGGATTGCCTCATACCTTTACCTCATCTCCTTCGTGACCAAGAAACACAGCTGCTGCTTCAGATGCCACCTCAGGTAGGAAAGAGGTTGTGGGGCAATACTCTGGCCTCTCCCTTCTCTCTGCTCTCGCATGTCCTGTGTGTGCCTGTCATTTGCTCAGCCCACTATCACAGTTAGTAAATGGATGCATGTGTGAGAGAGTAATGCGTGCTCATAGGGCAGGTATTAACAAATGCCTACCACTCCATGGTCACGGTGCACTTTAGAAGGACAGAGGGAGTACAATTCACTCCCGGTGCCTGGAGAAGCCAGATGAAGAGGTATACAGAAAGAACCACAATAAATGGGAAATCACATCCCGATTTGTAAATGGTATACCAAGAGCCGCTCAATGAAGTAGTTTTTAGCATTTGAAGCCATTAAATAATAATTTCTACTGAAACAATTAAGAAATATAAAATACCTGCTAAAAACCAAGACATGGATACTGGTCCTCCTCCAACCTAATGGTCATTTTTACATTTCTGTGCTCCCATGATGCAGGTGAGTTAGGATGCGTGTGTGCATGCATACACATCAGTGTTTGTTTACTTATCATCACATGACCATTTTATTCCTTGTCTTTTGCCTGTTGATCACCTTCAGTGTATCTCACCAACACTAGGTGTATTTCTTAGTTATTGCTTTGACAATGCTTCTCAAACTCCAAAAAAACCTTACTAAACTTCACTGTATTGTGTAGAAATGCAAATATTTTAGTACATTATTTTAAAAATATTATACATTTATATTATCCTACATAATAAAAGCCTAATATGTTAAGTGTCTGGTCATCCAGTCAGCCATTCAACCAACCAAAGTGTAATATGCTAATGATATGCTAAGGCTGCTCAACCCTTCACTATAACATGCACTGACCACCAAGGGGCAGATAATTGACCAGTTGACCAGTTGCTATGATGTGCACTGACCACCAGGGGGTAGATGCTCCGACCAGTAGGTTAACTTGCTGCTGGAGTCCAGCCAATCAGGACTGAGAGAGATGGGCCAGACACACCCTAGATTCCTCCCCAGGTGACCAACCTCCTGTGTCTCTTCCCAGCCCTGATCCTGCACCAATAGGGTCTCTTGGTCTGGCCTGCGCCCTCTCATATTCTCATCTGAGGTCCCCCTCCTCTTCTGAATGAACAGATTTCAGGCCTCTAGTAAAATATAATATTTTAAAATAATATTTTATAATATATACATATCTACCTAATAAAATTACTATATGTATAATAATATATATATATCTACCCAATGCTAATTTATTTGTAACTTCACGACACCCACCAGCCAATT
This sequence comes from Pipistrellus hanaki, assembly GCF_964339955.1. Taxonomy (NCBI): domain Eukaryota; kingdom Metazoa; phylum Chordata; class Mammalia; order Chiroptera; family Vespertilionidae; genus Pipistrellus; species Pipistrellus hanaki. The sequence continues at coordinate 61,967,418 of NC_140513.1, forward strand.
AGAAGTCAGTATGCAAATTAACCCAACAAATATGGTGGGTAATTTGCATATGTGGGAGCTAAGTGACAGGAATGCAGAGGGATGCTTGCATTGTTGCCATGGCGACAACACAGGCAATCCACAGCACCCTGAGCAGCATGGAAGGCAGAAAGGTGGCTCCAGGCCACAGGCCCCTTCTGGCACAAACCTTCATGCATCAGGCTTCATATATAATGTTAAATTGTGCAAAACATTAACTCTCCAGAAAAATGCACAAGAGGAAAAAAAAAAAAAGATGTTTGCATTATACTGCATTCAAAATAGATTACTTACATTTTACATTATAGCTATAATGGAATCAGTTTAAACCTCTATTTCAATCTGCTATAAAGACTGTTTCATTATGTGAGAAACAGAGCCCATAAGGAAAGGATTAAGAAGAAATTGTTCTAGCATTGTCATTTGTGGCTATTTCAATCCATTATCAATTGAAATAGGCTATTAGAATAATGATTTTGGATAATAAATAGGGAATTAATATACAAACAAAAATAAATTATTCAGCACCTACTATGCACCCTTTTCCTTTTTCTTCTCTTTCTTTTCCTATGGTGTGATCATATTTATTTTGATGATTTAAACAATGAAAGGAAAAATACAGAACTACTGAGATAAGAGTTGTTGTTATTATTCTTACTAGAGGCCTGGAGCATGAAATTCATCCACAGGAAGTAGGGTAGGGGGACTCAGCCCAGCCTGCAGCATCTCCAATCTGGGAAATCCCTCTCATGATCCAGGACTGCTGGCTCCCAACTGCTTGCGTGCCTGCCTACCTGATTACCCCTAACTGCTTCTGCCTGCCAGCCTGATCACCCCCTAATCACTCCTTTGCCAGCCTGATCAATGCCTAATTGCTCACATGCCAGCCCAAATGGCTTTATCTAACCTCCCCTGCCAGCCTGGTAATCCCCAAAACCCCTCCTCAGCAGGCATGGTTGCCCCTAAGTGCCTTCCCCTGCTGGCCTGGAAGCCCCCAACTGCCCTCCTCCACCAGTCTGGTCACCCCTAATTGCCCTCCCTTGCAGGCCTGGTCCCTAGCAACTGCCCTGCTTTGCAGACCTGGTCTCCATCAACTGCCCTCCCCTGCAAGCCTGGGCCCCCCTAACTGCCCTCCCCTGATGGACTGATCCCCCCAAACTGCCTTCCCTTGAAGGCCCGGTTCCCCCCAACTATCCTCCCCTGGAGGCCTGGTAACCACTAACTGCCCACCTCTGCTAGCCTGGTCACCTCTAACTCCCCGCCCCTACTGGCCTGGTAACCCCTAACTGCCCTCCTCTGCAGGCCTGGTCCCTCCCAACTGCCCTCCCCTATAGGCCTAGTCCCCCCCAACTGCCCTCCCCTACAGGCCTAGTCCCCCCCAACTGCCCTCCTCTGGAGGCCTGGTCACCCCCAACTGACCTCCTCTGACAGTCCAGTCATTCCTTACTGCCCTTCCCTGCAGGCCTGATTGCCCTCCCCTGCAGACCTGGTCCCTCCAACTGCCCTCCCCTGCTGGCCTAGTTTTCTCCTCTCCCCCATCCCCAACTGCCCTTCCCTGCAGGCCTGGTCACTCCCAACTGCCCTCCTCTACCAACCATCTTGTGTCCAAATGGGGCCGGCCATTTTCTGTATTGTAGTGATGGTCAATTTGCATATTACTCTTTCATTAGATAGGATCATTATTATTTTGGGTTGAGGTAGTATCAGAGAAAGCAGAATCTCAGAAATGATAAAAATCAACCATCTCATTTTACTATTAAGAAACCGAGGTCCACATAACATTGCATACATACTCATGACACACTGTATACAATTTCCCTCACTTATTTATAATTCATGATTTCTGTTTCTATTGTTCCTTTCACACATATATACAGACTAGCTCTCAGAGACTATTCTTCCCATCATGAAACTTTTATTCTTTTCTTGCCCTTAATTTAAGGTGCTACTCAACTCAGCAAGCATTTATTGAGTATCAACCACATACCACAATATGCCCGGAACTGTTCCAAGACATGGAAATACATAGGTGTACAAATACAGCCCTATAGAATACCGTAACATCACAGAAAGAAGAAGATATGGGTGGGTATGGTTAATGTACACATATCAAATCAAACGACCCTGTAACAATTGCTACATTTATTTGGAAATAGGGGATGAGGAGTAACTACATGGTAAGGAAATCCATCTTGTTATTGAGAAGAAGCATATTGTTGGAGAAAATGTTTGAAATTTTAATGCTAAGAAAGAAAACTGATATTTTAAAAATGTGGGTAGTCCTTTAAGTTAGTATGTCAATCAGAAGCATATATATTGTCAGCTCCCAAACTTCACATTATAATCACAGCAGAGCCGGTTGGTGGATGACAACAGAATATTGGATTTCATTTACTTAGTCTTATTATCCCTGTGAGACATTTCTCTAGGCAGCTGCTAATATAAACTGGAGGTGCATTATGAAAAGGAATCTTTTGTGCCATGGCTTAATCCATTTCAATAAACGTGTTAAACATCTGCTATGTGCCAGGCACTTCTATTAATTGTGAAAGATGAAGAGATACTAAGACAGAGGTCATGCACTCCTAGAGACCATATATGTAGTGAACAGACATGCAGCCCCATCAGAGCACAGAGTGGGAGGTAAAGTTCAGCATGCAGTGGTGCAGGAGACAGCAAAGAAAGTGGCTCCATTTACAGATGGGAAGAAATTGCCCCCAGGAAGAGTGGTTTTAAAAGGATGAATGAGGACTAACCAAGTGGACAAGATAAAGGAGCAAAACACATACGGTACATGCACTTGTTTAGTCACACAGCAAGCTCAAGGAAGTGTTCAAATCTACAATGGGAAGAGAATGCACTCTCTTGGGTGGGGGAGAACAATAAAATATAACGTGAAAAGAAAATGTTTGGATTCAGTCATCACACACACACACACTTCCTGTGTGTGGGAAACCACAACTATCCTAGGGTCTGACTGTTCGGTCTCACTGTAGCCAAAGTTGAGGATGAATAAGAGGATGCTCACAGAATGAACAGAGGGGGGGAAAAAGGAGCTGCAGAAAGGGTAGTAGAAGTAACCTTTATTCAAGAGAATACTGTTTCTAGGAATGGAAATTAAAATGCAAGTGTAGTAGGGCCCAGATATATGTGATATGCTAAATAAAGCTCTAAAATAAATCCCACTAAAACACACACACAGAAAAAAAAATAAATGAATGAATGCATGAATAAATAAATAAATAAAAGTCCTCCCATTGTAGGAAGAATTTTTGCTTTAAAGACACATTAATGATTTGAAATATGAGGTGATTTTGAGGCAACAGCTTTTAAATTCCTCTTAAAGAATTTGCATGTCTATCCTGTAATATAAAAAATTGTTTATATTACAGGATGGACATCCAAAAAGAATTTGCATGTCTATCCTATAACATGTACATTTAAAACACACACACACAGAGTAAAAAAAAAAAAAAAAAAGCAACCCTGGATAACAGTCAGTGACAGCCCGATCCCATTCCCTGTTCTGCAGAAATAGGCCTGAAAACTTTATATGGTCACAAAGCTATAAAACTCCTTCCAACAACAAACAGAGAATACATTTTCCCTTGTTGGTTTAGGCTAATATATTACCTATGAATGTAGTTTTTCTCTAGTGTAATGCCAGGAAAACCGATATCTCCAAAGCCAGGGTGTTCAATGAATATTTTTTTCAATAAATAAATAGTGTGGGGGTTTTTAGTTCAAAACTTTGATTTACTTTTTGTAAAAGGTACATACTCAGAGAGAGTAAGTACTGTAAGCTGCTATTATTCGGTCACATGTTAGTGTGCTTAAGTTTGCTGCCCTTTCTTAGAGCTTGATCTGATAAGGAAAGACCGAGAACAAGAGGGAGGAACAGCTCAAACAGAGGAGCCATGGTGACTATAGGGCTCCTTCTTTAATAAAAGCAGTACAGGAACATGAACATCTAAACAACTCTAAGACTATGAAATGACTTTTGTTTAACTGAGCAAATGCCCTTTATTTAATAAGCATTTAAGATGCTTATTAAATAAAGCATCTGAGATGCTATGGAAGGCTTAAACCATATAGCACACATGTGTCAAACACAAGGCCCGTGGGCCAAATCCAGCCCGCCAGGCCTTGCAATGTGGCCCGCACCGTGTTGTCATCACTGCACTCCGCTGTCAGTTTATGACATTGTCAGTTTATGATTGTTCAGTAAACCATTCGGCCCGCGATTTAGGCTGGATTTTAGATTTTGGCCCCTTCTCTGATTGAGTTCGACACCCCTAATATAGCACATTCCCTGTTATATTCAATATAGACAAATAGAATTTCCCCTCATGTTCTTTTAACAATAGAATCTTGGTGTGTTTTTTGTTTTTTGTTTTTTTTCCTTTTGGAACAACTCCCTCCCTCTCCATTCTCAGGCAAGGTAATGCTGGTGGCATTAATTCTTTCTTCCTGGCCTGAGGGACAAACAGGTAGCTCAAGAGTCATTGTTTTCCATCCCTTTGCCCCAGGAATAGATTATTTTTGTGTGTGATGTAAGACAAGCGAAGGAGAGATGTTAATTCTGAGATTCTGGTTTAAAATATTAGAGAAGAGAAATTAAAATGTGAGGATGTAATCCTGGAGAGACCCCCAGAGGGAAGAGTGTGCCTCTGAGGGAGCCCGCATGAGAAAATACCAAGGAGAAAGATGCTAGGGAAGATTTCACCATGCCACTTTTGAGAAACTGAATTAACCCACCACTGTACTTCCCAGTTGTATAATCAGGATATGAGTTTTGCTGCTGTTGTTGTTGCACAAGTGTTGAATTGTCTGTCATTTAGAACCAAAAAAGAGCCTTTCTATTAGAGTAACTGTAACAAAATGCAAAATGTAGTGATTAAGATCAGAAGCGTGAATTTGTAAAGAAGCACAGAGGAGGTAGAATGGTACTCTCATTGTCAGCTTGGAAGATGTCCTGGAAAAATATCGCATTTGGTCATTTTTAATGATGTACAATATCATGTTTGGTGTAGGGGAATTTAACCTTACTTAGATGATACACTTACTTAGAAGATGCTTGATGGGGAAAGTATAGAATGTATTCATAGTAGGTAAATGTTGAGGGTGAATAACATTTGTAAATATTGTATTTTGAAAGGAAGAGCAGGAGATGGGAAAATAAGAACATGGAAACTAAAAGCATACATATATATATATATATATATATATATATATATATATATATATATATATAAAATAATCTCTAAGATCTCGTACTCAGATTATGAAATGCAAAAACCTTGGCTAAAGGAAGCATAGTTTGGGTTCAAAATGATGTAAGGTAAAGTACAAAATATTCTGACAAAACAAAGCTATCCTATAAGGATAAAAGTAGAAAACTACAAGGAAATGTACTAAAATAGTATCTTTAATGTAATCCTATTCAAATTATTATTTTTCAAAGAAATTTCAGAGGCTTCATAAAACTATCTTCTGACATCTTCTCTGCACTGAAATTATATTAAATTAGAGGTATTACAGAGTCTGTATCTCCAACACCACCTTCTAAAGAAAACTGGCCCCGAGGAAGTCACCATGGAAAGAAATCCTCAGTTGCTCCAATTTTCCACTGCTAAAGCTGATTGCACAAGATGAGGGCCTCTAACTCAAGGTAACCCAATGCGTAAAAGAGTGACTGACCTTTGTTTTTTGCCTGAAAGACTGATGATATTTAGTAGGAAAATCTAAATAAGACAATCATATCTGGTTCCACATATATTTGAAGTGGGCAATATAATGGGACTTTTTCAGTTATCAGCATAGGTGAAAATAAAAGCTACCATAAAATAGAACTGAAATTCAAAAGAAATTTCAGAGTCAGAATCATGATCATGTGTTAGACAAAGTCATGTGGGAAAGGAAAGTATGCATAAGGATTCAAATTTAATTAGTAGTGAAGAGAAAAGAAGCAGATATGATTTTTAACAATATTATATTAATAGTCAAGTAAAAAAAAATACACATCAATGTTTTCTGGCTGTGCTGTGAAGGCCTTGAGAGCTGCATTCAATCCGACTTCAGAATAATCCTATCGTTTCCATTCCTGGCAGGTTTGGACCTTGATAAATCGAATGAAATCCTTCCTCTCATGTGTTCTACTTGTGTTTTTACATTAACTCCTGTATTATTGAGCTAGCTGGAATAGGTACCTTTTCTTTGCATTTAAGTAAGTTTTGATATATAATCACATTTATTCAGACATATGAACACATATTCAATGTCTTCAATGTGCTATAAAGTTCATTATGAAAATTTAGAAAAAAATGTTTTTCTTTTAAAACAAGTGGGAAATGTTGGAAATCATGGACTTACAACCAAGATTACTCCACTCAGAAAATCTTTCATTCATTTAGAATTGAAGAACAGAAAAAAGAGTTTCCCAGACAAGAAAAAGATAAAAGAGTTCATCATCACTAAACTAATATTAAAGAGATGTTAAAGGGTCTTCTTTAAGATGGGAGGGAGGTTGGGAGAATGGGTGAAAAGGGTGAAGGGATTAAGAAGCAAATTGGTAGTTACAGAATAGTTATGGGGATGTAAAGTACAGCATAGGGAATAAAGTCAATAATATAGTAATAACTATTTATGGTGTCAGGTACTAGATTTATGAAGGTGATTACTTCATAAGTTATATAAATGTCTAATAACTGGGTTGTACACCTAAAACTAATATAATATTGTATGCCCACTATAATTAAAAAATATTTAAAGTTAAAAAACTACTACATACATATATATGTATGTAACAATTAATTAAATATCATTACTCTTGAGAGGAAATATTCAACATTTCAAAAACTTCATGTTCTTTAAAAAGAGACATTGCTGTAGGCTATAAAAGAATAGACATTTGTTTAAATCCAAAAATATCTTAAATTAGGAAGCAATTTGAAGGTAGCATGTATTTGTAACACCTGTTAAATTAGGTTTAGTGAGTATCTGTTAGTTTAATAAAGACCCTTAGTGTCAGTCTTGCCAACAAATAACAGATAGTTCCTTATTAGCTAGTTTCAATATGTAACATCTAGACTTATACCTGCCCTTTAATTCCATGTTTTCAGCTATGGTTGGCTAATTGGTGAAAAAAATTTAAAAAGAACTTAGAGTCACTGCAGTGAGAACTGAACACAATGCAGCACCTGTCCTATCTACGAGAGCCCACAGAGATTGGCCGTTATGAATTGTGAGTAGGACATTTATAAAAATATAACTCTTCATTTAGATCAGAATAAAGAAAAGAATGTGAGGTACCTTATCCCACAGTGGAGCCCACAGCATGTTAAAAAAAATCAAGCTTCAAAACAAAAAGTCCAATTGTGTAATTATTTCTTTCTGCCAATATAGTATCCGGTCCTACTAATAGTAGCTCAGCTATTTCACTGTGGCTGAATCAGAGTTATCAAATAGCTCAAGGTCGGTAAGAATATAGTATTCAGTTCATCAAGAATGACCTACAAGTCAACTCTCTAGAACAGGGGTAGGGAAACTTTTACCTGCCAAGGGCCATTTGGATATTTATAATATCATTCCCAGGCCAAAGGAAATTACCAACTTAAAAACCAGCCCAGCCTGCTACATTTGGCTGGTTTAATTAACTCACCCCTAATGCCTTGGCAGGGTCAGATCAAATGATTCCATGGGCCTGATGTTCCCCATCCCTGCCATAGAGAAATCATGTGAGGACATGGGTTGCTGGGACAGAATAAGAAATAGTAATTGGAGTGTAGAAAGACATACTAAGTACTGTATTTTATAAGACCTAGGTACCCTTATCTAGGAAAAATAATGACTAACTTCAGCACATCATCAAATTCTCAGGTAAGAGTGTGACATGAAGCAGATAAAACAATGCAGACTCAAGTAACTTTAGGAGTCAGGATGAAGCCACGATCCAAGCCTCATTAAAAACTGGGAGATGGTGTGCAGATTTACTAGAGTATTAAACCTTAAAGCTAGACAGAACTGAGTTGAATATCGGACCTCTCACTGAGTTTAATAACCTTAACTATTTATTGTAGTTTATCTGAGCTTCAGTTTATTAATTTTAAAGTTGATTTAATAATATCTATCGGATTAAAAAAAAACACAGGATTTAGAGGGCATGATGGAAGTCCAGTTCTCCAGGTCGGTAAGTCATAAAAATTGACTATTGAAATAAAAAATTAAACTATTCCTATATATTTTTATACCACCAAAGTAACTTTCTGATGGGCAATTTAGTTTCCTATATAGTTTGTTGCTAAAAGAAAGTAATTTTCTTGTGGCAGGGTTTATAATGGTTGGAGTCATTGGAAATAATTCTTATTAATAAATTAGTATTTCTGGTTTATGTACCAGACATTTGTAAGTTTAAGACATATAGGTCTATCACTGAATGCACAGAGGACACACAATTACTGATTTCAGAAAGTAAAGGGACTCAATTCCAGAATGTAGTGACTCACGTGCACAAAGTCCTACCTGGATTAAAACGACAGTATTCCTTCATTATAACTTCTAAGACTGAGGAAAGACAGCATTTGTCTCTGAGACAGCCTATACCACTGCCGCCGCCCCATGTGCTATTGCCATTATTGATGCCTACAATGCACACCCATCACGCACATTTAGTCTTTTAATCCCACTAAAAAGTGACATGTGGAGATGTATGATGGGGATGTTTGATTGTCATGAAATCTATTGTACTTAACAGTATTTGGGGTTAGGGGCTAACATTTCTCAGTTCTCATAACAACTTGTGGCTGATCTATTAGGATAATAGTTTCTGTATGTTTACTCCCCAATGAGTAAAATAATATGTTATTTTATTTATTTAGTGAGTGTTTTGTGAGTGACTGACATAATCATTGTCAATGATTTAGAATTATTTCCTATCTCTGGGCATGACTTTATAAATAATGCTTTACAGCGTACTTTATTTCCTACTAGCTCCCAGTAGTAGAAAGTGAAGTTTTATTCTTGAATCCATATTTCCGCATCTACACTAATAAAAGAGAAATATGCAAATTAGCCATCACTCCACTATGCCCACCAGCCAATCAGGAGGGGATATACAAATTAGAAGGAGAAAGATGGTGGCCACCCAGCAGTTCCAGGTGTGGAGTGGCCCAGTGAGGCAGGACGCCTGCTATGAGAAGGAGGGTAGGAGGGTGAAGGGATCTACAGGAATGGCACTCTGGCCAGAGCAAAGACTAAGACAGCAGACTCACCTGAGTCTGCAGCAAAGGCGGCAGACTCCATCTGGAGTGAAGGCCTGGGTCCCAGGTGCTGGAGGAAAACTGGTGCTGGAAGCCAAGGGAAGGAAGGCCTATTGCACTCTTGATGCAATGGGCCTCTAGTATTTGTTATAAAGACTGTGAAACTTATAACATCATTACAAAAATTATACAGATACACTAAAATTACTTCTTAGTCTCTCAGTAGGTGGCATGTGTGTAAAGGTTACTTTGCCCTTCAGGAATTCAACAGTGTGTGCTACGCTTGCTTCCCCTAACATCACAATAAACCAAAAGTTCCATGGAGATTGTGCTTATGCTACACATTAACTTGATATATCCTCCATTTAACTTTTATTATCACTTCAGCCTGTGTCACCTTCTATTGACAATGGTTCGGTATAAAGTTATTTCTTTTTCTTTCTAATCCCTGCTTCTATACCTGTGGTTAATAAACCACACAGAGTATTGAAATAAAATGAGACCAACATGTAGAAACATGTAACAGAAAGCTTCACAGTAGTGGAGATGCAGTTGTGATGTGTCTGAGCACAATGCAGAGTGGATGGTATCCTGGATCCTGTGTAAAGCACAAAATGATATCTGCAAAATTCCACTGCAGAATGACAGTGGTTTATAATTCTCAACACTAAGATAGGAAGGCTTGTTTCTCTGAGAAGACAAGGAATCTTCCTGTAAAGTTGAGAAGGACAGATAATGTTTTGTGAAAAACACACTATATAATCCATCCAACATATAATTCTCCATTTATAGTTCATGTACATATTTTCTATGAGAATAAATAATATTCCATAATAATTATTTTGACTCCATGTTTAATTTAGTAAAACTTAAAATAAGAGGCTTTACATTGCCCACTTACATTATTATTTTAAAGAAATGGTCAATGCATTTTCATAAGATAGGCATTCATTTAAGAATCATTTATTAAACACCTAATATGGTTTAGGGAATCCAATGAGCCTAACGAAAACCTGAAACACATTACTATTTATACATTAAATTCAATAATATTCACTGAACAACCTCATTGGCCAGGTAACTGTTATTCTGATTGGTAGTTTATATGTAGTCTCTAAAATGTCATGTTGTTTATTTATCTTCACATATAATCATTATTTAGCTAATTAAAAGGAAAGCAGTTGTCCTCTTTTTCTGCAGTATAGTAGAATAATTTCATTTTCCAAATCTTTGGTACCTGTACACTAATGCTAATTACTCCTTAGATAATTCCTCAGGGAAAAAACAACAAAACACAAATATGTGTGTGTGTATGAATCTACCCAAATCCATCTTCTATTGGCAGCATTTCATTAATCTTCCAACTGTTGTGTCATAGCATACATAGATACTGGGGGATGAGGGGGTAAAGGGACATGGCTGATGGTGGCCAGGGGCAACCAGTCTTGGGGCTTTAGCCACTGCAAGCTCTCTCCCAGACATTGTGAAGGTTGGTGCCATCAATATCCTGACACACTGTGTCCTGCTCCACAGCACACCAAGTCTGTGTCAGCTATAGGACAGGTTACATAGTCCTAGCCTTTTTAAATGCATAGGCCTGTCTCGTCAGTTAAAGCGAAGTGCACACGTACTTTTGGTAGCATATTTGCCACACAGAAAATGGAGCCTTTATGCTTGAAAACACTCCTGCAGCAAATGGGAATCCTTGCAGAAGGAGCAATAACACATGATGACAGTAGTAGTGTGAGCACAAGTATGTAGCCATATTAATGCCAAGTGTGTCTCAATGATGTTGATTCCACTTAAATTCTTTATTTCATTACATTCTCACAATAATTATGTGATTAAAAGTGCTAGTTTACATTTTTCATCATAGAATTATAGATGTTATGAGGTTATAGATGTTAACTAACTTATTATAACTAAATATTCTAAGATGTGGCAGAGAAGGAAAGCTAAATTGCCCCAATCTAACTATTCTGATTTGGCACAGCTGCCTCCTGACAATGATGGAAAACCTGCCCCCCACAAAAAAACAAACAAAAAAAACACCCAAAAAACCTATATTAAAAATCTCTCAAATCATATGACACTATTAAAAGCAGTAAAAACTTACTGATTTTTTTTTTTAATTTTCTTCCATTCTACCTCAACTCCTGCAGAATTATAAGTAGTTGAACAATTGTGAAATCTAAGCCAACACTAGATTACGGATGGGAGAGAGGAGAAAACTGACGTTGGAGAAATAAACAAACAAGATCAGGATATACTGAAAAACTGGAAGGTCAAAACAAAAAGTTGAGGAGGACTTAGCATCTCTTGTGCCAACTTCAGAAGACACAGAGCAGTTTCTTGTCATCTCTGAGCCTGGCCAATAGGTGAAAATGACACTAAGAGTATCAAAGTTGGGCCTTGTCGAGTGGAATAACCACGGTGAGTGGTAAAAGATTGAGCATTAACTTATTGGAAAAACTCCCACTAAGTAGCCAGTTATATTACAAGTGTGACAAAGTAATTTTATAGGCAAATATGAGGAAACAAAAAAAAGAAGAAAGAAAGGAAGGAAGGAAGGAAGGAAGGAAGGAAGGAAGGAAGGAAGGAAGGAAGGAAGGAAGGAGAAAGGAAGGAAGGAAGAAAGGAAGGAAGGAAAAAAGAAAAGGAAAGAGAAAATGGAGACCCTCATAATTGCCTTGTGGCACTAGGATTGCACCTATCAAAACAAAACATGCAGAAATCATTCTAAACTGACATGAGTGGAGTTCTCTCAAAACCTCTGCAACCCATTTTCCCTTTCCTAATCTGAGAGGAGGGAATGGGTTGCTTGTTAACCTGTCATTCAGAGAACTTAGCTACAGTGTTCATGGGCTGGTGCCAAGACTTTATCCTCCAAATTCACAAATGTAGTGCTGGTTGCATGGCACTGGGGCTTGACTTATTATCTCTTTTCATCCTCTAGTAATGCCAATACCTTGTAGAAGGCAAAAAATAGCTTTGGGAATGGAGGGTTAACTAGTTCATTTTAAAGTCTATTAATATGAATATATTAGAGAATTTGGCGTTAGTACAAAAGAAAGCCACTCTGACTTGTTCTTTAAATTTTACTATAACGTCTTGATGAATTACCTGTGGACATAACCTGCTCACATAGGTAATACTGTAATAGTCCTTTAAGAGCAAGATGAGGTATGGAGTTTAATAGGCTTAGAGACTGGCTCTACCAGGCCACATCTCTACTGATAATATAGGAATATGCAAATTGTCTGGGACGCTTGTCACAGTAACAGTAACAACAGTAGCAGGCTTCATGGGGTGACCAGGCCAGCAGGGGAGTTAGTGAGGGATGACCAAATAGCTGAATAGGCTGCGTGGGGTGACCAGATTGGCAGATGGGACAATGTTGGGTGACCAGGACGGTGGGGACAGTTGGGTGCGACCAGGCTAGCAGGGGGAGAAGTTGGGGATAACCAGGCCAGTGGAGGAAGAGTTGGGGATGACCAGGCTGACAGGGGGGCAGATGGGGGTGACCAGGTCAGTGGGAGGGCAGTTGGGGCAACCAGGCTGGAGGGGGCAGTTGGGGGCTACCAGGTTGGCAGAGGGTGGTAGTTGGTGGTGACCAGGCTGGCAGGGGGTGTAGTTGGGCATGACCAAGCCAGCAGCTGGGGGACAGTTGGGGGCAACAAGGCTTACAGGAAGGTGAGTGGATAGGAGCCAGCAGTCCTGAATTGTTAGAGGGATATCCAACTGCCAGGGATCGAGCCTAAACCAGCAGTGGGACATCACCCAAGGGGTCCTGGATTGGAGAGAGTGTAGGTTGGGCTGAGGGGACCTCCCCCCCCGCCCCGTGCACAAATTTCATGCAGCAGGCCTCTAGTCCTATATAACAAAGAGCTAATATGCTAAGTAAATGGAACAGCAGAATGACCATCTGGATGACCTTCTAGACCTAGTTGGGGCTGTAAGGGGCTGCAAAGGTTGGCCAAGGCTGTGTGGGCCAGTGGAGCTGCGAGGGCCTATGAGGCAGACAGGGCTGTGAAGGCCTTGCCCCTTGCACAGATTTCGTGTATTGGGCCTCTAGTGATTAATAAAGAGCAAGACTAGGTTAGCTTATACTTATATCTATCTCCTTCTGAGTCCCAATGGGATCATTCTAGGAACCTCTACTGATTCTACTCCTCTCCACCATGCTTACCAGCAATGAAATGAGGAAAAGAGGAATTCAGTAAATGTGCTGTGGAAGACAGCCACGTGCTCACCAGAGCCCTCTGAGGGTTTGATCAGTAATTAACGTCCCACTCAACACTCTCTGATGCAAATTTTTCTTGTAGAGATATTGAGGCCAGTGAGAATTTCCATAGTCTTATTAATATGTTTTAGTAAAACTTATTTTCAAAAAGTTAAAAAGTCTTTATATCATTTTAGTTTTCTACTCTAAAATTTATAGTGGACCCCTTTCTCATTGTTTCCAACTCATATACATATATTACATGTTGCTGATGAGCTTCCAATCTATATTTCTAGATTCATCCATTTCCAAATGGACAAATACATTCAATTCTCTGATCTATGTCCCCTCTAACAATTTGCCATTCCAATATCAAATCCAGCATTTTTTGGTTTATGTTCTTTTTACTTTTATATATTTCTAAAATCCAATCTCTAAGACTACTTGATCTATGCACAGTAAACCTAGCCTCAGCTGAAATTTTTATTTTAATTAAACTTTCATCATATTTTATTATCATAGATATCATATATTCTCTTTCATGATAATTTCTGTATATGTTCTTTTTCTTCACTAATATATAAGCACAGCAACACGTTTTGTCTTTACATATCACACCTTTCTCCTCCTACCTATCTTCCTCCCCAAATAGATGCAGCTGTTTAACAATAATTTACTAACTTGTGTTAGGTCAATGTTTTTAATATACTATTTCTGTGACTCTTTTTATTTATTTGTAAAACACCAACTACTGAATTGGCATTCTCAAAAAATTTAAAAAATTTTAACTGAAAAAAATAAGTATGATACTGCTTAAATTCACATGGTTTATGTTTTTGTTTGTTTGCTTCTTTTTTTACAGTGTCCCCAAGTCTAGTCTAAAATAGGGAACAGAGCTAACTAGACACTTCTCAAAAGCTGACATATGGCCTGTGAAAAAATGCTCAAAGTCACCAATCATTCTAGAGATTCAAATGAAAATGAAAATGAGGTACTACCTCACACCTGTCAGAATGGCTAACATCTAGAAATCAACAAATGACAAGTGCTGGAGAGGATGCGAAAAAAAAAGGAACCCTAGTGCACTGGCTGGTGGAAATGCAGACTGGTGCAGCCACAGTGGAAAACAGTATGAAGTTTCCTCAAAAAATTAAAAATGGATCTTCCATTTGACCCAGTAATCCCACTTCTAGAAATATGGTATATCCCAAGAAATCATAAACACCAATCAAAAAGAATATATGCACCCCTATGTTCATAGCAGCACAATTTACCATAGCTAAGATTTGGAAACAGCTGATGAGTGGATTAGAAAACTGTGGTACAACTACACAATGAATACTATGCTTCTGTAAAAAAAGAAGGAACTCTTACAGGACGGATGGTAAATATCACAAGATCTTACTCATTTGTGGAATATAATGAACATAAACTGATGAACAAAAATAGATCCAAAAACATAGATGCATCAAACAGACTATCAAACCTCAGAGGGAAGGCGTGGGGAGGAAGATATCAACCAGAGAACTTGTATACATATAAGCATAGCCAATCAACACAGACAATGGGGGGAGTGAAGGCCTGGGTGAGTGGGAGAGGACAATGTTGGAAAACAGGGACATGTATAATACTTTCAACAATAAAGAATGTATATTTTTAAAGCCCACAGTGCTCTGAAACTCTAAAGAAGGAACTGCTGTACAGATAGACAAAGCTATTTATGAAGTAAATAGCCTCATGCCATTTACTTTACAATGAGCTCTCATTCTCAAATGAGGAGGGAGAATTCCTCCAAAACTATGCTTTGTTCCTGCTTACAGACCTAACAGGGTTATGTACAGAACACAGTGTGTCTGGTCCTTTAGGCAATGAGTTGGGCACATCCTTTTTATCTAGTAATTCCAGGTGAAAATGAAAGCAGCAGTTCCTCAGGCAGATTAAAGGCACCCATTTCTGAGAGAAAGAAGAAAGAAAGAGGGGAAGGGATAGCTGATCAAACTTTACTTACAAATACTGTGTGAGACAACAATCATTATATGTCAGAGGCAACAACTTCTCAGTGAGAACACTAAATCTTAACATTGAAGCATCAGGGTTAGAATATATATTAAATGTAGGGGAAATATGTTAATTGTATATGTAATAAGGGTATGATGAAACTCAAGATACAGTTTAGAAGAATTATTATATTACCTATAATTTATAATCAACTACTACATTAATTTAGATAATTTTAAGGAGTTTAACTCTTTAATAGAAACATACTTATAACCCACTCTACTAGACATGTATTAGACAGGGTATCATTACACACAAACCCCAAATCTCAGTGACCTACTAAAAGAAAAGTTTATTTCTTACTAATTCTACATCTCCCATGTGGACATACTATGTGGGACAGCTTCACACATTACTCAGACTTCCAAGTAGATGGAAGCTCTATAATATTGTGACTAAACCACCTGGAGTAGGAGGTCATCTTGGCAAGGAAATATATTCTGGAGGCTCTTACAACCAAATTCTTAGGCTTGGATATGACCCACTTAACCAATTCTCTATAGATCCTCTTGATTAAAATGGCCACATGGACCAACCCAAAAGTGAGAGGATGAAGTGTATTGCTCTAATATGCCTGGAACATAAAGGGAAACTGATAAGTGAGACCACTAGACATCTCTATCACAAGGTGCAAAAAAAAAAAAAATCCATCAACCCAAAAACATCCAGAACCATTCTGCTTCTATGCTTTGTTTTTATTGTTGTTGTTGTGTCTAGTTTACAGTGTATCTTCCCTTCAAGTAAGTTCTTGCTACTAGAAGGAGATGTGCAAAGAGGAGAAAAATCAAACACAAGAATATCAAACAGCACAAATAAGAGGCTAAAATACAAGAGCATCTTTCTCTCCAAACTTTCACAACATATATTAAAACTCTAATTTGCCCAATATAGACCACCTGGCATTGATTCTGGCTATAATGTGTTCTGAAAGGACGATTCCCCTCAGTGATTCATCAAAGCACATGGCAAAACCATTTTTTAAGGACTTTGAATGTCACTCTTTGCAAAGTATTGCAGAGAAGGCACTAAATATGGAGGTGGCTTGAGAATTATTTTTAAACAATATAGTGTAAAACAATATTGTAATAAAAATCACGGTGACCAGTCCATGGGAATCAAATGGCTAAGTCAATAAGCACAGCCAACTACTATGTAAGTTTCTCATGCCAACACTGAAGAGTATAAACACCTTTAGTGTTTTGCTAAATGAATTTATAGATAAGGATTCCTCTTTCTAGCTTCATCTACTTGCTAACGAGAAAAGTTTTTCAGAACATGGTCAAAATTTGCACTTACAAAAATTATTATTTGAAAAATGAGCAGAGAAATTATGTCAAATATATTTGCTTAAGACTGGAAAAAAAATTTAGCTAAGTGGATTATGTGGGCAAAAATGCACGGGTCATCCAAATCATTCTCCCAAAGCCCCTTTAAGTTCCAAGAAAGCAAGCAAAAGCATTTCGTGTTTAATTAATGAATGCTGTATCTAGCATGTTTACTTAAGAATTCAACTTTGAAATAGTGTAGCATTATATTATTGCCCCTAGTGAATAATTCAACATAGGATATATATATATATTTTTCCATTTTACCAGACATTTACAGTATGCTAACAGGGTACCGAAGTGATTGGGCATCAGGAGATCTAAATTTTGCCTCAAACTCATTCCTCAGTAGAAAATAAGCTGAGTTTTTTCAAGCTTCAGTTTCTTCAGCTTTGGGAGAAAGAAAATATTTTTTATGTTCCCTTCTAACTCCAGCCGTCCTTGCTGTGGAGATTTTACGCTCACACCGAGGTTTACAAATAGCTCATAGCTGTTTCAGGAGGCAATTCTCTTCATAGTAATGCACCGTAATTAAGAGCACAACCACTGGAGACACACTACCTGAATTTGACCCACAGCTTTACCATTATTTGCTCTCTCGTCAATAAAACAGAGATAATAATTTCATCTAATTCATAAGATATTAAGGAGATTAATAATTAGAAGGCAGGACATCCAATTTTTACCAAGTTAGTAGTAACCACAATTCTCAGTGACAATAGCCAAAGCTTTGAGAGGTAGGAAAATAATTTAATACTAGATCTACAAATAGGTTATTGAAATAGGAAGCATTTTTTTGGTTGTTTCTAAAAATTGGTAGAACAGATATCTTCACTGATCCTCATGCTGAAGATAACCTGAATGCTAGATAAAATATTAAAACATTTTTGCATGTATCTGTCCAATTTTTCCAACATCATTTATTGAAGAGACTGTCTTGACTCCATGTTATTGCCTCCTTTGTCAAAACAAAAGAATGAAACATGTTAAAAAATGCATTAGTGATCTGGCAAGGAATTTAAAAATATTTATTGTAAAGCACGTGGGATAAAGTTCAATGAACATTAGGGCAATGATATTTATATATTCTAAAATTATCTTTTAATTGCAGAGGGAGAAAAAGGCATCTTATTAATCACAAAGATAATGGGAGTGATTACCTGATAGAAAAAAACAGTAGTTACCTACTTAACCAAATGACTAGAAAAATTAACACCATCGATAATGAGAGAGGTCTTTATTAGCTATGCCTTTGGTGTCACATCCAAGAAAGCATTGCTGAATCCATTTTTTGTGAAACTTTAATATCTTCTTCTGAGACTTTTATAATATTAGCTCTAACATTCAGATAGTTGGTTCATTTGAATTGTTTTTTGCACATGTTGCGAGATAAAAGTTCTAGTACAGACATTCTTTTGCATGAGGGTATTCAGTTTTCTAAAGACCATCAGTTGCAGAGACTGCATTTCATTATTAAATGGTTTTGACTATCTTGTCAAAAAGCATTTGACCATTATGTAAGTTTTGTTTTGTTTTATTTTTTCTGGGCTCATGGTTTATATGTCAGTCTTTACACCACTACCACATTGTGATTGCTGTATCTTTATAATAAATTTTAAATTGAGATTTTAAAATTTGTTCTTTTTCAAGACTATTTTGACTATGTAGGATGCCTTGAGATTTTACAATATATTTTTCTATTCCTGAAAAAAATATTAAGATTTTATAGGGATTACACAGAAATTGTAGATTGATTTGGGTAGTACTAACAGCTAGATGATATTATCTTCCAATCCAGGAACACAGAATGTCTTCTCATTTATTAATTTCTTTCAGAAACACTTGGTAGATTTCATTGTACAACCCTTTGCCTCCTTAAGTGTATTACTAAGCATTTTATTTTTTTATGACATTCTAAGTTGGATTTTTCTTAATTTTATTTTTTATTGTTCATTTTCAGTTTCTAAAATGCAATTTATTTTTGTGTGTTGACTGCTTTCTGCAACTCTGCTAAACTTATTTATTAGCACTAACAGTGTTCCTTATGGAAACTTGAACATTTTTTTATATATATAATATCACGTCATTCCTTTCCAATTTGAATGATTTTCATTGTTCCTTGCCAATTACTCTGGCTAGGACTTCCAGTCCTGTGCTAAATTGGAGTGGCAAGAATGTTTATCATTGTCTTGTTCTTAGAATAAAAGCTTGAATGTCTTTCACCATGGAGCATGATGCTAGTTGTGGGGTTTCCATATATGACCTTTATTATGTTGAGGCAGTTTCCTTCTATTTCTAGTTTATTGGATGTTTTTATCATGAAATAATTGAAGTTTGTCAAATGATTTTTCTGCATCGACTGAGATGTTCATGTTAATGTGGTCTTTGTTAATGTGGTCTTTTTCATTGATTGGTTTTTATATCTTGAAATATCCTTGGATGACAGGAATAAATCCCACTCAGTCATGATTTTTAATCCTGTTATTATGCTGTTGAACACTGTTGGTATGTTTATTCCCCCCCCCCTTCTTTTCATTTGCTTGTTTTATCTGTAGTATCTTTGTCTGATAATAGGGCAATGCTGTATATTAGGGCGATGCTAGCTTTATGCAATAAACTTGAAATGGTTTCATCTTTAAATTTATTGAAGAGTTGGAGAATTGGTGTTAATTCTTTCTTAAATATTTGGTAGAATTCACCAGTGAAGTCATCTAGTCATGAACTTTACTGAGTTGAAAGGTTTTTGATTACTGACTCAATCTTTTTAGATTTATTCAGGTTTTTTTTCTTCTTCTACTTTTTCCATGACTCATTTTAGGTTGAATGTTTCTAATATGTCTACCGTATTTTCCGGCATTTAAGACGACCCCCTAATTTTACAGTTAAAACATAGGTTTAGGCCTATATGCGCTGTATAAGACTACCCCCCACTTCCGAGGGAACACCAGTTCTTTTTTTAATAGACCGCCTCTCTGACTCTGGCCAATCTGAGCAGGCTTTTTACTAGAACACAGTGTACATGCCGGAAAATACGGTGCAATAATATTCACTATATTCTCATCGATGTTACTCTCTATCCCTCTCTCCTTTCTGTAAAAAAAAAAAATCGATAAAATATATTTTTTTTAAAAGAAAAAGGTCATAGTTTAAAAGTGTCATATTATAGTCAGAACATATATGTATACTAGTATATCTTGATTACATTTATTCTAGATTTGAAATCTTGAACAAGATTCCAAATCTCAGATCGTTTACTAAAAGTGCAACAATAACAAAGGGTCATTGTGCAAATCATTTGATGTCAGGCATATCAATCTATATAAAAGCCTAAGTGACCATCCCAACTGAAAGGACAACCAAACAGGCTGCGTGGGGCCACCAGGCTGGCAGGGGGGTTAGATTCAGCTGCAGTGTAGGCATAAACCTGGGGTAGCAGAAACTGCCCACACTCCATGTCCACACCCCTAGCCCTGGCCTGGGGTGTGAACATGACAGAAAACCTTCCTGGCCCCTACCCTGAACTTCTCTGCCCCACCCCCCACCCCCGCCCCACCCCTCCCCCAGCAGTGACCTCACAGCCTGATGACAGAGCCCAACAGTCCAACAGTCCTGGAACCCGTTGCCAGGCAGCCACGTTCTGAAGCAGCCCCTGTGCCCTGCCAGAGGCAGCCTCGCCAGCATGCTGTGCTGTGTGCCGCTGCCCCGCCGCCGGGAAGGGCCCAGAGCCCACAGGGAAGGCTTCTTCCTCCGCTGCCTTAGCTGCCTCCGCACTCAGCCCCGCACTCAGCCCCGCACCCAGCCCCGCACCCAGCCCCGACGCCCCTGGTTCTGGCCCTTTGCTCGGAGGAACCCAGAGGTAACACAGGGAGGCCCAGGGCGGGTTTGTCAGAGCCAGCCCACCATCCTCATGGCCCTCCCCAGCCTCATGTCCCCTCTACGTGTGTGTGTGTGTGTGTGTGTGTGTGTGTGTGTGTGTGTGTGTGTGTGTGTGTATGGTAGGGGGCTAGGTGGTTGCGTGGGGAGGGTCTGGCCTGAGCAGGTGCAGGCTGAGGTTGTGGGGTCAGAAGCCTGTGGGCCTGTCATGCTCACCCCCAGGGCAAGGCTGTAGGTGGACATGGAGTGTGGGCACCTCCCTCTGCCTGAGGTTTAGGCTGATCCTGGAGGTGCATCTCCTTCCCCCCTATTCCACCCCTCCCTGGGTGGACATCTCTGCAGACTCAGTGCTGGGCCTGATCCCAGAGCAGCAGGGACCAGGGCCTGGCAGGGCGGGAGGCATCCGCACTGGCTGATGGTCACTGTCCTTGCAGCGCCCAACCCAGATGATGGAGGAGCAGCAGATGCTGGACGGAGAACCCTGCCCCTTGGGCACGAGTGAGGACCAGAGCAGGCCTGGTGAGCGTGTGGCCTGCTGGGGGCCAGGGGAACCCTGGCCTGTGGATGGCAGGATGAGGTCTCCTCCCAGGAAGCAGTCCAGGGCCCACTCTCCTCCCTACCCAAAGCCACTCAGGATCCAGTGCCACCTGCTCACTCCCCCGCTGGATCACCGTGGCCTCCTCCAAACAGCCAGGCCCAGGGACCTGGAGCGCTGGGCAGCCAAGCCCATGGGTGAGACATTGGAGGGAGTATGGATGGGTGGGGAGTGGAGGTGATGTGAGCTGATGGACAGGGGGCAGTGCCATCTCACAGGAGCTCCCAGAGGCCAGAGGAAAGTAAAGACTGGCCTCAGACCACCATCTGCTGGGCAGCCTGTGGGGGGGGGATGTCCTGGGCTGAGGCTGTGCTCTGTCCTTGGGGGGCACCTGGAAATACCAGCTCATGGGTGATCTGTTCTCCTCTCACACCTCCAGCACCAGCCCAGGAGGCAGAGCGAGCTGCTGCTGCTGTACCAGGAGCCAAACATGATAAGGGGTGCCAGATGGACACTGACCTGTTTGCACCTCCATCCCCAGAGGTCATGTCACCTTGGAAACCTGCTCCAGCTGCTCCTCTGAAGCCTCCTCTGTCCCAGGCGGCATATCCTTCTTTAAAGAAGATCTTAGCATACTTGACCTGGTTATTTACTCCCCCACGCGAACCAGAATTAGTGATACCCTTCTACCTAATTATCTTTTCGCTTGTTGTAGCTATTATGTTATTATGTTACGCAGTGTATGATGTATTTTTGTTACATTCTAAATAAAATTTTATTTGATATTTTAAATTTTGCCATTCCAGAGCATGAAATATATTTACGATGTGGTGCAATGAACATCACTATCTAGAAAGTTCCAATAGGAAACCCTGCCCTAAAGTCCTTGCTTCCAACCCTCCTGCCATGACAATCCCTGGTCTGTTCTCTGCCTCTGCTCCTTTACTGATTCTGGACATTTCCATAAATGGTATCTTCTAATCGGTAAGATTACACACACACACACAAACACACACAGACATACACATAGAGAGACACACTCACACACACATACACACAAAAACACACATATCTTTTAAATCTGAAATAGCAGTTTTGTTATATGAACTGGCAACCCAAGATTTATTAAGCCTCTCCTGGAACATCAGGATTTCTGCTTTTTATTCCAAAACTAGAGGCCTCGTGCCAGTATTCCTGCATGGGAGGGATCTGGCCTGGCTTCCACAATCAGAGCGAATTGGCCTGGCTGTGGGGGAGGGAATGAGGGAGGTTGGTGGGCTGGCCCAGTTCCCTGGTCGAATGCCTGGTCAAACTCCCAGTTTAGGAGACAATTTATGTATTAGCCTTTTATAATATAGGAATATGCTAAATGGAATGACTATGTCCATAAACCTATACTTAGGACATGGGCCTAAAGTGGAGAGCACCAGAGCCAGGGGAAGGATTTCACAGAACATCTGGCTGTGAAAATCAGCCAGGACTCCAGCCACTGGGTAAGAGGGGCATCTACTAGAACCGCAGGTGCCTGCAGTCTTAAGTGGCCAGCACACAGAATCCCCCATGTGGTCACTCACTCTGGGCTTTGCTGGGGCAAATGTAGCTCATAGCAGACTGTAGTCATACAGGAAGAGACTAGGTTGAATGGCTTCAGGGTGAAGACTAGACAGACAGATGCCAAAGTTCCTTCCTGTGCTGAGTCCATCTCTCACACCACCCACAGACCACATCATACATGGATTGAGCACTCTTCTCCATAAAGCATCAGCCTGGGTGAATATATTAGCCTCGCCCTCCCGACTCCCTGTGACCCATCCCTGCCAAGCTCGCACTTTGAAGAGGTGTCTCTGGGCTGGGACCACACAGCGCTTGAAAGGCAGTCCACCTTGGAAGGCTCTCGAGGATTTCCAGGCTGACTCCGGGTGGCCAAGGCACACAGGGAGAGACTGAATTGTGTGGCTCTAGCCTGTGAGCAGTTTTTCCCTTACAAACCAGACCAGTGCAGCCATTTCTGTGAAGAGCCTTCTCTCCTCAGGTCCACATATTAGTCTGTTTCAACCTGATAACCCCTTCTGGCCTTACCCTGAGCACCTACTGAACCCTTTCCCCACCACAAAGTTCTCCAGGCCCTAGGCAGGTGGCAGCTGCCTTTGGTGTGGCCTGAGACATTTGCAGAGTAGTCCCGGACACAGTGCTGGTGCAGAGTTTGAATCTGTGAACACCACGGCTAAATATCACTGGTCCCTACAGGGTTTTACCTCCCATAACTCACATACCACCAGGGGCTCTTCCAGAGACTGGGTCTTACAGGCAGAAAGCATGTGAAATGGATCTCAGGGTCCCCAGGCCTTTTGCTGGCCTGGCCCCGTGCTCAGTTAAGGATGGAACCTGAGCTTAGTATGTAGCTTGGATCTTCTCATATGCACACAGGCCCAGGAAGGCAACCTCAAACGTTGGGCTGCTTTGGAGCTCTAAAGAGGTAGCCCTGGGCCATTTAAAGACAGCATCTGATATTGAACTACACTGGAGTCTCTTGCAAAGGCCCCTGAGCCCACACACGTGATGGTGGTTTTCAGACCATTTCAGAGCTTGATCCAAGTAGCTCTGCAAGCAGCACACACAAAAAGAAAACTTGTCCAGTACCAGACAATGCTAGATGAACTCTGCTTCATGATGTCAGCCCTTATCAGAAACTCTTACTATGGGATTAGGGTCTGTGGGAAACATGCCAGGTCCCTGGATAGTCAAGGCCAGTGGGAGCACAGAGGCCATGGTATCAATATACCAGAATGGCCAAAGGCTGCTCTGGGCATGTGCCTAAATGGGATATTCAAGGACTCGGAGCCTGGGAATCCCAATTGGGCCAAGATCAGGTACAAGGACACAAGATACACTATGCCCTTCAGTAGCCAATATGATTGCTATAACTATTGGTACAAAGCCTTCTTTGTCTACCGTATTTTCCAGTGTATAAGACGGCCCCCTAATTAAAACATAGGTTTAGGCCTATATGCGCTGTATAAGACTACCCCCCACTTCCGAGGCAACACCAGTTCTTTTTTTAATAGACCGCCTCTCTGACTCTGGCCAATCTGAGCAGGCTTTTTACTAGAACACAGTGTACATGTTCTGTACCCGAAGCTACACTGTGTTCTAGTAAAAAGCCTGCTTAAAAAAGAACTGGTGTTGCCTCAGAAGTGGGGGGTAGTCTTATACAGCGCATATAGGCCTAAAACTATGTTTTAACTGTAAAATTAGGGGTCGTCTTATACGCCAGAAAATACGGTATATTATCATGGTTACCCAATTTGTTGTCATGTAATTATTCGTGGCAAAATTGGTAATAATGTATCCTATTTCATTTCTGATTTAGGCATCTATGCCTCTTGGATGTTATTCTTGGCCTGGCTAACAGTTAGTCAATTGTATTAATATTTTCAAAAAATCAACTCTTGTTTAGGTTGATTTTTTTTCTATTTTGTTTATATTTGTTCTGATCTTTATTATTTCCTTCATTTTGCTAGCTTTGAACTTAGCTTGTTCTTTCTCTAGTTCTTTAAGTTCTTTAAGGTATAAAATGAGTTATTAATTTTTAATATTTCTTCTTAATGCCAATATTTATAGCTATAGAGTTTCCTTTTAGCACTACTTTCACTGTATTTCATGTTTGAATCTGTTGTATTTTGATTTTTATTTGTCTCAACATATTTTTCTAATATTGCTTGGGATTTCTTTTTTGACCCATTAGCTCTTCAAGAGTGTTTTGTTAATTCCCTTATATTTGTGGGTTTTCCATTTTTCCCTCAGTTATTGATATCTAGTTTCATTATTCATGGTTGAAAAAGATAGTTCTCATGAGTTTAATATTTTAAACTTCAGTCAGGTTTGTTTTGTGACCTTATATATTATCTATCTCAGATAATATTCCATGTGAAAAATGAGTATTCCGCTGCTGTTGCAGGGAGTGTACTACACATTCTGTTAGATCGAATTGGACTATAATGTTGTTTATGTTCTGCATCTCCTTATTGATATTGTGTCTAGTTTTCTACCCATTGTTGAAAGTGAGATGTTGATGTTTCCTACTATCATTATAGAACTCTCTATTTTCCCCTTCAATTCTGTTAACTTTGCTTTCTATATTAAGAGTTCCAATGTTTCTTACATTTATAATTATTGTACATTCTTGGTGAATTGATACGCTTGTAATTATAATTACATAATGACCTTCTTTGTCTCTATTGACATTATTACTTAAAATTCATTTTGTCTAATGTATTCATTTTATCTCTTCTCTTTCAGTTACCATTTGAATAAATTATCTTTAACTGTCAAACTATACTAGTACATGACTTTAGATCTAAAGTGAGTCTCTTATGGACAGTAGATAGTTGAATCCCATTTTTGTTTTGTTTTTTTTAACCCAATTTGCCAATGTGTAGTGTTGTTTTATATGTGTTTGTTCTTTTAAGCCACTATCTCTTGGAGTAATCACAGTAAGAGATAACTAACAGAATGTCTGTAGATTAATTAATAATATCTTATCAATATAGATTTCCTGATTTTTATAATTATACTATGGCTATGAATAAGATGCATTTGTTTTTAGGAAAAATATACAGAAGCATTTCATAATTAAGATGCATCATGTCTCAATTTAGTCTTAAACTAGAGGCCCAGTGAAAATCATACATTGGGGTGGTCCCTCAGCCCAGCCTGGAACCCCTCGAGGGATTTCTGCCTGCCAGCCTAGTCCCCCCTTCCCCCAGCCAGGGATCAGGCCTAAGGAGGCAGTCAGACATCCCTCTCACAATATGGGCTCTCACAGTCTGGGACCCCTCACTCCGCCTGCAACAGTGGTGGGGAAGCTCCTGCCCCTACCGCCATTACTGATGCACTTGCCAGCCATGAGCCTGGCTTATGTCTGAGCAGCATTCCCCCTGTGGTGTGCACTGACCACCAGGGGGCATCGCCTGCATTGAGTGTCTGCTACCTGGAGGTCAGTGTGCATCAAAGTGACCAGTTGTTCCACAATTCAGTCGATTTGCATATTAGGATTTTATTATATAGGATGTTTTAGACACAGAGGATAACAATGAAAATTTGGTAAAATGTTAAAAACTTGGGAATCTGGATAAAGACACATGAAAATCCTTGTTACTATTGTTGCCACCGCAGTCTATGCCTGAAATTATGTCACAACATTAATTAATGAAAACAAAATTCAGAGACCCAAAATTATGGACAAATTAAAAGACAAAATTTAAATAAAGCACTAAAACTAAATTCTACTTTATGGATTTTTAGAAGGAAAATAGAGAGAAAAAGGTATAGAGGTAATTCGTAGGTAAATACTAACATAATTTTTCATAATTAATGAAAAATACCAACTTAAAGATTAATAGAAAATAAATTAAATACAAAGAATTAATACATGGACGTATTATAGTAAAACTGCAAGGTAACAAAGACAAAGAAAAATACTGGATATAGGGGAGAGGAAGGACTGATCATCTTTACAGAAAGCTTGACATCTGACATTTATATAGCAACCATGTACACCAATAGCCAGCCACATAGTAATAGATGAAATGAGTTAAAGCAAAATAACCATAAACTTAGAATCATAGTTAAAAAACGGTCTTTTAATAATAAGAAATAAGACAATTATATATAAAAAAAACTGAGCCTTTGCTAGCAATTGATCATTATAAATGATATTTGAAATATAGTTATTCGGTAGAAGAAAGTGATCTCAGATGGAAGACTTCAGATTCAATAAGAAAGGTAAGCAATAATCATACTTATTTATATAAAAATAAAAACAGAATTAAAATAGATGAAAATTGCATATAAAATTAAAGGACGCTGATCATAGTTAAGCTATTCAATGCTCATATTGTTTAGAAGGGAAGTGAGTTTTTGTATTAATGATACAATGATACATTTCCAATATAGCCATCAAAAACCAGAAAAGATCATATAACTATCAAGTTAATGGAGGGAAAAATAAATAAGAATAAACCAATCAATTCAAAATAATTTAGGACAAAATACACAAGAATGAGTAAACAAATATATTCAAAATAATATATAAAATATATAAAAATATATTAGCATTGTAATAAATATACTAAATACTGCAGGCAATATACAAAATTCAAAACAGTGGCTAGCCCTGGGAAGTAGGCAATTATGATTCCATCTGTGCATCTGTGTAAAATTAGAAAAATATATATGTTATGTATCCCACAACAACTACATATTGATAAAAATATGACTCAAAAGCATAATGGAAAGCAAAAAAAATAAAAGATAAAACTCAGAAGTAAGGCTATTTTCTGACAAGAAAATAGACTGGATTGGGGAAGAATATATGGGCTACTTCAGAATATTAATATTTTTCTTCACACAGGATGTTGTACATAATGTTATGTACATTGCAGTTTTATTTACACCTTGTGAATACTTTAAACATTTTTCACATCTCAAACTACTCAATAAAACCTCTTTTAAAAAGAGAGGTAACTCAGAAATAAAAGATTCTGGAAGGATGCAGAATGTGCTATCTTGCTGTTCAGGTGCCAGGCTGTGCTGTCACATTGAGGAGAAGGCGGTGTGATTAGATAACAGTGCAAAAGCTTACCCTAGGTCAGGCCTACATGACCATTAAGTGCTACCAGGTAGCTAAGTGTGCAAATGGCAAAACTGCCTCAATTCCTCACTCCTTCCTTCATTCCCTCCCTTTGCAGTGTTACTTTGCAGCTGCTCTCATCAAGAGGTAGAATTCAGTTGTCCAGGTTTTGTACAGGGGCTGGACTGTGACTTGCTTTGGCCAACAGAATGCAGCCTAAGCAATGTTGGGCCAGTTCAAAGCACTTGCCTCAGAAGTCCTGAATGCTTTGTCTTGAAATCCTGCCATCCACGATGTCAATCTGTCCTAACGAGTCAACTGTATGATGAGAGACAGATGGCCCAGTCACTCCTATTGCCTTAGCTCCAAAACTGCAAAAAGTGAGTGAGTGAGACCATCCTAGATAGCCAACCTGGCCTAACCTCTGCAGACCCACCCTCTGTGACCTAAGCACAAGTAAGTTCAGCTAAAACCCATGGAGCCCAGGCTCATCAAAACCACCCCGTGAGCCACACAATCAAACAATTGTGTGAACCACATGAGTTTCCGGATAGTTTGTTACT
This sequence comes from Pipistrellus hanaki, assembly GCF_964339955.1. Taxonomy (NCBI): domain Eukaryota; kingdom Metazoa; phylum Chordata; class Mammalia; order Chiroptera; family Vespertilionidae; genus Pipistrellus; species Pipistrellus hanaki. The sequence continues at coordinate 61,995,900 of NC_140513.1, forward strand.
CAACAACAAAAAAATGGGTAATCTTAAAGCAAATATCAATCATACTTAAACTTATTTCTATAATTCCACAAGCAGTATTTATTTCCTTCCTATTTTTTTTCTGAAAGCACTCATAAATTATTTTTACCTAGTTATAATTTTATAAAATTATGAAACACGTAGAAGCCATGAATACTTCTATTGCACTAAAAAAAATTTCCATTTTGGAACATTTGAGACAAGACAGTTTTCAAAAATAATAAAATCTGAGACACAGATGTTAAGTTACCTTTAAAATTTCTTCAGGATAAAATAACACAGCTGCAATGACCACCAAGCATCTGTGACCCCCAGAAAGCAGATCCCAGGCGGCGCGAACACCTGGCCTCACAGAAGTGCCCCACTGCTCAGCGAAAAGGTCAGATTTCGCGGGGAGAGGGTGGAGAGCGCTCGAGGTGAAAACAAAAAGCCTGCACGCATAGAGCGCGTGCGGAAGCTGGAGGACAAGGGCAGTGATTACAAGTAGAACCCCCAGCTGTTGGGCGGTTGTCACCCGTGAAAGTGGACAGGGCTCCTAACAGGGGAGATATCTAAAGAGCAACACATTTGGATCTGGCTCGGAGGGATATCGGAGAGTTGCAGGAGATTGCAGTTGCTCGGACCTGCCCCCTCCCCCTCTCTGTAGTTCCTGCTTCAGAGAGGACTGAAAGAAAAAAAAAGCTGAAGAGGCTCTAGAATCTGGGAAGTCAACCTAGAAACACTGCCCCCAGAGGCTAATTCACAAATTGACTCTAGTGTAATAAAAACAAAGCAAAATCTGCCTAAAAATCAGGACTTGGATCATAACAATAGAGGAAGCGAATGACCTTCATTACTGCAAATTTTATTTAAATTTTTTAAATTTTATTATTTTTTTTTAATTTTTAAATTTTTGTTTTTTATTTTTGTTTTCATTATTTGCAACATTTACTCAAGAAACTATTTTTTTTCTTTTTCCTCACTTGATTTTATCTTTATACAATAATTATTACATTGTATATGTAATCAACATTATTACTACTACTAGTTTACCTTTTTCATCTTATTTTCTTTTGCTCATTTTTATTATTTTTATTTCATTTGATATATATATATATATATATATATATATATATATATATATATATATATATATTTATTTCAGGATTACTATTCTACAGTCGTTATCTATCTTTCCTTCTCCAATGCTTTATTCTATCTCAACCTTACTTTTATGCCTTCACCCTCTTTCCGATCTTTTCCTTTGGTACCCCGTTTATCTTAACCCTTTCCTGTTCTAGATTTTCCCCATTCCTTCTGTCTACCCCTCCTAAAATTTCACCCTACTTGTATATATCTAATTTCCAACTACCTGCTCCAAACCCATTCACACGTACCTCGCAGTTGTCCTAATAACAAAACAAAACAAAAAAACAAACAAAAAAACAGTCTTTCTCTCTAACTCTTTGAAGTTGTATGTTTAATGTTAACTATACTGAAGTTGTATGCATTTTTTTATAAGATTGATTTGCCTATGCTTTTTGTTTGATTGTATGTTTTTGTTAGCTGGGTTCTAGTCACCCTTATTGGTGGTTATTAATATATCAAACACATTTCTACTCAGTGCCTTGTGTGTTGTACCTGGTTGTGTTGTATTTTGTGCCTTTAAATCAAAGCAGGAGAGAGAGAACTACACAACCAGACATCCTAGATCAGGGGGAGACCAAAATACAGCCCGCATATGAAAGAAAAGCAGGCTTCACCAGAAAAGGAAGTAAACGAGATAGAGGCTAGCAACCTACCAGAGCAATAATTCAGAGTAATGATCATAAGATGGCTAAAAAGAATGGAAGACAAATTTGACAATATGAGTAAGAACCAAGAGGAAATGAAGAAGAAACAAGAAGAAATGAAAAATGACATTGCTACTGTAAAAAACTCAATAGAAAGCATCAAGAGTAGATTAGAAGAAGCAGAGGACTGCATCAGCGAGCTAGAAGACAAGATGGAAAAAAATACCCAATTAGAACAGCTTCTGGGGAAAAAAATTAAAAAACAGGAGGAAAGTTTAAGGGAACTTTGGGACAATACAAAACAAAACAATATTAGAATAATAGGGGTTCCAGAAGGAAAGGGAATTGAGGAAGACATGGAAAACGTATTTCAAAAAATAATGACAGAAAACTTTCCTGAGATAGAGAAGAAAAAACCCACACAAATCCAAGATGCTCGCAGAGTCCCAAGCAAAATGAACCCTAGAAAATCGACCCCTAGGCACATTATAATTAAGCTGGCAAACACCAACTACGAAAAAAGAATTTTAAAAGCAGCCAGAGAGAGACAGAAAGTTACATATAAAGGAACCCCCATCAGACTAGCAACTGATTTCTCCACAGAAACTTATCAGGCCAGAAGGGAATGGGATGAAATATACAAAGTCATGCAAAGGAAGGGTCTGAATCCAAGAATACTGTACCCAGCAAGGCTATCAATAAAAAGTGAAGGTGAAATCAGGAGCTTTACAGACAAAAACCAGACTAAGGGAATTTATCTCCACCAAACCAGCAATGCAAGAAATGCTAAAGGGTCTACTGTAAAATTAAAGAAATATAAAGCAAAGAAGGAACACAGGGGTATAGAATAAAAGTGGCGTCAAATAAGTATCCATCAATAATAACTTTAAATGTAAATGGACTAAATGCTCCAATCAAAAGACATAGCGTGTCAGATTGGATAAGAAAATAAGACCCATATATCTGTTGTCTACAAGAAACCCACCTCAGAAAAAAAGATGCACACAGACTGAGGGTGAAGGGATGGAAAAAGGTTTTCCAGGTGAATGGAAATGAAAAAAAAGCTGGGGTAGAAATACTTATATCTGACAAATTAGATCTCAGAGTGAAGGACATAACAAGAGATAATGAAAGCCACTTCATAATACTAAAGGGAACAATCCAACAAGAAGAAATAACCCTGGTAAATATATATGCACCCAATACGGGAGCACCCCAATATATAAAAAAACTGTTGGAGGACATTAAGGGAGAGATTAACAGCAATACAATCATAGTAGGAGATTTTAATACCCCACTGTCACCCTTTAATAAATCATCTAAACAAAAAATCAGCAAAGAAATATCAATCCTAAATTTCTCGCTAGACCAGATGGAATTAATAGACATCTTCAGAACATTCCACCCCAAAGCCACAGAATATACATTCTTCTCAAGCGCACATGGGACATTCTCAAAGATAGACCACATTTTGGGACATAGGCAAAGTCTCTTCAAATTAAAGAAGATAGAAATCATATCAAGCATCTTCTCAGATGGCATAAAACTGGAAATTAACTACAATGAAAAAAATCCAAAAAAATCAAACACATGGAGACTAAACAGCATGCTATTAAACAAGGACTGGGTTACCAAAGAAATCAAGGAAGAAATTAAAAACATCCTGGAAACAAATGACAATGAAAACACAACTATCCAAAATCTATGGGACACAGCAAAAGCAATTTTGAGAGGGAAGTTCATATCCTTACAAGCCTATTGCAAAAAACTAGAAAAAATGGTAACAAATGATCTAACTCTACAACTCAAAGAGTTATAAAAAGAGCAACAAGAAAAGCCAAGTGTAAGCAGAAGGAAGGAAATAACAAAAATCAGAGCGGAGATAGAGACCAAAGAAACAATACATAAAATCAACAAAACCAAGAGCTGGTTCTTTGAAAGGATAAACAAGATAGATGGATCTCTAGCCAGGCTAACCAAGAAACAAAGAGAGAGGACCCAAATAAACAAAATCAGAAATGAAAGAGGTGAAATAACAACAGACCCCGCCGAAATACAAAGGATTGTTACTAAATACTACGAACAACTCTATTCCAACAAACTGAACAGCCTGGAGGAAATGGACATATTCCTAGAAAAAATACAAACTTCCAAAACTCAATCAGGAAGAATCTAAAAATCTCAATAGAGCAGTCACTTGGGAAGAAATTGAAACAGTCATCAAAAAGCTTCCAGCAAACAAAAGCCCAGGGCCAGATGGCTTCACAGGAGAGTTTTACCAAACATTCAAGGAAGAACTAAAACCTATTCTTCTCAGACTATTCCAAAAAATCCAAGAGGAAGGAACACTTCCAAACTCCTTCTATGATGCCAGCATCTCCCTAATACCAAAACCAGATAAAGACAACTCAATGAAAGGGAATTACAGGCCAATATCCCTCATGAACATAGATGCCAAAATCCTCAACAAAATTCTAGCAAATCGGCTTCAGCAGAGCATCACAAAGATCATACACCATGACCAAGTAGGATTTATTCCAGGAATGCAAGGTTGGTACAATATCCGCAAATCAATAAACGTGATACATCACATAAACAAGTTGAAAGATAAAAATCATATAGTCATATCAATTGATGCAGAAAAAGCATTTGATAAAATCCAACACCCTTTCCTGATAAAAACTCTCAACAAGGTGGGAGTACAAGGATCATACCTCAACATAATAAAAGCTATACATGATAAACCCACAGCCAACATCATACTCAATGCGCAAAAACTAAAACCATTCCCTCTAAGAACAGGAACAAGACAGGGATGCCCACTATCGCCACTCCTCTTTGACATAGTACTGGAAGTACTAGCCATTGCAATTAGACAAGAGGAGGAAATAAAATGCATCCAAATTGGAAAAGAAGAAGTAAAGTTATCCTTATTTGCAGACGACATGATATTGTATATAAAAAACCCAAAAGACTCCATTAAAAGACTAATTGGCTTAATAAATGAATTTGGCAATGTAGCAGGATACAAAATTAATGCCAAGAAATCTATGGCATTTCTATACACCAACAGCGAATTTATAGAAACAGAGACTAAAAAAGCAATTCCATTTACCATCGCACCAAAAAAATTAAGATACCTAGGAATAAACTTAACTAAGGAAGTAAAGGACCTATACATGGAAAACTACACGACACTGAAAAAAGAGATATCGGAAGATTTAAACAGATGAAGAACATACCATGTTCATGGATTGGTAGAATCAACATCATCAAAATGTCCATACTTCTTAAAGCAATCTATAGGTTCAATGCACTCCCCATTAAAATACCAACGGCATATTTCACTGACCTAGAAAAAACTCTCCAAAAGTTCATTTGGAACAATAAAAGACCCCGAATAGCCACAGCAATCCTGAGAAAGAAGAGTAAAGTAGGAGGGATCTCAATATCAGACTTCAAACTGTATTACAAAGCCACTGTTCTCAAAACAGCCTGGTACTGGCACAAAAACAGACATATAGATCAATGGAATCAAATCGAGAACCCAGATATCAACCCAAATCACTATGCTCAATTAATATTTGACAAAGGAGGCACGAATATACAATGGAGTCAAGACAGTCTCTTCGATAAATGGTGTTGGGAAAATTGGACAGATACATGCAAAAGAATGAAACTGGATCACTAACTTACACCATACACAAAAATAAACTCAAAATGGATACAGGACTTAAACATCAGACAGGAAACCATAAAAATACTAGAAGCATCCACAGGCAACAAAATCTCAGAAGTATGCCAAAAGAACTTCTTCACTGATACTGCCCCTAGGGCAATGGAAGCTAAAGAGAAAATAAACAAATGGGACTATATCAAAATAAAAAGCTTTTTTACAGCAAAAGAAACCATCAACAAAACAACAAGAAAGCCCACTGTGTGGGAGAACATATTTGCAAATGTTACCACTGATAAAGGTTTAATCTCCAACATCTACAAACAGCTTGTACAACTAAATAAAAGGAAGATGAATGATCCAATTAAAAAATGGGCAGTGGACCTAAATAGAATATTTTCAAAAGAAGACAGAAGGAAGGCCAAAAGGCACATGAAAACATGCTCAAAGTCACTAATTATCTGAGAGATGCAAATCAAAACAACAATGCGGTACCATCTCACACCTGTCAGAATGGCCAACATCAACAAATCAACAAACGACAAGTGTTGGCGAGGTTGCGGAGAAAAAGGAACCCTCGTGCACTGCTGGTATGAATGCAGATTGGTGCAACCACTGTGGAGAACAGTGTGGAGTTTCCTCAAAAAACTGAAAATGGAACTCCCATTTGACCCAGTAATCCCACTCCTAGGAATATATCCCAAAAAACTAGAAACACCAATCATAAAGGATATATGCACCCCTATGTTCATAGCAGCACAATCTACAATAGCTAGAATCTGGAAACAGCCTAGGTGCCCGTCAGCAGATGATTGAATCCAAAAACCATGGTACATCTACACAATGGAATACTATGCTGCCATAAAAAAGAAGGAATTCTCATCATTTGCAGCAACCTGGATAGAACTAGAGAACATCATGCTGAGTGAAATAAGCCAGTCAGTGAAAGAGAAATACCACATGGCCTCACTCATTTATGGATATTAAAAAACATTATAAACTGACAAACCAAAAGATAGATATAAAGACAGTAAAGCAACAAGCAGACTGTAAAATTCCAGCGGGGAGAGTAGGGAGATCTGGGGGTGATAAGACATCAATCGAAGGACTTGTATACATGCATATAAGTACAACTAATGGACACAAAACTCTCTGGAGGGAGGGTATGTATGGGAGGGGGGGCAATGTTAAAATATGTACACAGATAACAATTTAATAAATAAAAAAATAGAAAACAAAATAAAATAAAGTAAAATTTCTTCAGGATAAAATAGAAAAAACTGGAGGGAAAAGCACGGGTATGAAACTGAGATGGGCGGATGCCCCTTGCCTTCATTTATGGCACCCTGGGAACCCTGCCACACCGCAGAGCCACATGAGAACAAGGACAGAGGTGGCAGAGGTATTTTTAACAAAGCCATCAAGGCACTCATGAGGATAGCAAGTTTTCCATGAACAAGCAGCATAACTTAGTAGCTGCTCTAACACCATGCACAGCATCATGTAAAAGGCATTCTCAGAATACTGATTCTCCCACCGGGAACTCAGCAGAGAACGAAGAAAAAGATCACAGGCTCTGACAGCTGATTGGTGAATTAATTAGGTGTTGCGCTTCTTCAGTGCTATTGTCAATGAAATGGGAAACACATATTCAGAGACATGAAAAGGTTTCAAGGATCCTAGGTGTCATGCAACAGCAGCGCCAAATGTAATCCAAATCCAAAGGGATTCAGATGCAAACAGGTTTACTAGAGGCACATTGAGATTCATCTTACTTATCTCCTCATCTGAGAGGAAAATCGGGACTGGATGGCAAAAATATTAAGGCTCCAAGCAAAGGGAATCAATGCCTTTTTATTGCTCTCTAAAGTTTTACCCATCCCTAAAAGCATTCCTTTTTACTCACCCCTTAAGTGACGGGAGTTCTCGAAGATAGCACAGAGAGGACCATTTTCACTCCGCAATGACCATGTCCCTGTCATTGCTGCCTATGGTCTCTCAAATATTCTTTTGCTGTAGCCCTTTGTTGCTAAGTTCACCTTGTTACGTAACAGGTGTATTGGTTGTGTGATCTTGAGCAAGTTATTTAATCGCTTCAGCCCTCAGCATCTTCATTAGCAGAACAGGGAGGGTGATGGCATTCCTTTCATAGGGCTGTTATGGGGATTGATGGCGAAGATATTGTGAAGTGTTTAAAATGATGCCTGGCACATGGTACATGTTATAAAAGTTGTTGCATGAATATTGATACTGACACTATGTTCTCCTATTGCCACTGAGATCCATTACCATTTAAACTTTTGATTGCTCAGTAGACAAAGATTTAGATTTCCAACATTCTGAATGAAAAATGGGTCTTTCCTCAGAAAATACAGCTAACATTTACCAAGTTGAAGTACAAAAATACTAATAGAATTTCACACATGGAGTGCGAAGTAAAAATGTTTATACACACTTATTATACACTATAGGCCTGGTGCATGAAATTCGTGCACTGGATGGGGGGGGTCCTTCAGCAAGGCCTGCGATTCTCCCGGCCTGGGACCCCTCGGGGGATGTCTGACTGCCAATTTAGGCACGTTACCACAGGGATCCCTGCAGGATCAGGTCTAAACTGCAGTGGGACATTCCTCTTGCAATCTGGGACTGCTGGCCTCTAACCACTCTGCCTGCCTGCCTGATTGCCCCTAATCATTCGCCTGCCTACCTCATCACCCTAACCACCTCTGCTTGGATCCCTTCCTTGGCGGCTCCATGCAGAAGGACATTCAGAAGGTTGTTTGGCTCTCTGGTCTAATTAGCCTATTATACTAATTATTATAGATTATTAATATAGATTATTAATTCCAATGGGTTAAATCAGAAAAGAAACATTAACTGAGCTACCAGCTGTTAGTGTGTAGACATTTTGGGGGAATACTCTGTATTTTCCTATTATCTTCTGTAAATGGAATAATTTGGAGCTAAATATAGGGCAGAAATTATATCTATCAGAAACAAAAGGGAACACCGAATGCATCTCAAGCCTCCTCCGTGCAGCACAAACAGATTGTGCTGCAAGAAAGTCGAGGTGCAGTTGTTTGAGCAGCTCTCCCCTGCCTTGTGGGAATGGCACACAGCAAATGCAAACCCAACTTAGTGTGACTCAACTCTTACTTTAAGCAGAGCACCGGGAAGGGCCATAAAGAGAATGTGAATCAAACACTGAAATAGGTCCTCCCCCTCAAATATTCAAAATGCCTACTAAGAATAATTTAACATCTTCTAATATAACTTAGATCACTGAAAGTACACGTGAGTATAGAAAGAACACATGAAACATTTTAAAAAGTTATCCTTGACCTTAGTTCTTTTCCCTTCCTCTGTCTGCTATGCACTGAAGATAACTGTTGAATCATTAATGATCAGTACATATACTGTTTGCTTGTCACATATGAGTAATAAGTGGACATACCATGGGCTCGATCCAGGCATGCTTTGGTTGGCCAAGAACTGTGGCAAAAAAAGAAAGAAAAAAAAGATCCGCTTCTTGGGAACTTTTTTGTCAATGGAAAACAGCTAACATTTACCAAGAATATGTGTGAATATGTTAAGTGATTATCTTGTTTAATATTCAAATCACCAGTAAACCAGAAGCACTGTAAAGAAAAATGAGGTGGTATCCTGAGGAAACCCACCCTTGATTTAAATAAAAGAGTTGGGATCCAGGTTTAGACTTGTCCCAGTGCATTTGTGCGTCATTCCCTATAGGTCATTAGATTCATTTTACTTGACAGACATTAAACAAACTAGGTTCTGAGCTTCCTAGCACCCTACACACACATGAGAATAAATCTAATGCATAATTCAGTGGAATCATAAGTTAAAAAATAAACAAGATGCCAGGAGAAGCTCTGCTATTTGGAGTGCTGAGACTGGGGGGGGGGGGGGGGGGGGGGCGGGTGAGAAGAAGCATGCCCCATGGTCTTCTCAATGGGGGGAAACCTTACCAAGAATACAGAAAGCCACACCACAAACCAACACTACTCCAGTAAGTGCAAGCATGGGTTTCTAGATTATCAAACACCAACTAAGTGTAAGTCAATTGCATTGATTCGAGCTGTGGTTGAGTGAAAACACTTCTACATAGTAAATACAAAGATGGTGATAGTCTTGTTTAATCCATTGGTAAAATGTAAGCTACACAAATGAATGAGGAGACGGCATATCATTCAGGCAATCCTCCCTCAATATTACCTCTTGCCTCTACTTTGCTGATTAATACTGGCTGGCAGAAATGTGATGTTCATGTTATATGATGAGTAACAGATCACAGATATTTGGTGTTACTAAGTCAGGACATATCTGTAGGTTCAAAAAAGCATGCATAATTTTGGCATCTTCTCAGAAGCTGAGATGCCTAAGCAGAGCCCTTACCTAAACAGGCTACCATTGCATCCATACATAGGAATGCAAAAAGGGATATCTTATAGTCAGCATCTAGATTTTCCTCAGGACAAAACCTCTGTGTTGGTTTTTTATTTTTTATTTTCCAATATATAAACAAAAGTCTTATTGAAAGGATAATATCTTATTCTAGTGATAAATCTTAACCATTAAAAATAATATGTGTGAAATATTTAAGTGTATGCTGTAAAATAAACTTGCAGGTAACTAAGTAATTGTTGGGCTCTCATTCAAGGTCAGTGAAATGGCAAGGCACATAGTTCATAACAGTTGATTTTAAATAATTTCTTCTTATTACCCTTAGTACATGGGCCTCAGTGAGAACATCATATTGTGAGCGATAGTTTTTATTGTCCTGTTCTCACAGACCAGTAAACCAAGCCCCGGAGACCTCATGTACATTACCAAAAGTGACAGGTGAGTGTGGACCCATGGTAGGAACGCTGACACTTGTCCTGGAATTGTTGACCACTAAACCTTCTGCCTCACTATTGGCAACTTATGTCAGATAGATAAAATTCACAGATTTTTGGAGCCAGAAAGAATCTTGGACTCAGATGCAAACCATCATCTCTTCAAACACATGAATCCCTGGTGAGTAGCAGTTGGACAGCCAACCACAAGGGACATCTTTAGAGGCAGGATTCTCAACCCCTTATGCAGCAGCCCATTTTACTTAGGAAGAAATTCTATTTTATACATTTTTATTTTGTTCAGTTAAATGAAGTCCATAAGATATTATTTTAAAACTCTTTCCCATATTGGATCCCATTACACCCAAGTGTCCCTGGACCTCTCTCGAGTCACAGCTATAAAAGTCTAACCTCCCTTTTGTCTGATAGTAATTCAAATATTTACAGAGAATTATCATCTCTAACACTTGCAAGACTTACCTTCACAAAACAAGGTGAACTTAATATCTTGAAATCTTCAAATTTCCTCATTACCATGTTTGCCCTGGGCAGTAATCCTTAAGTTTTCAGTCTTCTATGTCAACTTGAGGACATGGCTCAGTTTTAGGAGTGTTCTTCTGTTCAGAGTACTGACCTATTTTACAGCCCCTTCTCTGTTCAACACACCTGTATTAATTCTACTCACTTTCTAATTACATGTTGGTCAACACACTGATGACTTTTTAAAAAAATATTTTATTGATTTTGTACAGAGAGGAAGGGAGAGAGATAGAGAGTTAGAAACATAGATTAGAGAGTGTCATCGAACAGCTGCCTCTTGCACACCCCCTACTGGGGATATGCCCACAACCAAAGTACATGCCCTTGACCGGAATCGAACCCAGGACCCTTCAGTCCCCAAGCTGACGCTCTATCCATTGAGCCAAACTGGTCTCAGCAACACTGGTGACATTTACCTTTTAAACTTGAATCTATGATGCTTTGTACAATAAAAATGCCTCAGCTATATTCACAATTTATCTCACTCTTTATTAATGTAGATTTTCTTTAAAAATATTCTGATGGCTTTAAAACAAAGAAAATAATTTTAGAACTTCACCAAAGACTCTAAGGAAATAAAGATTTGCAATAAAAATAGATAAATAACACTAGATCATTATCAGCAGGGGTGTGGAGGCCATTGATAAAATCTTCCTTTGCCATTTTAGATGAAGACTTGATGGTCTTTAACTAAAATGAGAAAGGGAAAAGAGAAAGAGCCAGTGTTGTGAAAAGAGAAGGTTGAAAATGGAACTGAAAATTAGTATAATTATTAAGACGAGAATCTAAAGGATGCAGAATCTGTCTTTTCATTCTGCTTATGTTACGTGCTTTAGATTTTTACTAAAATTAAACTTATCAGTGCAAACAAATTCTCATATGGCTTTACTGGTTTATAAAAATTGTATCAAAATCAAATGAAATATTGTCAAATAACCTCTAGCCATATAATAAATTAATAGTGTGTATTTCATTTTTTTTGGCAGATAAAATAAAATCACCTCCAATATACTATCAAGGTACATCTGAACACAGTGTTCTTTGGGTTTACAATCAAGGATACATTGTAGGATTTCTCATAAATTCAAGCAGGAAAAAGTTAATTTATCAGGATTGCTTACACTGGCTAAAGGAACTTTAAAAGAAATACTAAATATTCAAAGAAATAATTATATTTCACAGTGTCTTCAAATCACATAAAATTTATCATATTTTAAGTTATATTAAATGTTCTTTCTGATGGGAAGATCACTGTAAATGATAGATAGTTTTGTGCTATGCAAATGAGCAATTTCCCTTTATTCTCTTGGTATAACTGTCTGTCCATTTTTCCCTATTATCTCATCCAAGTTAACATAATGGAGACCCTTGTAAAATGTGAACCATACGCTTCATTATGCAGTTCATAATTTACATTTTATCAACGATTCAATGATGCCTTTATTTAAATATATATATAACCATCCCAGCTGGTGTGGCTCAGAGGCTGTCTCAACTCATGAACTAGGAAGTCACAGTTCAATTCCCAGTAAGGGCACATGACCAGGTTTTGGACTTGGTTCCAGCAGAGGCATGCAGAAGGCAGCCAATCAATGATTCTTTCTCATCACTGATGTTTCTATCTCTCTCTCTCACTCTCCCTTCTTTTCTAAAATCAATAAAAAAGTATTTTTTAAAAATATGACCAATTCAATATAGGCCATGTGCATTTAATTTCTCTCCTATTACCTCCTGAAACATATATATTATTTAAGCCTATATATCTATGTAAAGAGAGTGAGAATTCCCTTTGGGCCCAGAAACACCTTCTTAGATGGATATGTGTGTGTGTGTGTGTGTGTGTGTGTCCTCCATTAGTACCTGGTAGACCATTTGCATATGATTCCTTCCTTCCTTGCTATTATTGTGTCTGATATATGTGACACAGTGCTGGAGCAGTCATATTCCCTTTGTTCGAAACCCAATTTTTAGAAGAAAATGTTCTTTGCTTCATTTCTTGGTCTTCATGAGAACACAGAGATATAGTCCCACATGTCTCCCCTTGCTTGTTTTAATAAGCTTTTCTTAACAACAATTACTAGCCAAGACTTATCTTTCTGCCCACCTCTTGAATTCTAATTCCTTTCTCAATTATTTAGTGCGATGAAAAAAAGCAGTAATTACCAATGTCTCAGTTTACAATAACTGAAAACAAACAAAAAAAATTATAAACAAAAAAATAACATTCTGGTTGTGATACTTGGTGAAAAACTACCAGCAAATAAAGAGAAGGTAGAAAAACTAGTAAGACTTACAAAAAAACACACAAATGAACAAAAAACAATCCAAATCACACATACAGAAGCTCTGAGAGGGTATGAGGTAGTTTCTACACTTATAAAAGCAAATTTTTAAATACAGAATGAGCAAATGTTATGCCCTCCAAGGATAATGAAATAAAATAGCCCAGAGTAACTCAGCATCCACTTCAAATTAAAAGTAATATGCCACCAATATCACTACCCATGTCATAAATATTAATAAAGAAAATATCTTTAGCCACTACACATCATGCATAACATAGTTTATCCATTATAAACCATATGTTAATGTGGTTTAAAAGTAAAGAAATAACTTTAAGCAAATAAAATACATATGCAGACTCTCTGAAACATATCCCATATCACATTTGTGATAGTTTTGCAGAGAAAAATGTATCAGCCCAGCATTGGATTGCCAACATGCCAATAACTTCCCCAAGTTAACTTTGGAGCTAATGTACCTGAGGAACTACGTAATTAAACGCATAAGTAATAAACGACCATTAACTTCCTGGTGTAAAGAAACTCAGTCTTAAGACAAAATAAATGGTATTTCATTTCACCCTAAAAATATCATTAGCATTAATTAGGTACTTACCTTAGATGATTAAAACTCCATTGGACACTTTAGAAGCCCAAGCAGCTCCTGGCACAGCGTCAGAGGCACTCGTCAATTCCTATACCTATAATGAAGGTGAAAAGGAACAGTTAGAGCAATACATTTCTGTGTAAAATGATGCTGATTAGCTAAGGAGTGTTTATCTCTCCACATTGCCATTTAAAAAAATACCTCCCTATTATTACTGTTATAGATTTTGTTAAACACACAATACAGCAATGAAAATTATGTCTTTCTGGGAACTTCTAAGGCAGTGAGGAGGCTCCAGATTATGAAACGCTACAAAAAATAAAACCACTCAGTTGCATGTTATTTTCCTTAGAAGGGCTTTTATAGCATGAAAATGACAGCATTTGTTTTCTTATTATATGCACATTACCAACATAAACATTGTTCTAGTCATAAAATGGAGTCATAGAAATAGGTGTTGGCTCCTTGTTTAGTTTGTGCTGTTGACTTCCTTACTTGAGGTTAGCAAGTATTCTTACTTTACGACTCATAATTTTCCTGGACAAGATTTATAAAATGTGAGAAATAACAGCCATCAATTTGATAAATTGATACATAATTTGTAATATTTAAGTGACTTCTACTTCTAGATAATCCTATCTAATAATCCTATCTAATAAAAGGGTAATATGCAGCCGAAGCCGGTTTGACTCAGTGGTAGAGCGTCAGCCTGCGGACTGAAAGGTCCCAGGTTCGATTCCGGTCAAGGGCATGTACCTTGGTTGCGGGCACATCCCCGGTAGGGGCTGTGGAAGAGGCAGCTGGCAATGTTTCTCTCTCATCGACATTTCTAGCTCTCTATCTCTCTCCCTTCCTCTCTGTTAAAAATCAATAAAATATATATATTTTTAAAAAGGGCAATATGCAGATTAACCATCACCCTGTCACAAAGATGGCGGCACTCATAGCCACAAGATGGCGGTGCCCAGTCCTCTCAGCCCCACAAGAGTCCCCCAGTCCTGGAGGGTTGGGGGCTGCTGAGAGCAGGCAGCCTGAGCTGCTGGTGAAATGCTTCCTTAGTCACCATGGCAGCAAGGCAAGCATTTCACACCTGGCCTGGGATGGGCCTTTGCAGCAGAGAGCTTCTGGGGTGTGTAGAGCCTCTGGGCAATAGGTGCAGAGCAGCCAGGCCTTGCAGAGAGCTACTGGTGCATGGATTCGTGTGCAGGGCTCCTAGTACATACTATATACAGCAAAAAAAGTAATAGCATACTTTCATAACCTGTCTCAACTATCTCTAGAAGAAACTTTTCAAAATCATTATTTTCTCCCACCTACTCGCTGAAAGAAAAAAAAAAAAAACAGTGATAGGCAAGATAGGTACTTTGCTGCTATGCAATGTTACTTGTCAGTGTTGCCCCTACAGACACATACTAATTAGGTAGAATGGAACTGTGTTACATTCCTCTCTTAAGTCTCCCTCACTCCAAGCCTCATGCCTGTACTGTGAAATTCGGGCCCAAATTTTAATGAAGCAGCACCATAGACATCTGTGTCCATCTCCCAACCCTTTCTGAAAATCTCTAAGGAGGCAAAAATGATTGGGGTAGAAATTTGGTAAGGGGCTCATAACTGAGAAGTGTAACATTGTCTAGGCACATGATTTTCATCCTATTGCAAGAGGAATCATATAAGGTCATACCTTAAGGAATAGGTCATATAAATTACATTAGCCATATATATAAATATATATGTAATACATATACATATACACTGAGTGGCCAGATTATTATGACCACCTTATCAGTATTAAGTTGGGCCACCTTTTGCCTTCAATACTGTGGTGATTCTTCTTGGCATTGACTCCACGAGATGTTGAAAGGTGATGCAAGGAATCTGACACCATGCCTAATGAATAGAACTATCCAGTTCTGCGAGGTTTGATGGTTGTGGAACCAGCTGCCCGATGGCTCTTTTAACTTCGTCCCACAAATGCTCAATTGGATTGAGATCTGTGATTGTGAGGGCCACCTAAGCAAGGTAAAGTCTCCCTCATGTTCTTGAAACCGCTCCTGCACAATATGAGCACTGAGGCATGGCACATTGTCTTGTTGGAAGAAGCCATCTCCATTGGGATACACCATCAACATGATAGGATGAACTTGATCAGCAACGATACTTAGGTATGTTGTACTATTCAGACGTTGTTCCACACAAATGAAAGGGTCCAAACCATGCCAGGAAAACATGTCCTAAACCATAACACTGTCCCACCAGCTTGAAGGGTTGTACTCATGCATGTGGGGTGCAAGCTTTCATGCTGTTTCCGCAAAATTCTCACTGCCATCTGCATGATGCAACTGGAAATGTGATTCATTGGACCACATGACTTTTTTCCAATGCTCCACTGTCCAAACCTTGTGTTCCTGTGTGAATTGGAGACGTTTTATCTTGGTAACTGCAGACAGCAAAGGTGTTCAAACAGGCCTTCAGCTTCCATATGCCTTATGATGCAGCATACGGCTAATTTGCCTACACAGGTCAGGTGCTCATAATAATCTGGCCACTCAGTGTGTGTGTGTGTAATCTGTCAATATATCTATCACCTATCTATCTATTTATCTATCTATCTATCTATCATCTATCATCATCTATCTATATAATTAGTACCCTCAGTTTGTGCTTCTTTGTCTCTTTTTTCTATAATTGAGAATTATTACTGTTTTTTTCTGTTTATTTAAAATAATCTTGTTTTATTTTTTAAATTCAATGGATGCAACAATTTATAATCTCACCAAAAGTACACAAGGTTTCCCTTTTCTCCGCAGCTTCGCTGATATTTGTTGTTTGTTGATTTATTGATGGTAGCCATTCTGATAAGTATAAGGTGATAGCTCATTGTGGTTTTAATTTGCATTTTTTCTGATAATTATAGTAATGTTGAACATATTTTCATAAGTCTGTTGGCCATTTGTAGGAACTCTTTGGAAATGTGTCTATTCAGGTTCTCTGCCCTTTTTCAAATTGAAATGTTTGTGAGTGTGTGTGTGTGTCTGCGTGTGTGTGTGTTTCTTGTGTATATGTTAAGTTGTATGAGCTTTTTAAAATAAATTTAGAATATTAACCCCTTATTGAATGTATCATTGATCAATATCTTCTTCCATTTAGTAGGTTATTTTTCTTCTTTGTTTAACGTTTCCTTTACTATGAAAAACCCTTTTTTGTTTGATGTAGTCCCATTTGCTGATTATTTTCTTTTGTTTCCCTTACCTGAGGGTATATATATCAGACAGAGATATTGCTAAGAGAGATGTCCAAGAGTTTAGCTTACTTCCTATGTTTTGGGGTGTTTTTTTTTTTTTATAGTTTTGTACTTTTAATTCTTACATTTAGGTATTTAAACCATTTGAGTTTATTCTTGTAATATGGTGTAAGAAGTTGGCCTAGTTTCATTTTTTTTGCATGTATCTGTCCAGTTTTCCCAACATCATGTGAATAGAATATACCATTGCACGTTCTTGACTCCTTTGTCATATATTAATTGACTATATAGGCAGGGGTTTATTTCTAAGCTCTTCTTTTAAAAGAAGACACTTTCTAGCCAGATATATTCTGAATGGTAAATATCCCATTACATTCTAGAAAGAAATTGGAAGCTGCATTTACACTAGGAAGAAACAAACTTTGAAAGAAATAACCACTTTTGATAAGAAAGGGAGTGTCCTGAAGTTCAGAAATATGGTGCAGTATATATATAAAAATAATGATATATCAGGAATGGCTCCATCACATTTTATAAATTTCTGGACATAATGCAGAATTATGCTGATTTCCTGAAAACACATCAACTAATCCAATGCTTCATCAGCTTATAACTCTATTCACAATTGTTTGCTTGTTCACATTTAGTTATTTATAATTCTATTAAAAATCCGTAAGCTTTTATTTAAGGCTCACTGTGACAAGGGCTGTGATAAGTATCTCATTTAATCAATAAGATATATACAGTCTCACACTTGGCATACCACTGCAATTGTCTTACATATTTATGTCTCAGAATATAAATCCTAAATTGGAAGCTGCATATTTCATAAAGTTAAGTACTGTTTTCAACTAATTGTAAGTTTTAAGTTCTATATCTTTATTTTTTTATTTATTTTTTTAAATAAATTTTTATTGTTCATATTATTACAAATGTTCCTTTCCCCCCCCCTTCTCACCCCACCCTCTGTCCTTTCCCCACCCCCCATTGTCCTCATCCATAGGTGCACAATTTATGTTCAGTCTCTTCCCACATCTTCCTCTCCCCTTTTCCCCAAGAATCATCAGTTCACTCCCCTTCCATACCTCTGATTCTATTATATTCAACAGTTAATATTGTTCCTCAGATTTTTTTTAGTTTCCTTGTTTTTTAGATTCACTTGTTGATAGTTACGTATTTGTTGTTCATAATTTTTATCTTTATTTACTTTCTCTTCTGAAAGAACCCCCTTCAGCAATTCTTATAATTCTGGTTTGATGGTGATGAACTCCTTTAGCTTTTTTTTATTAGTGAAGCTCTTTATCTGACCTTCGAATCTGAGTGATAGCTTTGCTGGATAGATTATCTTTGGCTGTAGGTTCTTACTATTCATCACCTTGAATATTTCTTGCCATTCCCGTCTGGCATGCATGGTTTCTGTTGAGAAATCAGCTGACAATCGTATAGGTGTTCCTTTATAGGTAACTACCTGCTTAGCTCTTGCTGCTTTTAATATTCTCTCTTTGTCTTTTGCTCTTGGAATCTTAATTATGATTTGTCTTGGTGTGGTCCTCTTTGGATTCCTTTTATTTGGAGTTCTGTGTGCTTCCTGGACTTGTAAGTCCAATTCTTTCACCAGGTGGGGGAAGTTTTCTGTCACTATTTCTTTCAGTATGTTTTCGATATCTCGCTCTCTTTCATCTTCTGGGACCCCCATAATTCTGATGTTGGATCATTTGAAGTTGTCCCAGAGGTTTCTTATATCATCTTCAATTTTCTGGATTCTCTTGCCTTCTAGCTTCTGCAGAGGAGTGTCTTCTGGCTCTTTATGTTCCAAATCTTTGACTTGATTCTTGCGATCTTCTATTCTGTTTTTAGGACTCTGTATAATATTTTTTATTTCAGACAATGTATTCTTTATTTCTTGTTGATCCCTTATCATTTCTTGTTGATCCCTTTTCATATCCTCATAGGTCTCATTTATTTTATCGGCCTTTTCTAGGAGACTCTTGAAAAACCTTATAAGTGTGGTTTTGAACTCTATATCCAGTCACTTTTTGTCCTCCATTTCTTTCGTTTGTGATCTATTTGGTTTAGGCATTTTCGCAGGCAGCTTTCCTGATGGGGCGGGGTTTCAGGGTGGAGCCTACAGCTTTGGCTTCTGTCAGCCCCGCCCTATGCAACTCCTGAGACTCAGGGTCCTTCAGTACTTGTTGCAAGCGCCTCTGAGAGAAAGGTGCCCTCGATTTTCGCCTGCTGCCAAACTGTCTATGCTCTCCCCCAATGAGTCCGGTATTGGGGTTCAGTTCAGTTGGAAGTGGAGTTGGAGGTGGCTTTCAGAGCAGTCTGGAGCCCCTGTCTCCTTCCCGTCAGGGCAATCCCGTGGCACAGCCGGCCGGCCCTTCTCTGCGCGCACTGTGCGCGCCTCCGGGACCTCCTCTCGCCGTTCCCTGGGGTTCCGCCTTACAGCCCAGCTCCCTATGGGTGAGCCTGGATCCCCAGGGTCTGGCCTAGAATTGGGGTTCAGAGCAGTTGGAGCTGGGCCCAGCACAATTGGAGCTTTTCTCTGCTTCCCGCTTGGGAACGCCAGCCAGGCACTCGGCCTCCCTCCTCTCCGGCTCCGTCCTCTCCGCGCGCCGCGTGTCTCTGTACCTTAGGCTTTTACAGCTCCTCTGCGCTTCCTTCTGGTTTTCTCCTTGCTTCTTGTTGTAGGATTTCCAGTCAGTCGACTTTCCTGTAGTTCTGGGTAATGTCCATTTTATATTTTAGTTGTATTTTATTGAAATTGTTGTGTGCGGCTGCGGCTAGTTGCCTACCTGAGCAGCCATCTTGGATTCTCTAGTTTTTTTTTTCCTAAGTTCTATATCTTTAATTTGCTTAAATGTTTCTGAATGTCTAAAGTGATTACTGAATAATTTAAAAGGTATATGAAACATAAAAATTATCAAAGAAATCCATTATTTAGTTATCTAAAACTTGCATTTTAACATTTCTTTAGGATGGGGGAGGGGTGATCCTGAAACCTTAAAAGTCCTTTTGTTTACAATCACATTTAAAGATTTATGGCATCTTTAAGGAATATTTATTTATGGAAGAAATCATGTGTATTATATCTCTAACCCACACATGGGAATTTCCTAATTTTGCTGAAAGATCATTTTAATGAAGACCAAATATTGTTCAAAGCAGATGACAAATAAGCTAAGATAGCAAAGTAAATCTTATGAATGCAAAAGAAACAACTAGATATGAAAGATTAGAGAGACTATTTTGCTAAACAACAACAACTAAGTTGGGAACAGTAAGGTAGTGGAGAAAAAAGATAGGGAAACTGTGTTGATAAAACCCATATAAAACTCTCTGTGTCTATGGAGTGTTTGACAGGAACTGAAAAAGTACAATTGTCTAAGTACAAATTCTTTAAGAGTTAGCTGGATTATTATCAAAACCCTGGAGAAGAGAAATGCAAAATCTAATTCCTAAGAAGTAATACTCATAAGAATGGGGTATGACTCATGTAGCCAACAAGATGAGAAGCAAGGCTGCATCTTGTGACTCATTTTTCTTTACTTGAAGACATCATTTACACCAAAATGGTTTGCAAAGTAGCAGAAAGATATTAGTACTATAATAGAATATGTATTTGTTCAGAGGAATAGGAAGGGAAGTATGAAAAATCAATTTCATAAGAATAGGTGGATCCAACTCAGCTGAACTGAGGACAAGTTCAGAACAAAAAATTTGAGGAACTATACCTTCAACATTTTGATTAAGACACACAATTTGTGATAAATGATTTCTAGAACACAAAACATAGGGAATTGATGAACATATATTTGCAATTATGTAGTAGACAGAAGATAGCTTAGGCAATGTGTAAAAATAAAAAATAAAAATCTGTTCACAGGCTTAGCATGGTCAAAACCACATGTAAAGAAGGCAGTGTACCAGATTTAAAAAAAAAAAAAAAATGAGAACCAACCTGGAAAAAGTTCACTAAATATACATAGACTTTTTTTAAAAATATATTTTATTGATTTTTCTTACAGAGAGTAAGGGAGAGAGATAAAGAGCCAGAAACATCGATGGGAGAGAAACATCGATCAGCTGCCTCTTGCACACCCCCTACCGAGGATGTGCCCACAACCAATGTACATGCCCTTGACCGGAATCGAACCTGGGACCTTTCAGTCCGCAGACCGATGCTCTACCGCTGAGCCAAACCGGTTGCGGCAAATACATAGACTTTTATTAACCTTAGCTATACAGATACTATTTTTGTTTTTCCCCCATGATCACATGATTAATTAGTGGCAGAGATAATATTCAGCTTCTGGCTTCCAAGTCAGTTCCCTTTTCACACTGTTCCTAGTGTCTTTCTATAAGATGATTACATATTGTGGTTGAATCCCAAATGTGCATGTAATACTAAGCAGATAATGACTCTAAGTGCAGCATTGGATTAACATGGGGATTAAAGTACAATGCCCAGTGCCCAGCATTTCATGAGTGACTAATGACTGCTGCTATTGTTATATTATTATCTAGACAAAGAGAGAAAACAGAAGTAAGAGGAAGATAGTGATGATGTGAGAAAAAAATAGTGTTAAAGAGGATCAATGGAGATGCTGGAATAGTAATTTTAGAGGGATTCCTATTTTAAAACAAAACCAAAACTGATTTAATCGCTACTCAAACAAGCGATTTTAACTTCAAGATTAGAGATACACAATGTAATATATGAAATAAGAATTGGTTTATTTACTTCTTTGGACAAAAAGTATAATACTATCCAAGTATAAACAATATTTTTAAATTGATTCAAGCTGAGGTAAGTATATTCTTTAGGTTCATGGTGGTGTTCTAGGGAGTATTTGAAAACAAAGGGAAAGTATGTCAATCTTCCTGGACCTACAGAATATCTCTAGGAATGAATACCCACTAGTTATTAATTTACATCTCTGCCTTGACAGGAGTTTAGGGGAAAAGTCACTGACCAAAGTGGTACACATGTTTATCAATCTTCTCTCTTTTCCACAACATTTTTAGTGATTCCCATTTTTTAAATCTCAAATTTCGAAAAGCATCATCTATTTGTTACTGTTGTACTTTCATACAAGGCAATGTTGTCTAGGGCATTAGCACACACAGAAAATCCTGCTGAAAAGCTTATCATGGTGAACAGCTCTGAGCAATGAATTTCTTGGATGCTCCCTTTAGGCAAATAATGCAGCAGCATCCAAGGAGCATGCAAATGGTCCACAGCCTCTGCCATGGAATGCCATCAACTTGTTGTAGACTGTCCTAGCTGGTTTGGCTCAGTTGATAGACCGTCGGCCTGTGGACTGAAGGGTCCCAGGTTCGATTCCAGCCAAGGGCACATGCCCGGGTTGTGAGCTCGATCCCCAGTAGGGAGTGTGCAGGAAGCAGCCAATCAATGATTCTCTTTCATCATTGATGTTTCTATCTCTCTCTCCCTCTCTGAAATCAATAAATACACATATTTGGAAAAACAAAACAAAACACCATGTTGGAGACCTTACATTTGTTTTAGAAGACTGGTCTCTCCTACACTGGGGAAAGCCTCTCCTGCACAGTGAAGACCAAATGGTTTGAAATATTATATGGCACCTTCATCCTTTACACATTTTAGTGACAAAATAGAATGAGAAAGAGAAATAACCTGTCTACTATGTGTGTACATGTGTATTAAAACTCAATGTAATATATGCATCCTAAAATTATTCATGTGAAATAGGTACTACTGTTTCTTTACAAACACTGAGCTTAGAAAGTGAAACAGTAATGTTTGCAAGGCCACAGACCTTTTCTTACATATCACTGCCTTCAAGGTATCAACTTTGGAAAGCTTTGGCCACAGGACTGATTAAAACAAACATTAACTGAATGCAGTAGTGCTTAATAAAACGTGACAGGTTTAATGAGTGTAGGTGACCAGAACTAGGTGATTTAGGTGTTTTACCATCAACACATCAAGATTGATAAACAAAACTGAAGTTCTGAATAAAAGCTTTCTCTTTCTTTATTTGTTGCATTGGCCTTTGTTTGAAAGAATGGTTATTAACAAAGTGAGTTTGTTTTCTTAATTAATGTTGAACTTTAGACTTACTGGCATACTAGAAACTTTATTAAGATTTATAAAAATATATTATTTAATATTTCAAACAAGGTGCTTTTGCAGAAAACAGTAGCTGCTTAATTAAAAATTTGATATTCCTAACAAATTTACATAATATAAATGACGTTTCCTGGAAACATACATTTATTCAACATTGCCATTATGATAGAAATATATAATAGAATAAACCATCCATTCATTAAATCTTAATTCTAATATAACAAAGTAGCTATGTAATTCTTAATGTTGATAATACAAAATAGCTAGACTAATATAATATTAAGAAGTAAGCTATATAATTCATAATCTTACTATGGTAAGTTAGCTATTCTGTTGGCCAGAGCAATGGAGGTAATATCAAAGAAAAGTAGAAAAAATATTTTCACTGAGCAATTCTAACTCTGATATTCACTAGAACTCTTTTAACATTAAAGTGAACATTTTCTAAGTTAACAAAAGCATAACTGTATTGCTTGGCTGAATCATTCTACAGATGCTCCATGTATAACGTGTTGCCCTAATGCCATTGTTGTCAAACATGCAGTTCTTTGGCCTTTTGAGTGTGGCTCTTCCACAAAATACCAAGGCCTGGGCGAGTCTATTTTGAAGAAGTGGCATTAGGAGAAGTTTAAGTTTAAGAAGATTTGGCTCTTAAAAGAAATTTCAATCGTTGTACTGTTGATATTTGACTCTGTTGACTAATGAGTTCGCTGACCCCTGCCCTAGTGATTGGCAAACTCATTAGTCAATAAAGAGGCAAACCACAGCATGGCTTACTAGCCGCAGTTTGCAGACCACTGCCCTACACCATGCCAATAGAGAATCTCATACTCACATTACACTAAATCCTATTGTAGTATAAAATGTATATTGCCTGTTTGTCAGGAAAGAAAAACAGTAATAAAACAAATTTTTGATTCTTCTCTATTTTAAGTCGCCTGGTTTTAAATCACTTTGTTTGCTGGCTCCCAACAGAATGACAAGGATATCACTCCGGATTGCTTTGGCGGCCAGCATTTCCTTTTGTTCTTGACTTTCCTCGAGCTGTACCTGTGAGAGACACCCGCATTTTTACTTGCTTTAATCTTCCAGAACCCAAGAGTGAAGGAAATACACTGTCATCTTTTTGTTAGGTCAATCAAGTTAAAAAGTTTTCTTTGTGCTGAAACTTTTAAAAAGTGGAAATTCTACCACAACTACAAAACTTTGCATGTGAGGTGTATATTTCATTTGGACTCAAAACATATCTTTATAAAATATCTAATTTTAAATTACATACACCATTTATCAAAGCTACAATACAGTTCTTTAGGACTAGACTTCTCTGACAAAGTCGATGGAAGGTTAGTCATCAGAAGATTGGAAGGGACAGCTACAAGAAAATATCAAAACCTAGTTTCCACATAATTCATCCTCTAACTTTGATTCAGATATTCTGGAATTGCTGTTTTCAAATTCCTAATGCATAATCAACAAGGCTGTCCCTGATACTCTTCAGAAAAGATGTAAGACCCCTGCAGCAAAAACAAATTATGTTAGATACCCAGTGTTCATAACCGTATTCTATCCACTGAGATGTAGATTTTGGATGACACTATGAAAGGAAAATGTGCAGGCCTGGTCCTGTTGAGTCTCATTCTCCTGTTTTCTTAGAACTATTCATTTGGTCCTTTAATATCTTATACCTTACAACGCATCTGGGCAAATACTCTTTTGACAGTGTTTGTGTTTAATCTTCAGTTTCCTTCTCTAACCTAAAGCAGGGTTTTATTGAATATTATTTAAGATCTGAATCTCCAGAGTCAATCTGAATTATAATCAATCCTAGTCCCTTCTGACATAAATGCTATTCCTTTTATAAGATATTAAAAATGTATTGAACAATATTGTTCAACAACTCATTGACTCACTATGCATTTATTGGCCAAAGAGAAAAATAAAGCAAGTTGCTGCCTGAAAAAATTCATAGGTCACACCTCAACTGTATCAGACACACTGAGAAGATTCCCCTATATTGCCTTGCACACCTCAATTGCATATAGGAGAATCTCAAACATGTCCTAACGTGGCAACTATGTGCCAGATGCCTACCCCTTGTCTATTAATGAACCTATAAGGTCAGTGTCATGATTCTCATATGACAGAAAAGAGACTCCTGGGCTCACAATTCAATAGTAGGTCTTCCTACATTGCTTAGCTAATACGTAATAAAGCTAGGGTTTGAAACTTGTTCTTTCTGTTCCTAAAACCAAAGCGATTTTTTCACTCATTCTGCCTTCCTATAAAATTACCGACTTCTCTGACAAAGTCGATGGGAGACTAATCATCAGAAGATTGGAAGGGACAGCTCCTTTTAACTTCTTCCTCTGGAACAGGAGCAAGATAACAAAAGTAAACACCATACAGTGGTGTTCTCAGGACAGGCATGCTATGGAGCTGTGCAAAGTCTCTGACTTATCAATGCTGCCTCAGCCCTTTCATAGAAGGCCTAGAGAGGAGAGGGGAAAGGGACATGTAAAACACAGAAAGCAGGGAGGAGAGAGGGATGTAGAGATGTCTGGAGTCTGCATAGGGGAAGGGACCTTGGCTGCTGGAGGTGAGATCCACTTTGAGAGTCAAACCTACACCCGATGAATCAACTCATGAGCCAGAAGCATCATGTCATATTCAGAGTACCTCCCAAAATGTGCTCCTTTAATGGTAATAGTGTAGCATAGTAGCATTTGATGCACATGAAAGAAAAATCTACAGAGATTAGGAAGCAGAGAGTAGACACCAGAGAAATCAGCTCAGTGAACGTTTATGACTCGGTCACCTATAAAATACATTTATTCTAGAAAAATCCTTAAAATAATCTGATCTCAAAGTTTATTTGAATTTACTGGGAAGTAGAGATCCAGAGGAACTGAATGGCTTGATGATAACAAGCTAAGGTGGGAATAGAACATAGGTCTCCAGATCCTATAGGGAGTGTCCTCTGACTTATTCCCCCCCTCAAAGGATACCGCTGCCAAGGCTCAGCCTATTGGGTAGGTTTCTATTCAGCTCTTTCCTGGGAAGGCTGATCCACAAGCACTTTGCTGCCCAGGAAAGAAGAAGCAGCCATTTACAAGAAATGGGCCTATGGGCTCCTGACAGTCTCTCACAGGGACAATGCTCAGTCACCTGAACAGTGGGACTTTGTTACAACCTGGAAATGACTTGAGAGCAGGGGACAGGGGTTCATGGAACCCAACAGCACTGGTCTTGCCTGCACCTGCTTCATATTCACTAGACTGTGTCTCACTTGCACATCTGTGGCCTTGTCAAATCTTTGCTTTAAACTTCCAGTTCTTGCAAAGTACTCTATTAATGAAAGAGTCATAACCAAAGTCTAGATTCAATTTTTATAGGGTTTCTTTTAGGCTTTTTGCACAATTCTTATTAATACAGGATATTGCTTAGGGATCTTGAGGAGATTTTAATTTACTTTCCTGAAACCTTTCTTTACATCATTATTCATTTTGTGGAATACTTTTATAAGACAGTTTCCCTATTATTGCCATAATTCTATATTCTGCAGCAATATGATTTGAAATTAATGAACCATTAGAGAAATGTTAGTCATTCTAAATACATCACCATACATTTTAAAATAATTTGTAAGGCTTTGTGAAACTATGTTTGTGATTATTATTTATCAGTTTTTAGGTTATTTTGAATACATTATAATAGGAAGTTATACAGGATAAATAACAGTAATAATTTTATATTAAATGATTATAGAAAACTATTTCTATGGCAGCAGGTGTTATTATTTTAAAAACAGGGGATAGAAAAGAAATTCAAATTGTAACCAAAGCTTACAAATGAAATATCTTTAAATTAAAGGTAGCAAAATACATATTCTCTGATGCAAATTATGCAGTTAATTGTCAAAGTGATAAAAATTGGAAAAGAGCTACAAAGAATGTTTTTGAGTATTCCACTCCCCCCATCAGAAAACAAAGAAAGAATCCATCATCATAGCCAAATATACTCTATTTTTATTGTATTTTTCCTTTTTCAAGTGAGAATTATATTTGGCTTTTTCAATCATAAAATTGGAAATGACCTTGACATTGTATTTATTCAAACCCAAAGCATAAAGGGAAGATTGAATTCAAAGGTTCCATATACCTATTGACTTCGTTTAAAACAGGTGTTGTGCCCTGACTGGTGTGGCTCAGTGGATGGAGCATCGGCCTGCCGAGTCAAGGGTCCCGGGTTTGATTCCAGTCAAGGGCATGAACCTTGGTTGTGGGCACATCCTCAGTGGGAGTGTGCAGGAGGCAGCTGATCGATGTTTCTCTCTCATCGATGTTTCTAACTCTCTATCCCTCACCCTTCCTCTCTGTAAAAAATAAATTATATATATATATATATATATATATATATATATATATATATATTTTATTGATTTTGTACAGATAGAAAAGGAGAGAGAGATAGAGAGTTAGAAACATCGGTGAGAGAGAATCATTGATCAGCTGCCTCCTGCACACCCCTTACTGGGGATATGCCTGCAACCAAGGTACATGCCCTTGACCGGAATCGAACCCGGGACCCTTCAGTCCCCAAGCCGACACTCTATTCATTGAGCCAAACCGGTTTCGGCTAAAATATATATTTTAAAAAATAAAATAACACAGGTTTTGTGAACCAGTCTCTGGTATATTCCAGTATATATATACAGCATGTATGTGTATATATATATATATATATATATATATATATATATATATATATATATATATATATATACAGCATTTATTTATATAGTTTCTAACTTCATACCCCATACTTCACCCACTGCCTTACCAAAACAGTGTATTAAATCAGCCTGCTATTATCATATCTTATTGCTATTAATTGATCTGAGGCTGGAATGAATTTCTGAAGACATATAACCCCTCTTCTGGTTCTAGGAACTCACCGCTTAGCAAGGCAGATGAGCCACCTAAACACATAGCCAGGCTCTGTGCCAGCCCTGCCTTGTGAACCACAGACAGATCCCTGGGTGGGCACACATTGGGCATCAGTCTGGGTTTGCACGTGCTCCTTCTATCAAAAATGACCTTGCCCTGCTTTTTCATGGAAAGGTCATAAATATGCTTTTTTTTTTTTTCACAAAGTTATTGTAGTCCTTTTTTTTTCTCTCAAATAATAAATCTAAAATGGTTAGCTTTAATCTATCCCAGGTTCCCACAAGTTTATTTTTTCACATGTTTATTTTTTATAATTTTCAATCTGACTTTTCAAATATTACTTTTCCCTCTTGACTCTCCCCGCCCCCCTTCCCCCCCCCCCCCCAAGTTCTCCAGTCTAAAAGGTATGAGACTCTCATAAAGTAATTCACAGGAATTTGCAAGTGATATAAGTGTGATTCCTCTCAGGTGCATCTTTTTTAAAAAATATTTTTTAATTGATTTTTTAACAGAGAGGAAGGGAGAAGGATAGAGAGTCAGAAACATTGATGAGAGAGAAACACTAATCAGCTACTGGGGATGTGCCCGCAACCAAAGTACATGCCCTTGACCGGAATTGAACCTGGGGCCTTTCAGTCCACAAGCCAACGCTCTATCCACTGAGCCAAACCTGATAGGACTCAGATGTATCTTTTTAAAACAAAAATAAGGGATGAGCTATTAGTAATCAAAAAATAGGAATCCCAATATGAAATTTTAGAGTTCATGGCATCTGGTAGAGGGGAGACAGCAGGCATAGTGGTTCAGAGAAAAACTGTCAGAGTCAGATGGACCTGAATTTGAATCTCAACTCTACCTCTGACCAGCTGTGCAGTTTGTAAGCAGCTTAACCCCTGTGAATCATATTGAGTTTTAATGAGGAGTGATGCTAAAAAATAGGCATCAACTTATCCAAAGTCAAAACACAGTGGCTGGTAAATAACGAGTACTCAATTGATAGTTTACTTTATTTGTCACCATTACAATAATATAAATACATTTATACTTTCCCAGGGGAATCTTAAATTGTTGTCAAATAAATTTCTGCTTTTATAAGAATTACACAGGGCAGAGTTACTCCTGGGGAAAAAAATCTGTGATTTCAATGTTCTATTTTTGGCTTATATTTGAAATCTATTGTATTTCTCTATTTTTGGAAAGATATCACAATACATCTCTCTAGTATTTGACCTTCATTATTTCTAAGTTTTTTCTCCATTTTTTTTATTAAGGTATTACATGTGTACATATCTTACCATTGCCCTCTCCCACCGAACTCCCATAAATGCCCTCGCCCCACAGAGTTTTGCATACATTGGTTATGCTTATATGCATTCATACAAGTCCTTTGGTTGATCTCTTATCTCTCCCACCTCTCCTTATAAATTTTGGAGAATGGCCCCTTGTCCTGGAGGTGTTGCCTAAACTCCTCAAAGTGAATTTTATATTCTCCCCTTCAGTTATATTCTAAATCAGAGACCCAAAGATGCTTTACATATTTGATAACATGTCATCTAGCTATTTATTTTATGTTGTATGAGTGTGTGTGTGTGTGTTTATACATACTGATTACCTTACCATTCCTCGAATACTATTATAAATATTCACACTGTTAACTGAGAATTACTAATAAAATAGGACCTGCATTTTAGAATTTGTCACTGTAGATGATGTGTGGCTGCATGATAAAGTTTTATTTATGTGCACATGTATGTGATATGGGTGTGAGGGAGGGGGTTGTGAAAAAAAGAGGATCAATAATTAAAAGTTCTAGAAATATAAATTAGACAGTTTTATAGCAGCTTAATTTCCTTTCCTCCTGCCATTTTGTTGCACTGTATGGAGAAGAAATTGGGAAAATTAATCAGACCCCAAGATCTGATAATTGGACATCACATGTAAAGATCCTAGAGCCTTACTTCTTCTTTTCTATAATTGATGAAGACATTTTAAGTACAATGTAAGTCTCTGTGCTAAGCATAATATAATGTAAATGCTTGACCAGATGATTTTGTAAGGGCAACATCCATTTTTCAAAATTAAACAACTGACATTTTAAATGCCCAAAGGCTCTGGTACTATACATATTATTGATTAAACCAACATTTTAAAATTACTATAGTGCAGAAAAGCTCATTAAAATAGAATGTGATTTTTTTTCTTTTAAAAGCTTAAAATTGGTCTGAACACTACTAGTTCAAATGTTCAGCTCAAGCACCAGGTAGGAATTGGTTTCAATATTCAAAGTTCCTCAAGTAAGATTTCAGTTCAAAAAGTTGAATCTTGGGACTATTATCAAATTGCACAGATATATAAGCAGCAAGCAAAACATCTGACCATTAGTCTTGGACTATGCTTTCTTTGTCTAATGAAGAGTCAGCTTCTAGACTTAATCCTGTACTACTCTCCAGAGACAAGAACAAATCTCCAAATGATGTTTCACGCCCACCGAACATTTTAGTCTGGTAAATTAAGCTTGCTGGCATATTCATTTCAGCCCTTTTGTTTTCCTCGACTTTGATTAGACAATAAAGGGCTTTATTAACCATTTCCTGTGATACACATGTGCAAAGATCCATAGTGCAGTGAGGTACTTTTAAAACAGTAAAATTCAAGTTGAAAACTAGAAAAAAGATTCTTTAAAACCATGTACCATTTTGAATGCTGTGTCACACTTGCAATAAGTATTTAACTGGACAGGGTTGAGTCATGACACTAATTTTTAAGGTGTTCACATTATTGGGCACACTAAGAGGAAGACAAGTTAGGGAAATGACAAAAACACACCTGGCAATGATTTTTAAAAATTGGACAAAAAAGAAACATGTTAGCCCACAAACGAAGTACCAGAGGAAGCTGGGCAAGCTAGGCTGGGGAGCACGGATTTTATTATACTCGTCAGCTCATACCTAGGACTGAGCATAGCTTTATGTAAGGGAGAGCCACATATGGGGGAATGATAAAAGAGGGTGGTGGTGTTTTTTTTTAAATATATATTTTGAGATATTCTACTCCCTTTTGCAAGAGTAGAGCTTCATTTTTACTATAACTAATATGGAACTCAAGTTAATTTTTAGTGTTATAAGTGCAGTTTCAAATACAGTAATATACTTAGATAGCCATGTCAAGTGAAATTCCTTGGTCATTTTTTAAAATGCTAAGTATGGAAATTATAAGAAACAGAATCTATCATGAATATTATGCCAGAGGCTCTTCTGTGATATCTTTTGAAAAGAGAGAGAAAGAGTTGTCCATGCGAGTCAGCTCTCCTCAATACTCATATGAATGAACATATATAGGACTCTCTCTCTCTCTCTCTCTCTCTCTCTCTCTCTCTCTCTCTCTCTCTCTCTCTCTCTCTCTCTCTCTTTCTCTTTCTCATCTGCCTTACTCCACAATGTGCTTGTTGTTCAATCTATCATGT
Organism: Pipistrellus hanaki; assembly: GCF_964339955.1. Classification (NCBI taxonomy): domain Eukaryota; kingdom Metazoa; phylum Chordata; class Mammalia; order Chiroptera; family Vespertilionidae; genus Pipistrellus; species Pipistrellus hanaki. The sequence goes on from NC_140513.1 coordinate 62,027,422, forward strand.
TAATCTCTGCATGTTCTTTGCACATGGATACAATAAATCAATGGAGGCTCAAATTTAATCATTGTGTATACAAATGTGCTAACAATTATGGTGTTTTCTTGTTTCTTTTAGTTTATTTGCTTAAGTGAAAATATACAAAGTATGACTATCACTCAGTATTGTAATGCCAATCCCATTTTATTATTCCTTGAAATGGGTTTATACAATAACCTCGCTTTACTGTAATGAGATATAATGATTGCGCCCCAAACCACAAATTGAAAAGCTGCCAGGTTACAGTTATCAGCATTAACTCAGAGAATGGGAAAGGAGAAAGAAGTGTCAGCTGCATAGGCATGGAAGAAGTAAATGGGTTGAAACCCTGTAAAGATTCCAGTGAACTTTGAACAATCTGCTGAAGTTTTGAACCAAACCCTCACCCCTTAAACAGTTGTATGCTCACCCCTATAATGACACAGAGAGTAAAATCAGAACCTTCTCGCATACAGTAGCTGCAGGCTACAATAAACACTGCAAAGGGGAACCACACTCCCTCTAGCAGAGTGCATCATGGTGATCCTATTAAACTCCTTTAAGGGTTCACTTTATGATCTCAGCTCATTAGTCCCCTAAATAGCATTTGTCTCCACAAAAGGGAGCCCTGAGAAGGAAAGACTTCTCACACATGCACTGAGCCTTCAACAAGCCCAGAAGTTATCAACACAAGGCTTCAGGAGTTTAGAATAAATTAGCTGGTTTGGGCACAAACTGAATAATGTGCCTGTGTTTTTTCGGTGCCTAAACATAATCTATTCGCCTCAGGCTTTTTCTAGACCTAAAATCTCATGCTGTCAGCGTTATCTGTAACCACGCTCCTTTAAATGGAGAAGTGTCACTGCTCCAGGTGACATGGTTTCACGCAGGGAAATCGCTGGGGGAAGGATGCAAGTGTATCTGCCATGCAACAGCCAAAAAGATGTTTCTCATTTAAAAATAAAGTCACTTAAACAATGCAAGCTAATTACCTCATTAATTTATTGTCAACACAACTAAATACCAGCAGGCAAGTGTGATAAGGCATGTGTAAACTACTAAGCAAACAAAATAAAAGGAAGCCCTACGGTGAGTCACCTTGATGGCTCTGTGCAAGTACTCACAAAGCCACGTTGTAGGTTCAGTTCTATAGTTTCATTAATAGTATACAAACACCTGTGCCCAAACATTCCCTTTATGTTTTATCTGACTTCCTTTAAGCCCTTGGCTCATTTTTATTTGTCCATGTGTGAGGAGGAACTAGTCCAGGATGGCCTCCCATGATCCTCCTCTGCTGGTGTCCGCTCCCTTGCAAGATCCTTTTCCTGTGGTTATGGGCGGGACTTGTGATCTAAGTCTGACAGGATATGGCAAAGGGGATGGGATGCCATGTGTCTCCCATAATCATATAAGATTCTGTCTTGCAGTTGATTTACTCTGGTCTGTTCTTGTCTTTGTTGCCTTGATAAGTCAGCGATCCTATTAGGAGAGCCAGAAACTGTTTAGGCAACAAGAGAGACTTAGGATCTCAAGGCAAGCAGTAGAGGCTAAGGATGGCCTCCAGGTAGAGCCAGCAAAAAAATGCCAGGACCCTGGGCCCTACAACTACTACAAGAGTGTGCTTGGACACAGAACTTGCCCAATTTAGCCTCCAGGGAAGAACTTGGATGACCCTGAGCAGAGGACTCACCTAAGCTGAGCTCAGACTTCTGACTCACAGAAACTATGAGATAAAAATGTATGTTTCTTTGTTTGAAGCTGCTAAATGAGTGATAATTGGTTAGGTAGCAACAGGACACTAACACAATGTACATCAAGCCCTAGCTGGTTTGGTTCAGTGGATAGAGTGTGGGCCTGAAAACTGAAGAGTGCTGGGTTCAACTGGGTCAAGGGCACATGCCTGGGTTGCAGACACGATCCCCAGTAGGTAGTGTACAGGATGCAGCCGATCAATAATTCTCCTTCATCATTGATGTTTCTATCTCTCCCTCTCCCTTGCTGTCAGAAATATATATATATATATATATATATATATATATATATATATATATATATAAAATAAAATATGACATTGTCACTAATGACTAGTAGTACCACCATCCAACCCTCCAACCCTCCCCACTTAGGCAAGTACTCATCAAACTCAATTCTTTGACATGTCATTAGATTATTTTTATCCTTTCATCCCTATCAGGCTACCATTGGCCTGGGACAGGCCTTCTTCATTTCCCACCAGGAATACTGTTAGAGTCTTTTTGAGAGCATTATCTTTTCCCTTCATGAAGATACTGCAAGTACTTTTCACAGTTTATTCTAGAGCAGTGGTCGGCAAACTCATTAGTCAACAGAGCGGCAAACCATGGTTAGAGAGCCACTACAGTTTGCCGCCCAATGTTCTAGACGATATCTTATAAAAACTACAAAATAAGAAGACAGACTTTGTCTTGAAAATTTAATATATTAACCCAAATATAGTCAATGAGTGTTACCAGTAAAATTCTGCATTCTTTCTCTCGGTTCCCATCTAATTATGGAGGAAGAAAGACAAGAAAAATATCAATTTTTTAATTCCTTATACATAGCTCTACCTTTGGTCACATTTTTAAATGTATGACTTATTACCGTGTTTCCCCGAAAATAAGACATCCTCCGAAAATAAGACCTACTTACAGGTTTCCTTCTGAGTGAAATATAAGGCATCCCCCTGAAAATAAGGCCCCCCCGAGGCTAAACATGAGATATTTGGTCCACTGATTCTGAAAGAAATGGAGTCACAAGAAATTCACCAGGAAATTCAGGAATTGGATTGTTATGATGATGTTCCAGAAGATGATGACATGATTGCCATTGAATAAATGAGTAAATTCTTAATACTGTAGGATTCACAGTTTGTCTGGTTTGTGTTCACAACTACCGTACTACTGTATGGTATACAGGTAATAAATTTCCCTTACTTTCATTTAACAATAAATGTGTACCGTATTCTTCTTCATGGAAAAATAAGACATCCCCTGAAAATAAGACCTAGCGCATCTTTGGGAGCAAAAATTAATATAAGACACTGTCTTATTTTCAAGGAAACGGGGTATTTAGCAGTCCACTGTTTTGTTTTGTTTTTTTTCTGTATCTGTAGTCATATTTTCAATAATTATACTCATTACTGTATAGCCTTTCCTCTCAAAGGACATCTGGGTAAAAATAATTAATATATAACAATTTATACATAACAATGACACAATGCTGATTTACACTATCTAAAATCTACACACAGGTATACCAATTCCTGAAGTCCTCACATCAGCCCTATTAAGTAGATATTATCCCATTGTTTTCAAATTAGAAGTCCAAGGCACAAGTAGTTAAATAGCTTGCCTACAATGACACAGATTGTAAAGGCAGATAGAGCTAGGTTTCAGACCTAGGCATTTGAGTGAAGAAATCATATTTTAACCATCTTTTCACTGTATCAATGGTGTTGGGACTCTAGCAATGAGAGAGAGAATGGCAAGGTAGCCCAGGCCTCGCATAAGTCATGTATAAATTAGATTCTTACAGGCCAGAGACTAAGTAGGTAGCTCATTCTCACAGATAATTATAAAGGAGATATTGTCTCCTTTAAATTTTTTCATGATTTTATCCTGCCTATTATTTTTTATATATACAGTTCCTGAAATTTATTGAATGTGAATGGTACCCATTGAACTGTCAGCATACTCTGTGTGTTCTAAATGCTGATGCAGAAAACTAGACATTTCTATGAAATGATAGAGCAGAGGAATACTTCAAATTGTTCAAGGTTGCTTGATAGGGAGCAGAGCTATTCATAACTGGCAAGCTTCACTCAGGGCAAACCCTATTGACACATATGTCATTGAGTTCTCCAAAGTAATTACATTCATTCCGATGTTGCTGATGTTGCTTTATTAGGCAATAACCATATGGAAAAAGCATTCAACTTCACTACATGTCAAACAAGTTGAACTTTTAATTGATATATACATCACACTGGCATCATGTTTTAAGTAATGATTACATCCAGCTTGTGCAAAGGGACAGTTAAATAGGTACTCACAGGCCCTCTTGATAAAGATCGATATCCATACATATGCCCATACATCTCTTTTACAGATAAAAATCTATGAATAACAATATCTAAATCCATATAAATAAAAATCTATAACACCTTACAGAATATTTTGTCAATAGCTGTTAACTTTTTAAAGTTATACCAAGCAATATCTCTTCAAGAAATGTATTTTAGGGGGAAAAAAAGTCAACATAAATGCATTATTAAAGAGGTGGATCGATAAATAGCAGGCAAAAAATCAAATGATAGAAATAAATACATTTTCAATGGTTTATAATAGTGATTTTTGGGAAATAGGCTATGCACCTGTCCATAAGTGGGCAGTTAAGTAGATTGTAGCACTTCTATACAACACACCATCTCTAATACTGTTGAGTAAATAGAGCAAATTACAGAACAGTATTCAGCATATAAAAACATTTCTGTGTAAAAAAAGTGCCTGGTGAATGAAAGGATATTGTTTAAATATAATTGATTTAAAAAATAACAGGAAGATTTCCCCCCCTTAACTGCAAATCTATCAATCTCTTCTTTGCATAATGGGAACATTAATTTTCTTTAGACCCAGCTTATGTTTGGTTGTTAATTCTTTTCAAAGCTACTTTATGCCACTAGAATCTTTGTTCTTCTGCTCTGAGCTGCCTATTAAACCATTACTTTGCCACTAAATTATTTGCATCAAATACACATACCAAGATTCCTCACTATTTATTCTCCAGGGTCTGATGCCATAGTTTAGAGACTTATTTACATAGCTTGTAGTGAATGGAATCCTGGGAACAAGATGTAATCATTTCCATTATGCCAAAATGGGTCCATCTACTAGTAAAGTTACAGATGAATAAGATTTGCAAAAGGGAAAGCAAATTTACTGAATGTGGAAGGGCATTTTACACACATTCCAAGCCTGCCAAGAACTTCTCAAATCAGAAGTTTCAAGACAGCCGAAAGTTGATTTACTATTGCTTACTCACCAATGAATGAATGAATGAATGAATGAATGAATGAATGGATTTCTGCACACATAAAAGGAATCAGGAAAATTTATGTGATAACAAATGAATGGAGTCTGTTTTCAGTGAGCTTACAATCTAAAAGAAGATAAGTCAAATTGATAAAGACTCAAAATATTAGGACAGGGAGATTCAGTCCACATATAGTTAGATATGAGGTATTACTGGGAGTTCAGATGAGAGAATAATTAATTCAAATAAGTGGGATTCAAAGAAGCTGACAGGCAGCAGGTAGCTAGACATCTTTAATGCCAAGCCAAAAAGTGCTTAAATTAATAAATGTCTATCTTCACTGAACAGTAATTAAGATGAGTTAAGGAGGCTGGCTTTGTATTGTCAGAAACAATATAGATTTTGTGTTATAAAAGTGACATGATCTAAATTGTGTTCTTTGCATGTCACTTTGCTTCTATTATTCTCTTACCTGGAGTATCCTTGAGATGGTTATGATGATTAATATTACTAAATTTATTTTCAGGCGAAAACAAACAGAATCCACATGATCTCCATAGGTAATCTTCTGGGATTCAGAAGTGGGGTATCATAAACTTTCAAAATGTTATAAAAAGTGTATTATTTCTGGCTATTCCAGTAACCTTTTATTTCCGAAGTGATTAGAATCCATGTGAACTCACAAAGCAAGTAGAGTGGAAATTCAATTTAAAATCAGAGACCTCTATATAAGATAATGATCCCTGGTTCTGCCCTCATTTCTTCTTTTTCCTGGTGTTCTGTCTGGACCTCCTTCCTGTTTACTCATGTTGTCACAGAACCCCAGAATTCTGGCCAACATATCCTCTTGGTACAGGTTAGAACCTTTTTCAAAGGTTACTAAGTATAACTTCTAAAAATGGAATTGTACTTTACACAACAAAACCTACTTTGAAAAAACCGTTTTACCTAGTAGGAACATTTTTTTCAAACTGTATTTATGAAGAATTCTTGAGTTTCAAGAATTCTGAAAAATTGGAACCAACTCTTTCCAACTATATTTCATCTCACTCAGTTCTCTGAATAATAATAATAATAATAATAATAATAATAATAATAATAATAATAGTCTTATCTTGGAAAAAGTGCTGTGAAACACACATGCTCAAATTTAACTAAAGTAGAAACCCTATTAAGGAAAATCAGGTAGCTCATCTAAGGGGAGATGTGTTCACGTACACATGTCATCCTCACTGACCACCAGGGGCAGGTCCTGTGTTGAGCATCTGCCCCCTGGTGGTCAATGTGTGCCATAGTAACCATTCATCCTGCCATTCAGTCAATTTGCATATTGGCCTTTTATTATATAGGATGAAGAAGCATACAGTGCTTTTCTCTAGACCAGTGTTTTTCAACCTTTTTTGGGCAAAGGCACACTTGTTTCATGAAAAAAATCACGAGGCACACCACCATTAGAAAATGTTAAAAAATTTAACTCTGCGCCTATATTGACTATATATAAAGTAATTCTCTTGAATAGGAATCAAATAAACACAAAGAAAGTATTTTATAATTACTTTATTATGAAATATTAAGTAAACAAAATAGTGAAAAATTATAAAATTCTTGTCTTGTCTGCACCTACAGCACACCAGGCAACATCTCGCGGCACACTAGTGTGCCGCGGAACAGCGGTTGAAAAACGCTGCTCTAGACTACTTCATATCTTGGCTTTAATAGCTTAAGGCTTAAAAAATACACATGAAATTTGGATGCAAATTCTATCGAAATCATTGGAGACTTTATTGAGAAAATCAGTACCGAAAATTAGAAATTGGTGAAATATCTCTATTTATGATCTATCTAAACTCAGAAAGGTACATTAGCTGATGTATTTGCAATGACCAAAATTCATGATATACTTGACCAATGTGTACACATTAATGAAGGTTATACTTCATGAAAATCTGGGATATTGATAACATGAATTCTAGCTCTTCATGATTTTTGTCCTACCTGATTAAATTTATGTCAATGATATTTACTCAAGGTTATTATTATTTTATTGTCATTATAAATACATTTGTAATAAGTCACTTGTATTTTAATAAGTCACTTTCACAAGTCCTGCATACATCTCTAAATTAGGATTTTGTTATTCAAAAGAATTATCATACCTTTTTAATGGAACTAGATATCCAAAATACTAACAGTGCATTAAATGTTTAACCTGATTCAACCTATTCTCAATTTAGTAACATATTCTCCAAACCCCTGTGGTTTCAAGTAATTGGAGTTGTGTTTTCCTAAGTTCCAAATCTAAATGACTACTCTTCTTTTCCCTCTGCCTGAAGCATAAAGGTATATTCCCACGGTTTTCACTGAGCTTCACTGACAGAGTCTGGTAGAGCTCCTGGAGATAAAACATAAAAAGGTGTGAAGCCCCTGTATGACTATCCTTCCTCCCTGGAGTTTTTAACTCTCAGACTCGTCTCCACTGAGATTCCAGCAATTCATCACTTACAGTTCAGGTTTTCTTCCCCCAGTGCTGGTCCCCACAGAGTTTCTGCAGATGGGCTTCCCCTCTGGTAAGCTGTGATTCTCTGCATTCCAACCTGTCTCCCCAATGTTTGAGTCAGTGGTTTGCTTGTGACCTCACCTTTCTGATAAATCTAAGAAAAGTTATCGATTTTTCAGTTGTTCAGATTTTTACTTGTTAGGACAGAATGGTGACTTTTAAGCTCTTACTCGCCACACTGGACTCTACTTTTTACCAACACTGAGGGCATAAATAATCTATACCCCATTAGAGTTTGTATTTATAACCTCATGCTAGGAAGCATCCTGGCTTTGAAGATATAATAGTTCTTCCTAAAGTGTCTCAATGGCAGTTTACAGCATTTCTCTATCATCGTATCTACCTTTCTCAAGGTTAGTTTTGTGATTCTGAAAACATTAAATGGTCTATGAGTTGAAAAACAAAGAAGGTTTAGGGACCATGTAAACAACAAAGATATTGAAATTATTCAAAAAACATTATAAAGCATAAAGATAATTTTGAAGTCACTTATTCAGATGATAATAATTTTCACACTCAGGGATGAAGGCAAGTTTCCCAGGGTCAGTGTTTCTCCATTGACAGATACATGAATAAATTCCTGCTCCACACTCTGCATCAACCCTTCCAAAATGTACATATTATTTAGTCTTTTATAGTAATTTATATATTGCTATTCCATCTCACTCTCCACTCTCGGGAATTAAAAAACAAAAATACAAAACAAAACAAAACAAACAAACAAAAAAACACCCTGCAATAAACTTTCAAGAGTACTTTTCTGAGATATGGTTCATTTCTGTACTGCATTGTCTTTTTCAATTCTGAAGAGTGGTGGCTAGATGTGTATTTTATTGATTTCAGAGAGGAAAGGTGAGGGGGAGATAGAAACATCAACGATGAGAGAGAATCACACCAATAGGCTGCCTCCTGCATACCCCCACTGGGGATCAAGCCTGCAACCCGGGTATGTGCCCTGGACCTCAGTTTGCAGGTCAAAGCTCTATCCATTGAGTCAAACCGGCCAGGGCAAGCATGAGCATCTCAAATTATCCTCCCTCTTACTGTCACTCTTCAGGATCATGAGATGCTGCCTGACCTGTCTGGAGGCCTGAGAGATGAAAGAATACCTCAGGGGGCTGTATCAGTATTTACTGCTGAGATAGGAAGGGTGGGAAGAGAAAGCCACCTGTGCTGAGAATTATAGAATCCAGAAAGGGACTACCAGGGAGTCCTGCTTTTATCGCCACATGAAAGCCCGCTTGAAACACACCCATTAGGAAAACAAGATCTTGGCAGGACACGCCTCCGTGAGAAACTGCTGCAATGGAAACCATACTGAAATCATTCACGCTTAAAAAGGACCGAGTGCTAGTAAATGAAAATAAGAGGGCAGGAATAAAGACCTAGTGAAATGTTCTCAATATATTTCTTAACTTCCCCTATTTCAAGAAAGCACAATCCACATTTCAAAGTCAACTAAAGGGAACCTTGAATAAAAAAATAAAAAATAAAAAGATTGGCAGAAATTATGTTATATGACATTAAGAACTACTATTCTTAACGAATAACAAGGCAGCAAATAGAGGCTTATGACACAGGCATTAATAGAAACATGAAAACTATATTCTTCAATATGCTGAAAAGCACAGAAAGGGGGCGGAACATGAATATTTGGGAAATACACTAAGCATGCCTGTGAGAAAAGCAGCAGGCATAGCTCAAGGCTCCACAAAAAAAGCTCCTTTGTTCACCACCTGATGAGCTTTGCATCTGGCCTGACCCTTACAGATGCTCTGTCACTGTGACCGTCCTCGTCTGTCTGCTTTAGAGCTTCTCTTGGGCTGTGCACCTGTATGGAGATTCAAGGCTGACCAGGGGCTGGTGTCTTCGATGACCAATTAAGAACTCCATTTTGATTTTAAAAGTATCTCAATATTAAATAAATAGCTTCTTAAGACATCTATGAGAATGCTTTGCTAAAGTCTGACCTTTAAGAAGAGGAATATTCTTCTGTTTAGTTGCTGTGTATTTGGGGGAGGGAGTAGGGATTCTGCAATATTAAGGCCATGTTCTAAGTTTTCGTTAACTACATTTTGAGAATTTCACTCCAAATCAAATGCAATATAACACTGAATGATTATGGATGACGCACATGTAAAGTGTTTTTATGTCAGGAAATATTAGTAAGTATTAGAAATGTAAGCATAAAATTCTCTTATCTAGAATAATAATCCATTTATCTACATATGTTATATAAATGAATTCTGCACATAATAAAAGCTTTGATTTGAAGTACTAGCTAAATATAATACATGTATATTTATAATACTAGAGGCCAGGTGCACAAAATTCATGCACTGGGGGGGGGGGGGGGGCGGTGTCCCTCAACCCAGCCTGCACCCTCTCCAACCTGAGACCCCTCAGGCATCAGGCCTAAATGGGCAGTCAAAAATCACAATCTGGGACTATTGGCTCCTAAATGCTTACCTGCCTGACAGCCTGATAATCCTCTAACCACTTCCCTACCAGCCTAATCAAAGCCTAACTGCTCCCTTGACAGCCCAATCACTCCCAACTGCCCTCCCCTGCTGGCTCAGTAACCCGCAACTGCTTTCCCCTGTCAGCCTGACACCCCACCCCACCCCCCACTGCCCTCTCCTGCAGGCCTGGTACCCCTAACTGCCTTCCCCTGTTGACTGCCCTCCCCCGCCGGCTATCTGTGGCAGCCATCTTTGACCACATGGGGGCAGCCATCTTGTGCAAGGGTCAATTTGAATTTTGCCTCTTTATTATATAGGATATGCAATATATTTACCTGGTTCCTTATACAAATATATTCAACATGATATCTGACATGGTTGCTTATTCAGGGCTACTAAATAACTATCAATTATTTTACTGGGGATTAATATGCCAATGTCTCTTAACATATGAAGGGTACTATTACTTAATGGTTAATATATGGATGCAGTTTTCAAGTGCCACAGGCCATATCTTATGCTTTGATACCAATGAACTTTTATAAGTGATATAAATTTTACTGAGTTTTCTTTGGAAAGTGTATTTCAAATAATTGAGGCTGTTGGATAAGTGAACACTGAATAAAAAATGTCATAAATTTAATTATTAGCTGCCTGTAAAACTATATATATTATGTAACTAAACCGTGGTGTTTTTTTCTTCACTAAGAAATGGGGCTCTGTTAGACTATGAAAATGTCTGTACACATACAGATTCAAGGGTTAATAAAGAAAATCTCTGTAGGACGCTCAGCACAGTCTCTTTCTAGCTCCTACCGGTCATATTTATAAACGTCTACTCCCATTTCACATCACAACTAAAATATTGCTCCCTGGGAATAGTTTCATGAACCTCTCTTCCTTCAGATACATCAGTCTGGCCCTGGCTGGGTGGCTCAGTTGGTTTGAATGTCGTAATTCATACACCAAAAGATTATGGGTTCCATTCAGGTCAGGGCAGGGCACATATGAGTACATAGGTGGGGGCGCATACATATGGGAGGCAACTGATCAATGTTTCTCTCTCACATGAATCATTCTTTCTCTCCTTACTTGTCTGTCTTTCCCTCTCTCTAAAATCAATAACAACATATCTCCAGGTGAGGATTAAAATATAAATAAAATATAATAAAATATGTCTATCTTTGATTACAATGTCCACCTATACATTTGTACCAGTTGATTTATATCTCTCTTCCTCATTAGACCAAAAGCCCCAAGGCAGAGAAAGTATTTTTGTCATTACTGTGCAGAGCGCTCAGGACAGTTGGAAAAAAAGAGTGGGTATACAATAAACATGCATTGAGTCAATTATTGCATGAATGAATGATGGATAGGGTGATGGTGATTCTGGGGAGGAGGTCTGAAGTAACATGCAATCTGTGTGCACACTTCCACATCTGGGTTTGACACCAGCCCCACTTTTTATTACAAGTGCTAGAGGCCTGGTGCACGAATGGTCAGGGTCTGGCTGGCTGCCCTGATCAGGGCTTATTGGAGGTGGGGCCAGCCCCGCCCTTGGTCCAACTCCTGGTTGAACTCCTGGTCAAACTCCCAGTGGAGGGAACAATTTGCATATTAGCCTTTTATTATAAAGGATGTTTATTTAAATTACTCTTATCTATGTGCTAATATTCCCTATTACTTTAAGCTGCAGTGAAAATAAAATTAGATAATTATCCAGATTTATTCAATGCTTTAAAAAGATTGTTAGTTTAATAGCTAAGAATCTATGCTTTATGATCAAACTTGAGTTTGTATCATAGCTCTGCACTTACAAGATGAGTGATTGAGGGGAATATATTATCCTTAATATTCAGTTTCCTTATTTGCAAAATGGTGATAATACTATGTACTCAATAACTTTGAGGGTTTATATGCCATATTTTAAATAAAGTGTTTAGTCCAGAGCTTGGCACATGAAAACTGTCAAATACTTCCTCTGGTGATCCTCATCACTATTCTCTTAACCATCTAAGTCTTACCACACTCACCAAACTGCAAAGAAAGCAATGGTTTTAAGGAGAACTGGTATGCATTACGTATGTCCCATAGAGGAATTAATGTAAAGAAAGGCAAACTCACCATGAACCAGTACATGATTTAAGTGTGGAATCAGAGGTGGGAGTTAGTAGAGCAGTTAAGGATGGCTTGTGGACTCAAATTTTCTGGGTTCCAATATCACTTCTTAACTAACTGATCATGAAATTTAACTTCTCTAAGCTTTAATTTCCTCTCCTAGAGATAAAAATAACATAACTACTTAGAACTTTTATAAGGATTAAGTGAGCCCCAATGAATCAAAAGTACTTAGTACAGAGCCTGGCCCCAGTAAGAACTGATGAAAACTAAGTCAATATATACAGAAGGGAATGTGTTCTTTAAAGAACACCTGTTCTTCCAATGACTCTGGCCTAGAAACTATTCCTTCTCTTGTTGGAAACAAAGATGCTAAAAACACTAAAGACTGTCTTTTCACTCTAGCCGGTTTGGCTCAGTGGATAGAGCATCAGCTTACAGACTGAAGGGTCCCAGGTTTGATTCTGCTCAAGGGCACAAGCCCTGGTTGTGAGCTCAATCCCTAGAGTGGGGCTTGTAGGAGGCAGCCTGTCAATGATTCTCTCTCATCATCATTGATGTTTCTGTCTCTCTTTACCTCTCCCTTCCTCTCTGAAATCAAAATATGTATATAAAAAAGACTGCTTTTTCATTGAATTATAACAGCATAGCATCCAGTAAGTGCAGCATTTATAATGAAAAGATATAAGAAATTATTCTGCATTAAAAAAAAAAAAATCCAGGTATTTACCTGGGAGCTAATGAAGTAAAGAAGAATGAAACTGGTGTGAGAGGTTGGAGATTGAAATGATAGAGGATTATGAAATATAATAATTAAAAATCTTTTAAAATTCTGAAATCATTAGCAATGTATTTATATACTTAAAATGTGATAATTTTGAGTAGGGCATAAAGTTTTTGATATTTTCAGAAATTTATCCTAAGTTCATCATTGCCATCCATTTGGATTATCACAATGTGTTTGAAAATATGTAGGTAAAAACAAACAACATGAATTTAAGTTTTTATCACATCTTATACTCTACTAACTAGAACATGGTTTTACAAAGCATTTTAAGGAAATTTTTTTGTCTTTTCTCCTCATAATAACTTATCAGCTCAGGATTTGAATCTGAAAGGTCTAAGATTGAGTCTCATATCTGTAAAAATTCATATAAAAATGGTATTCATTTTATATTATTGAATCATGTAAGGATTAAATGACTTATACATTTAAATAATTTAAAAAGGGTTTGGCACATGTCAAGAGCTGAATTAATACTAGGTGTTATTGTTAACTCAGATCATTTATTCTTGCTTATGCACAGTACAGGATTCTAAAAGAAAGAGAAAATCCATGTATTTCAAATAAGCAGCAGAAATGTTTATTGCATGTGCTTTAAATGTGGTTAGGAAACATCTAGAGAAATTGTATTACAACCCTAATCTTACAACCTCAATTATATTTTAGGCTTAGTTTTATTTACTTATGCAAGTTTCAATTATATATTTCTGTACACATACACATATTCCATGAAAATATAAATAACTGAAGTTATAGATACAATTTTGCCACATATTGACATTCTATTGATAGGAGGTATAGCAGAAATTGCTAATCATCAAACCATCTGTCTCTTCTTCATTATCACACAGCTAACTTCTATTTCCCATCCTGCCTTGCAACTATGTGCCTACTTTAGCTAATGGAATGTGAACAAAAGTGATATATGGGGCTTGGAAACTTGGATCCTAAAAATCTTTTATGCTCTTTCCTCTTGACTGACTAGGCAGTATTTCTGTGTTCATTTTCTATTCTTTCCGAATAGTTACTTCCTTTGTGACTCTGACTCACATGTGATACTTTCCATTAGAGTATGGGGTTTTGGATAGGGAAGATGTGATAAGAGGGATTTGGGGGAGTCAGAAACAGAAAAGGAGGACACTTTCTGAAGACAGTGAAAGTAGTAGCCAAGACGGTAAAGAAAGCTTGAGCACATTCAACCTGACATTGATAGGGATCATTTATTCATATAACTTTTGCTCAATTTCATTGTCTTACTATGTGTGGCACTAAAATAGTCAGATAGACAACAATAAAAATACATATCCAGTGATAGCCATTCATATCTTCTACATCTCACTGTCCTCCATGCACTTTATACATTTCAAGTCAATGGCGGCATCAACTCCGGCAGGATCCCAATCATCACCAAGGCCTGGGTTACTTGTCAAGTGCTTCTCCAGTCCAGATTGGATACTAAGAGCTGCCAGTTCCTCTGTAATATGCAGTGTGTACACATTCCCTCACCGAGAGGCTGAAGGTCACAATGTTATAAGCTCCAGAGGACACTGGTAGTCACACATGAACAAGGCAGAGCCTTTCCACCTCACTCATGCCATGTGGAGTGGGGCAAATCCCTTCTACCGGCCTTCAGAAACAATTGGTTTGGTCTTTTTTTCTAGCAAGATATAACCTCCTATGGATCAAGCCATTTCTTTCCAGTTTTTCTCTATTATAATAGCTAGCATTTTCTCATACAATCAAATTTCAAGATGTTTATGGTTTCAATATGTCAGAATCACCAGAATAAAAATACCTCAATTCTGAAACATAATATTCATTACAGTGGCTTAAATGTTCCATGATTATTATTATACATATGCATTCTACTTTATGGTATAAATTTAAATTCTAACTTTATAGTTCTGTAATATTATTTATCCAGAAGATGTTTTTAGATGAATAAAACATAGAAATCAACAAGTGAATTTAAGGACTTCTAAGATATTTTTTTGGTTCAGTTTAACTAAACCTTGGGTTCATATACATTCTATGTATATTTATAGATTACAAAGCTTAAAATGTGAGTCTCAGTCAGTAATTCTAGAATCCTCTTTCCTGACTGAACAAAGAATTCAAGAATATCATCAGACTCCAACCCAGGACTGCAAGAACATTTGGACTGGTGATGTATTTTTCCAATTACTGCTTCCAGTGTTCCCTGTCTATGAACACACTGAAGCCATTTAGGATATATTATTCTAGTAAATGAGCACACTGTTCACACACATTAAATTCCTGTTCCTGTGTAGATTGCAAAATGCAATACCTTTATCTACTTCATGTTGGAATTAAAAATCCATATCACAAATTCTTAGAAAATAAACTATTACCTTTGCCTGAAAAATGTAAATTATAATGAGTATGTATATCTTATCAGAAAAGTACTGAATTATATGCATTGTTTTTCTGGAAATATAGTTAAAATTAATTTATTCTGCAACATATACCTGTATTGAATGTCCTTTAATATTTAAATTAATGGAGTTTCAGAAGGTAAAAGTCCCAAAGTCCAGTGCAAGAATAAAGAATGTATTTGTGAGCTGAGAGATCAGGACCAAGTTGCTGGTGGGGCTATCAGAGGAAACAACTAGGTTTTAAATAAAATCAGAAGACCATTCTCTGGTTTTCATAATGTGTTTGTGCAACATGCTGTGCTGTTGTTTTTATTTATTTATTTAAAATACCTACTATGAGTTTTAAATACTTACACAGACATGCTACTTCTCTGGAAATTTACTTTGCACATTCTGATTGGCTCTGAAGATCATATTCTTTGAGGCCAGAAACCGTTGTTTCTATCACTGTCAAGAACACTTAAGAGTAAAGACATTACCTGATAGATAGTTACATATAGATAGATTGATATGGATATGGATATGGATATGGATATGGATATGGATATGGATATGGATATGATAAAGATAAACATGGACATTATTTTTATAGTCATTTTCAGGATGATCTATAAAACTTTAATTCTAAAATATCTAAGTATTGGCAATTAAATTATATCAAAAGAATGAGACAGGTTCATATTATTAAACTTAACATATAATTCTAGACTAGCTATTGTAAATTAATTGTATCCATTACTTAGTCAAATACTAATTCCTGATGGATTTCAAACTATAAAGTTAATATAAATAAGGTATCATAATGTAAATATAACTTATAGTACACAAGCTATACTAATGAAAGGGTAATATCCTAATTAGATTGGGAGACTGAACATCTTCCTATTGTCCCACTTCCTTCCAGACAAAGCCATGGTGGTGAGGGCCGAGGCAGAGGTGGTTAGGGATGATCAGGTGGTAGGGGAGGGTGGTTGGGGGCCATCAGGCTGGCAGGGGAGTGGTTAGGTGGTGATCAAGCTAGTAGGCAGGCAAGTGGTTAGAAGCCAGCAGTCCCAGATTGGGAGCAGGACATCCAACTGCCGGTGTAGGCCCCATAAACTGGCAGTTGGACATCCTCCAAGGGGTCCTGGATTGGAGAGGGTGCAAACTGGGCTAAGGGGACCACCCCCCATGCATAAATTTTATGCACTGGACCTCTAGTCTACAATAATAAAGGCATAATATGCTGATTAGGCTAGATATCCTTCCAGGCAAAGCTGGGGCTGTAGCGGCAGGATCGAGGCAGCTGCCATGGCTGCGAGGGAAAGAACCAGGCAGCTGCCTCAGCTTTGAAGGTCTACTTTTGCACAAATTTTGTGCATTGGGCCTCTAGTATGGTATAAAATTACATGTAATAATATTGAAAAGTAAATAAAACTACCAAAGAGTTATCAAGAGAGAGCAAAAACATTTTTTCTGATTTGTTAATATTTGACTCCCAAGTATGTGAAGGCTCTGTCAAGTTCACAAAGGTAGCCAAGGAATTAAATGCTAGACTGTTGTCCATTGTTAAAGAGGCCATTTATTTTGGAGGAGTGTGCCCCTCAGGTGCTTAAAGAGCCCCATGACACTTGACAGAGCTCAAAGTAGGGAAGGAATTACAGGATTTATTTCCCATGAAAACAGCTTGATTAAAGTGACTCTCATCTGAAATGTGCAGAAAGATAGAGAGGCTTTTAAATAACTTTTATTAAGGTCCAGAGACAGGGTTAAGACCAATGACTTAAATTAGGTAGGGTTGAGGTGGGTGGAGAGAGGAAGAGAAAATTGTAATAACACTTAAAAGGGATTTTGGATAACAATCTAGAGTGAAACAGTGAAGACAAAAGCCTTAGATTAAACTCTGTCCTTCTCTCATACACAGGTGCACAAATGTTCATAGTCATAATTTCTTCTATTTATACAATTTCAATAACTTTATAGATGCATATAGAAAAAAATGATCGTAGAGAGAGTTGTTTTCTTTTTCCCCTTCATCAAAAATTGTGAAGTAGGCAATGGTCTTAGATATCCATAATTCTTGTCTCTTACAACTACCCAATATACCCATTGCTCAGTGTTTTTATTTAACTTCTACCTTCTTAAAATCTAGAGAGACATTTTTCAGGTGCTGTACCATTCATTCACAACCCCTGTCATGTAAATCTATTACCCAGTAATCCTCAAACTTTACTATAAGATAGTCAATTCATACTATGAGCTATTTCAAAACAAGAGGAAACTTACTATTTAAGTTCAAAGAGCATTTATTGAGTACCCAACTTTCACAAGAAAATATGACAGGACTGCAGAGAATATAAGATGAATCAGTGTGCTCATTTCAAACAGAAATACAAGGGAGAATAAAACCTGTATGTGTATATATATCTCCAACCGTATATCCCTCTGACTGTCCGACCAACTGACTCACACTGGCAATTTAAAAATAAACTATGATTAGCGCATGTGCAATACATATACAGCCCTCACTGGCACCAATCACACTTGTCCTATACTAGAGGCCCGATACACAAAATCTATGCAAGAGGATCAGCCCAACCCGCCATGGCTTCCTCTGGAAAGTTTTCCAGTATAATTAGCATAGTACATTTTTATTATTATAGAAAGACAGAACGACCGAACACTAGGATGCACACTGACCACCAGGGGAGAGACACTCAATGCAGAAGCTTCCCCCAGCCCGCAGGCCAGCCAAGGCAGGTGCCAGCGGGGGCTTCCTGATCGCCCTGCCAGTCACCCCACAGAGGGAGGTGACTGGCAGCAGGGGACTGGTTTGGCCACAAGGGGCTGCGGTGGTGGTGGATGGGGCCGGTGAGTGGGTGGTGCTAGGCCAGCAAAGGCGGGTGCCAGCGGAGGCCCTCCCCAACCACCATGCCTGTTGTCCCGCAGATTGGCCCTGACCGCTGGCTAGGCCTAGAAACCCTACCTATACATGAATTTTGGGCACTGGGCCTCTAGTAAATATTATAACAGAGATAACATAGGAAAGAAACATGTCAAAGAAAGCCAGACACGTTTCAACAAAGCATTGTGAAAAGCTCCATCGAATAAGTGAAAATTAAGAGGATATTTGTATTATTTAAGCACGAAGAAAGAAACCATGTGGGATTAAAGTAACAGGTGAATACTAGTTAAGGTGATACATAACCTGAGCAATATACACCATGTCTTTTCAATGCGTTTGTAAACTGAGAGCTCAGTGATGGGATGGTCCATTTCAAGGCTGGGTACCTCACAGCCTTAGAAAGCTGGGAAAATCAGCCTGAGTCTCCTGGAAGCGAATAATATCACACATATATGTCAACTATATGCCACATAAACTTCCTTCTTTCATCTTTCACTTCAACCCAACCCTGCTATGATACCAGGCGACTTCACATTGCATCAATGCAGTTATCCTATCCTATCCTGAATACTCTCCTCCTAATTTCTTTCCTTCTTCCCTTTATCACACCCATACTTAGCCACCTCTCTGAAATCTCCACTCTGGCAGACTAACTTCCCGTAACTTCCATTCACTAACTTCCACTAAATATCCTTACTTTTCTCAGAACCTCCATTTGTTCCTAGTCTAAAAGGCATTTCTTTTTCTGGTAAGCTACTCAGCTACCTCAGTAACACTCTTACCAGCATACTTAGCTCTCATGCCCTTTGTCATTTGCTCTAGCTTTGCAGGCAATCTGTAAGCAAATTAGTGCAGACAATTTCTCTACCTCCCCCCCCCCCCTTCTGAGCAGGCTGGTACTGGTGAGAAAATTAAAAACTCTACTAATTGGTATAATTATTATATAAGTTTAGGATCCCCACCCTCTGCTGGGTCTACAACACTGTTCTGTATCCATTTAGTTATACCGTTCACTTTCTCCAAACAGCTAGCCCTCCTTACTCTTCTCAGCCTTTCTATTAAGACTCTGACCCTTATACCCTCAGCAGACAACCTATCCTCTAATTTACAGAAAACAGAGGCCATCATTTAGGGAACTCCTAAACTTTCAGTACCTGCACCTTAATTAAATATCCCCCGATGGTGGAGGAGTAGGAGTCTAGGGGAATGGTTCTCAACCTTTTTAATGCTGTGACCCTTTAATACAGTCCCTCATGTTGTGGTGACCCCAACCAGAAAATCATTTGTCTCGACCCACAGGTTGAGAATCACTGCTGTAGAGCCTAAGACCATCAGAAAAAACAGATATTTTCATTAAGATTCATAACAGTAGCAAAATTACAGTTATGAAGTAGCAACGAAAATAATTTTATGGTTGGGGGGTCAGCACAGCATGAGGAACTGTATTAAAGGGTCGTGACATTAAAAAGGTTGAGAACCACTGGTCTAGGCATTCAAGGTTAATTTCACTCCTCTTCTCATTGGAAAGCATACAAGCATACACCTCCATCTCTTACCCATTTGTATCCTCAAGCTCTTCTCTCTTAGCTTCTTGGATCCCACAACCAACATATTAAACACTCCCTAAGCCACCTCTAAATTAACCTCTCTCCCTGAAGAGACCAGGTGCCTTCTCTTCCTTGTCTTCTTGCTTGGAATTTTCACCATTGGTAGAACCCACTCTCCTCCCATTCAACTCATCACCCTGGCTAATGTGCATTCTGTCCTGGTTACCAACATCTCTAAAAGCTGCTAAGTGTTTTCAGTCCTTCTACTATTTGTCATTTCTATGGCATTTGGATAGTCTCCATTTGTTCAGCTACCCCAGCCACTCCCCTTTAACCCGACTCATCACTTTACCCTGCCCTTCTGACACTTTATTTTCCTTTTCTTTTCTTTTCTCGTTTTTCTTTTATTAATAATTTCTCTTCTCATTTTTGCACTTCCTGGGAAAATGTTGCCAGGCCAGTGTGGTTCAGTTGGTTGAGCATCAACCCTTGCACCAGGAGGTTGCTGGTTTAATTCCTGATCAAGGCACATGTTCAGGTTGTGGGCTCTATCCCCACTAGAGGAGCATGCAGGAGGCAGCCAATTAATGTTTCTCTCTCATCAATGTTTCTATCTTTATCTCCCTTCCTCTCTATGAAACAATCAATAAAAACACATTTAAAAACAAACATAAGCTCTATGTTAAAATTAAAATGTCTCTATTAATAGAGACCACTTCTCCAAGATTCCAGTCCAGAGCTTTTACTGCTTATTAAACACCCTGAATCAGCCATATGAATCTCAACACGTCCCAACCCAAACTCTCATTTATCACTCCAGTTCAAAATTTAATTTTGTTAATTGCATGAATTTGGACTTAATTAGATTTATTTAAGGCCTGGCTTCATCTACCCAAGCACCTAACCTTTCTCCATAGTCATCCTTACACTTTGTCATAGTCTCATTGAATGCTTCAGCCACAACAATGTCTAATGTTACGCTACCCAAAGACATTCAGAGTTATTTCTGCAACCCATGCCTTTGAGCTAATTGCTTATTTTGTTCATTCTCTTGACCTTCAAGTCTCATGTCAAAGGTCTTTTATTTAAAGCATTCATAAATTCCTTTACTATGTTGCATTAAAATGTTTTTATTTAACCCCTTAGAATCCCAGCATGTAAAAACTTCCCATTATTTGAGTACTAAATATATAGTCACATAGTTACAATTCAAAAAATATATGTAGAAGAAACATTATTTGACCTTATTGAAATCTGAATGTATTATAAAGAAACTCTTCAAGGACCAATTAATTTTTTTATCATACTAAATATAAAGGCATCAATGATATAAGAAGGATTGGAAAATGTATAGTCACTTCAGTAATGTTGTGTGCCTTATCTGTTATGCCTTTCCACGCAAAATGCATTAGTAAGCACAGGTTGCCACAACACAATCTGTCTTTTCATGTGGAATACAACTTGCACCTGTCCAGAGGGAGCCATTAGAGTGTCATCTCTCAGCATGAGGGCCTGCCTTTTGCTATGTACTCATATCTGAGTCCTGAGGAGGTAGACTATTGCTTGTTAAGATGAACAGATTTTTTCCCCACCAATGTTTAACCTTGAGAGTTCATTAAAAAAGCCAAAGTTTATTCATTCATTATGTGTAGAACATTTTAATTTTATACAATTAACATACTTAAAAGAGCATTGAACTGTAGATAGCTCATATACAATATATAGAAACAGATGTATGGAAAAAAGTGAGAGACTCTTCATGAGGAGAAACAAAAAAAGCCAAATAGCCCAACCGTGTTAAATTTTACTTTAGATGTGTTAAAATAAAATGACTATCTGTCCAATGGGAAGGTACCAATAAATATGAGATACATTCCCTGCCTTCATTGAGTTTATGACCTACTAGAAATACAAACCGGTAAGTGAAATTATAACAAAACTTAAAAATAGTTCAGAAGACCTACAAAAGAAATATTCAAAGTCAGTTCATAATAATTATCAAATACTAAATTTGTGTAAACAACAGATTTTACAGGCAATCACGGGAGGGAAAAGATCCCTCCCTTTGGGAAACTGAGAGATTTTATAGACTATGTATTTTAAAATATCAGGGTGTTTTTGTTTGGCATCAAGAAAGACTGAGTTGTATCTGGGACTTGATCTGTATAATTATGAAGAGCTCGGTACACTGTTTTCTTACTTCAAACTTCAAAACGGTAGTGCTCTTGGTGTAACCATTCCCACCTTGAACTTGAAGTAAAGCAGTTAAAAAGTTCAATCAGTCATCAGTGATTTTTTTTATTTTTATTTTTTCTGTACCACTAAGGGCAGTCTTAGAGAGAAAGTAGACTTTTCTGACAGTGCCATTACTGTGAGAAAGGGGGCATATCAGGCAAATCAAGATAAAATACAGCCGAAACTGGTTTGGCTCAGTGGGAGAGTGTTGGTCTGTGGACTGAAAGGTCCCAGGTTCGATTCCTGTCAAGGGCATGTACCTTGGTTGCAGGCACATCCCCAGTAGGGGGTGTGCAAGAGGCAGCTGGTCGATGTTTCTCACTCATCGGCGTTTCTAGCTCTCTATGTTTCTCCCTTCCTCTCTGTAAAAAATCAATAAAATATATATATTTTTAAAAAGATAAAATACAATTGCAAACAGTCCTGAAATATAGAATGTTCAAAAGAGGACAATCTCTATTTCTCTGCCCTTTTGAAGGATTCTAGATATCAACCCTCTGGAGAGCACTGAGGATGTGAGGCAGCCTTTGGTACTGGCTGCTACCTTTTCCTCTAGTCAAGAATGTATTATCACTGTGAGACGCAACAGAACTCTGCTGCTTGCCAACTTCAAGATAAGAAATTCAACCTCTCCTCTGTTCTGAAGGCAAATGCCTGTTGATGTTCAAGGCTTTGGGCTAAAACCAACATACCATATTTTTCCGGCGTATAAGATGACCCCCCTAATTTTACAGTTAAAACACAGGTTTAGGCCAATATTCGCTGTATAAGACTACCCCCCACTTCTGAGGCAACACCAGTTCTTTTTTTAATAGACCGCCTCTCTGACTCTGGCCAATCTGAGCAGGCTTTTTTCCATTTCAAAAGTCGTCTTATACACCGGAAAATACAGTAGTCAGCTCTGAAATCATCACCTCTCTTTCTATACTATCACATGATTGAGTCTGTAGTTCTTAACCATAGGTAGGTATTAGAATCAGCTAAGGATATTTTAAAAAATACTGATGTTGTGGCCCCATTTGACACAATGAAGTCTGTCTTCTTTTTTTAGAAGTTATCCAGGTGATTCTGGCTTCCCCCAAGGTTAATTAAATAGGACAATAGACCAGTGCTTTTCACAGTTTAATGTACATATACATGTTCAAATGCAGATTTTCATTCAGTAAGTCTGGGGTAAGACCTGAGATTCTGCATTTCTAGTAAGTTCCCAGGGCCTACTGCTACTGCTGCTGATCTAAGATTCCTACTTAAAAATAAAAAAATTTAACAGACATTAAAAAACCTGGAATCTCAGACTCTCCACTCGAGAAATTCTGATTCTCTCCATAAGGTGCCTTCTACAAATATGTAATCTTATATTTTTTAATATTGATTTTTTAAAGGGAGAGAGATAAAGAAAGAAACACCAGTCAACTGTCTCCTGCTCTCCAGGACCAGGAACTGAGCGTGCAACCTGGGCACGTGCCCTGACTGGGAACCAAACTGGCAACCTCCAATGCATGGAGGACACCCAACCAACTTGGCCACACCATCCAGGGGTACAAATCAGAACTAATAATAATAAAAAAAAAATCAAATAATAGGGGCATCATTGTACAACCTTGCCTATATATTAGAGCCTCCTGTCTCAATGTATACAAGGAGATACATTTGAGAACCACCCCTTGCAGAAGGTGCTAATGCTCTTTGTTGTGGATCATGGATAACTGATGACAAGCTGGGCCAGTGTGAGAACAGAACTGTTGAATTCCCTCAGGACTGGTTTCTCCCAGAGTATTTCAACCACCATCAAAACAGCCCTGCTGGTTCAGTGGATCCGATAGAAAATGCTATCTCCTTCCCTCATCGGAAACCTCCGTAAGTCATCTCCCAGAGATGGTCAATCTTCACCTGCCTCCGTTTCCTCTTTAATAAAGGGAAGATACCCTAACAAGTAGATTGGAATGGAACAGAAAAAAATATACTCTTAAAAACTGAAGGGTAATTTTGCACTTCTCATAGAGAGGTTATTAATAAGCAGAAGAGTTCGCTTAAAATAAAGCTTCCTATAAAGAAATGAAGAAAGAGGTGAGGAGCCATACTAAAGCAAGCACAAACATGAAGCCTTTGTTAAAACAGAATAGATGACCCCCTCCTCCCAAGGACAGTGCAATGGAATACGAATAACATCCTCCATTGGTGTTTTGGGGATGCATTATGTGCATTCATGTGAATATACGCAGAAACACATACACAAGAAGAAGACTAATTTTACTCCTATAAGTCAATGCTAACCTCAGTGTCAGATATTAGATCTAATTCTAAATCTGTGACCCTGGGCCTCAGCTTGCCATCTGTAAAATGAAAGACTTGGACAGTATATCAGCAACTGCTTCTGGAGTACTTATTATGCCAACTGCTGGGTTAAGTCCTTGGCAAATCATTAATCCTCTTTATGCCCCTATGAGACACAGCATGCTGCACCTGGTTTTGTAGATAAGGAAAGGGAAGGCACAGAGAAATGACGTTTATTGTCCAAGGGCATGAGTGATAAATTATATTTTGCTCCTGCCCTAGAGAAGCAGTCCATGGGCCACTCATTCTGCAGGCTTTATTAAGTCTGCATTTGCACACTTGAAATTAGGATCGCAAAACAGACCTGTGGACTCCAGAGCTTGGGCACTTAATTTAGCCCTTTCACTGCCTGATGGGGAAACACAGACTGGCCTGTGGATGGGCCCCTCTGATAAGGCTCTCCCAGGGGAGCAACCACCAAAACAAAAAAGGAACATGAGAGAGACAGGAAATAATCAGTTTGAAAATGTTTCCTCCTCTTCAGAACAGTGTCAGAAAAACAAACAAACAAAACCATCAGCTGAGGTGGGTTGGGAGAATAAAGGATGGGAGGTTTGGAGGAGGGAACAGCTCACCAACAGAAAGCCTGCAGTTGGGCTTGCCTCTAACCCAAACTCTTGCAAAGACAATCAATTCATCTCAAGTTTGGGAGGGGGGTTCAGGGAGTTCTCCAGACCCAGAAATATATGATTTTAAGAGACAGAATATGTTTCTCGCCCAGGGCTCTAAAATGTCAAGAAAGAGACAGACTGGCTCAGCGCTGAAGATGTACAGTGTTCTCAGGCAAACAGATTCACAGGGCTTTCCCAAGCACAGCCCACCTTACAATACTGAGGCAAATGGTCGCTTGGATGGACCTATCATCATTTCAAAATAAATAAACAGAAATGAGAGGAACTCTGAAATAAAAACAAAAGGGGAAAATAAGCATCCACATGAAAAGTAAAATTAAGTGTATATTTTTCAGATGAGTGCTCCATGAAGCAGAAGAACATTTAGAAGGCAACAGTTTTTGCTTGCTCAAAGTAGTAGAAGAAAAATACAGGCTCAAATAACACAAACATAAGAAACATATATAATATATATATATATATATATATATATATATATATATATATATATAGTCTTTTCTAGAAAAGATAAGAAAAATGCACCCAATCTCATCTGAAAAGGGCTTGCTAGAGTTGAGAAATAAGAAACAAAATTCTACATTTAAATATCATTAGAAATAATTAAGTATTTAATTAGCTGCAAAAATACTCAACAATGGAACAGGTTGAGTAAATCATGCAGAATACAAAGAAAAAGGTCACAAGATTAAAAACAGGTAGGAGATAAGGTATTCAACATAAAAATGTAATGTATATAAAGTATAAGTTGTATTCCTAAATATAACTATCAATATATATAGGAAAACATCCACAAAGATGATAGATTCTCTTAACCAAAAGAAAGTCTCAATCCATAGAGTAAAAGAGCTTGCTATGAACAAAAGAAAAAAAGGCCTGCTACAGCATGTATGTAATAAACATTGGATTGCAAGATAAAGAAAGTAAAGGGTACATTAGCTAAAGAAAACCTAAAGGAATGTCTAACATTATGTTAGAACAATAAACATAAAAGTGATAAACTCACCCATTAAAAGGGAAAAGGCTCTTAGATTCAAGTAAATAACAAAGAAGCAAGCACGCATTAAAATAAAAGAAACTTAAAAATTTTTCAAACAGTTAAAAAAAATCTTGAAAATTTAAATTGGAAAAAAAAAAAAAGCCTGAATAATTAAAAACAGAGTGTGTTTGTGTTGTGTGTGATATTTCCTCAAGACAAAACTCAAGAGTTAAAAGCAATGAAAGAAGAGAGTTGGATTTTTGTTTGCCTATTTTTACTTGTTGTTTTGGAAATATATAACCTAATGTAGTAGTATTGCAAAATTTCCATGTCAAATAATATAACATGTGCCAAAATATGTGCATATTTGTATACAGAAATGTACATTACTTGATTCTTCATTTTATGTGCTACATGTGGCATTAGTCTTTCTATGTTGCATATTGACTTTAATTTCTCATATAATGAGCACTGATTTAGTCCTTCATGAGGTGGAGCCACTTATCAGAAGACATGCCTGTGATAGCAGTGTCTCCATTTTGTATTTTATAGCAGTGCTTAAGAGTTAATTTAAATGCTTCATTGTTTTGCTCTTATTACTTTATGAAAATGAGTAGAAAATGGAAAAATAAAAATGTTAATATAATCAAGACCAAGATTGCTTGCTGAATTGAGGCTACAAGAGAAATGATAAATTACAAAAAGTAGAAAGAGAGCAATTTGCATTTCCTGGCCACAAAGGGGTAAATTTAAATTTGACAATGAAACTCATCAGATCTCCTTGCATTTAAGTACATTACTTCTGTATACAAATGAGAAGAATATTAGTAACATTAAAGAACAGTCATAAAAATGCTGAAAATAGTCTATTGGATAATCTCTGAAAAAGGCAACAGGTAGTATGGATTATCTGGAACAATATTTTAATTTGTAGATTGAGATTTTAAATAATCTCCATTAAAACAAATTGACAGGTGCATTGTAGATAAGTGAATACATTGCTACTGTGAAGGAAAAGAGCCACCTGCTAACCTGACAAGCTCAGGGGAGGCCTGCATGGCAGTCTTGCAAACTCAGAGATGTAAAATAACCACAAAAGATGGTTTGAAAATTAAATATTTAAACTACAAACAGGTTATAGTGGCTAGTCATGTCCTAGATATCTTCCCCCCCACCCCCTTGCCAAAGATCAACTTAGATCTTCTTTACTGAGCCCATTTGCCTTTTGGCCTCTAAGATAACTTATCTGTGAGATGTCTGGGTAACTTATAACTTTCTTTTTACCAGGATGCCTCAGGGCACAACAAGTGGCCTGGAGACATTCCCTCATTGTTATTGTTATCAAGTTAATTGTCAACTGTTAATTACATTAGAGTATCCTGTATCCATCTCTGTAAAAGAAGCTCAGGTCCATCATTTCACCTTTTACCCTATCCCAGAGGTTTCCCCGCTTTGCTCTGTCCCACTTCCCTAATCTATCACCAATGAATTTCATGTAACTCACCTACCTCCCTTTCCTTTGATTGCAGTGTACAAATACAGATGTAACCATGCATTCTCCAGAGCATAATCTCAATTTATTGAGGTTTTGCTTCCCAGCATATGTCCACAGTTTGGCTCAAATTAACTCACTAAAATTCTTTACAGGTTTCAATAGTTTTTTTTTTCTTTAACACTACAAACAATAGACATTCTGTTGTTGTATCTAGATTTTTTAATGTAATAAACATATTTTATGTAATTAATATTATCCATATAATGGAAATCATTAAAATTCACTTTTGAAATGTGCTTCTTAGAAACTGATAGGCTATTTTGGAGGTGACATGAAGTAGCTGAATGAGATTTGGGGTGAGAAGTTCAGAGTGTGACCCCAGGCAAGCCCTAATTTCTCCACAGCTTGGACTCCAGCCTTAGGATGCTAACAGCACTTTTTCCATTGTCACCCTCTGCATACACCAGAGTCTCGAGAAAAGGATTTTAAGATATCAGTTTGCAACTCCAAGTATTATTTCCTTCCCTTTACCCTCCAGTTATCTGGGAGAGAGAGGCCATCTTTGGCTGTAAGGTGATAACATTGCATAGGCTCCTTCTGCCTTTCCTCTGAGAAGGAAGGTTATCTCACTCACTGGAGAAATCTCACATCACAACGTGCTGTAGGAAATTGCTGGTGGCACTAAGTGCACTTATGGATATTTGTAGTGTTCCTTTACCAGCCCCTACTCATCCTTCTGGAATTTTTGGGTTAGCAGTAACTGCTAGTGAGCATGTCCATCTGCTCTAACCTTTCTCACCTCGTGCACTAGGATAAGTCACTTTGGAACCTGGCTCATTTTTCATTCTTATAAAATCAAGAGCGTCACTGGGGTTGCAGTAACCAGCCCAACTTCCCCTCTATCACTTCTGTGATTTCTATCATTAGTCACGTTAATGTCTGCTCTTCCCAGGAGAGTCAAATTTACACACTACCCAGCCTTCAACCAGAAGGCTCTTTCTGCAACGTGGAGAATGCATCAGGATGTCACTGCCTGTTCGCTGACGATGCCCATTCACATCCCTTATTCATCAGTGACCAAGACACAAGAGGAGGAAGAATGTTTATGGAATAGCTGACCTTCACAGCAGGCTTAAGAAGTGATGTTGGCATCTCCATCTTTCAGAGGAAAGAATTGATAGAATGTTATGTATGTAGCTTTCCCAAGGTCACCTCATGGCTAGGTAGTATAATCAGAACACAGACATAACCCTGAAGATGATATACTATTACTTAACCTAGATTTTTAAAAATCTTAGCATACAATTTACAAACACTGGAGTAAGTCTCAAATGTGCCTTCAGTGAATTTTGACAAATGCATACACATGTCTAACCCAAACCACTATCAAGGTACATAAAATGATCATTCTTCTGGAAAAACCTTCCTCTTGCCTCTAAACCATGCAGGCCAACCCATTAGCAACTGCCATTCTGATATTCCCACAAAACGGATTCACTCTGCCTGTTGTAGAATTCCTATGGATTGAATAATATGGTGTGTGCTCTTCTGTGTGAGGCTTATTTCACTTAGCATAATTGTTTTTATGTTTTCCCTATTATTTCATGCTTCTGAGTAATATTACATTTTATGAATATACCGGTTTGTCCATTCTCCTATGGATGGACATCCATCTGTACTGGTTCCAGTTTTTTGTCTTCCTGATTATTATTTTATATAATTTTACTTTACTTTACTTTACTTTACTTTACTTTACTTTACTTTATTTTATTTTATTTTATTTTATTTTATTTTATTTTATTTTATTTTATTTTATTTTATTTTTCGGCTTCTTCCTAACAACTTAACTATGTCTTATCAAGCAATATGCTCTTCCCAGGCCATTGTTCTGCACTATTCTTTCCCAGACCTCAGTGAGGCATATGATCTAATGGAAAGATGGAGGAGGAAGGGGAGGGAGGCTGGGTGGAGAGAGTGGATCATCCTGTCTCTGCTCCTCATGGCTTTGCACAGGCAAACTACTCAGAAGCTCAAAGTCAAGCACTTAGTAATTTCTTTATGTATGTATTTTAAAAATCAAGTTAATATTTTGGAATCAGCATTTATAAATATCTTAATTACCATATATAACAAATTTTTAAAATACTTTCTTATTTGATGATGCTTTGCCTATTAAAAATCTTTTTAGTAGCTTTATAAATCTACTGTAATGTTATAAATTATTCTAAAATCACATGACAATTAAGAAATTTTCATATTCTTTCTTAACAGCACACATTTTCTAATAATAAACATCCCTATATTGAAATATCTGGCAATTCTTTAAAAGAAGTAACAATATTAACACATTGTTTGCAAATCTAAGATCTGTAACAACATTTTTAAATTTTCACATCTGCTATCTTATCACAGGGTCAAAAAGATCTCTCTACTTACAAAAGATAAATTTGCCAGTTTCTAGAAAATATTTTAAGGAGAAATATAACGAGTATTCCTTGCAATTGGACAGTCTTATGTTTTTACTATGAACAAAATGTCTTGCATTCCTTAAACATTATCCAAAGTCCTGTGGTCTCTCTCTCCCAAATATCATACTGTACCCACCAGATCTGAGGTGCAACAGAAAAACCAGCACAGGGTTCTTTTTTCTCCTTCATAATTTCACAAGTAGATTTGTTCTTACTCTAAATATTTGCAAGCTCAGCCCTAACCGGTTTGGCTCAGTGGATAGAGCATCAGCCTATGGACTGAAAGGTCCCAGGTTCAATTCTAGTCAAGGGCATGTACGGTGGTTGAGGGCACATCCCCAGCAGGGAGTGTGCAGGAGGCAGCTGAATAGATGTTTCTCTCTCATTGATGTTTCTAACTCTCTATCTCTCTCCCTTCCTCTCTGTAAAAATTAATAAAATATATTTAAAAAAATAAATATTAGCAAGCTCAGTATACAATATTTTCTTCCCTAGTTAAGTCATGAACTTTCCCTTCACTTAAAGCACTTTCTGACTTTTCTCTAGCATGTCCAAGTTGCTAGCATCTCTGCTCTTGCAATTTGGAGCCGTTATAGAGCAAACGAAGATGCACTTGACACAAGCACTGTGATACCACCAGCCAATTTAATAACCACGACAGCTGCTAAGTGACGAACAGCAGATAGCCTGCATACACTGGACAAAGGAGTGATTCATGTCCCTGGCAGGATGGAGGGGAGAGCATAAGATTTCATCATACTACTCAGAATGGTGTACAATTCAAAATTGTTGATAGAAATCAACAATTTAAGAATTGTTGATTTCTATCATTTTCCATTTAATATTTTCAGACCACAGCTGACTGCAGCTAACTAAAACTGCAGAAAGTAAAACCATGCAAAAGGGAGATCATTGACCTTAGATTTACACTCTTCCTCTCTCTCACACACCTAGTCTCTTCCTCAAAGCTAGCAATAAAATAAATCAAATTAATACACACATTCATTTGAATATACTTCTAAAATGTCTGATAATCCTAGACATGAACAATTTATAATAGGACCTTGACATCCAGATAAGTTCACATTTTAGTATATATAAACATCCCATAGGACATGCTATGCATGAGGCCTTAGGATGTTTTCAAACATTCAGAACTCTTTGATTAAAAATTAAACTGAAGCCCACATCGCAAGAGTAGCATAATCCCATAACAAAATTTGACAAGAGGAAACAGCTATAGCAAAGTAAAACCCACTGTATATTAATCTCACTTATAAACATATAAGAAAAAAACTCTAAAAATATTATCAAATTATGCAAATATAGTAAAAATAATAGACTATGATCAAATTTGGTTTGTTCCCAGAATTCAGGGGAAGTTTAAAATTAAGAAATATCAATACAATATCTTACATTAAAAGGTAAAAAGACAAAAATCTGGTATTTTCAGGAGCACTTACTAGAAAATAGATATTTTCAGTAGAGAAGTTATTTTTGATAATACAAAGTAACTGCCATTTTTACAATTTTTTATTCAACCAAAGTTCAAATTTAATTACTTAACATAAGAAGTAATAACAATCTGAAATCAAAAGCCAGCATTATACTTAAGGCCAACACTGCCCAAATTGTTTTCTGTCCATTTTAATACATCTTATCCTTTAAATATGCCTATGTTCCAATAGTCATTAAAATGGTGATTTTAACAAATGATGTTTTATAGAAGTTTCTTTTGCATATTATTTAACATTAAGTGTCTTTGTTGCAGAAGTCAGCGTGTCTAAACTTTACTTTTTCTTACTTGATTGCATCTTTTCACCACCAAGCGAGTTCTTTGACCACCAGTTTTCAAAAAAAAAAATGTTAAAGCCAATTTCATAGTAAAGTTATCCCTAGTAAATCCATGAAAAGATAAAATGCCCACATGCCACTATTATAAACATTATACTATGAATTTAGCTGAGTTTTCTTAACAAAGAAAAAG
Organism: Pipistrellus hanaki; assembly: GCF_964339955.1. NCBI lineage: Eukaryota > Metazoa > Chordata > Mammalia > Chiroptera > Vespertilionidae > Pipistrellus > Pipistrellus hanaki. Next base: position 62,059,361 of record NC_140513.1, read on the forward strand.
TATCAAATACTGTAAAGGACAGATCATCTTTGTTGCAATGGTTTATTATATGATTTAAAGGAAACAAGAATATCAACTAAACAACTATTCTATAAAATAAAACCCTAATATGCAAATCAACCCAATGGCAGAATGGCAGGTTATGATGTACACTGACCACCAGGGCGCAGACGCTCAAACAGCAGCTGCCCCCAGCCCACAGACCCCAAGCCAGCCAAGGTGGGAGCCAATGGGGGCCACCCTGATTGCCCTGCTGGTTGCCCTGCAGGTCAGCTGATTGCTGACCAGGCCTAGGAATCCTACCCATGCACAAATTTCGTGTACTGGGCCTCTAGTTTGGAATAAAAACAAATGTTTTAAAACAAACAGAAATGGGGAGACTGGACATTATAAAAATCTATATGTTTGTTACATCCAAAATGTAAATTTTGAGGTAAACTGAAACATACAAACATATCAGAAATAATAAATTGGAATAAATTTTCCCAGATTTTTGCTCTCAAATTATGAAGACCTTCTTAGAGAGTTTTGAATATGTCATAAATATTTAAGGACACTCTTTATTTTAGAAGAAGATAAAAATTCAAAAGATAGAATAGGATGCCCATAACAGATTCAATATGTTAAATAATTGAGTACATGTTTGAAATGGCACTTCAAATAAAAAATAAGAGGATGACTTATCCAATAAATCAGGTTGGCACAATTTAAGAGTTCTGTATAATACCTGCACATAGATATTTCAAAAGAATTTAAGATCAAAAAGAAAGCAAGTAAAATAACTAGAGAAACATGTAGTGAAATATTAATTCTTAGAGCTGGACTTGTTTTTCTAAGCATAGATGCAATTCTTATTAAAAAATCAAAAGTAGTCTCATTGAGAGTCCATAAAAGTAAAAAAATATATATATGAATACTTAAAAGGCAAAACCTATTCCTTAATCTATTTTATTTCAAATAATTATTGACTTAACATCCTATATAATGTTTCAGAAATTATCTACCTGGAAGGCACCATAGGAAAGTTCCTCTGGAGTTCATTAAGATTCAGAAAACAACCTTGTTTTTAAGAGGAGTTTTACAATGGATATTGAATTGGTAAATATGTTTATTAAAGTGGTTGATTTTTTAAAAGCTTATATAAGGAATACATATGAAAAAATAATAATGTGGTTGATAAGAGCTTGGCCTTTGGAGAGAAAAAACAAACACCTCAGTTCAAATCTCAGCATTTTCAAGTATTATCTATGTGACCCAAGGCCAGTTATCGAACCTCCACGAGCCTCTGGCTTTTGTGTTTATAAGATAAAGAGAATAATATTACCTATCCCATTTCTTTGATGTAAGATCAATGAGGTAACATAAATAAAGCACTGGGAACAGTCCCTTGCATGTATTGAGCACAGATAAATGGTAGCAATAGTGAGATCATTATGAAAGTGCACTCTGAAGTCCACCAGCCTGTGTTTGAACCCAGGTCTGACCATTTGTTAGCTCTTTGACCTGGGAAACTTCTTTAACTTTTCTGTGTCTCACATTTCCCCCTTTGTAAATGAAGAAAACCATGATATCTACCTCAAGGTTGAGATAAAAATTAAACTGAATTAGGAAAATATTTGATATATAGTAAAAAATGGTAGCTATTATTATAGTTGTATTGAATCAATCTCAATATTATGTAATTTTATTTTATCTTTACGAGAGGCCCATTGCACAAAATTCATGCATGGGGAGGGGGTTTCCTCAGACCAGCTTGCACCCTCTCCAATCTGGAATCCCTCTTATAATCTGAAACTACTGGCTCCTAACCACTCACCTGCCTACTTGCCTGATGCCCCTAACTACTCCCCTGACAGCCTGATGGTTCTAACTGCTCCCCGCTGCCAGCCTGATTGCCTTAACTGTCTAACTGCTCTCCCTCTTGGCCTGATCCCCCAACTGCCTATCTGCTCTCCCATCCTTACCTGATTGCCCTGCCTAACTGCCACCTTCTCCCTCTGCCTTCTCCTTTGGAGCTGCCCACACTTGAGTTGCCTCAGGCTGGTCCCACCTTCTCCCGGCCCCTCCCTGCTTCTGCCTGTCTCAGGAGCAACTCCCTGAGGTAGGCATAGGAGTTACAAAGAGCTAATGGTCCAGTCATGACCTGTTATGGCATCTGAGGCTAATTTGTATATTACCTCTCTCTCTCTGTCCTCCTTCCTCCCTCTCCCCCCCATTCACTCTTCCAACCCATTTCCATCCTTCCCACCCCAGGCACTCACCACCTATTGTCTGTGTCCATGGGTTATACCTAAATGCATATAAGTTCAATGGTTGATCTCTGCAGATAATTTTAGCAAGTATTAATAGAAAGAAAGCAATCTAATAAAGAATTAACCAGAAGTTAAAAACATGAAAGAAAAACCTGTATCAGTCCTGTAGCTGCTTTTATTTTGATAGGTAGGAAGCTACCAATATCCCCACTTCCCAGGAAGGGTCATTGGCAGGTAAGTGCATGCTATAGAAGCAAGAACAGTCCTTCTCTGCAGTTGTAAGAGAGTGAAGACTTGGTCAGTCTTGCGGGTGGTTCCAGGAGGACTAGGGTGGCCCTTTCAACTGGAGCTCTCTCCACCCATTTTTTACACAATTCGAGAATGTTGATATCTCCAGTGCTACTCCAGGAAAAAAGCAAAAAATATTGACCCCTGTGGGTTCTAATAAGTTATACACTCTGTTTACACCACAGTTTCCCTGCAGATGGCATTCCTGTGTGTATTTAACAGCCTGCATTTGATTGGCATTGACCACTTTCTGGAAAATGAATAAATTCCAATGATAAAAATGATCATTCACAAAGGGTCATGTTATTAAAATAATATTTACTACTTAGAATGTTTGACCCAATATTTAAGAAAGAATCTATATTGTTAAATAAAATACTGCAAGGGAAACGGAAAAAAAAAAAAAAAAGAAAAAAAAAAGACAGCAAAACAACTAGCCATTGTTACAACACGGTTCATTACTAAAGTACTGTTTGTGCTGAGGGGAGGAAGCACAGCCAAATGTTTTCCCTGATTTCACAAGACTGCTGGCCTGACACACTCATCTTAATCACCTGGGGCCCTACAGGCTTCCAGACTGTCTTTTCTATGTAGAGAAACAAACTTGCTTAGAGGTTCCTAAAGCATTCATTGTTTGTGTCCCCAGACTGAATGCTGAAGAAAGTTGGGTATTTTTATGGACTCTTTAGGAAAATATATGTTTAATATTTTTAAGTCCCCTCAACATTCTGGCAGAATCATAGAACAAGCTGTAATAAACACAATAAGATTAAAAATAAGTCAAAACAACCCACCCAGTGTGGTTCAGTGGTTAAGTGTCAACCCATGAACCAAGAGGTTTCTGGTTTGATTCCCAGTCTGGGTTGCAGGCTCCATCCCCAATGGGGGAGGGAGGGTGCAAGAGGCAGCCAATCAATGTTTCACTCTCACATCAATGTTTCTCTATTCTCCTCTCCTTTCCTCTCTCTCAAAAAATCATATATATATAATAGAGAACTTCAAGCCAGTTACTATGGCAGTGCAGACATTTTTAAGAAACCTATGCCATAGCATGTGTGTTTTTTTTTGTTGTTTTTTTTTGTTTTTGGTTTGTTTGTTTTTTTGTTGTTTTTTTAAGAAACCACTTTAAAGGAGGCAGTAACTGTCTCAGGGCCATTAATTATACAATGCAAGAAAGAATGCTAGGCAAGGAACCACGGTTGTTTTAAATTTGTGAGCAGATAACCACATTACAATGAGCAATAGACTGTCATGAATGAATATGTGAAGACTTTGATTATTGTAATCAAATATAACAACCAAACTAATCAGATACATATTAATGATAAGGGTAATTGTTATTGTTTGCCCAATGATTACTGATAATTGCTAAAGAATTCACATAAATTACTATAATTAGTATTGTTCTTTCACAGTCAAACTAAATATTTCTAGGATTATCTGAAGACAAAGAAAAGGGAAAGCAACTAGGAAAATGGGGTTCTGTTTTAATGGGAACCAACATTTAGGAGGAACATAGAGTTCATGTAGCATAACTCTCTTTATACTAATGGTCAAACTAAGGTTAGATAATGTAGTTACTTGGGTTACCTGACTTCAAAGTTCAATTTTAAAACTATATTTCTGGCATTGAGTCCTTGGCTCTGGAATCTGTAGAACTTAGACTTTCCTTTTTTATCAAGAAAGGATCTGGCAGTCATGGGAACTGAAGGAATTAAACTTTATTTTTGTTTTGTTGTTGTTCTCTAAGAACAATTCTAATCTTATCTTCTGTGGATGGAGAAATCTGGTAGATTCTATGTTCTTTTCAGGGGGTCAGTCCTAAACCAAACTCAATTGGAGGGGAAACACCCACCCGGATGCCTGGAAGGAACAGAGAAAACTGCTATGAGAATGCACTGTCTTCTGTTCACAATGCGGAGGGCAGAGGAGTCCTTCTGCCTGGTTAGAGTCTGAGGACCTTTGGAACTGCCTCTTTAGTTGCCAACCTGTCCATTTTCCCCACTGTGCCACTTTCCCAGTGGGAAGAGCAGTGATTTTCAGTGGGAAAAATACCAGGTTTGGAGCCAGACATACTTGAGTCTCACTGGCTGCTTATTCTTGCACAAGTGACCCTTTTTGAGCCTTAGTTTCTTAACCTGTTATGGGGCAGAAATAATTTTTTACCTCATAGAGTTCTTGTCTGCATAAAATGAGACCCATGTTTATCAAGTTTAATTATAGGGTTTGGCACATAATGGTTGGAAGTCAAACTGCAATGGACTCCATGTCTCTCTGAGGGCACCAACATCACAAGCTCATGACCATTCTTTCACTGGGGAAGTGAACAAATGCATCAGTAAGCCCAGCAATACAATCAGTCTCCCTCATGACAAAGAAGAGGCTGACTCTCTGAGGGGAATAAATTGATTTATCAGACACACTCAGCATGCCTCTCCTAAGGGAGTTTACCCCTCGTGTTTCCTCTGTCTGAGTAGCCTACCAGTGAATCTACAAATAAATTTGGGGCAAACTGACATCTTAATATTAGGTATCTAACTCATAAATATGTTATATCACTCCACTAATTTGGGTTCTCTTAATTTCTCTTAGCAATACTGTATAATTTTCAGTGAACAAATATTAGATAGCACTTGTCATAGTGCCCCTAAATATTTCATATATTGATGCTATTGTAAATGGTAATCAGTTTCAACTAAATGTTAGAGTGTTAATTACTAGTATACAAAAAAAAAAAATGGTAGATTCCCTAAGATCAGAGTTCTTTTCTTCTAGAAAAGACCCAATTATATGCATGAAGGTTCCATCTGGCCTCCATGTCATCTTGTGAGATTTGGGCTTGCGTTTACCTGTATACCTGTTATGATAACCTGTGTCAATATTTTGCCATGAATAATAAGTCTGTCGTCTCTGACTCTGGAGTCTAATTTCTTTTGTCAGTATCCATAGAAATTATTAGCTCTCCCACACTATTATACTTACTTAAATAGCATAAAACCCATGTTATACTTTACATTCAAGAAAGGATAATCATTACATAATAGCACTTTTATTGAACTGAGCTAACATAAACGTTGTAGCACTTAGATACATAAACTTCATCCCAAAATAAGCTGTAAAATAGATATTGCTAATTCACTTGAAAAATAATAATATTGAGACTTAGGTGTGAATAGTCTGAAAATATTATGTAAGTATTGAGCTCTTGTGGCATCTGAAGGAGGAAGTTTGGCAAGGCACCAAATACAGGAAGGATGGCCCTTTAAATAACCTTTCTTGGTAATTTTGCCAAAGACAGCTGTGGTCCTTGTAGAGACCAAACAAAGTTAATTTCCAGTCAAATGGAAGAGCCAGTGGGTGTTTGCTCTGTAATAATTCACTGGGAACCTGAAGGCCAATGGCAAGGATGTGCTGCATGCACAGAACGCATGATGCTCCACATGATTATTCATGCCACCAATTAAGGGGAAACACACACAGAGCCAACTATTTGTACTGTGTCTACATACAGTTCATGAATGGTGGACACAGATTTTCCACAGAAGAATTTAGTATAAATCTTCTCTTTCCCATTGAATATCCAGGTTGTTTTTCAACACCCCTAAGATATATTCAGAAGTAAGCAATTCAATCATTCATTGTCCATATTTCCCAAGTTGACAACAATGAATGCACGAGGCTGAGAAGAAATTTGAGGACCTTTGAGTCTGGTCCCTAACTCCACAAAGGCCCCAACTTTCCTCATCTTACAGCTGAAGTACCAGTACTCATGTGGCCTCTGCAATAAAAATAGTGATGATTTGGGAGTGTGAGACCTAATTTTACTTTCTGGCTCTCCCACTGCCTGCCTCTGTGTTCAGGGCAAGGTATTTAACCTCATAAAAATGGAGATGGTAATACTCGCTGGGAAAGGTGGCCATGCCTGGCGTACAGTAAGCACACAGTGAATGGGATGCGTCATTAACACTTTCAGGTCACAAAGCACTTCAGTGGGAAGCACAGGCTGTGATCTGGACACTCTTGACAGATCACAGTATAATCAGCTGGGAAGCTTTCTTGTCCTGTGGGTCAAAGGATTACACACATGAACAATGTGGGAGAGGGTTAGGGAAGTCCGTACAGGTCTACACTTGCACGGTAAGAGTGACCCTAGGAGAAATAGCTCCAGGGAGCAGGGTGCCCTTGATCTGGAGATGAATTATTGCTTAGCATCTCAGGGCTTCTCTAAGACCACCTTTTGACTTAAAATAGTACAGTCCCTCTCTCTTTTTTTTTTTTAATCTTCAGAGAAATGTATTCCATTCATTCAGTTCTTACCAATTTTTTGAGAAAAAGAGAGAGGTAAAGACAGCATTGCAAATGTGAAGGCATAATCAAGGAGGCAAATTAGCTCTTCTCTTCAGAGCCAGCCCTCAAAAGAAGATTATGTCCTGAATCAGAGCAGTTAATATCTTACACGGCAATTAAGGCCAGACTGCTTACAATTCCGAGAATAGGCTGCAATCTACAGGAGCACGAGGGGCCTGGGAGAAGCTTTCAATTTCTGTATTGCTCTTTGGGGTTAATTAGCCCTGAATAGGAAAGCAAATCCGGGGTCAGGAATGGAAAGGTGATAAGGGAGAGTATCGTACAAGTTAAGAGCACCTACTTTTGAGTCAGAGAGAACCAGCTTCTATCAAATCCTGGCTATGTCACTAGCAAGTCAGCAGCCTCTTTCCATGCCCTGACAAGAGAAGGGAAGAATAATTCCTGTGAGTGTTATCTGAGTTCATGAGGGATTAGATTTATTTGAGAGTAAATTTCAAAAACAATCATTTTTGCAACACATGAGTTTCTAATTTTTGCATGAGTTTTGATATTCTTCCCACTTAACTTTTATTAAACAAGAGCATATAATCATCCTACTCCCCCTACACTTTATATTATTTTTAAATGCCCTCGTTATTGAAGTTTACACTAGTCGCTTATTTCACTGAATTCTGACGTTCTGCCAAGACGATATTATGATTATCTTTTTACAAATAAAAAAAAATTGATGTTCATCTGGGTAAACATCTTGCCTAAAGTCACGCATCTAGTAAGTGTTTGAGCTTAGGCTGGAACACAGGGAAGCCTGATGGTGAAAGTGTAGATTTTCTCTGGGCAATTGATATCGAACAAGCTTTTCCAAAGTTCCATGAATCCCTGAAGGCACTTGCTAGAAACATACATTCTGGAGAGTCACTCAGATCCAAAGCCAGGGTGGGGCCCCAGGGAAGCTGTATGCTTAGTGAACACTCCAGCTGACTGCTCTCATCTGCAAAGTTTGAAGAAATACTGTCACGGAATGCAGAGATCAGTGTTCTGAGCCTATTTATTTTACTAGGCAACTGTTTCAGAACTTTTTTATACAGGTTTTAGAACATTAAATTTCCATTGATGGCAAGTATGAAAATCAAGGTTGAACTTTTAAGAATACTGGAGATATGGCTATTAGAAATACCCACAGAATTTCAACAACAAAATTAATACAGTAAAACGTGTGAGGCAAATCATGCAGTCATATCACCTTTGCACTCTTCTTAAAGATGTCGCCATGGCCTCTGGGTGATGCTAAACTAGAATTCCTCCCTGGGCATTATAAAACACTTAGAAAGAGTTTAAGATCTACAATTACTCGTCATCAGAGAAAAAAAAAATGGAGGCTACCATCCTCATGCTCCCACCTAGCTCTCCTGTACGTGTGCAGTAACGGCCGGTGGCTCACAGCTATTTCTGATCCATTACTCTGGTGGGGAGAATAGCGACTCACAGACCTTGACAGTCATCCTCGAAGTCAGTACTTTAAAAACAACCTTGGTTATCAGAGGTATAAAAGGCAAATTTAATTCTGATATATCCTTAATAGGAATGGGAGTGAGAACTATAATGGCAATAATTATAATATTGTGTATAATAAGTAAAACTTCCCAAGGATGTAACTCAAATGGAAGCATGATGTGACCCTGAAATTGCTTTACCCACTGTATAACTGGAATAGAAAAAGGCATGTGTCCTAGGGTGTATAAAACACCACTGCCAAAGTTGTTTGTGATTTCTGAACATGAGCTGACATGTGAAGTTAGGAAGCAGTGTTTTGAGCTCTTGGTGTACCGGGCAAATTACCTAAACATTTGAAACTTTAGTTCCCTCATGTCTTAAAAATAAATAGGTAAGTGTAATTATTCCATACGTGAGATGAGTTACGTACAAGCCATAGAATAATTTACCGATTGTGGTTATAATAATGGTCATTAGGTTTTAGTTCAATAAGAGAGATGATGATTTCTATAGTAATTTTAGCATTAAGCAGTTTATTGTAAGAGTTGAGCATGCCCTGATGAAGGTACTGGGAATCTCTAGTTATAAATATAAACACTGATATCACAGTTCCATCTTTCCCCTAATTGAAGCCAAATTTCAAATAATATGTATGACTCTGATACCCATTTTCATAATATGCCCTTTATATCTGTCTCAGTGTTTCATTTATTTTGTGAAATCCCCTTTCACAGCCTCCCTGGATGCATCCCAGAGCTCCTCTCTTAGAATCCCTACGATTTAGCAGATATGGAAGGAGACTCCTGTACCAGAAATCACAGTGGTTTGGGAGCCGGGGTTGTATAATGTAGAGCACACCAGTTTTGTATTCAAACCGTGGCTGTGCCACTTACCCAGTTTGGTAACCTGACCTCTCTAAAACACATGTTTCCCTGTCTGTAAAATGCAGTGTTATAAAAACGAAATAAAGAAATAGGAAGCTAATATATTGTATAGTTAGCATTCTTTCACTATTTGTCAATCAATTAAAGCTCCTCTTTTCCAAGAGGCTGCTCTTCACTAAGCCCATTTTGATGCTGCTATCCAGACAGAGATAACCCTCTGCTTTGCTAGAGCAGCAGCTAGCTAGGCCCTCAAACTTCTCCTCTAGCCCAAGGGGTTGGATGCAAATGAACTCTACTGCCCCTAAACAGTGCTGACCTCTTCTTCTTTTTTTTTTCTTTTTTTTCTTTAAAGGTAGAAATCCAACTTCTTTTAAAAATTGATTTCAGAGAGGAAGTGAGAGGGAGAGAGAGATAGAAACATCAACAATGAGAGAATCATTGATAGGTTGACTCCTGCATGACCCTAATGGAACCCGGGCATGTGCCCTTAACCAGAATCAAACCCAGGATCCTTCAGTCTGCAGGCCAATGCTACCCACTGAGCCAAATCCACTAGGGCAGTGCTGACCTTCTCCAACCTCTGTATGAATGGGCTCTCCTAGGCAACTTTGATATAATCTGGCATCCACACCCAAGCTTTCTGGCATCTAGGTTGTCTTTTCGCCCTGGGTCCCAAATAAGGTAACTCTCATGCTTGCTCTACAAAGCAGAAGGGCCACAAAGGTACTTTGCTTCCTCCAGAGAGTAAGCCCACTGTGGCTCAAGCAAGGCCTCTAAGGCCCTGATTGTCCCCGTGAAAGGATGAGAGGACGTGGGTGTACATGCTTCTCTTTACTGGTTTTGGCTTATAAATATCCCTCATAAGGACCATTATTAACAATATAATACGGCACTGTGAAATCTGACCTTACCCATCTTGGTTCACAGCTGTCATCCACCCTCTGAGTGACATTATGGGGAAATTTTAAGCAATGCATATTCTCTTCTTAATAGCGTGGCTCCATGCATTTTCCTCTGCTGTTCACTCCTCACCATCTAAATGGTTTCAGGAAATTACAGAGTGTATCTTCAAATGACAAATTACTCTTTCCCTCAGCCTCTGTTTTCCTATGACTTAATGCTAGGTGTATGTACCAACCCAGAAAATAAGAACACCAAGGATAGATGGCATCCTTAACTCTTATTTATGCAATGATGCTTCCTCACTAGATCTATTTACTATCAATATAGTGAGATTCCAAGGAAATCCTAAGTGATCAATGGATATTACTAATCACCCAAAATCAAGACTGACCTCAAATCTAAATTTTCTTTCCCTTCCCTCAGATGTGTGGCCTTTATAGAGCTTTGTGTGGTTTTCATTTGTCCAATTGAACCAGATTTTCTTTTTCAGGATGCTTCAGCTATAGCAATATTTAGGGACTTTTTTTTTTTCTTTCAGTTTCTGTTAGTGACCCAGTAATTGTTTTCATGGCCTAGCAGTCAAGTGTGAAGGGCTCTGATAGCATGTCAACAAAACATCCACTACTGGGGGAGAGACTCCCTGACTGTGATTGTGATTGATTGCTTATTTGAATCTTTCTACTCCCAGCTGCTCCATGGATGCTATGTCAAGGAAGATGGAAATAATAGAAGACATTTTGAATATAGTGAAACTGTCCTCTGTAACTTTATTTTATAGAATGCAGAGAACAGCAGAAGGTGGAAGACAAGCATGGCTCCAAGGTAGACCCCTAAAGGGAATATTGTTCATAAAATATTGAGGATTAGTGGCCCGGTGCACAAAATTCATGCAGGGGGGTTATCCCTCAGCTCAGCCTGCACCCTCTCCAATCTGGGACCTCGTGGGGAATGTCCGACTGCCGGTTTAGGCCTGATCCCTATGGGGGCATCCCTCTTGCAATCCAGGACTCACCTGCCTGCCTGCCAGATCTCCTTTAACAACTCTGCCTATCGGTCTAATCACCCCCCAACTGCCCTCCCCTCCTGGTCTGATCGCCCCTAACCACCTCTACCTTGGCCCCACCACCATGGCTTTGTCCAGAAGGACATCTGGAAGGTCTCCAGGTCTAATTAGCATATTACTCTTTTAGTAGTGTAGATTACTGGCCAGCCAGGCAGTCCAGAGTCTTGAGGCTCAAGCAACACTGAGATGAGAGAGTCTTGTTTGCTTTCTGTTGCCCCTTGAGGCTCAAGCAACACTGAGATGAGAGAGTCCTGTTTGCTTTCTGTTGCCCCTTTCTGTTGCCCCTTTCTGGACCCCACAGTGGAGTGCAACACTGTTTCTTCTATAATCTGCATTCTCCAAAAATACAAGAGAACACCCGGAAAGGTATACAACATAGAGACAGATCATGCTCTAAGAACTACTATCCTGACAAAAAAGACCATCATCTAATGAAGACCAACAGCAAACTCATTAGTCAACAGAGCCAAATATCAACAGTAAAACGATTAAAATTTATTTTGAGACCCAAAATTTAAAAAATATATATTTTACTGATTTTTGATGAGAGGAAGGGAGAGGGATAGAGAGCCAGAAACATCAATGAGAGAGAAACCTCTATCAGCTGCCTCCTGCACACCCCCTACTGGGGATGTGCCCACAACCAAGGTACATGCCCTTGACTGGAATTGAAGCTGGGACCTTTCAGTCCCCAGGCCAATGCTCTATCCACTGAGCCAAACCGGTCAGTGTGAGAGCCAAATTTTTTAAACTTAAACTTCTTCTAAAGCCACTTCTTCAAAACAGACTCACCCAGGTAGTGGTATTTTGTGGAAGAGCCACACTCAAGGGGCCAAAGAGCTGCATATGTCTTGCTAGCCGCAGTTTGCCGACCACGGTTCTAGGTTATACAAATGAATAAAATAGTACAAGCTGCCCCAACTACCTTAGTGTATAGCTAATTCTAATATAATAGTATTAAGTGTTCTTGATCAGTAAGAAAATACCAACAGAAATATTTTTGTTTCTGGAAGAAATAATTGAAATTATGATACAGAAACTGAATATAAGTTAAATCAGAACAGAATATGTCTTTGAGCAAATCAAACATTTAAATAATAGTTACTGAAAATGATTACCTTAGAAGTCTATAAGTACTAAGTATAATACTCTTCCTTAGAAGTCTATAAGTACTAAGTATAATACTCTTCCTATGAATAAGAGGAGGCTCCTAAATATCTAGTCTTCCCTGAATTTGCTCAACAAATTATTGAAATTGTTTGGTCTTCCCAAGTCATCCCAGATGTCAGCAATCACTAAGAGTTCCTCAGACAAAGAAAGGAAAGCAAAATTTTTAAGTAAAAAACTCAATAAAAAATAAAACAAAAAACAAAACTTAAGGTGATTTTTTTACTCTTTCTAAAGGCTTATTAAAATGCGTATTTAATGTAGTTCAATTTTATGCAGGCACATTCTTTGAAAAAACATATAAATTCTATAGAGGAATAAGAAAATGACAGGAGAAATAGGTTTTAGACATTTCTCAAGCAAAATTGTCTATTTATAGCAATTTTGTGCCCAATACCCTAATAGTTACTGAGCACACACTGAGCATAAAAAGACTGCTCTAGATGCCTTGAGGGAATACAAAAGAAAAGTCAACATTATCCCTGCCCTTGAGGATTTTAAAGTTTAATTGGAAAACGGGAAGGTTCATGGGGCTGGGGGAGGAGGGAGAATATATATATGCTAATTACAGGCACATAAGGAAAGAACCATCTCTCAGAATGATATATATGTCATTGCTGACAGTCCAAAGAAGATAATATTTATCATGGCTTAATCTGGTCAAAGAAAAAATTATATTTTTCTGTGATGCCTTTAGGAAAAATAACCTCTTACAGTTATTCTCTTATATGAATAAGGACAAACACAAATTAAAAATAATGGGCTTAATTCTTCTGGCTGAAAATAAAAGCTTTCCCTCCCTTCCTTTTTCTTTGAGCATTTATTTTATAAAATTTTCCAGTTATAAGTACTTTGAAGTGTCTATAAATCTTTCTGAAAACCAGATAGGTCATTTGTCAGTTTTATAACCTAGGAATGTTTTCCTCACAGACCTGAGAGCCATTTTATGAAACTTAAACATTAAGGAGAATAGCACCTCTATATACCAGTTTCTGTGGGAGGCGGAGCTTAACTTTGGTGTAAATTATAGAAGTACCTCCTTTCATAGATGAAGTCAATAAGCCAACAAAGATGGTCACCCTATCACTCTGTAACGTTAGGATGGATTGTGTGTGACAACTTGTGTTGTCAAGTCTCCTAGTTGAGGACGAGTTGCTTATTTTTAAAAAATATATATATTTTATTGATTTTTTTACAGAGAGAAAGGGAGCGAGATAGAGAATTAGAAACATCGATCAGAGAGAAATATCAATCAGCTGCCTCCTGCACATACCCCTCTGGGGATGTGCCTGCAACCAAGGTACATGCCCATGACTGGAATCAAACCTGGGACCCTTCAGTCCGCAGGCCGATGCTCTATCAACTGAGCCAAACCTGCTTCAGCTAGTTGCTTATCTTGAAAACATTTAAGTAATGGTTTGCTATCTGCTTAGCTGTCCAAAAAGGTAAGGTGAAAGGTTAACCAAAAACAAAAAGCAAACCCCTCATAAATACAGACAAGGGCCTGGTGATGGCCAGCGGGAAAGGGGACTGTGGGGCGGTAGAAGAGGACCATAGGACAGATGAATGGCGATTTGATCTTGGTTGGTGAACACACAATGCAATATACAGATGATGTATTATAGAATTTTATACCTGAAACCTACATACTTTTATTAATTAATGTCACCCCAATAAGTTTAATTTAAAAATGGTAGCCTGAACAGTTTTGAAAATTGGTAGTAAAAATAGCAGGAAAATGTGTTCTACTGATTATTGATACTTGTCATAAAGAAAAAAATAAATAAAAGGGTATGATTTCTTTGGGTCTTTGCAATCTTATTCTGGTTTAATGCTTACTCATTAGCATAACTTTTCTTTCTCTGCTCTCTGCCTTTGTGGAGAGAATTTCTGATTTGGGAGATTTTTTAAATTATCTTTCCCCACAAGTCAGTCAGTGCCTTTCTTGCTTTCTAAAATCCAGCAGGAGAACTTGAAAACAAAACAGAATTAACTTTCCTAAACTGGGTTAGACACTAAGATAAATAACTTTTAAACAACCTTTAATATATATTTCCTTTTAAATTGTCCTATTGACAACTATACCCTGATACAGGGAATTACTATGATTTTAGATGCATTTTTAAATATAGCTAAACTACAAGAAAGAAAGAAAGAAAGAAAGAAAGAAAGAAAGAAAGAAAGAAAGAAAGAAAGAAAGAAAGAAAGGAGGGAGGGAGGGAGGGAGGGAGGGAGGGAGGGAGGGAGGGAGGGAGGGAGGGAGGGAGGGAGGGAGGGAGGGAGGGGAGGGGAGGGGAGGGGAGGGGAGGGGAGGGGAGGGGAGGGGAGGGGAGGGGAGGGGAGGGGAGGGAGGGAAGGGGAGGGGGAAGGGGAGAGGGAAGGGGAGAGGGAAGGGGAGAGGGGGAGGGAGGAAGGGAGGAAGGAAAGAGGGGAGTAAAACCAGAAGGAAGAAAGGAAGGATGAGAGTGGTTTGAGGAAAGTAAAGAGATTAGTTGTAATTCCAAATTTCACCTGGTTTGTAACTGCCAATAGGTTAGTGTCTCCATCTTTGAAGATATTATCTACTTCACTGTTTATTCTGTTGTGCTAAGTACAATAAAGATCAGCCTCTGAGCCTTTTCTTTAAAAAATAACCATTGTGCTAATTTTTATAGTAATCACTGCCTTGAATTCCTTTGTGGTTTTTACCACCCACGTATGCATTTTAGACATCGTAGTTTAGTCTTGTCCACTTAAAGAAACTGTATATGTCTTTTAGGGTTTTTTGAATCTACAGTTTAATCCTCTGTCTCTTCCCTTTTCTTAGAGATTTCTGTTAAAGAGCAAAGGCCACTTAGCTCACTGCATTTCCCAGTCTAGACTACTAACTAATGCAAACTCTTTTACACGTTCTTATGCCCACTCCATTTCCTTTTTTATCAGACTCAGACTTATCTCCTTTGACAAGACTGTAGACAAAATCATGTTCTATCACCAGGCTGCACATAGTACCTAATTCGCTCTTTTGTGATGTGAGTTATCAATGCTCATCGCAGATCCATTTACCATTTTTTCACCAGAAGGGCAAAATAGTGGTATTTGAATTCTATCACTTTACTTTAATGAATTAACTGAAACAAAATTATAAAAACACATTTTCCTTACAAAGAGGTACCCTTTCTTTGGCCTCCCAGAGTTATGGGAATATGTGAAGGGGAAAATAATGTTCTCACATTATTTGTTAGTTTCAAGATAATGAATCGGTTTCTGGTCATTGGAAAGGTAACCGATTGATTTTTTAAATACCATTCTGAGCTCATGAATTCCAACATATTTCATACGCTTAAATACACTGAAATTAGCATTTTGCTTAAGCTCAGGTTATTCCATCCTTAGGCAGTGGGAACCTTTTTTAAGGTGGCTCCTGAGTCTTTTTGACATTATCTTAGATGCATTGATATATTCTTTGTTATCTGATGTGGACAGATGCTCCACACTTATATTTTCTGCCCAGACACAAGACCTGTCTGGTTTCTGTTAGTGAGAAATGGTATGTCAAGACTACAAAACCGAGCACTAAGGATGCTATTGCTAGTTGGTGTCATTATCTCTGGACCTGTTCAGTAGACAGACTGAGAAACACACATACCCAATACGTATGCATATATACATACACACATTTGTCTTTTAAATATAATTCATCTCATGTCTTTATTCTGAAATTTCTAATTGATGGTTTTACAGAAATTTTTTATATATTATATCTATATCTTTTTTCTACACTAAAAATGTTGATTCCATTAACACATGATATGACAGGAATATCTCATAAGTGCTCATTTGTTCTATTTAATATTATACCCATAATATAAACCCATTTGTTTAAAAATAATAGTATGCATGAAACTATTTTTTTCACACTGAGGATGTTTTCAAAGATACAGTAATAGAATTAAGTATTCCATAATATTTAATTTGTTTTATCCCATATTATACAAATAGTAGTATAATTCTAATAATACTATCATCACCAATTATAATCTTGAATATTTTTTATATGGCAATCCTTATTCTTCCTATAAATTTTTAACATAATGGTTATTCTATATCTACATTGTCAAAATATGGAAACATAAATATGTATTTTCTCCCTTTGGCCCTCATTTAATTTTAATTCTATAGGTAACTATATATTTAATAGTCACCAATACTTCTTGATATCAATGTTTCTCTGGGCACTTTGCTAATATATTTAGATTCATTATTATTAAATATTAGGTTTGAAGCTTTTCTTTTAATTTTTTCAAATTAAATATTAGATTTTAAGCTTTTCTCTATTAGAATCTTCAGGAAGAACTTATTTCTTGCATTTTGATAAATATTTTTATTCCCTCCATACCTAAACTTACTTTTTATTGAATATAATATCTTTGTCTCAGATTTTTATATCCTTCAAGATTTGCAATGTTGCTGTATAGTATTTGGGCACAAGACATTGCTAAATAGTCTGATAATGATCTAATTTAATTTTTCCTTAAGTCATATGTGTTTTGAACCAAATGCCCAAATAAATTTTTAATTTTTTTTGAAATTTTAATTTTTAAACTCTTTAATTTTATGAGAAAATTTTCATTTTGGCTCTCCTGCATTCCAATTTCCAGGTATACTATATACTATGTTCTTTAAATGTTTTCCTAGTCTTTTTTTTTCAGGACATTTCTCTTAAATTATAATTATTATTTATTCTGTTCCTCTGCTTTGTTTTATTTCTTAAGATGAAGAATTCCTATCTTTTGTAGGACAGGTCTTTTCCTTGGCATATTGTTATTTTCTAAAGGATTACCAATTACAAGGTTTTATTATGATCACTACTATTAGATTTGATCTTTGTAATTCAGAAATCTATTAAGATATGTCTAGGAATAAATCTCTTCAGAACTCATGAATTGCCCTAACTGGTTTGCCTCAGTGCATAGAGCATCAGCCTGCGGACTGAAGGATCCCAGGTTTGATTCTGGTCAAATGCATGTACCTTGGTTGCGGGCACATCCCCAGTAGGAGGTGTGCAGGAGGCAGCTGATCGATGTTTCTAACCCTCTCCCTTTCTCTTTGTAAAAATCAATAAAATATATATATTTTAAAAAGAACTCATGAGTAGTTTGGCAAAACCTTTCATTTATACACATATCACAGCATTTCACTTTTTATTGTCATAATATATTTCCTTACTAATATCCATATTTATGAAAAAACTGAATGCTATGGGAAGGCAATAAATTTAGCTACCTTTTTAACCAGTGCAATTTATACCTACCACAATGCTCTGCAGACACTCAATGGATATTTGTTGACTACATGGATAAATGAATTAACATTTTATTTTCTCAAATGTCTTGATATGAGGAAGAAGGTGCTTTGGATAACAAATAAGAAATTACTATAACTAATCTGTAAATCAATAAATTGGCATTGGTTTATACATCTTGCTTTGTAAGGTAGATTATTATGACTGAGTAACCTTGCTTTGTTCTCCTTTGAGTAATTTATAAAATCCAGCTCCTCATTCTGGAAAATCCAATCAGAACCTGGTCTCATGTAATGTACAAAAAAAAAAAAAAAAAAAAGTCACTGTAGGCATTGCTCGAGCAGTTTCTTGGCCATTCTCCTTTCTGCCTTCTTCACTATTAGTTGCAGCCCTTTTGAAAACCAGCAATCTCAGCAATCACTGAAGACCAGTTGCATGTATGTAGCATCACTTTTGGCTACTTCTGAGCACACATGAAGCAGTCAAATGAGACTCCAGCTTAGCAATTCTTCAGCAAATGAATGGGAAACCATTCTCTAGGCAGTTATTGATATTACTAAATGGCCCTTGAAAATTGCCCATTGGAGCTGAAAGCATACCATATTTCTCCCAGGCCTTGCATTTTCTTTAACTCCTTTTTTTTTTTGGACTCCAGTACTCTATGCTATCTTGCCTATTAGTGGTAGGCTTTACTGTAAGCAAGGGAGAAGCATGCTGGACACACCCTTCCAAATAATACTTCACCAAAAAAATAGAACTTCAAAACTGCATCTCCTGGAGGGGGTTCTGGAGCTCCACTAGTTAAGATGGCACTGTCATGAATCTATAAGGTGAACTCAGAGTGTCTTAATCCAATTCACCCACAGTGGCATGCCACTTAAATGAATTGGGATTCAAACCCTTTGATTTTAAACTCCTTCTATACTATGTTGTCTTGAGAGGAATGAGGCAATATCACACAAAAATAGTCAAATAGAAGTGAGATGTGCAGTTGCATTGGATGTAAGTATAAGGCAATAAAGTTGACATATTCAAAGGCACGGTGCTTGGAGAAGAGCTTTTTATAGAGGGTGAGAGGATATTGTGCACTGTTTACTATAGGAAAAGAGTGATCAGTGTGGCAGGGTGGTGGTGATGATGATGATGATGGTGATGATGATGATAAAGATTTTTCTACTAATGTGTTGAAATTTCAACATTTCCCTACTTAATACTAAACTACATACTGAATAATTCTTTATAAATCATACTGCTAGAACCCTGCATTTCCAGGTTTTTAGATTTACCTATTACCCATGATACCTCTTTGCACAATATTACTGATTATTCATTATTTTGTCAAATAGTAAGATGGTATTTCATTCTCATTGACAACCATGACAAATACTTGAAGTAACAAAATTAGGTGTGGACAGAAGAACATAGAGGGCAGTTCAATGGGGAAAGTGTCAAATATAAAGAATTAAACAAAACATTTTTATGTTGAATGTGGATGATTTGTAGTCATCAAGCATCTTGTGGGACTCAGACTACATATGGGTGCAAGACTGTGGATAATTTAAAAGAAACTCAGTTTACTGTGAGTATTATGAAATAATATAACAACCAAGTAATAATTACTTTTGTAAATATAAGTGAATTTAAACTAGTTAATAGGTAAAACATTTTATGTGTGTGGATAAAATGTCACCTTCCATTTGTTAAGGTAATATAAATAATTAGTTTCTAATGGTATCTATAGGTAGATATAAATATTGATAGGTTCTTACTTTTTGAAAAGCCAATACTTAAAACATTTTTCAGCAGCTTAGAGTTTGATATTTCTATTTCATTTTTATAATAGATATGGAAATATAGCAGGACAATCTTGATTTCTCATAAATATTTCCAGTACAACATAACACACATATGTAAACTATAGTGGAATAAGTTTGAATAGCTCACCCAGAAAATGGTTCTCTAAATATAAAAAGAAAAAATATGGTTTCCTCATGAATAAAATATGCATTTTGTATTTTCTCTCTTAACCAATGCCAAGGTCTACTCAACAAAAATCTTACGCTTGTTAGTAGAGCAAAAATTAGGATTCCCTTACATACATATGTCTATGCTTTCTATACTTACACACACACACACACACACACACACACACACACACACAGAGAGAGAGAGAGAGAGAGAGAGAGAGAGAGAGAGAGAGAGAGAGAGAGAGAGACATACACACAAAAAATGAGATTGATATATTTTCTTGTTTTATATGTGATATATAGATATGTGTGTTATAAAAGACCATCTACCAAAATGAAAATAGCACAGAGGAATTAAACTTTCCTGGCACTAGAGGTCACTAAAACCAGATTACAGTGAGAAGGGCTGCATTCTGCTAAATCCACAGAGCAGAACAGTCTGTCTACAATCCAATATGCAGTGATATGGAACCAAAGCAAACTCAATTTATAGGAATATCCAAATCACAACACAAAGTACTGCTAATTCAAACTCCAAATTGGAAAATAATCAACAAAATGCTTGGTATTCAAATCAAGTTAATAAAAAAGAAAATGAATGTTTCTCCTGTTTGTAACAGCTGTGCACGTTGATTTCAAATAAAGTTATTGAACCTTAACCTTTGCTGTTTACTTGTTTTGCATTTCAAAGACCACACAGGAGCAAGTGTCAAATCTTTTCAGTATATCTGGGAATAAACAAGTGAATTGAGTGGAGGGCGGTGAGGATAGGGGGAGGAGATTGACTAGTGATGTATTTACAGATGCTGCTGCTGGTGATGCCACCATCAAAGTGGCCATTGTGACCAGGCCGAGTGATGAGCTGTGCCTTACAAGAGAAGCTTTGCTTGGTAGTCACTGACCGCTGGGCCTACTTCTGTATTTACTGCTTCATAGCACGGGAGACTTCCTGTGTTTGGAGCTGGGGAAAGTCACCATTTCCTAATGGCTTTCTGCTATTGCTCCCTAGCACTAATTTTGAAGAAGCAGAATACTGGGTTAGTCCTTTCAAACAGCAACCATTTTCCTTTGTGAGTCTCATTGCTCCCTGTTCCAGGTTTCCCAGCCCCAAGGAGATGGAAACATCTGCACTTAGGTTGTGGAACTGTAAATGCATGGCCAGCCTGATTGTTTCTAAATGAAACACTGGATTCTTTAAACATTGGCATGGTTTGACAGTCAAGGGTATGGGTCTTTAGTTATATGTGGAATCTAATGAACAAAATGAACTAAGGAAGGAAATAGAAACAGAGGCACGGATACATGGAACAGACTGACAGCTGTCATTCAGGATGAAAGACTGTGAAGGGATTAACCAAAAACAAACAAAAAACATATATACATAACACATAGACACATGCAACAATGTGGTGATAGCCAGAGGGAAAGAGGAGTGGATGGAGACAGAAAGAGACTTTGCTTGAGGTGACTGGCAGTGTACAGGTGATGCAGTGTACGAATGATGCTGTATTGAGTGGTACACTTGAAACCTGTATGGTTCGTGAATCAATGTCTCCCAATAAATTCAATTAATAAAAAATAAAATAAAAATATATTTAAAAGAATGAGTATAGGTCTTTGGTCACTGATGTTACGAGTGTCATGCCAAAGGGTATAGACTTATTTTGGCCCCAAACACCCTGCACATTAAATTAGGTAATTGGACAATGTGATCTCAAACATTTTATTTTTTTATTTTTTTTAAATATATTTTATTGATTTTCCACAGAGAGGAAGGAAGAGGGATAGAGAGCTAGAAACGTCAATGAGAGAGAAACATCAACCAGCTGCCTCCTGCACACCCCCCACTGGGGATGTGCCCGCAACCAAGGTACATGCCCTCGACCGGAATCGAACCTGGGACCTTTCAGTCCGCAGGCCGACGCTCTATCCACTGAGCCAAACCGGTTTCGGCAGATCTCAAACATTTTAAGTCTAATGATCAATGAGTATGAGTCCTACCTGACAAGAAGAATCACATTATTGAGTTATACTAAGAACTAGTCAAATAATTTCAGGAATTTTTCATGACAGAAAACAATCAGTACTTCCCATATGATTATCTATGCAAGGTATGGCAATTCTAAAATTTTATGATATTTCTTAATATTTCATATATTTTTTGGAAAGAACTTTTAAAAAACCTACTTGGGTAGGCCATTAGAGACTTTTAGTGATATCTTTAATAAACAAAAGGGAAAAGACTGATGTGTATCTTCTATTTTCCTTCAAAATCCAGAAAACTATTTGAGATGCTCCAGGGCAAGAATAAACAATCCCCAAATCTCCAGCACCCAGCTTACAGAAAGCACTAGGAGTGGGTGCTTGATTCATCCATCAAATAGTTGTCAGCTTGCTTATTAACAGCCTGATGATAACAATGGCTTGGGGACTTAGAAGAAGTCAGTTTATGGAATATTTTTGTTATGATTGAAAACATAACACATGAATGAGTCCTTGGCTTTGTGAGCAGAGAAGTGAACCTTAGTGGTCCTTATGTTTGGAGAATATTTAAGTGTTCACCAAATGAAGAAAGAAGAAAGAAGGCAGAAAAAAAGATTGTCATGATTTCTCCTTTTCTTTCCTCCTATTACACTTTACATACTAGTTCACATATCAAATTAACACAAAATTTATTGTGGAGATATTTTAATTAAATTAATTGATCTTATTTTGAAATAGTATAAATAGTTACTTGGTAGTCCTGCCTTGCCTATAGGATTATTGAAAAAACTAAATAATAAATGCCAATTTTAAAAAGGCTGAAAGGATAGTTATGTAAATTCAATATTCAAATGTTACTAAATTAATCAGAATCTATCATGCTTCCATAGAATATTTATATCTCAACTGAAAAAAATTGTCAGCCCATCTGGATAACTCAGTGGTTGAGCATTGACCTAGGAACCAGGAGGTCACAGTTCTATTCTTGGTCAAGGGCACATGCCCAGATTTTGGGTTCTATCCCAGTGTGGGGCATGAAGGAGGCAGCCAATCAATGATTCTCTCTCATCATTGATGTTTCTTTCTCTCTTCCTCTCTCTTTCTACTTAAATCAATAAAAAATATATTTTTTAAATGCTAAAGGAGACATTTAAAGCAGGTGAGCCTGCTGAAACTCTTTCCTTCCATGCAACCTCCCTTCCTCTATTCATTCACATAAATCATTAAGGGCCCAATGTGTGCCAGGTACCATGTAGGCTCAGGACATGCAACATTGAGATAAAGAGACACTGTCTTGCCCTCACAGAAGTTGCTATAAATCAAGTAAACAAACAATAATGACATAGTGAGTTTCATGCCAGGATAGAGGAGTACAGAGACCGGTGTGACACAGGTGTCCTCTCTTTTCTGTCAATCGGCCATATGGAAGTTACTCAGTAGATATGTGCTTAATTATACAGGAGCTGAATAATTGGGACTGAATGAAAGAAGTTATCCTTGGAAAAGAAAGTGAGGCAGGAATAGTGTAAAATATATTTTTTTTCTCCTGATAATAGTTTCGTGCTCAACCAAGAATCAGGTATCTTGCTGACACTGAAGAGGGAAAAGCAGGGTTACAAGTCTCCACTCACAGGAACTAAGATTTCTACTGCATTTTATGAGCTGCATCAAGATGCAGCAGGAGCTCGAGGCACAAGGAGAATGAGATGACATAGGATCAGGTGTGGGGAAAACAAAGTTTACTTCAGCTAGCTTTTACCCATAAATTCTCCAAAAAGATATATTTTTATTTCATGATTTCAGTGTGAGGAAGTCACAAAGGATGCCTATTTTAGGAAAAGAGGTGGGCAGGCACATGTGGTGTATGATGGCACACAGAGGTTTTTTTTTTTCTTTTTTTTGGCCTAAGACAGAGAACAAAACAGACAAAATCTCATGATGGCCTCAGAGTTTGTTAGAAACTTGTGATCCACTAGGGGCTGAGTTGCTTTCATTAAGTCTTATTCGCAACTGGTTGCTCTGATAAGCTGACAAAACAAGTGACTTCCACATGTAGGAGAGTTCATGAATTCAAGGTATTAAACCCATTTTTATTTTATTTTAAAACCCTGATTTATCTCTTTCTGGCAGCACATCTCACGGTTCCTTCTGGCTTCTTGTTACATTAGAGCACTCACGAATGCCAAGGTTTGATGGGCACTGTGAGGACTCTTCGCCATAGTCCGCAGTCCGTGTGGGGCTTTCTGATATGATTGATTGTGGCGCACAGGCATTATCCAGAGGAAGATTAATTGCTTCAGAAATTATCCATTACTGAATGGTTGACTGTGACTCCACACATTTTATTCCTACCTAAGCAAGCTGTTCCTGTGCTAGGTTAATTTATTTTTTCCCTCTCTTTTTAACTAGTCAATATTTATGTTATTTTTATCTTGCACATTTAGTTAAGGGTATCCTCTTGCCAGTCTAGGTGAGACGTGAGCAAGGCCTTCAGAATTCATAAAGAACAAAAGGAAAATATCGTATGGCTTATTGCCATCTCTTCTTCAATGTACATAACACCTACTATGAATGAGTCAACACTATTAGGCCATTTTCCAAATTTAAGTCTCTCAAAAGTGCCATGGAGTTGGACTAGATCCTGATGACATGTAAGAAGTTGAGAAAAATGAGGGAACTGCATACAAATTATTTTCAGCTCATTTAGGAGAGCCAGAGCATGAGCACAGGGACAATCTTACCTTTGAAAAGTGAAAAGCAAGCTTTTACTTAAGATTGCTCTTGATGAAATAGCCTAGGGCCAAGGTTGGAATTTTTCAACTTGCTCTGCAAAAACAAAACATTTCCCTGTGCTCTCAGCAGGTAGCTAGAAAAGGAATTTTATTTATTTATTTACCATTTTTACATGAAGTGACTGAGCTAGAAGATGTATCCAATAAGGACATAGGAATTTTACATTAAAAAAGTACAAATACAGTAAAGCTTTATAAAATATATAAAGCTTAAAAATATATTAAATATTTTACATCTGAACAGCCCATATCTATCATGAAAGAAAATAAAATTAATTTCACTTAAAATAACATAGGACAGACAAAGCCGGAACTGTAAAAGCCAGATCTATTCTCAAAGCGCTGTACTATATTTAAAATATGCTTGTGCTTAAAGCTTACACATGGCTGCCAATGAATCTGTTGTATAATGTTATTTAGTTCACGAAGCTGAATAATCATTTTTACCAGAATGCAGGCAAGGGGAAAATTTGGAAAATAATTTTTAGAAAAAAAAGTGTTTAATGTTTTTTATATGTAGCTGCCACAGAATAAGTACAGAGAATAACATTATTAACTAGCATACACTTCCACGATGGATGACCATTTTTTTAAAAATATATTTTATTGATTTTTCACAGAGAGGAAGGGCGAGGGATAGAGAGCTAGAAACATCGATGAGAGAGAAACATCGACCAGCTGCCTCCTGCACAGCCCCCACAAGGGATGTGCCCGCAACCAATGTACATACACTTGACCAGAATCGAACCTGGGACCCTTCAGTATGCAGACTGACACTCTATCCACTGAGTCAAACAGTCAAACTGAGTCAAACTGGTTCCAGCTGGATGAGCATTTTTATTTTGGGCAGCTTTTCACATAATTTAGATGGGGGTTCTTCCCAAATTCCCTCCCCTGCCTGCTTCCGATGGCGGGTCAGCAATCTGTATTTGCTCACCACTTGGTTATCTTGACAGAGTTCACAATGCAAAACATCTGGAGCTGCAGATGAGTTCATATAGTGCAAAACTACAGGTTTTCCCCTGAAGAGTATTTTTCATTATAATTTAAAATATCCATTAGTTCCTCTGAATGGGTGGCTCACTCATTCTTTAACTTCAAGATATCAAATGAGCATGTAAACCAGAGCACCATCCATTGTGCCGCCAGACTCACAGCTGGAGGGAAGAGTGCACGCTATCGATCCCCTGTCAAAGTCGATTGTGTAGATCTCAGTATACATTCCCCAACTGCTGCATGCCGGCCCCAGTTTGTCATGATTGCTTCCCCTCAAGTTTCATGAGAAGATAGTTTTCATGCATATGCTTTCATGCCCACTCTCCACATTGCAATCTAGCTAGCACCCATGTGCAAATGGCACTTCAACCTAACACTGATTCTCTGTATGGCAACACTGCATGTATTATTTAACCTTTAAAAAAATAGATAGATATTTTTATTGATTTCAGAGAGGAATGGAGAAGGAGAGAGAGATAGAAATGTCAGTGAGGAGAGAAAATCATAGATAGGCTACCTCCTGCATACCCCACACTGGGGGTCAAGCCCGCATCCAAGGCATGTGCCCTGACCAGTAATTGAAGTGGTGAACTCTTCATTCCTGACTAGGTGCTCAACCGCTGGGCCACACCCATCTGGGCTATTATTTAACCTTTACTTCTATCCTTCCCTCCCCCATCCCTAATGCATAGTTATATAGTTATGTGGAAAAATAAAGACAAAACATGTTTTCACAATCCTTTTTCCTCTTCCTAAAATCACTAAAACAAAACCTTCTAAGTTAGATCATCTCAAACTCAACTAACTCATTGTTTTCTTCCATATGCATAAAGCAAATAGTCTTAAGTGATTTATACATTTTTATGAAACATTAAACTTTGATATTTTGATGAAAGTGCACAATAGAAATGAAAAGTATGAGGCATTTTTATAAAGCTAATATTCACTGAGATCAAGGGCTTGATAGCTGCCTTGTACTCTGCTGTGTTCAAATCCAGCATATGATACTGTGCCAGTTGAGGTACCACAATTTAAGTTCAATATTTTATGCACTTTAATCAACATTTAAAATAAAAAAGATATTTTGCAAGTGAATACCTTTATATTGTTTCAATGGACAGCTTATTGGCTAAGAAATAGTTTACAGAAAGTGGATTTTGAGTCTATGTAAAGAATAAATATGTAGCAATTGGAATTGTTCAGCAATAAAAGAAGGCTAAAAGATGCCAGGAATGTGAAAGGAAGCAAGAGCATCTTGAAGATCCTTTTTTGATCTTAAGTATCTGTTTTTCTCATTAGTAAATTGAGTCCAATTTTTTTTTTCCTCTTCTGGTTTCCTCTAATTCTTTCTTCTTCAGAGATCCATCACAGGCCATCTGCTTCCTTACATTGCTCTTACTACAAGTTACAGGCGATTAGCTTCAGGTTACTATTTTCTATAACCATTGTGTATGATATATAAACTACTAGTATGAGTATTTCTTCCTGGTATTACTCTTCCTGACTCCAGTGTGGACACGGTCAAGAGCTCCCTGAAGGAGTTGCTATAATTTAAAAATATGTATACAGTGTAGTAGGTCCCTCAGTCTGGCCTGTGCCCTCAGGGGAGGTCAGACAGCTGGTTTCACCCAGATCCCCTCAGGCTAGTGTAGTCCCTGAGGGATATAGTAGTGTGTGGCCAGAAAGGAGCCCAAGCCCGAGCCAGGTGCTGCGCTGCTCCTGCTCATCCCAGCCCTGCTGCACCTGCCGCTGCTGCTGCTCAGGAGCATTGCCTTGGAGGCAGAAAAGGCTCATGTGCCATTTCCACTGTGCTCACCAGCCATGAGCCTGGCGTTTGGCACCCATCAGTCAGCTGAGTGGCACTCCCACTGTGGGAGTGCACTGACCACCAGGGGTTCAGCTCCTGCATTAAGCGTTTACCACCTGGTGCTCAGTACATGTAATAGGTTGTTTGGTCATCTAGTTGTTCGGTAGCTTAGGCATAGATTTCGCTATATTAGGTGGTTGGTTGGCTATTGTTTCCTTGAAGTTTTGCGGAAGCCAATAGGAATAAATGGGAACA
Source organism: Pipistrellus hanaki (assembly GCF_964339955.1). Classification (NCBI taxonomy): domain Eukaryota; kingdom Metazoa; phylum Chordata; class Mammalia; order Chiroptera; family Vespertilionidae; genus Pipistrellus; species Pipistrellus hanaki. The sequence continues at coordinate 62,086,801 of NC_140513.1, forward strand.
AATATAATTTTGAAAATATAATTTGTAAGATAATAGTAATTAGAGTTGAATATCTGTATGTGTTTCTATCATGAAAGTCATAGAATGGCTAATCTAGAAATGGCTACAGAGAATTTTATTTCAGTCCTATCATTTTACACAGGACACTGAGGCCCATAGAGTGGTGTGGTTTTACTCTACAGGCAGAGTTAGAAACCAAACTGAGGCAGAAGCCATTTATTTCTCTTGATCCCTATTTATCCCTCTGTGGTCTGTGTTGGAAATACATAAAGAGTTCTGAAGAGGCTGGACAACCAGATGCCCGACTCCCATGGGACTACAAAAGATATTCCTACACAGAGGGGGGAAAAAGATTAGACCATATAATCTCTAATGTGTGCAATCCAGTTCCATGATTTTATTCTTCTACATTAGGAAATTAATTGGGATAAAGAGGAAAGAAAGAGATGAAAAGTTTCTATAAGGGTAGCATGCTGAAAATAACAAAACAAAAAAAACAACGAGGGTCTGTATTCAAATGACAAAACAAAATCACTAATTTTCCAACTTTACATTTGTCAGTATTTCCCACTTGAAACAAATAAGGCATCAAACCTTCCTATACTGCATTTTCTCTCACAATTATGCATGTTACTAAATAATTGGTAAAATAAGAGGCATGGAGTGGACTCCATTCATTGGCATCATATAACTACAAGAACATATGCTGCCAAAAGCTCTTCCATTCATTTGGTGAAGCAAAGTGACAAGAGGTCTGCAAACAAAAGTAGTTAGCAACTGGCAGACATTCAGGGAAATGAATAATAAGAGAAGGAGAAAACCCCCACTTAATCCTCTGGTGTATAAAAACAAGTCTAAAAGTATTTACACTATCAATGAAAACCTCAATAGCACTTCCGATTGGCAGCATTAGGAACATTTTCAATTGTGTTAAAACTTAAATATGATGGCCAAACGTTTTCAAATATCAAAGTTGAATTATCTCAGAAGGAATGTGGATATTTTTACAGTAACTGTGTGTATAGTATAGATTTTTAAATGTCAGAGTTAGGGAAAATTTATTTTCTATTGGATTCCCCAATCTCCCTAGTTTTCTCACACATCACTAATTCCTAAAAGCCCAGTTTGTAAACAAGATCCTGCAAACTCTATACAGTAGCATTGAAGACAAAATAGTTTTCCTGTGAACCCTGGAGTGACTCTTTAATGGAGGTTAGAATCCACAGGTCCCTGCAGGGTTTAGTTGTAAAGAGACGGAAAAACAGAAATTTCTCATTAGAAGCACAACAGGAGACAGAATGTGGAATGCAAATAGAAAACAGTCTTTCTTCCAGAAACCAAATTGCCAATCATTTTTTTTCCTTCCTTCCATTCACTATTTGACCATCTACTATGCAACAGACACTGTCCTAGGTGCTGAAGATACAAGGCTGGCAGTGACCAAAAGATGATGCGAGTGTATTGAGGCTATGTCTAGAAAAGAAAGAGGAATGATAACAAGAATATGAAAGGGATTGTATATTGGCATGTGAAAATTAGCTGTTAAATACAATAGAGGTCTCACATTACTTTTACAATGTGTACTGAGAAATTTGACAAAGAGCTAGAGATAGACAAGTAGTACACCTTGAATTCTGGTACACAAAAGTAAAACGTGTAAGGTAAAACTCCCTCCTCTTTATATCTTCCCCACAATGAAGAATGAGTTCTTTCTGCAAAGGCCATCCTAGCAGCATGGAAATTAACTTAGAACAATGAACAGCAATAGACCATTCACCTGCCTTCAACTTTAAGACGTATGGTATGAGAACAATTCAACTCATAGTGCTCATCTCAAAATTTATTGACAACCAATGTAAGTCCATAGAGAAATTACTATATATATATATTTTTACTGTAAAGCCAATAATTTTTTTAAAATAAGAATATAAAAAAAAAAAACACCGTAGGACACAGAACCCAGAGTAAACACCGGAACTAGAAGGCTTAGCGAAATCTGCACAGAGAAGGTGACATTTGAACTGGGTGTTGAAGGATAGATGGGATTTCACAGGGCAGAAAAGAGAGCAAGGTACATTCCAGATAAAGGGAACCTGTATAAAACCAGTGTGAAGAAAAATTAATTGTTCTTTGACATTTTTATTTTTGTTCACACTGTGACTTTGCAGAGACAACTACTGTTCACAATTTCTTATAAGAAGAGATTAGTGTTTCTTCATATTTGCTAATGTGTTCATTTGTACAAATTTATCAAATACCTATTATGTACCCAGTACTATGTGAGGTCTTGAAGAGAAGACAAAAGATAAGTTGGACAGGCATTTCTCACTGAGGAGCAAGCCATTCAAATGCAGAGGGAAGCGGTGCTGTAACGGAAACAATATAGGCTGTGGAGTTGGAAGTCAGTTTGAGTTCTAGTATCACTACTTATTAATTGTGTGAAACTATTTTGTAATTTCTTAATCAATACAATAGGCATCCTAAATCTTAATATTTCAGAGTTGTTGTGGATATGAGAATAAAATGAATATGTTTGCCATATTATTGATACTCAAAACAAAACTTTAAAAAATTCCAAAATGTGTTCTCTATTCCTCTAATGGTTCTCAGCAAAGAACTGAATATCAGCATAGATGGTATATATGGTCACATCGAGCCAAAATGAATATAAGTTTATGAAAATCAAGCTCATGTTCATTGGGGCAATCATGGAAGAGTTCACTGAAGGGGCTTGATGCCATGCATAAATATTTGGAGAAGTATAATAAAATTAAATCTTTTTCAAAGAAAACACACGTCAGGGTTTACTTTAGAAGACTAATCTAAAGTGTCTAGAAAAAGCACAAGTCTCCTGGAAGCAGAGATTTAGGGGAAAATAGTTCTGTGTTAATGAGTACTGAGATACATGTGTTAAAACACATCATGCTACAATGAGGCCTGAGAAGCAGTGTAAAAATCTTGTATGCCAACCCCAAGAGATTAGGGCACTACTGAAGGTTTCCATACATGCACTCTTCTGGAGGCACGATGAGGACCACATAAGAGTTGAAAGCATGACTGGATCCTTCTTATCACTGAGACCTCATACCAACTCTTATCTCAGAGTGACCACTGCTCACCTCTGCCTTAATTAAGTAATCTCTCCCTTACTATAACATCATACTGTTAGAAATTACCTTGCTTATTTATTCATTCATTTGAAATTATTTTTCTCCTCAAACTTTAAGCACCATGAGAACTTCCCTTCTTCCCTCCCTTCCTCCTTCCCTCCCTTCCTCCTTTCCTTTATTCCTTCTCTCCTTCCTTTCTTCTTTCATCTGTCTCTGTCTCCCTGTTCTCTCTCTCTCTCTCTCTCTCTCTCTCTCTCTCTCTCTCTCTCTCTCTCTCTCTCTCACACACACACACACACACACAGACTTTTAAATATCTTGCATTAGTAACAATAAAAAAAAAAGCTGGTAAATATTTTACATTAGAGTTTTGACAGTGGGTATGATAAAAAAAAAAAAAAGGAACAAATCAGGCTTATACTCATGCAACCTGTGCTGACCAAGAGTTGGTCAAAAATAATTTCCCATGCCAAAATGTGCACTACATTCATATAACTCAATGAGTGTGTAATTTTCCAAACTATGACCTCCTGTCACAAATCCATTTATCTGCACTCTATCTCTGTGCTCTGGCCATTCACATGTCATGCTTTCATAGGATAGCTTCCACTAAAGAAAATCACACTTTTCAAGGCCTACTGTGTACATATTGTATACATTAGCTAATCCTATATAATAAAAGGTTAATATGCAAATCGACAGAACAGTGGAAAAACCAGTTGATATGATGCACACTGACCACCAGGGGGCAGATGCTCAATACAGGAGCAGCCTCCTGGTTCTGGTTGTCAGCTGGTGAGTGCAAGGACAGTGGTGGGAGCCTCTCCTGCCACTGCAGCAGTGCTAAGGAAGTCCATCTGCTGGCTTAGGTTCACTCCCTTTCAAGGGGTGGGCATAAGACATAAGTGGGACATCCCCCTAGGGCTCCCGGACTGGGAGAGGGAGCAAGCTGGGCTGAGGGACATTCCCCCTCCCCAAATGCCTCTAGTTTATTATAATACCCCTGATGTTCTACAATTTTCCTAGAACATAAATATTTGTTCAGTAAAGTTTCCATTAATAGTGACTATATTTCCATTGTAAAGATGATAAAGCTGAAGAACAAAGAAAATAATCACCTGGCCAGGGTGCAGGGAATATACTATTCTCTTCACTAACCAGACAGAGAGCCTGGGTTGAAGAAACTAATGACACACTGTGTGTCTCCCTCTATTTCCGTTGAACTCAGCTATGCCTACATATTCCAAATCCAAAATGCTCTGTCTGCCCTCACTCTCATATTCTGAAGTCTGATATAAACCATTAGGTTTGAACCAGTTCTCCAAAGTATTATAAATGAAATGGGTAAGAATAGCAGAAGAAGCACTGGGAATTGTGAAAATTCTCCTAAGTGTGATGATTAAATAAGGAATAAAGGTTAATAAAAAAGAATCTTGAGAGGTAGCCTTGAGTAATATTCAGGGGGGAAAATATTCTCTTTCAGAGTTTAAGAAATCAGGACATTTTGTATCATCATTCTTCATTCTGCAACAGAATTGCTAGAATTAGTAATGCATGTAGGACACTTGTATAAGGCAGTGGGCAATACCACTCTGAGGAAGAGAAAGCTCCCAGGCTAACGTTTTGTGTACTATTGAAGTTTACCCTTGCTTAATCATCCAAAGGTGATGCTATTTTGAGCAGCTGTGCTAATGAAGTGTTGGACCTAGGTAGTCACAGAAGTTGATACTCATTTATGCAGAAAGGGGATAAGAGCAAAAGTGGAAAGAACAAATTTAGCACCTTTTTTTTTTCAGGAAAATGCCTGAGCTTACTAATAATACAGTAAGTCAGAAGAAGCAGTCTAGTACACTACCCAAACATGCAACTTAACATGCATCCCAAAAACTTACATGGTGTTACAGTGCACAAAGAACAGGTGTTCATTTACAAATCATGCATACTGACAATATATGTATGCCAGATTCAATATATTTGAAAGGCTCTAATAAAAGCTATTCTGTCATATCTTATGGAATATTTCATATATTTGATAAATGAAGAGAGTATTCAGAGAAAAACCTATCCCCTTAAACAGAAAACATTTTTTATATGCCCTGTCACAAATAACGCAACTTTTCTTACTATGTAGTTATTTCTGTAAATAGATTAATCATTGCTTATAGAGACAGAACTCAATAAAAAATACCAGCTTTAAAGATTGTCATATTTTTTTAGTTTAAATAGCACTGTGAAATCATATTCGTGTTTGATTCTTTACAACATTTTCTCTTTGCCGCAACACCATAGTTATGTTCTCCTTGACTTGATGTAAGTTTTAAACAATATCTAAATTCACTAACCTTAGGTATTGCCTTTCAGAGAAATTATATGAACAAAACACATTTCACAGTGCTAGATCTCATGAACTATATGTGAAGTCATTTAAGCAATCTAGCAGGGAATAAGAAACAAAAGGAAATTATGATAAAATAAAAATATATCAAGCTACAAAAGGTATTCTTTAAGATTGAATCCTGCCATATTCCAATTACCATTAAGCAAAACTATCTTATAGTTATAGGTTATTAGAAAGTCAGTAAGTAAAGCCTATGCCACTTACTAGTAATAGTGAACAGAGCCAGTGGAATTTCAGTTTATGCCAATAAGCTTTACCACATTTTTTCAAGCAAATGTTTATTGGCCAGAACACTGTCCTAATATTAGTGAGGATGTACTAACAAATTTGTTTAAACATATTTAGGTTGATAGTTATTGGGTTTTTCCCTGCATTACTGCCTTGCAAAAGTAGAAAAACTGACAGTACTTGGATAATTTGGTATTAGAGGGTAAACCAGATTAAAATATTGTGTGTTTATAATGCAACATAGAATTGCATTGTTGATGAATTGCTTTGAAGATAAAAGAAACTTAATCCTAACTTAAATTCTTTAACATCTACACTAATAAAAGAGTATCATACTAATTGACCTACCTTCTCAATGCCCAACAGCCAATCAAGAGTGAGTATGCAAATTAACCCAATAAAGATGGCAGGTTAATTTGCACAGGCATCTGGGCAGCATGGGAAGACAGAAAATGCAGCTTCGGCTAGAGCAAAGGCAGTGTAGGAAGCCAGGGGGATTAAGGCCTGTTCTTGCATGAATCTTCATGCAAGAATGGGCCTCTAGTATAGGAATATAAACCCTCTCTTACTGAGAGAACAGAATAAGAATACAAACCTGAGAGTATATGTCCAAACCCATTAATCCATGGCTTTGACATAGCATCATGAAAATATTTATTTTAGACATTGAGTAAAGTTACACTATACATTCACATATTTAAAATACCACCATCTTGAGCAATTTTTTTTGGTATTTTTATTGGTATTTATGACACTGGAGCTGGTTGGAAAGGAAATGAGACTCTGGAGGTTCTTTGTGAGAATTCACTGATAGAATCAGTGCTTCAAGACAAGGGAAGATAGTTCATATTTTTGTTATTACTTTGGTAAATAAAAATTATTACTTCAACAGTTTCATATTGTTATGAACCACTGATTCATGTTTGATTTCAAGCTATCCACTGACAATTATCACAAGGACAATGTTGTAAGAAGCAAGAAAAATAAACTAAATAACTAAGGACATTTTCTCTGAAGTATGCTAAACATTACAGCTTCTCACTTAAGAGGGTTCATCGTTTACCCAACTTAGAGCCCACTTTCATGGCTGGCCCTATCTCCTCCTCCAGGCAGACAGAGCAAAGCTCTCAAATGCTCCATCCTCTCAATACACCGCTGTTTGGAAAGTGATGGGCATCTACTGCTAGTCAGGTTGAGTACATGTACTAGCACAGCATGTAGGTTGGGTCTACAACTGAAGCTATGGTTAACTGAGAAAGGTAAGGTGAGTTTATGGTAGAAATTTTTTTAAAAAGGTAATCCATAGAAGAATGGAAAAACAGAGAGAACACAAATGAGATACTATGGAGTCCCTTAGAATGAAAAGGGATATGAGAGAAACGTATTATTTAATTACTTCAAATAATAAACAGGAGATATCATACAGAGTAATTAACAAACAGGGATTAAACAAATTTAAATGAGAGAGAATAAAAAACACAATTAAAGACAAAAAACAAATTAATGAATTCAGCCACAAACATATTTTATTGCCTAAACCATAATGTTAACACAGATACATGAAAAATAGAGCTTCATGCTAAAATAAACAGGTCAATGGGCCATAATAAGGGGGCAGGAAAGAAAAAAGGTAAGGTGAGAGATCTTATTCAACTCATCTCTGTAAAGAAAAAGTTGGGAAATGCACATTGGTAATTTTTTATTTATATGTTTACTGTAAATCCCTGAGTCAGAATACTTATAAGACGAGCTGATCAACAAAGGATTTAAATAAATGAATTAAACCAGCTGAAAGCTAATGACAAATCCCTCTAAGATCTCCAAACACAATGAAATGGGACAATAAACATATTATTTTCTTTCAGCTACAAAATACTACAGTCTCTAATGATATATATTCAATAGAGAATTAAGATGAATAAAGAAAAGAACTGCATTGCCAGTCTTGTTTTAGGTAGTGATTATCCAAATGAGCTTTATGTTATAGTGTTGCTATTTACTGGATTCTACAGATAATTGTCCTACCATGAAACTTCATATAAAGGTGTGGTGACTAATCCCTCAGTTGAACACTACATTAATAAAAGAAACAACCACCCCTATCTAAAGTGTTTGAAAACACCTCAGATACCTAAAGGGAAATTACTTCCGTGATGTGTGCATAACTGTAGTGCTTATTAAGCTTTAGATTAGCAAGAAAATGTTGTATTTTATTCACTCATTGTCCTCATGATATATATTCTTACAATAGCTAATGCTTCTGATAATAAATTCTTTCCCGAGTGACTCATGGATGAATATTCACCCACTATATATTGGGACTCTATAATTATCAATTATCTTATAGAAATCCAATACCTTTACTCTAGTAACAATTGCAATGTCACCTTTGGGAAAAGAAACAAAAATGCACATGACAGATAAGCAAACCAATAGAACACACAGAATACATATCAGTGCCACTGCACTGGTCAAAACAAATGCAACGAGAAACTTCACAGACGCAAACATTGTTTGTTTATTTTTGGAGCCATTTGGATTGTCTGTATTTTAGTCACTTACTTGAATACTGCTATAAAAACAAGCAGGCTGATTAATGATCTTCTAGTAGACCAGAGCCTATCATCCACTTAGGAAATCTTAACCTTTAATATAATTTAAAGTCTATCAATGTTTTCCATGGTGTGTGCCTCATTTCTCTCACAACTCTACCTTTTGTGGGGAGTTTTTATTTCATTGCAAGAAACCTTAGGACTTTTCCCTGCTCAGTCAAACTCCTAAATTTAACTATAGTGTCTTCTTACATTGCAACCCTATTGTTATTTTAAATATAAATAAAGATGCTATTTTAAAGATAAATGCCTTATGTGTGCAGATTCCTATCCACAGGCACACAAGTGGAAAGCCTCCAGAAGCACCCACAAAGCCGAGAAGCATTCCACCCATTTATTAGCCAAAGTTGTAGAGAGACTATGACACCTCAGAACAGCAGACACTGCAAATCATCCTCATAAAATATCCTACACCTTCTGCTCAGACTGTACTTCTGGTATCAGTAGTATAGGTATCACCTGAAAGCTTGTTAGACCAACTGCATCTCCAGCTCCCAGACCTGGCCATGGGAAACTGCATTCCAATAGGTGATTCACTTGCATAATGAAGTTTGAGATGCGCCCCTCCACACCATAGGAGGAACACCTAACTTGCAAGTACTTGGCAAGTAATCAATGAGGGGGGAAAAGCCCAAAACTGTCTCACCCTCTTCTTCCTCAAACCCCCACCACTACCTCTTGAAAAATCAAAAGCAAGCAAACAAACATGACCAAAGGTGCTGCCTTGCCTGGAAGATATTCCCCTGCCCCACCTCAGGGGAAACACTGAGTTAGCTGTGGGAGGTTGTTTGTTCACCCACAAGCTCTCCTAAGTGGAAGAAGCACTAAGTGACTATTTTTAATTTCCATCGCATGAGACTGTATTGCACTGGTGTGTTTTCCTCTGGAGATAGTCTGCGCATTCTGTTCTTTCCAGTCCTTAGCAGAGTGGAACCCTCATTCTCCTGTGAATACCAGCTGAGTGCTCAATGCCTCTTCTCTGACTTCCACTAAGAACTACACTAAGAATGTAACTATAAAGACCCTCTGCTGTCTAAAAGCCTTCCAGGAAGGATAAGGGATAATTTGGATATTTTGATATGTGCTGAATGGTGTGACATTTAAGGAGTGTGTTTGTGTGTGTGTGTGTGGGGGGGGGGGGCTTGTTAAAGTTTTATCAATTAAATTCACGAATAATGCAATTCTATGACCAAAGGAGTCTAGCTCTAATCTTAGATGATAGGTTCATAAAGGCAAGGGCTATCATCTGCTTTGTTATTGCTGTATTTCCATGTAGTCCCAGCATATGACATATGTCCAATTGTTAACTTTTATAAATGAATTGAGTTGAATCATAATCAATTCTTTCAGTCTAATTGGACAGTGAGGTCTTCATATATATAAAATAGAAGCAAGCCTTGAGTCATAGTCACTCCTTTGTGGCAAATCATGTTTTCTTCAGTAGACCCAAAGCTCATTCTGTTATGCATGTGAGTCATTTTTATTCACTGGAATTGTGTATGTGGCCAAGGAGAATAGTTTGCATATGGCTTTATAAATCTAAATAACCAATACTAAACACACATACACACACATTTCAGAAACAAAACAAAAATGTGTAGAAATAATTTTGTACGATGATCAGGAAAATAACTAAACAATATGCAAAGATCCTTAAAACCAAGTGCCAGTTACTATATGTGAGGGTAAAGGTTACTCTAAAATGTATTTATTGACATGTTAGACAACAAAGAGACAGTAGAGCTTCCAACTAAAATATTCATAAGAGATAATATCTAATGCATTTGGGAACTGATAATTCTGAAAACAGAACATCATGCCTTTGATATCTATAATAATTCACTGCTGATAGACCTTTGAAGCTGACTCATAAACTCTTCAAAAGATAGGCTTAGTCTCAAAAGCTCCTAATGTTACATCCCAGAATTATTTTTAAGTGACAGAATTCAATATTTATATTAAAACTGATCTGGTATCATAAGATGACAAGAACATTACACACAAATGACTACTTAATGAATATATTTTATGATAATGAAAATTAGTTAAATGATGCACTAAATCTGTTGAAGCATTCTCATTTTTCATTGTTTATATGAAAATAGGACAGTACCTACAATTAGGCTAATTAATTAAATGAGACAAGATCATGATGATTTTAATGTACAAATTGAAAATAAAGAGGACATATATTTTCTTAATTATGGGAGGTCCCTAAGATTTATAAAATTTTAAAGTGCTAGAGGTAAAGGATCTATAAATCTTTAACTGTATGAGATATTCCCATGGAACCTGACTCTAAGTCTTCAGATTTGCTATCAACACCAAGAAGCATCTGATACAATGTGGAAATCATATCCTGTCATGTATGAAAATTTCCCCAAGATTTACTTGATACGTTCTATATTGGAGGGTGTTCTACACTATATTCTTAAATGGTGGTTTTGTGTACATAGGTATCTATGTATGTTTTCAACTAGATATCTTTATGTAAATTACTTCTCAGAGATGATATAATGAACAACATAAACTGATGAACAAAAACAGATTCAGAGACAGAGAAGCACCTATCAGAACATCAAACCTCTGAAGAAAGATAGGGGAGGGGCAGGGTAAGAAGGAGAGATCAACCAAAGGACTTGTATGCATGCATATAAGCCTAACCAATGGACACAGACAACAGGGGCATGAGGGCATGAGTGGAGTGGTGGTGGTGGGGGAGGGGCAATGGGGTGATAAGGACACATACCTTAATCAATCCCTTAATCAATGAAGAAAAAAAATCAATCTTAAAAAATGCACAGTTTTTAAAGGTCTGACTTGCAGACAATTCTAAGTGAAATATTTGTTTAAAAAGCAATATATCATGCAGTGAGGAACACTGAGTCTAGGGAGATAACTGTGAATTCACAGAGCCTGAGTTGTTACAAACTGCTCTAACTTTCCGGTCATTCACTCAACAAATGTTGAGTAAATACCAATGTTTCAGGCACAGGTCTGGACATTGATGAGTAGTGTATAAGCAGAAAATATTCTTTATCCTTAAAGAAAAGGGAAAAAAAAAATATATATATATATATATATATATATATATATATATATATATATATATATATATATTGTAAGGATAAAGGAAAAAGGGAGAGTTATTAGGAGGCTACTGAAATAAATCAGTTGGAAATGATAATGTCATAGAGTAAGTTGGCAATGATGGAAATGGTGTGTTATTGTTTCACTGTTAGATACTGAATATATTCTTGAGATTCAACTTATATATTTTTCTAATAGATTAGATCTGCAGTATACTTTAAAAAAAGAGAAATCAACAACAAAAAACACAAAGATTTTGTTCTGAAATTCTAAAAGGATGGCATTGATATAAACATGGGCAAGGCTGTGCAAAGAGAATGTTTAAAGTGAGGGGATATTTAGAGTTCCATTTTGGACATGCCTAGTTTGATATACCTTATATATATTCAAATTAACCTATCTAACAAACCCTTGATTATGTGCATCTGGAATTTAGGGGAGAGATCCTGTTGTACCTTCGGGTGTTCTGTAGCATACATCATTCTATTTCTGGGCATGCCTTCTAGGATTTACTCATGCCTCACGACTTCCTCTGAAAGTCAATTATCAGATATGAAACTGCAGACAGAAAGCAGATGAAATTTGAGAATACAAGACTGTATGATATTATCAAAGGAGTCAGTATAGTGAAAGGAAGAAAATCAACAAGGACTAAAACTGGATACTACTCAAGATTGTAGGCGATCAAAAGAAACCAGGAAAGGAAACTGAGAATGAATGGCCAATGAGGTAAAATGACAACCAGGGAAATTTGTATTCCAGGGGCTGAATAAAGAAAGAGTCAATTGGCAGAGAGTTCAAGTAAAATAAGGGCTGAAAAGTGGTCAATGGCTTTAGTAATAGGAATCTTGACAAGAGCACTATTGAGCAGGAAGGGTTAACACATGCTTTGTGGATTCAAGGGTGAAATTGGAGGCAGTAGGAAAAGATGATTATTTCTTAAAGATTTGTTGTTAAGGGAATAAAAATGTTAATAGTTAAAGGGGCAATTGAGTTATGAGAGTTTTTTTTTCCTTTTAATGGTAGAAAGAGTAACATGCTGTAAGTCAGAATGATATAATAGAATGGGAAAAACTGATGATGAAGAGCAAAGAGGGTATAACTATCTAAAGAAGAACCTTGAGTGAGAGGGGTGGGTTCCAGTAACAGGAATAGCTAAGGCGGCCTTAGCTATTAACATGAAGATTTCACCCACTGCAATAGAGAGAAGGCAAGATATAGAGCACTTGCTCATACCTGTGTAGGTGCAGCTGTGGCAGCTGACAGGTTGGTTTCTTTTGACTATGTATATTTCCTAATTAAAATAGAAATTAAGACAATTATTACAAAAATTGAGGTGTTGTTGGTTTGAGAAGAGAGATGAAGAATAAATATTAGTCTCAGACAGTGTAAGATTGAATGGACTCACTTGATGTTGATGAATTAAAGTCTAACCTGAAAGAAGTCACTTTAAACAAAGAGTCCTGTGTTTTCTTCCAGCCACAATTAGCTGCAGTTTCAGGCACAGAATTTCACACATGAAATTATAAGAATCATGATAGGAATAGTATTAGAGAGTGACGTGAGCCAAGGCTTAAATTTTCAAAGAATTAGACAAATGACAAGGGTGGCAGTGATAAATGAAACAATAATTGGCAATGGTCAGTGTACTCTAGTGGCATAAAATTAAAGCAAGGTGTTTTTAGGAAAGATAGGGGGGAGATGGTCTGATAACATCAATAAGGAGCAACGAAATGTCTGTAATCATCTAAGACTAGCGGTCAGAGGAGGGTGAGGGTGAAACTCTCACCTTTAGAAGAGAATGCAGCAATGGAGAGGCAGGTGTCAACAAAACCAAGGAAATATTTTGAAAATAAGAAGTTATTCATCATTTTTCTGGTGACTGGTTGTAAATAAAAGTAGCAGGGGTTCAAGCGTTGAGAGATGAGCCCTAGCCAGTTTGGCTCAGTGGGAGCATTGGCCCAGGGTTCATTTCCGGTCAAGGGCACATACCTTAGTTGCAGGCTTTTTCTGGGCCCGGGCCATGGTTGGGACACATGCAGGAGGTAACCAATCATTATATTTCTCTCACATTAATGTTTCTCTATGTCTTTCCCTCTCTCTCCCACTCTCTCTCTCTCTAAAAAATAAATTTTTTTTAAAATTAATAGAAAACTATCTTCCAGTGAGGATTAACAACAAACAAAAAAGTGCTGAGAGCTGAGAAATGGGGTCAGACAGGGAGATGTGCAGAGGTGTGGGGGGATCAGAGTTCCACAAAGTGACAGTGACCAGGAACCCTGAGTTTCTTGTGGTGACTGATCAAGAATTTCTGCACCAGTCAAGTGGAAGCAATAATGCTCCCTATGTCGAGGACTGTAACAGGGAGTAAATATGGTAAAGATGTGAAGCTCTTAGCCCACACCAGGCAAAACATACATTCACTATAAATATTAGCTTTTCTCATCCTCATCCGCATCAATCAGACAAGGACACTGAGTCCACTAGGAATAAGCCATATAATTTTCTAGGGATCAAAAATTCCCCCTTAGAAACAAATCCCTGAAATCAGAATGTAAGCTGATGTGTTCTGAATTTTCTTCTAGCCACATTTAGCTGCATAGCTGTTATGAACCATTACAAAGTAAAAATCATCTAGCAAGCAGCGTCTTTTTAGAACAATGACAGCTATTTTCTTTGTTACTTTAGAACTCAGGTTTATTGACTTTGTTCCAATGACTTTATGGTACTTGACATGTTGATGCCTTTGATGAAAAGATGAGCAGAACCAAAATGACATTTTACATGTCAGCACTGAGAAATACCGAAGGTATTCCTGATTCATTGCATTTTTCTAACTCTGCATAGGTTTCTGGTTTGTTTTCAGTTGAAGTTACTCTTTCAATCCCAAATTGGTAGTTAGCATTTCCATGTGGAAATGTCTTGTCAGCTGAAATCTGTTTTCTTCTATGAAAATAGAGAAAGGACCCCATGTTGGATATGGTCTATTGGCAGGTTTTTGAAGTGTAAGTTTATATTCCTAATCTCTTTTCCCAGAGTGTCCTATTTATTCCCCTTCCATCCTTCCCTTGGCTCTCTCTCTGGAGAGTGTCATTTTGCAAAGGAATCTGTAGTCTATTGCAAGTCTGTCCTGTGTTAATTAAAATGACACACAAATCACTTGGGTGTCTGGCTCTCATAGATGTATTGCTCTGATCTACTTGTAATTACTAATTCTCCACTAAGCACTAGCAGTAGCCATATCACTGGGCATGAAGGTACTGAGAAGATTAATGAAACTGGATAAAATAAATGGAGTTGTAATTTGGGAGGACAACCAAACATTCCCACTAAGCAGACACTGCCAAAACTAGCAGGCTGTAGCTCATCTCTTATTGAGCCATGGCAGTAAACATTCATCAAGTGAAGAACAATAACATAACCAGCCTTAAAATGATGTCTCACTCTATGCATAGAGACTAGCATATCCTGCCTCAGGTTTTCTAATTAACTGTCAACAACATGAGGTTGAGTTACCAGGCATATTTATTATTTTTTAGCCAGTTCCAGTGCATGAGGTATTCCTTCAAACTTCTTGACAAGATAGCCACATGTAAAAGCAGATGGACAGCTAATAAGCTATACTGTAAGGTTGAGTAACATGGCATGATGGGCTAGAGATGTTACAATCCTCTCTCGGAAACAGGCAGTAAATCTGAATCCTAATTGCAGTGGCCCAGCTGTTTCCAATTGGATATCAGATAAGGAAAAATCTCATTTTGAAGTGTTAGCCCTCAAATGAAGCTAACAACCATGCAAAGCTCGTTTCTTTGGTTCCTATGGTAGTAATCACAGCTTTTTCCAATGGCAAGGCATAGGGATTCATAAGTCAACAGCACTGCAGAACTGTGCTGGGTGGGTGGGAGTAAGGGGATAGGCTTTAGGTGGTACTTTTTACTGGAAACTGGTTGACCATCTCAGTAGAGTGAATCATGACCAAGAACCTATAAAAAATGACACTAAAAACAACACTGTTCATTTGAAATAAGAGAAGCATACTGTCAAGTTACATCATGTAAAATCATGATTACTAAGCTTTCCTTCATTTACAAGGGGTTGAGTGACTTTCCTAGAGTAATACAGCTTCATAGACTCCAGTGTACTGATGTACAATTCAATAATTTCCTTACTAGTTCAGATAATATTTCTCCTATAATAAGGCCATGTTAAAAGTACACATATTTTGTGAGCAGAACATAAGATGGAACTTAATTTAATATAAAATGAAATATTTTCTCCAGACGATAAATGTAACTTGGGTGAGTATGCCAGGCATAATCAACATTAACTAAATGGTAACAAATTATCATGATGCTCCTTTTAATATTTAGAAAATTTTATACATAAGCTTTATTGTCTATTTTCTTCAAGGAATTACAAAGATAAGTTTGAACCCATGCCTTCTCTCACTCCAGTATAAGATGATGACTTACCTCTCTTTAAAAGAGGTGTGAAAGGATAATGATATTAAACGTGCCTACCTAGAACATAACACTTGTGTTAAATCATCTTGCTCCTCTTAGTTCCTCAGAGTTCCCCATCTTGTGTTAAAAGGTGGGTATCTGAGGAGCACTGAGGGTAGGAGACAAAGCCTTTATTTCCTGAGACCTTTAAAATGCAATTTCTTAGGCCAATATCTCCTCCCTCCCTTGGGGTCAGATGTGAAGTTCCTTTTAAGGGACTATCTTCAGGAAACACAAGGGAATGACACCATATTGAATGCAGACATTCACACACGTGAAGTTTTCATGTTAAATAGACATGTTGAAAGAACAGTTGAGGAATACAAAGAGATGTCCCTTAGCCCAAGGAAGCGAGGTTAGCTGAAAAGCAGAGAGGTTCAAGGAAGCCTTCTTTATTTGATTTCCAATCTCTCAATCTGGTATATTATTTGCTGGGTTCAGAAGAGCACAGAAAGGGCTGGAAACAGGAGCATCCTTTCCTTATACACTATTTCAAATTAAATTTTGATAGTTGTCAAGAGTACTTAAGTGTTCCCTCGGTCAGGAAAGGAGTTGAAGCAAAGCAGTGCACAATATGATTTAATAAATGCCTTACTCAGAAGGAATTTTATTTATTCTCCCTCCTTAAAACAATGTGTCTTCATTTAATCTAAGATACAGGGTCCTTAAATCCAATTATTTTCTTAAATAACCAGGCTTAATAGTAAACCATTAAACAGGTCAATGTCTGGGCAGATGGTACAGCTGGAACCTCTGCCAGCCAACCAGAGACCATCTTCAAAATTTGAGAATTATGAGAAAAAATGTAACATTATCCCTACTGTCTCCATCTACATAAATTATACATTTACTATTCTTTGTCAGGACCCTGTGCTGGATGGCATTCAATTTTAAAATGATGACAACCAAATGTGTGCAAGCACTTTAGGAAAAGATTAAGATTTCATGGGAATTGTATTAAACATGCAGGTGCCACACAATACATGTCTTAACATGCAGGGCTGTCTGTACTCAAAACCTGACCTGTCAACACTTGTCCCAAACCTACAATTTGTTAATAATTGAGATATTTCCTTAGAACTTGAGCTATGTTACTTAGGTTCTGTTCATATGAATATATAATTCAAAATTCAACATTAATTTTCCTGGGCACATTAGATACATTTAATTTTGAAACATCATTAGCTTTTGCATACATTTCTTCCATAGACACATACTTTGGTATCATACAACTTGTGACCTAGGGGATACTACAGTAAACCGAATATCAGAGACCTGAGTTCTGAGTGACTCTGTGACCTCAGAGATTTGACTTTATTCTCAGACAGAAGTTGGCTACTCTGTGTAATTTTATTGGGTTGACAAAAATATATCTCCCATGTGACTTCTTGGCCTTTGACTAATTCCATGAATATAAAATTTAAACTTTAGGCCCCCAAATTTGAGTGACTACAAATAATTGTGGTATATACAGATTGGTCCATTTGTACTATCCCTTTTCATGAAAATCCACCCATCTTGCGTTACTGCTTTACTTTAAGGGCATCATGGTAAAAAAAAAAAAAAAAAAAAAAAAAAAAAAAAAAAGAAAAAGAAAGAAAAATGATTCTGTTTTTAAATATCTCCTAACAGGCTTGTGTTAAATTGTTGTGATATCTTTGAAGCTGGCCGAAAACTATGTATCTCTGAGGTGGCTCAATCTACAAGGAACCGTTATCCCTACGTGGGCCCTCTATAGTGAATATTCTATATTGAACCCTCTGGGTAATCACTGGGGGAGTAAGACTAAGGTCAAGATCAGTATGTATAAGTTTTGAAAAAATATCTGAGAATTTTTTAGTAAAACACACTTATTTCTCATACAAAAATCTGTACATTGATGTGCACAGCAATTTTAATAATAGTTGCCAACATTTCTAAACAATTAAGATGTCCTTCAGAAGGGAATGAATAAACTATAGAATATCCAGAAAATGAAATATTGCTCAATGTTAAAAAAAAAATAGCAACCAAGCAATGAGAAAACAGAGTAACCCTAAATGCACATTATTAAATAAAATAATCCAATCTTAAAAGACTGTGTAATGTATGATTTCTACTAGATAACATTTAGGAAATGGCAAAACTGAAGAAGTACAAGGGACAATGTTTGCCAGGAATTAAGTAGTGAGAAGCCATGAAGAGCACGTAAGATTTTAGGACAATGAATAGTCTCCGTATGATGATATAATGATGGACACGCACCATTACACAATGTTAGACCCATAGAATGTACAACAAACACCAAGAGTGTCCCAGGATGTGAAGTATGGCCTTTGAGTGATTGTAATGTGTAAATGTAGGTATATTAATTGTAACATATGTACTATACTAGTGGGGGAAGTTGTTCATGAGGGAGACTAAACCTGGGTGGGGCAGGATATCTATAGGAAATCTGCATGGTGTCCCCTTAATTTTGCTATAAACCTCAAACTACTCTTAAAAAAATAGTCTTAAAATACACACACAGAAATTATAATAAAATTTCCATTTTTTACAATCCTATTCTATTTTCTCAAGTGTGTACATAAAAGCAAACTGACAGGCATTTCTTAAAATTATACTGACAATTTTCTCTACAATGAGCTACATAGAACATATATGAAAATGTATCTCCTTCAAATTCTGTGGGAATAATGAAATTTTCAGAGTTATCTCTTAGTCAAACTCCCATTTGGTTGAGGTGTAAGCATGGCTACAAGGCAATATTCACCTGAGTAGATGCTCATCAAAGAATATAAAGATGGAGACTTAAAATTCTGCTAAGACATTGTCTTCATTTCAGATTGAATAGGTGATTTCCCAGAATTTTATACCTGACTCATTAGTAAAATGAACTGTCAGCATGAAAATCCCATAAATGAAAGTCTGAGGTGCATGTCCTCAATGGGAGAAGCTGCTGCCTCCAAGAGCCCTCGCTGCTATTTCAGGTGTATTTAATGTCAAAGCCCTTTGTATTTTGAAAGTTCCAAATATGGTACTAATTACTGAGTTGTGCTGGGATTACAGAAGCATTACAGAGTTCTAATACCATTCCCAGGCTAATAATTTTGAGAAGTTTCTGACTCAGTTCTTACCCATAAAATGGAGGATACAACTCCATACTACAGATGCTCCTATTAATAGAATGAGTGACAACTAGTTTCAAAAGCAAATACTCCTGCCCTCACCCAGAGTGAAAAGAACTAGAATACCGTGCCCACATCAGAAAATATACTGGTGGGATGGTCAGCATCTCTGCCAGTCTCATCAGAAGCCAAGTCAACAGAAACTATCTTTGATAAATATCATTTATAGGGATCATGTTTCCTTCATATTTTTCAAAATAGCTTAATTTTTATATACATTACACAGGACCAGCACAACACTGCATTTTCAACCACATTTACCTATGCACCGATAATATCACTTTCTGTTAGGTACTCGACTATTATCATTTCCCTTTAAAGTGTTAGAGAGAGCCATTCCAAGAAGTAGTCATATTGAGACTGTTTCTACAACATCCTACCTAATAAAAGAGTAATATAATACACAAATTAACCATCACTGCACTACACCACAAGCCATGCCCACCAGCCAATCAGAGTGATTATGCAAATTAACCACAACCAAGATGGCTGCAACCACAGAGAGCAGGAGGGAGGCTTGCCAATGGAGGAAGCCAAGCTTTCCACACATCCTGGCAGGCCAAGGCCTCTGCTCAAGGATAGAAAGTTTCAATTATAGAAGATAAATAGATTTCAACAGAAATGGCAGCAGCTACAGAGCAAGCAGGAGGTTTGGCTCTGCTCTAGGCTATAAAGTTTCAATTGTATAAGATAAATAAACCTCAGATATAATAGCCAGCCTGCAACCCATCAAAGCCCCCTCATCTAGGCAACCCCCACACCCCAAGGCAACCCCCACCCTGATATGGGACACTCTTCAAGGCAAACCAGCTGGCCCCCACCCATGTACTAGGCCTCTATCCTATCTAATTAAAGAGTAATATGCAGATTGACCATCACTCCAACATGCAAGATGGCTGCCCCCATGTGGTCAAAGATTCTGTCCCCATTTGGACACAAGATGGCCACCGCAAGATGGCCAGCAAGGGAGGGAAGTTAAGAGGGACCAGGGCTGCAAGGGAGGTCAATTAGGGGCGATCAAGCCTGCAGGAAAGGGCAGTTAGGGTTGACCAGGACGGCAGAGAAGGGAAGTTGGAGGTGACCGGGCCTGCAGGGAAGAGCAGTTGTGGGGGATCCAGGCCTGCAGGATAGAGCAGTTGGGGGAAACCAGGCCTGAAGGGGAGGGCAGTTAGGGGAAAAAAGGCTGGCAGGGGAGCAATTAGGCATCAATCAGGCTGGCCTGGGAGTGGTTAGGATGTGATAAGGCTGGCAGGCAAAGCAGTTAAGGGCAATCAGGAAGGCAGGCAGGCGAGCAATTGGGAGCCAGCAGTCCTAGATTGTGAGAGGGCAGTTGGACATCCCTGAGGGGCCCATGATTGGAGAGGGTGCAGCCTGGGCTGAGGGACACCCCCCTCCCATTCAAGAATTTCAGGCACTGGGCCACTAGGTAGTATGCAAATTAGGTGGGGCACCTTAACAGTCACAACCGGCTCAGGAGGTCGGCCATGCAGATGGGTGGGAGGGGACTGCTTTCCCTGTGAAGCAAGCCACAGATGGCTCAGCCATGGAGAGGAATCAGGGCATCTTGCCCAAGCCACTGCCACTGCCGCCAGCCTGATTGATGCCTAACTGTTCCCCTGCTATCCTGATTGCCCTAACTGCCCTCCTCAGCAGGCCTGGATCCCCCACAACTACCCTTCCCTACAGGCCTAGTCACCTCCAACTTCCATCCTCTGCCAACCTGGTCAACCCTAACTGCCTTCCCCTACAGGCTTGATCTTACCCAACTGTCATCCCTTGCAGGCCTGGTCCCTCCTAACCTCCCCTGCTGGCAATCTTGTGGGGGCATGGAGGCAGCCATCTTTGACCACATGGGGGCAGCCATCTTGTGTGTTGAAGTAACAGTCAATTTGCATATTACTCTTTTATTAGGTAGGATAGAGGTCTGGTGCACAGGTGGGGGTCAGCTGGTTTGCCCTGAAGGGTGTCTTGTATCAGGTTGGGGGTTCCCTTGGGGTGTGGGACAGCCTGGGCAAGGAGCCTCTGGTGGTTTGCAGGCTGGCCACGCCCCCTGGCGACCCAAGCAGAGGCCCTGGTATCTGGGATTTATTTATCTTCTATAATTGAAACTTTGCAGCCTTGAGCAGAGGCCAGGGCTGGTCAGAGCAGGCGGGAAGCTTGGCTTCCTCCATTTTTGGTGAAATCCCAAGCCTCCTGCTTACTCCGTGGCCACAGCCATCTTGGTTGGGATAATTTGCATATTCTCACTTGATTGGCTGGTGGGCGTGGCTTGTGGGCATAGCGGAGGTATGGTCAACTTGCATGTTTCTTTTTTATGAGTGTAGATCATGATAAGATTATGATGCATTGTATTGATTTTAATATTAACTATTATCAGACTCATAATAATGAAAAAAAAACAGTAAAAGTAAAAACACCTTGTTTTTCATCATATTGCAATTTTGAATCATTCCAGTGTTTTTCTCTCAATGCAGTTTCAGCAATGCTTTAAACAATCTGTAGACCCAAAAGCTTTTAGAGCTAAATGCATCAATTACACATAATCTGGTGATAGGATCCTGCCATGAATCTTTAGTCATTCATCCTCAGCCCACAGAAAGCCATCTGCTTATTTCCAGTGCCCCTTGTTACACAGAGGAAAGGACACAATCTTAAACTGATTTTGTTCCCCTGCATTATGCTGCTTCAAAGTAGTTTTTGTTAGTAAAAAAAAAAATGTACTTATGCTTTCAATGACATTATTGACTGTAAATGTTAAAGTTTCCATAAAGATATGATGTAATCATCCTGACCTTTTTGATAAATGATCTTTGCTTGCATTCCCCGTTAGTGATTCAGAAAGTGAGACAGAACTATCTGAGGAAATATCCAACTTCAAATATTCAGTAACCACAACCCTGATTTGATTCCTTGCTGAGGTTACACTGCTATAAAATCCTGGCATTGTAGGGTAGGGTCTGAACTGCTCATTTCCTGTGCAGGTTCTCTGGGATAAGGGCAAAGCTATGCAATTTAATGGTGGAATGAGCAACAAAGAATGCATTCCATATCTTCAGCAAAGGCAACCTGACTTAATACCACTCAGAGGAGAAATAGATTTATAAAAATGTTTCCACCATCATTTTATCCTTTGATTTTTTACAACGTCTATGTTTACAGTGTAAATCCAACCAGAAGGTAAATTTTCTTAGGTAACATCAATGGTTAAAAGAAGAATAGGAATTAAAACTGTGGTCATGCAGTGCCTGGAGTAAAGTTGGCTCCAAACCTCCTTTCTGTCTTAGCAGTATTTTATGCATTTGAGTATTTTTTTATTGTTTATTGGCATAGATAGAGGTGGTATGGTGTAAAATTCCTGGCAAGTAAGTGTTTCTTTAATTAAAGCTGTTAATCATTTATAAGATAAGATAAAGATACTGCTCCCTGGAACATCATATGAAATTTATTTAGAGGGCAGTAATTGCTGAAATGTAGAAACTTTAACGTATACCAAATTTCTTAAAAGAAATAAAAATGTTTATACCACTAACAGAGTTGCTGGTCTAGTATCAGGACTGATACAATCCTGGCACCTACTCAACTTTGTCACTAATACCTACTTCTCTCGCCAAGGTAACATCACCTCTGTCTAGACTACTGTAATAACTCCTGAACAGGTCTCCTTCCCTCTGTTTTTCTCTTTAATTTGTATTCCATAGCATGGCCACAGTGATCTTTTAAAAATGCCTTTTTTAAGTCACCTGCTCATTAATTTCATGGCTTCTAATTGAAACAAGGATTAAATCCCAAACACTTAACATTGCTTAAAAAGTCACATATTAATTAATCCTACCCCTTTCTGGAGACTAATTTTCTCTGCTGCTCACTTTACTCCACCTACTTTGGCTTTCTTTCAATTCTTCAAAGACCATAAAGCTCCCCTTCACCTGAGTACTCATAGTTCTTCCTTCTCCTTGAAGCACATTTCCTCTACCCCCTGCCTCTCACACATGTGTCCCTGCTTACTCTCCTTCTTCATCTGCCTAAACCTCTTCTTTGACCCACAATTCTAATGATGCAAGTAGATCCTCCTATTATAATATCCTATCCAATCTTGGTTTTCCAGATCTCATCCATATTAAGGTTCATCATCACCTCCATGAAAACACACACACACACACACACACACACACACATACACACACACACACACACACAAATAAAACTAGGAAAATAAAACATTAAGTCCAAATTATCCACTGTATGGAACTATTGAGATATTTTGATAATGCTAACCTGAAACATATTTTTACATACATGGTAAATATACAAATTCCAGGATGATGCAATGTATTTGCAAAGTCTGAAAAAATATTTGCAAGATAACCACAAGGACTAAAACAAAACTTTTTGAGGTCATTTATAAAATGATAAGTTATTATAAGTCATTTTGTTTCCATCATAAAATAGAATTAAAGTTGAAAATGTTCCAAAGATAAGTTACAGCAGGGATACAAAGTGATGTCATTTCACATAAGCAAGTTTGACAGGTTAGTCAGAATGGCCTTGAGAAGTGAGTTGAAGATTCTAGGCATGACTCAGATTCACCAAGAAAGAGTGATTACTGATGTACATACTAGGCAAAAAAGCAGAGAAATGGTGATTCATTTTACATTTGAAGAAGAAAAGATAAAAGAAGGGAAGTGGTTTGACCTTAGCATGGAGTGAGGGGTGAAGGTGGAAGATCAACCAAAGAACTTGCATAACCCATGGACACAATCAATAATAGGACATGTACACATAAGGAACTGTTTGACATAGAAATTGGGACTCAAAAAAGAACTGTGGGCCCAGAAAGAAACTTACTACAGACTGATTCATTTGCCTCTCAGCATAACCATTATTGCTTATCTCATTTTCAGTTCTTATAAGTGTATTTCTAATACCACATGAGCTCATTCATCTAGGGGAAATGATGAACAACATAGACTGATTAACAAGAACAGCATCGATCAGACTGTCAGAACTTAGAGGGAAGGGGTGGGGATAAGGAAGAGAAATCAACCAAAGGAATTGTTTGCACACATATGAGCCTAACCAGTGGTCATGGACAACAGAGGGGTGGGAGCATGTGTGGAGAGGGGTTTGGGATGGAAATGGGGAGGGGGGGATATGAGGACTAATATGTGATACCTTAATCAATAAAGTAATTTAAAAAATAAATAAAATTGAAAAAAATAATAATAGGGCAATAGCGCAGTGAAGGCCTGGTGGGGGCCGGGTGGCAGCTAGAAGGAGTCAAGGAGGGTTGGGGGAGAAAGGGAACACATGTAATACTTTCAACAATAAAGATCTTTTTTAAAAAAAAGAAAAATTGCAAAATAATAAATAATAAAATAAATTATTTTTTTTAAAGAAAAAAATGAAGCCCAGAATTCAGGACTGTTGACTATTTCTCTAGAAAGTCGTCATTATATTACTGATCACTCAGTAATATGCAAAGCAGGAAAAAAACAAACACTCTTTTTTTCTTTTTCTTTCTGTTTCTACAGTATCCCATTCTTAGGTATTTCCCTACCTTAATGGTTATTCTTTTTTGTTGTTGTTGTTAATATATTTTATTAATTTTTCACAGAGAGTAAGAGAGAGGGATAGAAAGTTAGAAACATTGATGAGAGAGAGACATTGACCAGCTGCCTCCTGCACATCTCCCACTGGGGACGTGCCCACAACCAATGTACATGCCCTTGACTGGACTCGAACCTGGGACCCTTCAGTCTGCAGGCCGATGCTCTATCCACTGAGCCAAACCGGTTTCGGCCCTTAACGGTTATTTTTAAGTTTCCTTTGGGAATGTTTGCTCCTGTGTTCAACCTCTAAATGTTGGATTCCTCAAGGGCTCTGTCTTTGTTCTTCACTTTTCCTTTTAAGTGACTTCATCCCATTCCATTACTTTTAAATAGTTTAATACTCAGGACTACAGCATCTTTATTTCCACATAAACTACAACTCTTTATTTCCAACTGACCATTCTGTCTCCACATGGATGCCTTGTAAGTATTTCAAATTTAATTTTAACATGGACAACTCAGAAGTCTTAATTTAATGTCAAAACCTACTTTAAGACCACTCTTCATTATTTTCATAAATACATATACATCCTGCAGTTGTGTTGTGTGTTTTTTTATTTATTTATTTGTGTGGGGTTTTTTTTTTTTTTTTTTTTTTTTTTTTTAGGTTTTTTGTTGTTCTTCTTTCTCTTCTCTCCCTTATATTCATTCAGTTAATAAGTTTTGTTGATGCTAATTCCAAAGCACACCTTGAAGCCATCCAGCTTTTTCTATTCTATGATGGCCCCTCTAGCCCCAGTCATTGTCTCTGTCTGAAATATTTGAGAGCCACCTAACCAGTCTCTTCCCTGAGTCTATTTTTCCCTCCTTGCTGAGATCCATCTTGATATGGTAGTCAAGGGGATTTTTTTTTCAAAACATGAATAAGAATTTATGGTGGCCTGATATAAAATTTTGTCATGCCTTATTAAATTTAGAAGTAAATACAACTCCTAACTTGAGTTCTAAGGCCTTACATGATAATACTCTGTCTTCACTCACATATGAATTTATATTATACCTAGAGGCCCAGTGCACAAATTCATGCATGGAAGGGTCTGGACAGCCCACCATAATGGGGACCAATTGAGCCAGGCCAGTGGCGGGGAGGGGATGCAGAAGGTTGGCCGGCCTTAGTACACATCATAGTAACCAGTTGTTCCACTCATTCTGGTCATTCAGACATTCTGGTTACTTGGCTTTTATATATATATATATATATATATATATATATACTTTTACCCTCCACCTGTTACGGAGCGAGTCCCCAAGAGATGGACCACTGAAGCCAATTTGATTAAGCCAGCAAGAATTTATTACAGATTCGAATCTGGCTCAAACCGGGGCTGACGCAGCAGCCGGCAAACACCCAGGTAAGAGCCCTGATGGAGGGGCAGTCCCTCCTCTTATACCTCTTTTCCCATCCCATCCCACTGTTGGTGTGTCACTCCCTGATTGGCCCCTCAGGACAAAGAACTGGCCATCCTTAGCTGTTCCTAGGTGGTTTGTACAAACTTGTCTGTTCTGTCTCAAGCAGGATGTCTGTTCTGTCTCAAGCAGGAATGCAGGACTTTGCGGTTTTGCTGACGCCAATCTCCTAGCTAGATCTAGAGGGAGGTTTGCAGGTTTCACTGTAGAGGAATTCCAGGCATCGAGTTTCAACTGACCTTATCTTTTTAAAATTTTCTTCTCTGGTCTGGTCTGTCTCCAGAGTCCTTATCTCTTGGGCCAGCTAGGCCCACTGTCACACCACCCACTACATTTCAGCCATATTAATTTTCTTTGGTTCCTCAAACATGTTCTACTCATTTCTACCTTAGTGGCTTAACATTCCTTAAAATCCTTTCTTGAAGGCTTACATCTTATAATTCAGATTTTGGCTTAAATTTTACTTAAATGGTCTTCTCTAATTATAATTCTGCAATAAAAACCATAGAATCTCTCTGAATACCTCTTCCTTTATTATTATTATTTTTTAAATTTAGTACATGGCACTTATTATTTCCTGATAATTTTGTTGTCTATTAGGTAATTTATCATTCATTCATTATTTTTTGTGTCTTTACTTGAAAATAGGATCCATGAGAGCAAATGACTTTGTTTTATTGGCATAGTAGGCATGTGATATGTATTCATTGAATTAATAAGCTATATTTCCTATACTATTTTTAAATTAACATAGAATTGATTCATTCTTAAGTCTCAGCAACATATTTTTAATCTTGGCTATATTCTGTGACAATTCAAGAATTTTTGGCATATATTTATAGTAATTTACAAACACATGTAAATATACCTTCATTAGAAAAAGTAAAACTCAGGCAGCAACTAAAATTGGGAATAAATGTCAAGTTAAAATATATATTAATTAATTTTAGTATGATTATCTGCAGTACTTTCAAATAAAAACCTTTTAATAAATAAAATATTCACCTAAACTTACATAAATGTTGCTTTTTTCTATTAATAAAGCACTGGTTTAAGAAAAATAAAATACTGTATAAATTTTAAAAAATTCTCTTTCATAATGTATTATCATTTTCTATTGTTCTGGGTGTGTCATATTCAAGCTATTCCTTATTCATATGAGATATTCAGATTTCTAACAGTATAGAAGAATGTCCATGCAAATTCCTATGCTTAATGGCCCAGTTATATACCTAATAACAACCCTTAGGTGCCATCAAATGCCTCACCTACATGCACTAAGAGAAAAATAACAGCTGCCTTCACCTTCTTTCTCTTACAAAATATCTTAAGAATTATTCTTACATTAAATAAAATGTTAAATTGCACAGTGGAGGATTGTTTTTCTCAGAGATTGGCTTTTCCAGAGTTCAATCTTCAGAATCAGAGTTCAATGTTTATTATGATTCTGTTGAGATAAAGGCAGAGAAGGTAGATAGGCTCTGATGAGCTGAAATCCTAGCTTTGTCAACCTTGAAAGAAAATAAAAAATCCTAAATGATGTGGAAAGCAGGCAGGGAGAGCAGCCTGCTGATGGGAGGAAGGATGTGCAGTACATGAGTTTCACTGACAGTCCTGGTGCCTGTGCTCCTGCCAATTCCACCATAATTGACATTTATGAATGATATTTCCAGTATCTGTAGCTATTAGATAGTCGGCAATGCAAACGAGTGGCCGAACCATGGTTCCTTATGCTGAGGCAGACCTTGGAATATTGTAGGCAGCTACATTAAAATATATAGTGGGAAAATATATAGTTGATATCATCAGTTGCTGGATATTAAAGAGTACTCCAGATGTTGAAGTGTTTCTTCACATGCAGCAGTGAGCATTGCCATGTGAGAGGACGTAGAATATAAGCCTGAATGAATCCCTTCCCTCCCTCTCTCCTCTCCTTTCTTCCTTCTGTTATTTAGTAAATATTTAACAAGCATGAGCATCTACCATATTATCTGTCACAGGAGATACAGCTTTGAACAAGATAGAAAAAGCTTCTCTCTCATAGTGATTCTGGGAACAGAGAATAAGTGCATAGCTAAACTAATAAATAAGATAATCATGTTTTATAATAAATACTATTAACAAAATAATCAGGTTGTAGGTATGGGATAATAGTTGGAATACGCCATGTTAGATGAGATAATCAATGAGGGCCTCCAAGTTGAGACAAAAAATAAAAACAATCCAGCCATGCAAAAGGTCAGCAAGAGCCGAAACCGGATTGGCTCAGTGGATAGAGCATCAGCCTGCAGACTGAAAGGTCCCAGGTTTGATTCCGGTCAAGGGCATGTACCTTAATTGCAGGCACATCCCCAGTAGGGGGTGTGCAAGAGGCAGCTGATCGATGATTCTCTCTCATCAATGTTTCTAACTCTCTATCACTCTCTCTTCCTCTCTGTAAAAAAATCAATAAAATATATTTTTTAAAAAGGTCGGCAGGAATAAATTCTAGTCAAAGAGAACTAAACACCTGGAAATAGAAAATATTTTATTGTATGTGAGAACCTAGAAAATCAGCATGACAGACAAAAGTCTTCACCAGTGGCCTTATATTAAATGAAGATATAAAGAGTGTCAGGGACCAGATTTAGAGAGTTAAAAATATAGTAGCTAATGATAACAAGTCTAGCATTTTTTTATTATGGAGAGCATTTCAGCCTAAAAGCAATCACCATGAACCTAGATGGCACAAGTGTATATGGACCCAAATCACACATATAGCAACTTGTAAAGCCAGAACAAGAGCCTGTCTTCTGATGCTCTCTCCAGTTATCATTACACATTGTCCCAGTGATCTGGCAATTCCTGGTCACAAAAGCCCAACACAAGCCACAAGCATGGATGTAGGTCCTTAGGCCTGGTGGACATATTGCTAAGAGAGTTATATAAAAGAGAAAAATATAACGATACAATTTCAGGAATTTAAAATTGTTTCTAAATCAAAACACAAGTTCTGAAAAATTGCTTAAACACTCAGCAAGAGTTGTATGGTCTATCCTACCTAATAAAATAGTAATATGCAAATTAACCATCACTCTGCTACACCTCAAGCCAAGCCAATCAGCCAATCAGAGTGAGCATGCAAATTAACCCCAACTTATGTAGCTGCAGCCACAGAGAGCAGGAGAGAGGCTTGGGTTTCCTGGCAAAAGAGGAAGCCAAACTTCTGCAGCCCTGGCCAGCCTAGGCCTCCATTCCAGGCTACAGAGTTTCAATTATAGAAGGTAAACAAATCCAAACAGAAATGGCGGCAGCCACAGAGCAAGCAGGGGGCTTGGTTCCACTCCAGGCTACAAAGTTTCAATTGTAGAAGGTAAATAAATTCCAGATACCAGGGCCTCCACTTGGGTCACAGGGGGGCGTGGCCAGCCTGTTAACCACCACAGGCACCTTGCCCAGGCTGCTCCATACCCCAAGGGAATGCACACCTGATCCAGGACACCCTTCAGGGCAAACCAGCCAGCCCCCACTGGTGCACCAGGCCTTTATCCTCCTATCTAATCTAATAAAAGCGTAATATGTAGATTTACCATCACTCCAACACACAAGATGGTTGCCCCCATGTGGTCAAAGATCCTGACCCCATGTGAACACAAGATGGGCACCACAAGATGGCCAGTAGGGGAGGGCAATTGGAAAGGACCAGGCCTGCAAAGGAGGGCAGTTGGAGGTGATCAACCCTGCAGGGGAGGGCAGTTA
Source organism: Pipistrellus hanaki (assembly GCF_964339955.1). Classification (NCBI taxonomy): domain Eukaryota; kingdom Metazoa; phylum Chordata; class Mammalia; order Chiroptera; family Vespertilionidae; genus Pipistrellus; species Pipistrellus hanaki. Next base: position 62,116,662 of record NC_140513.1, read on the forward strand.
GGGGTGACCAGGCTGGCAGAGGAGGGAAGTTGGGGGCAAAAAGGCTAGCAGGGGAACAGTTAGATATCAATCAGGCTGTCATGGGAGTGGTTAGGGGGTGATCAAGCTGGCAGGCAGAAGCAATTAGGTGGGATCGGATCTACACAGGCAGCTGAACATCCCTTCAGGGGTCCCAGATTGGAGAGGGTGCAGGCTGGGCTGAGGGACATCCCCCAACCCTGTGCACAAATTTTGTGAACTGGGCCTTAGTAACATAGAAGATTGGACTTAATTAGTGGTTTTATAAATGTTTGTTCTTATAAGGTGACAGGACACTTTACACTTATTTGCAATAAGACAGGTAGAAAACATCAGTAAAATAGAACACAAAAAGATGGGTATGTTCTAGGGCAGTGGTCAGCAAATTCATTAGTCAACAGAGCCAAATATTAACAGTGCAATGATGGAAATTTCTTTTGAGAGCCAACATTTTAAAACTTAAACTTCTTATGCCACTTCTTCAAAATAGACTCGCCCAGGCTGTAGTATTTTGTGTAAGAGCCACACTCAAGGGGCCAAAAAGCTTCATGTGGCTCGTGAGCCGCAGTTTGCTGACCATGGCTCTAGGGAAAATAGAGGATCATGGCTCCAAGGGGAACTCTTGAGATACTGCTATCAAATCTAAGGCATCCATGATGAAAATCTGTGTTGATTCCGAAAGATATTTCAGCAATAAGACTCTGATCCTATCAGGGCATTCCTTGTAGACCATACATAAATTTCAGGGGTGGTGGTGTTGGGGGAAACAAGCAATATACAAATAAAACTATAGTGGAAGAATAGAAAGCATTACAAGAGGAAGAAGTTTATCTGCTAAACTTCACTCAAGAGTTCTTAGTTCTATGTATTTGGTCTACATCATATGCTAGAACAGGAATAAAATCAAGAAACTAGAGTGAAATATTGGGGGCAGCAAAATTAAATAAAAATTAGAGATGTCTATCAAAATTTCAGGCTAAGGTAAGGGAAGCAAAAATAGTTAAAGTTAATTCAAGTAGATGATGCTTTAACCAAACTACGAGGAGGATACAAAGTCAAAGTTCAGGCAAATGTCTTTCATTGTAGCAGAGTTCTCTCTCTCTTTTAAATATATTTTATTGATTTTTTTTTTATAGAAAGAAAGGGAGAGGAATAGAGAGCTAGAAACATCCATGAGAGAGAAACATCGACCAGCTACCTCTTGCACACCCCATGCTGGGGATGTGCCCACAACTAATGTACATGCCCTTGACCAGAATCGAACCTGGGACCTTTCAGTCTGCAGACCAGCCCTCTATCCACTGAGCCAAACCAATTTCAGCTAGCCAAGTTCTCTTTAAAGAGACATAACATGAATGTGTGAACTGGCTAGATGAAGATTCGCTGGGTCAGCTGATTACTCTCAACTATAAGTGATCATTCTCTAACTCTCTTCAACCACACTTGAACAAGGTATCCAGTGGGTCTGCTCAGTTTGTATTTTCTCTCCTTTCTCTTCTGTTGTCTTCCTGGTCTGCTATGGAAATCTATATGCTCACCATGAGATTAAACAAATAAAATAACCTAAAGCAGCACCACAGCTATGTTCCATGACATATAATCAATGGTCAAGCCATGGTGTAGTAAAAAAAGCATGCACCTGGTTATGTACAGACAGACCTAGTCCTGTGCTCACTAATTATTAATGAAGTGGTTTTAGTTTACTCACTTAAATCACTGAGTCTCAGTTTGCTCATGTGAGATAAAGGGCATGAACATATTTGAAAGTTATAATATGTTATAGAACTGAAAGAATATTACTACTTATTTTAACACCTTGAATGAAAATTCTTCAAAAATCAGAAGTCCTCCTAATTTGGGAAACTAAAAATATTCCCATATGTAAACAAATCAGAAACAGAGCCAGAATGGAACACTGAACACATTCTTCCCAACTTTTTGTTTTTGTTAATTTTACTCCGATGATATATTTTCCATTGATTTTTAGAAAGACTGGAGTTTGTGAGAGAAAGAGAAACATCTATGTGAGAAAGACACATTGATTGGTTGCCTCCTGCAGATTCCCTGACCAGGGCCAGGAATCAAGCCTGAACTGAGGTATGTTCCCTTGTCCTAGAATTGAACCCAACACCCTTGGGTCTAATGGACAATGCTCTAACCACTGAGAAAAACTGGCCACGGTGCCTTCTTTGTTTTTAAATCCCCTGTCCCCACCTCCAATTCTCCACGCAAGTCACTGCTCAGATACTGAAGATGATGCACAACATGAATGCCTTCCAAAAGGCATTCCAATGCCTTCCAATGCCTCCCTGCCTTCCAAAAATGGTAATTTTCTGGAAATGATCAAGGCATATCACATCTGTCATCTCAGGAGGATATTAGATCCTTAAAGAATTCCTCCTATTTGAGATGCAGCAGGACTGAGATTTCCTACACAATGCAGCATCTTACACTGTAATTCTCAATCTGGGGAAGTCTCCGTGTGAACATACAGGAACTACACACATACACATAGATGTTGCTTCAGCAAGGCAGTCACTTACAGAGAAGAAAAACATTTTAAAAATTAAGTCTTAATAAATAGAAGTTTATTTATTCCCAAAATGTATTCCCATTTTTCTTGTACAAGAACATATTTTTGTTTTTAATCTATAAAAGCTCCTAATCCTGTTTTCCGAGTTACTGTCTTCTTTCTTTTGTTTTACTGCCAGGATTGCTAAAAGAGTTTGCTCTTACTGTCTCTATTTTTCCCTCAATTCACTTCTCAATCTGTTGTATTTTGTTTTCAACCCCCAGTACTTCACTAACAATGTTCCCAAGTAGCCCAAGTCTGTATCAAATAAACATCTGACTTAATCAAAACAACCCCTTTTCTTCTTTTTTAATACATCTCAGAAAAAACTAAAGTCTGCCATTATCTCAGGTATATTGTCATCACATTTTATTTTTTCTGGTATTGACCTATCTCTGTTAAATCCACTTGTTCCTGACAATATGTCATCTAGTGCATAACCATACATGCTGCTAATACTGGAATCACTAGTAAAGCATGGTTAATCAACAAGTTAAAACTCCTGAATAAGCAGAGGTTTCACCAATTAGTAGCAGGGTGTAGTCTGTCAAATATTTTGGCCTAACCAGAAATTTTTCAAAGTTCTCTAATGTCAAATGCACTCATGATTGCTAAAGAATTAATATCAGGCAGTGTTGAACTCTTCAGCTTTTGTCTTTTAGGCCAGGTAACAAGACTCTGTAGCATCACTCCCAGTTAATTCTGGCAGGACAGAGAAATGCAGAACCATTCAAGAAGGCAGCAGATAGAAGTTCATTCCACTTCTGTAAACTAGAATAGTCAAATGATCATATTTAAAAGCCTGGCCTAGGTTGAACAGGTTTTAAAAAATTCTTTGGATTTGGTGAATATGTGAACCATAACTAAATCAGAAGATCCAGATGGATATAGAAATACTCAATCACTGAACACTACGGGGGGGAAAAAGAGTGTTTTTAGCATTCCTACTCAAATACATCCACTTGCTGGTATTATTACCCTAGGAAAACCATTTTCCTTCCTTTGCTAACTTCCAGATTTGTTTGTTTTTATATAATATGATTTCTTTAAATTATCCACACACTATAAAAAATATGCCCAATTTCCCCTTAATATTACTTTGCATTATTCAAACAAATGTAGGGGAAAGGGTCATGGGAATATTGAGTCAGCCTTTGGAGGAATATGTGATTAAGCACTCAGGAAAATAATTATAAATGGGCCATGTTTAGAAGCAATGGGGTTGAAGAGGAGAAGACAGACTTAAAAATATTTGTGAGCCCTGGCCACTTTTCTCAGTGGTTAGAGCCTCTGCCCTTGGACCAAAGAGTAAGAGTTCAATTTCTGGTCAAGAGCAGGTACATAGGTTGCAGGTTCCTCAGCCCTAGTAGGGACATGTGGAGGAGGCAGCCAATCAATGTGTCTCTCTCACATGTCTGTCTGTCTCTCTTTCTCTCTCCTCCTCCTCCCCTCCACTCCTCTGGTGAGGATTAAATATAGACAGATAGACATAGATATAGATATAGATATAGATATAGATATAGATATAGATATAGATATAGATATAGATATAGATATAGATATAGATATAGATATAGATAGATAGATATAGATATAGATATAGATATAGATATAGATATAGATATAGATATAGATATAGATATATAGATATAGATATAAATTTGTGAGACAGATACTCTAGTTTGATGGAAAGCAATTTTAGGGATGGAAGGGAGAGTAGTCAAGAATAAGGTCAGCCGAGACCAGTTTGGCTCAATGGATAGAGCGTCGGCTTGGGGATTGAAGGTTCCCAGGTTTGATTCCGGTCAAGGGCATGTACCACGGTTGCAGGCACATCCCAAGTTGGGGGTGTGCAGGAGGCAGCTAATCAATGTTTCTCTCTCATCAGTGTTTCTAACTCTCTATCCCTCTCTCTTCCTCTCTGTAAAAAAAAAAAATCAATAAAATATATTTTTTAAAAAAGAGTAAAGAGAATGTGAAATGTCTGGGGAAAATGAGTTTATTTGGAGAATGTTAAATTTTAGGTGCTTTAGGACATACATACTGAAAAGTTCAAAGGCGGCTGGACTGAGTAGCTGGAACTTAGAAAGAAATTCTCTTCTCTCTCTCTCTCACTCTCTCTCTCTCTCTCTCTCTCTCTCTCTCTCTCTCTCTCTCTCTCTCACACACACACACACACACACACACACAGGAGGGAACTGATGTACAAACCTCAGGAGTAACTAAACCCCTCAGGGATAATAGCTAAAGTAAGTAATATCATAGGTAAGGGTGCCTATGAGAATCTTGAGCAATGCTGATATTTAAACAATAACTTCATTGTTCTTAACTTCATTAAGAACATACTTTTAAACATTTCAAAAGAAGTTAGAGGGAAGGCAGGTGAAAATAAAGACTAATGGGTGAAATGATGAAACTGAAGATGAAAGAGTAACTTTCAACTTTGAAAAGGAGCTAATTGTCAAAAGTTTCAAATTATATGGAGAGAGGACAAGAGGAACTACAGCCCTAGGGAAAGCCCTGCAAGTGTGAAGGGGACTAAAGAACAATCAGTTGAAGAAGTGGGGGCCCAGGCACATAGCAACACACTCAGCACTAAAGGAAGGCAAGCTGTCAAGGGGCAAATAATTAAGATATAATATCTTATTCATTTTTTTCCTTAAGGTGGAACAGATATAGACAGCTTTATGCACTCCAGCAAAAGTTCTGGCTAACACAGAGAAATGTAATATAGAGAAAAAAGAGAGAATTGGAGCACAGTTCAAATAGAAGAAACAGAAAATGGAATTTAGAGCTGAGATAGATGGTTGCCATCATTAATAGAACAACACTATTTTCCTAATTCTATCTGGTTTCTGAAGAATTGTCTCCCCCTGCTTGGTTTCCCATTGGCCAAATCTAAACATCGGCTCTAAAATAAGACATAAGTGATAGAAGTAATTCTCAGGAAGATCTCATACTGGATCCCTCTTAATTCCAAAGTTAACAACTACACTGTCACCAGCACCAATACAACAAAAATATAAACCTGGAGTGTAGTAGTGTCAAAAGCACTTTCACATGCCTTAACTCATGTGACTTCTCATTAATATCCCCAGCATTCTAGCACCAACAAATCAACAAAGGACAAGTGTTGGTGAGATTGTGGAGAAAAGGAAGCCCTCCCGCACTGCTGGTAGAAATGCAGACTGGAGCAGCCACTGTGGAGAACAGTATGGAGTCTCCTCAAAAAATTAAAAATGGAACTCCCATTTGACCCAGTGATCCCACATCTAGGAATATATCCTGAGAAACCCAAAACAGTTATCAGAAGGAATATATGCACCCCCCTGTTCATAGCTGTGCAATTTACAATAGCTAAGATTTGGAAACAGCCTAAGTGACCATCAGCAGGTGAGTGGATAAAAACACTGTGGCCCATTTACACAATGAAATACTGCATGGCAATGAAAAAGAAAGAACTCTTACCATTTGCAACAGCCTGGATGGACCTCGATAGTGTTATGCTGAGTGAAATAAGTATCATAAGATCTCACTCATATATGAAATCTAATGAACCAAATGAACTGATGATTAAAAATAGAACAAGAAACATAGAAGCATGAACAGACTGTTAAACCTCAAAGGGAAGGCAAGAAAAGGTGGGTGGGAAGAGATCAACCAATGAATGTGTATACATATATGCATAACCTGTGGACACAGGCAATGGGGTGGTGAGGGCATGGAGGAAAGAGGGGTAGGGTAGCAAACTGGAAGAGGTTAATAAGGAAAAAAAGGAGGACCTATGTAATAAAAAATAGATAAAATAAATAACAATTAAGAAACTTGTTCAGAGGGTTCAATAGCATATTAATTAAATTACTAGAATGTATCTTACATGGGGTTGCCTGCAAAAGAAACCAGCATAACTGAATCCCCTTCTTGATCTTTAGAAGTATTTCTCAATGGGAAAGCTGAAATAAAAGGACTGCTTTTTCCTGAGCCATTTTTCTAAGGGCAGCAGTCTGAATCAGAGAGAAAATGCTTGGGCAAATGCATTTACCATCATTCACCTTTTAAAACTCAATAAAAGAGTCATTATATATATTTTTATTAACCTCGCTTCCTTTTAAAATCTGGAATTAAGATATTCTTTGCAATTTAGGCAAACGGTAGGTGGGTGACCCAGGTCACAATTGGACAGAAAACTCCACTTAGTGTAACATTAAATAACAATCTTCATTCATAGTGGCCAATGTTACATCTGAACAACTGTAATATCTGTCATTACAAGGGGTCTATGCCTCTAATAATTTTACTCTAAAAAAATCCTCTCAGAATATTTTGCCGAGTATCACAGGAGTTGCCTGGCAACTGCTAAGAACAAATGCAAAGAAAAAAGGGTGATTTAATAAAGAATCCACTCAATTAAAACTTGTAGAAAAGAATTAGATATCTGCTTTACTGAGAAAAAAAATCAATGCTTTGAGCTAATTTAAAGGACAAAATGTTTAAGTACAAAAAATTAATAACACTGTGAGCCTGCTATAACATAATTAATAAAGGAGAGTAAGACATGAGGATTGATGAAAAGTAACCAATGAAGCATTTAATCATTCTTTTTTCCCCCTACTCCACAATGCAGTTTGTTCAGCTATTAGATCCCACAGCTTACAAGTTTATTGTACTCATAGGCAACATTATCTAGAAAGAAAATCAGACCTTACTTCATGGCATCATGGGAATGTGACAGGTTTGGGAATTTAACAGGTTCATAAGTTTTGTTGAAGCACTAGAGAATCCTAAACATTAAAGAGATAAAAAGTTAGCATCGGTAGTGGGTGCTTAGAAAAGAAGAAAACTTTAATACAGATTCTAAGAATTTTTGAAATATGTGGAGATTTGATTTAAATTTTTATGAAAGTTCAGGTATACCCATTCTTTTGCATTAATAAATAATGTTTGGGTTACATATAATAGAAAGGTATCTTAACTAAGTTAGAACAAAATAAAAATTAATTGGATACCAACTTGGCTATTTCATATAATCTTAGCAGGCACAGAGATTTAGTTTGTTAGAGATAATGACATAGACATGCAAATACATCACCAGTACTACGTCGTTCAACTTTTCATTTTTGCTTTTGTCTGCACAGTGGCTGCTTTCTCCCAGAACAACTTTCTCCACCTGGTCCACATGGTAAAAATATGGGCCAATAGCTGAGTCCAAGTCTCCAATGTTTCAAGACTAGAAAGGAACTATTCCTCTTGTCTTCATTGATAGATGATAGATAGATAGATAGATAGATAGATAGATAGATAGATAGATAAATATAATAGACAGATAATAGATAGATGATATATAAATGATAGACAAATTATATATAGATAGATAGATATTTATAGCTTGAAACTTCTCAAGAAAGGAATTGGTTAGACTTGTATCAGGAGTCCATCATATAACCCTCAACTGTGGTCTAGGAGCTGGTCCCTACTAATGGTTGCCCCATTAGAACATATCCATTGAAAAGGAGAGGAACAGTTCTAAAGGAGAAGAGTATATTAGGAAGAAGATGGGAAGGCTTTGGGCCAGGCATAATGAGTAAGAATATGAATGTGTTTGGCCTTTGGATTGCTATTTTTTGGTTTGCCATTTCATGCAACATTCTCATACGTTGACTATATTTATATTATATTCATCCCTATATTTAGATGCCCGGATCTATTTCTCTTTTCATATGTTTTACACTCCTGTTCATCCTTCTCTGATAAGGACTGGAAAAACAATAGCATGGAGAAAGAGGGTTATATAGGCATAGCCCAGAGTGAGATTAAAGACCCTTGAGACCACAAAAGAAGGACTTTCTTGAAAGCAATTCTCATACTTTCAAAAGTTAATGATTGAACTCACACCTCTCTCCAGACGGAGAGTGAGCCCTTGTGGGTGTGAATCACATTTTCTCCTTCTGTAGTTATGAGCAGAGTCTCAGTCAATGCTCAGAGTGTTAGGTGGCTGGTTTGGAAGCGGAGGTGACTTACTTGCTCTGTACTAGATATTTCTAAAGCACAGATCCTGGAGGGCAGCAGATAGCTAAGTGAAATTCTTTCCTTGGAGCAAAGAGGATTTAATTCACCTACCATATTAGCTTTCCCTTCTAGAGGCATCAGCTTAATCTTATATCAGTTTACAGGAAGTTAACTGCTGCCTCTGGGAATCTGTACCTGTCAGTTATCAAGCTCAAAATTTAAGAAAACGAACTTCCTAATTTGCACTTTGAATGGCAGTGTAGGAAGAGGGTAGCTCCTGCATTATTCACAGGATGTCAACTAGTAACAAACTAAAGAAAGTTAAACCTGGAAAGCACTCTTAATTCCAAAGGGGGTTATATGGCTGCAAAATGAGCCATATTCAATCTTTAATCATTCAAATGAGAAAACGAAACAGTTACTGTCTAAAGAATAAATACAAATGATCACTTATTTGCTACCTGATGATTTGCATATAAGCATTCTTCATTTTAACTTCTCTCTATATCAAAAGCTCAGCATCCTTTGAACAGCCCCAAATTCCTTAGCATAACCAACCAATTTAAGATCTTCAGCAACCGGTCCTCAATTTGACCCATTAGTACTCCTTTAATGAGGGTGCAGCCACAGAAAACTCTTCACCCTTCCTAGGAGTGACCTTGTACTTCTCAAACACTTTGCTCTTGGTCCTGCTGATCCTCAGCCAAGGATACCTTTCATCCAAATGTTTGCAGTCTTGGACCAATCATCTCAGATTTCACCACTTTTGTAAACTGTTCCCTGATCCCCAAGCATCACCCTTCCTTCACCCCCTCCCAAATTAGCAGTTACATCTCTTCTTTTCAATATTTACAACATTTATGAAAAGTGTCTCTATGTAATACTAGAGGCCCAATTACATGAAATCCATGCAAGAGTAGGCCTTTCTTCCTCCAGCTGCAGGCACCGGCTTCCCTCTGGCATCAGGGACCTGGGCTTCCCTCCGGGCACCAGCAGGCAACCAGGACCTGGACTTCCTTGTAGCCTTGGCTTCATCCAGAAGGTCATCTGGAAAGATGTCTGGTCTAATTAGCATATTATACTTTTATTATTATAGATTTCATGTGGCACATTTGAATGCTTTACTACTATGGTGTGTTTTACATTGTGTGATATTAATTTGCATAGATTTCCCAATCTCTCCTAGTTATCAGAAGTTCCCTTGAGCTAATGGCTGCTATTCTGTATGCTGGAATGTCTACCAGAGCACAGCAGCCAAGAGCCTGTTGTATTGTCATGCTTTGTGTTCTTCACTAGACTGCAAGTTTCTTGGGAGAAGAACAGTTTCTTCAAATTGCATTTATTATTTAGTCACAGAATAGGCCATGATACAGTGATTTCTGAGTGAGGAAATAAATATGAGCATGGGATTGCTTAATTATATCACTGGGCCACTCACAACCAGATATGTTAGATTCTAAACACCATTTTCCCACTGACCATGGTGGGCATGGCTGCTATGGGCTTGTCCATGTCCATCCAGAAGGAAAACCCTCAAGCAAACTCATACTGTATTCCAACTAAATTTCAAGTCAGCTAGCAACTCCTGCCTTTGGTGCAATCATTGTACCAGTGCGAAGATCCAAACAAATATCACAGAGAGATTTAGGAAAGCTGGAAGAGAGAAGAGTAGGCAGAAAGGAGGAAACGTGTTGCCCTGGTGCTGGCATGAAGTCAGGAGCCCAATTGCACAGCTTTCTCAGGAGTTTCCAAAGTCCTAAGAAACGACACAGCATCGAGGGCCACAGAAACTATATGCTCTGTCTGTTGTCTTTCTGCTCTGTGTAACCTCCCTCCTACCACAGGAGGGAAAGAGCATAAGAACAGAAGCTGCTTGTCCACACCAACCACTACTCCTTACTAAAATCCCTCACCGGCGGAGTCAAATGGTCATTTCCAGCTCTTAATAAATTAACTGTGGTTTGCTGAACACTTGGGGATTATTCATGCATAAGCACCATGTTGACATTGATTTGTCGCTTAGTTTAACTAGAGATATCCAATGTGAGGCTAGACTAAATCTCATAAAACATTAAAAATGTCAAACCAGCAAGTAACAGAATACCAAAATGAGTGTTGCCTGGGCATTCTAGGATTTTGGAATATGACCATGGCTTAGGAAAGTGTGTTTGTAGAATACAAGGGCAGAAAAAGGCTTAAGGGAAAGACTGAGCAAGGCAATCAGGGACCCTTTAGAAAACTTGCTGCAGGAAAAAGAAGAGGATGAAAATGACATTAGAAAACTTAGGCCAACCAAAAAAAAAAATTCTAAATTTCCATTATAGATGCATCTTTAGAAGATGCAACTAGCAGAACAGCTCCAAAAGCACTGTCATCTAATCCTATAGATTGATGTGATAGCTTGCAACAATGTTAGAAGAATGGAAATGGGTTTCAGCACCACCAGCATTGGGGTACAATATATAGATTAAGGGCATTGATGATTTAAAAATTGGGAGCACACCACCTTAAAAATAATTTTCAAAAAAACTGGCATATATAACTGGCAAATGTAAACAGGAGAATATAATTGATCTCCCATTCCAGATTCAGTTGAAAATAGCAGCCCTGGGGCCATTGTTAAATCACAGAGTGGGCACAGAATCTTGGAAGGCTACCCAGTTTTTATTCCCTAGGAAACAGTGGGGGTCTTGGCTAATGGAATTGTGAATATTCAGTGAGGGCCAATAATCAGTTTGCCACAAAAATAGCAGCCGTCACAGCTCTGACAGTTTGCAGGCTTTCCAGACAGGGCACCCCTTACCCACGCACACACGTGGTAAGGGGCGGAGGAAACACCATCCTCATAAGCAAGACTTCAAGGCTTGCTCTCTGAAGGTTCCGTTTCAGGAAAAAATGAACAATGCACAGCCTCCTTCCCTGCTACTTGCACAGCTAGTATTTGAATGTGTTCAGGATTTCTAAGGAAGCGGTTGGTATCTAACCAAAACAGGAACAGGCAATGATTCACATGAGTTGTTGGAAAAAATAAATAAGCCCCCCCCCCCCCCCCCACAGCACAGTTCCTCGGAAATAGACCATGTTAGTGTTCAGAGCGAGCATCCACGGGTGCACTGAGGAGGGACACATCTTGAAGAGACTCCCAATTATATTCAATTCTTGCTACACTCAGACAAAATGCTGCTGCCCCTTGAAAGTTGCTGAAACTGTGCTTTTATCTTCCCTGGGCTTTCTGTCCATGAGGAGCATGGAATAAAATACCTGCACAGAAGCTGAGCTGAAAGATTATTAAAGCAAATAATCAGGGGAAGAGTAATAATGTCCCTTCTAGTGGGATGTTCACACCAACAGAGCAAGTGGTGGAGAAGGTTCTTCGGACAGGGCAGTTAGTGACAAGGAGCAGTAGATAACCCCAACCTTGGCTGGATGCCTCCAGCTGTAGCAGCTACAGGCCCAACCTCAAAGCTGCCATCAGAGCTGAATACTGAGAAAGCCTAACGTGTATGCCCTGGAGTTTGAGAACAACAATGTACCTGGTGCTAACTTCTCAGCTGCGTTTTACTAGTGTGGCTACTCTTGCTCTGGCAGCCTGCACTGCAGAGCAGAGAAACAGTGGGTAAGAGAGGGTGAAAGGAGTGTTTGGGTAAGGTGCTTAGGAAGCCAAGGGCAGGAGGGCATTCCCAATTCTGTTCAATAATACCCTCCCTGGTTCTTCTGGTTCTACATGGAGACACACGCAGGTTAGAGAAAGAAGCCGTAGTTAGGACTAAATGGCCAGTCAAGGAATCTGTCATTAGAGGGGTGAGCACAGACATTCAGAAGGCTGGAGGCAACGCTTCCTCTCCATCAAGGGGTCCTAACTGACAGGGAGAGGGTGAAGCTGGAAGCTATCTCTTTCACAATCAAGCTTACCATGAACAGAGACCACAGGCAGCAGAAAAAACAAAACAAAACAAAACAAAACAAAACAAAACAAAAACACATTCTGGCCAGAGAGCTGAATGCATCACAGACAAGGAGACCCTTCCTTGTCTTACCTGCCATGGCTGGATACCAGCCAACCCCTTGAAGCCAGACTCAGAAAAGGAGGGAGAGGTATCTCACAGTCAAACCAAACTCAACCAAACTCAACACAACCCAGTATCTACTCCACAGTGATGGGTAGAAGGCAAAGGAAGAGAGCACACAAACCAGGCCCTCTCACCACTCCAAGTAACCCCATGAAAAAGGACTTGCACAGTGGGGAGGCAGAGGTGTTAAACTGAGCAGAAGATGGGAGTTTTAGCTGTGATGGAATTAAAACAACACAAAGTAACAAGAAATGGAAAAATAGTGCCATTGAGGACATTGAGCACACAAAAAAAAAATGGGTAAAAATAGAAAAATAGAGCATGGTTCAAAGTAATAATTGAATAAAAATATGCATGCTTTATATTATTGCCCCACAGCTTTTAGGCTAGTCAACAAACCTCTCACTGCATCAATATATTTAATTCTCACAATTATGAAATGAAAAATGTACTATATTCATTGGATGGAAGAGTAAATTGAGGCTGAGAAAGGTAAGCTTCCCACAGTGTTAGCTGGGATTGGATACGAGATCCACTTGGCTAAAAAAACAACAACAAAAAACACAAGCCTTTTAATATTTTTTTTCTCTCAATCATATAATTTCCTAGGTGATGGGATACCAGAAACTTCAAGTTCAGAAACACCTTCTGGTTTGTGTGCTAAATGTTGGCAGTAGGCGCATTTATAAATATATTATGGCACCAACATGATAAACTGCAGCAGTGGGAATTCAGATCCAGGCAGATGGCAGCTGGGACATCTGGCAGCAGGCAGGAGGAAGTCAGTATCTCAAAAGATGGGCAAAGTCATGGGCAAAATAAAAAAATTTAAAAAAAGGCAGCAGAGCCTTGCAGAGACACTGTGACAACTTCCATTGTTCCAAGGATTGCCATAGCAATATCTCCAGATATCTAGGTTTTCTAGAACTTTGCTACCTCTCCCCATCAAGAGATGGAATCTATGTCCCCTCTCCTCAAGCTGGGTGGGCCTTTGTGACCACTTTGACCAACAGGATATGGCTGAAGTGGCTCTGAGATTAGGCCATAAGAATGCCACACACTCTTGAAATACTTGCTTTTGAAAGTCAGGCACCATGCTGTGAATAAGACTAAGTAGCCCCAGAACAGCCAATGTAGAGAGAACTAAAGATCCAGCCCATAGTCCGGATCAGTTACCAGAGACAGCAGCACACTGCCAGACATGTAAATGACCCACCAAAAATAGAGAACTTCAGTGTGCAAAATGAAGCTCAATACTTATCAACATTTCTTTTGTTGGTGTTAGTTTTGTTTTGAGGCCCTCTAGTCTCTGTTAGGGTATATCTTGTAATTGTTTTCAGCTGAGAACATGGGCATGCATATCTATAGGTATATTGACTTAAGTGTATGCCCCTTCGTTGCTAAGCTATAAAATTAAATTCTATTTAATTGCCAATCAGGAAAAAACAAAATTAAAACTAAACTAGAACTAAATCACATGGAACAAAAAGGATCCATTCCTGAAAACCTGAAAATCCCTAGTAAAATTGTACATTTTTACTAAATATTACTGTTGCTATTCCCTCAAGCCTATTAATTTTGGATTTTTTTTTTTTACCATAATAGATAATACAGGGATCCAGTCACAGAAACTGGACAATAGGAACTGGACTCCAGTCTCTTGAAATACAGGGAAGAACTCATGACAAGGTCCTTGCTTGGAGGAACTGGGCTTTGCAACAGAACCCTGTGAGTGAAGAATAAGATAGAGCATTTATTTCTAGACATTGAGGGGAATGTAGGAGCTTAGTCCTAGGAATCAAAGTATAAGACTAATTAGTAGGTGCTTGATTAGATCTCATTTAACAAGTCTAACCTTATGCTCAAGGGGTTAATTGGCCTCAGATGTGGGAATATAAAAGGCTAACCTGAGGGACTAGAAACCAAGCATGTCATTTTATTGAGTTTTGTACCACAGTGTATGTGTCATTTCAAGATGCTAGTGCCAGAATGGCAAATGAGTTTCAACTTTCAGACAACTCTGATTTATGGGTAGTGGTTGCCTAGAGTAATATATTGAGGCAGCATCCAGGCACAGCAGGGAAGACTAGGATAGCTGATTAATGATGTCTTTCACTAGAGCAGAAAGAACTACTCAACATGCATACCATGTGCTTCCTAATCCTGTGAAATGTGGCTAATTGTAACTGTGGCCCTCATCACAGGACCCGGTATGAAAGCAAATGAAGAATCCCTTAGTGCTTTGTACAGTATCTGGTTGGTGTTTACCATGAAGTGAAGAATGGATCTACAGCCATAAGATGAGTGTTAAATTGGCAGTCTAAACTAATTTACAGTAGGTCTTTGACCAAAGCACATAATCTCTTTTCCTCTTCTTCTGCAGTACAAAGGTAACAAATCTTAACAGGGTGATTATGAGGGTGAACATGAGAACGCAAAGAATATGCTTTATGGACCATAAAGGCTATACACATAGTAGTAGCTATTAAGACTTATTTTACTATGGCACATTCTTTCTGCATTTTGATCCAAACCTGTAAGTCTTGCCTGTTTGAACTCTTTCTCTTCCTATATCTAACCCATCACGAGTGCTATCATAGCCTCATTACAAAGCAAAGGTTCTTTCCTTTCTGTTCCCAGAGTTGTCTCTTCAGTTCCTTTCTTACTACCTAATACTTGTGTCATGACACCATTCTCAAAATGAGTGGGTTTTCTTGGCTGAAGTGGTGACCTACTCTTGGGCAAAGCTGTAGGTAGGAAGAAGGGAAGTCTGAACAAATAAGACGAATGGGGTAAACAGACCTAGGGACCAGGTACTGGCTAGAGGAGAACAGAATCAAAAGTCCATGGGGGCTGCTAAAATCCAGAAGAAACAGAGTGAGAATCACAATTCTAAAATCCAGAAGAAACAGAGAATCACAATTCTATCTCTGCAATTTGACTCCTGCTGGTCAGACACTTACCTGCATTCCAGGTAAGTGTGTCTGACCAGCAGGAGTCAAATTGCAGAGATAAACAAGAAAAATACAAGGCACAAGTATGAAGAAACTTTCTAATAAATCCACACTGTTACTGAGAATTTTCACCTGCTTCTCTTAAAGTTGCCATCCTGACTTTCCTGGATTCAGTCAAAACAGCTAATTTTTATCAGTTTTTTTTTGTTTGTTTTGTTTTTTAAATATTAGGTTTTCCCTATGTGCATTAGTTAAAGAAAGGGATATTTGTTGTTAAAACCTTTAAAAGCCATCACCTTGCATTAATCTTTCTTCATTGTAAGGTAGGTTCCTGTGCTATTTCCCAAATAGTAGGTATACTTTTCATCTCCACTTATTTACAACTTTCCCTTTATGATCTCCTCAGACCCCTGTCCTATCTTCTAGCCTCCCCTACTGAAATGTCTCCATGGGTTAAGTCTCAATTCATAATGCTCCAATCCTGAGATGATCTCTCTCCCTCTCTCTCTCTCTTTCTCTCTCTCTCTCTCTATCTCTCTAGTTCCCCTGTGTGTGTGTTTGTTTGTTTTGTGTGTGTGTGTGTTTTTGTTTGTTTGTTTGTTTTTTACATTATCTCACATCATATTGCCATATGTCTGTGACAAATCCAAGTGCCTAATTTCTACACACTGGATCTTAATTAAGTTCACTCCCAAAGGGAATCAAGAATGGTTATGCTTTTTATTTCTCTTATTACATGATACTATAGAAGGGGCCACTTAATAGTTTTAACTAAATATAAATTGATTTATAACATAATTTGCTTACTATACTTCCTCCTCTAAATGGATTCTCCTGATTACAGAATTAAGCAGTGAGTAGTCAGAAAAATATTAGAAGCACATTAATTTTCATCGTGCACAAAAAATCACCCAGATACATTCTCTTTAATCACAAAGCAAACATCAGACCTCAAAGGGTACTTCTGTAATGCTGTGTGGTGGATATGAAAAAATCATTTTTTTTTACTACATGAATAATTTCAAACTACAATTTTAAAAGCTGCAATTTTCCCATGCACAGATAATTTCTATCATCTATTCCTCCTTTAAGACAAAATTAATCTTTTGTATTTCATAACACCAAAGAATTTTCAAAGCTATATTGTCCTTTTCTAACTTCAATTGAGGAGATACTGTGTGAAAGTTTTAATTTAATGTTATGAGTCAAATTAATAAAAGATAACACTCGGAAATCAGATTTCCTGATGGTTTTATTTGAATATGTGTAGTGGAAGATTGAGCTTCTTGGTGAGCAAAAGAGAACAGAAACAATATAGTTCTCTGAGAAAAACAGAAAAGAAGCCGGGACTGGTTTGGCTCAATGGATAGAGCGTCGGCTTGGGGACTGAAGGGTCCCGGGTTCGATTCCGGTCAAGGGCATGTACCTTGGTTGCGGGCATATCCCCGGTAGGGGGTGTGCAAGAGGCAGCTGATCGATGACTCTCTCATCGATGTTTCTGGCTCTCTATCTTTCTCCCTTCCTCTCTGTATAAAATCAATAAAATATATTTAAAAAAAAACAAACAAACAAAAAAAAAAAAACAGAAAAGAAGAAAAGCCCTAAGTGTTTATAAAATGTGTGTGGCTTCAGTGGAATTGAGGGAATACCCTTGTCTCTAAACTTCTGAACTGTGGTCTGGAATTTCAGCTGGTGCTGGAGGTTCAGTCCAGCGGGTCATAATAAATGCAAGAAGTCCTCATATGGTTGAATGGACTCTTTCACCAGGGCTAAAATCTGCATGTCATTACGTGCTGCTAGAACAGTCTAAGGCAGCCGTCGGCAAACTGAGGCTTGTGAGCCACATGAGTAGCAGTTTGCCACTCTGATAGACTAAATGCAACCTTGTAGTTGGAAGCTGTGAGGATTAAGCAATTGTGGCATATTGTGTGCGAAGATATGACAGTGGTCAGCAAACTCAGTCAACAGAGCAGCAAATCACTGCTCTTGAGCCTCATGTTTGCTGACCACTGGCCTAAGGCAATTCCCCCAACCTGATGGTCCTTTATAGTTTACCTGACCTTGCTTTTAATATGTATATCTGCTTTGCTAGAGGGTAAAATGTGTGAATAAAAATCCCTGGGCCCAGAGATTCAGGGTGCATAGTCATTACAACTAAATTCCTGTCTGGCACCCCAAAATGCCTTCCAAATTCATATTTCTTCTATAGCCTCTTCATTCATTTATTCACAGCTCCTTCTCCAGATTCCTGAACACCTGCAGCTGCCGATAAGACCCATGGGCCAGGTACTATTGTCAGCACTAGTACATTGACTTGCATTACACAGGCCAGGACTTCACCCACACCCTTTAGTAATTATCAAACTTCTTCACAGGAGAAGTTAACACTGTAGAAGTTAACCACCTTTTTGTTTTATTGAATCATTTCTATTTAACTCCTCATAATGGAGTCCCTACTCTGCATATGAATGGGATTAGAGGCTGTCAAGAAACATAAGAAAGAGGAGAGAGAGGGAGGAGAGAAAGAGATTTATTTGGCCTTTGCTTACCATGCAGGAGACTACATTTGGGAAATGGAAAGGAAAAGACAAATCATTAAATTTATAAATAATGATTTATTTGCACACTTATTTTTCCCAGAAACATAAAATTAAGGAGGTAAAAATTCAGATACTTTATATAATAAAAACCCAATGACCCAATGATGGAACAACCAGAACAATGCTCAATGCAGGAGCTGCCCCTTGGTGGTAAGTGCACTACAACAGTGGGAGCGCCACTCAGCTAACTGGGATGAGCGGTGCTTCCACAGCAGGGGCAGCTGCTCAGAAGGCGGGTCCACAGCCACTCCCACAGCAGGCCAATCCCTGCAGGTCACAACCCCTCCAGTGCAAGATTCCCATGCACCTAGCAGTCCAACATCTCTCTAGCAATCCGGGATGACTGGCTCCCAACCACTCACTTGCCTGCCTGCCTGATTGCCCCTAACCCCTCTGCCTGCCAAGCTGATCACCAGTACCTCGCCCCCTGCCAGCCTCATTGCCCCTACCTTGATCCCTGCCTTCCTAATTGATCCTAACCTCTCTGCCTGCCTGCCTGATTGCCCCTAACTGCCTTCCTCTGCCTGTCTAATGGCCCATAACTGCCTCTGCCTGCATGCCTGATTGCCCCTAACTGCCCTCCCCTGCTGGCCTGTTCTTGCCCCTAACTGCTCTCCCCTGCTGGCCTGATCACCCCTAACTGCCTCTGCCTCCACCCCCACCACCATGGCTTTGTCCATAAGGAAGTTTAATGCTAGGAAGATGGCCAGTCGCCCCAGTCTAATTAGCATATTACCCTTTTGTTAGCATAGATAGGTTATATAGGAGAAGAATGCTTAAATGGGGGAGAAAGGCATTTTTTCAGCAGGAGGAGATGCTCTTGGTGGACAAAACCTCAGATTCTCTGTATCTCAACTGATAGCCAGCCATATGTACTATATTGCCAAACCAGTCATTAAAAAATTGAACTGCTTTCTTACACCTTACATGAAACAGCTGTTGCCCTTAATCCCCTCCTTAGGTTCTGTCTTTGCAGTTCATCTAGAGTCGGTTTTGACTGGTCAGTTTCTATGCCAGTCAGTGTCAAAAGCTCTGCCTCCTAGGCAACCACTGGCTCCTCACAATTCACCCAAATTTGGTTCTGAACAGTCGGTTCCTATGCCAGTCAGCATCACCAGGCATATCTCCAGGCCTGATCATAGAGATGGGGCTGATCAGCGGCCACCCCAGGCTGCTGATGAGCAAGGTGAACTGCCGACCTCTGGGAGAGAGAGAGAGAGGCTTGGCTGCTGGCGAAGCCCAGAGAAAGAAGCAGGGTCTGATCAACCTGCTGGCCTCTCCTGCAGCCACTGCACTGCTGATCAACCCTGCCTCTCTCTCTCTCTCCCTGAGAGGTCAGCAGTTCAGCCCACTCACCTACTGCACATGCAGCCTAGTGTTCAGTTGTGCCTTTGGTCATTTTGGATGTTATGACCTGATATATATATATATATATATACTAGAGGCACAGTGCACGAATTCATGCACCAGTGGGGGCCCTAGGCCTGGCCTGCAGGATCAGGCCGAATCTGGCTCGTCAACATCCCCTGAGGGTTCACAGATTGCAAGAGGGTGTGGGGCAGGCCGAGGGACCCCACCAGTGCACGATTGGGGCTTGAGAGGGACACGGGAGGTTGGCCAGTGGAGAGGGGCCATGGGAGGGCTCCAGGGCATGTCTGGCCCTTCTCTCTCAATCCCAATCAGCATCAGCCTGACCCCAGCAGCAAGCTCACCTACTAGTCAGAGTGTCTGCCCTCTGCTGGTCAGTGCATGCTATAGCAAGCAGTTGAGTGGCTTTAGCATATCATTAGCATATTATGCTTTGGTTGAATGGATGACTGGACAACTGGACACTTAGCATATTAGGCTTTTATTATATAGGATATATATATATCCTATATTATATATATATATATATATATATATATATATATATATATATATATATCATGCCTGATTTTATATATCAATATATATATCAATATATATATATATATATATATATATATATAAAATCAGGCATGATATTAATGTCACAAACAGGAACATATATTCAGAACCAAATCCAGCAAAATACTGACAACAGAATAGATTATTGGAAATCAAATTTCTTCCATAAATTCTAGCATAAAAATCTCTATTGTTACAATAGAAATAAAAACAGAGTTGCTGCAACCCTCAGATGAGGGAATGAGAAATTTGGCCAGAAATCTAGAATAGAAGGGGACATTTCACTAGACCTTGAGGGATGAGTAACATTTCAACAAATGAATGTGAAGGGAAAGGCTTGCCTCATGGGCTGATGGAAAGCTGGGCAGCAGTCATGCAAGTTCATTCTGGGAATGAGGATAGTCCATGACAGCCCTAGCACTTATATGTAGACTAAGGGAAAGGCAGGAGAGAATAATGATAAAGGCTACAGCTGTAAAAATTGATTGGGAGCAGATTGTGGATGACTTGCAATCACCTGCTAAGAGTGTGGGTTTTATCTTAGAGCAAATGGGAGTCACTGAAGGCTTTCAACACAAGTATTGAAATGAACGCATCTGTTTCATGAAGAGAACCCTGGCCATTGAATGAAATACAGGTAGACAGACATGGGGATTAGAAGCAGGGAAATCTGTTAAGAGGCCAATATGACAGTCAAGGCAACTAAGAGGGCTTAGCTCCCCAAAGGACGATATGAATTTAAAACAGCTCTAGCTCTGGGTAGCTTTATAATAAATTTGTAACATATAACTCTATATAGATTCTGAGATTTTAAATTATATTTCGTATTCCCCACCAAAACCATTGCTATCACAGACGAGACCTCCTCTTGCTCCTACAAATACGCATGTGTACACATTTATGCACATATGTGCACACAAGCATGCATACACACTAACACAGTATAGAGAACACAACCATTTCCCACAGCACTGGGCTAACATGAAAAGGGCAGGAAGCTATGGCCATAGTGGGGCTTTCAACTGTGAAGTAAGCAGAGTTCCTTCTCTCTCCAGGAGGGACAGTGCTAGGGCTTCTTTTAGTAATAAGTTAAGATCCATAAAGGATTCTGCAAGTTACATAAATCAGATGTCTTCTGTAAACTCTATTTAAACAAATAAAATAGCACTAAGCTGGCCATGTTTAGCAATCTTGTTGAATCCAATTCCAAAAATGTGTTTGATATATTCTTTTACTTGTAGTTATCCATTTCCAGTTGAATTTCTTACTTCCTATGAAATAAGACTTCAGAAAACATTAGATTTTCCCAGAAAATAAAAATCACTACCGTCATACAGAAAAATAGAGATTGCATGATAACAAATATATCAGAGAAATTCTACCAGAAAGAACACAGCATGGTTCTAACATATGTGCTCAAATGCTCCAAACAAACTTCAGCCTTCCCATTTTATTTATTTTCCTCTAATTTTCAGTTTTTGTTTTTTAGACCAAGTAATATAGATAAAGTGAGTACTCTGCCTGGGTAGAAAGTGGTAGGGACAAAAGTTAAGCTTAGGTCTGTCAGAGATATTCATCAGGAGCCTAAATTTAACAGAAAATAATGGTAAATATGGACTGGAGATGATTACATCAAGAATGGTATGAGAAAAAAGCAGAAATCAGTAAAACATCAATAGGAGATATATTCAGATGAATGGAAGAGGACATAGATGACTGACTGACTGAGAGAGAAAAAAGGAACAAGGAAAAGTTACAGTATACATACCATAAACTGGAGGCACAGTTATTGACTTTTACCAGTAATTCCTCATTGTGGAACCAGGACATGTTCCTAAGGACATCGCCATTTCTTCTATAACCAAATCATGAGAGTGACCTCCAAACTGAACGTAGCTTTAAATGTACATTTATTATTTTACTCTTCTCTTCCCTATGAATTAGTAAAGACTATGTGAACAAACTGTGGAGCACTAGACCTCAAAGGAGAAAATTCAGAACAATAGGGCCTCACAATATTTTTTTCCTAATTTTGTTTATTTTATGTATATTCTTTTTATTTTTTCTCAATTAATTTCAGAACTGTTTGATTCACTCCTGTTAAATGAAAACCTTTTAGTTAATTTAAATTTGATTTTTAGAAAATTATTTTCAATTTAGTGGTAAATTAATATCAATAAAGAAAAGCAGTTGGGGGTTGCCAAGGTATTAAAGGGAAACCCATTCTTATTAGAATTTCATTCCACATTTATCTGATGTAATGAAAACAAATGCATTGTTTCCCACTCTTAATACTCATTGCTAATGACATTTTTCTTTACCTATGCAGCCTTACATAATTTTTATAAATATCTCATAACATTTGTTAAAATTGTATTTCTTATAGGAACTTGAAGACAAAAGAAATGTCATATGAAACATATTTTTGTCTTATCTGCTCTATAGAACCAAGTAACTTCTCCGATTTTTTCCTAGTAGGGTAACTTGAAATGATATAAACCCCCCGCCAATCACTGCTCTTGGAATTTTCTAGAAAATAATCATTGGTTCACAAAGCTAAAATAATAATAATAATAATAATAATAATAATAATTTTAGCTACATCCTGTATAATTACCGGACAAAATGAAAGTTGCCAAGTGGGGATTCTGACCCAGCTATGTCCTTCCACAGTTCCTCCACACTCCTCCCCCGGTCCACCCAGAGAACTCTATTCCTAATGGCACTGTCTGAGTCAAGCTGTCAATGGAGCCTACTCCAAGAAATCACTCTTTCATTGGCATTTGACTCATGTTTTGATTGCAGCACTTGTTACATTTTGTTCTAATTATCTGCTTATAGGGCTGTCCAGTTTAGCGCACCTCCTGGTTCACTGAAGTAGCCCATACTCTGATAACAAAGAGAAAGAACCTGCTCCAGATGAGCTGGTTTTTAAGTGTGAACAGTTTTTCGCACATCTACAAACTGAGACAATTGAATATTTTTATATTTATAACTAATTCTGTTGGAAACACAAGCCAAAAGCAGAAATGAGATATAATGCCCATTTCTGAACTATAGTATAGTTCCATTCTGAACCGAAATAGGTAGCCTATCCTCCCCAATCTTAAATGCTAAAGCAGCCGTGCACCCCAGTGTGTCTTTCACTATGGTGAGCCCTGATATTCGACCCAGTTTTATCTACCATTTATCATTCTCCCTTGCACATGAGTTCTTAATGCCAGAATCAGCGATCTGACTATGATCCCCAAACCTGCCTTCAGAGTTCCTTTCTAATGCACTACAGTAAACATCAATCCTGTGATCTATTGCACCATCTGACATTCCCTTGGACAGTCTGCAGAGAACTCTTCACATTCTCACAGTCTTCGATTTAGTTTGCTACCCATTCAAAGTTAGGTTTGTCAATCTTCAGTCCTCTCTAACAGTGCTCACGTGGCAGCGCAAAAAAAACTGGAACGATGCAGAGATTAGGAAGGCCCCTGTGCAAGAATCACACATAAATCCATGTAACTTTCTATATTTTAAAAAAATGTACATAAACCTAAATCTAGAAATAGAAAACAAATTTGGGATGTGAAATAGTATTTCTATATGAATGTACAAGTATAAATGTGATTCTTTCTCAAATATCTGGGAGATGATGAGCATTCACAGCCTGTGTCATTTTTTTCCATGGTTTTCCAGAGGTAAAAAACAATAATTAGAATGTAGGTCTCTGAAAACAGATGAGCAAAAATCAATGTTCAGCAATAGGATATAAGAAAGAAGAGAAGGAAATAACTCCTTCTATGTAAGACAAGGATACTGGTAATAAAAGCTCACCCCCCTCAAACAATTTTCTACCCTTCCAAGCCCAACTCATGGCCTGCCTTATATAACTTTCACTGAGCCCCTTCTTTCTATTGCACTCAAGGACTGTATTTTATAAGGGATGGTTTATTGTATACTGGCTTAGCCTACATAAACTCCTTTTCCCCTATTTCTTCTGTAACCTTTGGTATACTTGATCCAGTACTGAATATATGATAGATAACTGAATGATTAATCGATTGGATAATTTAAGAGAAAGATTTCAACACTAATGAGATTCAATTCCTATTAAAGATAAGTTTAGATTCAGAAGGAATTTGATAAAATGCTTGTAATTAAAGAATATACCACTTGGATGTTTTTAATAAATAAAAGGATCAAATGACAAATAAGAGGAACTGAGCCCAGAAATAAGGAATTGTCAAAAAAAAAATCCATATATATATAAGCATAAGTGACCGAATAACTGTTTGACCAGAAACTATGACACACACTGACCATCAGGGGCAAATGCTCAAATCAAAGGTGTGGAAACATGGAACAGACTGATAAAGTTGTATTCATAATACTTAATACATTTAAGTGCATATACTTTATGTGAAAGTTTGGAGAGTCTGTTACTATGGCAATATTAGTATGAATTTTCACAGACAGATGCCAAGATGTTTTAAATGTTGCTCTGTACCTATTTTAGAAAAATATACAGAGCTCCTTATATTGAAATCCCATTTTATTTTCAAATCCAAATGTATTAAACTGACTTTATGTTTGCAAACTTAATCCTAATAAAATTATTTTAAGCATTTTGAAAATGTGCCAAAAACCATAATAATAAACAGCATCTGGAACTAATGAAGCTACTTAGTTTAAGCAGATCAAATTTTCAGTATTATTCTACCTTCTAACTGACTTCATTGCTCCTATTCTATAAACTATGTTTTTATTTTTTCACCGTAGTAATCTTACCCAACCTACTACTGATCTTATAGAAAATTCAAGAATGTTACTCTTTTGACCTATATATTTTCCTCTAAGGCTAGGAATCAACATATGCTGGAGGGGAGAGTAGAGGGGCAACTTAATATTTCAACTGCTGGTGGTAGGTGCCCCTAACCTGCTCATTGATCAAGGGTCAACTCTATTTCATTTTTTGGCAACTTGGAGAGTTTGGGTATAGTATAAGTGAATTATTTAATTTCAGTTGTCTCATATTGTTAGCATAGGTAGATGGTATTAATAAAGAAAGCAAAGGGAATAGGACATTGTTGAGTCTAATGGGCTGGGGAGCTCAATCAGACACTGATCCTGCTTGTTTCACCGGGAAGCTTCAGCTTCACACACTCTCCAGGGAACCCAGGGTCCTACCCAGCAGGTCACTGAGGAAAGGAACAAAACCAGGAGGGAAGTAAGCACATGCAATGGAAGCCAGATGCAACCACAGAGGCCTGTCAGTCTAGCCTGGGGGAACAATAACTTGGTTGGAAGGTGGGCCCAGCGCACATCCAGGAAACCTTGGGAAGTTGATTGGTTATTTTGAAAATGTTCCTGGTCCTTTTCAAGCCTGGGAATAAGGAGTTCTCTTTCCACTACCTTGCCCCCTTCATTAGGTGCTCTCCATAGTAACCATGTGGCCTTAGCAGCCTTGTGGTTGATGGTGGCTCAGACTCAGACCCAGGTTCCAGGCAGAAGTCTGGGACAATAGCACTGCAATGGATCATGGCCTGCGACCATGCTAAGCTACCTGGACAGAGACTGAAACCACTTAGCAGCTGCCTGTGCCCTGGGACCAGGTGGGATTCAAAGCACAAAGCTTTAATATGGCACAGGACTTCTGGGCATTGGCCCTGTTTCTGGCCCCGATTTTCCATTGTGGGACACACAAGAGATGGGGCATTGGAAACCCAGGGGCCACCTTTTATTTTCATCCAAATAAATCTTACCACTAGACCTTATTCTTTCTTGTGGGTCCTTGGAAATGCTTTTTCTTGTGACACCGCAGGGACCCTACTTCCACTGGAAACAATATTGGAACTAATTAGGAAAAAAAAAAATAGGAGAACCCTTATGGGACCTTTGCACTATTTTATATCCAGTACCTGATACAGAAAAAGTAAATATGTGCTCAGTGAGTATTTCTGAATGAGTGGATAAATGAACGAGGTAAAGCTTAGCAGAGCAGGGGTAGATTTCTTGCAGTGAAGACTCAAGTAAAATAAGTGAAAGCAAATCTGGATCTTAGACTTCTCTGCAAGAATGAGGAGATGAAGACAGGCTGGAGGTGGGACTGTCCAGGTAAGAGCTGATATTTCTGGAGGCATAAACTCAGAAAGGCACTGAACATTTAGAATGAGAACTAGATTCAGGAAACACTAGAATTTGCAGGAATCAAACTAAAACTGATAGAAGTGGCTCTTCTGAAAAGTTTCTTCTGGGCAAGAAACATTGAATGGAAATGTGTAATAAATATTATGCAAAATGTTAGTATGACTTTCCTAAAGTAACTTAGTTTGCTGTTTAACTTTATCAGATATAAGAATACTGATGAGGCTTCTGTAGGCTTACTTAATGGAGCTATTTTCATTTTCCAGAGTCCTCAAATGAATCAAGTCAAATATTCCCACTAAGAAGGACTTTAGAGCCCTAGCTGGCTTGGCTGAGTGGATAGAGCATTGGCCTGCGTACTGAAAGGTCTCAGGTTTGATTCCAGTCAAGGGCATGTGCCTGGGTTGCTGGCTCGATTCCCAGTAGGGGGTGTGCAAGAGGCAGCCAATCAATGATTGTCTCTTAACATTGATGTTCCTATCTCTCTCTCCCTTCCTCTCTCCTCTCCCTTCTTCCATATATATATATATATGTTTAACTGAGGACACACAAGTGATTAATTATTATATAGCCTACTGGCTTTAACAAATATATAAAATATACTTAACTTCTTGATGTCCTAATTGTTATGGAAAAGAGTTGAGGTGACTATCAAACTGAACATACAGGCCCATTTTACCTGTCCAGCTTGCTAATACTATCTTTCCTGTGCAGAATATTCTCTTTTCCTGGTTGTTCCTATCTCTCCTTGTCTTCTCTTTTCTCACCTGCTAAAGTCCTACTAACACTTCAAGGCCCAACTAAAATGTCATGGATTCCTATGGAGATGCCTTGCTTAGAAGAGTCAGATTTTAGGCCACATGCAGTCTTCACTTATCACATTCTTTGTTTTAAATCCCCTACAGCTCTTTTCCTTATCTGGCCATGATCCCTTTGATAGCAGGGATCAAATCATTCTTCATTTTTGTCATTCCAGAACCTGAATATAGCAGATGCTCAATAAATACTTGATGGATAAGTGGATGAGTGAGTTAATGAATGAACAGCTATGTTGCAAGAAGATGTTTTCTCTGTAAAAGATACAAACCAAATATCGATACAATGGGTCAGGTAGAAACAATCAAAACTGAAATGAATGAGAAATTAACAAACTCGAAAAACACGAATTCTTTATTTTATTATTTTTTCACTTACAATTTACTTTATATACTATTTTGTATTGCTTTTAGCATAGTGGTTAGATAAACAAATACTTTACAAAGTGTTGCCCCAATACTTCTAGTACCCACCTGGCACCACACATAGTAGTCACAACATAATTGACCAAATTTCCTATGCTGTACTTTCATCCCCTTGACTGTTTTGTAACTGCCAATCTGTAGTTCGTAATCCCTTCACCTTTGTCATCCCATCTCCCAACACTCTTCCCCTATGGCATCCACCAATCTGCTCTCTGTGTCTAAGAGTCTGTTTCAATTTTGTTTATTTATTTTGTCTTCAGATTCCACATATAAGTGAAATCACTTATGTCATTCTCTGACTGACTTATTTCACTGACTCTTGAGTTCCAAGTCCTGACCTATGGTAAGAGGTAGGTGCATGTCAAATCTCAGATAATCTAAACTGTCTTACATTAGCTTTATATTTAGTAGCAACAGTAAGTAATTTTTTCTTACTCTTATATCATTACTAGTAGCCCTGCACACTAATCCATGCTTGAGTAGCTCACTGCCACTTGCCTCAGCTGGCCACCTGCCCACCATTGCTGGTAGCTCTCTGCCAACTACCCCACCCGCCTGTAGCTCTATCTCCTTGCAGCTTGCTGACCCACCCTCCTGTAGCTCTCCACCACTTGTAGATTGGTCATGATGTTATAGAGTAATGGATAATTAGCATATTCCCCTCTTATTATATAGGATTTAATGTGTATATTCCTATTTGATAAAGACAGGTATAATTAAAATAAAATGTTCATCCTTTAAGTGAATGGACACTCATAACACACAGCAGTTCCATTTAATATGCTATTTCCTGACTAGTTATATACTAGTTCATGCAGTTCTATAGTTTATTCCAAAATTACCAGATCTCAATGACAGGGCATACTTATCCTTTAAGAGAAAAGTGTGCTTTCTACAGTTGTGTGTTAATAGATGTTTTTGAACTATAAGATCAGGCTTCATAAATATATCCCTCTGTTCTTACCTATGCTCGGTTTATTCTGTTTGTTCAAGCCAAGAGCTAGGACATAAAAGGATGTTTTCTCAAGAGACCAAGTATTAGAAAGTCATGTATCCAAGGGCGTAGAACATTCAGTCTGCCAAGAACAGAATCAAATATCTGAAAGTGTATTTTGATTTCCCACATAACAAAGATTTTATAGTTGTCAGCCCACCCTCCCTGAACAGAATTGGTTCCTGAAAACGAGCCAAGAAACTATGGTAAATGTTGTTGGGATAATGGGGATTGTTCAGGGGTACAGTGCCAGACTGGCCTCCATGCTGAAAAGCAAGTTTGGAGACAGACAGTGCAGGCTGCTTCCTTTGCTCCTATGAAACATTTTCCTTTAGTCAGAAAATACAAGGGAAGGATGAGTTGTAAAAACTAAAATCTGAGGTTATGAATTTCTGTAAGCCCAGTGAATGGAGGGATTGGAAGTAAGAATTAGGAGGGTGGGATTTACAAAGAGTTATCTAGATTTAAATTTAAATCCTATCTAATAAAGAAATAATATGCACATTGACTGTCACTCCAACACACAAGATGGCCGCCCCCATATGGTCAAAGATGGCTGCCCCCATGTAGACACAAGATGGCTGCCAAAAAATGGCTCCCCCAGCAGGGGAGGGCAGTTAAGGGCAATTGGGCAGGCAGGTAGGCAAGTGGTTGGGAGCCAGCAGTTCTGGATTGTGAGAGGGATGTCCAATTGCCTGTTTAGGACCCATCCCACAGAGTCTAAACGGGCAGTCAGATAGCGCACGAGGGATTCCAGATTGGAGAAGGTGACGGACACATACCGCCACCCCCACTCCCCCACAAGCACGAATTTTGTGCACTGGGTATCTAGTATACTATAATTTCCCATAAAGGCAGTTCAAGGCTGGGAGAAGAACAAAGAAACAAAGTTATACAAAAAGTCAGGAGAAAGGAAGTAAAGAAATAATAGGAGAAAGATGCTGGGAATCATCAACTATCTTACCTTAGAAGCATTCATGTGCATTCAGGGGCCCTAGGGATTCACAAGGTCAAAACAAGTTGCATAATTATACTGAAACATTATTTGCCTTTTTCACAGCCATTTTGACATGAATGCACAGAATTATTTTCCAAAAACTACATGATGTGTGATATCACAACAGATGGAGTACAGAGGCAGATAGGAGAATCTGTCTTCTACTAGGTCAGACATTAATGAGCTTGATAAAAATATAAAACAGTGCCATTCTTTTCTCTTTGTCCTTTATAAAATAAGTGTAGTTGTTCTTTTAAAACATGTTATTTAATGTGTGGTTATTTACTAGTTTTATATTAAATGAATCAATACATAATTATTTATTATTTTTATTATTCTCCCAGTTACTCAAGCTATGAATCATGGAGTAAGCCTGCATTTCCCCCAATTTACTCATTTCTCTTATGACATCTCAGCTATCACCAGAGCCTGTAAGCTTTACTAACAAAATCTATCTTCAATTTGCTCACTTCTTTCTCTCTCTAGTGCAGCACCATAACTTGAGACCCAATACTCCTTGACATGACAACAGCACTTTTGCTGACACCCTTGCTTCTCTTTTACTCTTGCCTTTCTCAGATCCATTCTTTCACTCAGCAAGGCAATGCTATCCCAATGCTACAGCCCAGTGTCAAGATTCTGGGAAACTTTAAAGGATATAGCACACTGTGACTTAAGAAAAATGATCATTAATGCAATTTTTAAAAATAGCCAAAGCCAATTTGTCTCAGTCTATAGAGCACGGGCCTGTGCACTGAAAGGTCCCAGGTTCGATTCCAGTTAAGGATATGTAACTAGGTTGTGGGCACATCCCCAGTAGGGGGTGTGCAAGAGGCAGCTGATGTATAATTCTCTCTCATAGATGTTTCTAACTCTCTATCCCTCTCTCTTCCTCTCTATAAAAAATCAATAAGATATATTTTAAAAATAGATACACAAAATAAAAAATAACTCATATTTATTTTAAAATCTAAAGATGGCCATATCAGCTAGTCAACAGAACACATTTAGTTCTAGAAAAGTTATATATAATTAGGGACATGGGTGCGATTTAATATGCCTGATAAGATGCAATATAAGGTCTTCATTAGAGAGAATGTTTGGTTCATGCCTATCTCTCCATCTTCATATCATATATTTTCCCACTTACTATGATCAAACAACACTGATGGGGTTACTGGTCTTAGAACATGAGATGGTCCATCCTACCTCTGAATTTGGACATGTTCAGTTTCTTGAGTACAAAATATTCTCCAAACTATTCAGTAAATAGTAGTCATTATATTTGCTCAGTCTACCACCTGAGAAAGATCCAAAACACCACACTATACTTCTGACTGAAAAAGAAACTCTTCCTCAGGTAGTCAATTTCACAAATGAGGCTTTGAAATAGTAGAGCATTTTACTGAACCAGGAGTCTTGTGGATTAATTATCCGTGAAGCATTTTCTACTTCTCATGCTACACTAGGGTTCTGATTCTTTCTTGTAGACATGCCCTGGGTGAACATACAATGAAACTAAACTAAGTTATGTCAAGGAATTCTCCAATTTCCTGGGAGGGATGGAAATTGGGATCCACTGTCAGCCTGACAAGGAAAAAACACTTATTCCTGCCAGCCCCACAGGACTGAAAGGCTGTCCTCTCCCTAGTTGGTGCAGGTTAATAACAACACCTGAAACAGAAATGGCTACATATTTGAACCCTTGAACCATTGATTTCTCACAAGGATCCTAAGAAAATTACTATGCCATTTTTCAGACTAAGAAACTGAGTGTCAGAAATTTAAGTGTGCAACCGCTGAGTGGCTGATTGTGCCTCTTCACCTCCAAAACTATGCAAAGGGACTTCTCCATTATTACACTCTCCTAACGAGCTATTAAGGTTGAGAAGAAGAACATCACTGGTATAACTTCTATAAATGAAAGGATCTTTTCTTGTCTTCTCCAGGGCAGAACAAAGAAATATCTTCCAGTGAAGGGGAAATAAAGTGTCACTTATAAAGATGGATGGCCCTAAAGCACTCACAGAATGTAAGTTCATTGGTCATTCTAAGCAACTTCTGCATCACACTAAGATACTCAGGATATGAAAGGTAAGAATAATTCCTTTGGAATACTTACATGCTCTCGGATCTGTTAATTTGGAACTGTCATCTCTGGGCCAAAATTAACCTACTTCTGAAATCCTGAAACTATCCTGGAACACTAATCCCTTCTCACTGAAGCTTTTTTATTGATGTCAATTTAGTTACTGTGAGATGAGATAGGAAATAATTACAGAATAGAGTCTGTTATTGACTCTTGGTTGTGTTTTGGAGTTATTTTTCTCAGAAGTGTGACAATTAGAAGACATAAATTACTATTTTCCTATGTTCCAAGTGAGATATAATGGCTGATATTTTTAAGAAACACGATAAATGCTAGTATGAAACTGAACTATGACAACTAATGACAGCAGGGAGACAGATTCTGATTAAAGCTATTGTTCTGCAGTTCCTCCAAATCCCATGAATATCTTTAGAAATTAAAATACATGCTGCACCTTAAAATAAGATGTCAGTAAATTCTTCAGAAACATTCAAAGTTCAAGAAATAATACTAGGTTCAACTATATATAACAGTCAATATTTAATCCTTATGATCTATAAAAATGCCACTCATACAGTTCACCCTGAAAGTAAAGCTTGCATTTCATCCAATATCCTGTCTTTACTTGTCTTATAGAGAAAATTTAATGATCAGATGGCTACTCAGGTCACAGAAAAATATAAATACATCAGGATTAAAATAATGCAAAGAGATAAAAATGGGAAAATAAAAAGAAATAAGGAAAGAGAGGGAGTGCAAAAAAAAGAAAGGAGACACACACTAAAAAAATCTGCATGAGAGAGAAAACAATAGAGGAAGAATATAAAGATAACCAGATGAATGAAAAGGGAGACTGAGGAAGGGAATAAAAGAGAAGGAGGAGGGGAAGGAAAAATAGAAGTGTAAGGAGAGGGTGAAAGAGAAAGGAAGAGACAGAAAATGATCCATCTTTGCTCAAGAATGTATCTCTTTCTGACTATATGTTGGTTTGTAAACCCTCAACCTGTGTTTTTGATGGCACTGCTTGTTCTATTAATATATCCAATGTAGTGAAGAAACTATGCGTTGTTTTGGCTTATATTCTGTTTCCTATTTTTTCAATGAATTTAGTTCTAAAGGGGAGCACAAGGTAGTAGAATTAGAAAGATCTGGGTTTAAAATATTGGTTCTTAAATTTATGAGCTACACTAATTAGAGCATAGACGGGTAACTTCTCTGAGTCTTAGTCTCCTCTTTAAAGTGGGATTAATTATCAGTAAGTACTATGGACAAGTAGCTGTATTAATATAAATACCTTAGATTTTAGAATTATGTCTGCCTAAAGAAAAACACAGAAGGAAATAATATAATAGTAAAACTGTAATATGCTAATTAGACCAGACTTCCTTCCTTCCGAACAAAGCTGTGCGGGCAGGGCCACAGCAGAGGCGGCAGAGGCCACAGGCCACAGAAGAGACCCCCCTACCACCACCACGGCAGTGATGGGCAGGGGCCAGGACCAAGGCCCTTGCAGAAATTTCATGCATCAGGCCGCTAGTCCTATATAAAAACATGGTAGTGAAAGGGTAATGACAGGAGAATTTTGAAAGTTTGGGGTAATACATTATGTTACTAGTAAAATGGAAATGCATATATTTATAAAATGTTTAACTTAAATATTCAGTAATGAATATAATTTTGTATATTTAAAAGACTTGTATGCATGCATATAAATATAACCAATGGACACAAAACTCTGGGGAGGAAGGGCATGTATGAGAGGGGGAGCAATGGTAAGATATGTACACATATAATAATTTAATTTAAAAATTTTAAAAAGACAAAACCACAGAACATTGTTCTTTTTATGTTGCATCCTGAATTCATCTTTTTATTTATTGTTTTTTCCTTTATTGATTTAGGTATTATATATGTGTCCTTATTCCCCTAATTGCTCCCACTCCCCTACTCATGCCCTCACCCCCCAGTGTCTGTGTCCACTGGTTAGGCTTATATGCATGCATACAAGTCCTTTGGTTAATCGCTCCCTCTTACCCTCACCTTCCCCTATCTTCCCTCTGAGGTTTGAGGGTTTGATAGATGCTCCTCTGTCTCTGAATCTGTTTCTGTTCATCAGTTTATGTTGTTCATTATACTTTGCAAATGAGTGAGATCATGTGGCATTTATCTTTCCCTAACTGGCTTATTTAGCTTAGCATAGTGCTCTCAAGTTCCATCCATGCTGTTGCAAATGGTAAGAATTCCTTCTTCTTGACTGCAGCATAGTATTCCATTGTGAAGATGTACCACCGTTTTGTAATCCACTCATCTGCTGATGGGCATTTAGGTTGTTTCCAAATCTTAGCTATGGTAAACAGTGCTGCTATGAACATAGGGGTACATATATCCTGACTTGATCGTTTTAAAAATTACCTCCTGTTCCTACTTTCTGATGAAAACACTTCATCACATTTCAGGAAGGTAACACTCTTTTTTTTTTAATATTTATTTTTTTATTTTATTGGGATGACATTACTCAACATGAATGTATATGTTTCGTGTGTGGATTACTAATTTGCACAATCTGTACATAAGGCCATGTGCCCACCACCCAAAGTCAAATTTCCTGTCACCTCACTTAAGGACCCCTTCTTCTCGCACTCTCCTCCCTCTAGTAACCACCACATTGCTGTTCGTGTTCATAAGTTTCAGTTTTATATCCCACATGTGAGTGACATCATATAGGTCTTAGCTTTTCCTGTTTGACTTATTTCCCTTCACAGAATGTTCTCAAGGTCCAATTGTGTTGTTGTCAATGATGCTATTTCATCAGTGAATCTCTTAACCTACACTTCCCAGGGCTAAATCTCTATGTGGGCACAAAATATCTACCCCCTGGTCACATGCCTTTGTAACGAGAAATAAAGTGGATCTTGACATTATGGATTTAGCATTCCTAGCTGACATTTTGGGAGTGACCACAGAGTTCCAGAACAAGGGGTCAGTTTGTCCTTTTGGTGAGGCGTAGGATGTTACTACCAATCCTTCCCAGCTGGTGTGAGGAGTGAGACACCGAGGGAATGAGAGAGCCCAGCAGAGGCACTGGAAGGCACAGCTCGACACCGTTGTACTGTTCTCTTTCATTATTATTCATTCGCTTTATAGCGAAAATCAGTCTAAAGAGCTATTCATGACTCAGGATTGACAAGCTCCCTGGAGGGATCACTCACAAATGGTGAGGGTTTACTGTGTATCAAAAAGTTATGAAAACGTGAAGTTCCTTGCCTCAAACAGGTCAGACCAACCCACTGCACTTCGTTAATGGGCTCTTTAGGCACAGGATGATTCATTTACGGGAGGAAAATGTAAGCCTCCTGACAAAAGATAAAAAAGGTGCACTTGGTAGTGTGCTGTGAGCAGATGCTCTCTAAATTCCTCTAAATTGGGGACCTGGGGACAGTCATTGTTGTACTTCACTACTGAACATTTTTTTTTGGCATGAAAGATTCATTTTACCCCTAATAAAAATCTCTGACTACCCTATGAAAGCAATGGAATAGTATGGTCTTAACATCCAGATTTCCTTTAGGAATAACAATTGCCTTTCATTAAATTTCCTTATTATGTCTCCTAAAAATTAATTACTCCTTGAACAGAACTGATGTAAAACAGTCATGCATTGTATGTTTCCTATTTCCCACATAGCATCTTTTCAAAAAGTTAATTATAGCCCATGGTTTCAACTGAAAGGGAAATAATGAAAAGCAATGTGGGGGAGTGAAGAGATAATGGTATCATTTTTAAATTAATTGAAGCATTTAAAAATTAACTGGCCTTCCTTAGAGTGTACTTTCTGTTAAAATTTAGTAGTTTATATACATATATGAGTATTCAATATTTACATTAAGTGTGACTTTGAATGTTATAGTCTGAGAAATAATGATCTAAGAGGTGATTTCTCTTATTAAAAAAATATTTCCATTTGTTTAGGACAGTATGAAATGTTTCAGATAAAGAATTTCTTTCAGCTGAAAACAAGAGGCCTGAATGGAGCTATCTGCTAAGCTTTGTCCATGGATGGGATGTGGTTTTAGCTCAGAGACAATGTCCTGTGGTCCTCATAATGAGCCTTCTAGAGTTATAAGCATGACTTCTAGTTACCGTAACAGAATTCCAGAAAATAATGCTTCATCACACACACACACACACACACACACACACACACACACACACACGGAAAATAACACCCAGTGGTCATGCATCTAGTTCTACTCATCAGAAGACACAGGCAGAAAGTAGAAGGTAGAAGACATTTCCCTCTCACACCCAAAAGAAAGAAGCCCCCGGGAATGAATGTACAGGTCACTCTGCAGGTGTAAGTAAATTTTAAGGATACAGCACAGGTCTCAGTCATCTTTCCATTGTAGTCAATATGCCTGACTCTTGTCCACTCTGGAACCTCTATTGAAAGAGGCAGTAATATTCCTCAGGCCTATTTCAGCCAGTTATTCCCATGTGGGGTCCAGGGAGGCCAAGGAGAAATTAATTTACTTAGAATGGTTTTGTGTAAACCTGTCTGTTCTGGAGCAGTCACTCCCTGAGCGTTCTGAATCTATTGCGGTTTCTGGGAATTTCCCTTTTCTAAAAGAATGTTAACTATTATGAGTTAATTTGGAAATGACCAACTCACCTACCAAATAGCACTCTGGCTAAAGACACTAAGAAGCAGACAAGTCAGTGGCCATGGAAACTTCCTTTGTGATCACAGTAACCATCAAGGGACCCCTTGTTTGCCCAGCTCCTGACCCAGTAGCTTTAGTTACCATCTCTCAGCCCAATCTGTCTCTTATTATTTGACTTCCCTGTCTCTATACTATCCACCTATTTTTGTTAGATTACATTGCCGGAGCAAATAAAATAGTTCTGTGGCTTACAAAAAACAAGGTTATTTCTCACCCACATTACAAGTTGAATATTGGTTAGCAATGTTCTGCATTCCACATATAGTCTGAAATATGAAATTCAGGCTGAATAATAGAAAAAAAAAATCTTATACATAACTGTACCCACTGCAGAGGGGAAAGAGCAATGCCACACCCATGTGATGACTCTTAAAGCTCTTCCCAGAAGAGGCAATATCAGGCCACATATACCGGGTGTGTCAAATGTAGGCTTATAGCTGTTCATACAGAAAGTAATCTATACTAATAAAAGCCTAGGTGGTCCTCATGCCCTCGCCACAAGATGGCCACCACAAGATGGCCACCATAAGATGGCTGACAGGAGAGGGCAGTTGTGGGCAACTGGGCAAGCAGGAGAGCAGTTAGGCATCAATCAGGCCAGCCGGGGAGCAGTTAGGGGGTGATCAGGCTGGCAGGCAGGCAGGTGAGCAATTAGAAGCCAGCAGTCCAGGATTATGAGAGGGATGTCTGACTGCCAGTTTAGGCTGGATCCAAACTGGCAGCCAAACATCCCTCAAGAGGTCCCAGATTGGAGAGGGTGCGGACTGGGCTAAGGGGCACCCTGCCATGCACGAATTTCATGCAATAGGCTCTAGCACAATCCTATTGAATAAAGCAAGAATATGCAAATTGACTGTTATGCCATAACAAGATGGCTACACCCATAGTAGAGGCCAAGTTCCCATAATGAGACTTACCAAGCAATCAGCAGAGACCTGAGGTTGTATGGCACTGGGCAGGGCAGGGGATCTCAGGCCACGGCCCCAGCCCTGATTCCAGGCTGGGGACCTCAGACTGCACCTCCTGCCCAAGTACTGGGCCAGGGGACCTGAGGCTGTGCCCCTACACAGCAGTGCTTGACAGGGGACCTCAGGCAATGCCCCCTTCCCAGTAAGACTTGATGGGGGATCTCAAACCCAGCCCAAACTGGGGGAACTCCGGCCACATCCCCAGCCCTGGCACTGGGCCAGGGGACCTGAGGTTGTGCCCCCCACCCGGCAGGGCTTGATAGGGACCTCAAAGTGTGCCCCCTGCCCCAGCCCAGGGGACCTCAGGCCACACACTCCGACCTGGCAAAAAGCCAGTTTACCTGGGGCCTTGCCTCCCACCTGACAGTGCTTGACAAGGGTGGGGCCAGGCAGGTCTGGATCTAGGCCAATAGGACTGGGGCCAGCTGGGCCTGGGTCTCAAGCAATTTCAAGGTGCCTGTGGGTGGGCAGGGACTTGACGCTAGTTCCCATGGCACTTCCCAGGCTCTGACAGAAAGATGATTTTCATATACATTTTATAAATTTCTTTCATCTCTGACACTTCTATTATAGAGAAAGGGCAAATAGCAATATTAAAATATTTCTTCTAATTAATTCCCTTTTAATGTGCATGAATTTTGTGAACTGGGTCACTAGTAATGAATAAATAGTAATGTAAGAATAAACTGTTTTTCCATACTCATGACTGTAAACCTATTTTGACCCACCCTGTATTTCAGGAGCTACTGCGTGGGCATGGCTAGAAAGAATGTTAGTGGGATGAGGAGGTATAATTTTCTCACAGGTAGAAGTGGGAGGGTGGTGAACAATCCTGCAATTTCCTACAGATCTGGCCACAGTACTCGGCCACTCTGACCCACCTCAGCCCTCAGGACCCCAATCCCAGCCTTGCAGGCCTTGGTGGGCTGAGAAGAAAGGATTTCCATTTTTGACAATATGTAAGACAGAAAACGTGAAGTTGAAGGCAGCTGAAACACCACAGAAATATGCTTTGACTTGACCCATTTTTTTCTTTCAATCCAGGCAACCTTATGTGTCAGATTTTGTACAAGAATCACAGGTTCATTTATGGTGTTATTTCATCTCCGCTCTGTGTGAGGCTAGGCAGTTATGTCATTTCTCATCCATCTGCTGTGACGGGTCTTCCCTTCCTCCTATGCTCACACCCCACGGGGTTGTCCCAGCCCGTGGCTCCATTTGAAGTGATTTTCTGTGCTGGAAGAAACTCCCAGTTGTCACATGTCAAGACCAGAAAATAAAATAAAAAGAAATAAAATGAAAAGGGATTTGTTGCACATTATTGCTCATCTTTCAAAATCCAGTGACCAAACATTTACCATTTACATATCTGTATCTGGTTATTTGCCT
The DNA here is from genome assembly GCF_964339955.1 of Pipistrellus hanaki. NCBI lineage: Eukaryota > Metazoa > Chordata > Mammalia > Chiroptera > Vespertilionidae > Pipistrellus > Pipistrellus hanaki. The sequence goes on from NC_140513.1 coordinate 62,155,345, forward strand.
AAACATATATATGTATTCCCTGTGGATTTTAAGGACAGTTTTCAGAAATTGTAATTACAATTTTGAAATGTGTGTCATTCAATTGAAATGGACAGTGTTTTACTTCTTAAAATGCACTTCAATTTCTCTGCTTGGTCTACTTTAAACAAAACAATTTACTTCAACAAGGCCCTGTGCTTTCTGGTTGTCTTATATATCCTGGGTTATATCTAGAAAAAGACTAAAAAGCTTTTCTTCAATCCTTCCCTACATGTCAAGAAGACACCACTGAGTGAAAGGCCACAGGAAGACAGCTTACGTGTACAGCATGCAAAGAGATGGAAATATGGAAAAATATCCACGTTATTATCTAAATTTAATGTTGGCAATAGTTGTACAACTTTGCGAATAAACTAAAATCATTGCCTTGCCCACTTTAAATGAATGAATTTGTGGAAAGTGAATTATCTCACTAAAGCTATTTTTGTGTTTGTGTGTGTGTGTGTGTGTGTGTGTGTGTGTGTATTTATTTATTTTCCATATTGTTGCTTCAAACTATCATTACTGGCATATATATACATAAAAGCTTAAGTGACCATCACAACCAAACCACTGGAGTGACTGGTTGAGCAGCTGCTATGATGTACACTGACTACCAGGGGCAGACGCTCAACACAGGAGCTACTGCCTGGTGGTCAGTGCACTCTGACAGCCAACCTCCTGCAGCCAGCCAACCTCCTATAGCAGGCCAGCCTCTTGTGGTCCCTCTCCCACAGCTGGCAAAACCGAGGTCCCTCCCTCTTACCTGCCCCAATCACTGGCCAGGCCTACGGACCCTACCTGTGCACAAATTCATGCACCAGGCCTCTAGTATCTTATAAATAGTATAATTTTATAAATATCATTCTCACACAACTGTCACCTCTTCCTGTGTTTTATTTTGAAGATGGCTGTTGAAACTCTCACTTCTTCCTCTCTTCCTCCCACTCTCTCTCCCCCACTGTCCTTTTCAAGGCAGTCCTATTCCCACAACTTGACTTATTTTAGCCCTGCAGACCCAAACCCTCCACTGCTCCTTACCATGACTTAAATCCATAGTTCCTCCCATACTTGGTGTTGGTAATCTTCCTGGGAGACCAGAAATCGGGAGAAGGAGAAGGAGTCCTTATCTCTCCCTGAAATCGTCCCATCACCCGTCCTTCTGTCCAGATGGAGCCCGTGCATCTCTGTGATGTGCACTAACAGCCCTCTGGATCCCCAGCCTTCAAACAGCAGGTTATGGGACTTCTCAGCCTCTGAAATACTATAAGCAATTCCAATAATAAATCCTCTTCAAATATGGAACTCCACCCTCTTGGTTCTGTACCTCAGGAGAAGTGTCACTGATACAACGCCTCAGCTGCTAGAACCAACATCTCTTACATATCTAGTCTTTCTCAAACCAAGCAGTGGGTCTTGTGGGATTCTGTCTACTTGGAAGACTTCAGAAAGAAGGCAGTTTAAAAGGGAAAATCCTAAGGAGGAAATCATAATCACACTCTCACTCCCACCTTCCTTTCTGAATTCTACCTCCCCCTGTAACCTATCTCTCCCAGCTCCACAGGTGAGTCCCTGATCAACAAATAGTGTGGGAGTTCTATGTAGTATGCATATTTCAGAAAATAAATTCTGAAAACTTCAGGGATATTCCAGCGCCCTGCACCTGTTGTGTGAATTTGCCCACAGGGTTTCCCAATTTCTGGGGCTTAGAGAGCAGCTCAGCAGAATCTCCATTTCAGCTAAGATCCCCTTATATTGCTCTTGTTTCTCTCTCATCAAACGACATTCTACAAGGCAAAAGCCATGCCATCTTCATGGGTTTCCTCTGTGCCTTGAAGAGTGCCTAACTATAGAAAATCCTATATAATAAAAGGTAATATGCAAATAGACCAAATAGTGGGACAACCAAACAACCGAACAACCAGTCGTTATGATGCGCACTAACCAACAGGGGGCAGATGCTCAACGCAGGATCTGTCCCCTGGTGGTCATTGCGCTTCCACAGGGGGAGCTCTGCTTAGCCACAAGCCGGGCTAACAGCTGCAAGTACAGCAGTGGTGGTGGGAAACTCTCCTGCCTCCTCAACAGTGCTAAGGAGTCCGATTGACATCCCCTGAGGGCTCCCAGGCTGCCAGAGGGGTGTTTGACTGCCAGCTTAGGCCCGATCCCTCAGGGGTCCCGGACTGTGAGATGGTGCATGCAAGACTGAGCGACCCCCCCCTCCCCTGAGTGCACAAATTTTCATGCATTGGGCTCTAGTGTTTCATATAAGTTTGCTGTATAAATTTCTAACTGCCACACTCCTGGTTTCAAAATCCCACCACATGTCCCCTGTTTTCTTTAACCACTTACCTGACCCCTTTTCCAGATAATTTGATACCATTTTCCTTTCAATTATTTATTCCAGTGATTCCTCTATGCTCAGTCCACACCCATAACCATATTTTTCTACACTCACCCCAGATTCTGCATGCTACAAATAAGTAATCAACAAAAACACCATCATACACTTGCACATATCTCCTTTTTTGTTTTGTTAAGTTACACAAATCGTCTCCACTTATCCCCAGTGCAATCCTTGTTATGTATCGGGGGACAATCAGGACACTGAGGCCACAAGAGAAACATAACTTACCTGGAGTTTCTACAGTCCTTTCATGCAAAACTGAAACCTAAATAATGACAGGAAGAGCCCAAGTCTGGTGTTCTTTATGGAAACTGGCCTTGCTTGATTCTTCCCTCCTTTTGAGCAAAATATAGGACACATATTTAGGGGTTTTGGGAAAACAAAATCCCAACATCCACACCAGAAGTTTATGCTTAGGTTTCCCACTACCACCAGTGAGTATACTTGGTCAAAAAACATCTTATAGCCCCTGCATTTTTAAAGCTGTTCTTGTTCAAAACACATCTTAGCAAAAACACTTCTGCTTGTTGGTTTAATAACGTTCATTTCAGACTGCATTTATTTTGGCTTGATCTGAAACAAACTTTGTATAGCAAATTGCAAGCACCTCAGGCACCTATTCCATCCCCTCAGTCCCTAAGGCAACACTCTATCCAGCAGGTGAAAACGCAGAAAAACAAGCCCTCAGCTCTGCGCGTGCACCACACAAGCCCAGAACAGCAGCACCTGTGTTAGCTAAATTGCAGCCTATTCCAAGTCTTCACAGTTATTCAAAGCAGGACCTAGGTTGGATGAAAGAAACCTCTCTAATCCACAGAGTTGACCAGAAACATTGGAAACTTGGCTCTGTGCTTTGCACCATGCCCACATATGCCATGGTACACAATTTACAGAGGAAGCTGAGACTTCTGCAGTGCCGGAAGTTGACCCTTTTGTCTGCGAGGGTAGATAACATACACTTGCGAAGCCTTTAAGCATAATACAAATTCCTTAGCTTTGCAATATTCTCTCCCACCACAGATATCCAACTCTACGCCTCCCTTCCTCTACTTAATCCCTCCCTTCCTGCAGTTCTCTGGTGAGATCACGATTCTCCCAGGCAATGTTACTGATCTGTTACCCTTACCTGATTTAGGAGTACAGCATCCGGTCCTCCTCCTCCTTTTAGTGTTCATCGCGGTGTTTTGGAATTTGCTGGTCTATTTTTCTGAATCCTCCACTAGGCCATCAGGGGGAAGCCTTGTCTATTTTGTATAAACTAAGACCTCCCACTCAACACATTGCTAGTACAGGGTAAGACTTTGGTAAATTCTTACTGAAAGAAACAAGCTGTGCTTATCAGACCAAGTTTGGTTCTGTGGTTTCCTTTTCAAACTGCTCCTTCTTTCAAGGGGTACTTGTACTTAATTAAATAAAAATTTAATTTTTTACATCTAGCTTCTTCTTAGAAATTTGATGTTCATTACTTGAACCACTTTCAGCAGCTCTGAAATGATAATGGGCCAGGTAGAAAGCTATAATATCAACAATTTGAAAACTGTAGTCTAATGGTAATAATCTTGAAATCCTGTCCTGGCCATTGTAGATGGACTACTAACTGTAACCAAGTGGAGAAACACAGCTGAGGGGAGAGTGAGAAATATGCACATACTGGTTTGGTACAGGGGCTTGGTCCCTGTGCTAGCGCTGCTCTGTGTGATATTCCAGAGGACAGAGTACGTATTAAGCAGAGTCTTGGAACACAGTTCCATGACCTGGACACAGAGTATGCCTTCGAAATAAACTGACATTGTAAGGCATATTGTTACTGTGTCATAGCCTAGCCTACACCAGCTGAGCTTCTCTTTGTTTGAACAGTGGCAGCCAGTGTCTCTAGTTCTGGGAAGAGAGGAACTTCAACCAGATAGGATATTCTCACCAACATGCCCATTTTGTGCACGTGCCAGGGCCAGGTTTGATTATGTCCTTAAAGATAGTCCCTAAGTACGCTTCCTTCTGTAAGAACTTACTGTAGTAAGTGACATGCTTGTGTTCATGTGTTTGTCCCCCACGGCTAAACCGTCAGTTCTCCAAGGCAGGACATTTGTTTCTTTGAATGACTGACTCCCAGAGGACTTCGATTGAGTTCCAAAAAGTAACTCAGAAGTCCCAGGAGCAATGCATTAACTCCTGAAGGAGTTGTATTTCATAGATCTGAAACAACCAAATGTTAGCCCAATGCTCACACAGTATATTTATCCATCATGGCTTTGGTAATAAATTATCACCAATTTAGTGGCTTGAACAATACACAGTTATTATCTTAACAGTCCTGGACATTAGAAATTTGAAATGGACGCCTTGGGCTAAAATTAAGGTGCTGACAAGGCTGCATTCCTTTCTGGAGGTTTCAAGAGAGATCCCATCCATTTGCCTTCACTCCATCTCCTAGAGGACACCCTCATTCCGGGAGCATGGCCTCTTCCTCCATCTTTAAAGCCAGCAATGCTGGGCCAAGTCCTTCGCACACTCTCACACTGCCATCTCTCTGGTGCTGTCTTTTCTGCCCCCTCCTCTACTTTTAAGGGCCCTTGTAATTATATTGGGCTTAACTTGATAATCCAAGATAATCTTCCTATTTTGAAGTCAGCTGATTAGCCGCCTTAAACCCATCTGAAAAATCAATTTTCCAAGCCATGTAACCTAAGAAATAGACAGATTCTGATGATTATGAAATAGATATCTTGGAGACGGAATATATTACAGATTACAATAACTTCTCCTGCCTCCAGGAGTAAAAGGAATCATTTCCAGACTTCATTCTTCTACCAGTTGGTTGCCCAAATTTCCCTGTAAGAATAATCTCATGAAGATGAAGTCCTCAGCCTGACAAGTGCAATTTCTGTAAGCCTAAAAAACAATAGTACTGCTCCTCATTTATTTAGCACTGTCTTCTTGAGCAAGCAAGTGGATATTTATGGGTGTGGTGACCGGGACTGCAATTATTATTTCTGTTTCACAGAGAAGGAAGCTGGGTCTAACAGAAGCTAAGGGCTATTGAAAAAACGAGTGGCGGACCTTAGCTCACTTCAGAAAACTATTGTGTTTCCAAGAGGGAAACTTGTTTACAGATGACGTCCAAATTTATATGCATTATTTTAACCTCCATGCCTTTGTGCACTGGATGATACAGCAGAGCTTTGTTTGAGGACTGAGGGATTGAGCTAGGGGCCCAAAGACAGGTGGAAACCACAGGCATCTATTAGTCATGAACATGTGCATAACTGTTTCTTATCAGTATCCACACAAACAGATTCATTAGTATCAATTCTTAAAGTGAATTAAAATTTCATTTGAGGGTATAATATCAAGAAATTTAACTAGTTTCCAGTTATTAAAGAAAAACTATTCAGTAGCAATGAATTAGAATGCAATATAGCTTGGTTATCAGCCACATATGCTGCAGAGGCATTTGGGGTTTAATTCGAGGTCTCACCATCCTACCTGTATAAACTAAGCCACAGTTTCTATTGTTGAAAAAAAGGGTGAAATAAACTGTGGCTGCCTCATGGAGTAATGAGGAAGATTGAGACAATCCCTATAAATCACTTGGTCTGAACTGCGGTCAATTCCTCCCATCCAAGAGACACGTGGCATTGATGGGAAACACTTTTGGACATCACAACTTGGGAAGAGGTGCTACTGGCACCCAATGGGTAGAGTCCAGAAATGCTGCTAAAATCTCGCCCCACCCTACAAGGCAGCACACCACAATAAAGAAATATGGAGAGGAACACTATGTAAAGTATATGATTGTCTAACCACTAAGCTGTACACTGGAAACCAATACAAAATAAAGTTGAAAGAAAAGAATATATCAGGCCCAACATGTTAATTCGAAAATGGAGAATTTCTGATTTAAGCGCACACTGTAAAAAGTGCTCAAAACTGTTATCTATGATTAATATTATGAACAGGCTAGTACCATGGATCATGCTGTAAATCAGGGACACTAAATTGTCTAAGGCATGCCTCTGCCTTTGAGGGACTCAATAGCTATAAATTTTAAGTTTAAATAATTACTATGCACTCATAGTGTCATATGCAAAGCAGTATTTTAGAAGTGTATATTAGTTCTATTTGTAGAAATGAGAAGGCTTTATTGAGAATAAAATATTTCCCCTGGGCCTTCAAATATAATGGAAATGTGACAGAAAATGAATGGAAGGGTTGTTGGTTTAAAAGTTCTGTTTCTGTGCAGCAAAATGATGTTAGGGTATTAAACATATAAAATAAAAGGTATAGCAATTGTGAGGGTTTAAAAAAAGACTTTGGAGTTTGTCATATTCAAGATATATTAACAGAAGCAAGATGTGGTATAATTCTGGTACTAGAGTAGGTTATGGACTGTGAAGAGAATCTGGAAACAGAGAGAAAAGTAAGGAAGTTACAGTGAAAATAAAGTATAAGATTCAATCAACACAGGAAGTGGGGAGGGGGCAGGGGAAAAAGGGATAAATCATAAGTTCACAGAGTTCTGGTCAAGATGGCAACATAGGTAAATGCTTGCTCGCATCCTCCAACAACCACATCAAAATTACAACTAAACTACAGAACAACTATCATTCAGAACCACTTGAAATCTAGCTGAACAGAGACCTATAACAAAAGATATTAAGAAGAAGCCACTTCAAGGCCGGTAGGAAGGATGGAGATGCAGAATGGGCTGGTCCCAACCCACATGTGGTAGATAAAAATTGAGAAGGTTATCTCAGCTATAGAGGTCCTCTCTAAGAAGTGATGGGCTTCAGCCCCAAATCACAACCCACAGCCCAGGTTTCTGGTGATGGAAAGAGAAATCTCCATAACATCTCACTGTGAGAACCAGGGGAGATTGTATCAGAGTGAGATGAAGGGCTCCTGGAGTCCCAGGCATTCCTCTTAAAGGGCCCATACAAAAACTTATTTGGAACTACTTGGACTGAACACCAGTTCTAGGGCAGCAGTTCACAAGGTGTCAGGGACATAAGGAGAGGAACTGAACTGTACGGCTTCAGAGCAAGGAAGGGCTGCTTTCTCCCAGACAGAAGTGCTGACAGAGGTCATTTTTCCTTTGTGAGCCTTTCCCTATCAAAGCCCACAGGCAGGCACGAAATTATTGCATTAGGGTGGAGGGGTCCCTCAGCCAGTCCTGAACCCTCTTGCAGTCTGGGACACCTCACTCCTTACTGCCCACCTGCTCGCTGCTCCTTACCACTCAGCTTCTGCTCCTTTGTGCAGCTGAGTCAGGAGATGCTCCCACCACTAAACTGTCTCAAGGCAACCACCACTGGGCTTGCCAGCTGTGAGCCTGGCTACTGGCTGACCAGGGTTCCCTCTGTGGGAGCGCACTGACCACCAGGGGGCAGCTCCTGTGTTGAGCATCTGACCCCTTTTGGTCAATGAGTGTCATAGGGACTAGCCATTCCACTGTTTGGTCAATTTGCATATTAGGCATTTCTTATATAGGATGAATACAGAGCCAAAAGGAGTGAATATTAGGTTATCCTCTGTTTCAAAGTATAACTTCCAGGGGAGCTGTGAATGATATATAAACACAAATCCACTCATGCTCCTGACCAGTTCCTGGGACTGCCTGCATAGTGTTGAATTTCCTTCAAAGATTGATAAACAGTGGCTCTTTAATAGATGCTCTTCCTATCATTGCATGTTTTCCAAGGTGGTTTTAAAAACCACCTGATCACCCTGATTTTTTTGTTTGTCTGTTTGTTTGTTGTTGTTTTGTTAATCCTCACCTGAGGATATTTTTTTCCATTGATTTTTAGGGAGAGTGGAAGAGAGAGGAAAAGACAGAGAGAAACATCTATGTGAGATGTCTCATCGACTGGTTGTCTTATGCACAGACCCCGACAAGAGCCTGGACCAGGGAGGAACCTGAAACCAAGATACATGCCTCTGACCAGAATCCAACCTGGAAACCTTTGGTCCACAGGCTGACACTATCCACTGAGCCAAATCGGCTAGGGCTATTTTGGCTATCTAAATCTTTCCTTTCTCTGCCACACAGTTAGTGGTTTGTTTGTTTGTTTATTTATTTTGCCACAGAAAACGTAACAAGATAGGTGCCCTGACACACACATAGGAGCAATCCCTTTAACTATTCATCCTTTTGTGAGTGGAAAAAAAGCAAAGGTTTATCGTACCCTCATTTCAGCAGTTGTGTCAGGCACTATCTGTCCCAGAGGCAACTGATTGGCTCTCCAGAGCCAGAGTGGTTAAAGCAGTGCTAGTTTGCTCCCAGACCAGGGGATCAACCTCTGGCTCTTTCTCCCATCACCAACTATTCTTGCCTTGGGCAACACTCTGGATTTTCATCTGGACTGCAAGGGAGGCCCTAGACAGGAACAGACTTGAAAACATTTTTTTGGACTCCGATCAGTATGAAAACAAGACAACTAGGAGATGGCAATTCATAAGATGCTTATTTCGAGATAAACCAAGAGTTATGAAACAGCTTGGTGATGTTACCTCTACATTCTGAGGGTGGGAACAAGCCAAATTATAACAATTTCAATGAATAGGTGGAGTAATTGTAATAGTACCAGTAATACCTGTGTTCTTTGGGGGAACAGAATTCTGTTATAATTAGAAAAGTGGTTTCATTTCCATGGAGATTTTGTGCTTTAGCTTCACTTTAATAGTTTCTTGTTCCTGATCATCTTTTCACAGTATATTTTGAGCATCCTCCATGGGGCAAAACTGTATTTCTCACTGAAAATAGGATAGTAATGTATTTCAATCATGGCCCCTTCCATCACGAAGCCTATAGTCTAGCAGATGAGGCTAATATTAATCAACAACTTCATAAACAAATATGTCACCAGGTGCAATGGGGTTATGTGTGCTTAAAGACCAGCTCTCAGAAAAGGCTCACCTAGACTGCCCGCAAATAAGTGATACTTGAACTGATGACTGAAGGGCAAGTAGAAATTCAGTATTGAAACTGGTGGGAATATAAAATTCTGAATAGTTGGATTAACATCTATAAATGTCCTGAGCTGGAGACAAAGAAGCAAAAGGAACTGAAAGTAAATCACTGTGACTAGATCCCTAAGAAAGGCTGGAGGCAGGCAGTGCTAAATTGTATGCCACATAAAAGATTTTGGTCATTAACTCTGGAACACAGAGGGAATTGCTGAGCCCTTTAAAGGAGAGGAATCAAATAATCACATTGACACCTTAAATAAAATAGATGAAGAGAGAGCACCGAGAAGGCTATTACAATAATCCAGGAGGAGAGGAAGTTAGCATGAATAAATTGATCCTACTAGAAATATGGAGAAGATGATGAATTTAAGACAGTTAGAGGAGGTTATTTGATAATCCACTTGTGATGGGAAGTGAGGGGGAGTGAAGCAGGATGAGGTCTTAAATCTCAGGCCTGCACCCCTGTATGGTTATTAGCTCCTGTCAACCGGAAATTGACAATCATGCTTTTTATTTGTTTATTTGAAGAACAACAACAGGGGAGCTGACTCTTAAGTCCTAGTTTTAATATGTCCATTTTAACATAAATTAGAGTAATCTGAGATCTGTCTAGGATTCTTTGCTATTTGGATTTGGAAAAGAGAAATCCGAGACCAAGATGAAAACCTGTGAATTGCCTTAGAGACAGAAGTTGAAGCCCTGGGCATGAAGAAAATTTCCTAGAGAAAGCAGAGAAAAAACAAAAACTAGATCTGAGTCTTAAGAAATTTCAACATTCAAATGCCAGGATACAACCACCAACACATCCTGAACAGTGCCTTTTGAGCTGTTACTATGTGCTACTTATAATGAAGTCCTTGCTGCATGTTAACCTACTTACTGTTCATAATAAACTTGTGAGAACAAATGTTATTTTTCCATTTTACTGATGAGGAAACTAAGGCACACGGAGGAATTGTGTCATACACGTATGCTATCTAGTGGCAGAAACAGGCCTTAGACCCACGCAGTCTGATTTGAGAGCCCACTTTTTTGAACACCCCAAGAGGCCGGGGAGTTTAGGAAAATTAGCAAAAGGATTTTGCTAATAATGTAAGAATTTAAACACATATTTGTATTTGTCCTCTAGACCTGCCTTGTCCAAAGCCAGTGGCCAGCAACAAATGATTCTGAGCACTTGAAATACGTCTAGTCCAAGCTGACATGTGCTGTCAATGTAGCATATATATCAAATTTTGAAGTCTTAATACCAAAAAATGAATAATGTAAAAGACCTCATTAGTATTTTTTACATTGCTTTCTTGTTGAAAGAATGGTACCTGAGACATATTGTGTAAAATAAGATGTTATTAAAATTAATTTCACATGCTTCTTTCTTCCTGTTTGGAAATAATTTATCATAATTTTAAACTGGAACATATAACACATCCCTATGTAGAGCACATTATATTTCTATTGGACAGCACTGTTCTAGATATTTCTCCCATTTGCTCTCTGAATTCTGGCTCTGGATAGGGCCTGGCAAACCGTTAGTATGTTCTCTCTGAAATACAGATTCCATTCAGATCTCAGCTCTAAGTTTCCCCCACAGGCTCACAGGCCCTGCCTCTGTGATGTTTCCATGGCAACCGTGCCTTAGCAAGAGAAAGATGCTTTTAATCTGAGTTCTAAAAATTTTCCTCCTCAGACTTTATCTCACTTCATACTGATTGTATGGTCCTCTCTTCTGTTCTTCTTTAAGAGTTTATTTGATTTTTGACCACATGCAATTTTAGTTCACTGGGTCTCAGGAGCAGATGAACATTTAAGAATCACTTGGGAAGTTTTCTCAAATTATACAAGGCCATCACCCTGGGAGATTTTATATGTGATTTCCACTCCAATGAAGGACTACTGCTCAACCTCTCTAATGCCTGAGACATGCACTCGCTACATTTTAACTACTATACTCTCATTTCCTTCCTGTCTCCTTCTGTATCCTCAGTCAGTCTTCAGCTCTCCAACATCATGCCTGCTAGTTTTCAAAAGTTTCCATTTCCGTCCTATGTCAACAACTCGGAAATGCTGAGTTTAGTTCATGTGGCTATGGAAAGCTGACATTGGGTCTGACCAGGATAATAGTGACATATCTAGTCCAGGTCATATATCTGGTCCACATGAGAAATCCACCTGCCTCTCTAGGAGATACTGGTAGACACAGGCATCGCTTAGAGAAAGCTTTTCTAAAATCAGCATATAAATATTTTACAACACACCATTCAAGATAAAACCAAAAGTGAGTTCCCTTACAGGCAATAATGCATTAAAAAATGTAATCTTCCCTGGCCAGTGTGGCTCTGTAGTTGGAGTGTTGACCTATGGACCAAAAGGATCCATTCTCCTTCAAGGTCAAGTACCTGGGCAGGTTCAATTCCCTGCCCAGGTCAGGACAAGTATAGGAGGAAACCAAAGGATGTGTGGATGTGTGTGGATATGAGTCTCTCATCCCCCCCCCCCCCTCTCTCTCTCTCTCTCTCTCTCTCTCAATATAGATAGATATAGATATAAATAGAGATAGAGATAGAGACAGAGATAGAGATAGTGATAGAGATAGAGATAGAGATATAGAGATATAGAGATATAGAGATATAGACATATCTTTCTCTATGGATCTCACTCTCCTCTTTTTCTCTCCCCATTCCCTCTTTCCCTTCCACTCTCTAAAAAGCAATGGAAAATGTCCTCAGGTGAGGATTTTAAAAAATGGAATCTGATGAAATTGTTACAATTTAGGTGCTATGGAAAATAAAAAGGCTTTTTCCAGATATAGTCTTTATAATTTTTTTTTCTTACTACTCTGAAATTTCCTTTCAGGTTTAAAGCCTCTTGGATGTGACTTGTGACTTTTTCAGGGATATTAAATGTGTCATAAGACAAAAAGAACAGTGCTTTAGAAATTAGGGCATTTTATTCCTTCATCTATGAAAATTGGGCAATAATACTCAATTAGATTAGATGAGATGATTCAGAAGAAAAAAATCACTTGAAGAAAAAAATTAAGATATCTCTAAATCTTAGTTACTTTTCTCAAGCAGAGCTACTTTCAAAAGTTTTAAGATTGTTTACTCTTTCCAATTCTTCTTTCTCTGTATAGACCACCACATTATTTTCTAAAGCAGAATTGCAGAGATTTAATTTACTCCTTTAATTATTATTTGGGGAATAGGTTGTAAAAGTAGTCTCTCAAGGAGACAAAATTAGGACACTGATTACAGTGGTGCTCAGTTACACCACTTAAGGATGCCCACACGAAAAGAAAAGGCTGGGATTCTACTCACTGCTAATTAGCACACAGCTAATGTCTTCAGAATTTGAATAATTCAGCTGAAGTACTTTACAAAGTAAGTATTCAAATGAACTGGAACTTTTTAAACTCATAGGTTCCTAATAAGCTAAATCCTTCCCTTACTCTAAGAATTTCGCTCATATAATATATCATTCATTTATGCCATTGTGATTCCCAAATTCTTTCTCTAATTTATCAATTTTAGATCAAATAATCGCTTACTTCATTTTATTCATTTATTCATACATCAGGTACTATAAGTTAAAAAATGAATGTGTAAAATGGATTTTCTGTAAAAATAAAAGAAAAAGATAAAAGTTAAAATTGTAAACTCATAATTTATTGTAAACTATTTAACTCCCATTAAAATAAAACTAAACATTTAATAAGACAAGCTTAAACTTGTTATTTTAAAAGTAAACATTTGATTCATTAAAAAAATTCTCAATAAGATGATTCATTTTATGTGTCAACTTAGCTACACAATAGTGCCTTGCTATTTGATCAAACATTATCCTGTATATTTCTGTCAAGGTGTCTTTGGATGAAAGCAACATTTAAATCAGTGGACTTTGGGTAAAGAGATTACCTGCCAAAATGTAGGTGGGCCTCAACCAATAAGTCAAAGGCCTTAAAGAACAAAGACTGACCTCCCCTTAGCAAGAAGGAATTCTGGCACCAAACTGCCTTGGACTCGAACTCCAACTAGTCCCTGAGTCTTCGGCACACTAGCTCTCTCATCAGATTTTGGACTTGCCATACCCACATAAGTTAAAGCTCTCTCTCTCTCTCTGGTGATATATATAGACAGATGATAGATAGATGATATAGATAGATATAGATATAGATATAGATATAGATATAGATATAGATATAGATAGAGACAGAGACAGAGACAGAGACAGAGATAGAGATAGAGATAGAGATAGAGATATAGAGATAGAGATAGAGATAAGCATACCTTGTTGGCTCTATTTCTCTAAAGAACCCCTTCAAATATGCTCACTTTTTACTTATTCTCACACTAGAGGCCAGGTGCATGAAATGTGTACATGAGGAGCAGGGGTGTGTGTCCCTCAGCTCAGCATTTACCCTCTTCAATCTGAGACATCCCTCTTACAATCCAGGACTGCTGGCTCCCAATTGATCACCTGCTTGTCTGCCTGATTGCCCATAACCACTTCTGACTGCCAGCTTGATCACCCTCTAACCATTCCCCTGGCAGCCTGAACAACACCTCTGCCAGCTCGATTGCCCCTAACTGTCCTCCCCTACAGGCATGGTCTCCCCAACTTCCCTCTCCTGAAGGCCTGGTTCTCCCCAACTGCCCTCCCCTGCAGCTCTGATCTTGCCCAACTGCCCTACCTTGCAGGCCTGGTCCCTACCAACTGCCCTCCCCAGTTGGTCTGGTAACTCCCAACTGCCCTTCCCTCCAAGCCCAGTCACTCCTAACTGCCCTCCCCTGTAGGCCTTGTTCCCCTCAACTGGCCTCCCCTGCAGGCCTGGTTTCCCCCAACTGTCCTCCCCTGAAGGCCTAGTCTCCACCAACTGCCCTTCCCTGCTGATTTGATAACCCACAACTGCCCTCCCCTGCTGGTCATCTTGTGGCAGCCATCTTGTGTCCTCTTGTGGGCAGACATCTTTAACCACATGGGGCTGGCCATCATGTGTGTTGGAATGATGGTCAATTTGCATGTTATTTTTTTATTAGATAGGACGGATCTCATAAAAGTTAGAGGGGATTAATGCTGCCGTTATCTCTGGCAGGAGAGTGTAAATCTACATTGAACATGTGTTCTGCTCAACACTGCACTCAAAATTAATTTACTGCTTGTAAACCTGTGTGTATTTATATTAAAATGAAAAAATAAGCATTGCTAAGCTTAAACAATTTGGGATTAGAATAGTGATACAAGAAGAGAGGTGCATGATTATGAAATGTGCTAATGAACCCGATTTTATCTCTAGTAAACTAAAAGTTCTCTGAAGGAAATAAAAATGTTATGATTTTCTTTAAACATTTATAAATATCCTCATTAAAAATAACAGCTTCAACTGAACTAAACTTTAAAAAGTAGCCCCTTACATAAAAGAGAAAAATCAGAGAGCTCTAGGACAAGTGAATCTCAGAGGCCTCTTTTCTCAGTCTCTTTCCAAACCAATGCCGGCCCACAGCAATGGAGTTCCTGAAGCCCAGGGCATCCTACAGCTCTGAGAAGCCTGCTTATGAACATAGGGATTGCGAGGGAAGAGGATGACATTTTTCAGAGATGTTATTGCAATTATAAATATTGATACAATAATGGCTAGACAATTAAAATAATATATTTTTGTCCTATTCTAAAATAAAATGAGAGCAGCAATTCTAAAATAAAATGAGGGCAGCAAGTTGTTTTTATAAAGTATCTCTAATCATATTTGTATAAGGTATATTTTGATGCCAAAAGAACATTCATCATTTTTGTCATTTATATGTTTAAAATAATATGTATACATTTAAAATATTGTAGAAATTATATATATATATATATATATATATATATATATATATATATACCCATTGATCTCTTTTAGCCCAATTTTCTTTTATCTAACAGAAAAAGGGATGAACAATTTAATGTGATTATTTATTTCAAATCATCCAATCTTATAGAACACATGCATAATCAACTTCTAAAGAATCAAACATAACAAGACAAAAATAAAAATAATAATGAAAACAATAGATTTGTTCAATGATAATTCAAAGGTAATCTCAGAAGCCTTTACCATTATCATTTTGGTGTGTACAAGTATCACTTAAGAAATAATAGATAAAAAGTATTCATGGTTAAGAAAGTCTTGTGGTCATATAAATAAATATAGATAAGACCTAAGTTATATACTAGTAAATAAAAAAGATCTGGTAAAGCCAACATGAGTATTTAGAGCCTGAATCAGTTATTAAAATAATTAATCATCAATTTTTTTATTTATGATTCAGGAACCAATCAGAGTAAATAATCCTGACCACAAATTTTGTTTTACAATAAACAATGACTAATCAGTATGTCATCAAGTAACTAGATTTTTTTAAAAGTTAATTTTGTCTATCATAAAATGGGCCACAGAAACTACTATATTTCTGCAAAATAGAAAATTGAAAGAGTACACCTCATATTAGCATACACCATTATAATGTATAATTTTGGCTATCTCTTTGCCTGTACCAATAATGTTTTTCTGGATTGATCAAAATGCAAGCTTAGTTACTTACAGAAATACTGAATAACAATGATGTTTAGAAGTCCCTGACTATTTAGCAGTCAAGCTATTTACTTAATACATTCATTGTGAATGGACTTTACGTAGAGTAACGATATATGTATTATCATGAAATTAAAATATTTAAGTTAAATGTTGTATTTGTGATTTCGGTTAGAAGTACTCATTCAATGAATCTGTTTCTGATGTGTTATGTTTCTTAATCAGGAAGTATTATAAATTACTTTTCAGAAAGAGGACAGGAGAGAGAGCAACTATGTAAAACATGTATAATTTAAGTAAATGGAGAGTAGTTTCTGGTGTATTTGACACAGTTTTGATAATAATTAACCCTAAATACCAAAATGGGAGGATCCTAAAGGATATATACCAGGGATCTCTTGGCCTTGCATGTCTTGTAATACAAAGTGGCTTGTTCTCAATGGCTCAGTAAAGGGATTCTAGGCACCAAGGGGTAGATCAACTGCAGAAGCACCTGTAAAGCCCTATGAATTACTTTGTAAACCACCACCACGTTAGCTTAGATATGGTGATTCACAAAGAAATCCACAGCACTTCACAGTTTGGGTAAAGCTCAGCACCTATGATCCAATAAAAAGAGAACCTTTATATCACCAAAAGTTAAGGGAGCATTATCAGCTATTTTTACACCCTTTCATGTGACATTAAAATAGAATTATAGTAGTACAGATAAGCTAGATAGAGCAACATTCACAATCAGTTGAATAATATGTCTGATTTTGTGCCATCTTCTTTAATTGGGAAAATATAAGAAATGTTGAATATGTATTTTAAATAAACAAAACTTAAAAACAAAATGTATGCTTTCTGTATTACATACCAGCTTACTTTCATTTAACATGATTTCTAAAGCAACAACTAGTATTATATTATGCAGGATGTTAAAACAGGTTTCTACTGGTAGGAAGAAAAGGCATGGTTATTAATATACTTGTCAGAAGTGGGAAGTAAAATAAATAATAAAAATATATGTGATTCTCACTTATATATCACAGTATATGTGTTACTGGAATAATTTGCTCTAAAAATATACTTTGTTAGCTTCACATTTTATTATCACATATGCTCATATTGTATAAGTCATTAAATTAGTTTAAGCTGTGTTTTTTTTTATTATATTTGTTTAAATGAGTACTTTTTTTCTTATAAATTGCTAAACTCCAACTAAATGCTAGGATATACATTTTAGAGTGAACTCTGAAAAAAAATCACACCAATAAAAAACTGGGAAAATATTCAGTAAAATTATTATGTTTAGTAAAATCACTAAAACCAAAACTTCTACTTATAATTTTCCTAATGATAGCATTTATCTAAAGAGCAAGAAGAAAGCTTAACAGTTTCATTTATAATTAATGAAGAAAAAAAGTGGTCTATTATAGCATAAATCTTACTGGCCTGGGAAACATAATATCAGTCAGGTAATACATAACTTTAAAATTGTGAACATTTTTTAGGGTACACAATCAAATGTTAATATTAACTAAAAGTTATGTTATTCAGAAACTCATGAACATACTGTCCCAAGCAGTTCACTATTGCTACCATAGGTCATTGCTTAGCATCTCTCTACTCATCCTCCCCAACCACACAGGCAGCAATTAAGCCAAATTTGCTGAGTTATTGGACAATTAGAAATCTCTCTATATAAAAGGCTAATATGCAAAGTGTCCCCTCGGGAGTTCAACCGGGAGACTGGGAGTTTGACTGCTCACAATTACCTGTGCAGACCACCAGGGGGAGGTGTGGAAAAGTGGTAAACAGCCAGCAGAAGCAGGGAACTGAGGGAGCAAAGGAAGGAGGAGGTGGGGCGGTGGGGAAGTGAGGAACCTGATTGGCCCTGATTGCAGGCCAGGCCCAGGGTCCCTACCCATGCACTGGGCCTCTGGTATTTAAATAAAAGAAAAATTATAAAATAATTATATATATAATTATTTTATAATTTTTCTTTTATAAATATATATATATATATATATATATATATATATATATATATATATATATCTTATATGCCTCTATGTGCTAGCCATGGTTCTGATTATATACTGGGCTATAAAATCAACTCAATATAGTCGATTAGAGAAAGGAACATAGAGAAAACAAGCAATAGAAAACAAGGAACATAGAGAAAACAAGCAATAGAAAAAAGGGGAGATATGTGCCATGAAAAGGTTCCACATAAGGTTCATGGAGACCACATGTGTTGGTCACTTTATCCAGCCATAAGAGGGTTAATGACAGCTTCTCTGAAGAGGCATCATGTGAAAGAAAACTGGAGGAACAGCGGGAGTTAGCAATGAGGAGGGTGGAGTAAGAGCCTTCTAGGTAGAAAGAAAATTTACAGCCCATCCGGAAATGGAATGTGACTTCTTTAATCCGATGGGTGAAATGGAAAGTGTACACTACCTTTGGAGGACTAAGTGAAAACAAGTGAGCATTGCCAGAAGGAGAGCACCAGGAACAGACAAATTTGAAGAGAGATATCTGTAGCACAAGGGCATAGCCTAAATGAAACATGGGCAGGGTAGAGGAACAGTTAACCAGATTTGAATGACAGTCCCAAACTGGGCCAGGCAAGAATTAGGCCAGTTTTCCCTTTGAGGTTTAGGCACATCGGTGGGGTTGACATAGGTTTTAGAACTGATCACCTAATCTCAAGAAGTGATCTAGGTGGATCTGTGAATAACCATCCCAGATGTGAAATTAAGTTAATCAAATAATGTTAGAAAACCAATTCAGAATGAATTTTACAAGGCTTCCTTCCTTTTTGTCCTTCTTTCTTGAAATAAGACAAGTATGATCTCCATACTAAGTATATATGTTAGTTGGGCACTTTGATTTGCTTTATTCCTGATTTTTATGCAGAAAAACTTTAAGCATACCACTCTTCAGTCTACATTCACCTACATACTTAAAAATATCCTCCCACATTTTCTGTCAAATATGCTCTCAATTTTACATAAGAGGATAACTGCTAGGCTCTGAGAATGAAACGTGCTGGTGCACTGATTCATTTCCCCCCAACTCGCCACTGTTGACTTCAGATACAGGTGAAGCCTATTTTTCTTGATGAATGATGATATTGCAGAGCCCTGCAGTTTTTTTCTTTGCAGTCAATATTTCCTATAATGCATCAGTTATCCATCCAATGCCTAAAATTTGAGAAGATAAAGTTCCTAACCCACAGAATTGAGAATGCCACAAGTATACAAAGTTTACTCCACATCCATCACAAAACCTTTGAAAAATCGTATGAACAACAACAAAAAACAACAACAACAGCAACAACGAACACAACAACATGCTCACAGTCCTTAATTTGCAACGAAGAGTGAAGAAAACCCCAAGTCTTCCAGGGCAGAGGGAAGGTTGGTGTGGATTTGGCTTGTGTGTTGTACATTACAACACACTGAGTGCAGTTATAAAGTATGGAATAGACTGATGTTTCTGTGCTCTGACAGGAGAACGAATCCTGATGCCTGTTTGTGGGGCAAGTCACTACTGTTGGCATGAATTAACTTCATTCTCTTACTATTCTAATACCAGGAGGAAAATTCCAGCTCAGTGAGGAGTCTTTCTAATTGGGCTCCAGCCAGTCAACAGGTTTATCAGAGGACAAATGCCATCCAGGAGTCTTAAAGTGAGTGCCTTAGCTCCGATTCAGAAATCTAAACAGACGTCTGTACCAGAGTCTATTTGCTAGAGTCATCCTTATGTTTAGAATCTTATGTCTCACATTTTTCAAGGGAAGCAAGAGAGAAAACAAATTTAAAAAAAAAATTTAGGAAAGGTAAGAACTCACTAATATCACAATGGATGACATGATATCACAAAGGTAAGAACTCACTAATATCACAATGGATGACTTCTATTTAAAGTAACTACAGCTGCTGGTAGGAAGTAAAGCAGCTGCAGAGCTGACAGAGGCATCTGCAGTTAAGGACTGTATCACTAGACTAATATGACAATCCCCACTGGTAAATGAGTGGGAAGCAAAGCTCCAAAGGAAGCCTGCTTCCTGTCCTGGTGATGAAGGCAAAAAGAATGGAAATGATACAGCAAGTAAAATAATACAAAACCAAAATAGAACAGGAAATGAAAAATGCATGCACAATAAGTACAATCTTCCTGCTAGTTGCATTTCCCTTTTCCTCTCATAAACTCTTTCTTTTGCTGCTCACTATTAAAATAGCAGTGCAAATCAGGGGATTAAAACAAGTGACACCTGATAGACAATAATAAAGTATTAACAGGAAAGTTGCTAAGGAATAATATTTCACGTGAGTGATGGCAAGGAAAGCTTACTAATATATATTTTAGTGGCATCTCAACACCTTTAAGCTATAATTTATTCATAATTTATATATGTAATTAATGTAATTGTTAACAATAACTGAGCTAAATATTTGGCATGATCTGTATTTCAATTTTCAAAACAAACAATACTATTCCTACTGTATCTAAGTGAGAATTTTAAATAAATTGCAGAGACTCAAATGATTGGAATTTTCATTGTTTTTGAGGGGGAAAGGCAACAGTAAGAAAAATTTTATTTAACAAGCTCCTACAAAGCACTTACATTAATTTATATATTTCTGACAACATCAGAGAAGACAAAAATCCCCATCTTAAATATGTTGATACTGAGGCCCAAAAAGACAGTAATTTGTCCAAGATTTAAAAAAAAATTAAATGGCAGAGATCTGTCTAAATGTTTATGTTTTATCTTTTCCCCATAACTACACAATATGCAATTCTACCTATAAGCATTTGGGAAAACTACCAACAAAAAATGTAGATAAAATATGAAGTTTTTTAAATCATACTATGCAAATCAATTATAGAAACATATGCATGAGACCCATAAGACAATTCCGTTGATCAAAATAATAAGAAAAGTTAATTTATAATACTCAAATTAAAAATTTGCCATAGAGCCTAAGCAGGTTTGGCTCAGTGGATAGAGCATGGGCCTGTGGACTGAAAAATTCCAGGTTCCATTCCGGTCAATGGCATGTACGTTGGTTGCAGGCACATCCCCAGTAGGGGGTGTGCAGGAGGCAGCTGAACGGTGTTTCTCTCTCATCAATGTTTCTAACTTTCTATCCCTCTCCCTTCCTCTCTGTAAAAAATCAATAAAAATATATATTTAAAAAAATTTGCCATAGAATATCTAGTTCACTGAAGTTAAGCTTTCAGAATTTTACATAAAATATCAATTTACATAGTAAGAAACACTATGTCAATTATCTATTATTCCTTTTCTACTCATTGAAGAGAATCCCTACAAAGCTGACAGAATTCTAAAAACTAGTTTGTGTTATTAAAATTGCTTATACATTATAAAAGTTTTCAGTCTTTAAAAGAATATAATGAGTTATGTACCTTGAGTTGATTAAGGACTTTTTGTGAATAAGATAATTTTAATGATCTTTTATGTTACAGGCAATATTTTTCAGCAATTAATAGGTTTAGCTCACTGTCAAAGATGAGTAAGCTAAGGAAGTAGATGTCTACATTTACTTCATGAATTCATTAGAATAATATATACATACTAAAAGCCTGGTGCACAAAATTTGTGCACTAGGGGAGATGTCCTTCAGCCCAGCCTGCACCCTCTCTAATCTGGGACCCTTCAGGAGATGTCCAACTGCTGATTTAGGCCCAATCCCTGTAGGACATCCTTCTCACAATCCAGGACTGCTGGCTCCCAACCACTTGCCTGCCTGCCTGCCTGATTGCCCCCAACTCCTTCTGCCTGTCAGCCTGATCAACCCTAACCACTCCCCTACCAGCCTGATCAACACCTAACTGCTCCCCTGCTGGCCTGATCACCCCCAACAGCCCTCCCCTGCTGGCCTGTTCACCCCCAACTACCCTCCCCTGACAGCCTGGTTACCCCCAACTGCCCTTCCCTGCCAGCCCAATCGCCCCTAACTGCCCTCCTCTGCTGACCTGGTCAACCCCAACTGCCCTCCCCTGCTGGCCTGATTGCCCACAACTCCCCCCCCCCCTTTGCTGACCATCTTGTGGCAGCCATCTTGTGACCACATGGGGGCGGCCACCTTGTGCAAGGGTGTGATGGTCAATTTGCATAATACCTCTTTATTGTGTAGATGTGTATGTGTCTATGTGTGTTCCTTTCTTTTTTTTCTACTTCAGGACAATGCCCTTAAAAAGTGGCATCATGGATAATTTTCTGTCAGCTTGGGGATAACTCATCCTACCTCACTTATCCACCCTACTCAACTCCCCACTGTTTTTGTTATTGTGGTTATGCTCACCCAAGAATATGTTTTTTTCCCCCATTGATTTTTAGAGAAAGTTTAAGGAAGGGGAGAGACAGAGAGAGAAATATCGATATGAGAGGTACATCAATTGGTTGCCTCCTGCACATGCCTCAACCAGGACTGGGGATGGAGCCTGCAAGCAATTTACATGACTTTGACTGGAATCTAACCGGAGACCCTTCAGTCTGCTGGCTGATGCTTTAACCATTGAGCAACTGGCTAGGCCAACTCTCCACTTTCTTGAAGGGCAATTCCATTGCCCATTTATGTGAAGAGCAGATACAAGTGCCTCCTTGAAAAGGGTCTGAAAGGATAGAAAACAAATAAGTGTTTAAAAATGCATGTAAGCTTTCAGTGCTTATTATTTCCTAATTAATGAAAATCTCATATTTGGAAGAGCAGTTTGGCTAAGTAACTAACTGCAAACATAATTTGGTTCCTATGGGTTGATTTTGTTCTAAACCTCAAAAATTATATTTTTTAATTGAAAATTAAGCTTGCCACTCTGATTTTGCAGATGGAGATAGAAAGAAGTATAATATATTATTAAAGCCTAATTCACAATCTTGCCACTCTGATTTTGCAGATGGAGATAGAAAGAAGTGTAATATATTATTAAAGCCTAATTCACAATCTTCCCAATACTTGAATGACTATAATGCAACAATACCTTTAAATTATTTTTATGCATTACTATTATTTGGGGTAAAATTTCTGTGATTTTGGTGATAGCTGACTTGATGATATAATAGACCATGCCTGAGTTTAACTCAGAGCTATTTGTTGAATATATTATAAATATAGGTGATACACTTCATAACTGCATGTTTATAACTACCAGGATTAGGCATAGTTATAGCAATAAATTCAACTTTAGTTTATATTTAACAAACATCTAATTATCCATTTATCAAAGGTATTTTGAGCCTCTACTATATAAAGGAAAGTATGATGGACACATGATGGACACAGAGGAATCAAAAAGCAAATAATACCTCAGCATTCAAAGAGCACAGTCATTGGGCAAACTGTGAAATCTGAAATATTCCTATTATAGGGATAAATGCAATGCTGGGCAAGCTGAGGGTCCTACAGGAGAACTGGACGGTCAGGATGGGCCTTCTAGAAGAGATGAAGCCCAAAGTCAGCCACATTGCGTGAAAAAGTACTTGACCAGGAAACTGGATGAGGAATGGGGTTTTGGGGGAGAAGAATATTCCAAGTAAAGGAAACAGCATTTTCAAATTTCAGGAAGAAAATGTGTGTAGGGCATTTATGAAAATACACATTAATTCCATGTGACAAAAAAAAAAAAAAAATCAGACAGCTAGAAAAGAAGGGTTAAAATTAGGTAAAAGTCCAGCAGTTAGAGCTGTGTGCTAGGCATAGGTTAGTCAAGGTAACTCAAGACTTGGACATGACTGTCCTCAAGGAGCCTACATACTGGTGATAGGTAATTTTAAACAACTTTGTCTTCATCACTACTACAACTCCAACCATTGCAGCCCCCACCATCAATCACAGCACCTGCTGCTCCATTCCCAGAGGAGAGAATATGGTTCTCTCCCTGCCCTGCTCTTTAGTCTCCCCTCCTTACCACTCAATGTAAAAGCTTCTTCAAAGGAAAGACTAGATCAGTCATGTTCAAAATTAAAATTATAAAACCAGGTAAATAAAAACTATAACATTAAAGATGAAGACATTTAAGAACCAGAAACATATCCCAGATCACCAATCATAATAATATCCAAAGCAGCCCCAGCCAGGTGGCTCAGTTGGTTGGAACATAATTCCCATCAGGGTATATGCAGGAGGTAGCCAATCTCTCACCCCTCAATTTCTCTCTCCTTCCCTCCCCTCCTCTCTCTCTAAAAACTAATAAAAACATATCCTTGTGTGAGGATAAAAACAAAACAAAAAAGTCAAAGTAAACAAACTCATAGAAAAAGATAATAGTAGTGTGGTTCTTCCCTGACCAGTTTGGCTCAGTGGATAGAGTGTCAGCCTGCAAACTAAAAGGTCCCAAGTTTGATTCCAGTCAAAGGCATGTACCTTGCTTGCAGTCACAGCCCCAGTGGGGGTTGTGCAGGAGGCAGCTGATCGATGTTTCTCTCTCATGGATGTTTCTAACTCTCTATCCTTCTCCCTTCTTCTCAGGGGGAAAAAAAATCAATAAAATATATATTTTTAAAAAATAGTAGTGTGGTTAACAGAGGGGAAGAGAGGGTGTAAAAGCTTCATGCCTTGAACATGAAATGTCTCTGCCTGAAATGCTTTATACTCACTTCTTTAATAGAAAACTCTTGCTCATTTTTAAAGACCCAGCTCTCATGCCAAGTCCACCATGAAGTTTGATTCCCAAGAGATTGTAACTGCTCCCTCAAACCCCCACAGGCCAAGGTGCCCACTGCTTTTACAACGGTTTCCATTCATGTGTAATGTCCTATGGGTTTACCACTCTCCAAATTATGTCACCTCCTAGAGGTCAAGAATTGTTTCTTAGTCATTTGAGACAGCCACACAATTGATGAGAAAATATTTGAAGCCTATGTAGTAAACTAGGGCTCTGTAGCCATAATCAGGAGGAAAAAAAAATCAAAAATAGTAATTCTCTATAATAATCCTATGTAATAAATATGTAATATGCAAATTGACCATCACTCAAACACACAAAATGGCCACCCCCGTGCAGTCAAAGATGGTTACCACAAGATGGCCAGCAGGGGAGGGAAGTTGGGGGTGATCAGGCCTGCAGGGAGGGCAGTAAGGGGTGACCAGGCCTGTAGGGTAGGGCAGGTGGGAAGGGACCAGGCTGGGAGGGGAGGCAGTTAGAGGCAACCAGGCTGGCAAGGGAGGGCAGTTGGGGGTGACCAGGCAGGAAGGGGAGGGCAGTTAGCAGCATCCAGGCCTGCAGGGGAGGACAGGTAGGGGTGACCAGGCCAGAAGGGGAGGGCAGTTAGGGACAATCAGGCCAGGAAGAAAGTGGTGAAGGGGTGATCAGGCTGGCAGGCAAAAGCAGTTAGGCTCAATTAGGAAGGCAGGCAGGCAAGCAGTTGGGAGCCAGCAGTCTTGGATTTTGAGAGGGATGTCCAACTGCACATTTAGGGGCATTGGGCCCAAACGTAGAGTTGGACATCCCTTAAGGGATCCAGATTGGAGAGGGATCAGGCTGGGCTGAGGGACATATCTCCCATACACATATTTCACGCACCGGGCCTCTAGTAAGAACATAAACAACATAATAGAAAAGTGAACAGACTATTTAAACTTAAAAACCATAAAATGATTAAAAAATACTAAAAAGTATACAATGTGCTTCAGTTCATTTGTATTAAAAATTAGTAAATCAAATAGTGGCAAGGTATTTAGTCCATCAGCTTGCCAATAATTAAAACATTTGTCACTCTAGGGTGTCAGGGAATTGATATTCACTCACTATTGATTGCTGGCAATGTAATTATTAATACTTTTTGTAGTACAAAGTAGGAAATAAAAATATACAATTATAACCTAAAAATTCTCTCTATAGGTATCTACCAATGTTTATATTAGAAAAAATATATTTACAAAGACATTGATTGCAGTGATTATTAAAAAATTAAAACTTGCTAACAACTTAAATGTTCATCAGTAAGAAAATGATTAAGTGAATCATAATTTTAATACTATGTGGATACTAAAATGACATAGATATTAATGTGGTAAATCTCTGATATTATAAGTACATACTTTAAAATGTTGCATTATTACGAATATATGCCTATAATTATCTACAGATTCAAAATAAAATTAAGTTATAGAATGATATAAATACTATAAGCTCATTGAAAATGTATATGTAGATAGAGACACACTTTGTTTTATTGCACTCACTTTATTGCACTTTGCAAATACTGTATGTTTTTACAGATTGAAGGTTTGTGGAACTCTGCATTGAGCACTGCTTCACCAGTACTGTTTTCTCATTGTCACATTTTGGTAATTCTCACAATATTTCAACCCTTTTCATTAATTTAATAAGTGCTGCATGTGGTCTGACTGCTCCACTGCCAGGCCATCCCTGATTCTGCCTCTCTCCCTCTCCATAGGCCTTCTTATTCCCTGAGACCCAACAACATTGACACTAGGTGAATTAATAACTCTACCATGAACACTAAGGGTTCAAGTGAACAGAAGGTTTGTACTTCTCTCCCTTAAATCAAAAGCTACCAATGATTAAGTTTCATGAGGCAGGTATGTGGAAAGCTGAGATAGGCTGACAGCTAGGCCTCTTGCACAGAACAGTTAGCCAAGTTGTCAATGCAAAGAAAAATGTTCTTGCAGGGAAAAATAAGTACTACTCCACCGAACGCACAAATGATAAGAAAGCAAACAGCCTCATTGCTGATATGGAAAAAGCTTCAGTGACAATGTTCTCTTAAGGCAAAGCCTAATCCAGAGCAAAGCTCCAACTCTCTTAAATTCTGTGCAGGCTAGGGGAGGGGAGGAAACTGCAGAAGAAAAGTCTGAAGCAAGCAGAGGTGGGTCCTGAGGACTAAGGAAAGAAGCCATCTTCTATCATACAAGTACAAGGTGAAGCAAGATATGCTGATGTAGAAGCTGCAGGGAGTTATCTGGCATATAACTAATGAGGGTGGTTACAATAAACAACGGATTTTCAGTGTGTGTAGGTGAAGCATTGTTAGAGGGGAAGAAGATGCCTTGGAACTTTTCATAGTTAGAGAGTAGTCAATACTTGGCTTCAAAGCGTCAAAGGACAGGCTGACTATAATTAGGGGCAAATGGAGGCTGGATGCGGTGATAATAGCCAGAGAACTAGAGTTAGAAGTAGAACCTAAAGATATAACTGAATTGCTTCAATGCTATACAAAACTTCAATGGACTAGGAGTTGCTTCTTATTATAGATGAGAAGTTTTTTTTTTTTTTTGTTTTTTTTTGGGGGGGGGGGTATGTATTCCTCAGACCGGGCTAAACTGTCTCCAATCTGATACCACAGGGATTAGGCTAAACCATTAGTCGGACATGTGTCTCACAACCCAGGATTGCTGGTTCCTAATCACTTGCCTGCCTGCCTTTCTGATTGCCCCTAACCACTTCTGCCTGCCAGCCTGATCACCCCCTAACCACTCCCCTGCCAGCCTCATCAATACCTAACTTCTCCCCTGCCAGCCCAATTGCCTCTAACTGTCCTCCTGCAGGCTGTGTCACCCCCAACTGCTCTCCCCTGCAGGCCTGGTCCCCCTCAACTGCCCTCTCCTGCAGGCCTGGTTGCCCCTAACTGCCCTCCCCTGCTGACCTGGTCACCCCTTACAGCCCTCCCCTGTAGGCCTGGTCGCCCCCAACAGCTCTCCCCTGCAGCCTGATCACATCCTACTGGCCTCCCATGCAGGCCTAATCACCCACAATTACCCTCCTCTGCTGGCCATCTTTGACAACATGGGGGTGGCCATCTTGTGGGAGGGCACTAGGGTCAATTTGCATATTTCCTCTTTTTTTATATAGGATGAGCAAAGACAGTGGTTTCTTGAGATGGACTCAACTCCTGCTGAAGACTGTTGAAATGGCAACAAAGAATTTAGAGTAGTACATGAACATAAGTGATAAAGCAGCACCCCATTTGGAGAGAAATGAAGGATCATCAGCACCACATGCTATAGAGAAATTGTTAGTGAGGAGTCGATGTGTGTGGTCAACTTTATTATTGTCTTACTTTAAGAAATTGACACAGCCACCCCATCCTTCCCTCACCACCACTAAGAGCAGTCATCAGCCATTAAATTTAGGCAAGACCATCCACCAGCAAAAACATGATTGATGACTCACTGAAGGCTCAGACGATGGTTAACAATTTTTAGCAATAAAATATTTTGTTTTTGTTTTTTTAAAACATATGTTATCGCACAACTTACAACTACTGTATACTATAAACATAACTTTTACATGAATTAGGAAATCCCTAAACTTAACTATTCACTTTATTTTGATACTTAATTGAGTAGTCTGAAATCCAACCCACAGTATCTCTAAGATTTGCCTGTAGAAGACACTGTAGACACATTCCAACTTGTTTAAAATGTTTACATGACACACATGAACTTGTTTACAATGTTTACATTTGACAAATACAAATAGGAAGTAGGAAGGAAAGCACACATGGCAATAGAAAGGGGATTTTAACATTTTCCTTGCTATATTTTTGTTTACTTTAGGCATACAATAACATACCCTGTATTAAAAACACCAAAAAAAGCAAGCAAAGTAAATATTTTGTGTACTATAAAAATATGAAGCTCAGGAACATTACCAACTATACTAGATTGTAATAAAACGATGATCATATTTATATCTTCAAACCACTAAGTCTTTTTATCTTTGCAGCATATAAGATGATACAGTAAAAGAAGCAATTTCTGCCCTAACGAGTTTGGCTCAGTGGATAGAGCATCGGCTTGAGGACTCAAGGGTCCTAGGTTCAATTCCGGTCAAAGGCACATCCCCAGTAGGGGGTGTGCAGGAGGCAGCTGATTGATGTTTCTCTCTCATGGATGTTTCTAACTCCCTCTCCCTCTCCCTTCCTCTCTGTAAAAAATCAATAACATATTTTAAAAAAAAAATAAGAAGAAGCAGCAATTTACACCACAGAAGGAGTAAATGGCATGATACTAGGTTCAAATCTAGTTCTGAGGCATATTAACGGGGGGTAGGGGGATGAAGGAGGGCCAAGCTGTTATTTTTACTTACCTCCTATTAAGCACTAATAAGGTGATTAATAGTTTCTAGTTTCTTTTATCTTCTGCTATCGAAGGATACCTGTCCTCTTTGGAGATGAATGATTAGGTTTGCACCAATTTATCTTTTACTGGAGGGGAATGTCACTCTGCAGTCAATGATGTGGAGATTTCCTCTCAATTTATAATAAAATACTGCTCTAATTTCAAAATCATGATAATTTTATGATTTAAGTCAAAAATTATAAAACCATAGAGCTGGAAAAATAGTGTCACAAGACATTTAGCTCAGGTTTCCCACCTACAGGCATAATGATGGGTATCATAAAAACTATTGTGTTTTCATGATTTCCCCCAAAAAAGTATTCTAGCATTTGCTTGACTGATTAACCCCATTAAATGCTTAGTAAGTCTTTTACTTAAGTAATATCTTAAAAGTAACAGACATATATAGAGAAAAAAAAACAAATTTTCTTTGAAATTAAATTATTTTTTGTCCTTGCTTATTATATATTAAAAAGAATGGAATTGATTCATTTAACACAAAAGAAAAATATACAAACATGTAGGAAACAATACAATTGTGATAGGAAGGCAAAACTAATAATGTTATCTTTTGAGGGGAATAAAGTGAAAATAAGCTACAATTCTGGATTTAATGGCAAATTCATGAGTGTTCACCCTGTTACAATTCCCAAATCAATTGTTTGATTAGATGCTCATGGCAAAAATATTCCAGCACAGTTTGATAGACGGATCTAAGAGGTTTTGTAGAAAATTGATCCGCAATACCCAAACTTAAATATTTTCTGACAGGTGATCATGACCAGACTTTTTCAGTAAACAGACATACTGTTGTTGATATTATCAATAACACTTAGATGTATTAAGAGAGCTTAAAGATTGACACTATCTATACTAATAAAAGGGTAATATGCTAATTAGACCAGGTCAACTGGCCATCTTCCAGATGTCCAACTTTCTTCCAGACAAAGCCACAGTGGTAAGGACCAAGGCAGAGTTGGTTAGGGGCGATCAGGCCAGCAGGGGAGGGCAGTTGGGGGCCATCAGGCTGGCAGGGGAGTGGTTAGGCAGTGATCAGCCTGGCAGAGGCAGTTAGGGGCCATCAGGCAGGCAGGAAGGTGAGCGGTTAGAGCCAATGGTCCCAGATTGTGACAGGGATGTCTTACTGCTGGTTTAGGCCCAATCCCTGGTGTCCCAGATATAAAAGGGTGCAGGCTGGGCTGAGGAACACATCCCCTGTGCACGAATTTTGTGTACCGAGCCCTAGTCCTATATAATAAAAGCCTAAGTGACCTCACACCCTCACGCAGTGTCACCACAAGATAGCTGCCCTCACACTGCCACAAGATGGCCAACACAAGAGGGCTGGCAAGGGAGGGGAGTTGTGAGTGATCAGGCCGGCAAGGGAGAGCAGGTGGGGGTGAACAGGCAGGCTGTGGAGGGCAGTTAGGGGTGAGATCAGGCCTGCAGGGCAGGGAAATTGGAAGTGATTGGGCCAGCAGGGGAGCAGTTAGCTGTCAATCAGGCTATCAGGGCAGGGGTTAGGGGGCTATCAGGCTGGCAGGCAGAGCAGGGGAAATCAGGCAGGCAGGGAGGAGAATGGTTAAGAGCCAGCAGTACCAGATTGTGAGAGAGATATCAGACTGCCAGTGTAGGCCCAATAGAGATCAGGCCTAAATCAGCAGTCGGACGGTCCCAGATTGGAGAGGGAGAAGGCCGGGCTGAGAGACACACACACCCCCTGCACAGATTTCATTCACTGGGCCTCTAGTGTAGTATAAAGATTTGTACCTACAATTTTACTGTTAGGGAGATGTAGAATTAGTTTTCCATTTGATAACACCTATGCAAAACCAGGCACATATTTTCTGAGAATTAGAAATAGGACAATTAGAATAATTGGGAGAAATGCTGAGCAATAAATCACACTTTAATAAAAAATAATATCTTCTACCCAAGAATTAGAATTTCATTAACAATAACAAAAAAAAAAAAACTAAGCATAATCCATATTTAACATCTTCAAAAATTCACTAATCAAATTAGACAATATTTTTTTCTAATTGTAATAATAGCAGATAAATTATTTCTACCTGTTAATAAACTATTTCTCCAAATTCACTTTAGCTACGGAGTTTAAGTCTAAAAAAGGTTTGACTAAAACCCAACCTTAGCTATTCTATAGATGACTATGATCTGGAATCCAAAAATTAGGAGGTAGGAGTTGGGAATGATCACAATTTCTATGACTTCTACCTTGGGGCTACTTTGATTAATTTACTAAAGAAAAAAATTATTTTCCTTCTCTTTTGATGTTTGACAAAGATTAGCTGTTTTTATTCAATAATCCTTAAACTTGTACTGCAACTGAGATAGCACTCTTCGTAGAAGACTAATGTTGAAGAATAAAATATTTTGAAAAATTATGGCCTCTGTATTTAATCAGTCTTACTGATAACTCATGAGGATATTATCAAATGAAATTAAAATTAAAAAATAACTAAGCAACAAAAGAAAAAGTTTTGTTTTTATTACCTGTAAATAATTAAAAATTTCTGAATATCTGTTAATTATAAGGTATTGTTCTAAATGTTTTTTTATGGGCCATTTTAGTGATTGTATAATGATGATATATGGTACATATTATTTATTGGTGTAATTTCTATTTATACTTGTGTTATTCATATTTATTTTTTAAATCTTATATATCAATATATTTCAATTGATACACTAAAAACTGAGACACAATGAAATGAAATTCTTTAGGTAAAGTCCTTAAAATCTCCAGTGGTAGAATCATACTTTGAAATAGAATTTGGCTCTAGAGTCCATGTTTTTAAATGTATAATACTGTTTACTGCTCTGTGGACTTTGGATGTTAAATAATCTCAATATCCTTTCCAGACTATAAATGTTTTCTTTTCATGGAGACTTTACTACCATTTCCTAAATCTAGAGTTTGGTAGTTAAATGGCATATGGCTTTATGCAACATTTGTTTATTCATCCATTATTCATTTAAATGTATAATAATGTAACAAATACTTATGGTGTGCCCTATTATAGGCCCTCATTGCTCAGCAAGTTCGTTCTGGTTCAACCTATCACTATATCTAAGGCTTAACTGAAGCCATAGTGGCAAGGTTGGTCAACATGAACAAAAAATAGCCACTGTGTACTCACTTTCCAGAAAGAAAATTCTGGATTGAACTACTGATGTGACATAATTCAAGCCCAAAAATGCAAGCAAAGACCATGATTTTGGTTTGCTTTAACAGCTAGGATCTCAAAAACAGATTATGGTTTGTCCCAATTAACTTTTCTGTCTTCCCTTTGGATTTTGAGAAACATAAAAACTTCAGAAAAGGTGAAAAGTTAGTACATCAGACATTCATTTATGTTACCTATATTCAACAGAAACATTATCCCATATCTGCTGCATCTTCTCTTTCTCAATCATACTTGCATCCTATCTATGTGTATATGTGTATATAGCAAAAAATATGCTTATTTTTATTATCAGAACTATGTGAAAGGAAGATGTAGATGGCATGTTATTTCTTGCCAAACACTTTGGATTTCTTAGAAAAAGGACCTTTACCTGCATGTTTACAACAACACTGTCTTAAGAAATACAACATTATGAGTATCTCAAGAAAAAATAACCTTGTAATAATCACATTATCTAACATATAGCCGTTACCCAATTTTATCAATTGTCTCAATAGTATCCTTTCTAGCAATTTTTCTTTTATTTTCTTTTAAAATCCAAGATCCAAAGAAGGATATTGTGTCTGCTTGGCATGGCATCAATTTAAAATTACTAGAGATACTAAATTCCTCATTATTAGATTCAGCTCAAATATTGTTACAAAATCCCAGAAAGGGATTGTTGACAACTATTGTAAATATTAAGATTTTCTTACTTGAATATGTAGGTTTTAAAATGCCACTGGTCTTCCTGATCAATTTTCATATTTCCTGATACTGATGCTTAGTATATTTATGTTTTTTATTTCATTTTGTGTATTCTCAAAAAAGTGTCAAAATTTTGTTAAATATAAGGGGTATTAATGAACCTGCAAACTAAATTTGTAACTCCCTTTCATGTTTTATATTTTACATATCTCTATATCTATATATGTACCTATCTATTTATGAAAAAGTAAATAATCCAAGTATATCCAACCCCTTTACTTTTACCATCTTGTGTACCATATTCACATATTATGATGGGTCTATGGACAAGTAAATACTATAGTGGTCAGTAGCTGTGCCACTTTTCTCACTCAAAAATATCTCCATAGTGATTCGTGATTTTCATATAAATTAGGTTACTTAGACAACCCTGAGAATGAATCCTATGCTATAGTAATACTTTTTTTTATAGGTAATCAAAGCAATTCTCTTCCTAAAACACTTGTCTCATTGACTTTGTTTTTCTAACCTCCTCTTCCTCATCAGTCTTATGAGGAAAATATGAGGAGCTTGAGCCAGTTGTGCTCTATCCAACTTGCCTTATCCAACTTAGTCCAATCCCCTCAGCTGCTTACTCAGGTGAGCGCTGGACAGCCACTGCCATTGCCACTGTCCTCCCTCCAGCAGCTGTCCCAGTCCCCTCTGAGAAGTGAGAGCTGGGTCCCCGTATTTCTGCACCCACATGATAGAACAAGCATGCTGATGGGACCACACAGCAGCTCCAGCACCCACATCCTACCTGACCAGATTCACCAGGGCCACCCCAACAGCTCCCCAAAGAGGCCAGGTAACACAACCTGGGAATCAGAACATTTTAAAAGAATGGGGTAAATTTTGGCCAATAAGCAGGAAATAAGAAGCCATTGATACCTAGACTCATGCTGCCTCTCAGGAGATGTCCTTAAGATGAACATTCTCTCTTTTGTGAAGCAGAGGCCAGATTGATAATACACCCGCTTTATATATGCTTAACCCCCTTCTCTGCTTCATTTCCCTTCTCCCCTCATTCTTCCACACTGGGATTCCACTGCAAATAAAGCATTAACGTATAAAACTAAAGAAAGGAAAATTACTTGTTCAAAGGCATGTGGATAATAAGTAGTGACAATCAACTAAACCAAAAGTATGAGGACTAAAAAGCCTTGTTATTCTTCTTCCACAATATTCTTGACCAAGATCAGTAAGAAACTGTCCCAAACAATTCCACAGAACCTCTCATTAAAAAGTTGGGTACATGATAAAATTTAGTTTAGGTGTTCCAAATACAGCTAGCTTCCATACGATGTTTATTCCGACTATCACATCAATTTGTTCTTTTTTGTAGAATAATTTTCACCATATCTGTGGGTTCCAATTGACTGGAGGAATTTTTGCCTCATTAGTTATTAATTGGCTCACAATGGAACTTTTGTACAATAAATGACCGCTCCGACCTAAAGCGATGTCAGTGAAGCTCCACCCCTCACTGCTAACATGCCAAGTGTAAGGAGACCTCCATTGTGGGCAGACCTGGGCAAATGTAGAGTACTTCTAGATTTAGACATCCCTGAGGAAAACAAAATCCCAGAATTATCTAATTTTTATTCCTGAGGCGACTGCTTAGGGAATAAAAAAAAGAAAAAGGGAGGGGAAAGACCTGAGAATCAGAAAGCCTAACTATATGTGTCACTCAGATAAGTCACTTAACTTCTTTGATCTACAGTTTCCTAACTTTCCTGATACTTATTTATCTAAATAAAATCATGCCATTGGACTTAATTATCTCTAAGATTTCTGCAAGCAATAAAATCCAATTATTTTATTGGTTAGGCACTAGACACAATGTAAATAACTTCAAATGAAATTAAACTCTGCTCTTGGAAGAATATTCTATTTTAAACTTAGTGATCCACAAAAGATCACCAATATTTTCCTATGAAAGCATTTTTTAAAAAAGTTTTCAGAACTACAGAATAATGCTTAACAGTCACTTTAATGAGATTTTTATATTTACTAATTTGACAGCACTTTAACTGTAAAATGCTAACATTACTGAAAACTTTTTTTCCATGTGAACTATCATTTTCCATTTTTAGTGAGTTTTGAAAGTTTAACATTCCTAATGGTATTTTGGATTAATCTATGTGTATAGCACTTTACTTCTGAAGCAGTGCACCACTATGGTAATAACTTTCACATGGGTGATCACAATAACAATATTAAAAATCTGTAAGCATTTTCTTTATGCACAATACATCCAATTCCCAAATCTGCCTGTTGCTTCTAATTTTCCTGTCACAGTGAAATTTAATTTTGTGTTCTTGGAAAAGCATCCAAAGGGCAGAAGAGATGACTTAAATCCACTTAGCCAATAGGAAGGCAGAGCAGTTGAACAGCATATTCACAAGAGATCAAGAGATGTGGTACAGCATGTCCAAAGTATACAACAGGGGTTAGACAGTCCTGGATTTGAACACCAGCCCTGCCATTTGCTTATCTACAAAGCAGTGATCATACTTATTCCAGGATTACTGAGAAGCCTGCAGATAATGATGTGAAGGGTCTGGTACTGTGTCTAGAATGCTGTATGCATTTAACAAATGATAATTAATTTTCAACTCCAGTGAAACTTCAGCATTAAAATTCTATCGGCTTAGTGAATAACAAGGCTTCTATAGAAACCAGTATAGCAGATCTTCAATATCAGCACACTGGAGAGCTTTTAGAAAATAGATTAGTTCTGGTTCTGCTCCTTTAAAACGGGAGTTCTCAATCTTCCATCAAAAACCCCTAGCACATTCTTTTCTCTCAAGACCAGGGCTTCTTTCAATGTCCTGTATCTCATGAAACACACCAACACATACATATTCAGTAGCTCACACCATAAAACTCATAATTTCATTGACACCTCACCGTTTCTCCTTTACACCAGTGTTCATCATTACCAACCCAATTAGCTCTTAACTGCAAAATATGTCTCCAACAAATCTTTTTTTTTTTGCATCTCCACTATCATGACTTTCTTTTAAATGCAATAGTGTTGTAAATGGTCCCCCATGTCTACACACAGTTCCTTCTGAACTGTTATGTATACTTAGTGATTTTTTTTTTCATTTTAAACACAAATATATTGTCTTCTTCTTGTCTTCAAACATATCAATAACATCTCAAGCTCTAGGAGAAAGACCAAAACCCTCTCACAGCCCACCAGACTCTAGATTAGGGGTGTCGAACTCAATCAGAGAAGGGGCCAAAATCTAAAATCCAGCCTAAATCGCGGGCCGAATGGTTTACTGAACAGTCATAAACTGACAATGTCATAAACTGACAGCGGAGTGCAGTGATGACAGCGCGGTGCGGGCCACATTGCAAGGCCTGGCAGGCTGGATTTGGCCCGCGAGCCTTGTGTTTGATATATGTGCTCTAGATCATCTGAAGCCATTGTTTTCCAGTTACTACACTCACCCCAAGCAGGGGAATTTCTCCCTCATTCACTATGCTCCAATTCACACTAGTCTTTTTAAGGTGCTGGGCATCCCCATGCATTTTCATATTGTTTTTTTTTTTTTTTCAGTCTACAACCTTCTGCACATCCTTCTGCCTCACTCATTAAGTTAATTCTTACTTAATTAGTAGATGTCAGAAAAAACATTCCCTCCTAAGGGCAGCCCTCATACTCCCACCCAACCCTTCTATGCTCTCATAGCACCTAACTTTTTCCTTCACCATAAGTGTTGGAAATATATCTTGGGAATTCATACATGTTTTATTGTGTATTCATTAAATTAAGAATGTCTTAAAATCTATAAATTCCATGAAGGTAAGCATCATGTCAATTTTTCTGAGTTGCATATTCTATTATATTTAAAAATTTTAATCCTTACATGAGGATATGTTTGTTTGTTTTTATTAAACTGAATTTAGATAGAGGGGAAGGGAGAGGGAGAGAGAGAAACATATGCACCCTGACCAAATATAGAACATGCAACCTGGGTATGTGCACTGACCAGAAATTAAACCCGAAACCCCTCAGTGTACGTAACAACGTTCCAACCAACTGAGCCACACTGGACAGGGCATATTCATAATAAATAGCACAATCAATGCTTACCCAAAGCTGATCCTTAATGAGAATTAGTTGAACAAAATACCAAAAAAGAAAAAGTCAACGATTATTTTGCCATTGTTATTTTTCCTATTGTTTTTGTTTTGAACATATTATCCTCCTACAAATTCTGTCTGCTACCCCTCCCCCCCGCAAAGGAAGATTATGTCCAGCATATACAATTCAAGCACTATTCCCACCTATTATTGACCCTTGGTAATTGTGTCTGCTTAACCAATTACATCACAGCTATTGCTCCAACTTGATGAACTCCTGAATGGCATGAAATAATCAGTATCAGAG
The DNA here is from genome assembly GCF_964339955.1 of Pipistrellus hanaki. Taxonomy (NCBI): domain Eukaryota; kingdom Metazoa; phylum Chordata; class Mammalia; order Chiroptera; family Vespertilionidae; genus Pipistrellus; species Pipistrellus hanaki. The sequence goes on from NC_140513.1 coordinate 62,192,753, forward strand.
TGAGGAGATATAGTTATGGGGTTTTTTTTTTTTTACAATAGGGAGCTTTATTACATAAAGGTATTTAATTTCTCTCATAATTTTTGAAATATTAATGAATGGTGATCTAAAAGGGGCAAATGTTTAGAGTAGTCTCAAAGGACCACACACATTTTTAATTATCAACATGTGTCTATTTGTGATCAACTTTCAAATTAAAAGTTAACTCTGTTTAGAAGTTCAAAATTAATGTCAATATTTCAGAACTCAGAGTGTACTTTCTAAGGGAAAAAATATAACAAACTATATATAACAAACTATATATAGGCCCACATAGCACTATTTAATTATATATTATAGCTAAATTTCATTACTAGCAATCTATAATAATAAAAGCATAATGTGCCAATTAGACCAGACAGCCTAAAGGCCTTCATATATCATTCAGGACATCCAGCCATGGTGGTGGGGGCCAAGGCAGAGGTGGGTTAGAGGCAATCAGGCAAGCAGGCAAGTGGTTAGTGGCAATCAGACAGGTAGGCAGGTGAACAGTTAGGAGCCAGTGGTCCTGTATCGCAAGAGGGTGCAGGCCGGGCTGAGGGACCCCCTCCACCCCTGTGCATGAATTTCATGCACCAGGCCTCTAGTCAAATATAAAAGTCCACCTATGAAAAATACATTTAAAGTGGTAATTACATTAGAATTAGGGTATTATGGAAACAATAACATGTAATATTAAAATAGTACTTTCTGTGTCATGCTCCTTTTGAGAAGTAAAAGGGGCACCCTTTACTGTCCAGCAGGTGGAACTTTCGGAAAGGATGTCTGTAGGTTAAGCACTAGGTGCCTAAACATAATTCTATTCCACTCATATGAAATTCTACAAGCACCATTCAACCATCTTAGTACATTCTTTCATCTTAGCATTTTCACTGTGGAGCAATAGTTGCAAGGGAAGTTTGGTGGGGATATGCACTGCACCGTGCTTAGCTGCGTCTAATTCTATGTTCTCATGAGTACGAGGGGTACTCAACATTAAAAAAAAATTATAGAAGGGGTACACATTTGGGAAACACTGCTAAATGAACCATCAGTGAGTTATGTTTGAATTGCAAGTAAGCCCCTAAGTGCATTATTCTACTAGATTGTCATGTTTTTAACTCACTGACATAACCTTTAGCCAAACTCAGAAATAAAACGTATAGTGGAAAGAAGGAGGAGATTCATTGCAGAAAAGATCAAACATTGACAGAAATGGTCACAGTTCTAGAAGGAATTGATAGACCTTATTGGCTAATATTTACAATGAGAATGAAGAATGGAAGCTGAAAGAACTGAATCCAAGCTAAAACTGTACTATGAAAAAATAAATAGCAAGTTTTTGTGGCAGGTCTAAAATGGTGTAGTCCTCATAGAGAGTGCACTTGAAAGAGCCAATTAATTCATAGTAGGCAGAAGTGCTTGAGTTAATGGAGTTTAATTAAAAAGAAAGGGCAGGGCTTCTTCTTCGGATCTGAGGACAATGACAAATGAAGTCTTAATTAGATTCTTAACTTGCAGAAAAGAGTATGTGCCACTGGGGTTTTGCACAGGGTACACCATATTTACTTATATAATTCCTTCTACTGCTATTTCCTGTCCTCCAATTTTAAAGAAGCTATATACTGCCCAAATTTGGTTTTGATCTGCTCTCTGTACAGAAGAAGGTCTTTGTTTTTCTGTCTACATAATGTCCCAAATTTATTCTAATGAGGCTAAGATCCTCTTTGAAGATGGGAGTTCTTACTAGGAAATCTGAATTCTTGGAGTTTTCTTTTTGTCTCACTTTTCCTATAAATGCCTTGCTTTTCTCAGACATGACTGGCCATAGTAAAACTTTCTATAAATATTAGTACTCCCAAGATAAGTTTCTTCTTTCTAGTTTACTATCTAATTCAGCAGCTGAAATCTTGCAGGAAAAAAAGTTATTTCCTGCTAACACCTTCTGTTATCCTCACATCAGATCATTTCTTACCTAAGTGAAAATTGTTTTCTTTATTGTTATTGGGCTTTTAAAGGTTTTTATCACCAGAATTATCTTTGAAATGGCAATATTGTTTTAAGGGTGATTTTTTCAAATGAAGTGAGTCTTAAAGAAAAAATAAAAAACAATCGGGGTATGCCATAACATTTCAAGTTGTGATCTACTTGTTGAGGTGGCTGTAATGCCTATATGCCCTGGGGCATTGCAAATAGAAAATTTTAAAAGTCTGACTTAAATGGTAGTCATAATAAAAGCAGTCTGAGTTGAAATAAAGATCAGCATTTAAGTAATATTAAGAAAAAAACACACACATATTAACAGCAAAATACAATAAAACATGTTTGCTATTATAAGATAGCATGCCAATGTTACAGGAGTTACCAATTGGGTAGCTTGAAATAAACTAAAAAACAATACTTTTAATAGAACATAAAAAAAGAGAGACAGAGGAGAGGGGAGAAGTAATAGAAAAATCCAGAGTTCCATCAGATTAAGGTTGGAGATGAGAGAGTGATGTGGACTTTTATACTGATGACAATGTTTCAGACCCTCATTATGTTCACTAAGGCATTCCATTAAGGTAATCCAGGGATGGACAAGAAGAAAGTGCAATGTCTTTGCCAGTCATTATTATAGAATATTTAACTGAAATCTAACCCTTAGATGTGATTATTTTCTAATTGAATGTGTAATCTTTAGATATGTCTATGTTATCTACAGTCTTTACTACTCCCTAATGTAGCATATACTTTGTCAACTTCATATAATACAATTCCTTTAAAAACATTTGAGTTTGTAGTGCTTCTATATCATGAACAGACTATAAAGAAAATGATCAACTCTGGTTTCATGTAAAGTTGTTCCAATAAGTTTAAGAACAGATTCATGTTATAAATATTGATGCCAAATATAGTCCATCAAACAATAATACAATATAAAAAGTAATTATATTAATTGAAGTTATGCATGAACATAAACAGAGGAAATACTTTCTCAGAGAATGAATTAGAAAGCAATCCCAATATTTATAAAGTTAACAGAGTCCTAATAAACTATAACCAGGGAAATATGTTTATGGAAATACTAATAGGTAAGCCTATAATTTTTCCTTTTCATAAAAAAAAATACACATTTTCTTTCACATGAGCACTGGCATTTATTTCAATGAATAATTTAAGTCTTATCAAATAAAGGAGGATATAATTTAAAATGGCTCTTATAAGCTGTCTGTTCAATTTACAATGATGTAATCAAGACTTGGTGTAGCAGAGATGCAATCCTTGGGCAGATTCAACATCTGAGAAGCTGGTGAAGCAAACCTACTAGCATCCATGATGGACTGATGAGCTGACATCTGCCTGCGTGATCTACTTCTCATTTCCAAGATTACTATTTTTGTTTGGTTGTTTAGAACTTAAATTTATCCTCGAAAGTTGGAGGCGCTGAGAACAGTGGCAAGCACCAGTCACAGCATGCTGTCCATTGCAAAGCAGTAGAAAGGAGTAGGAATATTTGTGGGTGTTCCCGGGAACTCATCAGTCTCCTGTTTATTTTCAATAGGAGACTCACAAGTTCCTGCAAATGCACACAAACTTGTTGCAAGCAGGTGCCCTCGGTAGATAAGCAGGTGCTGATATGTCCTCCACTTCAAGTGAATATTGCAATCTGTTCCCATGGAGTGTACTTAGCAGCTTGGCTAGTGCTTGTAATTCTTCCCAAACAATATGGTAGGCATCACAGTCACTGGTCACTTTTATTCATCTATTCAACAAATAATTAAGTGAGCTTCTCCTAGTTAAACACTGATTTTGTCTCTGGGCATAGAGTGCTGGGATAATTTCTTGCCATTATGTCCATTCTATTGAGCATTAGTCCAGTTCGTTTTCAATCATGCTTTTGTCAAAGCTTCGGTCTCCAACGCCAAATAAGAGGCAGTGATGTTTAAAATTTTCCCTTTGTGGTAACTGTTAAGTTTAGAGCTTGTGCAGTCATAGGAAAAGCCAAGGAATGGGGACAAAGAGTTCTGAATTCTAGTCCCAACATAGATAAAACCTAGCAATATTTCCATGATCAAGCTATTTAACCTTTTATGTTTGTTTGTTTGTTTACATTTATTTATTCGTAAAATGATTGGGCTATTTCACTGCTGCTTGCAATCTGGATGTTAATGTCTGATTATAAGACCTGGAAACACGGAATGAAAAGCATTTACATATAAAATATAATGCCATCAATTTTGTCTTTTCTGGGGAGGGTTCAAGTTAGGTTCAACAAAAAGTTTAAATATATGATTGGTTACTGGTATCTTTGTCTACCCGTTAATATACACAGTATTTTTCTCATAGGGAAATAAATGATTGATTTGCTTTTGTACTGGCTTCTAACCCTGGAACCCCACCCCTCCCCCAGGCTTTAATTTTCCCATTAGATCTGAGACTCTGGCTCTAACATCACAAGACAGGACAGTTCTTGACTTGGGACGTGGGGTAAATCAAGGTGAATATTTGCCTAAGATCACATTTCAATCTTTGCTGTTTATCTGCAACTTCAAGCTAAAGAAAACTCAGCTTCTGTTGGTTTGTTTAGAATAAAATAAATAAATATACCATTACCCCTCTCTCCCTAAAATAGCATGTGTATACATATATTTGTACCTGTGTGCACACATGCGAAAACACACACACACACACACACACACACACACACACACACACACACAGTCTCTAATGACCCTTCAACCCAAAAAGAGTTCAGATCTAGTAAAAACTCATGTACTTATGCTGTGTACAGCAGACTGCATTTATGCCTTTGTAAGAGCCAGTCTGTTAAATGCTTTATAGAAAGGTTTAATTAAAGCCTCCAATTAAAATTCCAAATTAAAATTCAAGACTACTTGCAGTAGTTTAGGCAAATAAGAGTAGACCATATGTTGAATAGTATATAAAATTTAAACTTTAATAAGTAATGAACTACTAAGTCACGGAACACTTATTGATCTGTTTTCCAAGTTTTGACTAGGTGACTAGTCATGGTATAGTTTCTTCCCTTATAGTGCTTGCATTAAAGGTTTAATTACTGATGAAATGTAGGTTCTTTGTGTCAAATGCATGTTACAAATCCATATATGTAGAGATAAACAAGGAACGACATTAAATAGAGGTAAATGGTATAAACCAAGAAACACAGAAGAGGAAATGTTAGAGTAATAGTGTAGCGGTATATCATAATACTAGTATATAGGGTTTAAAATTCTATAGTTAAGAGTCCAATGTCTGAGTCTTTGAGTCACAGACTATCTGTATGGGTGGATACAATATTTAATTTACTGAACCTAAATAAAATAAATTATCACAGACTACCTATATGGATGGATACGATATTTAATCCCTCTGAGCCTACATTTCCTTATCTTAAAACAGAAATGATAATAGCACCTGTCTCTTAGTGTTTTTCATTCTCATTATCTTCATTATCATTATGAAGGGTAAGAAATGGGAGAGAGAGAACAAATTGGATTTCACAGCTCTGCTACTGACTATAGATGTTAATGCTAAAATCTTAAAGCTAAAATGGAATTGATTGAGAAGAAAAATCTCAAGAGTATCAGTCAAATTTAACACCTGACTCATTATACTCATGAAAATCTGACATTATTATCATTTCAATGAACTTTTGTACCTTTGGGTTGAGTGTGGTTTCTATTTCTATGGAATTGTTTCCAAGTTACTTGAAAAGTTATTTGATATGATAAAAAAATTATACATATTCCATATATGTCCTATTTAAATCAATCATTTCTTGATGTCCTTATAGCTCTTTGACAATTAACCTTTCTTCTACTTATCAACAATAGTGAAATAAATTATGTAGGGAATACTCATGCAATTTAGGAGGTCACAATGAGAAAATGGTAAAGAAAAAAAGATATAAGAGTAAGAAATACATATTCTTAAGCACAGAGTAATGTCTTTTGCAAGGGAAATTTACACTAAAAAAAAAGCTGTAAGACAACAAGGTTTTGAAGTTGCTATTTTTTAAGTGTTTCAATGGTAAGGGCATTTTTCTCTTTGACTATTACCACCTATTAATGTTACTACCCTTTCATTGATAAGCATATTCTATCCTTTTTCCAGTATCTAATCTTTGAACAAACAAAATGAAGTGCAAGGTACACCAAACTGGTTCTTTGTGTACAAAAGTATTTACTTTATAAAATTAACGAGTACAGGAAAAAAAAAAAACACTAAGTGGTTGAGATAGATACATTTTGAAATTCAAATGTATCTTCCATGCTAGAATCTAATAGCATACTTAAGGTTTTTTATTAGAATTGTGCAAAATAGGGACACAGTTATGGTGCACTGAGCTTTATGAGGTCGAGTTCTAGGTTCCTTTTCCCCTATTTTTCATCATGATTGGGGTTATGATAAATTGGGATTTTATATAACATCTGTGAAGGTCATGATGAAATATGCATTTATTTATTAATTTATGCTTTCAAAGATATTTACTGTGTCACAATGTTTATAACTGGTAAAAACGTTCCCCAATGCAATTATACTTATGTTTCTTGCCTACTCCTGTAACTGAACATAAATAATGTTTTTAACCAGTTATAGCATGTATTTTTCTTAATAAATCATTTCTTATAAATGAACAATGATTATATATATATATATATATATATATATATATATATATATATAAATACATGCACATGTCTATAATAATAAAAGCATAATATGCAAATTTCCTGAATGGCTGAACAGCAAATGACTGTCTGAAAGACCCTCGGGACAACCTTCTGGATGAAGCCAGTGCTGCAAGGGCCGAGCCCCTTGCACAAATTTTGTGCATCAGGCCTCTAATATACAGTAAGTTGGGGTTTTTTTTTTCAACTTAAAATTGAAAGAAAACAAGGATTCAATTAAAAAGACAATTTCTTTTGATATACCCCTATTTTAAAAGATTAAACAAACTCAAGAGTCTTTACTACTTGGTATTAGGGGAGGAAAAAGCAATAATAACTTTCTGTAACTTTCATTTAGTCAGATATGTAAGCTTTTATGCTGTGTCATAATAACCATATTAAATAGTATTGTCCAATATTGTTCCTTAGTTTTAATTTAGAGAAAGTTTGTTATGCTTTAGTGCTAGCATGATAGGGGTGGCTAAAACTTAAATTGATTTATTTTATTCTTTCAGAAAAAAAATAATTCTTATTCAAGTATGCATGATAAAGATCCTCGTTATTTGTTTAGAGGTTTTCAGTTTTGAATATATTTAAGAAGTGACTGCACTGACAATAGTTATAAAAAGTGTTTCACGATATTGTGCAGACCTTCTACCTGTCTTCTAATTTTTAAGATGTTATATGTACTTGTCAATAAAGAATTACCTAAGTGCCAATTGACAGATGAATAGATAAGAAATAAGGAAATCCTGCCACTTGCAAACATAAAGGGGCCTTGAGATCATTTGCTAAGGTCTGTGTGAAATAAGTCATACAGGTAAAGAAAACTACTGTATGATGTCACTTACTAGTACATGTTGAGTCTAAAAAAGAAAAAGAAAAAAAACTATTGAAACAAAGAAAAGATAGATGGTTCAAGAAACTGTGGTTGGGTGTGGGAGAAATCAACGAAGGTAGTCAAAATCTACAAACTTTTAATTATAATAACAAGAGTAAATTTGGGGAATGGGTTTCCTGCATGGTCACTATGGTTACCTGAATGATTATATTTGAAGTTGCTATGAAAGTAGAATGTAAAAGTTATCCTTATAAAAATATTTGCAATTTTGATATAAATGTGTTAAATTTTTGCAATCATTTCACTAAATCATTATTGTACATGTTAAACTTATACAAAATGATATGTCAATTATATCGGAATAAAGCTGGAGGCTTATTTTTTTTAAATCACATATTTTAGAAGTATATAAAGTTAAATGTGAAAGTAACTCCATGGGCACACTGGTTAGTCTTCATCCTGTCCAATAGCTAGCATTGCTTTGTTTTCCTACAGCAGTGCTATAATAATGTTTTCCTGACTAATACTATTGTGCATTTCCTGATTAATTCTTTAAAAATGTTGTTCAATATTTTTTCTATATCACTAGAAACCAACAAATCGCCTACCAGAAAGACAATGTTTACTCCCATCAACAGAAAATACCAGCAATCATTTCCTTGTACCCTTAACAACACTGGATATTATTATTGCTTTAAGCTTCACAAATTTGATGGGAGAAAATAGTATCTTACTGTTTTTAGTTACTTTTTTCTGATAAAGAATAAAATTGGACATTTGTTACACTGTTGCATATTTTCTTTTGAGTTACTTGTGGTACATTATTACACCTTTGGCAATGCTTCTGTTACTCTATTTGGTTACCTTTCTATTGCAATTTTAGGAGCTATTTATATTTTTATCATGGCTAAAAGTCTGTCTTACCTGTTACCAATATTTGCTTCTAATTTTATACTTAACTTTAATTTTATTTGTAGTGTCTTTTACTTGAACATTTTTAATGCTTATGTAATTATACCTAGCAACCACTTCTTTTATAACTCCGAGTTTCATTTCTTGCTTAGTAGGGACTTCATAATATTTAAAAATTACCCTATAAAAATAACTTATATAAAAATAACTTATATATACTTCTATTTTTAAGTTTATTTTATACATTTAGATATTTAATTTACGTTAACATTCTATATAGTGAGAGATAATGGTATTTTTTTAATAAATAGCTATTTGCAATGTTTTATTAGTAAGTACATAACTTGCTTATTGAAATGACAAATAGAACATATAATCTCTCTCTCTCTCTCTCTCTCTCTCTCTCTCTCTCTCTCTCTCTCTTATATAATCTTCTGTTTTGCTGAATTGGTTTACTTTTATATTACTACATCTGTACCAGTCTTTCCTTATCATAACTGTATGCACTTATTTATAGTTTGGTGGTAGGGCAAGTACCAGTCAGGAGGCAGCTGCAGTAATTCAAGAGAAATTCTGATGCTCCAAAATGGCAAGGGCTTGAAAGAGAAGTGCAGATTTGATCAACACTGTTAGGTAGTCAGAATGGACAGACATAAGCATTAGCTGGGTGTCAAAGAAGAAAGAGCCCAGGGCGACATCTAGATCTTTTATTTGATAATGGGGTGAGTTTCCATGCCACTCACTTAGGATGTTGAACTAGAGATAAATATTTCAAAATGTATAGCCATTGGTGACATTAACTGTTTCAAATGGGGGGGGGGGAAGGAAAGCCCAAGAATTAAATATAAAGGAAAATGACATTTAAGGACAAAGGAAAAAGGAGAACACAGAGCAGAGAAGTAAAAGGATTGTGGAAGAGTATGTTCTGAAAGGAAACAAGCGTATCAGGTACGTAACTTCGTATTCATGCTAGCCACTTGTAAAAATCATTATAATTTAGAATAGTTTTCTCACATTTGGTTCCAAAAGTGAAATTAAATGTGTTACTTGGTAATTTGTGCTATGTGTGGCTTTATTTTAGTTCATGTTTTGCTGTCACTGTATTAAAGGTAAATATTGTCCAAAATCTGTTATGAATTTTATCATATGTGACACTCTTTCAGAGCCATGACAGATGTGAATATTTATGCACAAGATGTCAGCTAGAATATAAGCAAGAAAGATTACAATGTGAATGTTGGCATACAATTATGTAGCAAGCTGCTTATAAAAGTGCATTGTTATTTTTATGTAGGAGTGATCATTTAGCTCTTTATATTCAAGTGCCATTAAAAATAAGAATTAGGTAAACATAAAAAATAAAAAAAGAACTATTGAACCTTTGGCTAGAAAACCAGGCAGCTTAGTACCGTGGTTGGCAAACTGCGGCTCACGAGCCACTTGTGGCTCTTTGGACCCTTCCACAAAACACCACGGCCCGGGCGAGTCCATTTTGAAGAAGTGGCGTTAGAAGAAGTTTAAGTTTTAAAAATTTGGCTCTCAAAAGAAATTTCAATCGTTGTACTGTTGATATTTGGCTCTGTTGACTAATGAGTTTGCCGAACAGTGGCTTAGTAAAAGCCACACTGGTGTTGTTAAGCTTAGATCTCAGTCCCACCTGAATTTTTCTGAGACTTAGTTTGCTCATATTTAAGATGATCTTAGTAATATGATAATTATATAAAATAACTTAGGAATGTAAGCAATGCCATTATTTGTCTACATCACTTTCTCTTTACAAATGCAAGTACATACAATCTGCAGAAACAAATCCTCTTTTCTATGACAATACCTAAGACATCATATGAAAGGATTTCAAGAAGCAAAGATGACTTTATAAATAAGAAGTGCCTGAAAACTTCAGATCACTAATGTAAATGTTCCAGGCATGTCTTTTAAGGAGGAAGTGGGTTTCAAGGAGGTCCCAAAATAATGTGATCCCAAAGGGCGAGAGGAGTGTTGGTTAATTCCATCTTTCTGGGTCAAATATTAATTACGGTGATACTAGATATTTTGTCTATAGCTTTTAAACCCTCACACACACTTGCTCACACCTAGCTGTCAACATGCAATGAATCTACATTCAACAATAACTGGGCACAGTCCAGATTAGAACATAGAACATGAAGGAGATTGAAGAGAACCCATGCGAACGTGGGTTTGGGTATTTGAGGAATGTTCCATGGAGGATATGTCAAAGACAAAGCTAGGTACACATCAAATCTTATATATAATATTTTCCCTTCTGATGTATACAGAAATCTATGCTTTCTAGCCCTATAGCTGTGATCACCTGATGCTCTCTGGCCAATGAAAGTTGAGTGGAAATGATGTGTCTGGTTTCTAGATTAAGGCAGTAAAAGCTCCTTCCTACTTCTCAGGTCTCATTGTTTCCCTGCTGAGCAGCATGCTGTTTGCCCTTTGGAGAGCTGGTCGAGAGTGTGTGTTCTAAGCCCAGGATACCAAACTTCCTCTTCTGTAAAGTGGAATAATAGTATGTCTACATCACAAGGGTAATAAGAATTAATGATATAATATGTGTAAAGCTTGTTAGACTAATACCAGCAAAAATATACACTCAAAATGTTAACTATTTTCATTGGTATTTCCCACTTATGGCTTTTTCTATACATTCTCCTATGATATTATATTCAAAGTGTTTCCCATAAAATACAATATAATATTTTTAAAATTACATTTACGTTTAGGTTATGCTTTACAAAAAAAAATCCAAACTTTCTAACTTTTAGGTGCAATGTTAGAATGTATTGTTTCTAGAAATCAGTTCCTCATCATTAAATATACTCTGAAAGAGAAAAATTACTCTGTCAGTTTTAACAAGGGAAGGATAGGTAATAGAGTAAAACAACCTCTAAGATCCCCTTGAAATCTACAATTCTAAGAGCTTATGTATCTTTGTATTAACCTACAAGTATATAACTTTTAAAATTACCTTTTATGCCAGGAATGGTTTGGCTCAGTGGATAGAGCATCTGCCCGCTGACTGATAGGTACCAGATTTGATTCCAGTCAAGGGCATGTACCTGGGTTGTGGGCACATCCCCTGTGGGGAGTGTGCAGGAGGCAGCTGATTGCTATTTCTCTCAGATCATTGTTTCTAACTGTCTATCCATCTCCCTTCCTCTCTGTAAAACAATCAATAAAATATATTTTTTTTAAAAATTACCTTTCACAAAAATAAAATTATTTTGTAATTTTGAGAAAGTAATTTGAATATTCTATACTAATAAAAGAGAAAGATGCAAATTGACTATATCTTCCTGACACTCGCCAGCCAATCATGAATTGATATGCAAATTAACAAAAAAGATGGCAGGTTAATTTGCATATACAGATGCTGAGCTGCTGGGGAGCGTGGCGGGACACTTGCATTGTCTCCATGGCAATGATGGAGGTGTTCTGCACCGCCCCAGCAACTCAGGGGCTCTGGGCAGCATGGGAAGGTGGGGCTGGAGTGAAAAGAGGTGGCTCAGGTGCAGGAGCAGAAAGGCAGTGCTGGCAGCCAGGGAAAGGAAGGCCCATTCTTGCACAAATATTCATGCATTGGGCTTCTAGTTATTACATAATTCATCAAATTTGATTGATGAGACAATAGACCAAAACATTATATAATATATTAAAAAACATACTTGATAAAAGTTTCCATAGAAGTTATAATACCAAATAATTGGAAACATAATGTGATTTCTAGATAATATATTCAATAACACGAAAAAGCTCACAAACAAATAAAATATCAATGAAGAAGAGCACAGGAATCAATATTTTGCTGACTAATGTACCAACACTCAGAATTTAATCTGACAGTTCATGAAAAAGTTAAAGGAGATTTTAAAAATCCCTATAAATTATCACAGCACTATCTCTACCCATGGCAAAGGCTCATGATTAATAATGAAATCAACTGTAGCCAGACTTTATTTTCTCCATTTACAGGTTAAAATTGGGTGTATTAACAATTTCATAGTTAAAGAATTCTTTGCTTCTTTAAGTATGTCAGAAAATGATAATTTGAGGATAAGGCTAACAGTTATAGAAATGAGAGTTCTTATATATATATATATATATATATATATATATATATATATATATATTATTGATTTTGTACAGAGAGGAAGGGAGATAGAGAGTTAGAAACATCAATGAGAGAGAGAATCATCGATCAGCTGCCTCCTGCACACCACCCACCGGGGACGTGCCTGCAACCAAAGTACATGCCCTTGACCGGAAACAAACCCGGGACCTTTCAGTCCCCAAGCCTAAGCTCTATCCATTAAGACAAACCGGTTTTGGCGAAATGAGAGTTCTTTTTAAAAAATAATATTTTACTTGTTTTTTATTCCTAAAACACTAAAATATTTTAAAATTCATATGAAAATTCCAACTGAAATATTTTATTGGTAATGTAGATGCAGTAAAAAATTTACTTTTAGCCAAAACTGGTTTGGCTCAGTGGACAGAGCATTGGTCTGAGGACTGAAAGGTCCCAGGTTCAATTCCGGTCAAGGGCATGTACCTTGGTTGTGGGCACATCCCCGGTGGGGAGTGTGCAGGAGGCAGTTGATAGATGTTTCTAGCTCTTTATCCCTTTCCCTTCCTCTCTGTAAAAAAACAATAAAATATACTAAATAAATAATAAATGAATAAATAATAAAAATCCAGAAAGTCACTTAAGTCCAGATGAGTCAAAATATAATAATTATCTAAAGAAAAGTTTATTTAGAAAAGTTATAAAGAGCCACTATGAATATAAATTCATAGAATGATATGTGTGTATTTAAAACATGATAAAAACTAAAAGGAAAACAATGATTTGAAAATTCCGAGTTAATATCCAGAAAGTATTGCATCAGGGTCCACAAGGGGACTTATTTTTAAAGAAAAGCTTGTTCTGTAAAAACTGGCTTGTTAAATTATTTTTATCCTATAAAGATTACTTTCATTTGTCAAGGTTGCAATTTTTTAGCCTTGGTGACAAAAAAAAAAACACACAAAACAAACAAACAAAAAAACCCCTCAAACTAAATTTGTTAAATCACAGAATTTATATCTGTATATCTGAATATTTCTTCCTTTTCATTTTGTATATTTTCTTCTTTAACTGGCTTATGGCATATATAGATATTATAGGTCACAACCTAACTTAACTCCTTTGGAAAAGCAATTGGGTCAGGAATAAAAACAAAAACCTAGTCTGAATATGTTGAGATTTATATGCATCTCCCCAAGTAATTCTGCTTTTCGAAGCATGTACTTATGTATGATTTTATTTTGTTTTTGCAAAAACAATATACCTGATTGTACTATTTTATTCTGTCTGATCGATTTGTAGTATTTAGTAATCTTTTCACAGCAAGACATACAAATATGTCACCTATTTTAATGAAAAGAATGTTGCTTGCATGTATCATTTGCATTGTAGCACATGTAGAGTTTATCTAGCATTGTCTGTAGCAATGTTCTTGACAGCTGAAGTAAATCCACATAGTTGTATCTGAAGCTACTATGACAATGATGAAATGAAGGCAAAATAATCCTATAATCCAGGTAATCAGTTTCCTCTGAATTCTACTTAGCACACTGATAATACTTTTTAAAAAAATATATGATACAGTGATTACTGAGTGTTGTGTGTGATTGCCTATTGCCTTCTATTTCCAAAAATGACCCACACAAATGGTTTATTTAAACTATCATGCCCCACTGACTCTTGATTTCAGTAAATCATTAAGGATAACTATAAATTATGTCAACATGTTGGTCTTTCTGATATCTATCTTTCATCAAATGATGATCTTTTGTGGTATAAAATGAATTCTCTATGGTACCCACTACACTTAGCACAGTATCAACAGTTCTCACATATAATTGGCCAGCAAATAATTTTTTTTTTATTTTGACAGTAAACATGACTATATGTTTGAAATGATGTTGGTGAATAGATGCATATAGATAATGTGGCATGTGGGTATATCCCTATTGCGAAGAAAAAATAAATTAGTGACAAGGAACACTTTAATGAAAAAAGCTTCCTTTTTCCACACCTAAGGATATGTTGTGTACTTGGGAAAGTAAACATAGAAAGAAAATGATATAAATGGAGAAAAATAATAGAAGTATAACATTTAGCAAAGAGAAGAACTGGTGTCCCCAATATCCAATCTCATGGGAGAAGGGTGCTCTGCTTTTATTTTTCCTGCTCCCAGCCAAAAGAAACGGAAAATTGCAGTGTGGAAGAGGTTTAACAGAACAAGAGAGGGAAGATACGGTCTGAGTAGATCACATAAATAAAGGAAGTAGCCCAGCTGGCATGGCTCAGTGGTTGAATGTCAACCTATAAATCAGGAGGTCACTGTTCAATTCCAGGTTTCAGGCTAGATCCCCAGTGTGGGGTGTACAGAAAGCAGCAATCAATGATCATGCTCTCATCATTGATGTTTCTATCTCTCTCTTTCCCTTCCTCTCTCTGAAATCAATACAACTATATTTTTAGAAAATAAAAGTAATTAAAGACTGTTAAAGGGTAAAATATCAATGGTTACATATTTCACATTATATCGGATCACTTACACAAATTTTAAAATTTGTATATCCTAATATATTATATAAAGCTACTACATAATTTCATTTTAGAGAGTTTTTCCAAGAATACCAAGAATGAAACCACAGTTCCTCACCTTTATCCAATCAAGTCTGATGAACATATTATCTTTCTTTTCTTTCTTTAAAACAAAATGCATTGGTTGTGCACCGATATGTATGTAGATATTTTCACTACAAATACATATTAAATTTTTCTATAGTCTGAATCATAGTCACATATTTTATCAATATCCATTTTTCATGCTAACATCTAGAAAGGAAAGGATTATGACTACAATACAAGTATGGTTGACCTGATCTGAAAATAACTTAGAAATGTGACTATAAAAGCCTCCTTGATCCATTATTCATCATTTTTTGCATCAAACAGCAATAATATAAAAGTGCCTCAGCCTTATCCAATTTAATACAGAGTAAGTATGTAAGAAGTGATTGCAGATGATGTTCCACACTCCAAAAGAATATTCAACACCATAGGACACTGCTCTTCTAAAATTCATTAAAAAGTTAGAGCCATTCAAAATACTGAAAGGTGCAGACCATGCAGACGGACATATAACTAATACCACACAGGGGGAGATGCATGTCTGTCAATCTGGTCCAATAGTCTTCCCCTGTGACTCTGTCATGCTGGTGATTTTAAAAGTCACATTATATGTGTCAGACCTGTTTGGTTTCATCTAACTCAATTACAGCCTTAAGAGTCATCAATAATGCATTTTCTGAAGATTTCTCTATATTGAGAGCACACTAATTAAATGTGTGTTGGTAAATGAAGATAAGTTACTAGAACTCTTTTTCTTGGACTTTCCTATATAAGGCAACCTGTCATCAGTCCAGTGACATGGCTGGGTCTAAGCTGAGCAACGAGTAAGATTAGATGGTCTTACTCTTGCTTTTCTAAACCTAGATAATCATAATTGCATACATTTCCAGTATGGCTAGGGGTCTCCAAAGCAGAAAAGGAAAAAGCTGGACATGACAATAATAGTCCACCTTGTCAAATAACTGTCCTGCACACCTCAAGGTGCATATGTTCTATTTATATTTCTCCCATATGTGTTCTATTTCTCCATGTCTGTTAAGCTGTTTTTGTTTTTGGTTTGTTTTGTTTTTTCATATTCTGGTAGACAACACCTCTGTATTATTATAAAGAATCATAAGTCATTATTGAACAATTAATTCATTTTAACTGCTCACTTTGGAGGACAGAGTTGCCCATATGAGAAACAGCAAAACTAAAAATTAACATATGCAAACTGGAGCCTTAATCCCTATGGATTTGAGTCATGTTCTAACCATTATTTTCCCCCTATTTACATAACATCTTAATTCACATGCCATGAGTCCTCATTAGTAATCACTAAGACATTTTTTTTAAAATTGTCTTGTTCTTTTGATTACTTATTTATTAATTTGTTGACACTGTTACAGATGTCCCCATTTTCCCCCCTTTGCTTGCCCCCACCCAGCTCCTGCCTGTCTTCCCCAGCCCCCTTAACCCCGCTCACTCCTCTGGCCATTGCCACACTGTTGACTATGTCTATGGGTTATGCATGTGTGTTCTTTAGCTAATCCCTTCACCTTCTTACATCCAGTCACCTGCCCGCCTCCCCTCTGACAGCTGTAAGTCTGTTCTATGTACTCATTAACTCAATTTTAGCTAGTCTATTAAGTGGAGACTGTTTTAAGGTGTTCTTTAAATCTATAGAGTGTATATGGTATGGTGATCATCTCAAATATACTATGATAATCATAAATACTATTTCCTACTCCCTGCCTGTGGATTCATAATATGGCATTGCCCCCTGGCTTTCTTGAGGTTAGATAGAATCTAGTTAATTGTTAACCAAAGTTATGGTTGCCACTTAGTTGTTGATGGCAGACCCTTCCCACCTCTCATTTCCCTCCAGCACCATGACTAGCAACATTCTGTATGGCAGCTGCTCTGTGAGCCTGGGTTGCTGAGTAACTACACAGCACCGAGGCCCACAGGCAATCCACAGCGGGCATGTGCGTGGACAGGGATGAACTTTTGTTTTTTCAGTCTCTGGAACTTTAAGGATGCTTATTTTGCAAAATAACTTAGTCTATCCTGACCAATACTCTTGTCTTTTTTATTTAGTAAAAATTCACACTCAATTTCTGTTGATGAAAACTGAGGTGTATGTACCCAGGACACCTCCAAGTGTATTATGTGTTCATAACGTAACCCATATTCTAAGGCAGTGTTTTTCAACCTTTTTTGGGCAAAGGCACACTTGTTTCATGAAAAAAATCACGAGGCACACCACCATTAGAAAATGTTAAAAAATTTAACTCTGTGCCTATATTGACTATATATAAAGTAATTCTCTTGAATAGGAATCAAATAAACACAAAGAAAGTATTTTATAATTACTTTTTTATGAAATATTAAGTAAACAAAATAGTGAAAAATTATAAAATTCTTGTCTTGTCTGCACCTACGGCACACCAGGCAACATCTCGCGGCACACTAGTGTGCCACGGAACAGCGGTTGAAAAACGCTGTTCTAAGGCAAACAATTTTAAGTACGTTTTCCTAATTTTTTGGAAACCATTTTATTATAATAATAATGTTATTTTAATAATGTTATTTTAGGACATAATCAGTATAAATTATTTTTATTTATTCAGGTGTCTATTTGTATAAGAGCCCATGCAGGGAAATATACCTTATTCTAGCCAAATAATGAATTATCTGGTCTATGAAAAGATACTAAGGCAAACACACACACACACACACACACACACACCTACATAATAAGCATCTCATAGGACAGTACTCCTTTCATTGACTGTGATTTGAGTAACACTGACTTAAAATATATAAAATGCTATGTTGATGCCATAGTATGCTTGCCCATTTAAAGTTATTCCATTGGTTTAAAATCTACCTATATGAAAAAGGAGAAATCATTTTTTTTTATGCTATAAGCATTTAAGTATCAGATGACAGAGGGAAAAATAACCCCAAACAAACTGAAGATATTTAGTCATGAAAGAGAGTTTGATAAAGGAAGGGTAGAAATTCACTGAATCTTCTTTAGACAACCACTTAGGCTGTACTATGTACCTTATAAGTCACAACACTTTCATCTTTTTTTTCATCAAGATCCTAAAATACAAACTGTATGTGATAAAGATGTCAAAGGGAAGGGAAAAAATGTCATTATGCTCTGAAAAATACAGGAGATAAAGTCTTCAGTGATTGAACTCTGCAAATATATATCGCTTTCAAAATACTGTGATAAAGCCATTTTCTTAAGTTCAGAATTCAAGAATCCCTACTCCACACAAATGTACACCCACACATAGAAGCATTATTGTAATTAAAAGACTTGTAAATGCTCACGTTGAGATGACCTTCCTGTTTCAATGCAGCCTCAAACTATAATCTTCTTGTAGAAATGGAGTAATGACCAGTTACTTCTTTTTAGTTTTGTCCAAGCACAGACCAGGTGATTATAATATCCTAGATCAAGAAGCTATCTTGTGGGCCCTGGGAGGGTAGCTCAGTTGGGTAGAGCATCCTCCTGAAACACCAAGATTGCAGATTAGATCTCCAGTCAGAGCACATACATGAATCAACCATGAAGGCATAAATAAGTGGAACAACATATTTATCTCTCTCTCTCTCTCTCTCTCTCTCTCTCTCTCTCTCTCTCTCTCTCTCACACACACACACACACACACACACACACAAATAAAAGACGCACTATCTTATGATGACATAATGGAAGGCTTGCATTAGAGACTGTAGAACACAAAGCAAGAAGGAGCCTATATCCCTCATTACATCATAAATTCTTCACAATATATTACATCAAGGCTGCTAATTCCAGTCTATCTGGAATGGGGAGAAAAATAAAGTTCTATTGTGTTTTATTCACTGTTATTTTTGGACTTCATCTTTAGAGGTTGAATGAAATTTCAAATTGATACACTTGCCCTACCAGATGGTTTTATTTAAAAAAAAAAAAAAAAAAAAAAAAAAAGTCTGAATAGAATCCCTGAGAGTTAATGGCATGACCTAGTTACAAAATTGTACAAAATGTGGCTGAAGTAAAGAGGTATTATACTAAAAAAAAATTATCAAATAATCATTCCTTTATACCAACAAATCATTTCTGGAATACTGTACCCATATATACACACAGTATTTACGTAACATACTGACTACCCACAGTGAATCCATTCATAAGACAGTCCAGAGGGATCAGAAACCCATCCCACATGGTGTGGGGAGTGGGTGTGAGAGGAATTTTTAACATAAGAAATAGTATTTGGACAGGGATAATGACTGTCATGGTATATGAGAGGGTGTTATTATTAAAAAGTTACATTTTTATGGTGTTTTATAGAATAAAACTTTGACCCATCTAAGTAAGATATGACATTATCACAACAGTAATTTATCCCACAATGGATTAGCCCACTCCTTAAGGTATTACTTTTCTTAATGTGTGAAATATGAAAGCACCTCCCAAGAACATCACAGGATGAAATATCTCCCAAGAACATCACAGGAGGTATTTCATCCTTATGATTTCTAGGAGTCACACTAATATTAGAGTCTTTAAAAACTTTCCAATTATTAAAATAAAATGGATGCAAAGCAAATATAAAATGGAAGTTTTTTTGGGACTTTATTAAAAACACATACTACAGGGAAACATATATATTTAATTTATGAATACAAATCTGCATCCTTTTTTCCAGATATCAATGTGAAAATTAGGCTAACGTAGAGACATCAGAGTCAATGCACCTCAAAAAGTGTATTTCAACTTACACAGAGTAACATTCAACTCTCTTTTTGCATTTCCCCCTACATAGTTCCTCCATTCCCTCACCTCCATGTAACTTGCTATTAGTTTGGGGAAATTTTTTAAAGTCAAAACTTAAAAACACATAAGCAACAACAGCAAAATTACATACAAAATTCAATAAGCTGGCTATATAATTCAAAGGAATCCACTAAGAGACTAAGGTAAGGAGAAAATATGCCCCAAGATCTCTAGCTTCAATTATAAAAGTTCCAGCCTCAATCTATGGGGGGAAAAAGTTTAATAATTACTTAAGTAATACTTCAAGACAAACATTCATACATTGCTTACTTTAAATTCCCCTTGGGAAGCTGAAGGATATTTATCTTCCTCCAACTTAGACTATTTGTGTCACAGGAAATGGCCAGACATGCATGTGCAGCAGTTACACTCCATCCCATCACTACTGAAGTGAAGCTGAGGAGCCTAATGAATTTATTTCCATTTCGCCTACCCCACAGTCAGGCTTGAGGGCTCGGCCGTGAATCTGTGCAATGATGATGATGACAATCATGAGGCATGTTTCTTATCACTGACTACATTTTCTGCCTCAGTAGTTGGTAAGCACACATGACAATCCCAGGGACCCTCATTACAGAATCCCTTTCCACTAACACTTTTTCCTAAGAAGCATATTTTATAACACAGGATGCAATCTACTGTGAATTACTGTGAATGAGCAACATCAGTTCCTGATGAAGTCCTGGGACAGTTGTCATACGGGTTTACAGTCAGTGTTAAAATATAATTTCAACAAAGCAACCACAATCAGAAATCATTTCCAGGCAATGGTCAGAAAGCTAAGGGGTTCATGGGGATTCTTTTATTCAGCAGTACATTGTACAATATTATCCTATATAATAAAAGCCTAAAACACAAATTGACTGAACTGCGGAATGACCAGCGGTACAACCAGTCACTATGACATGCACTGACCACTAGGGGGAAGACACTCAATGCAGGAGCTGCCCCCTGGTGGTCAGTGAGCTCCCTCAGGGGGAACTCTGCTCAACAGAAGCTGGGCTTGAAGCTGGCAAGCACAGCAGTGGTGGCGGGAGCCTCTCTTGCTGCCATGCAGCACTGAGGAGCAGCAAGCAGGCAGGCGGCAAGGAGCAGGCTTGGGCCAGAGCCAGATGGCGGACATCCCCCACGGGGTCCTGGACTGAGAGAGGGTGCAGGCCAGGCTGAGGGAACTCCCCCTCCCCAGGGCATGAATTTTGTGCACTGGGCATCTAGTATGAATATACAAGGACAAAGAAGGTTATTTTTCAGTATAATACAATTTATCTATCATCTTTATAAAAGTGATGTATGCACTTTATAAGCAATTCTAAAAATGAAGACAGGAAGGGAAAAACACTCACAGCTCCAGTACACCAATACAACCACTACTAACATTGTATGCTATGTCTTTTAGACTTATTTTACTAAACATATATTTTATTTAGTAAGAATAGGACTAGCATGTTACTTTGATTGAGCTAACTAGAATTGAAGCATATACCCTGATTTACATAAGAGGGGCAAAAATAGTATGATGACAAATTATAGCTATATAATATTCCAGTCCTCTATTTTGAACATTTATTTTCAATTTTTCCTATTATAAAAGCATTGTGACTAACAATCACACTGTTACTTACGATGAAGATCATCCTTTAAAAATAGATTCTCCTAAGTGGAATTACTCAAGGGCATGGCATTTTAAAGCAAATCTGCACAGGCTGAATCAAGGGAAACTGCCTCTGAAGGTCTAAATATCTTTTCTAAAGCACCAGATAAGCCCAGTGTCAAGAAAGGATTTGATTTCATAATGCAGTTGTATATTTACAGTGGGCTGGTATAATCTATCTGTTATGATATTTAAGTTCAAAAGGTCAGATTTGCTATTAATAAAACTGGATTTACTCTTTAGAACAGGAAAATGTCTTAGTTCTCCTCTTCCCTTGCATCTTTCTTTCATAAAATTCTGTGTCTGTCACACTCTCTTAGGATTTCATTTTTTTAAAAATATCTTTAGTGATTTCAGAGAGGAAGGAAGAGGGAAAGAGAGATAGAAACATCAATGATGAGAGAGAATCAGTGATTGGCTGCCTCCTGTGTCTCCCCCAATGGGGATTAAGCCAGCAACCCAGGTATGTGGCTTTAACCAGAATGGAATCAAACCCGGGACTCCTCTGTCCACAGGCTGACGTTCTATCCACTGAGACAAACCAGCAAGGGCAGGATTTCATTTCTATTGGGAAATATTCAGTTATTCCAATAAAATGGTGAATAAAATTGTGGTCGGCTAGAAAATATTACCCTTTTCTAGTTAAAAGCTTTTTCACTTCATATAGATCTCTCCACAAAATGCTCAAAGAAATTCCTACTAAAGAATGCTGTGGAAATCTCACACATAGTCATGGGTCAGTAGGAACAATACTTTGCAAAATGAACATTAGTGTTTATGAAATAAAATGATTGACTCTTTGATAGATCATTACACACACACACACACACACACACACACACACACACACACACACTCTTACAGCATCTACATAGCCAAATCTGGAATTGTATCAGAGCATTTGTCTAGGATCAGGGAAGCCTTAATTTAAATCCTTGGTCAAGTTCCTAAAAGCTGTTAGTCACTTAATCTCTTTTTAGGTAACATTTGCAAATGTGTAAAGTATAATTAAACAACCTACATCATAAGCAAGTTGTGAAGATTACACATGGACACTCATAAAAAATATAAAACCATATAGTACAAATGTGTACATTTTAGGTATTACACAGTCACTTTTAAAAGTATAAACAATAACAGAAAATGGAATACCGTGTTTTCCAAAAATAAGACCTCCGAAAATAAGACCTAGCGCATGGAAAAATAAGACATCCCCTGAAAATAAGACCTAGCAAAACTTTGGGAGAAAAAATTAATATAAGACACTGTCTTATTTTTGGGGAAACAGGATATTAGCAAAGTCACTTTTATGGAACATGTAAGAGGAGAAAAATGGGAGAGACAATTTTAACCTGTGTCTAAAAATAAAATAATAACTTTCTTAGATATAATGAGAATCATCCTTTAGTAAGCAGTTCTAGGCATAAAAGTTCCCTATCACTGGGAGAAATATAACTGTCTTGGATCCAGTTGACATTTTACCTATACGTGTGGGATCATTATTTGTGAATCCTACTGTCTCTCTCTCATGTCACCTAGTTCCAAGGAGCGGATCACACTCCTGGTGAGAGACTATAAGGATTCTGGCAGGAATGGTTAAAGCCTTGCCTTTTCTGAGCCACCATGACTGACTGAAGGGTAGCCAGGTGTTCTGACCGGTAAGACAATTGCAGATTTTGTTGGGATGGCTGGATTTAAGAAAGAGGTATTCTTTCCCATGCATTTGAAGTTATGAGGTGGGACCTGCTGCAACTACATTGGTAGGATGAGAGGGGGAGTCTAAGCCTAGGCAGCAGAAGAAGGAGGCGGAGCCAAGAGACAAGAGAAGGGGAGGAGAGGAAGAAGAGCTACTCCTGAGATCCTATGATCAGCTCCCTTTGAAGCCAGTATGCATAAACCTTCCCCTGCCCCTCCATACCCACTCAACACCCCTTTCTTTCTTGCTCAGTGCCTGGGCTGAGGAGCTGCATCTGCAAGGACTGTACCAAGGAGCTTCCTTGCCTCTGGCTACAGGTCAGTATCAACAATTGCAAACAGCAGCAGGAGAGGGGAGGGAGGGAACCTTGACTAAAATGCCAGCTGTCAGGTGAGCCTCTTCACAGACATTCACATCCAGGTCCCTATGACTGCTCCTTATCTCTCTTTCCCAGCTGAGTAACACCGTGTTTTCATTCCCTGGACTACTAGGCCATCTACTTCTTGGGGGGGGTCACTGCTACTAGGCCCACAGCTTTCTACATATTCTCTCTAACAACCATTTCCCCAATTAGCCAATTTGAATGTTCCATCTGTTTCTTCTTTGACTCTCATTGATAAACCAGTCAGGCATTGGACATTTCAATTACCTAAGCAGTTACATCCTTATTTTGTTCTGTGAAAACTGTTTTATCATGTTTAGCATAAAGAATCCTTAATAGATGAAAGCACCACTTTTATGCACTCATTGATAAATTCAGAAGTCTGGCTTCACCTCCAAGGTTGAGTTTATTTTATGAATGAGGCAAAGGGATATCTAAACGTTTACATGGTAGGAATCAGGAAGGTCCTTTAAGGAAGGAAAAATATTCTCTGGCTCAAAAGATGATCACTGCAAGTAAAAAGAGCAGTTACTCACAGGAAATAATTAAGCTGCTTAATAATCTTATTTTAAATCAGGGTTAAATTAAAATTATCTGTCTGTTATTTATTTCCAAGATAACTCTAGGGGTTATAACGTTAAATGGGATCAAAATGCATAAGTAAATGAGTAAATGAACAAATGAGCACTGACTGGTATGTGTGTGTAAAGTCTATAAAATTCTTCACACACTCTCTCTCTTTTGAGCCAGAGAATATTTTTCCTTCCTTAAAGGACCTTCCTGATTCCTACCATGTAAACGTTTAGATATCCCTTTGTCTTGACTGGAATTGTCACTATCCCGTGACACAGATAAGCAAGTACTCTGTACCATTTAGTTACAGGCTGAGCTAAACTGAATAATGGACTTTCAAAGATACCCAGGTCTTAATCCTTAGAACCTGTGAATGTGTTAACTTACATGGAAATGGAATTTGACATATGGGATAAGTTAAGGCTTCTGGGATGGATAGGATATTTGGGACTCCCCTGGTTGGCCTAAATACAATTACAAATCTATCTACACTAACAAAAGAGGAAAAATTCTAATTGACCTTACCCAGAGCCAATCAGAGTATGCAAATTAACCCAAAGAAGATGGCGGTTAATTTGCATACACAGGTGCTGAGTGGCCTGGGTCCCAGAACGCCCCCTAGCTACTCAGAGCCTATGAGTGCAGGTGCCAAGCGGCTGGAGTGGGATGTTCCCGCCCCATCTGCAGTCCTTGCAAATGCTCCAGCACTAAATGGTAGTTTGGGTCCATGTCCCCATCCTGGGGTCTCAGGTTTAGGCTGGCAGCGTCTGGCGGATTCACGTGGCAATCCCCTCCCATCCCAGCCTGGGTTTTCAGCCACTGGGTCACACCAGCCAGGCAGCTATAGAGGAATCTTAAATGTTTCTTTTTTATATATATATATGTATTTGATTGATATTTTACAGAGAGGAAGGGAAAGGGATAGAGAGCTAGAAACATCAATAAGAGAGAAATATCGATCAGCTGCCTTCTACACAGTCCCCACTGGATATGTGCCCCCAACCAAGGTATATGGTCTTGACTGGAATTGAACCTCGGACCCTTGAGTCTGCAGGCCATTGCTCCATCCACTGATCCAAACCAGTTAGGGCTGTCCAATATGTTAAAGAAAAAAACCCTATCTAATAAAGAGGGAATATGCAGGAGAGGGCATTTGAGAGGTGACCAGGCTGTCAGGGGAGGGCAGTTGGGGACCATCAGGCCGGCAGGAGAGTTGTTAGGCATCAATCAGGCTGGCAGGGGAGTGGTTAGGGGATGCTCATGCTAGCAGGCAGAAGCAGTTAGGAGCAATCAGGCAGGGAGGCAAGCAATTGGAAGCCAGCAGTCCAGAATTGTGAGGGGGATATCAGACTGCCTGTTTAGGCCCGGCAGTCGGACATCCACCAAGGGGTCCCAGATTGGAGAGGGTGCAGGTTGGGCTGAGGGACACACACCCCTGTGCACGAATTTTGTGCTCTGGGCCTCTAATATAAATATAAAAGCTTAATATGCAAAGTGCCCCCTTAGGATTTCAAATGACCCCGAGTTCAATTGCTCGCTAAGACATGTGCTAACCACCAGGGAGTGGCATAGAACAAAGGAAGGCCCTGGCTGGCAGTTGGCAGCTAAGGAAGGGAGTCCCCAGCCAGCAGCCAGCACTTGCTAGGGACCCTCCCAGTGTACAGATTCTGTGCACTGAGCCTCTAGTGTCCTTATAAAATATAAACAAAGGGAGACTTGACTACCAAAGAGATTGGAGTACCTGAACTGCTGGGCTGAATTTGAAGAAGCAACAGGGACCAGAAGCCAAGTAAAGAAAGGAATGCTGCTCTGAAAACTGAGACAAGATGCTCTTAAGGAAGCTGGGTCCTGCTAGCAGCACGCAGGGAAATTTCTTGTGGGCTTCTGACTTCCACGACTTTAAGAGAATAAACATGTACTGTTTTAAGTTAAAAAAAAATTCTGTTAATTTGCTGAAGTATCTATAGGAAATACACTGATACATATCTGGTGGGCTACTTAAATCCCAAGGCACTAAATGTCTCTATACACAGGCACTAAAAAATAAAGAACCAACAATGAGTGATTCTTTCCACACCTATATATATGGGTGGCATGGCATATATTTATTCACTTAAGAACAATTTCATATTGGTTTAATGACTGTGTCTTTCACTGTATCCTTTATCTTGTAACCTTTTTGATAATAGTGTTAGCATTGTAAATAGCCGGTTATTAATAATAAGAAGGAACAAAAGGCACGTTGGAGATTATAAGCATTATCTTTAGGATAGCTTCATTAGGAAGCTGCAATTTCACCCTCCCCAGGGTACCATCATTCATTCTGGCAAATCACTGGGGGAAGTGGTCCAACAAAGGAAAGACAGACTCATGCACAGAAAGCAGGGGTGACTTAGGGAACGTGCCTGTACATCTAACCTAGAAACAAAGATAGTTGGCTAGAGAGGGTGTGGCCACTACAAGCCCACAAAAAAATTAGGAATACATGATCCCCCACACAAAGGAGTTCACATTCTCGGCTCTCTTTGTGACACCCTTGTTCCTCTGGTTTTGCTCATGCTTCCTTGCATTCGCCCTTGTTGCCTCCAGAGCCATGTGGAAGCCACATGCAATGGGCTGGTGGACTGCAGCTGGGGAAACAAGCTAGGGTAGCCTGATGCTGGCTTAGACTATGCAAATATGGAACAGAAACTCTGGGTAATGCTCTAATCCTAGGTCTGCCGGAAGCAAAATGGGACCTTTTCCTTGGCAGGAAGGAAGGAAACGGGACCTAGAAAACTCAGGAGCTTGATTCCATAGAAGGAAAGATTTCTATATTACCACATTCCCCCATGCAAGTCTCAGATCATTCCTTTTCTCCTGGCATGGCAAGAACCCTCACTCCTACCAGCAGAGGTGGGGACACAGAGAGCTCCCCATGGGTAATGATGGCAACCACATTCCCCTCACTGGTTTTGCTAAGTTTCTAGCTGAGTCCCCTGGAGGAACTGGCTCTTTACGAGTGCTCACAGAAAGACCTAAGTCCTCAGAATCTCACTAGTGACGTTTACACCCACGTGCTTGAGGGATAGCTGGTTTGTGTTTGGAGCACTATTTTCTTGATTACTAATCTGGATTCTCTCAGAGAACAAATTTATGTTTGGAATCCTTAAAAATAAATAAGATACAAAATCTTTTAGCTTTCGGGGGGTCACTAAAAACTGATCAGCCAAGACTTTTTTTCCCGGCATCTGAAAAAGAGAGACATCTGCTCGGGACATGGTTTGGCATGCTACTAGAGTGAATCCTGGAAGGAAAAGGGAGATGAACTGCTTGGCATACAATAGGACTGGAATAGGTCATCCAGGGGACCAATGACTACAGAAGCATAAGAAAGAAGCTTCCCTCTCAGGACTGATCAACTAACAATTACTAATGAAGGCAGCACCAGAGGGAAAACCCTAGTCTAGTTATAAAAGCACCCAGACAACTTCTGGGCAGAACCAAAAAAAGCCTCAGAGCTATTCTCTAAAACAGACCAACTGTTAACCAGTGAGTGACCAAATAGAACTTAGAATTGGAGAGCACGCAAAGAGAAATAAAGTAGCCTGGAAAACCAGAGAGGGAGGGAGGGAGGGAGGGAGAGAGAGAGGGAGGGAGGGAGGGAGGGAGGGAGGGAGGGAGGGAGGGAGGGAGAGAGAGAGAGAGAGAGAGAGAGAGAGAGAGAGAGAGAGAGAGAGGGAGAGAGAGAGAGAGAGAGAAAGGTTTCCACTGAGAAAGGACAACTGGAAGCTTCATATCTGGATGTTCCTGGACTGGACCCCATTCTCTCTTCCCTGGGTTGATTTTAACCCACATCCTTCATTGTAATAAACCAAAGCCATAGGTATTATAGCATTTCGTGATTTCTGCAAGTCCTCCTAGTGAATTATCAAGATTGAGGGTAGTCTTGGGATCTCTGAACTTTGTCAGGACAATTTTTCTAAAATCAGCTCCAGGAAACAGAGATTAGGGCCATCCACAGAGCTTCGGAGCTTGTCTCTTCGAGTACAAACTCCATCTCTTCCTCACCTATGTCAGACAGAGAGCTCAAGTCTGGAGAAAATTACAGTGTGACATAGATTTATATCTATTCTTACATGCATAAGAATTACTATGCATAACTATAGTCCATATGGTATTATACTTTGAAGAGTAATTTAGACCACATGCGATTTCCCCATGCTCCAAGCTCAGCCAAAATATAACTCCAGTGACCTGTATTTTTCTGTCATTCTACTTCTCCAGGCAACAGGCACACCTATTTCACTGATATTCCCTGTCCACCTTCCCGGACTGTCTTCTCCTCCTCCCTAAGGTTTCAATGGAAATGCCACCTCCCTGGAGAAGCCTTCCTTCACTGCCTATGGAAACTGTATTACCCTCTGTTCACACAGACATATTTTCTACTAACCTAGTTTTGGTTCTTAACAGCAATTATAACCATTTTGTTTAGTGTTTTTAAACACATCTCTCAAAATGGACCATGAATTGCTTGAAGGAGAGTCATGTCCTTTCGGCTAGCCTTGGATCTTCAGCACAAAGCACACAGTGCCCCACAAGATCAGGGGACAAATTCTTGGAATAATATAACTTAGCATTTTGAGCAGATGGAAATGCTGTGGATAGATTTATTTGTCACCAATCAGTGGCCCTTTCTTTCTATGCCCTCCCCTGTGGGCTCTCAGGTGTTTGAGCATTGAAAACTCAGATCAGATAAGGGCATGAGACCAGAGAGTTCCCCAATTAACTCCAGCATTTGTCATAAATAAACGAGAAATCACAGTAAACCAATAAGCCCATAGAGAATCTACCCTCTAGGAGGAAAAACCAATCTAACAGAAAGGGAAAGGGAGACAGAAGGATTTAAACAATTGAGACAGGTGCTTTAGTGGACAGGAGAGATTTGGGTTCTCTGAATCTGTTTCTAGAGAAGAAAATCCTTCCCTCCCAGGATTGCACTGAGGATTCTTAGATAATATAAACAGTGGGTTTAAGACAACAGTTTGTGTGTAATGCACTTGATAAATATTGGCTTCCTTTACTCCATCTCACATGTGAAATATTAGTAAGAGTTAACACCTGCTGAATTCTTGCTTAGTGCTAGGAACTGCCAATTTTATGTGTTTATTCAATTAGTTTTAACAAATCTATGAAGCCAGTGCTCTTATTATCACCCTCATTTTATAGAAGAGGACACTGGAGTTGGGGGGGGGGGCGGGGCGGACACTGACAGTAAGTCATTTGCCCAAGACCACATAGCTCAGGAGCAGCAGAGTTGGGTTTCAGAGCTAAGCAGTCCAGCTCCAGCTTCTGTGCTCTTAACAAAAAACATGCTCTGATATCAAAAAACTACTGAGTAAATGCCTACTTCGTGTCCTGAATTAGCCATTATCTCATTTGGTCCTTGTAACATAGAGCAATTTATCCTCACTCCAATTTTGCTGGAACTTGAGGCTCAAGAAGATTCAGTGACTTATGTAAGATTTATCAGCTCACAAGCCACATAACTGTAACTTGAATAAATGTCTGTTAAAAATTTGACTTAAAAAAGCATCTGCTGCCCTGGCTAGTTTGGCTTAGTGGATTAGATGCTGTGGACTGAAGGGTCCCCGGTTCAGTTCCAGTCAGGGGCACATGCCTGGGTTGCCGGCTTGATCCCATTGTGGGGCATTCAGGGGGTGACCAATCAGTGGTTCTCTCTCATCATTGATGTTTCTCTCTCTCTCCCCCCCTTTCCCTTCCTCTCTAAAATCAATAAAAACATATTTTTTAAAAAGTATTTTCTGCCTTATAAGACATTATAGAAGTCTTATTATATTAAAGCCCTGACAAATGACTCTTATAAGACATGTGCAAGTGTACACACACTCACAGACACCATATACACAAGGGAAACATTCTTACAGAATGAATACATTCTGTTATATCTATTTCTGCTAGTGTTAAATTGTTACTAATATTATTTTATTATTTATATAAGATAAAAATAAACCTATCCCTGTGTTCACTCAATTGTTACTATCCTATTTAAATAATAATAATAATCACTATTAATAATGGTAATAATTATTAGCACTAAAATTTAAGTGTTAATATGTTTACTAGTATAATCACTCCTTTTTTTCCCACCAATAACAAACCTTATAAAGCCATAGCCTTAATGACATTAATTCGTGTTTGATTACTACTTAAATTTATCAATAGTAGTAATTTGTAATATTTCAAATTTGTATTTTAATTTGTAATTTGAAATTTTTGTGATACTTTTTTATGTATGTAATTTCAGCTGCTTGGCCTCAAAATGCTTCTCTTACTCTGTAATCAAAGAATTAAGTTCATTTGTTGCTATGTTTTGTGAATATTAGTTGATTATAAGATATCAACATTTGAAAATGTTAATTATAATACTGTAATATTTAGAAAATACAAAGAGGGAAAATATTAATCTCAAATTAAAATAACATCAGCTGTTTTTGAAATCTCTCCTTTCACTCCTTTGAAAATGAAAATGTAACTATATCATATCCTGAGTACAGTACAACTTCAGACTTTCCATGGTACCATTGTCTTCTGAAGCATCGCTGTTATGATGTCATTAAGTAAAAAAGAGGTCAAAGTTTACTCAACCATTATCCCTTTATTGTGTTTGGTGAAATAGTTAATGAAATTATAGTCCCTTATTTGTTGTTTTAGAAACATGTTTTAATAAACATCTTGATAAACATAGATTTGTCTGCACAGGGATTATTTTCATAGGATAGATTTTTAGGGATGAGATCATAAAAACATGGAAAAATGGAAACGTTTTTGTGGATCTTGGTATCTTGCTCTCAAAAAGTACAGTAACATTCCACCTGACACTGTAAAGCAGGCTGACTTATTGGATGTTCTACTAAAAAGAAAAGGGAAGGAAACATTCAGTAACTGCAAAAATAATCTATTTCTCATTCCTGGCATAAACACAGATAGGATCATTATTACACCTACAGAGTTGTTCAGAGAATCTTTAAGTATAAGCAGTTCTGGCCTTGAGTATGAAATTCAGAACATAAACTCATCTCTCTTTAGAAAACCATGCAGTAGCTAAGTTTCAGACAAATGGCAAAGGCTTGTTTGCTTCATAAAGTAGTTAACTATAGCAGCAATAATTCTAAAAGACTTCCCCCCACAAAGGTTTAGAGCAGGGATGAGGGACCTGTTCTTCTGCCACGGGTCATTTGGATACTTACAGCATCACTAGAGGCTCAGTGCACAAAATGTGTGCATAGGTAGGGTCCCTAAGCCTGGCCAGTGACCCTTACCTGGCTGCAAGCCGGGGCCTTCCTTCATTCCGCACCACACCGTGGTGTTCAGCACATGTCATAGTGAGCAATCGAACTCCCAGTCTCTTGGTTGAACCCCCCATGGGGACAATTTGCATTTTAGGTACACACACACACACACACACACACACACACACACACACACACACTAGAGGACCGGTGCATGAAATTCTTGCATGGGGGGATTCCCCTCAGCCCAGCCTGCACCCTCTCCAAACCAGGACCCCTTGAGGAATGCCTGATTGGCCCTAAACTGGCAACCGGACATCCCTCTCACAATCCGGGACTGCTGGCTCCTAACTGCTCACCTGCCTGCCTGCCTGCCGGATCACCCCTAACTGACACCCACCCCCAGCCTGATCATCCCTAACTTCTCCCGCTGCTTGCCTGGTTGCCCCTAACTGGCCCCTGCTGGCCTGGTCACCCCTAACTGCCCCTCTCTACTGGCCTTGTCACCCCCAACTGCCCTCCCTGCTGGCCTGGTCACCCCATGCAGCCTGCTGTTCAGTCATCCATCCGGTTGTTTCGGTTATGATGGCTCCTGGATTTCTATATATTAGGATAGATTTATAGGCCATACAAAATCATCAACTTAAAAATTAGCCAGCTATATTTGTTCAAACATTTAATTAACTCACCCCTAATGCCTTGGCAGAGCCAGATCAAATGGTTTTCTCAGGCTCTGGACTGCCTACAAGCTGGATGTTCCCCACCCCTCTTTTAGAGGGACTCTCTCAGGCCCTCACTCGGAAACTGACCACATCTCTCTGCCAAATACAGATGTGAAAGTGAAGACGTACATTCTCTAGATCTTTGCACTGACCAGGACATGAAAAACAGAGTGGGTAGGGAGTGTTTCTGTGGCCCTGGGGGAATAATTTAAAAGAGAGTTTTTTTCAGCAAGAGAGCACTTTTGATATGATACAGTACAATCCCCTGACTCAGTGATGAAGAAACTAAGAATGGCATTTACCCATGGGTAGTGAGCCCTGTGGAAGAAGGGGTCCACTTACTAGCCTGACTATCTCAGGGAAGGCCTGTGTAGTAATCTTGCAAACTCAAGACACCTAAAGGATGGTCGGAAATTAAAACTTATAAAATTAAAAAGTGGTTTATAGTGGGTAGTCAAGTCCTAGGCCTATATCTTCCTTGACAAAGATCAACTCTGACCTTAACAAAGCCTACTGCCTTTTTGCATCTAAAATAACTTACCTGTGGAATGTCAGGGTAACTTTAACTTCCCTTTTTTCAGCCCCCCTCAGGGCACAACCAATTCACCAGGGAGGAGACCACAAATTCCCTCATTGTTATTATTATCCTGTTAATTGTTGACTATTAACTATCCTGTTCCGACTAATGTAAGAGAATTGTGGACTAAAGGGGCCACATGGGAACCTGTCAAGCTCAGGGAAGACCTGCATGGCAGTCTTGAAAACTCAGAGACCTAACGGAATCACAAAAGATGGTCTGAAATTAAACTTTAACTTAACGCAGTTTGGTGGGCAGTTACGTCCTAGGCCACTATCTTCACTGACAAGGTCAACCTTTACCTTAACTGAGCCTATGTGTCTTTTTGCATCTATGATAACATATCCTTGGAATGTCTGGATAACTTGTAACTTCCCTTTTTCTGGACCCTTTGGGGCACAACCTAATGTTCTGGGTGCCAGGACAGATACCACAGATTCTTTCATAGTTATTATGTTAATTGTTCCTGTACCCACCTAAGTATGTGTCTGTCATTTTACTTTTCATCCAATCCCAGGGATTTCCCCCACTTTGCCTTGTCCACTCTTCCCCCCCCCCCCCGCTCTAGTCTATCACCAATGGATTTCATGTAATCCACCTAGGTCCCTTTCCTTTGATTGCAATGTATAAATACAGATGTAACCCACCATTCTCCGAAGCATTATCTCAATTTGTTAAGGTTCTGCTTCCCGGGATATGTCCACATGTTGGTTCAAATAAACTTACAAAAATTCTTTACAGGTTTCAATATTTTTTTTGATTTTGTTTTTGTTTGTTTGTTTTTCGTTAACAGAAGCATGTGTTTATAATTTTACTTTTTATACAGCCCCAGAGGTTTCCCCTTTGCTTTCTTCCACCTCCCTAATCTATCATCAATGGATTTTGTATAATCCACTTTTGTCTCCTACTTTGATTATAATTTATTTTAAAAAAAGATAGAAAGTGTCCATTCTCCAGAGCATTATCTCAATATGTTGAGATTCTGCTTCCCATCAATTGTTGACAGTTTGACTCTAATAAACTCACAAAAATTCTTTACAGGTTTGAATTTTTTTTAAAAAATATTTTTATTGACTTTTTACAGAAAGGAAGGGAGAGGGATAAAGAGAAACATGGATGAGAGAGAAATATTGATCAGCTGCCTCCTGCACACCCCCCTGGGGATCAAGCCTACAACCAAGGTACATGCCCTCCACCGGAATCAAATGCTGGACCCTTCAGTCCACAGCCTGATGCTCTATCCAGTGAGCCATACCGGTCAGGGCTGAATGTTTCTTAAGTTAACAGTCCTAAGCAGTGCAATTGGCCCAGGGTGCAAGCTCGAGTGAGCCTCTGCAACATCAGGGAGGGGTGCTGAGGGGCAACTTGTGGAGACAGGAGAAGATCAGAAAACCGAAGCAGAATGTGAGCAGGCTAGTGTAGTGGGCTGCAAGGCGAAGTCCACTAAGTAAAGTAATTGGAAGTGGAGATGCTTGTAAACTAGGAGATTCAATGGGAGCAGTTTAGACAATAAGGGAGAAGACGGTAGCAAAGCAGGTGAAGCTAGGTGATACTTGAGGTATTGACTTCGTTTAGTTTGTGTTTGTCTTCCTGTGTTTCCCTTACTTTCCTCTTAGCACAATTCACGTGGATTGTATGCTTTGGACCTCATCTTCACCTGCCATCTGGGGAAACCCAAGCAGAGCTGTTCTCTCCAGCTTTTATTCTTCAAAAGGCTGAATGCTTAGGAGAGTTGAAAGTGTTTGCTAATAGGAAGGATAGAGGAGTATTGGCAAAAGCTTAATGGCAGAAATCTTAAGGAAGGAAAAGCCTTAGGCTTAGGTATTTCAACTGCGGTGGCTGAGGAGAGGAGGGACTCCATACCCTGAGCCCAGGTAGCCACAGAGTCCAGAAGAATGACACGGGGCCTCAGCAAATAGGTCTGGTCTCCAAATCTCACTGCTGAACCTGCAGGAACTCTGCGGGAGGGACTACAGAGAACTCAGTATCTGCAAAAGCAGATGACTACTGTCCACATTTCTTTCCCCAGGAACACCGAGGCACAGTGTAAACCTGGGGATCCTGAGCAGCCCTGCAGAGCTGTGGAAGGATTCACACTCTCCCAATGGCCTGGGTTCATATTTTTTCTGGCCTGAGGAATACAAATCCAGAATACAGCTTGAGTGAGCTATACAAAGTAAATGTTAGCACCCCTGGGACAGAGGCGAAGATTCATACCTAAAACATAAGGTTGTCTTGCTTGGAGGGAACTCGTTTATAAATGTCTGATCACTGCCACATTCTCTTAACACCTTTCTTACTGGGTATCCATTTTTAACTAATTACTTTTCTGAATGCAAATCTCATCATGCAAATTAAAACACTTCCTTGTTTTCAAGGTAATGCTCATGCTCCTTTGAATGGCTCCTTGATGACTTCTCCCCACATCAACTTCAAGGTCACCTATCCCTGCTCTTCCCCTGTTCCCTGTGTGCTGCAGGGATGCCTACGGACTGGCAAGTAGACAAACACAGTTTGCATTCGCCATTGTGCACGCTATTCTCTGCCTTGAACTAGGTTTCTCCCGACTACTCCTTCTCCAGAGCTACTTGGTGACTTCTCCTTAGTCTCATAATTAGGGTTTGACCTAGACCTCAGCTCTCCTGAGACTCTCAGCCAGATGCCTGGGAGGAGAATGTGTGGCCCTCCTCTCTGTTCCCATTGACCTTGGTGCTTCTTTCTGGGATGGCCCATCAGCACAGTGCTTGGCACAGGGTAGTGCTCAGAGCACATGTCTTGAATCTACCAATGACTCTTGCAAGCCAGATATGTGACCTCGCCTTCAAGATTCATTCTCTCCAAGAAATCATATAAAAGAATGGCACTGCCTGTGTGATAACACTGTGAACAGGACGGAATCACAAAATATCAGCACTGCAAGGGATGTGAATCATACGACCCAATCCCCTCCTAATCTTCCTCAACCTTCTCCCAAGGCAGAAGATATATATATATATATATATATATATATATATATATATATATATATATATATATATATATATATCTTTGTATCTCAGCAGCTAATGGCAGGACCCAGGGCAGGCTGCCCCGAAATATCTCACAATGGCATATTGATTATTTTGAATTAAAGTTACTTAAGAAATTGCCTGTACAAGAAAACCCTGACCTCACTGTCCCCTAAAAGGAGATAAATCTCCCGTGTGACAGATGCCCTGCTTGCTCCCAGGGGCTAAGAAAACCTTATCACAAGAGTTAAAAGACCTCAGAGTCAGAATCCTGCGAAAACAAGTCTTGTAAAGTCTTTCCTAATTTATGACCAAGCCCAGGCTTTGTTTAGATCCTTCGCTAATAAATACCGAAATCTTGCTTAGATTATTTTCTAATGAGCACTAACTTTCTCTGTCCTGCCGATTTCTTACAAGTTTATTGTTTGTCTAAAAAGTATAAAACGGTGTCTGGTTCGATCATTTCTTTCAGTCTTGTTTTATGATCTG
Source organism: Pipistrellus hanaki (assembly GCF_964339955.1). NCBI lineage: Eukaryota > Metazoa > Chordata > Mammalia > Chiroptera > Vespertilionidae > Pipistrellus > Pipistrellus hanaki. The sequence continues at coordinate 62,229,122 of NC_140513.1, forward strand.
ATCTGAGCATATTAAGATTCCCCACATGCATGTATTAAATTGGTTTTTCTCCTGTTAATCTAGTCTTGTGCCAATTTTGTTATTTCATTACCAGTCCATCCAAAAGAACTAAAAACAAGTGTGGGGTGGGGAGATTCTTCCCCTCCCATCACCAACATGTAGCTGGTACATAGTACACACTCTAGAAATGATGGAGGAGGGAAGAGAGGGAGGGAGGAAATTAAAAAGGGGGGAGGAGGGAGAAGAAAAATACAGAGAGAGGGAGGAGAGAGGAGAGAGCGGGATGGAGAAAGGAGCTGTAATTCCCCATGGCTAATTAGTGACAGACTGAGGGCCAGCCTTCACTCCTGCTGCTCACCACTGGCCCAGTGCTCTTCAGAGTTCTGGGGATTAGTCAGTCATCTGTGAGAAGTGGTTTCTTGGCACTATTCCTCCACTGCTGCTTTTCTTTATATGTTGTTTCCGATTCAGAACACTCCTGTCATAGCAATGCGGGCAATTAAATATTTTCCACAGGAGCCATTCCCTCTTCTGGCAGAGCTCAGGCTGTTTAATAACACTGAGGAGGGGGAAAAAAAAAACCTCCAGGAATTTCATTTTCCATGATAAATTAGATATTTGGTGACTTAGATTAAACATGCAGTGGCAAATAAACTACCACCATGTCCCCAGACGTCTACATTCCGGTGTGGATGTCAGATCTTTTCCAGTTAAGTTTGCAAAATGACTCTCAAACACGTAATGGCATCATTCCAGATTATATGACAGTTTTGAGCATGTGAAAACCCTAAACAGCATTTACAGGAGTTAGAGACACTAATATAAAACAGTGAATAACCTTGCCACGCTTAATCTGCAGCTCTTTTTCATGTCCCTGCAGATAGCTCAGTGTCTCTTTGCTGTTTAGGGGCTCGGTTTACAGCACCTCTGTGAGCGCTTCTGCCTCCATCTGCGCAGGTACATCCATTGTCTGCTACTGAGCTACTCCTTGCCATCACGCAGACTGCAATGCAAGGAGAGACCGGTTGGCATGACTTCTTTCTCATGAAGCTAACAGGGGTCCAGGATAAGTCTCCCCAGAATGTGAGCCTGGCTTGCAAATTATTTAAACCTTAAAGCAATCAAAGCCCAACAAACTCAAAAAAAGTTGTAATTTTTTCTAACTCCCTAGCCCCTTTCCTGACTAAAGGAATTCAGATAGAAAAATCTGCTTCAGAATGGCAACCTTAGAATCCTGTATAATAAAGAGGTAATATACAAATAGACCCACCACACCCTCACAAGATGGCTGCCTAAATCTGGGCCAGAAGGGGGGTTAGTGAGGGATGACAAAATGACTGAACAAGCAGACTGCGTGGGGCGACCAGGCTGGTGGAGGGGTTAGTGAGGGAGACCAAATGCTTGAACAGCAGGCTGTGTGGCAGGTGAGCAATTAGGAGGCAGCAGTCCAGGATTGTGAGAGGGATGTCTGACACTCCCCTAAGGGGTCCCAGATTGGAGAGAGTGCAGGCTGGGCTGAGAGGGCTCCACCCCCATGCATGAATTTCATGCACCAGGCCTCTAGTATATAAATAAATGTGGCAGAGGCAGGGAGAAGTCTAGTAACATGGGTTTGTTATATGCCCCTCTGTGTCCCATTGTTTCTGAAGGTCCAGCAAGAATTTGTTCACCGTGTCTTTGCTCTTTCTTATCCACCTGTAAACTGTGGAGTTCCCCTTTGAAATCTTAGGCTCCTACCCTCCCTCTCCTTAATCCAAAATATCACAAAAGCCTTAACTGCCCAATGAGTCTTGGGGTCTCAAATTCTTATGGAACCCCTATAGGTACATAGATAATAAATTTAATTACTTTCTCCTGTTACTCAATCTCATGTTAATCTGATTTTGAGCCAGCCATAGAATTTAGAACTATGGGAGGAAACTAATTTTTGAGCCCCAAACTGGTGCTCTGTGGTGATCCTGGGCTACAATGCACAGGTGCTCAACAGCCTCATGTGTTGTTAGTTCACATGGCTAAGTGAAGGAAAACGAAGATTCTTGTCAGAGGCATAAAACAGCTTTTCTAATTATTTGGTTAGATTGAGGAAAGGTAGGCTGAAATATAACTGATTAGATAGCAGGTATGGTATTAGTCATGATTTCAAATGCAAAATGTGTTTATGTTGAGACAATACTGACAAAGGAAGCACATATAAATCAAATGCTTAAGAAATAAAACGTGGAAGGAGGACCTTGCAATATGACTAATCTAATTTTTATGAAGCAAGAATGTCTCAGAGTCAAGATATATTTATAACATCCACTCCTTTATCCTGCAACTTAGCAGCCTTTCCCCCTTTAGTTTCTGATGTAGCATAATCCCCAGGGCCATCTTTTTAAACATCCTTTGCTATAGCCTCAATACTTTCTCTCTATCCCCTTGCTTATCCAATTCAGTGATAGAGACAAACTTTGATCTTAGATTTACCCAAATACCCATATTCTCCATTCCATCACCAGGAATAACAGCTACCATTTATAGAGCACGTATCCTATTTATTTAAGCCACTGTCCTAAGCACATTACAAACATTATGTAATACTCAGAGAAATCCAATGACATTGGTTCTTTTAATTCTTTAGATCCATTCAGAACTTCTTGAGTTCCAGAATATTTCTAGTTGTCCAGAGGTCCCTCAAATTAACCTCTCTCTAACTAAGCTTGTGATTCTAAACCAGGATAGTAAGAAGCTAGACAAATTCCAGGGTAGAAGGAATAGGGAAACTGAAACAAGGAAATTAAACAAGGCCAAATGGACAGCTTGCAGCCAGTTTGATCTTTCCCAGCCAAGGAATGCCTCTCCTCCCCAACCAAAGCACGCAGGAGAGAAGAGGGAGTTATCTCACCTACTAAACAAAGAAGTCATTTTGGGGAAGGGAGACAGAAGAGGGAGAAGCCAGCAGTGTCAGGGTTTGTCAAGATAAAATCACCAGAAGCTTCTCACAAATTCTGGGAAAGCCATGAAAAAAGTAAAAGGAAGACCTTGAGATCTAGTCTCCTCCAGCGGAGGAATTAAAAAACCTGTAGACTGAAATGTATAAAAGGCTAAATTCTACTGGGCAAAGCTTCACAGATTAGCTGAGAATGCCTCTGTGCTGCACAAGCCAGATGTATTTTGATAGATTTGCTTACCTTGCTTCTTGGACATATTTACTTGCTTTACTCCTTTAATAAATTTCCTTTATTACAATGCTGCTGTCTGTCACTAGTTTAAAGTCTTTCCTATGAGGCTGACAAGAACCAAGGAGGGAACATCCCTCTTTCTCCGACTCAGGGGGCTGGCCCATAACACCTTTTATGGTGTTTCTGTTGCCTATAACATATCCACCTAGATCATCCTAATCTATGTGGAGAATCAGGGACTCATTCTAACCTCCTACTTCTCCCTCTTGTCTAACATCTTGTTACAAAGATTAATGAATGACTACCCCAATATTTCTCAACTCTATTACTTATTCCCTATTTTTATTGTTACTGCTTTACTTTGGATCCTAATTACTTCTCTCATATATATTAGAACTAGAGGCCTGATGCACAAAAGTTGTGCCCAGGTGGGGTGGGGTAGGTCTCTCAGCCCAGCCTGCACCCTCTCCTATACAGGACTCCTTGGAGGATATCTGATTCACAATTTGGGGCCGCTAGTTCCTAACCGCTCACCTGCCTGCCAGCCTGGTCTAACTGCTCTCTCCTGCCAGCCTGGTCTCTAACTGCTCTCCCCTGCTGGCCTGATCACCCCTAACCACCTCTGCCCCACCACAATGTCTTTGTTCAGAAGTACATCCTGGAGGTCATCTGGAAGATGTCCAGTCAAATTAGCATATTACCCTTTTATTAGTATAGATATTCTGCTACACAATCTGTCTTATTTACATCTTTTTAAATATATTAGCCATACTACTGACAAAAGGATCTTCCTAAGATATAATCTCATCATGGCACTCCCTTGCTTCATTGGGTTCCCTGAAATCCTCCATTTAAGCTCAGACACCTGTTGCAAGGTTTCAAAAACTCTCTTTAAACCTGAATCTCTAGTCTCCTCAGCCACCAGTTACATAAGAACTCTTTACTTTACTGACTTATCAGTAGCTGTTTCTAAAATATTTCTTGTTGTTAATGAATTTACTTGTTCTGCCTTCAGGCATTAGTGAAATAATAATAGCAGAAGAAGACAGAATGTATATGCTATAGAAATCTGACAGGCTTATACAGTAAGTCCACCAGGCAGAAATAAAGATTTTATGAGGATGTAGAGAAATTTGGGGCAGAACAGGAGAGAGGACTGACAGAAGTGTAACAGTTTTTTTTGGCCATTGTGAGGATTTGGGGAGAAAAATACATTTATCTATTTGAAAATTACAACTCTTATTTCTTTCTGTATAATTTTTGGCAGGCACATGACTGTCAACTCCTATTACATTGCTGTATGCTGATCAACATGGCTGTCTTTCAAGAGAACACTAGCAGCAAAATAGAGCCTAAAGGCAGTTTGCCCAGATAGTGGCAGTCATTTGCAGGCAAGCTAATGAGTCTCCTAGAAAGAGCCTTTAAATGACTAATAATGTAAGCTAGGAGGGTCCATCAGATAAATGCCTACTTTTGTGCATTTTCTTTAATTGATCTTGACTGACAGGTTGACTAAACTTTGATGTCAAGGGCTTATGTCTTTTCCATTCTGTCACAAGCTGTAAATAACTTTATGCTGAGTATGAAAAACACTTGCAATATTTTCTGATTTAAAGGAAACAAAAATAATTTAATTTGCTATAAAATTCAGATTATCTTTTTTTCAGATATTATGTTTGGTATTCCAGTATAAAGGTCTATTTTTAAAAACCTCCAATAACTTTGCTCTTTGCAACAAAGGCAGAAAAAGCTAAAACAATAAAAGACAATAAAGAGTTCAATTTATTTTGAATTCAATTTAAAGTTTACAGCATGATATTTATATGTCTTAATCTAAAATTGCTTCAATTTCCCCAATGTTTGTGCAAGGAGTGATTCAATTTCAGATTAATTCAGATTGCTTTGGTAATGGAGCTATTGTCTACTGAATAAATGCATCATGATAAAAATGCTGTCCATTTAAAGTAGAATGTTCCCTGTTTTCTGAGATCTGAAGTTTGATAATGGTATTTTTATTTTGCTAGAGGATTATACCATCACTTTTCAGTATCTTTCTTTAAGAGAAACTGTGTCAAAAAACCTAAGACTCATCTAAAGACTCATCAATATTTGTCTTTAGTTTTTGTTTTAAAATTACTTTTTTTTTCAAGATTAAATTCAAAATAATACAAAAGAATATATATGATGTGACCTATAAGTTCCTGGAAGACATTTTCAGCAACTGACATTAGAAAGAAATTGACACATTATACATGATTAAGGACTTTAATTTTTCAAATATCACAGTAGCGTTACAATTATGAGGACATCCAATGGGATATTAGCATACAACACTCCCCCTGAAAATGCTTATTAGTAATCTCAAACAGAGAACTGTCAATCCATTCTGTGTTAAAGGGGACTCTTGATGCAGTATTCAGTTATATGACCTAATTTTTTTTTTTATTCCTTCTCCTGTCCATCCCATAATTAAGACAGAAAAAGATTTAGATCAAGATGATAATGAATAAGCAATATAAAAATTAAATAATACAATATGATAAACCTTGATGCATAAAAACATTCAAAATCCTTTTTTTTCATATTTGCATAAAAATAGGAATACCTAAATTCTTAATATTTTCATAGTATAATGCTGAGGGGGGTCAAAATACACATGGTGAGAAATCTTTTCACATTTACTTGATAAAAATCAATTAGCCTCTGCAACTAAACCAAGTTGGCTAATTGAATATATGTTCTGGAGTCATAATGGGGTTAATTATAATTTTTATCTTCATTAATATTTTACATCTTTGAAAGTTATTTCTTATTGTTAATCTCATCTGATCACTTTACACTTAAATTGTTTGCCAGAATGGAAATTACCTGAAGTACTGAAATTACCTGAAGTACCAAACCCCTCCTTTCCCCCTCCAAAAAAACACACAAAAACAAAAAAACACAAAGCAAGTAACAACAAGGTATTGTTATATAATAAAAGAGAGAATGCTAGACTTTGTTAGGGAAACAACAAAGATAATGCTTTGTTCTAGAAGCTAATTAAAACTTATAGAACCATATCAGACAAATAAATATCTTATTCTACAAAGACAGTTGGAAAGGGAGGAAAAACAGCATGGAATTAACAAGTAAGATTGATATTGAGATTTATACATTTATTTCATGGTGTAGTCCCTTTGACTATTCTATATATAATTGTTTTCAGAATATTTCTATTAATATCCTTCAGGTGTAAATTAATGAAACCAATCTTCTCCCATCATCTAAAAAGAAGAATGCTATTAAAGGCAGTCTTACATTCCAATTCTTTTAATAATGACAAGTCAGTAGTCAGAACAAAAGCCTACATAAGAAAATTCTAAAGGAAGATACTTTGACAATAGTATTATGATGTCTTAAGAAAAGACTTGTGAAAAGTCAATGATTGGAGTGGGAACTGGAGGTCACCAAAATAAGTGATGCTAACAAAGACATTCATACAATGGATCTGCTTAAGTCATTTTACTTAAATCACGCAAATAACCCTCTAATGAAGGCAACACATATATCATTGTCAGTTAATGAACAGTGAAACTGAAACATGGAGAAGTTAAGCTCTTTGCAGATGATACATGGAAACTACTATCCTATATAATAAAAGGCTAATATGCAAATTGACCAAACTGTGAATGATTGGTTGCTAGGACAAGCACTGACCACCAGAGAGCAGACACTCAATGCAGGAGCTGCCCCTTGATGGTCAGTGTGCTCCCACAGGGAGAGCACCATTCAGCTAGAAGCTGGGCTCATGTCTGGAGAGCACAGTGGCAATGATGGGAGCCACTCCAGCCTCTATGGCAGCACTAAGATTGTAGGACTGCTGGCTTAGGCCCACTCTCCATGGGGCAGTTGGACTTACCCGAAGGGCTCCCAGATTGTGAGAGGGTGCAGGCCAGCTGAAGGAAACCCCACCCCCCAGCCAGTGCAAACTTTTTGTGCACAGGGCCTCTAGTAGGGGAATAATAATGAGTTTGCTGGAAATTGCGGTGATTTTCCTTTGACCTAATTTCTTAATCTGTAAAAGAGTGATGATGAGAACTACCACCACGGATTTTTAAGGCATTAATGAGATAATGTACATATGGAGCTTGCATTACCTGACACATGGTAAATATCGCTATTATTAATTATTATAATCACATTAGAGGTCTGGTGTCCCTCAGTCCAGCCTTCACCCTCTCCAATCTGGAACTCCTCAGGATCGGGCATAAACTGGCAGTCAGAGATCCCTCTCACAATGCAGGACTGCTGGCTCCTAACCATTCGCCTACCTGCCAGTCTGATCACTCCCTAACTGCTCCCCTGCTGACCTGATTGATGGTTAACTGATTTCTTGCCGCCCTGATCTCTCCCAACTGCCCTCTTCTGCTGGCCCAATGGCCCCAACTGCCTTCCCCTGTCAGCCTGATTGCCCACAACTGCCCTCCCATGCCAGCCGCCAGTCATCTTCTGTGTCCTCACATAGCCTTATCTTTGTGGGGACTCATTCTCGGTGCCACTTCCTGCCCTTTTAAAGAACAGCAGCCCTATTGGGTTAGGGCCCTTTCCTTGTGACCACAATTACCTCCTTAAGGAGTCTATCCATAAATATAGTTGTATTGAAGGTTAGGGCTTCAAATTACAGATGGGGGAGGAGGGTGTTCAGTAAATATTATTCTGTCCTCTGTCCTCCAAAATTCATATTCTCTGTCCAAAAAATACATTCACCCCCTCCCAGTAGCCCCCAAACTCTTAACCCAACCATTTGTGAAATCCAAGTCTAGTCTCATCTAAATATCACCTAAGTCTAATGTGGGTATGACTCTAGAGATGATTCAACCTGAGGAAAAAATTCTCTCCAGCTGTGATCCTATGAAACCAGACATCCCTTCCTAAATGCACTGGTGGAGCAGACATAGCACAGTCCTTTGGCAATCCAAAAGGGAGGCATCAGAAAGAAAAAAGGGTTGAGGGGTCCCAAGAATGTCCAAAGTCTAGTGAGGCAAATGGCATTGGATCTCAAAGCTTGAGGAGAATCATCTGTGGCTTCATGTGCTGGCTTCCAGGTTCATCTGGGTAACAGCTCCCCGTTCTGGACCCGCTGGGGCAGAGGCCTTGGAGGAAGCCCTACTCTGGTGGTGGTTTGGCAGCCTTACCCTTCTTCTGAATTACCCTCAGGACCATTCTTCCTTTTCTGGAAGGACAAGGTGTGGTCTCAGTTGGATAGTGCATAGTATTGTCCTGTCCTGTAGGATGCTAGAAGTCCAAAACCTTCCTTTATTTCATCCAGTCTCTGCCTCCTTAATTCAAACTGGCAGCCAGGGTCTATGCCAATATAATCCCATATCTATGCCTGATTTATGCTGAGATAGCAGACTAACCCCTGGACCATCTCTTCATAGAATGATTACCCAGCCACAACTTTAATGTAAAAAACATGTTTCCTCATTTTTTGTATTGCCGATAGCCTGAGAATGTTCCAAACCTTTAAGCACCGGTTCCTCTTTGCTTAATTACTTCTCTTCAATTCATTTCCTACTCTCAAATTTTATTATAAATATCATATACTATGCACTATAAGGCACACTATATTATTTCACATCTCCCTGACTTTCCCATCCTGTTATTCTGGAATATATATGGCCAAGAAACAAGATCTTAAGCAGTAATCGAATCGTGAAGCAGGGAGTGTTCAATAACAAGATACTATGCTCTGTCATATTTATGTGAGGGCAACTTAAATTTAAAGACAATAAACTCTGCTTATCCTGAAACTATTATAATATTATAAATATAATAAGCAGAGCACTTTGTTTTGTTTTGTTTTGTTTTTCCCCATTACTTCCCTAACACTTATTTTATTTCTGAAAAAATTTTGTGTGTTGCAGTATCCCTTTTATAGCTCCACAAGAGTGAGTGAGGGGGAGGGCATTATGGTCTGCATTTAGAAAGCTATTGAAGACCCAGGGGTGCTGACAGTGAAGAATTGACAGACAGGGGGACTGTCCACTCTTTCCTCTGCTAGGACCTCACTCAAAGACCTCCTATTCCACTCACCCTCAAGCCTGTAATCACCTTTCACAAAATGGCTTCCCTAGACATCTACATCCAATTATAGAGGAACTATTTTCCAGATGTACACAAGAATTTTGTATTCCTGCTTATGCCATGTTCCTCCATACCCCTGGGCTGCCAGCCTTTTTGAACTCCGGCCAATGGCATGTGAGGGAAAGTGGGGAACACCACTGCTGACTGGTACACAGGAAGCCCCACATATTTTACTTGTGCCTTTCCCCCTCTACCAGCTAAATGAAACTAATGAGGGTGACCTTAAAATTCACATTTTAAAAATAGCAAGAAAGAAGGTGGGAGGAGCCCAGATCCTTGAAACTCTATTTGAATAAGAGTTGATCATGCCCCAGCCAACTAATTTTCACTGTAAATGACTAAGAAATAAAATTCTATTGTGTTTAAATTATACACTTCGTGGCGTGTTTTTTTTGTTGTTGTTGTTATTAAAACAAGTATTATCTTATAATAGCTGTTTTAGTTACATGTCAAGAAATTTAATAAGATCACAGTAGAAAATCATAGAACAGGCCCTTCGTATGTGTGTGTGTGTAAGAAACAGCAATGGGGAAGGCGGATCTGTGAGACTCTGCCTCTTGCTTGTGATAACTATGAAGAATTGTTGACAGACCACCCATCATCACAGATTGCCTCTATTTAATAGGCAGCTCTCACACAGCTGTGCCCCTGCTGTTTGCAAAACTTACTTTGAATATATAATGCCAATTATAAGGACTGAACATGTCAAGATTTTGACAGGTGTCTAGATAGTTATGCAATTAATTTTATTTATGCACTTTCTGCTTTAAATGCTCATGCAAAGAAGAAAATTGACTAATGCATCTTAAAAGGAACACTCATACTTACTTCTGTACTCCAAAATTACCACCACGTTCCCTCCTCACAAAGAGAGGGAGAGAAAAAGGAGGGAGGGAGGAAGAGAGGGAAGGAGGGAAGGAGGGAGGGAGAAAGGGAGGGAGAGAGTGAGTGAGAGAGAGGAATTAAAAATGGAAGAAAGAAAAAAGTGAAAAAAATTTGCAACCTAGTCATTTGCTCAAAGGCTATAAAAAAGCATAGAGATGATGACCGAGGCCAGAAAGGGGTGAGAAGCTTGACACTTCTTTTGAATTCTAAGGCAGCATCTAGATATTTAACTATGCTGCAATCACAATTTTACTGTCACTCTTCAAAACTGAGAAGAAAAAGAAAGCTCTACTCTTCCTCTTTTCTCACTGATTCTGTGACACAGCTTGGAGCAATATACAGTGACAACACCAGGAGCACCTCCTTGGCACTTCTGTGGTAATGATACTGTGAATTAAATTATCAAATGCAGTGTGATACACTCAGGCAAGATACAGTAAGCTCAATGAGTCAGGAAATAGATCTTCAAAACCAGACAAGTACTTATACATACTACAGTAGTATAACTGTACTCATGTTCTAAAGAAAGATTTTAAACTCATCATTTTGCTTTTTACATTAGGATAAATCTTTCATTCATTTATTCATTTAATATATAAGTCCTAAAACCTTTTACATGCATCCATTTTTTAACTTATAAAACTAATGGTCTATATATAAGCTATTAATTCCTTCAGTAAAAATGTGATGGTAAAACTAACTCGAGAATAATAGCATTGCAAAATATTTGGGTGATAGTTATTTTCAAAGATTTGACACTAATGTTTGAGTTATGCAAAAGGCAGATATCCAATCTCATCATGAATAAACCTGAAAATGACTGGTGGTAGGAAGCCTGGGGAAGGGTATAGACTTAGGAATATGTCTCCTCCTACCCTCCCTGAGCAGCTTCCTAAAAAAGCAACCCTGCTGAGTTGGAGATCTTCACATGTATTTATTTCTCTTTGAAATAATTTTGAAAACACACACACATGCATACACACTATACATTGAGTGGCCAGATTATTATGATCTCTGAACGCATAATAATCTGTCCACTCAGTGTATATCCTATTTAATAAAAGGCTAATATGCAAATTGTCCCCTCAACCAGGAGTTCGACCAGCAGGCCAGCCAACTGCCCATGTCCCCTCCCCCTGGCCAGGTTGACCAGACCCCACCCATGCACAAATCCATGCACCAGACCTCTAATACACACACACACACACACACACACACACACACACACACACACACTGAGTGGTCAGATTATTATGTGTTCAGAGATCATAATAATCTGGCCACTCAGGGAATATATACACTGTATGCATACTCCTTCCCACATCTCCCCTCCATACACACATCTAACTTTTTCAAAGTTGACATCAAACACAAATTTAGCATGCATTTGTAAGTTCTAAGTTATATAATGTCTGGCTTATTCTATAAAACCAAACTTTAAAACCAAACCTTGGGTATGTAAATATTTGAGGTTTTCACCTTCAAACGGGAGTCTGAAAGAAGGTAGTAGTGGATGACCGATCGAGTGGTAGACAACAGGTATTTGAAGACAGTAGCATTGCCATAAGCTTGCCACGTGAATAAATAAAATGTTTCCACTTTATTTCTTGTCTGAGCTACTTAGATTGCCTGGACCTATTTCTTTGGGAGCTGTACTTTATTCTTAAATCTTCTCTTAGACTTAGATGATCATTACTAAGGTTTTTAACCCCAACATGGCATACCCTGGAAGGTAGGAGAAGAGTGAGAAGCATACCTTTGTTTTGTAAAGTGAGAGAGAAGGGAATGTGAAAGAGAAGGTGGGGAACCAAGAACTGACAGGTCTTAAGTGGAATCTCATTTGTACCATTCTTAGCTAAGAGTACATATGGAAGCTAAAGATCTGGATGGTATTTCCTTGAAAAGGCCCAACTTTGTACATTATCTCCACCATTAACTATAGTATAACTATAACTGAGAGGCAAGAGGAATACTGATGGGAGCAAGGAGTATAAACTTGTGAATAGCGTTCAATTGCATAAATAGTAAAAAAACAAACAAACAAAACAAAACAAAAAATTGAACAACTCTGTAGCAAGAATTGCTAATGGCATGGGCTGTCACATCAGAAGTACCTGTATGAATCATTATCTCTGTTCTGCCATTAACTACCCTGTTTCCCGAAAATAAGACATCCTCTGAAAATAAGACCTACATACAGGTTTCCTTCTGAGTGAAATATAAGGCATCCCCCGAAAATAAGGCTCCCCCTAGGCTAAACATGAGAGATTTGGTCCACTGATTCTGAAAGAAATGGAGTCACAAGAAATTCACCAGGAAATTCAGGGATTGGATTGTTATGATGATGTTCCAGAAGATGATGACATGATTGTCATTGAATAAATGAGTAAATGCTTGATACTTGATTCACAGTTTGTCTGGTTTGTGTTAACAACTACTGTACTACCGTATACAAGTAATAAATTTCCTTTATTTTCATTTAACAATAAATGTGTACCGTATTCTTCTTCATGGAAAAATAAGTGAATTAAGCCAATCTGAGAAAGACAGATAGCACAAGATCTCACTTATTTGTGAAACCTAATGAACAAAATGATACACAACAGCTAGGTAACTGTCACAGTGTCCTTTATGTAAGGGCCTTGTGCTTCTTTCCAGGCTAAAATGGACTTCTCAAAGGGTCACAGATTGTAGAGCATTCATGGCTAATACATTTATGGAAGAATGCATTAATTCATTAGGGTGTATATTCTGTCATGTAAAATGGCTTAGTTGCAATGGCTAAGCAAATCAAAGTGATTTATCTTTCACCTAACATGCAGCAGGAAGCAATCCGAACTGTTTTGCTCTATAAATGAAGCCAAGAAGCCATACTGCTCCTATGCTGTTCTTTTATCTTTAGACAGCTGTCCTTGTCTATAAGATATACGTTGACTCACTAGGACATCTCACCCCATAATTATTTCCGAAGTTACTAGAGGAAGAAAGAGGAGAAGCATACGCATATAATCTTTAAGGATGTGACCTAGAAGTGGCACAAATTAAAGTAGCTCAGACTCCATTGGGTAGAACTTAGACATGAAGTCAAACCTAGATACAAATTGAATATATATAATTTTTTAAGGGAATATCATATTTCCAGGTATTGTACTGGGAGAAAACTCTGATACTTTATTTAGCTGAGAGAGGATATTCAAACACGGCAGAACTAATGAAAATCAACAAGCATATTGGCAAAAAACAACAAGAATTTGCAGAAGATACTTGAGACATTTTTTCAGAAAGTTTCTGAATATCCTTGCAAAGCAGATAAAAATAGCTCTATGCTACTGATGCTTTTCAAGGCTAACTTCAAAGGTGATGGTAAATTAAGTGTTTAAGAGCTTAAACAAAACACATGCAGGCTGATTGTTCCCATGTGTGCTTATGCTATTGGGTGCCATAAAATAAAACCTTTCACAACTGGAAAATTGAGTTATCCTAGGATTAGAAAGCAGCTGTCCCAGTTGCATACTGATTCAATGCCAAGATTAAGTCCTCGCCCTATCATTTCATAACTTTATAATTTGTTGAGCCCCTCACTTTTATAAAGCTATTTTTATTAATCTGTAGAATGGGAATACTATACTAAAAATAACTAAAATGAAGATTTGATAAATAAATACACATGAAATAAATCAATTATTAGGTTTTTGATAAGCATTAACTAATTTGGAACTCCTGTTGTTATTAACTAGGATTGTATTTACTTATTTCTACTTATTTGTTCCATTAACTTCTTACATGTTCATGGGGTAAAAAAAATCATTGCAAAGCCAATTATTGAAGCATATATTTTTTAATCATTTATCTTAACAGATACTGAAGTTGTTCAATTTGATCTATAATAATACATGTCCAGAAATAGATTGTGTAAAACTTAAAGCTTCAAGGAAAACAATATTAAGCCCGAGTTAGTGGTGTATAGCAGAATTGTTCCTGTTCTAAATAATTACATATAAAATGTGGATGCTTAGGACCCAAGCCCAACCTGTCCTACAAAAGCAAGATCCTGAGAAAAACATCCTGCACTCTGTGTATTTTATCAGCTTTTCAGGTTTGTAAACACTTTAAAACTTCAGAAATTATTTGGCCTAGAGATACAAATAAGAAAAAGCTCATGATAAAGGCACATTAGCATACAAGCAATATGAACAAACCAGTTAATTACCTTGGCCTGATAATTAGAAAATAAAATGTTTATTTTCCTGGTTTAGGCACCTTGAGGCTTTCCATAACAACACCCCTTTATAAGACATCCAATCTTTTGGAAAAATTTTCTCCTTATCCTGGAAGATTCCAAGGAGTTTTGAGGATTCACATATTATCAAACCTACTCACAGTTCTAGATACAGAGCTGGGAGAAGGTTTGATATAATATAATAAGATCATTAGTGATAGTCTAAGAAGTAGGTGATTTACAGGTGGTTTTTTTGTTTTGTTTTGTTTTAATCCTTAAATGTCTGCAATGTAACTGCTATGATCCTCATTTTATGATGAGATTACTGAGATTAAAAGAAGCAATTCACTATCTTAATGTTAGTAAGGCATGGAGCAAATACAGGGTCATTACAGAGAAACAGCAAAGAGAAATGAGGCCCTAAGTGACTAAAATTATATTGTCAAGACAATAACTTTTAACTCAACCCAAAACTGGATGTAAAGTGGAAATTTGGAATTGTTAATTGATAGATCCTCCCTTCCTTCAGTTGATGGACAGGCATAAACCCCACCTGTGGGCAGACATTCCTGAGCTCTGAACCACCAATCAGCACCTGCCAAATACCCTAAGCCCCCATTCCTAAGTCCCTAGGTCCCTAATCAATCAGCTTGTGCTGAGTGCCCTAAGCCCCGCCCTCTATCCTCAAAGGTGCCTGTAAGCCCCTCGCTAGTGCTCTTCTGCTCCTCTCCATGGAAGCAGCCCAGCTGGTAGGGGTACCCTTCCCTCCAATAAAGCCTGTGTGTCCTGCCATCCCGGTCTCTGGTCTACCTTCTCTATTTAATCTATCATTAATATCTTCTGCACAAATGCAAAACTTTGAATTGAAAAGTAATCCAGTATAGGAGGGACATGGGCAAATTTGCATTGTTTTGAGAATGTAAAGTAATTCAAAATAGCTGAAATAAGGAATGGCCCAGATTCCCTCCCCAAAGTGCTGTGGGGGGAACCTTTGTCTATTTACGTTGGCGATTCCAGACTAATATCCTCATAGCATTCATTAATCTTACAGGCCTTTACTCCACCATAAAAGAAAAAAGAAATGAGCCTCACATTGGAATTGAAGGTGGCTGATTTCTTCTCAGAAATTCACAGTAAAAGTTAGCTTTTCCCCCACTTTACACAACATAGAAAGCTAAAATGTAATCTTCAACCACAGGCATGGTGCCTGTTCTCACAGAAATATTGCTGATTATTGCCAACATAGAAGCAAGGCTCTGCAGCACGAAAGCCAAGAGAGAATGCTTCACAGGCTCCCAAGATGTCACTGTGGAATAACCCAAGTGAATCTGATGCAAGGGGACAGAGTGGGTATCTGGTTTGCAATCACTAGGAAAAATGTTAGAGAATTTTTAGGCATGACAGCTAGATCTACTATATCCAGTGGTATTGCCAAGTCTCTAGAACAAAAGAACCTATGCTCTGCCAACTGTAAACTAATCCCCTAAAATGTATTGAAATATCTAAAGTTTTCAATCAACCATCAGCAATTTCCCCAAATGTATTCTCCATAATATCGCATTTCACATAAACACTTATTTAATTGCACATTTTCGCGGATAGATCTACAGCATAATGGCTTATATTTTAATAGGTCTTTGATACGGCTTCTATTTATTGAGCATTGACTAGGTGCCAGAAATAATTTTAGGTGCTTTTCATCTATTATCTTTTTTTGCAGTGGAATCTTGCAGCAACCTCATGGTACAAGTAACAGAGAAGGGAAAGGAAAGTCTAATTACATGAGCTGTATACTGTGAAGAAAGTTAGCTGTGAAGGAAGGATTAGCACTATTTTCACTAAAATATTATCATCAGATAGGACAGGGTATTGTACAGAGGAAGCCTACTACAGTTTTCCATTTCATAGCAAAGGTGAATGGGGAAATTATGGCACGCATTTCTGGTCAGCTTTTCTATAACATTCAATTTCTTTGAAACACTGTTATTTCTGTAAGTAGTCAAGGCTTACAGATTCTTTCTCTTTTTAAAAGCAGTGAAAATATAAAGACAATTCCTTCACTTTGATTTTCTGTGTGTGGGAAGGCAATTATGACTCTTTTCTATATGTCCACTTAAACGTGAGGGTCTTGCCCTCAGCCTATGTTAATTCTTTGGCTCCTTGCCTGTCACATGACAGCAGAATTAGTAGAGCAGAGAGTTAAATCCCTCTTGTTCCACTTACTAGCTATAAGACCCTGGATAGGATTTTAATTTCTATGAACTCTGTTTTGAACATCTGTACTGTGAGGACAGAACTTACCTCCTCCAGTTGTATGTTGAGCTATTGACTAATAAAATGTAAATACTATCATAGGACACTTATAGTAACACATATGAGTTCCCTATTGTGCCCAACCCTCTTAAGGATCCATACATAATCATTGCAAAACCATGAAAAAAGTCGTATTTGAATCTCAGACTTATGTATTGGGTTGCAAACCTTCATAATTTTGTTTACACACACACACTTCTCATTACATTTTCCAAAGGCAAACATATTAAGAATCATTTCATCCTACCATAACATGAAGTGATTTCAATGATGCTCCAACTTCATTTGGGGTACTTCGCATGTAAGGGTTCTACATCTTGAAAGCATCTCCAAAGGATTCCCTAAATGAAATAAAACAAAAATGCTTGTGAACATGGGAGAAAACTTAACTTCTTCCAATAGTTCTTATCTCAAGGTCCTTACATCATTTTCCACCTGGCTGGTTTTCTTCTGATTCTGAAAAATAATCCCAAATGTATTTCCTGGCTGCAGATTCACAACCCTATCCTATGTATGACATGCCATCTCTGATGACACTATTGCTTGCATTTTCAGATCATTAGTTTCATTATATTTGTTTTTGTAAATCAATGGGTATTCTTAAATAGATACCTGTATTAGGAAGCAATAAGTAGGGTATAAAACAACTTCCACATTAAACTCAATGATTTTAGTTAATAAATGATATAAAGCATTTAGATTAAGAAACAAAGCATGAGCCAATCAAGTTACAGCAAGTGTGTCAGAGAAAAAAATAATTTTAATGTTATAATTTGTCTCTTTTTAAGATGCTGTGGATGTCATTCTCAAAGATTAATGCATAAAATAAAGCCATGCTATGATATTGAAACATATTTATTTATTGCCTTTAATAACTTTATTATGAAAAACATATAATATAGTAGCCTTGACAATTTAGCAAACAGAAACCTCATTCATAAATTTACCAGGTATTATGCTCTGTTACAAAAATGTAATGATATGTAGATCTCTCTTTCTCTCTCTCTCTCTTTCTCTCTCTCTCTCTCTCTCTCTCTCTCTCTCTCTCTCTCTCTCTCTCTCTCTCTCTCACACACACACACACACACACACACACACACTCTAAAGTCAAAATTATTGAAATAAATTACACTGAGATAACATAAAATACATTGAAATCACGTTTATTCACCAGCCCAAGTCTCTTCTTTTAATAGCTATGTTGTTTTCATTACAGACTGTCAAACCTCAGAGAGAAGGTAGAGGAGGGTGGGGGTAAACCAAAGGACTTATATGCATGTATATTAGCCTAACCCATAGACATGAACACCAAGGGGGTGAGGGCACAAGTTGGGGGGTGAGGTGTGTGTGTGTGGGGGGGTTAATGGAGGGATGAGGACACCTATGTAATACCTTAATCAATAAAGAAATAAAAAAGCATAAGCTTTAAAAAATACAATAGATAGATTGATAGATAATAAATGTTGGTTGTGTGAATCACACTAATAAAAGTACCGAAACCTGATTGTGTGAAACATCTCAAGCTTAAGGAGGCATTTTATAATGATCAATTTTAAATTGGTCACTCTAAAACAAATTTCATATTTCATTCTCCTGGTGGCTTCCTGGATTTCTATTTGTGCAAACATAGTTATTACAAGTGTGCTGTATGGCACAAGTGAGTCTCTCTTCCCCAAAAAACTAGGTATAAAAATGAGTCCACAAGGTCCATCCAATAATACTTACATCTCAAGTCCTCTTGGTAAGTTTCACTTCAGGTAAAATCTTTGAACAAAGAAGTCCATTCGAATTTGCCTCTCAGTAGAGGTTAGCTAAGAATTTTGTCAGTGGGTAAGCTATTGGTTCATAGCCCAAAACCCAGCTTCTATATTCTGCAGTGAGATTGTGGGGCGGGGTTGCTGCACACATTTCTCTTTGCCAGCTGACTTCCTGTTAGGTTCTACAATGGGACACTGCTGAGAGGCTGAGAGGCTGGTGTGGGGGAGACAGGATGCGTGGAGGGCGGGGCTTAATCCTTCACAAGTATTTGCTGGCAGTGCTGTTTCCACAATCATCCTTTATCCTAGCAACAGAAATTAGTCTGTCTACAGACTTTCCAAGACCTTCCAGAGCCAGCTCATTCTGCCCTCTCAGAATTGCCAGCAATAGGCTGTTCATATCCCTTCCCAAGAGTTCTTGAATTTGAGCTCCCTAAGGCTTCTCCACTGAGCTCCTGAATTACCAACACTGGCTGCACAGCACCTCACTAAGTGTGGACCTCAGCTCCACAGGTTCCTTTTCCAAGATCCTTTTAATCCTGACTCTTCCTCTGGTCCCCAAGCACTAAGGGTGGGGCTGCTTCCTACACCCACCCTCTCTGTATAACCTCAAAATTGCCTTTCTCCATTCCAGTTCTCCAACACCTGTTTAACCTTTATAATACATTTCTTTTGTTAAAATAAGATATATAGTTTCTGTTTCCCTCAAGCACTCTGTTATAGAATGTATATTTTATTTTCAGATCGAAGGTAAGATGCTAGAGACTGAGAAGAAGGAAAATGAAGATCTAATATTCTTTATCTTTGATATACTTTCCATTTAATTTATTATCTACTCTCCAATATATCCTATGAAACAGGTATGTTATCACAATCATTTATATTAATTAAAAGAGTGGTAATATTTATTGGGAGAATGGATTCTGTGCTACTAGACCGTATAGGATACCTATTATATTAGGCCATTCTACCAAGCCTGGGTAATGGAGCAGGTCTACCTAATACATAGAAGTAGACACAGGGAGGCTGCCAAAATGAAGAGACTGACTGAGAAGCATGCCCCAAATGAAAGGACAGAACAAAACTCCAGAAAAATAACTAAACAAAATGGAGACAAACAATTTACTAGATGCAGAGTTCAAAACTCTGGTTATAAGGATGCTCAATAAACTTGGGGGAAGAGTGCATGAACTAAAAGAGAATTTCAAATGCATAAAAAGGTCATGGAAATCATAAGTAAGAAGTAGTCAGAATTGAAAGATACACTAACTGAAGTGAAGAATTATTTGCAGGGCATCTACAGTATTGCAGATGAAGCTCAGTATTAAAACAATGATTTGGAAAATAAGGAAACAAACAAACAAAAAACATACCTATCAGAACAGCAAAAAAAGAAATGATTTTTTATTTTTATTTTTTTTAATGAGGACAGTATCAGGAGCCTGTGGGATAACTTCAACCATACCAACATTTGCATCATGAGGATGCTGGAAGGAGAAGATAAAGAGAAAGAAATTGAAAACTAATTAAAAAAATAATAATGTTGGCAAACTTTCCTAACCTAGTGAAGGAAACAGACATATGAGTCTAGGAAACACAGAGAGTCTCAAACAAGATGAAACCAAAGAGGCTCACATCAAGACACATCATACTTAAAATGTAAAAGGTTAAAGATGAAGAGAGAATCTTAAAAGCAACAAGAGAAAAGAAGTTAGTTACAAAGAAGCTCCCATAACACTTAATAGGAACTTTGCAGCCAGAAGGGATTGGTAAGAAATATTCAAAATGGTGAAAAGCAAGGACTTACAAGCAAGATCACTCTACCCATCAAGTCTGTCATTTATGATTGAAGGACATATAAAAAGCTTCCCAGACCAAAAAAAAAAAAGCTAAAGGAATTCATCGCCACCAAATTATTTGATGGATCACTTAATAAGTTACATAATGTAGAATGACTGGGTTGTACATCTAAAACTAATATAATATAGTATGTCAACTATAATTTAAAAATAAAAAATGATTAAAAAAAGAAAAGAATGCCCTAATTGGCTTGACTCAGTGGTTAGAGCATCAGCCTGTGGACTGGAGGGTCTCAGGTTTGATCCCAGTCAAGGTCACATTGCAGGCTCGATCCCAGGCCCTGGCCAGGGCACATGTGGGAGGCAACCAATCAATGCATCAAAATGGAGAAAGCATTCACTCTTCCTAATCCAAACTTCCACTGATCCTTCCAACCACAGATTACACATGTCTAGATTCCCAAATATACAGTAAAGACCCATCGTGCAATCAAAAACAACCTATTCCTAAATAGTGTAAACACACTCTTATTGTGAAATATAAAGAAAGACACAATGCTATCATATTCTCTCTAAATAAACGACCAAAACAACAGGTCATAAAATGAGATGTCTACGTCATTACCAGTGTGATACCATTAGCACTCACATTGCATGGGCTGTGCGCGGGAAAAGTGGTGAAGATGATTCCTCGTTAATAAGGAATGGGGAGTCTGGGCTGCTATTCTCCACTATGGAAAAAAGGAGACTTGGCATCACTCCGGGGGACAGCACAGGCCACAGGAGGCTGCTTGCAACGTGGAGTGGAGAGAGGAGAAAGGGCCCTGGCAGCAGGAAAGGGCTACTAGCAGCAGCTATTACCCTGGCGAACAGGATGCTAAGCTCTGTACACTTACTCATTCTGGTGAGTTCTTTCTAATTTCAAAGTGGATGTGGTCTTTATTAAAATGACAGCCTTTTGGCCGAAACCGGTTTGGCTCAGTGGTAGAGCGTCTGTCTGTGGACTGAAAGGTCCTGGGTTCGATTCCTGTCAAGGGCATGAACGTTGGTTGCGGGCACATCCCGGGTAGGGGGTGTGCAGGAGGCAGCTGGTCGATGTTTCTCTCTCATCGACGTTTCTAGCTCTCTATCTCTCTCCCTTCCTCTCTGTAAAAAATCAATAAAATATATTTTAAAAAATAAATAAATAAAAATAAAACGACAGCCTTTTGTCTTGACAGTGACTGTTTATTTGTAAAGTGGTGGGATCACAGTGAGGTTTCCCAACAATTCTGCTTAATGTGTGTACACCAGAGATGCTCAGGGAAGTCATATAGTGCTACACACTCCTTGCTTTGTTGTCATTGCTTTTAGATTCCTCATTCCAGTAAACAGCTAAGGTTATGAGAATCAACAACATACTCTTTTAAATGTTTAAATTGTTTGACAACAGAATCCTCTCCCTATTCGAGCACACAGCCATCTCTTGGGGTGTCACTATTACCTTGTTACACGGATTGGAAAATGCTGAACTGGTGCTCTCTAAAATCCCTTAGACTCCAGGATTTTGCAATTCTAAGCAGAGGAACTGTTTAATATAGTAGGACTAAGTGGCAGCACGGGAAATTGTCCCCTAAAATAGCTCTAGGTGCCTCTGGATCTCAGGTGTTGGAAGTAAGCATATTCCGGAGCCAGGTGGTTGAGAGCCAAGGAGAATGGGCCATGACTTCAGATTCGGGATGCAGTGAGCATCACATTAACACCCTGTGTGTGTGAAGCACTCCCAGGGAGGTGCTATTTACTTATCACCACTTCATTTTTAGGTCAATGAGAGCACGAGAGAAAATTATCTTTTGGAAATATCAGCAAAAAAAGGAGGATCACAGTAGAATTAGCGACCCATCCCAGGTACATTGCAAAGCCAAATGCAACATAGAAAGTTATGCACATAGCATTTGGCAGAATTAAGGAGCTTTAGTTTGGAGGAGAACCAAAATGACAATGCCGTGCCTGGAGTAAAATTAATGTTTTATTTTATGGGCATGTTCCTCTTTTTAGCATAGCATTCCCTAGCTTCTCCTAAACGTTATGACTCCGGTTTGACTATTGTCTATGTTTTACAGGTGAAGCCTCACTATTCCAGATGGTGGTGATAAAGTCTGTACCTAGAGGTCTCCCAATATCCCCAATATAAACTATGGATATATATATATATATATATACATATATATATATATATATATATATATATATATATATATATATATATATATCAGTACAGTGGCTTCAGTTTCCAGGAAGTAAAACATTATTTTTTGAATTTGCTCTGATTGTTCATATCACATTATATGAAAAGGGGCATAAAAAAGAGGTGGATCTGGAAAAAATAAAATTTGCCCAGATTTTTACCTTTATTATTATTTTGGGGGGGGGGGGGGGCAGGGGGTATTTATTTATTTATTTAAAATATATTTTATTGACTTTTTACAGAGAGGAAGAGAGAGGTATAGAGAGTTAGAAACATCGAGAGAGAAGCATCAATCAGCTGCCTGTTGTACACCCACTACTGGGGATATGCCCGCAACTAAGGTACATGCCCTTGACCTGAATCAAACCTGGGACCTTTCAGTTCACAGGCTGATGCTCTATCCACTGCTCACTATGATGTGCACTGACCACCAGAGGGCAGACCCTCTGACCCGAAGGTTAGCTTGCTTCTGGGGTCTGGAACTGAGCAAGATGGGCCAGACACGCACTGGAGTCCTCCTGTTGTCCCACCCCAGCACACCTTGTGGGAGAGGCTGGTCCCTCAGTCTGGCCTATGCCCTCTTGCAATCTGGGACCCCTCAGGGGATGTCGGAGACCTGTTTTGACCCAATCACACAGGCCACTCGCCTCGGGAGGGTGCCACATGCAGAGCTAACAGCTGGCAAGTGCTGCAGCCTTAAAGATTCTTGCTTTGTCATTGGTGTTTTCCAATCTACACTAATAAAAGAGAAACATTCAAATTGACCATCCCTCTGCTATGCCCACCAGCCAATCAGAGTGAGTAAGCAAAGTAACCCAAGAAATATGGTGGTTAATTTGCATATGCAGGCAGGGAGCAAAGACTGAAGGTAGCTTCCAAGAACACCAAGTGCTGCAGAAGGGAGCAAAGCTGTAGAGAAGGGAGTGAGGCAGCGGAGACGGAAGGAAAGTGAGGCATTGTAGAGATCTGAGGGAAGCAAGGCATCACGGAGATGGGAGGGAAGCCTGCCTCAGTGGGCTGTGCTCCCTTCTCTGCTTCACTCTAGCTGCAAGAAGCCCTATTCTTGCAAGAATGGGCCCGAAGAAGCCCTATTCTTGTAGGAATTTTACTGCAACAGGCCTCTAGTTTAATTATAATGTGTCTCGGTGCCAGTCTTTTTGGGTACATCTTGTTTGGGACTCTGTGAGCTTCTTGGACTTGTGTGAGTTTTTTTCTTCTTCCCAATATCATGGAAGTTTTCTGTCATTATTTCTTCAGACATGTTTTCTATTTCTTGCTCCATTTCCTCTCCTTCTGGGACCCCTATTATGCAGATGTTGTTTCATTTAGTGTTGTCCCAAAGTTGCCTTAGGCTAAGGTGACCAGATTTTAACATTGGTAAAGTGGGACACCATTGACCGGGGGAGGAGAGGTGGTGTCTTGATTAAACATTTGGTCTATATGGATCAATGATAATTTTCATAGAATGCAAAAATAATATTGTAAGATATATTTTTTAATTTCAACATAAGTGCAATTTACAAATATAATAAATAAATAAATAAATAATTATGTATAGTTGTGTCACTTTCAAGGCTGGCACTGAGTTTTTGCCACCACTATAAAATATATTATTCTTCTTCATTTCCTCTTGGTTCTTACACATATTGTTGAATTTGTCTTCCAAACTTTTCAGCATATTTATGACCATTGCCCTGCATTATTTTTCTGACCTATTGCTTGCCTCCATTTCGTTTACTTCCTTTTCCTGCTGATTCCTTTTCTTTCCTGTGAGGATTGTTTCTTTGTTTACCCATATTTGCTTCTCTCAGGGTGTCTGGTTAGGTAGCTCTGTCTTTCCTGTGTTGACTTAGTGGCACAAAATACAAGATAACAAGACACAACACACAGGGCACCAAATACAAATGTATTCAAGGTAACAATAATCCCAAACCAAAGTGACCACCAGAGAAAGGAGAATTAGGAAGAGAAAGAGAAGAAAAAAGATGGGAAAACATGAATATGGGGAGAAAAAAAAAAAAACTAATCTGAAAAATGCAAAAAATAAACACCCAGCTGAACTGAGGAGGCAGAGCTCTTTCTAGGCAATCACTGACCTTTCCATCCATGGGCTGCCTCACCAGCTATATTTAATTTTCCAATGCCGAGGATGGGGGGTTGGGGGTGGGTGTTATTCTATTCAGCTGTTCCTTCTATCTGCTCTGTGAGAAGGTGCAGGTCTCGTCCGTGTATTCAGCGCAACTTTGTCTCTCTCTGGACAAACTTTGAAGAACCAACATCCGGGAAGGCTGGAGTATCAGTGTTCATGGGTTCCCAGCCAATGCAACTGGTCCCTGGGGTTTGTGGTTGTAGGATTCTGGGAGGTATTTGAGGTCTCCTTGGTTAAAGGTAAGGCTGGGCTTCTGGTCACAGCTGCTCTACCCTTCAAAATGGCATGATCTCTGTGGCAGAGCAGGTCATCTAGGAGAGATTTCAGCAGTAGTAGAGATTGCCTGGCCAGGGGAGCCTAGTTTGCCAGTCCCCAACAGTCCTGTGGAATATAGCTGTCCTTCACTCACAAATACAGACATTCCCCACATGTCCATGCATTCTCCTTTCACTCTCTCACTCACACACTATCCTGTAGCCTGCTGCCCCGTCAGCCAGCATCTTGGGTCCCTATACCCAGTTTTTAACATTTAGTGGAAATGCATTCATAAATTACTTTGCCCTAAAATTTCCATGTTCCATTACAAACCAAATCTCACAAATTTGAACTAGAAATTATGATAATCATTTCTGAAGCATTTTTTTTTTTTACATTCGAGGCAATGTATAAGTTCTTTACTTATACCACTCTATAGTCCACAAGAAACCTATAAGGTTGGTGCTGTATCATCTTCATTTTATCAATGGGAAATCT
The DNA here is from genome assembly GCF_964339955.1 of Pipistrellus hanaki. NCBI lineage: Eukaryota > Metazoa > Chordata > Mammalia > Chiroptera > Vespertilionidae > Pipistrellus > Pipistrellus hanaki. The sequence goes on from NC_140513.1 coordinate 62,254,514, forward strand.
CAAACTGACCAGTTACATAAACTTTCACAAAGTCACTCTGCTTTTACATTATATTTGTCTCATTCCAAGCTTTAAATTCTTAATGAAGCCACTCCATTGCTAATTATTTTTGGTACAATGCAATTCTAATGGTACAAAAATAATCAGACATTAAGGTCCATGTCACAGAATCTGTCTAAACTCCCTGCATCTAATTTGAGGTAGGTTCTGGGCACTACAGATGTGTCTTAAGGATTGTGGTAGGAATGGCCTCAGTGGGTATAATGTAGAGCTGAGGAAGAAATAAGGATAGTGTTTAATGGTGACCTTGCAATAAAGACCCAAACTGTGGTTATGAGTAAAGCATCTATCCATAATATCCAAGCAAGAAAATAAGAAATGAGTTCAGACATGGGAGTAAGGGAGATGCAATGATGGCAGCAGGGGGAGCAGAGAAAGATCTCCTGAGTTACTGGCAAGAGAGGTGCAGACACTTTTTAACAGAATGCCTGAAGCCTCTTCTATGCCAGAGTAATGCTTTTAAAATACAAAGTTGGATCCGACAGGATCTACATTCCAACAATCAGCATCTCCCTTCCTACTGAGTAAAATGAGGCTCCTGGTTTTAATTATCATTACTAAGCTTTAATTCTCAGGAGACTGAACTGCTGTGAGAGTCACTGAAAAAGATGTGAGAGGAGAGGAGAACGGTGGGGAAGAAAGAGGAGAGGACAGGAGAGACTAATACACATAGCCATGGACACAGACAATCCGGTAGTAAAGACCTGCAGGGGAGCGGGTAGGGGCTGGGAGAAGGAGGGTAATGGTGGGGGATGGAAGATACCTGTCTGTAATACAATCAACAATAAAAAATATATAAAGAAAAAATATATAAATATATTAAAATATATAAAGAAAATATATAAAGAAAAATATATAAAGAAAAAATATATAAATATATTAAAACTACTTAAATGTTCTCCAATAGATGACTGATTTCAATGTATCACAGAACAGTCATCCTTTAAAAAACTTTATTAGTCTGTGTGTGTGTGTGTGTGTGTGTGTGTGTGTGTGTGGCAATATGTTAACCGTGGTCATTGCAGGTATAGAAAAAATGTGTAATTGCCATTTAAAAATATTTTATATTAACTTTTTATGTTTGCTATGGACATATGTTACACTTACAATGATATATATATATATGTATATATGTATATATATATAAATGTAAACACATATATATATTATGTACATTGAATATTACTTCAAAAATATATATAGCTTATAAGAAGATTTCTAAGTTCAGGTTGCCAAAAAATTATTTAAAATAATAATGGCTGAAATTATCAAAACAGTTCATATTTCTAGAATATGTTATTATAAACAGATTTACTAGTCCACTCATTGACTCATTTATTCATTCACACAATACACCTTTACTAATATCCAGGCACAGAGATAGAAGCAGCAGCATACCAGTCTTTGAGAGCCATGACATCAGAAAATGATGGAGCAGATTATGCTCACGTAGATTTTTGGCTTAGGAAGCATTTTTTATGTTGCTAATAGTACAAACCCACCTGTATGCTATTAAGTTGGGTATAATTAGAGTAAGTATAATTCTCTAGACGTGGCAATACAACCTAACAACCATATTATCCCCTACAGCCTAACAACCATATTATCCCCTACAGCCTAACAACCATATTATCCCCTACAGTCTAACAACCATATTATCCCCTACAACCTAACAACCATATTATTCCCAGCAGGAGTCTGGTCTGAGGCGAGAAGGGAACCATGTGGGCCTGTCTTTCCCTGCCTCATCTGCTCACCCAGCCGTCAGCTCCTGGCTATATCACTCTAGCAGCCATGTAAGGACCCTTAGGACAACCCCTGACCTGGCACTGTGATTTCTATACCTGGGATTATGTGGTTCAGGATTTCATAGCCTGGGATATAGGTAAAGTATCCATAAAAGACAGCCCATGATTGTATTTTGCACATTTATTTAAAAGAAATAAATGAATAATCTATATCCCTTTTTTTGGGGGGGGGGAGGTGGCGGCAGGAGGGAAGGCAGGGGCTCAGGAAAAGACAGGGTATGCACTTAAACCACAATCTGTAATCTTAGAACCTCCTCCAAACCTAGCGGAGCCATTTATCATTTCAGTGTAAACGTAGCCCAGAAAGAGAAAATGAGCCTGTGTAATGAAAAGTCCGAAAGTTGGAGCGATAAACAAGTGTGTGGAGAGCTCTGTGCTGAGTTTACACAGACTCCAACCATCCTTCAAGGTGAAGAAATCAATGACAGCACAAAAATCAGCCACTGAACCTCAACAGAAGCCTTGTTGTCCCTGCTTTTCTTCCCTATGGAGTGTCTCACTCCTGATCAAGTTCTCTCCCCAGGGAGTGCTAATAGGCTAACAGCTACAGAAGTCTGTTTTGTTCTCTAAACCAGCAGGATCAAAGGGGGCTCTGTGGAAACTTAATACTGCTGACTTCCAGCAAGGGCTGCTCTTCCTCTTCCATAACTCTGATGCCATTTCAGAGTCTCTTTCCCAAGCTCTTCAAAAACACTTAACAAGCTTTAAGGAAAAACTACTGCTCATAAAAAAAATAAATAAATAAAAAGAGGAAAGAAAAGAAAGAAAAAGGTTCATCTTTTTTTGTTCCAGGGATTAAAGAGTGCACCACCTACTAAACAAACACAATACCTGGTACTAGTGGTAGAGGGGGAGTTGTTTGTGTAATAATTATCAATTTCCTAAAAGTATTAGTCAATATTTCCCAGGTACTAAGCACTATATAGGGGGAGTTGTTTGTGTAATAATTATCAATTTCCTAAAAATATTAGTCAATATTTCCCAGGTACTAAGCACTATATAGGGGGAGTTGTTTGTGTAATAATTATCAATTTCCTAAAAATATTAGTCAATATTTCCCAGGTACTAAGCACTATATAGGGGGAGTTGTTTGTGTAATAATTACCAATTTCCTAAAAATATTAGTCAATATTTCCCAGGTACTAAACAATGAAGAAATATATATGTATATGTGTATATATATATATATATATATATATATATACACACACACACACACACACATATATATATATATATACACATATATATTTCTTCATTGATTTCAGAGAGAAAGGGAGAGGGAGAGAGAGAGAGAAACATCAATGATGAGAGAAAATCATTGATTGGCTGCCTCCTGCATGCCCCCTACAACCTGGACATGTGTCCTTGGCCTGAATTGAACCTGGGACCCTTCAGTCCGCAGGTCGATGCTCTTATCCACTGAGCAAAACCGAACAGGGCACTAAGCACTATCTTATGCACTTTATCTGTATTGAAACATTCAATCCTCATGACAACCTCAGGAAGTTGGCGGTGTTTGTTATCCCATTTTTCCAAAAAGGAAACTGAGGTATAGGAAAGTTAAGACTAAGGAATTTATCAAAAGTAACACCCATCTTTATTCTCCTACACCCTGAACAAGAATTTCTCATTTCTGAAGCAAACCTAGTTAAAACTTTTTTATCTTTACTTTTTAAATGTTCTTAAATTATAAAAACCATGAAAAATAAATATGTTTAACTTTTTTTTTTAGCTCCAATATTCATGTAGGCAATATCTTTCCAGTTTTTCATATGTATTTAACATAGCTGAAGTTACTGTGTACATGCAAACTTTCAAACATTTTACTGTAAAAAGTTTAAACCATAAAGATAAATTAAAGAATTTTTACAATAAGCATCCATCTACCAGTAACTAGATTTTACTATTAACAATTTATCACATTCTGTTCATCATTTATCTATCTACCCATTACATACAATTTGCATTTTTCTCCTCTTTTTTTCCTGCATACGGCTTTATAAGGATTTCTGTTGTGCCAATCCATTTTAATTGTCTGCCAGGCCTTCTGAATGTAGGAAAGGGGCCTCTGTGATCCATCTCCAGCAAGGTCAGCTTTTGATGAAATTTACTGAATCTCCCCAGGGATGTAGGGAGGAGGGAAGAGGCACCAAGAACTATGTCCATGTTGATGGTGGAAACCCCCGAGGTGAGGGGTCTGCCTCAGCTTGACAGGGGAGGTGGAGGTAGCTAGAAAGGCCTCAACCCAATTTTTGTTTTAAATGGCCTAAGAGAAGACAGCAAGACCTAGGTGATCATGAGGAAACAGGTGGCCTCACAGTACTCAGCCAATGAGGAACCAGAGGAGGGACTGAATAAATAGCTATGTTCCCTGAGCCCTGTGTGCCTGTGGCTGTACGATGGGATGAACACCCGCTCTCCAGAGTTTATGAAAGGTGTGTAATTTCCTCTGTACTTCTATCTCCTCAGAGTTTGTCATTTGAATTTGGACAGGTGAGCTATTTCTCACACTGGACATTCCTTAATGGTCTTTATCTTATTTTAATTCTAAATACATTTAAATTCTCTTTATCATGTTTTAATTCTAAATACATTTACTTCCCTTAAAGAGATTTATCAACCCACTCATCAGCCATGCTCAGGCCTAATCCTGAAACTGTATTCAAACTCTGGGCACATAAAGATGTGCTTGTAAATGCCTGTAGCTGGATAATGGCATTGTTCTGAATGACAGGGATAGAGCCCTGTTGTAATGAATGGATTATCACTGTTATGATGCTATAATCTTTTCAATAATGGGCCAGGATTATACTAAACACTACCTAAGTGTCAATATAGTATAATTGTCAGATCTGCTATAAATATAAACGGTTTACATGGGTAATAATAGGGTAATAATGTTTTAGATAATTAAAATGCTAAAGCCTGTGTGGGCAGAGGCCAGTATTCTCACTTCTTACCTAATACCACGTCTCAAGTTTGGGGAATATCAAAGGGATCTGAAAGTAAAAAGGAAAGTGAGTGCTCCTAGCCCAAATTTCTAATGCACCTAGAAATCTTTTCGGGAGCATATGTTTGTCGCTGATGATTAAATGTGATCCAAAACACATCTGAAGGCTTCCCAGGAACATTTGCATTATTTTCCTCTTTCAGTCTATAAATCTATTCAGCATCTGCTCTGGGCAGATACTCTTCAAGGTGCTCGAGATGGAAAGTTGAGTACATTCCTTAAAAGGAGCTTATGAAGGGAAGGAAAATTAGGGAGAAGTATTACGTGCAAGTATTATACACTGTATTGTTACTGGAGAACAGAAAGGGGCACCTCACACAGCCCCTGGCACCCGGGAATGGCCAAGGAAAGCTTCCTGCAGTGGTGTGTGAGCCCGACCTTAAAGTCTAAGAAGGAGCTGACAAAGGGAAAAGTGGAGGGGACACCTCCTCAGAGTAGGAATTTCAGCAAAAATATGAAGACCAGCATCACCATGCATGATGTACTCGGGGACCCCAAAGATCTGTTTTTCTCATGTAGTATGAAATAAGAAACATGTGAGTGCTAAAATGCAGGGCAAGATCATTTAGAAGCTGGTTTGCTCTATTATGGAGTTTGGACTTCTTTCTGTAGAAGTGAGAAGTCACTGAGGAGCTTTAAGCAATGAGTGATGTACTGAGATTCTCGTTTTAAGGAAGTCATTGTACAAACAGGAAAACTAGCTAGGGATAATTTTGTAAAGACCATGAGAGATATTTAGGGCCAGAATCAAATAGTATCAATAGGAATGGGTCTGAGGAAATAGAGAAACAAGGCATTTTTGGTTTTGGTATAATATCTAGTTTTAGTAGTTTAGATTGGTGATTTTTAACCTTTTTCATTGCATGGCATACATAAATTAATTACTAAAATTCTGCAGCACACGCAAAAATATATTATTTTTTTTGGCTAATCTGACAAACAATAGGTGTAACTTTGATCCATTCACACTGGACAGTTATTGTTGTGTTGGCTGTTGTCATTTTTTATTTGAGGAAAATAGGTCAGTGCCCCAATAGTCAGGTAGTGCATGTTTTAAAAATTCTTGAAGAACTCCAGTTGAAAATCTCTGGTTTAGAGAAAAGGAAGTTTGAAGTAATTGAGTATAGAGCACTGAACTCTGTACATGGTCTCAGATAGGGGCGGGAAGCAACTGGTAAGAACAAACTATGTTCAGTGCGGTTTGGGACTTCCTTTTCCTTACCATCCCTTCTCACTATGATGGATGTTATAGTCTGAACATTTGTTTCCAGACGAAACTCCTATGTGGAAATCCTATTCTCAAAGGTGATGGTATTAGGAGGAATCTTTGGGAGATGCTCAGATTATGAGCTCTCAGTCTTCATGGATGGATTTTGAATGGGATTAGTTTCCTTTATTAAAAAAGCTAGAGCTCCCTAGACCTTCCACCATGGGAGATTATAGTGAGAAGTCTGCTGGCCATTAGAGAGGAGGTGGACTCTCACCAGACACACAACTGCTGGCACCATGAACTTGGACTTCTCTGCCTCCAGAACTGTGAGAAATAGGTGTGTGTTGTCTATAAACCATCTGGTTTATGGAATCTTGTGATGGCACCTGGGTGGACAAAGACAATCAAGACTACACATTTTAAAACAGAGTGTAAACAACTTAATCATCTCTCTTTTGGGAGTTAAACTGCCATTTTGTGCATGAAAATTGGTTAAGAAGTAAAAGGACATATTAAAAGGAAAATATAAAATAAAACAGATCTCAGATTTTTTTAAGATAAAAGAATTTCTAGATGTAGCTAGAAAGGCCTAGGCCAATTTTTTAAAAATAAAATTTAAAAGTTAGCTTTATTTTTGCCTCATTTAAGTGAAAAAGATAATAAATTATTTACACAATAATCTGACTTGGTTATTTTATTCAAAACAGAGTGTTCAAATCAGAACACTGAAATCAATTGAGAATATGAATCTCTCTTGATGTCTTCCTTTCGAGGGAAACACACTAATATCAGGATTTTATTTTAAGAAATTACATATAAAAAAGCAAATTCTATAGTATAGCCAGACATAAAAAGCATCCATTTCTAGCTCCTACATATACAAATCACTAGACAATGAGGATTAATGTTTAGAATCATGATTCTGTGTCACTGCAAGTTTTGCCATGAGATGATTTAATAATTACTACATTATCCTTCCTAAGGAAAGGAGATTTATAAATACACATTTAAAACAAGACTTCCTCACTCAGGGTCACAACAATATACTTCCATGCTTAACTTGTACTTAATTGATTCAAGTAATGAGAATAACTCAGACTTTTTTTTTTTTTTTAATTGGTCGGGCTCCCTTGTCTGATTTGTAATACTTTAAAAATACTTTTAACTTTTAGAATGTCAACCTGCTGGAAGTAATGATAACCCTTTCCTAATCAAACAAGAAGTAATCAAGCAGATAAAAACAAACAAACAAACAAACAAAAACTATCAATATAAATAAATATATCCTTTTGTCAAAGCAATTCTCAGCCCAAAATTTGTTCTCATAGGATTCCATGGGGGGATTGGGGGTGGAATTCCTCTAGAAAGGATGTTTGTGTGAAGCCAAACTTGAAAACTCCCACAGCCAATTCAAATAACTAGCTTTATCCCACTTGTGTGTTCATAGGAGCTCAAATCTACAAACCAATTGATTTAGGTAACATCGGAAGAGATGGAAAACCCTTTCAACATGTTCTCCAATGTCCTGCCAGAAGAAGCCGACTGGTAAACCTGACAGGCTTCCTGACATAAATTTGGGGAATGAAAGGTTATTTTCTCTCAAGCTTCGGCTGCATGTCCTTATCTCATGAAATTGAGAGTTCAAAGGTAATGGCTAGAGCATGGAGGGCAAGATTTGGGGGGAAGTGGAAAGGTGGTTGAGAAGCAGCATAAGCCTGAAGGAACCTTTGCCTTTGAAAGACTATGAGCAGCCTTCAGGGATCATGGGCTATTCAGTATGTATCAGTGTTGTTCCTATTGCTCATATGTAGATCCCTTTCCAAACGTTCTTGTGCAATAGAATCTAAACATCAATCTTGTCATGTAAGCAGAACAGATTGTTATTCCAGATAAAGCAAGGTTGGAGACATAACTATTATCTAAATGAGCAGGTGCCGTGTGCTGATTATATGTTCATTCTCACAGTCACTGTGTGAAGTATCACATGATACCATTCCTACTTTATAAATGTAGTGATGTATGAAGATACCAAGTCACTGAGTAACTTAAACATTCAGTATGTAACTGTGTCCTGACTTACAGTGCTGTGTGTATGTGTGTGTGTGTGTGTGTGTGTGTGTGTGTGTTTTCTAGTATAACATTTTGCTTCTCATGAGCAAGTTTCATGTATTCCTTAAAAGTAATGAGGAACTCTTTGGGTGAAATGTTTTTTTGCTTATTAATGTTTCCACTCTGCCTTTAGTACTTGTGCAGTAAATCTGGAACTCAATTTATCTGCTTGTACCATGGAATAATTGGTCTTTTTCCAAGCCTACCTGCCCAAGATTTTACAATCTTGTACAGGTCTGCTCTGTCCAGCTCTTCACACCAGCCTCAAGTCATTTAGCCACATGGCCCTCAAAGTGTGGCTCCTGGACCAGCAGCAGCAGCTAGGCTGAAATGTTTTCAATGTTAGGAAAAAACTTTAAAATAAGAGTCAAATGCAGAATTATTTGAAAAGAAGTTAGATAAAATATATTTGTTTTGCCTTTATCTAAGGGGGCCACATGTTGAATTACATTCACTCATTGATTCAGCGCCTTGACTTTAAAGAATATAGGAGCTAACACATATAAGCATTTATATTCCAAGTGCTTGTTATCAACATTATTCTTCAATAATTTACTCATTTACAAGGGAGAAAATGAGGCTCAGAGAGCATTCTGCCCTTGGCTACACATGCACTGGGATGGGAGTGGCCTCGAATGTCCATCACCTTACAGTAAAAATCTTCCAACAAATGGGCCCCTCCAGAGTTGGGTCCTGTTCCCACTTTCCTCAGGCAAATCTGCTTTGAGGACTCAGTGCATCAATTTCACACTCCAAGTTGATAGTACAGCCTAGTTCTTATACTTAACATGGCTCTCAAATAATTGTCTTTTAACTTACTTAGGAAAATGGCATGATTTGGAGCCCCAAACAATTTACAGATAGAATATTGGAAGGAAAATCACTGTTGGAGAGTAGAAAATGTTCCACCACTAGGCCAAGAACCAGTTCCTCTGGGACTGAGGGAAATAAGAAAACTGAAGCCGAAGGAAAGAATCCTTGTTTCATCTGGACATAAATGTGAAAACAATAAAAGCAAATGTGACCTGAGGCATTCCGCTACATCCCAGTCACTCTCCTTATCAGAAGAGAAGCCTGCTCCTTGGGCCCATCATGCTACTGCGATTTAATTCTTGACATCTTGCCGCCTACTTTCATCCAGTTATGCTTTATCACCTTCGATTCCCCTTGGCAACAAGATCGACTATTAGTCTGAGCTGACTGTGGAGACCTAAGAGAAAAATCTTGTAACCCACCAACATAGTCTTGTCAGACAGGGTTAGGATTTATTTCTGATAGACATGAAAGGTACAGGTGTTTTCATAATAGTCAAAATGTAAGGTGTGTAGCATACAATGTATTTCTTTTTTTTTCTTTTTTCTTTTTAACCTCTTTAGCTAAAAAAAAAAAAAATAAAAAATAGGGTAGATAGATGGATGGTAGATTAGATAGAGATTAGAAAAAACATGCAATTTCTTTATTTTTTCCAATAAGCTTTAGGAAAAAAAAAGGCTTTATCAAAAGCCTAAAGTTATTTTAAGTATACACTTCTTTGCCTTATGCAAATAATATGCATGCAGTCATGAAAAAGCATTCACCAAATTGAACACTGGATTCAACTCCTAAGTTTGTGCTACCTTGGCAATCCAAAATAGTGTTTTTAGTTATATTTCATCTAAACATTACAATGGACTAATAAAATCAGTAAGAATATTTAAAAAATTAGAAATAAACTTGCAAAATTTAACTGATGATATACCAGGTACCACAGAGTAGCAGTCAGGATGCCATTGAGAAATAATTCTTTGAATAAAAAAAATTTTGGTTTTCTGAAAGAGCTTCTAGAAAACAGATGAACTGAGCTTTTGCTCTAGAAATTGACTATGAAGATGCTGTCTTTCAAATCCTGGAGAGGGTGCTGGCCTCTCCTTCTCCTTTGATACACAGCCTGGATCCCCTATCATTGCTTCCCCATGAATAAGGAGATGAAGAAGCACAACTGGTCCCCAGTGACCTTCCAGAGCTAAATCCACAGCAGGGCTTCCTCAGGTGTTTCTGATTGAAGTGACAATCCCATTGCAATGAGATTGATGTTTACATACCTGTCTTACCTACAGGCCTAAATGTTTCTTGAAGGTAAAAATAATGCTGCATTCACTCTTTTACCTCCAAAGCCCACACAGGGCCTGGATATAATAGGCAGGCAATGGATGACTTCTGACTAAATCAGACCTCTTTAAGTATAAATTAAGGGAATGAATTAGATCTCCCAAGTTATTTGCAGGTGCTAAATTTCAGGTCCTTATCTATGCTAATAAAAGGATGATATGCTAATTAGACCAAAGATCCTTCTGGATGTCCTTCCTGACAAAGTCATGGTGGCGGGGTGAGGCAGAGGCAGGTAGGGATGATCAGGCCAATAGAGGAGGGAAGTTGGGGGTGATCAGGATGTTGGGGGTGCAGTTGGGGAAGAGCAGGCTGGCAAGGGGACCAGTTGGGGGTGAGCAAGCCAGCTTGGGTGGGGGGCAGTTGGGGTGATCAGGCCTGCAGGGGGGTAGTTGGGGGCAAGCAGGCCAGCGGAGGGGTAAGGGAGGGTTAGGGGCAAGCAGGCTAGCAGATATAATGGTTAGGGGCAATCAGGCAGGCAGGCAGGTTAGCGATTAGAAGCCAGCAGTCCCGGATTGCAAGGGGGATGTCTGACTCCCAGTATAGGCCTTATCCCTGCCGATCCCACAGGGATCGGACCTCCCCGAGAGGTCCCAGATTGGAGAGAGTGCAGGTGGGACTGAGGAACACCCCCTCCCCCCTGCATGAATTCCATACACCAGGCCACTAGTGATTCTATAATTAGCGTCATTTTCAAAGTTGAGAATGTGTTTATTACCCTTATGTTTCTTGATACTCTATTAATTCTGAATTACAAAAGCACAATTTTAGGAAAGCAGACAACACCTTGAAAAACAAACTGGACATGGCAATCAGTTCTTTATTATTATCAAACCAGAACACAGTGTGATTATGCCTGCAGGTAACAATTTTCCTGTAGACATGTCCTCCCAATAGAACACAAGTGATTCTTGTGAGAAATCAGAAATGAAAGAGAATATGGCAGCAAAGGATATAACATATGCATTCTTTCATTCAATCAAGAGTTTTATAAATACATTGACTCATCAGTGAACAAATAGAAAAATGTCTACTCTTTGAAGATCACATTTTAATTAGGGAATCCTATATAATAAAGAGGAAATATGCAAATTGACCCTCATGCTGTCACACAAGATGGCTGTCCCCGTGTGGTCAAAGATGGCTGCCACAAGGCGGCCAGCAGAGGAGGGCAGCTAGGAGCAAACAAGCTGGCAGGGGGGCAGTTAGGCATCAATCAGGCTGTCAGGGGAGTGGTTAGGGGGTGATCAAGCTGGCAGGAGAGTGGTTAGGGGGTGATCAGGCTGGCAGGCAGGCAAGCAGTTGGGATCCAGCAATCCTGAATTGTGAAAGGGATGTTCAACTGCTGGTTTAGGTCTGATCTCTGTGGGGTTTCATACTGGAGAGGGTGCAGGTTGGCCTGAGGGACACCCCCTCCACAGTGCATAAATTTCCTGCACTCGGCTTTTAGTATAAATAAATAATAATCAACATAACAGAGTAGGAAGTTATTGATACATTAAAAGAATATAAGCACCATAGTAAAGATAATACAGGAGATGGAGGTGTGTTCTGGAAGTCTAAGAGAAGACTTGCAGTTTTATAAAATGTGGTCAGTGTATGCCTCTTTGAAAAGTTATCATTTGAACAAAGTCATCCCTGGAAAGAGAATTACCTGAGGAAAACATTCCAAGCAAAAGTAACAGCAAGTGCAAAGACGAAGGGCAGGTGGTATGTCAAGTGCAGGCAAATGGAGCTAAAGTAGAGACCACAGGAGGAATAAAAATAGAAGAGAAAGTCTAAAGGGTAATAGAATATTATAGGTCTCTGGCATTTCACTGGAGAGAAATGGGAAGCCATTAGCCGGTTTTGAGGTGGTTTGAAATTCAACTAGCTCACTCTGGCTTCATTGCTGAGAAAAGACAATAAAGAGGCAAAGGTGGAAGCAGAGAGACCAATCAGAAGGCTGCTGCAACAGCCTAGGTGAGGACCAGGGTAGTAGCAGCAGGCATAGTGAAAAACAGTTGGTTTTGGATGAGTTTGCATAGAATTAGAAGAATTTAGAGCTTTGAAATATAAGTTAAATTAGAGTAAAATATATTAATTGAGGGCATTATGTTTGCATTAACTTAGAGGCCATAAGTAGTGCTCACTCACTCTCTAACTTTCTCTTTCTGTCTCTCTCCTGATTCTAAATATTTTCTTTATTTTTGTTGCAAACCATCCCAGTGGTAGAGAAGCCAGTATCTTACATGTGGATATGAAGGAAAAAGAAGATTCAGAATATTATATATGGCAACCAAGAGTAGAGTTGCCATTGAAAGAGATGATGTAGGTATTATGTAAAGCATTTTTTTCTTTGTTTGTTTGTTTGTTTGTTTTTGTTTTGTTTTGTTTTTTAGAAACTTAGCAGGTCAGTTTGTAAATAATGAATTTGGGATGTCTTCTGAGCATTTAAGTAGGCAGTTGAATTTAGAAATCTGGAGTCAAGGGAAACTTTAAGCTAAATATGTATATTTACATTTACTAGTTACCAGAATATACTTGATATTTCTTACAGAGGAGATGTGCTCAGTGAGGAAATCAGTTTAGTGAGAAGAGAAAAAAAATGGAAGGGGAGGGAAGAAAGGAAGGGAAAGGAAAGAAGATAAGAGGCCCTAGTACTAAACTTGAGGATACCTCAAGGTTAGGAGAGAAAAGGAAGAGTGGGGAAAAGAGACTAAAGGAAGTGGCCTATGAGAAAGTGATTCCAATAGAATGAAGCTATTGCATTGGCTGTTTTGAAAGTGAACTTTCATTTGAGAATTTAAAAATATTCAAGGCATTTCAAGCCCATGCAGACTGAAGTTTCAAAGGAAAATATCGTGTGGTATTTCATTTGCTCATGTCTTTATCTAGCTTACTCCTCCACAAAGTGAAAACATGTCAGTTTATCTAGACATGAAGGCTGAGTGGGATTTTTCCAATCAAAACTAAAATGTTTAGGTTCCATGATCAATATATAAAAACTAAGTTGTCCCCAATGTACTAGAAATCTAGAATAATCATATTTATATGACCTCCTTGCTGCATATAAATCTGCTACCTTCATAACAAAAAATACCACAATGTGTTTACGCCCAAATTTGGAAAGAATAGCATCCTGCTACTAGGATTTTTCAGATGGTTAAGTACAGCAAACTTTCTGGAGGAAGTCGGGGGGAGGGGTGGGAAGAACAAATAATATTCAATAAACTGTGCCAGCTTAGGCCCAGACACAGTATAATGGTCATATCAACACTAATAACTGGAGTAAAAAAATAACATTTACTGAGGGCCTCTTATGTGTGTTTATATTATCTCATATAAAAAAGTTCTTAGATATTATTATCCTTATTTTATAGATGAAAAAAATACTGGGTCAGCCGAAACCAGTTTGGCTCAGTAGATACAACGTCAGCCTGCGGACTGAAGGGTCCCAGGTTCGATTCCAGTCAAGAGCATGTACCCTAACCACTCTGCCTGCCTGCCAGTAGGGGTTGTGCAGGAGGCAGCTGATCATGATTCTCTCTCATCAATGTTTCTAACTCTCTATGCCTCTCTCTTCCTCTCTGTAAAAAAATCAATAAAAATATATTTTAAAAAAATATTGGGTCAGAGATTAAGTTACATTTCTGTTGTTATATAGATAGTGAATAACAGAATCAGCACTGAAATTATTTTTTCAATGGAATAGGAGTGAGAATTTCATAGATTATATTCCTTGCTTTGCAGCAAATGACCTGAAAACTCCAATGAGTCACTTGGAATATGTGGGCTTTATGTAAACATGTAAACATGCGGGTGCTATGATCTTAAACTTTAAGACTTAAAGGATGATTGTGAGGGTGGGTAGGGCAATAAGATGTATGAGTAAGGCTTTACTCCTGAGAACCAAAGAAAAGAATTATATCAAGGTGGAAGGTAAAGGGCTGCAGATGAGTAATACTGGCTTCTCCACCACTGGGATAGTTTGCAACAAAAGGTAAATAAAACCCTTAAAAGTGGGGGTGGGGGGTGGGGAAAGAGAGGAGAGGGGAGAAGAGGGGAGGGGAGGGAAGGGGAGGAAGGGGAAGGAAGGGGAGGGGAGGGGAGGGAAGGGGAGGGGAGGGGAGGGCAGGGGAGGGGAGGAAAGAGAAAATTGCTTGTAGCCTCTAAGCTAATGGAAACATAATACCTTAGTTAATATATTTGACTCTAATTTAACTTACATTTTAAAGCTGAAATTTACACTGACCTCTGAACCTCAGGTAATGACTCAGGAAATTAAAGTAAAATAAATCCAGGAGTGATAGTGAATTGCCAGAATGGAATAACCTTAACTTTGAATTAGAAGAAAGGATTACTGCCTTAAAAATCCTGCCTGAGGCCTGGCAGTGCCCAGTGCCGCTTTTCCATGGCATATGGTTATGAAATGACACTCCCTCCTACCAGCAGAAAGACTCACAGGTCTGATATGATAAATTATCTGCAACATCCAACCCAATGGAGCTCATATTCAACCTATGACCTCATGATACAGAACTAGAGGCCCAGTGCACGAATTTGTGCATGGGTGGGGTCTCTCAGCCTGGCCTTCAATCGGGGCTGACCAGCTGGGGAGAGGGACCACAGGAGGTTGGCTGGTTGCAGGAGGTTGGTTGTGGGAGTGCACTGACCAACAGGGGGCAGCTCCTACTTTGAGCATCTGCTCCCTGGTGGTCAGTGTGTCATCATTGTGACCAGTCGACCGGTCATTTGGTTGACCAGTCATAGGGTCACTTAGGCATACACACACACACACACACACACACACACACACACACACATACATACTAGAGGCCCAGTGCATGAAATTTGTGTACTAGGGGGGTGGGGGAGTCCCTCAGTCCAGCCTGCACCCTCTCCCAATCGGGACCCCTTGTTGGATATCCGACTGCCAGTTCAGGCCCAATCCCTTACTGACATCCCTCTTGCAATTCAGGACCACTGGCTCCTAAACGCTGGCCTGCCTGCCTGCCTGATTGTCCCTAACCACTCTGTCTGCCTGCCTGATCGTACCTAAACCCTCTGCCTGTCTGATCACGCCTAACCACTTGCCTGCCTGCCTGCCTGATCAACCCTAACCACTCTGCCTGCCTGCCCGCCTGATCTCCTCTAACTGCCTTTGCCTGCCTGCATGATTGCCCCTAACCACTCTGCCTGCCTGCCTGATCACCTCTTACTGCCTCTGCATGCCTGCCTGATTGCCCCAACCACTCTGCCTGCCTGATTGCGCTTAAACCCTCCCCTGCCTAATCACCCCTAACCACTTGCCTGCCTGCCTCATTGCTCCTAAACACCTCTGCCTGCCTGCTTGATAAACCCTAACCACTCACCTGCCTGCCTGATTGCCCCTAACCACTCTTCCTGCCTGCCTGATTGCCCCTAACTTCCTCTGACTGCCTGTCTGCCTGATAGCCCCTAACTGCCTCTGCATTGGCCCCTGCCACCGAGGCTTTGTGAATGATGTCCAGGAGGTCGTTCAGCTGTTCAATCTAATTAGCATATTACATTTTTATCATTATAGGTATATTATGATGGTATTAATATTCTATCACTCGCTGGCTTTGCACGGAAGGGCAAAAAATTGTCTCCTTAAAGACTCTATTGTCTCAGAATTACACAAATTGACAATCTAAGCCGGCAAGCTTCTCAGCAATTTCTTTTTTTATTTTTATTTTATTTTATTGATTTTTTACAGAGGAAGGGAGAGAGATAGAGAGCTAGAAACGTCGATGAGAGAGAAACATCGACCAGCTGCCTCCTGCACACCCCCTACCGGGGATTTGCCCGCAACCAATGTACATGCCCTTGACCAGAATCGAATCCAGGACCTTTCAGTCCGCAGACCGACACTCTACCACTGAGCCAAACTGGCTTTGGCTTCTCAGTAATTTCAGAAGTATTCACCATGCATTTGTTAATCATCTACTGTCAGTAACTGGGATATGAATTGCAGAGGACAGAATGCCATTTACCTGATCATGTATAAATTACTTCAGTAACTAAGTCTTCAGCAATCACCATGTCAATTATGGAACATTTGAGGTGATTGCTTTATATTGGGCTCCGTCTCAGTTAATTTTTTAAACTGCTTTTCTCCCAGGTTCTTATTAGAATTGTGGGCAAACAAGGAAATAAATCCCTTTGCTCTCCCACGACCTCCCTGTAGGCTGCGATCCCCCGTGGACGAGTCCAAATGCCTTTACCAGAGGATAAAACAGCATCACTGAGGATGTTTAAAGGTCCAGAGTCTGTTTCCTCTGTATCCCATAAGTGGCCAGGGTCCGTGGCCTTTGAGAATACTTGAGCTATGCCATTTTCTTCAAATATAAAGTAGTCATGTAGGGTCCTAGAGCTGACCTCAACTGTACTTTTTAGGCCTGATGTAAATGTGATTTCCAAACCGTATCAGAGAGCTTATTCAGTTTCATACCGTGATCTGGAAAAAAATGGATCTAAAATCTGTACTTTGGGAAGTTCCTGCCAATGGATACAAATAAACAGAAAAGCCCACCAGGTAAGAATGTAAACACACTCAGCGCTGCACAGCATCTGGTTCTCAAGCACTGAGCAATGTGAATTGTATCTCTTTTTAGAGACTTCTGACCAGACTGAGATTTAAAGTACATTTTGTGACAAAAAGGCAGCGTAGTGTTGAATTTCTCCACTGTGTTATCTAGAGTGAAACCATTTCAAAAACACTGATAGGAGATCAGTTACATAAGATACTGCTGTTAAATCATAAGAATGTTAAGCTATAAAAAAAGCCCAAGCACAGAATATTGGTATTTTCTAAGTTGCAGTTCAAGGAAGGATGTATCATTTAAAAAAAGATAAAAAGTGTCCCTTTCCAAACTAGCATCTACTCTCAGGCTCCAAGGAAGAAAGAGACAAAATAGCCCATCGATTCCCATTAACCCACAACATAAAAATATCTGGTGGACTCACTGGCAGATGGCTTGCATTAGGCAGGAAAGTGTGGGTTAAAGCTTAGTGGCAATTAACACTTTGTTAGGAAGAAATAACCAGTGATATGGTGCCATTTTACTCAGTGCTTATAAATACTCTTTAAAAAGATACCAACAATGAAAACTTGACGTAGGTCCATCTGCCCTCTTTTGCTGAATAGGAGGTATTTATGTCTTATTAATAACTTATTAGAGAACATTACCAATCTTCCAAAATCCCATATGCAATGCACAGAAAAGAATTTTACAAACACACATGAAATCCTAGGATTACTCACCCAGTAAGACTGGTCAGCAATAGTAGAACAGCCCGATAAAGGGAGGTTGACTCTACACTAGACCACAGCTGGAGACTGGCCCCGTTTCCCATCAGTCCCCTTGTCAGACAACAAAGCCTACAGTCCTGATCTTTCAGGGGTGAGGATGGCCTTCAGAAGTGCTTACTTCCTGATGGTTGGGGAAAACTTTCTCAGTTCATCAGCTAGTCTATAGTGATAGGTGTGTTACAATACACGCCCCCTGTATTTAATTTAGGATGGTTTGAAAGCACCAACTGATTGAAAAGTACGGACTCTCTTTAATTTTACGATATTAGAGCCCTATGATTTATGCTATGGAATTTCGTGGCCACTATAGCGTTATGGCCCACCTTACTCTGAGGCATGATTCGTAGACATTAAGATATGGCTAAATCAGAGTTCCAACTAAAATAAAGTTGTATGTAATATCCCATCTCTGCATATATATAGCATCGCAAGACACTATTTACCTCCAAATAAAAAAGGCAACTCTTCTTTTTTATACATAGGCAATAAAATAATAACCTGTTTTCTTTCATAATCTAGATTCAATCCATCACCAAAATCCATGAGTTTACCTTCAAAGCATACCCAGAAACTGGATATTTCTCTCTACCTACATCAAAATCATTGAGCTATCACCATATCACCTGGAATATTGCAGGCAGCTCCTAATTCCATCTATATGTATCTACAATCTATATGTATCTACAATCTGTCCTCAATAATAATTATTTTTGTAAAAAATTAAATCAGAAGATATCAAGATTTTGCTCAAAGTTTCTCATCCCATTCATACTCAGTGTCTCCCAAAGTCAGTAGCCTACAAGGCCTATTGTACCTTCTCTGGCCTCTATAGAGGAGGTTGTTTTAATCTGCTAATATGTTCCTCTTTGTTCACTCCATCTCGGCCTCATTAATTACTTTGCTGTTAGCGAAAACAGTAGGCATGCATGCACCTCAAGGCCTTAGCACGTCCTACTGCCTACATGAAACACTCTTCTCTATATGGCCCAGAATCTCCTTCATTCTTTGCTCAAAGGTGTACTCCAACTCTATCCCACTTAAAATTCTAGACCTTTAGTTTCTTATTCCTAACTCGTGTTTTATTTTTCTGTACCATACCCCTTACTATTTGATACGATAGGCTACAAATATTACTCAGTATCAGGATCTCCCTCCCCTGCTAGAATGTAAACTCTATGAGAATGAGTATATTTCAGTCTTTTAGTCACTGATGTGTCTCAGACTTTCTTGGTGTCTCAGACTTTCTTGGCACAAAATAAATGCTCAATAAATATCTACTTAACTAGAGGCCCAGTGCACAGAATTCATGCACAAGGGGTGGGGGGTGTCCCTTAGCCCAGCCTACACCCTCTCCAATCTGGGACCCATTGAGGGATGTCTGACTGCCCGTTTAGGCCCGATCCTGGAGGATCCTGATTGATGCCTATCTGCTCCCCTGCCAGCCTGTTTGCCCCTAATTGACCTCCCCTGCCAGCTTGTTTTTCCCTAACTGCCCACCTCTGCAGGCCTTGTCACCCCTAACTGCCCTCCCTTGCAGGCCTGGTCACTCCTAACTGCCCTCCCCTGCAGGCCTAGTCCCCTGCAACTGCTCTCCCCTGCAGACCTGGGTCCCCCCAACTTCCCTTCCCTTCAGGCCTGGTCACCCCCAACTTCTCTCCTCTGCAGTCCTGGTCATCCCTAATTGCCCTCCCCTGCAGGCATGGTCCCCCCCTCAACTGCCTTCCCTTGCAGGCCTGGTCCCTCCCCTGCTGGCCATCTTGTGTCCATTAGAGGGCAGGATCTTTGACCACATGGGAGCAGCCATCTTGTTTGTTGGAGTGATGATCAATCTGCATATTACTATTTTATTAGATAGGATAAGAGACAACATGCCAAAAATGGAGTCACTTGTTTTAACCCTTATACCATCCAACTGAGACTTAACACCTAACCTAGAGCAGTTCCAGCCTCTCCCAGGAGTGTGATCCTAACCAAAGAGTATGGAACTTCCTGGTCAGCACCAGTGAAGTACTCTGCCTGGTAGACCCCTTTTATTCCTTAAAGGAAGGGGACACTGTCTTAAACAATAAACCACTTCCTTCCCCCTTCCCCTTCTCTTACTGCCTATAATGAATCTTCCATGTTCATATCTCCTCTGATACTTGCCCAATTCATGAATAAAGCAAAGTAGATTTTCAAATTTACTCAGTTGAATTTTTCTTTCCAATATGTGTTTGCATGAATGAAGTCAGTACTCAGAAAGGAGGGGGAAAGCTGGAGAATCCACAATCTGATCAGGCAGGATTGCTGGCAAGGACATATTGATAATTCACAAGCACCACATGACAGATCATCTTTCTCTGACTGCCATAATCAACCCATTGCTTCTCATCAAGTGAATGACCAAACTGGAACAGGTACCATTCTGGGGTAAAATGACTAGCTCCCCTCTCAACAATGCACAAATGAGTGGAGCTCCTACTTGCATTTCTCCATTCACCTTCCAAAGAAGCCTAAGACACATACAGGTCTTGGCAATAAAACCGCTTGAGGTCTGTAATGTTAAATAACTTACCAAGGATCACACAGCTAGTGACACAGCCTGAGATTAGATGCCTGCTGTATGTCAGGAGTACCTACATCATTTAAAACTAAATCAAGCTTACTTTTTCTATCCTTAAGCTCCTTAGAGAGACTCTAAAACCACTTCCAAAAGAATACTGTGTGTATTAGCTGTACAACAGATTTTTTTTAATGTTCTCATGAAATGTCACCGACTTTTATTTAAAACCATATCACCCTGTGGAATCCCCTGTGGCTGTGAGGGATGGCATTTTCCTGGTTCACCAGCTTCCCATGAAAGTGCTGATAAGGAAGCCTCATTCTGCCCCTCTCTTGTCAAAGCCATCCTGCTACCCCTTGAGAATGTACCAACTACTTTTGTACTATTCGGAGTGGCAGACAGTTGGTGATGGCAAAAATTAAAATTTCCTGCCGTGCCACTCACTCCAAATGGCACATCATCGGATGGTGCTTGCCACAGCCTCACCTTATTCACTGAGTTCCTCCTCCCAAGTGCTAACTGCAGAAGGCATGTGAAGATGACTAACGCGGGCTCCATGTCTACAAGGAGTTTATGAAAGTCTGAGGATGACACATCCTGGGAATATGCAGTGCGGAATATTGCAAGGGGCATTGGAATGAGATTCAAAAACCCAGATGTGATTTTTTTCCCCTTATTTAAGATCACACTTTCTACAGAAACTGGTTTGGCTCAGTGGATAGAGCATTGGTCTGCGGACTCAAGGGTCCCAGGTTTGATTCCAGTCAAGGGCATGTACCTTGGTTGTAGGCACATCCCCAGTGGGGGCGGAGGGGTGGGAGTACAGGAGGCAGCTGATCAATGCTTCTCTCTCATTGATGTTTCTAGCTCTCTATCACTCTCCCTTCCTCTCTGTAAAAACAATAATAAATATATATGATCACACTTTCATCCAATGGCAGGCATCAATGTCACAGCAGAGAAGCAGAAGTAGGTATGGAAGTACAGAGAAAATAAAATTTAGTTTTACTTCAGTAAGCCGGGAGTATAGGCATTATATAGGTCACAGCAGTGTTTCTCAGAATGTGGTGATGTGTGCACTCTCTACGTGAAAATGTCAAAAACGCTTCAAAAAGTGCCGATTCTTGAGCATCACCCCATAGCTACTAAATCGGTGTCTGTGCAATAAGGGAAGGACTTAGGAATGTACATATTAATAAAGCCCTCTAGGTGACTCATATCCATGGTAAAGTTTAACAACTGCAGAGCTAAGGGAAGCGAGATGATTGAACTAAAACAAACTATCCGCTAAGTCTTTCAGTAATAATTGAAAAATTCCTTCGGGGGTAGGAAATGGAGGGACAGGTGCAGGCGGGGAGCTTGGGCATTTCTACTTCTAAGTCCATCATCCTTTGTCTCTTTGTATTTGGAGGATTTATGTCTGTCATGCAAAGCCTCCACATTTTGTCAAATAGGGATGTTCACGCCTGTCTCTGTAAGAACTCTTTTGAGAAGAAGTAAAGAGCAAAGCAAATAAGCGCAGATACACACTATATTATCCCTTCTCCCATCTTTTCTCAATTTGTCTACCCATAGAGTTTCTCTGTAGTATCTGCAACAGCCTTATACTGCCTGTGGATAAAATGTTCTATCAAAAATCCCCTCTCCGGACGCTGGCTGGGCCACAGAGAAGAATGTGTGCTGGCTGGGTAATAGTCAGGGATTTCTGAAATTTCCATTAAGGGTGTGGGAAGCTTAGGAAAAAGCAACGTGAACACAGGAGACTGCCTTTGTTGGCATAAACTTCTGCTCACAGTGCTACAAATTATATAATCAGTTAATGCTAACACTGATTCCTCCCAAACTTAAAAAATAATATTTAACTGTTTAATCTGGTCACCTTTTCCTGACCACGTTCTTTTGTGATGCTTGAAAACCTTCCAATCACTAAGCAGAGTAACAATGATTAGAATCAGAAGGCAGTGGAATTTAGCTGGAAAAGCTATAAATTACTATTGTACCATGTGGATGCTTCCCAGGAGATGGGAAAAGAAAGGAATGACACAATTTTTAAATCATTCAACCTGAAATTTCAAAAGCGGTTAGGAAATAGAAATGAAGAAGAGGTCTTCCTCTTCCTAATATATGATTGTCCTTTGTAAATTTTTAAAAGTGTATTTACCATATTTATGCAATGCAATTAAATATGTGATTCCTTTTTCTTTGTTTGTTTTGTTTTGTTTTGTTTTGTTTGTTTGTGGGTTGTTTTTTTTTTTTTGTTAATTCTCACCCAAAGATATTTTTCCATTGATTTTTTTTTAAAGGGGAGTGAAAGAGAGAGGGAAAGACAGAGAAACATCAACGTGATGTGCGAGAAATACATCGATTGGTTGCCTCCTGCATAAGCCCGGACCAGGACTTAGGTCGGGGAGGAGTCTGCAACCAAGGTACTTGCCCTTGACCGTAATAAAACCAAGGACCATTTGGTCCACAGATTGACCCTCTAGCCTCTGAGTCCAACTGGCTAGGTGATTCTTAGTAACACTACCATGGACAATGTAACTAGATTATCTTTATGGAGCACTAGTACTTTCAAAGGAAGCTAGGAAACCTGATAAGTAAACTTCACTTTCTATCTAATGTGTTCAAAATCTTAATTGCTAGCAACAAATAAATGAAAAATAAAATGAATGATGTTTAAATGACTTCTAATTAAACAAACAGGTTTCAGGTGTGTCCATATTAGCAGTTAGTCAAGAGAAAACGGTGTTTGTAAAACATCCTAAATAAAATTATATATTTCACTATTTCCATTAACTGCAGAACTGCTTCTGGGAGGGATTGAGTGTGATGAATTATATTATTACGGGATAACATATGAGAACATGCCACTGGTGATAGAGCCTCAATCTCCTAGGATCTTCCACTAATTAGCGACATGGTTTTGGGCAGTCACTTAACCTTCAGAGTCTGTTATAGTCTCACCCACTGTTAACATGTATGTGTGACTTCTTTTATGCAGAATATATGCTTAGATTCTAGCTATTTAAATATAATAGTTGTTGTGGCAAAGACCACAAAATGTTCATCAGAATACGCCACCTTCTCTTAGGCACAAGGTAGACCCCCGCTTCCCTAGCAGTTACGGGTGTCCATAGACTGAGTTTTGGACAGTGGAAGACGAGTGGACAGGATATAAAACCTCCACTTCCCAGCGAGTTCATATGAAGATCACTTTAACAACCCCAAAAGCAAATGTCAAAGACTGTGTGGAGGAGGGTTCTCATGACCTGATGAGAGAGTTTCTATTGTGCCAAGTCACTGAAGCTTTTAGTATTTTTTGTCATAATAGATAGCACCGCCTTAACCAGCACCTCAGATTGCTCAGGCTGCCCCAGTGGAACACCCACCTAGACTGGGTAAGTCCTGAACAACAGAATCCATCTCTCACCGTTCCAGAGGCGAAGTCTAAGAGGGAGGCACCAGCACGTGGCCTTCTGTCAGGGCCCTCCTTCTGCTTCATAGCCGGACTTGCTTGCCCTGTCCTCACAGGACAGAGGAGGCTAGGGATCACTCTGGACTTCCTTTATAAGAGCGCTAACCCTACTCATCAAGTCTCCACACTCTTGACCTAATCACTTCCCTAATCTCTGTGCACTGAGGGCTAAGGAGGCCACTTACATCAATTGAGGAGAATGTTGAGCTCTGTAACTGGAAATTTGAGGAAGAACATCAGGCCTTCTCTAGGCCAGAAATCATATCATGTAGATAAGATTGAACTTACCACAGAGAAAAAGGCCAGGATCTAGAGAAACCACTGAAGGTATTACACTTCCTTTTGCAGGCTAGAGCTTATGAAATATGGATTCCAGGCCAGGATCAGAGAAAGGCAGCTATGGTAGAAGTGGAACCACTGCACTTTCTAAGTAAAAATATGTATAATATTTCTAGTGTTCATTTCCTTTTTGTTGTCTTTTGATATTTGTTAATGTATTAGTTCTCAATTCAACTTGGTTCAGACACCCTAAGGCTATGGTTGGCAAACTGTGGCTGGAGAGCCACATGCTGCTCTTTGGCCCCTTGAGTGTGGCTCTTCCACAAAATACCATGGCCTGGGCGAGTCTATTTTGAAGAATTGGCATTAGAAGAAGTTTAAGTTTAAAAATTTTTGCTCTCAAAAGAAATTTCAATCCTTGTACTGTTGATATTTGGCTCTGTTGATTAATGAGTTTGCCGACCACTGCCCTAAGGTATATCAAATAAGGAATTTGTGACTATCAGGTTTTACTTTCATATGTATCCCATAAGACAAGGATACCTCCTGTCAGTATCTTAGAATAAGACTAGAGGGCCAGTGCATGAATTAGTGCATGAGGGCAGGGGCAGTTCTGAGAGAGATTCGGGGGAAGGGGTGGGTGAGAGGGCTGGGACATGTGCCTGGCCTGTTCACCAGAGATTGTACCTGGAGGACTACTAAGGAAGAGACTGGCTGCCACCAGGCTGGTGGGCCTCTAAGGACAGGCCTCACCTGAGGGGTGCTCCTGCTGTGGAAGTGCACTGATCACCAGGGGACAGCTCCTGTGTTGAGCGTCTGCCCCCTACTGGTCAGTGCATGTCATAGCAACCAGTCATTCCAGTCTATATATCTAGTGACCAGTCATTCCAGTCATTAGGCATTAGGCTGCTGAGGTGTGTGTATATATATATATATATATATATATATATATATATATATATATATATATATATATATCCCTAGGCATGTAAGAAACTTGTAGTATAGCAAAGCAAGGAAATTTTATGAGTAGACAGAAGACAATTTTAAAACTAAGGTTATTGAGCCATCAAACATTAGGGAGATGGGATGTGTGCTCTTTTAAAAGCTTCCTTCTGCTAACATGCCCTTCACTTTATTCAGGAAAGGACTGAAAATTAGATAATAGTGATCCCGAAAGTGCCCAATTCATCACCCAAAGTACTTTAGATTACTACTGCAGCCAATGCATTGAAATGACCTGTTCAATTTTGTTTAAAGGTAAGGACTTAAATGGGAATCACATGGAGACAGAATGGTGGATGGCATATTCATGACCATTTTCAACAAATATTATTTTGAACCAAACATTAGCCAGGTACTGTATGAAATACTCAGTTAGGATTATATGGTTTCTACCCTCATGGATATTAAATATTACTGGGATACTGACAAATAAAACAGTTTAAAGTGACGCCGAGCTGGAGTGGCTCAGTGGTTGTGCATCAACTATGAACCAGGAAGTCAGGGCTGATTCCAGGTCAGGGCACATGCCTGGGTTTTCGGTTAAGTCCCCAATAGGGGATGTACAGGAGGCAGCTGATCAATGATTTTCTCCAATCAATGATAATTCTATCTCTTTCCCTTCCCCTTCCTCTATTAAATCAATGAAAAAAAAAATGTAGTTTTAGAGAATACTACAAAGTGATATGTACTGAGTGCCTTGGTAATATATACGTGGATCTCCTAAGTAATAAAAGTTACTTTCTTGTCACTTATCATGCAGTATACACTCTATGTTTCACAAATTTTAGCTTGTTCTACCTTTCCCACATCCCTAGGAAGTAGCTGTTATTACCACTCTTCATAGAAGAGAAGAATAAATATCAGAAAGGCTATATTAGCTTTCCCAAGTGCTTGAAGCTACTGAGTAGCCAAGCTGATGTTCGAGCCCAGGCCTCCTAATCCCAAACCCACGCCTAAGAGCCAGGGATGGCAAACCAGTAGAGGTGGCCTCAGACGTTACCGTGTGGATAGTGGAGGGCTCAACAGGCAAGAGTGCTTGCTGCAATTTACTGCTGATGTGTGTTGTGTTTCAGGTGTGGAATAGAGGAGTGGCAGCACAAATACCTTAAATGACATTGTCTTTGAAACCTGCTCCCCTTCAAACAAAATGTGAAGATGAGGGATTAGGAGATGATGTTCAGATCTTCAGATGGAGATCAAATGCTGTTTGCCTTAACATTCTCTCTCCCATCTCCCCCCCTTCCCCCACCCCCACCCCATTTTAACACCAAGAGTTTATTCTTGATTAGCTTGCTGGTCATGGGGCTAAGAACACACTTTACTGAGATGAACAATATCACAGTCAGACTGCCCTGCCACTACATACAATTCTAATACAATATTCTAATATCTATAAATGAAACCTGTTCTCTTAAATAGAATACCAAGTGGGGAAACAAAGATATTCTTGAAATGAAAAATTCATTTAAAATATAATTGCATAGAGATACTTAAATTTATATCTCAGTTTAAGGGTTTAGTTTCCTAGATCACTCCAAACAGAAACAGTACATGCTTGATATGAATGCTCTTCAATTAGCTCTGTCTCAGGAGGTGAGGTAACTAGGTAACTCTTTGGTGCAAGTAGAGGCTTCTGAGTCGTAAGCTGATGTATCTGAGTCATTGGCTTTATTTTTTTTTTAAACAGTAATTCTTAAGCAAATTATTTTATATGTTATTGTCAGCATCCCAGTAACATTTAATATCACTGAGGGTAAAGACAATATAATCCTAACCTAGTGTTTCATACAATACCTGGCTAATGTTTGGTTCAGAATACTATTTGTTGAAAATGGTCATGAATATACAACCACTCCATTCATACTCAGGTCACCATTTCATTGAAATACAGCACAGGTCTTGGGATAATACAGGAGACATTCTAAAGTCAATGAAGCTGAGATTTTTCTCTCACATCTGTGACTTTAGAATGCTTATGAAATATTTGTATTTTATTATAGGACAGTTCTAAATAAATAAAATAAATACTGCTCAATCCTACCAGGAGTCATACACAGAGCTAGTTATTATGATATGCACGAACTCACATAGTTCTTAGCAGAGTTTTGTTTCCACTGGCTAAATGAATTTCAGTGATTATTTATTCCTGAGGGTATCATAGACGGGATTATTATACATTTGAACAAGATTTTTAATTATGATATACCGCGTTGTCAGTGTACACAAGGTGTAATCACATTACTCAGGAAGTAAATACAGAGCCAGGAGTTAGCTGTCAGCACAATGATAAGTCTATCTGATCAGAGCCAAATATACGACTGATTCTCTCTGTCTAGCTCTGTCGGACATGGAAGCACCTTTTCTCCAGGGGTGATGGGGTTGCTTGCAAACCAACAAAGAAGCCAACAGAGAACATAGTAGCATACCTTGAAATTTCTCATCTGGTTGTGATTCTTTCGGATAACTGAATTAATACCTGAATTATCTCTCTATATCTGTTTATATAGTGTAGTGCCTACAGATAGAAGCTAAATAATTATTTTGGAGTAATAAACTATTTAAGAATTCATATGGTAACCACAGAATATACGACAGGCGTTCCTCCCCTGTCATATCTGGAATTGGAGATCTGGGTAGGAACCCACTTTCCTATTAGATCATCCCCCAAATCCAAAAATATACTTCTCAATACTTGATACAATACAAATGCAATACAAATTAAGTGAAAAAAATAAGAATGTGCATGCTCAGGAAAAAATTGGGGGGCAATTCTTATTGATAATGCAGGTTGATATACATTATAAATTGTTTCATGCAATCTAAAAAAAAAAAAGAAGATTTTAAAAAGAGAAGAGTTTCCCATAAAACATATGTTCAGGAATGTTTGCAAATCTGAAGCTTTCCTGTTCTTGCTGTGATGCACTCTAACCGTATGATAGATTCCTGAACAAGTGCACGCATGTTTTCCCGCTGCTTCCACTCAGGCATCCGAGAGCCCCACGCATTGAGCACCTCTCCCATCAAAAACTTCTTCCCCAACTTCCCTTTTCTTTGTGCTTATGTCAACTAGCTGTTAAAAGAAAGCAATATGACTTTACTAGTACCCATTAATAGGAGCATAATAAATAAGTAATTTTCCAAGGAGTGTTTGTTTTTATGGAGAGTTGCTCACTCACACACCAATATGTCTAATCAAAGTTTTAGGCATTCTGAATGATAAGTACTCTTGGATGTGGCTCTGTTAATATAATATACCATTTTCTATTAATTTTGTGATGCTATATTTAAAAAGAGATAAGCCTAATATTAATTGGAAGTTCAATATGCACTGCATTGCAATACACAATGTGTACATATATAGTTAAAAATTAACATCTTTCAGGAAAAGTTTATCTGGAGAACAAGCACAGGCACACAGTATGTATGATATGTATTTTTAAATTACCTTTATGAAATTTGAGCACGCCAATTATCCTCAGCAAATGAATTTAATTAGTTTATGCAGTTTATCCCTATTGAACACAAAACTGTTTCAAAATTAGAAGAGATTAGAGCCTTAGAATGCTCATCATGAAGTTAGTGTGCATTCCTGCATTCTGAAAATACCCTTCATGCTGGAACATACTGAATGAGCAACTTCATCAACAATATAAGGAATCCAAGGATGGACCTTTTATTCCTCTCAAGTACATTTACCACCCTTCTCTCCCATTGATTTAAAAAAAATTAATCTACAAAGATACTTTCCTCCTTTCTCTTCTTATCTTGGGTACATTCTCCTTCACCCTTTTCAAATGTATAACTGTTGTGCAAAGAGCCTGCGTTAAATATGAAGAATATGCCGAAACCGGTTTGGCTCAGTGGCAGAGCGTCGGTCTGCAGACTGAAAGGTCCCAGGTTTGATTCCGGTTAGGGGCATCTACGTTGGTTGCGGGCACATCCCCGGTAGGGGGTGTGCAAGAGGCAGCTGGTCAATGTTTCTCTCTCATCGACGTTTCTAGCTCTCTATCCCTCTTCCTTCCTCTCTGTAAAAAATCAATAAAATATATTTAAAAAAATTTTTTTGAAGAATATTCACAAGAGGGTACATATCATGTTCCATGTCTGTTGAGAATGTGTAATGTGTAATGCAGTGTATCACAAACTTGGAAGTTGTAGTTTGAATCATGATGGGTTATAAAGTCAATTTAAAGAATGATTATAGAATTTCTTAAAACATAGACTAGAATGGAACTGGATATGGCAGAAAACAATTTAAAAAAAACAGAGTATTTCATGTATAAGGATAAAGAATAATTATTGTTCAATGAGACTTGGTTCAGCATGTGTGTGAGTATATGTGTGTGTGTGTATAGTAGTAGTAATAGTAGTAGTAGTAGCAGTAGTAGTAGTAATAGGTGGCAATGTGCAATATATTGCTTACTCTGGATCATAGGCAAAATGTTTTGAAAGCTACTTTAATACAAAAAATGAGATCTAGTTGTAGTCTTCATGATGCTCTAGCCTATGTAATTCATAATCATATCCAAATGACTACTCCCTCTTTACAATCCAATATGACAGCACGTTTTCCCCTCCTATATCTAAACATGCCATAACATAATTTTATAGTTCATGTGACTAATTTGTTTATTCAGCTATTTTTATATTATTTTTAACCATACGCTAATCTTAAACTATATACAAAAAAGAGTATACCTACTACATAGCTTACTGTATTCATAAACAGATCATAAATATGAGGATCTTCATTTTAATTATAGTAGGAGCTGACATCAATATGACATTTAGTAACACATGATCAGCAACTCCACTTCTTTACTGCTTAGGCTATTTGGTCAAGAGAGAGCAGACCAGCAGCCACAGCAACTTCCTGAGGAGCAGCTGCCACTGCAACCGCACAACCCATCACACAGCCCACCACTGCAGCCATAGGCCCTGCACAACTCAACACCTAGATCCTTCAGTGATAGTAAAAATGGAGAGACAGAAGAACCAACACAAAGGAAAGAAAAGGATGAATTGCCAGAAAAGAAACTAAATGAAATGGAGATATGTAATATGTCAGAAAAAAAATTCAGCCTAAGGGTCATACAGTTTATAAACCAGATGGAAGAGAAAATGAACAACATATACAAGATCAATATGAAATAAAGACTAATATAGTTACAATAAAAAACACTATGGAAGCTTTCAACAATAGACTAGGAGAAGCAGAGGACTGGATTAGCAAATTAAAAGACAGGGAAGCAAAACACACCAAATCTAACCTACAATTGGAGAAAAAATTCAAAAGGCAGGAGAGCCTAAGGGAGCTTTGGGACAACGTGAAATGAAGCAACATACATATAAGTATGCCAGAACAACAGAAGAAGTACAAGGGTTAGAAAACCTATATGAAGAAATAATTTCAGAAAATTTCCCTGATTTGGGGAAGAAAAAAGTCACCCAAGAATAGAGTACCAAACAAAATGAACCCAAAAAGACACATACTACAGCATGTCATAATTAAAATGGCAAAAATTAAAGGCTTCAAGAGAGAGAGACAGAAGATTACCAGCAAGGGATCTCCCATTAGATTATCAAATTATATCCCAAAAGAAATATACCAAGCCAGAAAGGGATGGAAAGAAGTATACAAAGTGGTGCAAAGCAAGGTACTAAATCCAAGCATACTATATCCAACAAAGCTATCATTCAAAATTGAAGGAGAAATCAGGAACTTCACAAAAAAGGCTAAGGGAGTTTATTATACTAAGCCAGCAATGCAAGAAATGCTAAACGGACCTTTGTCAAAAGTGGGGGGAAGAAGGGAAAGAAGGAACACAGGTACAACAAATAAAAATGGCTATAAACAAGTACCTATCAATAATGACTTTAAACATAAAGGCCTAAAGCTCCAAGCAAAATATATAAAGTGGTTGAATTGATAGGAAAACATGACCCATATATATGCTGTCTATAAGAGACCCACCTCAGAACAAGAGACTCACAGAGACTGAAAGTGACGGGATAAAAAAATATCTTTCAGGCAAATAGAAATTTTTAAAAAAGAGCTTGGATAGCAATAGTAATATCTGACAAAATAGACCTCAAAGTGAAGTCCACAGAAGAGATAAGGAAGGCCACTTCATAGTACTAAGGGATTGCTACAACAAGAGGATATAACTTGTTGATAAAAATATCTGAACCCAATGAAGGAGCACCCAAATACATTAAAAAAAAAAAAAAACCAAACACAAAAATGTATGGAAGATATCAAGGGAGAGATCAACAGCAATATGATCATAGTAGGGGGCTTTAATACCACACTGACATCACTGGATAAATGCTCTAAACAAAAATATCAGCAAAGAAACAGCAATCCTAAATGACTCAATAGATCAGACGGACTTAAAATTAACATCTTCAAAACATTTCACCCCAAAGCTACAGAATATATATTCTTCTCAAGTGCACATGGGACATTTTCAAAGATAGACCCCATATATTGGGTCACAGGCAGAGTCTCTCCAAATTCAAGGATATTGAAATCATATCAAGCATCTTCTCAGACCATAATGGCATAATATTACAAATCAACTACAATAAAAATAATAAAATTTCAAACACTTGGAGGCTGAATAGAATGTTATTAAACAATTATTGTTTTACCAAAAAGATCAAATGAGAAATTGAAAATAGCCTGAAAATGAATGACAATAAAACTACAACAATCAAAAATCTATGGGAGCCGAAACTGGTTTGGCTCAGTGGATAGAGCATCAGCCTGAGGACTGAAAGGCCCCAGGTTCAATTCTGGTCAAGGGCATGTACCTTGGTTGTGGGCACATCCCTGGTAGGGAGTGTGCAAGAGGCAGCTGATTGATGTTTCTGACTCTCTATCCCTCTCTCTTCCTCTCTGTAAAAAAAAAATAAAATAAATATATATTTTTAAAAAAATCTATGGTACACAATGAAAACATTCCTGAGGGGGAAGTTCATAGCATTACAGGCCTATCTCAAAACAAACAAACAAACAAACAAACAAACAAAAAAACACAAGAAAAACTGGTAATAAATTTTCTAACTCTACAACTTAAAGAGATAAAAAAAAAGGGCAACAAGAAAAACCCAGAGTAAGCATAAGGAAGGAGATAATAAAGATCAGAGCAGAAACAAATGACATAGAAACAAACAAACAAAAACAACACAAAAGACCAATGAAACCAAGAGCTGATTCTTTGAAAGGATAAACAAAATTGAAGAACCTCTAGCCAGGCTCACCTAGAAGGAAAGAGAGAGGACCCAAATAAACCAGAAATGAGTCTAAATAACAACACACTCCACAGAAATACAAAAGATTGTAAAAACATACTATGAACAACTCTACTGCAACAAACTAAACAACCTATAGGAAATGGACATATTCCTAGAAAAATACAACCTTCCAAAACTCAGTCAATAAGAATCAAAAACTTTCAACAAACCAATAACTAAATAGGAAATTGAAGTACTCATAAAAATTTGCAGCAAACAAAAGCTCAGCCTGATGGTTTCATGGGGGAGTTTATCAAACATTCAAAGAGTAACTAAAACCAGTCCTTCTCAAACTATTACAAAAAATTCAAGAGGAAAGTATACTTCCAAGCTCTGGCTATGAAGCCAGCATTACCTTAATCCCAAAACCAGATTAGGAAACTACAAAGAAAGAGAATTAGAGGTCAATATCACTGATGAACATAGATGCTAAAATCCTCAACAAAATTCTAGCAAAATCTGATCCAGCATTAGATTAGAAAGATCATATATACCATGAACAAGTGGGATTTATTCCAGGGATGCAGGGCTGGTACAATATCTACAAGTCAATAAACTTATACATCACATAAACCAATTGAGAAACAAAAGTCATAATTATATCAATAGGTGCAGAAAAGGCATTTGACAAAATCCAACACACTTTCCTGATAATAACTTTAAGCAAAGTGGGAATAGAGGGATCATACCTTAACATAATAAAAGCCCTATATGACAAACCTAAAGCCAACATCATATTCAATGGGCAAAAACTATACCCATTTCCGCTAAGAAGAGGAACAAAACGAAGAAAAGGTTGCTACCTTCTGGAGGTGATGATTGGGAAGGTGATTGTCCTCTGCTTGACTAAGAAGCTTAAGGATAATAGTGATTATATCTGAGACACTTTATGATCTTATCAGAATCTCATCCAGGATCAATCAAGAGAGGTCACAGGCAGCAGCTCCACAGAATTTCCAAACCTTTGTCTTCCCCTCTCCAGTCCCAAAGCCAATCTTGTTTATGCATTGGGTAGGTCAATGTCAAAGCATATAGAAAAAGAAGCACACTCATCTGAAGGAAAAAATTGCTCTCGCTGGGTTTTATTTTATACTGTTCTTTATCATGTGCCTAAAATAGTTCCCCTTGGAAAAATCTCCCTGATAGCTCCAAGTACATATTTCATGATCTACAAAATCTAAATTAGCTCCATTCCTATCTAAAGTGACCCTTTTTCCCCTTCAGCTTCCATCTCAAACTTCTTATGCCTCATTTCATAAACTAAGAAAAGCTTGCCTGAATTATTGCTCTAAAGTACCAACTCAAATATTTCCCATAAATGTTTAATTAAATAAGAATTAAAAATTATTTCATACATTTATTTGAGATTATCTGGTATTAAAATTTTTAATTTATGTGACAATTCTGCTCATTTTACCCTTTCTCCTTCTCTCTCTTTGATTTTTAATATGGTTTCTCTCTATTCTTCTCTATCTTTAATTTTTAATAAAAATAATTTTAGCTAAGAAAAAATAAAAGATAATCCCATAGCATGCACACACACACACACACACACACACACACTGCTACATATAAAACATATTTAAAAGATAGGTTTCAAGTACCAATCTAGAATTAAAAACTCAGTACACTGCTGGTGCAGCCACTCTGAAAAACAGTATGGAGTTTCCTCAAAAAATTAAAAATGGAACTGCTATCTGACCCAGTGATCCCACTTCTAGGAATATATTCTAAGAAACCCAACACACCAATCAGAAAGAGTGTATGCAACCCTATGTCCATAGCAGCACAATTTACAATAGCTAAGATTTGGAAACAGCCCAAGTGCCCATCAGAGATGAGAGGATTAAAAATGTGGTACATTTATACCATGGAATAATATGCAGCTGGAAAAAAAAGGAGCTCTTACCTTTTGAGACAACTTGGAGAGACCTGGAGAGCATTTTGCTAAGTGAAATAAGCCAGTCAGAGAAAGACAAGCATCACATGATCTCAGTCATGTGAAATCTAATGAACAAAATAAACTGATGAACAACAACAACAACAACAAAAAATGGATCCAAAGGCTTAGAAGCATAGAACAGATTGTTGAATCTCAGAGAGAAGGCAGGGGTGGGGGATGGGGAGAGATTAACCAGGGAAGTTACATGTATATATGTATAGCCCATGGACACAAATGATAGTGTGGCAAAGGCCTGAGAAGAGGGAGGTATGCGGTGGAGAGGGTCAATGGGGGAGAAGGGGGATATCTGTAATACTTTCAACAATAAATTAAAAACAAGCCAATTAAAAACTTTACTGATCCTGCCATGGAAACCATTTCAAGAAATTTTTGGCTAATCAATGGTTAGAATGCCTATTAAGAAATACCACAGCCCTGGCTGGTTTGGCTCAGAGCATAGAGAATTGGCTTGTGGACTGCAGGGTCTCAGGTTCAATTCCTGGTCAAGGCACATGCCTGGGTTGCAGGCTTGATCCCCAGTAGGAGGTGCGCATGAGGCAGCCAATCGATGACTCTCTCATCATTGATATTTCTATCTCTCTCTCTCCCTCTCTGAAATCAATAAAAAATGTATTAAAGAAAAAAAAAGAAATACCACAAATTATGCCTAGCTGGTGTGTGCTCAGTAGTTAAGCATCTCCATATGAACCAGGAGGTCATGGCTCGATTCCTGTTCAGGATACTTCCCTGGGTTGCAGACATACAGTTGGCCAGGGAACAGAAAAAAAAATGCTCAATGTCACTAATCATAAGAGAGAGATGCAAATTAAAACTATAAAAAGGTATCAACTCACCAATGTCACAATGGCTATCCTCAATAAATCAACAAACAAGTGCTGGAGAGAATGTGGAGAAAAGGGAATCCTAGTGCACTGCTGTTTAGAATACAGACTGCAGTAGCCACTGTGAAAAACATTATGGAGTTTCCTCAAAATATTAAAAATGAAACTACTATTTAACCCAGTAATCTCACTTCTGGGAATATATCCTAAAAAATCTTAAACATCAGTCAAAAAGAACACGTGCACACTTATGTTCATAGCAGCACAATTTTCAAAAGCTAAAATCAGGCAAGAGCCCCAAGTGCTCATCAGTAGAGGAATGGATAAGAAAGCTGTGGGATACACTATGGAATACTATGCAGCTATAAAAAAAAGGATATCTATCTTATCCTTTGAGACTGCATGGAAGGACTTAGAGAGTATTATGCTGAGAGAAATAAGCTAATCATAGAAAGATAAGTTCCCATGATCTCATTCAAGTGTAATCTAACGAACAAAATAAACTGATAAACAAAATAGATGCAGAGACATAGAAGCACAGAACAGACTGAGGAATTTCAGAGGGAAAGTGTGGCTGGTATGGGTGGGGAGAGATTAACCAGGAAATTTATATGCATATATACATAGCCCATAGACACAGGCGGTCTATGGTGAAGGTCTGGAAGGGATGGGTGCAAGGTGGAGAGGGTCAATGGGATAAGAGGGGGAAAAGCATCTGTAATACTTTAAACAATTAAGATAAGCTTATAATAGATCACATGTATATTGTATTGTGTGTTCACCACCCCCAGCAAGTCTCCTTTCTTTTCCATTTATTTCCCCTTTACCCATTCTACCTCCCCCATGTCTTCTTCCCCTGGGCAGTCAATATATTGCTGTCTATGTCTATGAGGTGTTTTCCCTTCACCTTTCTCACCCAGCCACCCAACTGCCTGCCCCTTGGACAGCTGTCAGCCAGTTCTCCATCTCCATGAGTCTGTGTCTATTTTTTTTGTTAGTTTATTTTATTCATTAGATTCCACATGTAAATCACAGGGTACTTCTCACTGGCTTATTTCACTTAGCATAATAATCTCCAGATACTTCCATGTTGTTACAAAAGGTAAGATTCCATCCTTCTTTATGGCAGAGTGGTATTCTATTGTGTAAATATACTATATATATATATATATATATATATATATATATATATATATACACACACACACACACACACACACACACACACACACACACATATATATATATATATATATATATATATATATATATATATATATATATTTTTTTTTTATCCACTCATCTACTGATGAACACTTGGGCAGCTTCCAAATAATGATTATTGTAAGTAATGCTGCAGTGAACATAGGGGTGAATAAACTAAATTATTTTACACAAGAATGGCATCATCGAATAAGTCAAATGAAAGTGCTAAGTAGCGTAATGATAAACGAAGAAGGGTCTGTAAAGATTTGGGGTTCAAATCCTACCTCTTTTGACAATAATCAAATTATTTAATCTACTTCAGCTTCAATCTCTTCATTTATAAAATGGAAAACATGTATCTTCACAGTTCTCAAACTAATTTCAAAACTCAACTAAGACATTCATTTCTTATTTACAATATGCTACAGTTCTGATAAGCAAGATTACTTTATTTTTCATATGTGTACATTATATTTGCATTGCTTTCAATATGTAAACATAACTAGAATCCCTACACAGGAATCTGTGTACCAGTAGCTCGCCAGTAGCTTGCTGCCACCCTCCAATAGCTCTCTGCCTGCTGCCCTGACCTCCTGAGCTCCCTCTTCCACCCCACCCCCCCGGCCCCTTTTAATAGCTTGCTGCCCTGCCCCCTTCTGTAGCTTTCAGCAGCCCACTTGTAGCTCACTGTCCCATCCTCCTGCTGATCCGTGATCCGGTTGTTACACATTAGGTCATTAACCTTCAAGGCCTAATGACCATTTGCATATTATATCTGTATTATATAGGATTATTAGAAGCAAAATTAAATGTTTCCCAATAAGTGGATGCAAATAAATACTAGTGGTACCGTATATTCAGGAGTAGCTAAATATAAGCACCATTTGCATGTGGGCAAATTTCTTCTTCAGTAGTCCCAGTCATATGTCATCTTCATACCTTGGTCTGATACCTACTGGAACACATTCACCACTATCTCCAGGGTCTAATAACTGACATCCTTACCTCCTCCCTCTTAGTCATTACAAGAGACAAGCTTTAATCAATTTTCCTTAGTAAAAAGGATATTCTTGTCTTCTGTTGATCTATTCCAAGATATTTACAATTATGAAAGGTGAACAAAATGAAACCATTAAAGGAATAATAGTCACCTTCCATATTCTAGCAAATATTCCTTTAGAAACATGTGACCTCCAGAAAGGTCAACAAAGCATTATTATTTCCATAAATCATTGAATATATAAATTAATTTAATTATTGGCCATGATCCTTGGCTGCTGATCACTGACTAGATCTTCAAATTATTATCCATGATCTACATAGACATACTTTGTGTTTCTGTTCGGTAAGCAAGTAAGAATGAATTCCTTCAGTACTTTATTATTCATTTGCCAAAATTTGTAAAAGTAGGAAACATTATACCTCATATAATAATTCTTCATATAAAGGCATTAGCTAATATCTACTCATTAGCTAAGAAACTGAAAATTAATTTTTAATGAACTCAACCAACATAAATGCTCATGAGAATTGTAAACAATGATAATCATCTATGGGGAAAAGAGACAAGAATAAACAGTGGTAGTAATGATATTATTAGTTCACATTTATTAGTGCTGCCTCTATGTCAAACACTGTGATAAGCACTTCTGCTGCATCATTTAATTTAATGGCCAAAAACAGCTTAAGAAGTATTATTGAATCATGCTTAGTTAAGGAAACAGAACTAATGAACTTAAACAATTCCCCAAGTTTAACTACATTGTATGATAAATGATAGAACCCAATTTTCATCATAAGTGAATCAAGTCCATAATTTGCATTCCTAATCAATCACTCTAGCCTATTCTCTCCAATTGATTTCTATCATTGTCTTTCATGTGGTAAAGCATGTTATCATGCTAACATTGTTCATCAACAAAATGATAAATAATACTAATTATTTGTAGCATTGTCATTGCTATTCCTAGTAACAAAGATATAATTAGGACCTTTCCAGATATAATTAGGACCTTTCCAAAGTATGGAAAATAGAAAAAATATAATATTAGCTTTAAGAAAAACAAACTTCATAGAAGTTTTTTAAAATGCAATTTCACATGTATATAGTAATTAATTATTTTTTAAATTTGAACTAATTATAACAAGATATCCACTTTTGTTTTTAGCCATCTGAAGTTATCTTTTGTAGGTTTGGTTTGGAAGAGTGAATAAATCTATTCATATCATATCATGGGCATCTGAAAACATAAAATTATAGGGTATCAGGAAAGGATTTTTCTATTAGTGCAAGATATTAAACTCTGGATAAAATTTTTACAGTTCATCCATCCAGTTCATCTTCTTGCTTCCCAAAAGCTATGCCAAGATGACTACAGTTAAAACAGCTTTTGGCAAGGCAAGCCCTGGGCACAAGTTTTAGATTACTTTTCCCGACTCTAGGTGGGAAAATCTTGCATTGACTGAAATTGTTCTGCTAATACACAGGGAGGAGAAGCCATTTATTCAGCCAGATATTTCCAACTTCAATTGCTCCCCAGAGCAAAAAACAGGCACTTTAGGAAACTCACTCACTTTTTCAGACCTCTTGGGAAGTTTGCAAGAACTGTTCCAAAGTGCTAAATGGTACCCCAGTGAGCTCTGAAAATGCATATAGTTAACAGAGTACCAACTCACTTTTCAGACTTAGCTTATACTTTAGGGGGTGCATCTAATTTAATATTTTATCGTGAGTTTCTTTTGGTGGCTCGCTTTATAGCTATTTAGTTGCCATAGCTATAAAATGATCTAGATTAGTATAGAGCATCCCAAGACAATAATGTAAAGAACTCTAAAATGTTTTCAACAATGATATAAATCCTCAGAATGTGAAACATGGAAATATAGCCACCTGAATGCTAGATGCCTTTGAAATAGGATGCTAACTTTACTTTTATTGTGAGGAAAAAGAAAAGAGAACTTATAATGAACTTGTCCAGTGGCTAACAAAATGAAAAGGACCTCAGCCCCAGAGTCAATTAGCATACTTAATGTATTCTTCTTAATGTGCAAAAGTATATTGGCTTGTATTTAAATAAATCGCCTCTTATTTCCAATGGGTGGACAGAAATTTCAACATGTTTTATGGATGTGTATGACATGTTTTTACTAGCACAGAATGTTATAACAAGTAAATTTTATGTGCATATTAGTGCCTAGTGTGCTCTCAACTATCTAGACATCTTAATATTAACATTCATTCCTTGTCAGCCACTTGATCCCATTGCTAATTTTCCTGTTCCTCTCCTTGAAGTCTGCATTGCTTACTTGACATCCTGACATTTCACATTCTCTTATTTTTTCTTTCTTCATTTCCCTTTTCTGCCTCTCAATGTTCTTCTCTCCTAAACCATATGTCACTACGAATTTATTCATTCTTCTTCCCAAGTCATTCCTTTAATAAAATGAGTGACCTACTCTAAGCTATGCAGCATTCATCTTATGGAGGTCTATGGTTTTTATTTCCTCCACACATTCTTAAAGATCGTAGAAAAAAGCATTACACCTAATTTTATGTGAATGTCTCTATACCATGGTCATGTCTGGTGACCAATTCAAATTTGATGTCTAAGTCACACTATCATGGACATAAGTCATTGAAATGTCTTGTCCCAAAGACTCCCCAGAGCAAACTGTCCTTGGGTCAGGCTAGATCAGATGACATCACTGCTTTAGGCTTTTGGGAGTTACCATCTCAGGACTTTTTAAGTCCTCAGTGTCACTGATATAAAATGATAATAGCTTATGAAATATCAACTTATATTTCAATGGTGCTTTATATTCTTCAAAATAGTTCTACACATAGCATCTTACTTCATGTTCATAAAACTATGGGAAGTAAATGATTTGAGGGGAAAAAAATCCCTAAATTGTATAGCCATTTTTTATACAATGAAACAAAGATAAAAAAAAAAGAGTAATCTGCTCAAATCCCCATTAGTAAGTATTATGACCTAGGCCCTAATTATGGTCAAATATTAATACAATGCTATTGTATAATTCATACAAACACACTTAGACATAACAGAACAGGAATTATCAATATATTAGTCAAGCTCTCACATTGCAGGGAGCTGGTGGGAGTGGAGAGGAGACTTGTTTTTGTGAGTCTCAGGGGAAAAGAGGAACAGGACTGCACCATAGATAAGAAACATTACATAAATACATATATGGCCTCTGATTAACTTCTTGCTTTTACTTTGTTTCTCTAACATCTTTTAATCAGAGTCCTCATTAGTTTGCCTCAAAGTACCATAAAGAAACAAAAGAAAAACATTTTTAAGAATGTGTTCCACCCCCACAGTAGACAAGACATGAAAAAAAAAACCCTAAATGTCCATCATGAATGAATGGACAAAGAAAACTTGAGATATACAGTATTATTCAGACTGGAAAGAAGGAAATATTGCCGTTTGTGACAATATGGATGGACCTGGGAGGCATTACTTAAGAGAAATAAACCAGACACCGAAAGCAAATATTGCATGATCTCACCTACATGTGAAATCTAACATAGTTGAACTCATAGAAGCAGAGAGTAGAATGGTAGTTGCCAAGGACTAGGGGATGGAGAAAATGGGGAGGCGTTGGTCAGATGGTACAAAGTTTCAACATGCAAAATAAATAAGTCCTGGCTATCTACTATTATAAAAAGAGTGTGCTCCACTGCTCCATCTGCTAGACACCCTGGCTATACTTCCCAACTTCTCAACTGTCTTAATAGTGTATTAGTACAAGCATCTTTCCCTGGTTTCTTTGGGTAATATATCTCACCCCATATGGATCAACAGGAGAATTTGGAGTCCACTAGACTTAATAATTCTTAAAATGTCTGTCAAAATATTAACTTCTGCATTTGTGTATGAACACTTAACATGTGCCCCTTGCATTGTCGTCTTTATCATGAGTCAGCAAATATTTTAAGCTTTGCAGACCCTAAGGTCCTTGCTGCACCTACTCAACTCGGCCATTGTAGTACAAAAGCACAATAGACACTATGTAAAGAATGAGTGTGCCTACATAACCATAAAACTTTATTTACAAAACAGGTGGCAGTTTGAATTTGGCTCACTGAACACCATTTATTGACTCCTGGTGTATATACTAGTAAAGTCAATGCCAAACACAGTACATTTTTCTCCACCAGAACAACCTATAGATTTTTTAGAAATAGGTTAATGCATACTTGCGAAGGTCTGGATTCCTCCTGTCTGTGAGTCTAAGCCTAATTTCTGCCTTCAGAAGGAAGCTGTCTGCCTTTGCTTGCCATCCTCGTAAGTGGAAATGCCAATTATCATTTGCTTTATTGCAAATTCAGTTTTTAAATTTCTATGTAGTATTGTATTTTCTTTACTCAGTCTAGAATTTTTTATTCCCTTTCATATGCTAATGCACGCAAGACAATTCCTCAAGTCCCTTCATCATGTTCTCAAGCATGGCCACCACATCACTTTCATTACACAATGGCCCATTCAACTTTCCTAACTTTCAACGCTCTGCTTTCTTCTTATATGCCCCTCAGCAATTCAGCAGTGCGCCATGCCCAAACTATGCATATCAGTAATCTTGTCAAAATATTATGCTTTACACTGTGGAATACTATGCAGAAGTAAAAAAGAAAGACCTCTCACACTTTGAGACAGAATGGAGGGACCTGGAGAGTATTATGCTAAGCAAAATAAGCCAGCCAAAGCCCTAGGCGATTTGGCTCAGTGGATAGAGCATAAGCCTGCAGACCAAAAGGTCCTGAGTTTGATTATGGTCAAAATCTCGTACCTCAATTGCAGATTCCACCTCAGCCAGGCCCGGTCAGGGTGCCTGCAGGAGGTGCATTGACCACCTCTTGGTCCTTCCCCCTTTCCCCAGGCCTACAGGCTCTGATTGCAGCATGACAAACAGGGAACCACCATGGGGAACAGGATGGATGGTGACAGAGTGGGACTGGGGACTGGCAAGCGAGTGAAAAATGGCCCTGATTGCAGGCTAAGCCTAGGGACTCTACCCAAACACAATTTTGTGCACTGGGTCTCTAGTACTATATAATAAAGAGGCAATGTGCAAATTGACCCTCACACCATCACAAGATGGCTGCCTATGACCAGGTCAGCAGGAGGTTAGGCAGGGATGACCAAATAGCAGGCTGTGTGGGGTGACCAGGCCAGCACGGGGGCAGTAGGGGCAACCAGGATGGCAGGGAGGGACAGTAAGAGGCGACCAGGCCAGTAGGGGAGGGGAGGGCAGTTAGGGACAACCAGGCCACGTGGGGTGGGGGATGCAGTTGGAGGCAACCAGATTGGCAGGGAGGCAGTTTGGGGCAATTAGGTTGGCAGAGGGGGGAGCAGTAACAGGTGGCAGGGCTGGTGGGGATGTAGTTGGGGGCAATAAGGCCAATAGAGGAGGCAGTTAGGGACAACCAGGCCAGCAGAGGGGAGCAGTTGGGGGTGACCAGGCCAGCAGAGGGGGGCAGTTAAGGCGTGACCAGGCTGGCAGGGAGGGGGCAGTTGGGGGAAACCTGGCCAGCAGCATCTCATAATCCTAAACAACAGACAGTCGTACATCCCCTAGGGGTCCCTAATGGGAGAGGGTGCAGGCTGTGCTGAGGGGACACCCCATTCACAGATTTCATGCACCAGGCCTTTAGTACATATATAAAGCCCTAATATGCAAATAGACCAAACAACAGAACAACTGAAAAACCAAACAACCATTCACTAAGGCAGTGTTTTTCAACCTTTTTTGGGCAAAGGCACACTTGTTTCATGAAAAAAATCACAAGGCACACCACCATTAGAAAATGTTAAAAAATTTAACTCTGTGCCTATATTGACTATATATAAAGTAA
This sequence comes from Pipistrellus hanaki, assembly GCF_964339955.1. Lineage (NCBI taxonomy): Eukaryota > Metazoa > Chordata > Mammalia > Chiroptera > Vespertilionidae > Pipistrellus > Pipistrellus hanaki. The sequence goes on from NC_140513.1 coordinate 62,297,644, forward strand.
TTCTCTTGAATAGGAATCAAATAAACACAAAGAAAGTATTTTATAATTACTTTATTATGAAATATTAAGTAAACAAAATAGTGAAAAATTATAAAATTCTTGTCTTGTCTGCACCTACGGCACACCAGGCAACATCTCGCGGCACACTAGTGTGCCACGGAACAGCGGTTGAAAAACACTGCACTAAGGGGGCGCACACAGAACATGGTGGGTATCAGTCATTGCGGGATGCTGGAGCAGGTGAGTGGGTGCACCAGACTAAGGTGGGGCACCAGTTGCTATCATCAGGATGAGCCTCTGGTGGTTACTAAAAATTCTTTGCAGCAAGTCCCGTCAGCAGGTGTGAATGGCGGCTGCTGGCCCAATCATCCCTCAGGGTTTCTCCACCTCCCACTGCTCCTGAGGGGCAACTGGGGCCAGCAGCCACCTCTCATACCCGCTATCAACAATGGCTCTAACACACCAGCTGCTGGTGCAGGCCCCAATCGCTCTGCACTGTCAGTGGATGCGAGCAGGACTAGCAATGTCAGATAGGGGCTGTGGGAAGATAGAGGACTGGGGGCCACAGTGGGAGAGGCCGGGTGGGGGTGTGGAGGATGGGCTGAGACCCACCTTGTGCCCACTGCAACCTCACAGCCCGCAGTTCCTTTCAAGGAGCAGGAATCCGTGCACTGGGCCCCTAGTCTTATGGATAATAGCCATTCTACAAGAATATATATATATATATATATATATATATATATATATATATATATGTGCAAAGGAATACTACTCACCCCTAAAAATGGTGAAATGTTGCCATTTACAACAATGTGGATAGATCTTAAGAGTATCATATTACGTGAAATAGTCAGATGCAAAAGGACAAGAACCATATGACTTTACTCAGATGTGGGATATAAAACACAAAGCAACACCCAAACAAAACAAATTCATAGACATAGACAACAGTACGGTGGTTGTTACCAGAGAGGAGAGGATGTGGGGAGGATGAAGAGGGTAAAGGGAGTCAAATATCGGGTGATAGGAGGAGACTAGACTTGGTTGTGAGCACACAATGCAATGTACAGATAATGTATTAAACATTGTACACCTGAAACTTATATATTGTTATTAATCAATTAATTTACTTTTAATATTTTCGTGGGTTTTGCTACATGCCAAACAATTGTGCTGTCTTTCCACACATCCAGACATATTTTTAAGTCAAAACTACAAAAGTAACCCATTTAAGCAGTATAAATAAAGCCTTGAGACAAAAGAGAGAAGGAATGCAACATATAACACAGAGCATACATTTTACTCTGATTAAGATGATATATATAATAGTAATAACTTGGAGTTTAGGCTCCAAACTACGCTTCCCAGTCTTGGTGGCAAAGAGAGAAATAGACCACTTCTTCCGGGGGTGCAGCCACACGTGTGATATGTATCCACCTACAAATAAATGGGCTTTGCATTTCTTAGGAGAGAGGAGGCACTCCAGCTCTTGAGTTTATTGTTAACCTATGGCACACGTCTGTTACTGATGTGCCCCGTTAGTGCAGGAGGCTTGATGAAAAGGTGACTGAGGGGTGCTTTAGCTGAACCAATTGCCTCCTCTCCTGGTCTTCCCTCCTACTGATCATCTTACTTTATACGAGGCATATTTTATTTAGGGCAGCGGTACAGAACCGCCCAGGTCTGCCACTTACTCTGCTTACTGAAGAGGAGAAAGTATGACCTTCACATCCCTATTGCTCCTGGTGATTGGTGCAATACCTTCACCATAATGGGTGCTCTGGAAGTGTTAGTGGTACTAGATTAAAAGTTAAGCATTTAAATTTACTTATAGGATGCAAGAAAACAATGGTCAGTACAAAACAAAACAAAACAAACAAACAAACAAAAAAACACCTAAAAACACCCACATTTCTTGTGATACAATATGTTTCTAAGCACTGATTACCAGGTTTCTCCCTATTCCTTTTATTAAGAATCAAAGAAGCTTAATCCCTACTACACAAGTTGCATCATAATTAATAAAATAAGTTATAATATGAAACAACAATGCTCAGTGGGGATATTTTTCAGTGGATTTGCTGGGAAGATAAAATTCCCTGAGACAGAAGTTGCAAATTCAGCCACCTATCTTAAGGGGAGAATGAACTTAAGAAAGCGATGGCACATGATTGCTGATGACATATGCTTAACAGCCCTGTGTTTTGCTGAATGTTCCTGCTCATCGTTTAATGGGAGATCCATATAAAATTCCACTTACACCTGAGTGCTTAAGGTAAAACACCTAAATGGCTAACATATGTTCAAAATGATTTAGACCCTCATCTTCTTGGGTATGTGTATATACATCTCCTGAAAAGAAATGCAGTATGACATCAAGAGAAATGGAACTAATGAACCACCTTATGGAGGGAAAATTCAAACACAAATATACCACATAGTACAGATACAGGTAAATGTTTAAAAGTCAGGCTACTTTTAAATCTAACAACATAGGCAAAATTTTCAATCCCTTTTACTTCCAAAAAATCATGATTGTACTGTCAAGTGAGTCAACAAAGAATTCCTGCTTTGTCAGTTTACATGAGTATAGTCTTGGGGGGGGGGAATGCAAGCAAGCTCTATACTATGGCTTTATTCATTTATTTAGCTCTAGTAAGTGTCTCAAAGGATAGGAAAGGCAGAAAGCCAAGAACACAAGCTCCACTCGATGGGAACAATATTCATCATTAGTAGGCAGTTATTAGATCCACTACTTGGCTGCCAGAAGCCAAAAGGGAGACTGGTCTTGGCAGAGTTTACAGCGAAAGGTAAGAAAGAGCTGGACCAATCAAAATGGCACATGTTTCATTAGGAGGAGAAGAAGAATAGAAGTAATGGCACAGAAATGAGTATGACAATGAGTAGTGGATGAGACTGGGCTAATTTGAGTAAAGATGCATTGGGGGTGGGGGGCGGAGCAGTTACAACAGGCAATGTGTAAGCTTTAAAGGAAGCCAGAATAATTGAAATTTAGTTTAAGATTCTAGTAAGTCAAGGAGGCAATACTAATTTTAGGCAAAGGCATGGGAGCAAGGAAGCGTTTTGTTCTGCTTTGAAGGAAGATTAGCCTAGCGAGGTGAATCAAAGGAGAGGAGATTATTGTCTCAGAGGCTCTTTTTGAAACACTGGCTTATGTGCAGTTCTTTGCTATGCTCTCTACTAGACTGAATACTGCACACAAACAGAGACTATTTGGAGCAATTCTCTGATTGGAGAGCAGCACAAGGCTTTTCTTCTTCTTTTTTAAAAAAATCTTTATTGTTGAAAGTATTACATATGTTCCCCTGATCCCCCCATTGACCTTTTCCAGCCAGCCTTCGCCCCCCCCCCCCAGGCCTTGTCTCAGTCCATGAGTTATGCATATATGCATAAAAGTTCTTTGGTTGATCTCTTCCCACCCACCCACCCTCACCTGCCTTCCATCTGAGGTTCACAGTTTAGTTTGTTCAATGCTTCTATGTCTCTGGATCTACTTTTGTTCATCAGTTTTTGTTATTCATTAGATTCCACAAATGCATGGAGATCTTATGATACTTATCTTCCCCACTTCTAGGAATATATCCTAAGAAATCAGAAAGAATGTGTGCACCCCTATGTTCATAGCAGTGCAATTTGCAATAGCTAAGTTTGGAAACAACCCAAGTGCCCATCAGCAGATGAGTGGATGCATGTACACAATGAGATACTACGCTGCTGTAAAAAAGAAAGAACCTTACCATTTGTGACAGCATGGAAGGACCTGGAGAGCATCAGCTTAGCACAAATAAGACCGTCCTGTCCTGGTCAAAAGGCCACTCAGGCTGTTGAATATGTAATTAGGAAACCAACAAGTAGTTACTTGAATGCTATGGAGGCAGCATTGTGTTAGTTACAGTTTTTTGATCCATTCCTCTACTGATGGGCACTCGGACTGTTTTTAAATCTTACCTACCGTGTTTCCCCGAAAATAATACATCCTCCAAGAGAAAATAAGACCTAGCACATGGAAAGATAAGACATCCCCTGAAAATAAGACCTAGCGCAACTTTGGGAGAAAAAAATTAAGATAAGACACTGTCTTATTTGGGGAAACAGAGTATTATACATTGTGCTGCTATGAACATAGGGGTGCCCACCACATTTTGTTAGAATTTTATGTTCTTTCTGGTTGTGTTTCAGGTTTCTTGGGATATATTTCTAGAAGTGGGATCACTGGGTCAAATGGGAGCTCCATTTTTTATTTTTTGAGGAAACTCCATACTGTTTTCCTTAGTGGCTGCACCAGTCTGCATTCCCACGAGCAGTGTATGGGGATTCCCTTTTCTCCACATCCTCACCAAAACTTGTAGTTTGTCGGTTTGTTGATAGCCATTCTGACTGGTATGGCGTGACACCTCATTGTTGTTTTAATTTGCACCTCGAGGATAATTAGTAACTTTGAACATTTTTTTCATATGCCTTCTGGCCTCTGTATGTCCATTTTGGAGAAGTATCTATAGGTCTTTGCCTACTTTTTAACTGGATTGTTTGTTTTCTTTTTGTTAAATTGTATGAGTTCCTTACATATTTTGGAGATTTCCCCCTTATTAGACGTATCATTAGAAAATATGTTTTCCCGTGCAGTGGGCTCACTTTTCACTTTGTAGAGGGTTTCTTTTGCTGTGCAGAAGCTTTTTAAAAAAATTTTATGTAGTGCTATTTATTTGTTTTCTCCTTAGTTTCCTTTGCCCTAGGAAATCTATCCATAAACATATTGCTATGAGAGATGTCTGAGATTTTGATGCCTATGATTTTTCCTAGTATTTTTATAGTTTCACAACTTACATTTAATTTTTGTATTCATTTTGTGTTTATTATTATATATGGTGTAAATTGATAGCCTAGTTTTATTTTATTTTGCATGTTCATATCCAATTTTTCCATTACCATTTACTGAAGAGATTGTCTTTTCTCCATTGTATTATCCTGCATTCTTTGTCAAATATTAATTGAGCATAATGGTTTGGTCCATTTATGGGTTCTCTGTTTTGTTCCACTGATCTATATGTTTGTTCTTGTGCCAGTATCAGGCTGTTTTGATTACAGTGGCTTTGTAGAATAACTTGATATCTGGTATTGTGATTTCTCTAACTTTGTTCCTCTTTCTCAAGATTTCTCCAGCTATTCAGGGTCTTTTTTATTCCATATACATTTTTGGAGTATTTGTTCTAGGTCTGTGAAATATGCCATTGGTATTTTAATAGGGACTGATTTGAATCTATAGATTGCTTTGGGTGGTATGCACATTTTAATGATGTTGATATGACCAATCCATGAACACAGTATATTCTTCCACTTGTTTATCTCTTTTTTCAAAGTCCTATAGTTTTCCAAGTATAGGTCTTTTACCTTCTTGGCTATGTTTATTCCTAAGTATCTCAATTACTTTAGTTAACATGAAGGTAGACATCCTTTTTCTTGCTCATATTCTTAGATGAATTGGTTTTAGTTTGTGCTCGTTGAGTATGATGTTGGCTGTAGGATTGTCATATATGACCTTTATTGTGTTGAGGTATGACCCCTCTCTTCCCACTTTGCTGAGAGTTTTTACCAAAAAAGGATATTGGATTTTGTTGAATCCTTTTTCTGTATCAATTGACATGACCATAAGATTTTTGTCTTCCAATTTGTTTATGTAATGTATCACATGTATTGATTTGTGAATATAACTGCCTTGCTTCCCTGGCAGAAATCCCATTTGGTCATGTGTATGCTTTTTTAATATATTGCTGGATTCCATTTGCTGATATTTTTGTTGAAGATTTTAGCATTTATGTTCATCTGGGATATTTGCCTGTAATTCTCTTTCTTTGTAGTGTCTTTATCTGGTGTTGAAATTAGGCTGATGCTAGCTTCATAAAAAGAGCTTGAAAGTGTTCCTTCCTCTGGATTTTTTTGAATAGTTTGAAAAGGATAGGTGTTAGTTCTTATTTGAATGTTTGTTAAAACTCCCCTGTGAAACCATCCTTACCAGGCTTTTGTTTGCTGGGAGTTTTTGTTTGTTTTTTAATGATTGCTTCAATTTTATCAGTAATTTTGAGCCTATATTCAAGTTTTCTGATTTCTCCTGATTGAGTTTTGGAAGATTATAATTTTCAAGGAATATGTGCCTTTCGTCCAGGCTGTACAGCTTGCTGGAATATAGTTGTTGATAGTATTTTTTTATGATCCTTTGTATTTCTGTAGGGTCAGTTGTTACTTTGCCTATTTTTTTCTGATCTTGTTTATTTGGGTTCTCTCTCTTTGTTTCTTGATGAATCAGATTACCATTCTAATAAGACCACTGCCTATAGAGACAAATTCAATTTTAGAAAATGATTCATCTACTGTAACAATATGGTGCTTGATGAGAGTGGGAGTAGTGGCAGAGAAAAGGGGAGCATTATTGAAATGTGTTTCCTACATTATGCCATAACTCCTAACCCATTGAGGTTCATATCATGATCATTTTCCCACTACAGATACAGAAATTTGCTGAAATGTTTGCTTAGCAGTAACTCCACTTTGATGAAATATGTTTTAATTTGAAGATTCCTGCTAAACTTTATTATAAATCTTATTTCTACCACTTTGTTGTTGCCTTTAGTTGTATTAAACCTGTCTGGTGGCAAAATGGATGAGCTCCTCCCTTAGTGAAGCCATACAATGACTCATATTGTTCACCAAGAAGAAGAGAGTCCTTTTATTGATAGAATACCAATTACAGTTCCCTGATGCCCCATTCACAGTATTGACTCTAACAGATTAAGAAAATGTTCCCTTTAGATTGCATTTGTTTTTCAAACATTTGTGTAGCCCCAGACTAAAAAAAAAAAAAAAAGAAAAGAAAAGAAAGAAAGAAAGAAAGAAACATGAAACAAGAGATAAATTTGAAAACCCCTGATTATTGAGAGTAGGAGCAAAATAAAGAACGAAGTGAATCTCATACCACTGTGAGGGATCATTTCCAGGTCAGTGCATGTTACATCTTCCCTTTGCAAATACTAAAACTGTGAAACTCTGGGACTTCGATGAAATATTAGGTTACTTTTTAATATATTACAGTGATAACTCATACTTAAAATATTGCTATGGTTAAATGTCAAAAAAGTGTACAGATAATATCACAAAGAAAATTCTAAGTCATATTCACTGTTTGATAATAACCAGTTCCTCAGGTAATATTCCCTCCACTTTATTATCAAAAGAATACTATAGTTATCTCTCTTATTCCTAGCCTATTATGAAATTGAAATTTTACCAGCCTGAGTTTCATACAGACAGGGGTTATATTTCCATGATAGTACCAATGACTAAACAGTATAATTTGGTAAATGATTAAGTAAAGTTTAGAATTTTTCACTCTAGTCATGATCTTAACATAATGTACTTGTCTTTTTTCATTTCTTGATTTTCTTACTTCTTTAATCTATTATATTTATATTAAAAATATTTATGTTATATGTAGAAAAAATAGTATATACATTTATAAAGAGTGTGATATCAACCATGCAATTTGAAAAAATAATGAAAGGAAGTGTCCCAAAAAAATAGGAATAATTTCTAAATTTTGAATCTCTGGTACTTATCTTCCTTTTATTTGTTATTAATGTTCAATTATACAATAATTAATATGTAATATTTTATGACTGGAAAACAACATTTCCTTAAAACACCCCACTATAATTCTTGTTGATCTAAATAACATAAGCTCTGATAGGCACCTAACCCTATATGAACCACCTCTGTGGATAAGACTTGTGTCTGAGTTTCCTATAGAATCATGCCTGGTATTTTCCACATTCATAATAAATAAAGTCATTACAAATCCATGTATCTGGATAATATGGCTAAAATATATTCCACCATTTAGTAGCATTATATTTGAACTGAACAAAATAACCAGAAAATAACAAAATAAAAATAATCTATTTTAAGAATAATAACATTTAAGAAGTGACACTTTTTTTTCAATAAAAGTATAACTATTATGTCATTTTTTAATCAATATCATAAATCAGAGCTTAGTTTACAGAGAAAATGCACAATCTAAAAAGAGGATTAACAAAATAACTGGTAATACCCTATATGACATGCAGTAAACAATACAGAAAACATAAAAGAAGATTAAAAATATGTAGTTAAAATAAAAAGTCAACTAATTGCCAGGGGAAGCTGAGGCCTAGATCTTACTCATCAAGTAAAGAATTGCTTTCAATTAGAATAACCTATGAATCTGTAAGACAGAGGTGGTTTTACATATTGTTTTTCTTGAACCAAATTGTAAATGACTCTTGTTTAATTATTTTAAGATTTCCAAAGTACAACTTCATTTTTAGAAAAGGAACTTTTATGTTAAATAGAATTGGGTTCAAAGTCTGCTTAAAAACATAATTGTGTTCTGGACAATTTATTTAACCGCTCGAACCTTTACTTTTCCTTAAAGAAAATGGTGATGCAAAAAGGAACACATGAACTATTGTATGCAGCGTAACTAACACAGTGCACTTAGTAACTTAGCTGGTGGGACAGGGGAAGACCTTCCCTTGCCATTGCCAGAAAGAGATTAAACTTGAGGAATGTAGATGATGCCAAACTTTTCCTGATTTTTAGGCAAAGAAACTATACTAAAGTCTTACAGAGAGTGTGACCCCTAACTAGGAAGTGCAGTGTATCTTAAATATGGCTATCTGCAAAGCCTTCTCACTCTCAGCAAACTCAGGAACTTGCAAAATGTGAATGTCTGAGACTATAGTAAAAGCTGATCCATCTTCCAGAGCCTATCTTCTAGCGACTCACATAAAAGTTACAACGGCAAATTGAATCATTTCATCTGTGTCAAGAAGGCTGACCAGTTATTTGAGGATTCTCAGAAGCAAGAGACCTCTAAAATATGTGTGGGCAGACACATGTGAAATGGAAATGTGTGCAGTCATTGAGGGAGTGTTTCAGGTGATAAAATCACAGAATCATTCATACATTGTGTGTGTGTGTGTGTGTGTGTGTGTGTGTGTGCCCGCGCGTGTGTGAGAGGGGGGGGGGGGGAGGGAGAGGAAGAGGGAGATTACAAATATATCCCCAATTCTTCATAGCTTATTTGACATGTGACTTTAGTGCTCTTTCCATCAATAAATGGAATGTATTTATCCTTTAAATCTAGACATGCTTTAGGACTCGTCATGTCTCATAAAAATGGTAGAAATGGTGATGTATCTTTTCTGAACCTCAGCAGGCCATGCCCTGGTTTTTAGAGTCCTGCTCATCAGGGGAACAAGGCCAGGTAGCCCAACACGCAATAAGCCTGCCTTGTGAGGGAAGCCACCGGAATGACTGTCAGCATAAAATCAGAGAATAAATGAGCCAGACAAGTTAGCCAAAGCATGGATAACAGTATAACTACCCAGCAAACGCACCTATTCTTGAGGAGTGACAAATGCTTATTATTTGAAGATAAATTTTGGATCGTTTGCTATGCAACAATAACTAGTTACATGATGTGAGGTTTCTAGCAGGACCTTGGATGAAATGAAGGTTCTATTTCATTGAAAACACAGCCTTCATTACTTCCTTAAACTGGTCCCTGTGGCAACAATAGGATTTAATCTCTCATCTCTGAATTCTTTAAAAGCTAGATGATTGTTTTTATCCATGTCTGAATGCTCAACTCTGGTTTATAGTACAGTGCAGGTGTTAAAAACATGGGCTTTTTTGTCTATATTTTTAATTTTTATTAAATTTTTTGGGGTAACATTGGTTAATAAAATTTTTAAGTTTAAAGGGTACAATTCTATGACACATCATCTGCAATTGCTTTGTATGCCCACCACCACCCAAAGTCAGATCTTCTGTCACCATGAATTTGACCCTCTTTACTCTTCCCTTTTCCTCTGGTAACGACCTTACTGTTGTCTGTCTCTGAGTTTTTGTTTTTCTTGTATGTTCATTTGTTGCTTTCAGTTTTCATATCTCATTTGTGAGTGAAACCACATGATTCTTGACTTTTTGGTCCGCCTTAAACTACCTAGTCATAAGAAAATATTAAATACTGGCATTTGAGATATTGTGGATGAATCTGGAGAATATCTTTCAAAGAATATGAGCTTTTAGATTAGATTGCCTACATTTGAAACTGTCTGAATGACCTAAGGTAAAAAGTTTATTGCTTTTAAGTCTAAGTTTCATAATCTATAATATTGGGATAAAAATACCATCTACCTAATGTAAATAGGTATTACAATACATTAATAATACACCATCACAATGATGGATGCTGATGTACAATAAACATGTTAATTTCCATAATGCTCAAAAATGTATTGCTAAATCAACCTTTAAAATGAGCAAGCAGAGAGCTCTGAGGTCTTTTATCATCTCTGGCCCTACAATTATAAAATTCAATATATACCCTTCAGGAAACTCACTTCTATCTGACTAGTCACACTTAGAATGACTACTTGTTGGATTGAGGATGAGGAAAATAGTGATAGATTTTACATGAAGATTGTCATCCTGGCATCTTTTAAGGCATTTACTTCAGTACATTAAACACTGGGAAAATGCAGCACTTAGAAAAACAAATGTAAAAAGCTGGCGGGAAGCTGCAAGCCATCTATGTATCTGTGCAAAGACCAGAAGGTGAACTGAGCAAGGGGCAAACCCCCCTCTCTCTTCAAACAAGTTTCTGCTTCAGTGATTCTCCAAGGCTATGCCATACATAGATGGCATTCGATTATGCAATATCAGAATGGATGTTGAAGTCCTACTGAAAACAAGCTTTCTCCTGAAAAAGTGATTAACAAATCAATTTTTTCAGGAAAAAATCTAGTGTATTCACAACCACTAGACTGGCTTAGGAAAAGTTTTTGCACCTACTGCTATGATAATGTGTAGCCACTTAGAAAAATTTGGTATTGATTGGTATTAGAAGCATAAGTTTTAAATGTGTTATCTGTCAGAGAAAAGAGGTGAAAGATTGCTAGATGTTTTATGGAATGCTAGCGTAAATACATATGCACTAAATTGAGCCTTATTTTAGGACTGCGACATATAGGCATGTACACTTTAAATCATGGCACATTTATAAAAAACTTTTGACATTCTCTAAGGAAGAGTATTATTATTGTATGAGAAAAATATATAAATGATATAAAATACCTATATCTTAAAAATACTGGCCCAAATTATATAATCCATCAATTCCATAATACATATTTTATTATTTTTAAAATTAAGGTAATTGTAGACATATAGAAAAGTTGCAAAATAGTAGACTTTTAATATACCCTTCACTCAGCTTCCCCTAAAGTTAATTTAAATTTTACTATTCTCCACTGCTTTCTTATTTCCATTCCATCATCCTCTCCAGGATCCAATATTACATTTAATTGTTTTTTCTTCTTAGTTTTCTATGATAGTTCCTCAGTTTTGTTTTGACATGATCTTGACACTTTTGGAGAATGCTAACCAGTTATTTTATAGACTGCCCCTCAATTTGGACTTGTGAGCCATGATTAGGTGAGTTTCTTCTCATGATAGCAGTATTCATGATGTCAATAACTTACTAATGGTGACGTTAGCATTGTTCACTCAGTGAAGGTGCTGTCTTTGGTGTTTTCTCACAGTCAAGACTTTTCCCTCAGTAATTAATAAATATTTTCTAGAAAGACATTTCCAGGTTCTCCTTAAACTTTTGAGCACTAAATTTTCAATCAGTATCTGCCACAATGATGGCTGTGTATTTTTAAGAAACATTATAACACAACTATTATCAGGAAGCAACCTAAAATTGATGACCCCTCACTTTTGCTATCATCCAGGTAGCAGCCATGAGTGCTTGCTATCTGTGCATGACCTAACTTGCTTCTTATTTCTGGTTTCATAACAGGACAAAGGCTACCACTGTATGTATTAAATAACAAACCATTTATAGATCATTAAGTCCAGCATATGAATTCTGGTTGTCATATGAAAACCCCCATTCTGTCTGATAAAATAAAAAAGGTGCCAACTATAAAATCTACATGTCAGCATCAATGAAGAATATTCAGGAGATAAGAGATAGGCACAACATACCAATAAATATGACAGCACAGGCAGCAATAAAGTGTTGTTTTATTATTAAAATCTATTATCTATGGCATAATCAAAATGCTACTAAAAAGGTCAGACCTAAACTTTCTTGAATGCTTTGGGAATGCCTTAATAAATTGTTTTCATACACACACACACACACACACACACACACACACACACAAAATAAATATAAACAATATTGACACAAAATTATATTTTAATATTGTGTAAATCAGTTTAAAATAGCTTTTCCAGTGAGTATGAAATGCTAAGTGATAAACCATTGTACCATTGTTTATTTGATACTGTTTATTCCTTCTTAAGCATCTTTGAGATAAATTTAAGCACCTTCGTTTTCTTTTTAAATCCCCTCCTGAGATATGCTTATGGATTTTAGGGAGAGGGAAGCATGGGGGTCAGGGGGAGAGAGAAATTCCAATGTGAGAGAGAACATTGATTGTTTGCCTTCCATTTGTGCCCCAACCAGGGATCAAACCTGCAACCTAGGTATGAGACTGCCCTGGGAACCAAACAGGCAACCTTTCATTATATAGGACAGCACTCCAACCAACTGAGCCACACCCACCAGAGCCTTCGAGACGAATGTAGAAGTGGGATATCTTTTCATCACTGGCCTTTGTTTCAAGTAAGTGGCAAAGTATTGAGTTGAAGGTGATGCAGATTTTAGGTGGGGATTAGGATCTCATTTGGCAAAAACCTCAGCTATGCTATTAGATTTTGTTCCTGGAAGAGATTCCTGCTGCAGGTTCTAACACAAATTAGCAGCTGAAGTTATTGTTCCATGTTTCGTCTCCTGGGCAAACAGCAAGAGAAAACTTGGCTAGGGTTCTGCACAAACCCTTATACTTTTAGCTCTTTCCAAAGAAAAAGGTACAATCGGTCCATAAATATGCTTCATGCAGGAAGAAGCATAACAGAGTAGGCACATTCAATGGTTAATGTACAGCTTCCAGGATACACTTCTAAACTGAAAACAAAGGAAAATGTCTAGTTTTAAGATGATCTGCCAAGTGCAGAGCAATGCTTTTCAGTCTGAGTTTCCTGCTATACCTGGAAGGTTCATATTTCTGGGGAAATTTTTCCTCATTTGTAAAATGAGGCAGCTGGAAACAGCAAAATTTTTTTGAAATTTAAATGACCACTTTTTTTTAATGAAGTGGAATAAAATTATTAGTATTGAAGATAATAGTTTACATTATGAAAATGTATTAAGTACAGGGGTGGGTAAAAGTAGGCTTACAGTTGTGAGTACATTAAATACAGAGTTTATCCTGTGTTTATTATTATTTATTAACTAGAGGCCCAGTGCACAAAATTCATGCATGGGGCAGGGGTGGTGTACCTGAGCCTGGCCTGTGCCCTCGTGCAATCCGAGGCCCCTCGGGTAGGGTCCCTAGGCCTGGCCGGTGATCAGGGCCTATCAGGGCTTTCCTTCCCCCAGCTGCTGACTGCTGGCCCTGCCCCCACCGCTGCCACTGCTTGCCATCTGTGCAGTACTGCCCACCCCCCTTAGTCGCCTCCCTCAGTGGTTGACAGGTGTGGGGTGTAATCGTTTGGCTGGCCTGGGCCTCCCTCTGTGGGGTGACTGCTGGCCAGCCCTGAATACCTGCCACAGTTTCACTGACAGGTGGCCTGGACCTCCCTCTATGTGACAATGGATCCCAGGGTCCCCAGATCTATCACCCCACAGAAGGAGGCCCCACCCACCTGCCGAAGCCCCGCGAACAGGTAGCCTGGGCCTCCCTCTTTGAGGTGATCACAGAGGCCCCTCTGCCCCTCTATTGATTGACCCGGCCAGCTGATAGCCTGGGCCTCCCACTTTGAGGCAATTGATCATGGAACCCCTCCATCCATAGCCCCACAGAAGGTGGTCTGGGCCTCCCTCTGTGGGGCTATGGCAAGGCCCTCTGACCAATTACATTGCACCCACCTTGGCTGGCCTGGTGCCAGTGTGTGTCATAGCTTGGTTGTCTGGAAGGTCATCCAGACAGTAGTTCTGCTGTTTGGTCATTGAGTCGATTTGCATATGATGCTTTTATTATTATATATTATTGATTATTTTCCATACAAACAACTATAAACCCACTTTTGCTCACTTCTATCTAGGCATCTATATGTCTATGAGCATGATGTTTCAATTTAATTTTTTACCCAGAGTCACTGTCATTAAGTATGATACTGGTTTAGATCATCTCTAATCCGTGTTATAAGCCAAATTATGTCAAATGAGCTTTTGAACTACTTAGTTTTAGACTGCACTGAATGATATAGTAGCCATTAACCTCTGTGACAATGAACATTTGAATAAATTATAATTAAATGAAATGAAACATTCAAGTCTTTAGTTATATCAGTCACCTTTCAGGTGCTTTATAGGCACATGTGGATCCTGGCTATTATATCGATATTACAGGGTATAGAACATGCCCATCGTTTCGAAAGTTTCACTAGGGAGCCCTCCTCTAGAATCACCTAGTGCATTTGCCACCGTGCCAAACCTAGCCCAGTTAACTCAACCTTGGAACTGGTAAAATTGATTTGATTCAATTTATTTCATATACATGAGAAAATTCTAATCTTAATCCATGGGTCATAGCTTTATTCACACAGCATTCCTCTCACCATTTCAGAATGCTTCCTTGCCTTGCCATTAAGTTGGCATAGCTTCTTATCCTTCATTCCTTTAAATATATATATATATATATATGATTTTTACAGAGAGGAAGGGAAAGAGATAGAGAGCTAGAAACGTCGATGAGAGAGAAACATCGACCAGCTGCCTCTTGCACACCCACTACCAGGGATATGCCCGCAACCAACATACATACCCCTGACCTGAATCGAACCTGGGACCTTTCAGTCTGCAGACCAACGCTCTACCACTGAGCCAAACCGGTTTCGGCAGTTATCCTTCATTCCTTTATTCCTTTATACAGTCCAATGAATGAACATCTTACTCCAATGCTTTATTCTGCTTTCATGCATTTCCAAAGATCATGTGAGGTCATGCCCACAGGGATCTTAAGGTCTGAATGTTCCTTCCATTGCTCTATATATTGTTACATGTGAAACAGAAAAACAGGAAATAACAGTCTCTGGTTTTTATTGGTTTTCAGGCATGTGAGTTCTCCCTCTATGTAAATCTGCTTTATTATAAGACCACTAGAGACCCAGTGCAAGGTAGTCTGGTCTGTGCCCTCTCACAGTCTGAGACTCTCTTGGGATGTCCAACTGTCGACTTAGGCCTGCTCCTGCCACCACAGCTGCCCCATAAGCCCATTTTCTGGCTGAGTGGCACACCTTCTGTGGGAGCACACTGACCACTAGGGGGCAGCTCCTGCGTTGAGTGCCTGCTCCCTGGTGGTTAGTGAGCATCATAGCAACTGGTTGTTGTGCCGTTCGGTCAATTTGCATATTAGCCTTTTATTATATTGGATTGTTTTTAATGACTTCAATTTGAAAAACAGATGGGGTTAAAATAAATTGTTAATAGCTGCAAGCATCATTCTTATTACTTTGTTGTTCAGAAGAATCAATACAATTTAAGTCAAAAGATATGGATTTAATTCCTGGTCTTGGTGATAATTTGCTTTGTAACGTGGACTAACTTCCAAAGCTTTACTATGATTACTGTATTCTCTCATAAAATAAAAATAATTCTATCTGTACTACCTCCCTTAGTGGAGTTGTGAGGGTGAAGTTCCAGTATAAATAAATGGCTGCTCTTTGAAAGTGTTAAAAAATAGGAATGTCATTACTTTAAAATTCTGGTTTCCTGATATATATACCATATATTCACCACTTTGCACAGTATCAAAGCCATAGAAATAATTTTGAATTTCTTAATTATTTGGGTGGATAGAATGAATGGGTGTGTAAATAAATGCATATATCAACTCTAAATTCTGAAAGACTACAAAAATATTCTTAAATTAGTAAATATATAAATATATACTCATAAATTCCATTAATTTAAAATATATCTTATTCCAAAACATAGTTTAATATAGCATCATAATCATTATAGTATGTGGCAAAAATACCAAGATGTATTTAATTTTAGAAACTTTGAATACCTTAGGATAAATCAGGACTTGTCACTAAAGTATTGTGTGACCGCAAGAAAAGTAACGTAGCACACTGAAAGCGATTGAGTTTGCAAACCACAGCCAAAAGACACCCACTGCAAATGAATCTCTGTCATAATTTTGTTAGTGTGCTCCTTTTTGGAGAGAAAGAATTTCCTTGATCCATTAAAAAAAAAAAAAAAAAAGTAAAAGCCCCATGACTATAACTTTTACCACTTCTCTGATCAATATTTTGCTTTAAATATAAGTGCATGTATCAGCATCTATTTTAAGCTATCCATTTGATCATTAATCCCTAAAATGGAATATTACCAAGCATTATTGAGATGAGGAAATTCAGAAGGAATATCATCCTTCTACCAATACCCATCCTCTGTTTATAGCAACTTTGTGCTGTTTGTCCTTCACTCAAACTCTGCTACCTCCAGCACCACACATTTACTGATGATAATATAGACAATCTGACTCTGAACTTGTTCTCAAATACTAAAACAAGTTCATGTGAACCTCTTTGTATTGTCCCTGGTATAGAAAAGGTGATCAAAAGTCCATTTGAAACAGCACCTATGAAGTTTTTTAAATTGTAGGCCTCAATGTTAACTGTAACTATTTTCATTTTTAAATGGAGAAACCAAGTATTTAGGTTTACTCTATTATTAAAGCCCTTTTAGATTATTAAATAACTAGAGGCCCAGTGCATGAAATCCATACATGGGTGGAGGTGTGTCTCTCAGCCCAGCCTGCACCCTCTCCAATCTGGGACCCCCTGAGGGATGTCCAACTGCCTGTTTGGCCCTGGTCCTACCAGGCAGTTGGACATCCCTCTTACAATCCAGGACTGCTGGCTCCCAACTACTCACCTGCCTGCCTTCCTGATTGCCCCTAACTGCTTCTGCCTGCTAGCCTGATTGTCCCCTAACCACTCCCCTGCCAGCCTAATCAATGCCTAACTGCTCCCCTTCTGGGCCAATTGCCCCCAACTGACCTCCCCTGCTGGCTTGGTCACCCCTAACTGCCCTCCCTTGTGGGCCTGGTCACTCCTCACTGCTCAATCCTACTGGCCTGGTTGCCCCCAATTGTCATCCCCTGCAGGCCTGGTCACCCCCAACTGTCCTCTCCTGCGGGCCATCTTGTGTCAGCCAACTTGTATCCACATGGGGCAGCCATCTTGTGTGTTGGAGGGATGGTCAATTTGCATATTACCTCTTTACTAGATAGGATAAAACAACAAAAGCTGTATGGCATACACACAAACCATGAAAAAGTATTTAGAAGGTATAGTTTGATACAATATTTTAAAAATTACTAAATCATTACATGCTAGACCTACAAAGGCTCTCGGAAGCCCCATATAAATACCTCTGGTTTGACAATGATAAAATGGTGGTCCAGGAGAGGAAGGTCGCAGACTGTGGTCATCATCTTAAGATAGAGTGGTGGGACAAGTGACTCGGGTCTTGACAAAGCAGTGTCTTTTCATTTACTTTAACAATATTCTTTCTAGAATAAACATTCTAGAAGAAACACTAACCTCTAAGAAAAGTTAATTACTTTAACCTAGAGTTGGTTGAATATGTTTTGTTGGCTAAGGTAGCCTGTATTATGGCAAGCAAAGATGGAACTGTAGAGAGGGAAGGGAAAATGTTGAAGGTGAAGGGGTCAGCATGCAGAAAAGCCCGCAGTCAAAACCAATCAAGGGACATTGTAGGAAGAGGACAACATTCAGGATGGCTGGCACATAGATGGGAAAAGGGAAAAGGAGAATGTCGTTAAATGAGGCTAAATAGGAAGGAGAAGATAGAAACAAACCAGGTCTGATATGTTTATCAAATCACAATAAATATTATTTTAGTTTCATTTTGCTCTCTAAGGAAATGAACACAGAGGCAGGTAAGTTGTCATAGAAGTGGGGATGAAAAAAGGAGAGTAGAAATGTTGAAATGACTGAGAAACCTGTATCAAGGTGAGGCAAAGGAAGCAAGGAAACTTTGAGGGGTGAAAGTTCGTGAAGGACATTAGCAAGGGCTGTGGAACTGCAGCATCGGCAGAACGGTAGGAGATACTTTACCTCTTTCAGAATGCACAGTAATGTCTACTATCCATTCTCCACACAATTACACTAGATAATAAATTGGAAAGATTTAGTGACCAAATGAAAGCCATTGGTGTTCATTTATAAATACTGATTCTAAGAGGTGAAAAGCAGATATTAGTTGGTTCAAAGCATTCAAATATTTAACATTTTATATAAAGCTCAGAATAAAAAAAATATTGAATAAAAGTTACTTTAAGAATTGAATGGGGTTTTCAGCATATTTTTAGTCAAGGACTCTAGTAATATTTGAGATATATTTATCTCATGAAAGGTTTAAAATATTTTTGAAGTATAAAACTAGCTTTGTGTTCAGAGAACCCAAAGAGGAAATACAAATGAAACTACAAATACAAATGTAGCCCTAGACTACAAAAGAGGTTTTTTTGCTTTCACATGGAGACTTTGGATGACTTTTTATTTTCCTTAAAGAGCCTGAAAATTAGAAAAGTGAAATTCTGTAATGCTAGCCAACAGGATATATTGCATGTAATTTTACAACCTGTAGTGAGCATTGAATATAGTAAGAGAAATATCATGCTAAAATAGGGAGAAAGACAATGAGCTTTGTTACGGATTTGGTAGGACTTAATCATAGTTCAATTATGTATAAAATAAATATTTATAAAACAGATTCCAGTTTTCTGGAATAAAGAATATGATCAATAATTTTTAAAGAATACTGGGGATTGTCAAACAAAAGTTCACATTGGTTAAAGATGCCACACTTCACATACTAAGTATCAGTGTATATTGTTATCTTACACTAGAGGCCCAGAGCATGAAACTTGTGCATGTGTGTGTGTGTGTGTTGGGGGGGCTGTGTCCCTCAGCCAAGCCTGCATCCTCTCCAATCTGGAACCCCCACTAGATTAGACCTATACAGGCAGTCGGACATCCTTCTCACAATCCAGGACTGTTGGCTTCCAACTGCTCACATGCCTGCCTTCCTGATTGCCACTAACTGCTTCGGCCTGCCAGCCTGATCACCCCCTAACCACTCCCCTGCCAGCCTGATTAATGCCTAGCTGCTCCCCTGCTAGCCCAATTGCCCCTAACTTCCCTCTCCTGCAGGCCTAGTTACCCTATCGGCCCTCCCCTGCTGGCCTGGTCCTCCCCAACTTCCTTCACCTGCCAACTCAGTCACCCCTAACTGCCCTCCCCTGCCAGCCTCATTGCCCCAAACTGCTTTCCCCTGCTGGTCTGGTCCCCCCTTCCCCCACAACTGCCCTCCCCTGCAGGACTGGATCCCCCAAACTGCCCTCTCCTACAGGCCTGGTTCCCCCAAATGTCTTCCCCTACAGACCTTATCATCCCTACCTACCCTGTCCTGCAGGCCTGGTCCTCCTCAACTGCCCTTCCTTGCAGGCCTAGTCGCTCCCAACTTCCCTCCCCTGCTGGCCATCTTGTAGCAGCCATCTTGTGTCTACATGGGGGCAGCCATCTTGTGTATTGGAATGACATTCAATTTGCGTATTACTTTTTTATTAGATAGGATATGCATCCAAGTTATGAAGATGATCATCTTCTCATATGTTTGCTAGCCATTTCTTAAAGTGACCAAGCTACCTGACTACACTTTAAACATTGAATTTAAAATATAACCCACCCACAAATTCTTTATAAATTCTAACAGTATAGCTCAATAAATAAATACAAAGTGAACATTCCCATGTATGCACCATCCAGATCTCATAATAGATCCAGAACCCCAGAACATGCCTTTGTACCCCCTCCCAATTATAATCACCTTTCTTCTCACCAACAGTGTTCATTGTTTAGATTTCTAAACATAATTAATTTCTACCTATTTTTAAACTTTGCATAAATAATTATTCAAAATATAATTTTTTCCACTTCTTTTCCTGACCTTATTTTTCATCTGCAAATACTTTTTTAAAAGTATAACTGACATACAATATTATTATTAGTTTCAGATATAAAAAAGTGATAAGACATTTATATACCTAACAAAGTGATCACCACAATAAGTGTAGCATCTTTATGACACCATGCATAGTTATTACACGATCACTGACAAAATTCCCTGTGCTGTATTTTGCATCCCATGACCTACTCTATATCGGGCACTTTGTACTTCTTAGTCCCCTTCACCTTTTCCACCCATCTACCTGCCCTCTCCCTTCTGGCATTTTCCAGCTTCTTTTACTTAGCATTATGTTTGTTGAGATTTATTTATCCATTGTGTGCGGCTATAATTCACTCATTTTCATTATGATACAACTAGAGGCCTGGTGCATGAAATTCGTGCATGGGGGGGGTGGTGTCTCTCAGCCTGGCCTGCACCCTCTCCAATCTGGAACCCCTCGGGGGATGTTCAACTGCCTACAGACGTCTCTCTGCAATCCAGGACCCTGACTCCTAACCACTAACCTGCCTAATGCCCCCAACTGCCTCCCCTGCAAGCCAATTTGCTCCCAACTGCCCTCCCCTGCAGGTCAGTTCACCCCCAACTTCCCTCCCCTACTGGCCTGATCTCGCCCCTAATTGCCTCTGCCTTGGCCCCCACCACCATGGCTTTGTCTGGAAGGTAGTCAGACATTTGGAAGATGGCTGGTTGACCCTGTATAATTAGCATATTATCCTTTTATTAGTATAGATGTTCCATTGTATGAATGTACCACAATTTATCCATTTTATTGTTGGATATTTCTTGTCTGGTTTAGGCTATAATAAATAATGTTTCTATGAACATTCTTATATGTGTCTTTTTAAAAAAAATATATTTTATTGATTTTGTACAGAGAGGAAGGGAGAGAGATAGAGAGCTAGAAACATCGATGAGAGAGAGTCATCGATCAGCTGCCTCTTGCACACCCCCTACTGGGGATATGCCCGCAACCAAGGTACATGCCCTTGACCAGAATCAAACCCGGGACCCTTCAGTCCCCAAGCCAACGCTCTATCCATTGAGCCAAACCTGTCTTGGCTTTATATGTGTCTTTTGGAGTACATCCATTCTACTGGGTATATTCTTTTGAGTAGAAGAACTCTGAATAACTTTGGTAATGTCAAATTATATTAAAATTGACCATAACATTGACACAACTCTCATTGTGCAAAAACTTTTACATTTCTTCAACCTTGAGCACACTTTGCATTGTCATGCTTTTAAAATGTCAGTCATTCTGGAATGTGTGTAGTAGTGTCACATTGAGGTTTCAATGTACATTTCCTTCATAACTAATGAAAGTGATCACCTGTCAGTTTTAAAGTTTTGACAGCATTATTTCTTTTTTTAAAGTACATTTTTATTGATTTCAGAGAGGAAGAGAAACATCAATGATGAGAGAGAATCATTGATTGGCCACCTCCCACACACCCAACACTGGGGACTGAGCCCCCAATCCAGGCATGTGCCTTGACCAGGATTCGAACCATGTCCTTATTCAAAGGTCAAAGCTCAACTACTGAGCCACACTGGCATGGCAACAGCCATTATATCTTAAAATATTATTTTTGCCCCATCACATCCCTCATTTTCATCCAAGACTTTAGCTATATATGCTGCATATTCTTACTTCATCCTTTGTATCCACTCTTTGCCCTTTTCTCTTTCCTTTTGTCTTCCCATACTTTATATTTTTCCAAACTACCTGCAGGTTTACTAAATATATTGTTAGCTTGGTCCAACCTGCTATTAAATTAAATGATTATGTAGTTCACTTTCCAATTTTAAAATTTACAATTTAGTTCTTTTTCTAATCCGTTGTGTCATGTTTTTGGTAGTTTTCAAAGATTATGCTGAAAACTTCAATGTTGTCTTTTATCTCTATAACATAGTAATAAGCATGGTTGTTTTACCATCTATATCTCCTAATTTTAATATGCACAATATAAACCATTCTGGTTCTCCAGAGTCTCTGGTGAATATTGTCTCCGTATGTGCCTGGTTTTGTCTGCTTGTTTGCACTATAGTTGAAAAATGCTGTAGAAGTAATTTGAGGCTTAGGTGAATATTCTCTTAATCCAGAAAGGATTTTTGTATGGTTATTCTAAGCATCTTTTATCCAGAAATAAATTAATCCATTTTCAAAGATTGATATACTTTTTGGACCGCCTACATGTCCCAAAGCAGGGCTTCAGTCTCTACAAGTGCTGATTACCTTCTGGCCTATTCTCGAATTTGGATCCACCCGACTCATTGTGGGAGTTTGTAATACCCTCACTTCCTATGTGTCCCAGACTGAAACTTTTGTCCTTGTAATCCTTAGAGGTATCACATTTCTGCTCAATCATCTGTCACAGGGATTTTCAACTGATGTGCAAGGGCACACATGGATATTTAAAACATGCCATACCTAACTATTAAGTCAGAGGCACTGACCTCTTTTCCCTTAGATTGTCAAAGAATGCAAATGACAACAGCCAAAATAGTTGTCTGATGTGGATAAATCAAAATCATACCTATTTTTTTGTTAGATTGCAAAAAAATATATTTTTGGTGTTGTAAAAAATTTAGTAATTAGTTTGTGTGTGCCTTGAGTAGAAAATGTTGAAAATCGCTGATTTATCATCTCTCTCTCTCTATATATATATATATATCTAGCAATGTTGAAAATCGCTGATCTATCATCTCTATATATAATTTGCTATATATATAAAAGCACCCTTTTATATATATAGCAAATTTCTCATGGAAAAGTTGGCCCCCAATTTTTGGATTGTTTCTCTGAATTTTTTACTTTCCTCAGATCTTGGCATCTTAATTCCTCACTGCATTGTAATCTCTCCATGGCCTTTAAACTTTTATGTTCTATTTTGTTCAATATTTCTAATTTCCCTCATTGGGAGATTTAGAAAAACTTACCTAGCGTACCTTACTGAAAGTTAAAACTTTAGTACTACATCTTAACCTTTACAACCCTTTTCATTGTAATTTATTATTTTTTCTTATTTTTTTTCTTTATTAATTAAGGTATTATATATGTGTCCTTATCCCCCCCATTACCCCTTAATCCCCCCGACTTGTGCCCTCACCCCCCTGGTGTCTGTGTTCATTGGTTACGCTTATATGCATGCTTACAAGTCCTTTAGTTGATTGCTCTCCCTTACCCCAACCCTTCCCTACCTTTCCTCTGAGGTTTGATGGTCTGATGGATGATTCTCTGTCTCTGGATCTATTTTTGTTCATCAGTTTATGTTGTTCATTATATTCCACATGTGAGTGATGGCATGTGATATTTATCTTTCTCTGACTGGCTTATTTCACTTAGCATAATGCTCTCCAGTTCTATCCATGCTGTTGCAAATGGTAAGAATTCCTTCCTTTTTACTGTAGTGTAGTATGCCATTGTATAGATGTACCACAGTTTTTTAATTTACTCATCTGCTGATGGGCATTTAGGCTGTTTCCAAATCTTATCTATGGTGAATTGTGCTGCTATGAACACTGGGGTGCATATATCCTTTCTGATTGGTGTTTCTTATTAATTTCTCTTATATTCTACAATATTATATTAAATAGAAAACATGCAGCATCCACATAGAAGTTCACATGGATTCATTACAGTCAACATGGGAAGTCAGAAGCTTTCCTCACCAATTTCCAACTTTGCCTCTGTTTTTTCCTCGTTGACATTTTGGGTAAAACAGGAAACAACCCTCACCTTAGTCACCTTGAAGATCCTCAGGTTAATTCCCTCTTTACATGAATAGCTATCTTTCCTTTCATGTATATAACAGGTCATGCTCAATGCCAAGTGCTTAACCTTTTTTTTTCAGACAGCCTTCAAAATAATTTGCACAGCCAGCGTGGCACAGTGGTTGAGTATCCACCCATGACCAGGAGTTCACAGTCTAATTCCTGGTTAAGACCCATGCCGCCTGGTTTTGGGCTTGATCCCCAGTAGGTAGCCTGCAGGAGGCAGCCCATCAATGATTGTCTCTCATCAGTGATGTTTCTTTTCCTCTCTCCTCTCCTTTTCCTCTCTCTGAAATAAATAAAAACATATTTAAAAAAATAAGTTGACAAGTATGTTATTCTATTTTGTGGATAAAAATCAGAATCCTACAAAAAATAAATAATATGTCTAAAGTCAGTCATATACTTACAAAGTGTCAGCAGTTGTATTTAACTCTAAGCAGGTCATTGACCAAAACCCAATTTAATTAACTCCTACACAAATTACAAATAAAATAAATAAATTATAAACCCTAAGAAAACAGAAGACATTGTTTATTATTGATGATGTGTATAGTCACTGTCCTTGTTATTATTTAAGAGTCTGCAATTTAGGAGCAATATAAAAATTAGAGCTGTAAGTTCAGTGTTGTAACATTTCAGAGGTGGGATAATTTATTTAAAAAGTGAACATGGTTTTCAGACGCCCATGTCTTTGTGGGCTCTCATTAGTCTCCTGGAATGAAGAAACGCACTGTTTATTAAATAAACTATCCTAAGTCAGAGTTCTTACACTGTTCAGAGTTGCTGCACATTTTTAAAGTTTCTAATTGTTGATGGCTCAGTTGAAGGCCTTAGACACTAAAGACCAATACAAACTTGAGCAGCAATTATAATATGATTGCTATTGCAGTGTAATTACCTCACCGTGTCTTTATGGTGTTCACACCTCTTCACCCCTGCTTCTGCTTGTCTTCAGCACTGTCACCATTTGTGTGGAAATATGTGTTTACACTGAAAGAAACGTTATATAGGATTCAAATTATGTGGATTCCTCATGAATACCATCACTCTGTTTCTCATCCCTTCCTTGCAGCACCCTGAATTTCTTGCCACATGAAAGCAAATAGTATTTTATAATATACTAGTGACATGGTGCAAGGAGTTGTGCACATTGAAAAGAAATTAATCAGAAGGTGGACAGCTGGGTGGGTTGGGTCAGGGAAAGATGCAAGCCTGGCTAGATATTCCCTAGAGCCAACTTCCCGCCGTCTCTCCCTGGCATCTATGGAATGAGTGGGGTCCATCGGCCTGGCCTGTGGGGATGGGCCAAAACTGGCTCTCCAACATCCCCCCAAAGGTCCCAAAGTGCAAGAGGGAGCTCTGTAAATTTGCTGTCATACTGGGTGTGGAACACAATCACAAGTATGCAGTAAACCAGGTTTGGGACAGACAGTGTCCAGCAACAACATAACCCACGGCAGAAGGTGAAACCCTCAGCCCTGTGAGGGAGGAATCGGGCTCCCTCCTCTCTGGTTTCAGGGTGCGTCACCCAAGAACTGCCACTGCCAAGTCACTGCAGCTTTGTAGCTCCTGCGTTGAGTGTCTGCCCCCTAGTGGTCAGTGTGCATCATAGTGACTGGTTGGATGCTCAAACACTTAGCATCTTAAAGATATATATATATATGATGCTAAGTGTTTGAGTATATATGAGGAAGAGAGAGAGAGGGAGGGAGGGAAAGAAGGGAAGGGAGAGAGATATTTATTTAAAAAATAAAATTTTTATACTGATCTTGCCCAACCTATCCAGGAATGGTGCATGGCAAGCATCCAAAGCAACTGCTCAAGAGAATTAGAGGAGCTCCCTAATTAGAAAGGAGCACACAAAAAAGATATAGCCTACATTTAGATTTGAGGATAAGATTTTTTATTTTCATATACATTCTCACTTACAAATTCAAGTTCTTTGTTATTAAATAAAACACTAAAAAATAAAGTTAGATTAAGTGAATGATCTCTATTTTGAAGGAAGGTAAAACTGAAGATGCTAAGAGGCTTTAATTTTGCAAATGCTCAAAGGTGAGTATAAATGGTATCTATCAATTTTATGAAATGTTCAGGAATCTTCTTGTCATTGCTCATTAGGCTTTAACGGAGAATACATTAGCCAGGGATCCATCAGTGACTATTTAAGTAGTCATTAGTTAATGCTAATTGAATTTATTATAGTACGTATTTGCAGGTTGATCTAAATAAGTAGGACAACAGCTGTACAGTTTGTTACAAGTTTTTACCAGTTCAGTAAGCCAGGTTCTGAGAGTTGGGAATGTTTTTAAGGTGGGCACGTGCAGTGTGGCACCAACAAAAATGCACACCCAAAGTCCACTGTTGCTGAGAATACATTTCCTAGAGATCCCTAAATGTGAGCATAGATCTAAATCTATTTTACTTTATCTTGGATCTATAATACAGGAAATTAGTAAATCTTTGTGTGTGCACATAAAAACCTGCTGAACAGATGAGGTAATGTTCCCAGGAGAAAAAAACACAAATCAATAAGGTGTGTGTGGCATCATCCCCTTTTATTAATTATGGTGCTTTCATTTCAGTGATGAGCCACTGATGAAAAGAGGGATCACAAGAATCTGTGCAGCAGAGCACTGGCTCCCTGGGAACTGAGGCAGCACTCAGAGACAACACCATCTTCTTCCCCTCTTGGACCCAAGAATTCCCCGTCTTTCCTGCTATTTCCTCATCACTATGCTTTGCCGAAGGCTGCTCTGGCCTTTCCAATTCGAAGTCTACTCCATGCACTGCCCACAGCTGTCCTGATTTCAGGAGCAGGCCTGGCGATGCCAGCACACCTGGCCAGGTATGGACTGGCTGCAGCTGACCAAGGTGCACACCACTGGCCTGAGATGGATATTAGCAGGTGAGTGGAGTGACGGATACTGAGCAAGTACTGATGGACTTATGTGGTAGCGGTATTTTAGCTTCTCGGAATGATAGTATTTCAACTGCTGCTTTTTTTTTTTTTTTTTTTTTTTTGTCAGTTTTTAATTTATTCCACCCTTCTTTTCTATTCCACAACCGAAGAGGTGAACAGTTTCATTTTAAGGTTTTAACTAGAAACCATATTTTTATGGAAATATTTCTAAAATTCACATCCTAGAAAAATGATAATTTAAAAAATTACATTTTCGGAAACCTAATTCTGGTCATGGCTTTAATTGAATGTGATATTCTTCCTTCAGTGCTGTTTCCAAACTGTATATAATTTTCCTGTCTATCTATTATGTTATCACACAATTTCATCTCAGAGGTTGCTAAATTTTAAAAGTGCCTGAAAAACTTTCTGAATTGATAAAATTACTATGAGCTTTTGCAGAATAAGTGAAAAATATAAACTTGGAATTATTATCATTATAACATTCATTAGAGTATGAGTTGAAATTATCCAATAGATGTGAGTATATAATACCAACAGCTCAGAGAAATGTCATAGGTTTTCAATAGCCATTCCCTTTGTAAAACTGGATACATTTCAGAAAATCTTTTTACAGCATAAAAGCATATTCTTTTCATATATCAAAACTTGGTTACATACTCCTAGTGCCTATATCAGAGCTTAGGTTCTTTTTGAGATTTGATGATTGGGATTTCTATTTAATGCCTCTTAAAAAAAAAAAAGACATAATCCTCATATATATTTCAGAAATGCCTGACATAATAATTTAGAAGCTTATTTTAAAAAACAATATAATTTTAGCTGGTTTATTAAAATGCCACAAAATCAGCATCATGCATACTTAAATTTCTTAGGATTTTTATTTCCAAAATTGCAATGGAAAAATCACAAATACTATAAAAATACTGCCCAAGAAGCAGAAATTAAATTATTTTTCAATTAGTTTAAAGTAGCATAAAAACATGGGTCACCATTGACTTAGATTAAATTATAAATATAATAAATTATAATTCAAGTTTTACAAAATAAAACCTGACACAGAATTGCTATGCACTGAATCCATTAACATAGATACTGAATGCATTAACAATTTTGTTGTCTAAGGTAGGTCTTCTAATATATTTTTCATTCATTATTTTTTAATATGTTTTTATTGATTTCAAAGAGGAAGGGCGAGGGAGAGAGAGATAGAAACATCAATGATGAGAGAGAATCATTGATCAGCTGCCTGCTTCCTGCTGACCTGGGGATTAAGCCCACAACCTGGGCATGTGCCCTGACCATTATAGAATCCTAACCTCCTGGTTCATAGATCAACGCTCAACCACTGAGCACACTGGCCAGGCTATTTTTCATTCATTCTAAGAGAATTTTACTCTTCCTTCAAAATATAATTTAATTTAAATTTATTTTTATTTTATTATTTTAAAAGATAAAATAATGGAAAGTTGATATAATAAGAACAAATAGATACAGACTTTCACTTTAAAGAAAATCAGAATTTAAAAACACCCATTGTGCTTCATCATGTTGGAAGTGATAAATACATATGCATCAAACGTCAATAGATTTATAAATCCAATGACATAGAAGCATGAAACAGACTGAGGAATCTCAGAGGGAAGGGAGGGGAGGGATTAGGTTTGTGGATGAGTGAGAAAAGATCAACCAAAGACCTTGTATCCATGTATGCATAATCCATGAGTACAGACAACAGGGTGGTGAAAGCCTGAGGCAGGGGGCTAGAAGGCAGGCTGGAAGGGGTCAATGAAGGAAAAAGGGGACAAATGTAATACTTTCAACAATAAATATTTTTTTAAAAGTCAGTGGAAATAAAAAAGCTATAAGTAAATGGAGAGACATAACATATTCATGGATTAGAAGACTCAAAATAGTAAATATAACAGCTCTCTCCAAATTGACTTATAGGTTTAATTCCTATAAGAATCTCAGCAATCTAGCTTTTGTTCACACAAAACTTACTGTAAAGTTTATATGGGATGACACAGGGTAGCTAGAATAATTAAAATAATTCTAAAGAAAGAAAAAATTGAAAAATCACTCTACCTGTATGAAGACCTATTATTTTATAGCTATTGTATCAATACAATAATCAAGGCAGTGTGGTATTGGTGGAGGGATATACACATAGATGAATGAAATAAAATAGAAAATCCACAAGTAGACCCACACAAAGTTACCCAATACATTTTTTAATGTGGTTTTATTCCTATTTAGAGAGAGAGGAAGGGAGAGGGATGGAGACAGAAATATCAATGAGAGAGTAACATTAATCAGCCGCCTCCTGCACACTCTGTACTGAGGATCAAGTTTTGAACCTGGGAATATGCTCTGACCAGGAATCAAACCTGTGGCCTTTTGTTTTATGGGTCAATGCCCAACCACTGAGCCATACTGGCTGGGCTATCCAACAAATTTTTGACTAAGATACAAAAGCAATTAAATGGAGAAAAGATATCCCTTCCAATAAATGGTGCTGGAGCAACTGGAAATCCCTAGTTAAGAACAGAACTCAAACCTATAACCTATACAGAAATTTTACTCAAAATGGATCATCGGCTTTAATGGAAAACTGAAAATCTATAATACTTTTAGCAAAAACATAGAACATCCTCAGAATGTAGTGATCACGAAGGAGTTCTTAGACTAGACTAAAAGCATAATACATAAATGGATACACTGATAAACCAAATCTCATCAAAATGAATGCTCTGCAGAACTCATGTGGAAAGAATGAAAAGACAAGGAATAAACAGGGAGAAAATGTTCACACATCACATAACTAACAACGGACTGGGTTTAGACTACATATAAAGAACTCCTGATATTCAACAGCTTAAAAATACATTCAGAAAATGGGCAAAAGACAAACACATTTCATCCAAGAGGATATAAAGATGGCAAATAAACACATGAAGATATATCTCATGAGCACTAGGGCCATAGAATCCCCGGTGAAATATCACTGTAGATCTAACAGAATGGCTAAAATTTATATAGAGAGAGTGAGGCAAAAGTAGGTTTACAATTATGCATATGGAAAATAATACAATAATTAATAACACAAGAATAAACTCTGTGTTTGATATACTCTCAATGGTTAATCTGCTTTTGCCCCTCTCTATATATATTTTACACCAAATCCTGGCAAAGATAATGGAAAAATTGGATGACATATATGGCTGGTAGAAATATCAACTAATATGGCACAGGAAAACACTTTATAAAGCAACTAAAAATGCAATTACCATACAACCCAGCAATTGAACTTTTTGCTACTTAAACCAGAGAATGGGAACTCAAGTTGACACAAGCTTTATTCATATAATAATAACCTTTCAATGAAAACACCCATCTAGCCGAAACCGGTTTGGCTCAGTGGATAGGGTGTCAGTCTGCGGACTGAAAAGTCCCAGGTTCCATTCCTGTCAATGGCATGTACATTGGTTGCGGGCACATTCCCAGTAGGGGGTGTACAGGATGCAGCTGGTCGATGTTTCTCTCTCATCGATGTTTCTAGCTCTCTATCCCTCTCCCTTCCTCTCTGCAAAAAGTCAATAAAATATATTTACAAAAAGAAAAAGAAAACACCCCATCTGTCCTTCAATGAGTAAGTACTTAAACTGTGCTACATTCATACCATGGAACACTGCTCACCATTGAAAATGAATGACATACTGATGCACATTTTGGATAATTGTGGCATTAGGTAATTTTGCTGAATGAAAAAAAAGCCAATCCTAAAGGTTCTATACTATATTATTCCACTAATGTAATATTTTTTTAAATGACAATATTACAGAAACGAGGAACAGATTTGTCACTGCCAAGGACTGCTTGCAGTCAGGGGCCCAGGTGAGGGAGGGTGGTGGATGTGGCCACAAAAAGACAACATGACAGATCCTTGTGATGTTCTGTAACCTGCCTATATCAATGTCATACCCTACGATGTTTCACCAGCGTTTTGCAAAATGTTAATTGGGGAATACTGAATAAAAGATTCATGTATCTCTATTTATTTTTCAGCTGCATTTGAATCTACAATGACCTCAAAACCAAAAGTTTAATTTTTAAAAAAATCAATAGCAAAAAGTAGACTGAACAAAGATAATCATGAGTAGAAATGATAAAAGAGTGTCAATTCACAATACTCTTTCTCTCAATCCTGTTGATCAAACACAAAGAAGGCAAGTAAAAAAGCTTTTGGCCGACAGTTTAAGCAAATATTGTAGCAGAAGTACTGACACAGAAATAAAGAAACAGGTTCTGTCCCAATTCATTTATCAGCGATGAAGTTCTGGTAAAGTAACTCTGGCAGGCTATCAGGCCCTCCAATTCTTCTACTGTTAACCCAGAAGACTATAAGTAGGTCCCACAATTAGACTAGATGCCAGGCTTTACAACTATTTGAATAAGTCCCTAAAATTGCTTCCACTTAGACCTTTGAATGCTAAGAAGTATTGGGTTCTATGCAATACATGAACTCCTAATTGAGGTTTAATATGTACTAGTATGCCATGAGATTTCTTCTTCTATGTTTTCCTTATTTCTGGTCATAGAAAAGCATTTATTCTTAGTAGAGCCTGCCTGCCATTCATGAAATTTTGTTTTCATGCAATGGATCTCCAGGTTGTATAAACTACATGATAATCATAAATCTGAAAACAGATAACACTATTTGATATTTTTGTAGATTGAAGCCCCTTTATTATTTTTCCTATTAGGCTAAAACACATGTTTATTCAGTGACAATCTGAAACTAATCATCTGAAGCAACATACCACAACACACATCTGCCAAGACTGACCGGGAATGATGGATTAAGATACCATATTCATTGCAATTTTGCACAGCACTATGAACTGCATCTCAGAACAACCCAGGAAACTGGAGTTCTGCTCAATTTATTTACCAGCTGTGGCTACTGTTTTTCCTTTGACTGTGCCGAAAAAGCAGTGGTAAAGAGACTAGCTTCCAGATGCAAACTATCTGGGTTCAAATCTGGTATTTCCTTTACCAAGGAGTGAGGTCTTGGATGGGTTAACTTAAAAGTTTATTCCTAAGATTTCTCTTTTATAAAACTGAGATAACAACACCAACCTTATGATGCTTTATGGAGAGTTAAATGAGCTAATACTGCTAATACTTAGAACATGGAATGACAAAATGCGCTATTTATGAATTAAAATAAATGAATGAAGGCTTCTGGTCAAATGGCAG
This sequence comes from Pipistrellus hanaki, assembly GCF_964339955.1. NCBI lineage: Eukaryota > Metazoa > Chordata > Mammalia > Chiroptera > Vespertilionidae > Pipistrellus > Pipistrellus hanaki. Next base: position 62,329,809 of record NC_140513.1, read on the forward strand.
TATAGTTAAATGTGGCACTCAAACCATCCCACAGCCACATCAAAATTACAACTAAAATACAGAGCAACCATCATTGAGAACTGCCTGGTATCTAATTGGACAGAAGTCCCATAACTAAGGATATTAAGAGAAGCCACCTTGAGGATGGTAGAAGGGACAGAGACCTGGGGCAGACTGACCCCACACCCAGTGGTGGTGGATAATAATCGGGAGGGATATCTCAGCTGCAGAGGTCCCCCTGAGGAGCAAGAAGCCCCAGCTCCACATCGGGGACCCCAACCCAAGATCCCAGTGCCAGGAAGACAAGTCCCCATAACTTTTGGCTTAAAAACCAAGGGGGATTGTGGCTAAGTGAGGTGGAGGCTGCTGGACTCCCAGGTGTTCCTCTTAAAGGGCTGAGTACCACAGACTTATTCAGACTCACTGCTTCTGAGCTCCAGCACTGGGGCAACAGCTCTAAAGATGTTGGGTGGCTCATTCGTTTGGAGTGTCACTCCACATATCAAGAATGCTGCAGTTTCAATTCCCAGTTGGGGCGTGTATGGGAGGCAACCATCAATGTTTCTTTTACATGATGTCAATATCTCTCTCTCTCTCTCTCTCTCTCTCTCTCTCTCTCTCTCTCTCTATCAATCAATAAACATATCCTGAGGTGAGGATTTTTTTTTTTAAGTGCCAGGGTCATAAACGGGAAGCAACTGCATTGTCTGGCATCAGGCTGAGGGCTGGAGGGGCAGAAACCATTGCTCCTTTGCTGACAGCTCGCCCTGCAGACACAGGCGGTGCCATATCTGAGTCTCCATCAACCTGGCTAACTCTGTTCACCCTGCCCTGCTGATTCCCTGAGACCCTGCTCCACCCAACTTGTCAGCCCACCCAAGCTGTTTCCAGTAGCTTTTCCACACAAAGAGTCTGTCTTGGCTGATGCTAGGGACTTTCCTAAATTATTTCAAAGGGGCTCACAAACCCCAAACAAGCAGCATCTGGCCTTGGCATGGCACATACCTTTTGTTATGTGGCCCGAAGCCCTGCACTAGCAGCAGCTGGCCATGGGTAGAAGCTTAGCCTCTCCCAGCACAGGTAGCAGTATATGCAGAGCAAATCTGTAGCTCATGTGGGTGGCTCTGGGCAGGGTACATTTAGTGGCTGACCTTGGCCTGCACCTCCTGGTTGGCACCACAGGTGGACAAATTCATACCATACTGGAGCAACACCCAACCACCTACTCAAGGGGCAGATTCATCGGGCACCAGAGCCCCACTAAATCGAATCCTGCTCGTGGGGTCAGCTCCTGCACAGCAGCTCCTCCTCTGTAGTCTCAAGTGTCCTTACACTTGGGATAAAACTCTCCCAGGGATGTGCCAACAGCAATCAAAGCTCAACTACAACAGGCAGTGCGAACAGCCCACAGGGGGCATGCACCTGGTGCCCCCAGCTCAGATGACCATGGAGGCTGTGCCACTTGGTCCTATAGGATACTCACTAGATAAGGCCACTCCAACAAGGCCAAGTGACACAGATGCTCCACCTGTAATTGTTGATGTTTGACTATCTTCAACCCACATAAATGGCAATTTCATATGTCTCAACATAATACAAAACTAGAACTGATATTTTGGTATCACTGCAGAATCTACTTTTAATACCCCAACTATAGACTATGAAACCTCATTATATGGATGAAGGAATTGAGGCTTACACTGGCATCATCTAGGGCTCCAACTTGTGCTATTTCCTCTTTTTAATACTGCCCTTTTATACCTCCATCTAGCAATCAAGACCAATGCTGGCCGGAAGTGATATTTAAAGCACAAACAGTTGTTGATAACAAGATCATCGCTGCTCTGGAAATACAGAGCATGACACATCATTTTTACATGGATAATGAAAGCCCTCTCGCATTGTGATAAGCATCTCCCAGGGAAATTCCATTACTCTATTATACATAGCAAGTGATTTATTTCTGTGTGTAAAAAAGTCATTTGCTTTTTTTGAAATGCAAATCCGTTGTGCATTTACTTCCTTTGAAGTCATATATGGCCTCTTACGTTTCTCTCTGGCAGTTCTCTATACCTGGGCAATGTCCACTAAAGGATGGGCAGGCATTTCTCATTTGAACAAATTCCTTCTGGTTGGAACAGAGACAAACTTGGTGAAAAAACCCCTTCTGGCCCAGCCATCGGTGCTATGGGTCTGGGTCTTGAGACTGTCCCCATTTATATTGGTTGGCACTTTATCAAGAATTACTAAGTGTAAAAAGAATGACAGACACTGAACGACTACTATTAAGATTACCTTCGGTCAGGAAAACTCCTGAAAGAAAGGCAAAGCTTCCTTGCTAAGAAATTCACACAAACACGGAAATGGATGTGTCAGTCCACCCTTTCAGTAAATCTAACATTACAATTGAGAGCTCTTTAGGCACTCCCTATGAATACTCAAGTCCACTGAATCCATGAGGTTTTCTAAAACTTTGTGGCTTATATCCGCATCCACATACCAATTTAAGAGCCCTTTGACATTCAACTTTCACCCTGGCCAGTGTGGATCAGTTGGTTGGGCCTCATCCCGTGCACAAAAATGTTGCTGGTTCTATTCCCAGTCAGGGCCAAGGTTGGGGGTTCAGTCTCAGGTAGGAAGCATGCAGGCGGCAACCAATCCGTGTTTTGCTCTCTAGGTGTTTTTCCCTCTCTCTCTCCTTCTCCTTTCTTCTCTAAAAATCTATAATTTTTAAAATTCAACATTTGATATGTACATAGAAAATATGTATTTATGGGTGTAGTTTTTTTTTGTCTTCTTTTTTTCTTATAACCTTTAATTTATTTTTACTTTTATACAATTATAGTTGACATACATTATTACATTAGTTTCAGGTGTACATTCCCAATGATCAAACATTACATAAGTTATTCAGTGACCATCCCAATAAATCTTGCACCCATCTTCTTTTATGAATATCAGACTAAAGGCCTCTGTTATGCAAGAAGATATTTTTTAAGCATTTAGAATAAAACTTTGATTATTAGGAATATAAAACAATTTTAAAACATGAGGTCATAATGTTTGTAAAGGATGGGTTACTTGTTACTTATGGTGAAATGTATATAAACACACTTGAATCTGATTTAAAAAATACTAGGAAAGCTAACCAATAATGTAGAAAATTAATTAAAACATTTTCAAAATACTTATTGATAATTTATTCTTATTAGGAAAAAGCATAAAAGGCACAACACCTATATTTTCATTAAAATAAGGGTTTCCTGACAATGCTTCAAAGGACAGCATACTTTATTTCTAACAGAGTCCTCTCTGCAGTTTCATTCTAATAACAATAACTCCGGAACACAAATAAATGGTCAGGTAGAATTTTGGCAAAAACCAATACCTAAAATAACAAAATCTATTTCCATGCTGTTGATGATAAAACCATAAGAAGAGTAAAGCTTTTAATTAATATGGATTACTGCATTTTTTTTCTTCTTCCCAGCTTTCCTTGGGGAATTTTTATTTACATTTAACACTAAAAATTACAATGTAGGACTTCTGGCAGAATTACCCACTATATCTTCTATTCCCACCTCCCAGCTGCTTCTGCATCATCTAACTTCAAATTAATTAAACTTCCAAAGGTAACCAAGATTAACCCTTACTTTCAGAGTTAAGAATTAAAAAGCACCCCAATTATCAGATTAGATGACAAGCAATGCCTCTAAGTACAGTAGGCATCCAGCCAAAAGCATAGCATAGAAGAATTCAAGGCAGGTCGCACCCCAGCTCAACTACGGAAAAGTCTTAGTTCTCCGCAGCCAAGTGTGCTGCCAGATAAAAGGGCTGAGACAAGTCCTTCCAGTGGGGCCAGCTGGACGCCCAGCTGCCATCTCTGAGAGCCCACATTGGGAGCTTCACAGCGGATGGTCCAGCTGGCAGCACTGGTTTCTGGGCACAGCGCAGGGCCAGAAAGTCTGGGCATGGGAGAAGAAAGAGGGCTGGAGCTAAGTGGCTGGAACAAGGAGAAACAAAAAAGAATTAAAATCATATTTTTAAAAATATCTATTTTTATTCTGCAATTTAAAAATAAGTGAAGATTTTGGTTAACATCCATAATAAAAAAAAACACAAAAAACTGATAAACAACTGTCCCTATCACCATCAATAAGCATAAAATGGAAAAACAGTTATAAAAATTATCTACAAATAACCCATGGGGATTTTGTTAAACTGAAAAGACAGAGGTGGAGTTTGGACAAATGAGTGGCTAAATTTATGAAACATGGTCCAAGGATATATGAAGGGCCACAACTCAACAACAACAGAAAAATAATCTAACTAAAAAAGTGGGCCGATGGCCTGAATAAATTCTTCCTCAGAGAGAACATACAAATGGCCATAGCGCATGAAAAAAAAAAATGCTCAATATCACTAATTGTTAGAAAAATGCACAATGCGATGCCACTCCATATCTATCAGTATGGAAATTATGAAAAATAAACAAAACAAGTGTTGGTAAGGTTATGGAGACACTGGAACCCTTGGGAACTGTCAGGGGGAATGTGAAATGGTGCAGCCACCATGGGAAAGAGTATGGCAGTCTCTCAAAAAATTGAAAATAGAACTACCAGTTATCCCACTTATGGGCATATATCCAAAAGAAATGAAACCGAAAACAGGGTCTCCAAGTTATGTATGTACACTCATGTACATAGCAGCATTTATCAAATTAGCCAGAATGTGGAAACAACCCTCTTGTCCATTAACGAGTTAAATAATATTCCAGTGAAACATGCAACGGAATATTATTCAGCCTTCAAAATGAAGAGAATTCTGACATAGACCAAAACATGGATAAACCTTGAAGATATTATGCTAAGTAAAATACAGACTCACTAGTTACAAAAGAGGAATATTATACTATCTATAGATTCACAGGGAAAGAGGTTGTGGATATCCAGAGGTTGTGGATAGAAACAGAAAGTGATTATCATTATCATCATCATGGAGGAAATGTTCCTCTTAATTGGTGCTTCCTAATGGGAATTTACTGGGAAAAAATAGTTTTAATAGTATAAAATAAGAAATGGAAGATGATGGTTTATACTTTCCTTTTTCTGGTTCCCTTATTTAATATTTTTGTGGAAATCAAATACATAAGAGTTGCCCTATATTAAAAGACAAACTATCATTTTTTTCATAATTACATTATTTCGGAATATATATGTAAAAAAAAATATCAAAGCCATGATCACCTTTTGTGGCTAATCTTATGTGACACTTACTATTAAAAAATATGATGAAAATAAATTACTTTTTAAAGAGAAATACAACTGCTGCCTTTGATTTGGTTAAAACAATGGATAATATTTATTGTCAAAAAGCAAGTTATAATGCTGAAGGAAAGCTTTCCCCTCCTATGCATGCATATATCCTAATGGATTCAAAACTTGAGTAAGGCATTGTTTTCAGAAATGAATACATTGCTTTAATCACCAGTAAAGTTTTCATCTCAATAATCAGCTGCATAACAAACACACAACAGGATAGAACTGTCAGAATGTAATTGCTTGTTAGGGAAATTTTTTTTAGATAGGCTTAGAAAGAAGAAGGCACAAAATCAGTTAAGACTGCCTATCAAAGCAAGGGAGAGATTTTTCAGATGTTGTAGGAGGAATAAGCCTTCTTCACTGAAGTTTTAGGACAAGAGTCCCAGAATGCTGAGATTCTGGGAGAAAAGGGATATTCCAATTGCAGCACGGGAAAATAAGTAAGAAAATGATAAAATTCATTAACTTTCCAGCCGCAAATAATTGTTAAATTTCTCTCATCTAGGCTTATCTCAAAAAGTCCTATGTATTATTCAAGCTAGAAAGATTTTCTCATTTTAGATAGTAAGACTATGTATTTTCTCAGAGGCAAATACAGCTGGTAGGAGTTTCTTACAGAGACGTTTTCTTCTGACATATACTCTATTTATGTATTATCATATCAGAAACTCTCAGATAGTTTTGAATAAGTTAAATGTGATAAAAGTACTTGATACAGCCTCTTGATAGTAAGGGAGGGAGGAAGGAAGGAAGGAAGGAAGGAAGGAAGGAAGGAAGGAAGGAAGGAAGGAAGGAAGGAAGGAAGGAAGGAAGGAAGGGAGGGAGGAAGAGAGGGAGGAAGAGAGGGAGGAAGAGAGGGAGGAAGAGAGAGAGAGGAGGGAAGGGGAGGGGATGGGGAAGGGAAGGGAGAGGAAGGGAGGAAGGGTGGAAGGGATGCAGGGAGGAAGGGATGGAGGGAGGGAGAGAGAAAGTAAGGGGGAGAGAAATAGAAAGAGAGGGAAAGAAAGAGAGAGGAAGGAAGGCAGAGAGGCAGGGAGCCTGGAAGGGAAATTTCTATTTATTTGGCCTAACACAAATATAACTAAGCTGCAAGTTCCTGAATCCAGATGTGGAAGTAAAAATGGAAACCTTTTCTAACACTGCCCATAGTAATAAGAACACATCTATAGCTTAGGCAGAACTTTCGCAAACATGATCTCACTTAATCCTCCCAACAACTCCAGAGGATCATATTATTTTCATCTAATGAAAGGGCTCTGCCCAAGGCCATGTATTTCATGGGTGGTAGAGGAAGGTCAGAGGCTTAGGAATTTAACTCCATTTTCAGATTGTTTTACATTTTATCACCATAGGAACTCCATGAGCCTTTGGATATTTTTTGTTTGTTTTATTTCCATCTTTTGCCCCCCAATATAGTTCACCTTCGATATCATTTTGTATTAGTTTCAGGTGTGCAACATAGTGGTTAGACAATCATATACTTTACAGAGTGATCCCCGAATATTTCATGTACCCCCCACCCCCGACCCATACATTATTTGTTTTCCTCCATTGACCTCTCCCCAACCACTCCCACCCCAGGCACATGCCCTCACCTTCTAGTGATTGTGTCCATTGGTAATGCTTACTAGTATATGCATGCACACAAGTCCTTTGGTTACTCTCTTATTCCCCCTCCCCTTCCTTCACTCTGAGGTTTGACAGACTGTTCAATGCTTCTCTGTCTCTTGATTTATGATATTTTTGTTCATCAGCTTATGTTGTTCACTATATCCCACAAATGAGTGAGATCATGTGATATTTATCTTTCTTTGACCGGCTTCTTTCACTTAGCATAATGCTCTCCAGATCCATCCATGCTGTTGCAAATGGTAAGAGTTCCTTCTTTTTGTACAGCAGCATAGGATTCCATTGTGTAGATGTACCACAGTTTGCTAATCCACTCACCTGCTGATGAGCATTTAGGTTATTTCCAAATCTTAGCTATGGTAAATTGTGATGCTATGAACATAGGGGTGCATATATCCATTCTGATTGGTGTTTCTTAGGATATTGTCCTAGAAGTGGGAGTACTGGGTCAAATGAAAGTTACCTTTTCAATTTGTTCAGGAAACTCCATACTGTCTTTTACAGTGGCTGCACCAGTCTACAGTCCCACCAGCAGTGCATGAGGATTCCTTTTGCTCCTCATCCTCGCCAGCACTTGTCATTTGTTGAATTATTGATGATAGCCATTCTGAGAGGTGTGAGATGGTACCTCATTGTCATTTTAATTTGCATCTCTTGGATGATTAGTGATTTTGAGCATGTTTTCATATGTTTCTTGGCCTGCCTTTTGTCCATTTTAGGAAAGTGTCTATTTGGTCCTTCACCCAGTGTCTGATTGGATTGTTTATTTTCCTTTGGTTAAGTTGTATGAGTTCTTTGTAAATTTTGGAGATTAAACCCTTGTCAGAAATAACATTGGCAAATATGTTCTCTCATGCAGTGGGCCTTCTTGTTGTTTTCTTGATGGTTTCTTTTGTTGTGAAGAAGCTTTTTATTTTAAGGTAGTCCCATTGGTTTGTTTATTTTCTTCTTAATTTCCATTGCCTTAGGAAATGTATCAGTAATGATACTACTATAACAAATGTCTGATATTTTGCTGCCTGTGGTTTGCTCTAAGGATTTTATGGTTTCCTGTCTTATGTTTAAGTCCTTTATCCATTTTGAGTTTATTTATTTATTTATTTTTGTATGGGGTAAGTTGGTTGTCTAGTTTCATTATTTTGCATGTATCTGTCCAATTTTCCCAACACCATTTATTGAAGAGACTATCTAGACTCCACTGTATGTTCTTGCCTCCTTTGTCAAATATTAATTGAGCATAATGGCTTGGGTCAATTTCTGGGTTCTCTGTCTGTTCCATTGGTCTACTAGTATATGTCACATTTGTTGATGTGCGGATATTGTACCATCCTTGTATCTCCAGAATAAATCTCACTTGGTTATGATGTGTGATATTTCTAATGTACTGTGGGATTTGATTTGCTAGGAGTTTGTTGAGGATTTTATCATCTATGTTCATCAGAGATATTGGCCTGTAATTCTCTTTCTTTTGGTGTCTTTATTTGGTTTGGGGATTAGGGTAATGCTGGCTTTTATGGAGAGCTTGGAAGTGTGCCTTCTTAAATTTTCTGGAATAGGCTGAGGAGGGTAAGTTTTAATTCCTCTTTGAATGTTTGATAAACTCCCCTGTGAAGCCAGGTGTTCTTATTTCTCCTCTTTCCTTTCTGATTTTGTTTTTTTTGGATCTTCTCTCTTTGCTTCCTGGTGAGCCTGGCTAGAGGTTAATCAATCTTGTTTATCCTTTCAAAGAACCAGCTCTTGGTTTTATTCATCTTATGTTTTTGGGTTTTCTTTTGTTTCTTTGTTTTTTTGTTTTTTTCTTTTTGTCTCTAAGTCATTTATTTCTGCTCTGATCTTTATTATTTCTTCTCACTCTGGGATTTTCTTGCTACTCTCTTTCTAATTCTTTTTGTTGTGGAGTTGGACAATTTATTAAAAGTTTTTCTTGTTTTTTGAGGTAGGCCTGTAGTACTGTGAACTTACCTCAATGGATAAGAAAACATTACCCATACTTATGCAGTTTATAAGAGACCTTTAACAAGAATCTCACACAGAATAAAAGTGAAGGGATGGAAAATATATTTCAGGCAAATGGAAATGAAAAAACAAAAAAACAAAAACAAAACACACACACAAAAACAAGTATGGCATAGCAATACTTATGTCAGGCAAAATAGACCTCAAAGTGAAGGTCATAACAAGAGACAAGTAGGGCCACTTCATAATACTAAAGGGATCAACACAACAAGAGGATATAACTCTGGTAAATATATATGCTCCTGATGCAGGAGCACCCAAGTACATTAAAATAAATAAATAAGAAATAAAAATAAAAATAAACCTTCTGGAAGATATTTAAGGTGTGATTGGTAGCAACACAATAAAAGTAGGGTATTTTAATACCCCATTGACATCACTAGATAAATCATCTAAATAAAAAAATCAGTAAAGAAACAGCAATCCTAGGTGACTCACTAGATCAGATGGACTTAATTAACACCTTCAGAATATACCACCCCCAAGCTACAGAATGTACATTCTTCTGAATTGCACACAGGACATTCTCAAAGATAGGCCACATATTGGAACATAGGCAAAGTATCTCCAAATTCACGAAGATTGAAATCATATCAAGCATCATCTCAGACCATCATGGCATAATATTAGAAATCAACTACAATAAAAACAATTTAAAAATTCAAACACTTGGAAGCTAAATAGCATGCTATTAAACAATAATTGGGTTACCAAAGAGATCAAAGAAGAAATTAAAAACATCCTGGAAACAAATGATAATGAAACCACAACAATACAAAATCTATAGGAGGAAGTGAAAGCAGTCATGAGCCTTTGTTTTTGATTGAAGGGGTAAGATAGTTTTTCCCATCATAAATAGTTTGGTCACTATCATACTATCAAAGGCTCAAATTGTGTGTGTGTATGTGTGTGTGTGTGTGTGTGTGTGTGTGTGTGTTGGTATATTATTATGTCAGGCAGCATAGAACCTTCAATTCAGGCCCTCTAGGAGCCAGGCATATGCACTATCCACAACTTGGAAGACTATTGAACACAGGCACAGAGCCCTAACATAAATAGAAATTAATTTAACAGTTTTCTTTCTCCACAAAAAATAGTGATGATACCCAAATATATCCATATTTGATATTTACCCACATTAAATGCATACCCAGCTTGCACCAGAGATTGTGGATGGTTTGGAACAGAAGTGTTATAATTTATGTCACACTTCTTACATGGCCCATGTTCCTATATGCCACATACACATTATGTCATTTAATTCTATAAACAATCAGCTCTGATAGGAGTAACTACCTGTTTTAATCATAAGGAAAATTAAAGGTTACTTACTCTAAATTACACAGCTAGTTAAATGCAGTGCCAATACAGAACTTGAGGTCTGCCTGGCTCCAAAGCCTGTGTTCTTCTACCTCATTCAGCCATCAAAACTTAAATTGAAGAACACATATGAATGTCTTCCCTTCCCAAATAACTTTTCCCCATATAAGTGGAAATTCTCTTCAAAAGAAAGCTAATTAAAAAAAATCATCCTCAGAATTCCTCTTCTAGAAAAACAAACAACAAACACATAATAAATACTTCCTTCTGTATATATTAATTATTTTAAAGTGGTAATCACTTCTTTTGGAAAAATGGAGGAAAAGGAAAATACAAGATTTAGTTGAGTTAAAGGAGTATAGAGAAAATTTGAGCTGAAGCAATGAAAACCCAGACCTGAGATATGTTTCTCCAGAATGCACAGAGAGAGAGGGCTGAGGCAAGGTTTGGAAGAGCTAGTGGCAGGTGCTTTGGTATGCAGTAACTAAGTCTTAATAACCCTGGGTACTGATGAGGGAATTTGAGATAAACATTCTCAGCTATGCCAACTAGGTTATATAAAGGTTATTCAAAGTGTTTTTGCATTGCAAGCATTCAAGTTGTTTAGTGTGATTGGGATCATAGTGGCACCCTAGAGACAAGAGATAATATCCCTGAGTCATAAAACCAGAAAGACAATGGATATTTGAATGGAAAAAAAATTAAAATGTTAAAATGCTTCTTGGTATGCAACAAAGCAAAATGAATTTGCAAGAATCTAGCAGAAAGGGAAGGAAGGATGAAAGTATGGGAAATGAGGGGAAGCAGAAAAGCCAAATGTTCTTGCTGGCAAAGGATGAAGAAATGGGAGTTAATTGATTTTATAGTACCAATTATTTCTTTTTAAAAAAAATATTTTTATTGATTTTTTACAGAGAGGAAGAGAGAGGGATAGAGATTCAGAAACATCGATCAGGTGCCTCTTGCACACCCCCTACTGGGGATGTGCCTGCAACCAAGGTACATGCCCTTGACCGGAATCGAACCTGGCACTCTTGAGTCCGCAGGCCTATGCTCTATCCACCGAGACAAACCGGTTTTGGCAGTACCAATTATTTCTATCTTAAGATATAAAATATAGAATG